>NC_089684.1:56599767-57849767 GCF_031753505.1 Anomalospiza imberbis | reverse complement strand
TACTCACGTCAGAGAGCATTTACTACAGAGCAAGCAGACAAAACAAGGTCATTGCAGCAGCTAAGCTCATGAGGTAGGATTACATTTTGTGGAAAGCATGGGATAGTCACTCTGTGCTGAGGGAGATTCTGCTTGTCAGAGAGTCACAAATAGAGATGAAAACCAATTTTCTTTTTCCTGAAAAGTGACTATCCAGATCAATGACTGCTTCTGTGATAGCATTCATGTATGTACTCGGTTTAGCTGATTAAATATTTTTGTACTGTTCTGTTCTTACTTTTATTGGATTCATAGTTTGTGTAAACTGTATATTACAGCCTCTCTGGCCTCTGCCCAAGCAGTCCATCTCAGATCCTAGCTTTCAGAAGAAATTTATAAATGCATTCATTAAAAAAAAAAAAAAAAAAACCCAACAAAATAAATAAGCCACAAGAGAGAAGAATCCATCAGTTCAAATGTCCAGGTGTCCATGACAGTAGCCTGAGATGAGGCCACTGTCTAGGCTCGTGCTGTCTCACATACAGTTGCTGGCCACTTGCATCATCTGCACAGATGAATTTGTTAGCCAGGACTGAACTTTGAGACTGCGCCTGTTGGACCCAGCCCAGCTGAAGCCTGTATATCCCCCACAAGATAGCAGTATATCACAAGAAAGAGCTGTACTGGTAGCAGCGCTTAACTGGTCACAAGCAAGGAATTACCAGTATTGAGAGCAGACAGTCCTAAGTCCCATGGCAGTACCCCAACTTCTGAAAGGAAGGCACCAAACTGTGTGTTCAAATTTGGTAAACAGGAGCATCCTTATTTAAAATCTCTTTCTCTATCAGGTGAAATTACACATGTGCAGGAGGTTTTCAGGACTTTGTCTGAAAGCATTCATCCAAAGCCGTAAGTTGCTTTCTAACAAACTGAAATGCCCTTGCTGATATGGCTATGTCCTCTATCAGACAACTCATTACATCCAGTTCCCACAGAAAGAACCTTGGAGATGCTGACCAGAACTTTTTGTCACCTGAGAAGTGTAAGGTGCTGGAGCTGGAACCAAAATCTGGAGTGGTAGTTGGCCATTGCACCACAACCTGTTACCAAAGAGCATCAGAACCAAATCAGGTACTCGAAAAGAATGTGCAAATGCAGAGGAGAAGTGTGTGGAGTGAAGCTGCAGAAAATCTTGACTTGCTGGAGCCAATGACATTTTCTTTTGGGTTACTAATTTTGTTCTAGTGTCAAAAAGACATGTGCCTTTCCCATTTTTGTTTCAAGCGTTTCTGACTTGGTCAGTTATCAGGATGCCAGGAGGCAAAGCTTGCAAACAGAAATAAATGATGGGAATAGAATAGAAGCAGAATAGAAATTATGGGAAAATAGAGTGAGTCTGTATGGGGGGTGGGGGAGCTCATAAAAGAAGATACAAGCCCCAAGTACATGCATCATGTAATCCCTGACATTTTGTCTCTTTGTTTAGCTGTGAAATCTGTTATAGCAACTACTACTGGTTGGTTTCCTCAGATGAAAAACAACAGATATAATTTTAAAGTTCCCTGACGAGTTGACATGCAGATTTATCACAGTCACAAGAAAGGGGCACAACAGAGCGTAATGGCAAGACATGTAGCTCACAAAACATCAACTCTCTGAAGGCATCCTAAAGTGATATAAATCTTCCATTCCAATGAAGGCAATCCTTACTGAAATCATATCCTAAACTGGCGTGAATCAAAGGTCTACAATGAAACATCACACTGTTTTCTAAGCTTGAGAATTAATTGTCCATTTCATTTTTTTATTTTTCCTTGGGAGTAAGAAATTAAGCAAATACATAGTGGAGTATAGCACACAGCAATTGTGGTGTTTCCCACCATTTTTATGGATTCCAATAATTCTTTCAGATTTTGCATGCTTTGTGTCTAATACAGCAAGATGTTCCTCCTGCTTGCTTTGACTCCATTTCTCTTCTCTCACAGAGCCTGCAGAGCCTGGGTGAGGCTGGCTCCAGCCTTGAAGAGTTCACAGCTTGGAGTTCGGGTTGTGAACTCATACAGCCTGTAATCCTTTAAGCCTTGCATCCCACAGAAGAATTAAGGATGAGGAAGGCTGCAGCTGTGGATGTTGGAGAGGGGAGAAAGGGTGACGATGGGGAGCTGAGCAGAAGGAGGCCATGGGCCATGCAGGTAGCTGGTGAGTGCTGCTGGGCAGCATTTGCTAATTGGGAGGGCTGGCAAAATCCAAAGGGCTAAGCCAGGCCTGAACGGAAGGGTGGTATTGAGTGGCAAGAGGACGCGCAGAGCTAGGCAGGGCACACAGTGGCAGAGGACAGGGAAGGACTCGGGCTGTAACCCACAGAAAGCAGAGCAAAGTGGACAGGCATCGGGCTAAAGGGTAGAGCTGACAAAAGAGATAAGCAGACTGGTTCAATTTTGGGGTGCTGGCAGAATGCTGTATGCTGTCACTCTGACATGTTCTTGGCAAAGGGTGTACGTAAATCACTTTTCTCCACAGCCCTGGTGCAGAGAAGGCATGCTGCTCCTCTCCCACACTTCCATGCACCCTTCTCTCCCTAAACAAACATCCAGATGAAGACTAAACACAATATAAGAGGTCCTTATACTTTGCACCTTGTCCTTTTTCTTTTTTGGGAGGTTTTGGAGTTATTTTCTTTTGGAAAGTTTGGAGTTATTATTTAAGTCTCTTCAGGGAATATTATACTTAGTTGGACTCCAACTAATGAAAAAGGCTATTTATCTAATAGACCTTTAATCACAAGCTCTACTTAAAAATCAATTACATGATACAACCATTATAGTTAAGCTCTAAATCTCATGTATCTTCCTGTTATCTGAGGATTTCCTCTGAGATAACAGAGATGATTGATACGCAGCCAGATTTTCAAATGCTCACCACAGAGTATGGGTCAGTTTTTTTCTTCCAGCTGTTACTGTTTTGGATGCTTATGCAGCAGGTTTTCAGAGGCCTTATCATCTACTGTGCTGTGGTTTGAAAGATTGCTTCCTTATTTATGTGAGCAATTAGGGTTCAGCTGCCTCGGGAACCTGACCACAGCTCTGAGTGCTGACATAATTTTAAAGTTTTGGCTATCAAGAACAGAGCTAAAAGGTATCCTGATTAAATTTAGCCCAATTGCCCTAGTAAGGCAAAAAGGACCACAGATAGATGATGCATTCCCTCAAGGACAAGTTTTCTTGATGTCTCTCAGCTTGCTAAGACTCCATCCTGTTTTTACACATTGTGCTTCTTGAACGTGGCTGTGTTCCACATGCAGGCAAACCACAAACCAGCACATCCTTCGCCGTGCCCACAGGAGTGTGCAGCTAAGCTAGCCCAGGCACAGCTGTGATTTGGATGGCAAGGACACAAGAGGGAAAGGACTGCAAACTGGTGCAGTATTTCCCACTTTACAGTTGTCTGCCTCTACCTGACATGCAGTTAGCAGAGAAGAAACATCAAGGAAAGGTCACCAGCTGCTCAGAGCAGTTTCAGGCCAGACACACGCTTGGGGTTGCCAGCAATGTAACGGGAGGCAGCTGAAGAGGTCATGCTTCCATTTACCACCTCACAGTGACAAGCTCTGACACCCTAACTAGGTGCTACTCAGACAACACATGTTCAGTACCCAATACAATATAAATTATCTTAACTCAATCACTTCCAGGCACCTTTGGCAAGTCCTTTATTTCAGGCTAGATCCCAATAGTACAGAGAAACTCAGAAATGACTGGAAAGCTTTCTTATACTGATAGCAACACCCATGAAAATAAACAGGAGATCTGTCATGCATGGATAATACAAATCATAAAATAGGTGTTGGCTTAGTCTGCTGAAGAAATGCCTCCATTAGTAGTGTCAGTTTTGATTCAGGTTCAATATTTGTCTGAAAGCTAGTATCTTTTTCCTATTACTCTAGTTTCATGTCCTTGTTTACGCACACTACAGACATTTCTCATCCAGAAGTACTGTGGTAGCCTACCATAAATGGTAGAAAACCTATCACTTGTATAAATTAGTAACACAAGGGAAAATCTAAATGTCTTTGGCTCCAGCAAATCAAGCTTTTCTGCAGTTTAATTCCATACTCTTCTCCTCTGCATTCCCACATTCTCTTTCAGCTCCTACAGACTATTCCATCCTTGCAGATATCTATCACTGTAGCCATATGCCTTCGCTCTGCATTTTAAAATCAGTCAGTGAGTCACTGAGGTCAGTAGGACTTGGCCTTTCTGAACGGAAGCAAGGGAATCAAACTCACCATATTGACTCATTAACGGTGTTGGGCACTCACACCCCAACACTGGAAGGAATATTCTCTTCTATTTAGAACAAGGTTCATCCAAAGCTTAAGACAGGAACTGTAATTCTCTTTGTCAGACTGATTAATTTAACACATTTGTCCATCAGTCAAGGTGTTCTGTTTTCCCCAAGACTACTCTGTTGTTTCTCTCTGACACCTGGCTTAGGGTGCCTATGACAACTACATCAAGAACTTGGATGAGAGCCTTTCTCTGAGCTCTGTACCACTCCATCTTGGGTTGTGCCTTTACATATCCTCCAGCTGAACAAGCTAAGATTAGCTCTGGTCAGAATAATTGTTCTGTGTGCAGCCAGTGCAGCAACCTGTTCTTTGATGTACATTGCTGGCAAATGCCCTGAGCTGAAATACAGGTATATTTCAGCAACACCGAATACTGCCTGTGGGAAAACTGTTCGATGTTTGGGCAGGCTTAAATTAGCAATGCAGAGAGGTGCCATAGCTGTAAGCCTTGATTTGTTTCTGCCCGCAAAAAGGAGACTGCCTTCTCCATCAGTTTTGTTACTGATTTCCAAGGAACCAGCATAACCTTGGATGCCTAGCAAAAATTCTTGCTTCGTCCTGCAATGCATTTGTGATGCTGAATAGCAAGAGGCAAAAATCATGTTCATATTTTACTGTTGCAATAGAGGAACCACATTAATACACCAAAGTTGTAAATAAAAATCAAAAGCACAAACAAATCTGCACAAGGCAGAAGGAAAGCACAACAGCCATTGGAAGTGTTATGTTACTGTATTGCAACCTGTAAGAAAAACACTTCTTATTTTACCAATAAATCACTGGCCTTCGGGAACAGAGAACACTTAGGAACATAGATAACAGCCCTAAAGGAAATGCTAAACGCACCAGGAAATAAGGACGCCTCTCGAGAGGAGTAAAACAAGATTGTTTTTTTCTCAAAAGCTAATGGAGTAAGTCACCTTGATGGGAAAAGCAAAACCGCCTGATCTCGAACCATCCCCAGAGGCAATGGCCAAGGGGAGATGGCACGGCCATGCCCGGGGCGGCAAGGCGGGATGTGCCTCGGCGGAGCCCGGCCACGGGTCCCGGCGTGGCGGAGCATCTTGGCGGCCCGGAACAGAGCGGAGCGTGCTCGGGATGCAACAGGTCACCGACCGCTGCGCGCTCGCAGGGGTGCGGGTTCAGCCTGACCCGCTCGGCTCCGCTACACCGGCAGCCACACTCAGCCCACCCCGATCTCCAGCTCTGCTCGCCCAGCGCATCCCGCCGGGGTTAAACCCCTGACGCTCCTCCTCTTCCTCCCCCCACCATCCCGGCCTGTCGGGGTGGTCCTGCAGCCCCGGCCCGGGGCAGAGCCCGCCCTCCGTAATCCATGCGCGGGCGGCACCGCCACCACGGCTGCCGCGGCGCTCTGAGGCGGAGCGGGCTGTGCTGTGCTGGCCGTACCCCGCCGTCTCCGGCTCGCTGTCCCCTTTCCACCGGTGAGTGCTACGGGCGGGGGTGTACGTGAGGAGGGGTCCTGGGCAGCTCCGGCGGGGCCGTAGGGGGCTCCAGGCGGGGATGAGGCTCCTCCGCCTTCTCCCGCTGTGGGCGGGAGGTCGTGGCCGGGAGAGCGCGGCCCCTTCCCTCGCGGGAGAGCGGTGGCGGGAGGGGGAGCTCCGTGAAGCTGGGTGAGAGGGGGCGGGTGGCCGTCGAGGGAGGCGGGTGCCCGAGGGAATGGGGCTGCCGGCGGGAAGGGATCCCAGGGGGCTTAGCAGAGGCTGGGAGAGCGACCTGTGGGAGCGGCGGGATGGAGGCGCCCTGAGAGCTCGGGGTGAGGCGGGGGCAGAGGGGCGGCCGGCGGGCAGGACAGTGCTGCCGGGGGCTGGCGAGCGGGATGGCGGGAGAGACGGGTTTGGCCGCGAGGAGGGGGCTGCGGCACGGCGAGGGGATGCGGCCGGTCCGCGGGGAGCCAGGGCGGGTCCGCTCGCCGAGCTGAGCGGAGCGGCGGGCGCGGGGTGCGCATTCCCTCCCCGGGGGTTGTGTGTGGCGGCGGCTGCTGGGGAGAGGTAGGGGACAGCTGTGAGCCACTGGCAGATGAACGGAGAGGAGCGGCGGGAGCTGGGCGGGGAGAGCCCCAGAGATCTTCGGGGAGAGGGGAAGCCGCTCCACGGGGAGGAGGAGGAGGAAAAGGGCGGCCGCTGAGGGCACCTGCCTGGGGCAAGGCGGGGGGAGGCGGGCGGTGGGGGTCGTCTGAGCCGTCTCGGGGAGGCGGACGGGACTGTGCTGGCCTCGAAATCGGCTCGTCAGGGCCGGGGAGTAGGGAGGCGACCCCCAGCCTTGGCTCTGCGGTGGATGTGAGCGGGGAGAGGGCCCGTGCTCTCCTGCGGGCTCCGCGCTCGGCACGGCAGCGCTGCGGCGGCTGCCGCCCGCCTCGGAGGAGTTCCCTGAGGCGGTGCTGCCGCCGGCTGCTCGCTGTGCACCTGGGCAGACCGCGTCTGCACACCCGGCTGGCCAAACGTTTCCTCAGCGGAGGTGAGCTCTGCAGTGAGCCGGAGACCTCACACGAGAGCTGGAGAGAAGGGGCAGTTGTGGTAGTAAACATGGGCTGTGTCTTCTGCGCACAGATGCAGAGGAGCCGGTAAAGAAACTACCACATCGGTCGGTATTCCAGCAGAGGCAGAGCTGCGGTACCCGCGCTCCTCTGCAGTTTGCAGATAAGGATGAGGCAGCCTGTTAGAGGAAGAGGTCTCTGCTGTTTAAGTAATTGGAAAGAAGGCGAAGGAAAGGTTTGGTCTCAGCTGCTAGTGGGAAATGTGCATCGCGTTGCGGTACCTTGGTGTTGGGACATGTGCACAGCACTGATCAGTTCATACTTGCCAAAAACTGCCTGGTTATGGGCTGGGCTTACTGTGTTTTACAATTTTCTATGTGATGCTGGAAAGTAATTTAACAAAGAATGATCTAAGAATACTGGGATAAATGCACCACTTAGAATCAAGTTAAATAAATTATTTGGTTAGTGAAAATGTACTTTAAATATTTAGGCAGTCAGATGAAAATCAGACCTGCTTATACTTGGGGGGGGAAGGTATCTCATCTGGAATTTTTACAGGTGTGCTTCTGCTTGCAAATGGCTGTGACTTGTAGTGAGAAGAATTTTTTGATGTTGCTTTTTTAGTTTATTAATTTTGAAATTAGTAAGAAGCTGCTCAAAGCAAACTGGATTCTGAATATTCAGTTTTTCCTGACCTGAGCACTTACTTGATTTGAACATACAGCAGGCAAGTTATGTGGGTACCAAGGCTGTCTTGTGTGGAAGGTGCTGTTGGTTTAGTTTTTTCTCGGTGCTGCCAAGCTCTTTTCTGCAGTCCCTAGTGTTTATTATGTCTGTCTGTTTCTTAATCCTCCTATGGCAACAGGTTGTAATTGTTGGTAGGCCTAGGCAGATTTTGTAACAGAAAACTATACCATTTTAACCTGCCAGTATCTAACTTGGCTTGCTGTGTTGTGTCTCTTGAAAGGGAAGGTTGTGGTGTGGGTTTGGTTGTTTTTTTGGTTTTTTTTCTTTTTTTTTTTTTTTCATACTTAGGCGTTTCAGTCTGCCTGTAACTCTGTTTTGTGGCTTTTAATTTCACTTCTGGTGGTTGCTGGCATGGTGGACGGGGATTATGGACTTGGATTTTCAAATGCGTAATTGAAAAAATGTAACAAACTTACTCAGAACCTTTGTGTGGGCTTCCTATGGACAGCTGCATCTACCACCATACCAGCCCATCCTGGTTCATTGCCAGCAGGCATCCCCATTGAGCTTTAGCAGTCTAGCCCCTGGCTGATTGAATTTCAGTTCACGGGGTTAATCATGGTTGCATCACTGCACTGCAGTGTTGCATTTGCATGGATTGTGGTGTTAAACAGAAGGAGGCCAGTCCCATTGGAACAAAGAGCTGCACATCATGCTGCCTCTGAGGTCTGTTATTCAGAGTTGGTGTATCTTGGGAGTTGATGAACTAAAGCATCTAGCTCTGTCTCCTCTTCCCTTGTTAAACTTAAAGCAGAGGTTGGTTTTGGAAAATACGTTTACTAACAGATAGGATATATCTGAGATGATAATGGTGCTGCATATTTGAGTGATGGTGTTCTCCACAGGTAGTGTTTAAAAACACAGGAGTTATGCTTAGAGACTTGTACATATTACTGTCAGCCACAGAATAAAATGCAAAAGCTTGAGTCTCTTCCAAATGGACATTTGCAAACCACACATAATAATGAAAATCTTTAATTTATTTTAACTTGTTAAGTACTTCACAGGGTGTGTAGTAATGACATTGGGAGCTTATTTGATAATTACTGTAAGCATTTCAAACTTTCACACAGCTTCTTTTCACTCACTGTTTACTTGAACTTGGAGAGAGTTGTACTGGCAGTTCCTGTAACTCATTGACTGCAGTGGTGCCACACTGTGCCTGAGGAAATGAGATGCCCTCATGCTGCAATGAAGATTAGCATAAACTGCTATTCAGTTCTTTTTATTTGTGTCACTCCTGTGTATGTAATTTTTGAAGTTCTCAGAATTACAGATTTCAGGGATAGATTTTTCCTCTTTAATGCTGTTTGTCTAGCATACTTAACTACTAATAAGCTCCCAGCTAAGTTTCTTTTAGATATGAAGAAAAGGAGAACTGCTGGGAGTTTTTTACATCTGAGTTACTTTTAGGTAGGTTGAATATATATTAGATGCTCAGAGGCATATAAGTTATAAGTTTAATAGTGTTTCTGCAAGTTCCTGATTATTATTATTAATGTAACCTTGAAAATAGTAGTGTTTTATGTAGTATAGAGGAGAACTAGTGTCAGTCTGGAGGAATTGCCCAGTATAGATTATACAATATTTCTGTAGAGTATATACTATAATAGTTAATATGCCATGTTTGCTGTGATATATTTGCCAACAAAGGGAGAGGAAGAAAACACGGTCATAATTCCAGAAATTTGCTGATTTGCAGGAAACTCACCTGAATTTTATAAAAGCTTGACTGAAAACTCTGTAGAATTGGAGACTTATGTTTTTCCACTTTGCAGAGCACTGTTGGTTTTTGCAGTACAGGGAGTGTCCTTGCAATTTCAGTAGTGTCCTTGTCTTAAAACTGCCCACTTTATCTTGGTTAATACATGACTACTTATTTCTAGAAGGTGTAGTGATTGTTTTCCTGTACTGGGAGAACATTTTAAGTATTTTATATGCCTGTTTGTACAATTAGGTAGACTTTAAATTGTCTTTAATCTAAAATCTTAACAAAAACAGTTGTGTGTGTATTTTATCTTCTTCTGCACTCCCTCTAGTATAACAGAGCACTACAGAGAACTTTGCTTTGAGACACCAGTTAAAGAAGTCATCGTCTTCTCAATTTCATCTTTCTCAGCCACACCTAACATTTCAATGAAATGGATGCTTTTGCATCTGTTTCCTTAACTTTTGGAATCAAGGCTCAGTTACCATGTGTGAGCTTTTTCTCCTGACTCACTGAAGTGTTGCAACTGTACTTCAGAAATCTCCAGAAAACTAAACTTGACTTAGAAAAATTATTCAAATCTCTTTTTAAGGAAAAAAAAGTGAACTGTTGCCTTTGAGCCCCTAAAATCAAGAGCCAAACAAGGTTAAGGTGATAAAAAGTGGTTACCATTTAATGAAGGTCCCTCCAGGTGCACAACACACTGACGTGCATGCTGAAATTGCATAGAAAATGTACATGTGATATGGGGCTTTTACACTTTTATAAGTTTAGCAAATTAACATAATTGACAAGAATCCCCAAATAGAAGTACAGTTAATGAAGTAATTCCCCTCTGGGTTTGACCCCCTCTGAAGAACCCCCTCCTTGCTACAAGCTCTACCTTGTTTATGTCTATTGTCTTGAGAAGGTGGCTTGGCCTCGATTCCCAGAAGCAAGCTTGGAACAGGCCTTCAGGAATTTGTCTAATAGGAAAAGTACTGGAGTTAGCTAGGAAACTATATAGCTATACAATAACAGTCCACAGAGCTATGAATATACATGAGGATTATATGTAAAACCAAAGGTAATTTTGGCATCAGAACAGTAGTGTATCAACTTGCACAGTTTTTACTGTTCTGCCATAAAGGCAAAATCATTTTATTTCATCTAGTTGTGGTCTTGTGATATTTTGTCCTGTAGATTTCTGGAGATTTGATAATAAACTGCAGCCTAAGCAGTTTTCACTTTTTGACCAATTCTATGTTCAGCCTTAGAGCAAGATGTGCATATGATAAAACTTCACTAAAAAGTATCTTCTAGGCTGAAGAAAACTAGTCTCAGTAAAAAATTAAAGGAGGAAAATGAATATTTTGGATTTGGACTTTTTTTCCCTTTCATTAATCTTTAACAGAACATTCTTTTCCATGGTATTATGTGTTCTAAATGACTGTGTGCTTGTGTTGACCATATTTCAGAGGGGTTGCTAACATCACCTTTTTGAATAAGGGTTGGATAATTGTGCTAATCATAGCATTATTACTATTCATTCTTCTTCGTTTTCATAAGCCATGAGGAAGAAAGATAGGTTTGAGTGTTCCCTCTTAACTCATTTGAACAGCAGAGAAACAAAACTATCTCTAGGTCTTTGATCTGATCTTGTGTTCCTTTGTTCCATGTTTTTCTTGATCTATCCTTTGAGTGTGGCACTGACTACTAAACAAGCTTGCAATGTGTTTTTGACTTCTTGCAAAGTACTGGTTTTCAGAAAGGCAGCTGGTGTTTAACCAGAGACTGTAAAGCATGGGAGAGATTTAAGTCTCACCTTACTACAGATTTTAAGTCTCTGTCTTCAGCATCTCTTTGACCTGGAAGTACCTTGGAAGTCAAGGTGTTGGTGTAGCATTGGGCTGACTGAAGCTGTGAAGTGTTTGTGTTATTTTGCTGTCATTCCTGCTGGTGAATGGTCTGAATACCAAGGTGGTGATTGAAAGCTTTTCTCTTGGGCTGTGCTGCTGAAAAGGGCGGCAGAGGCCCAGCTGTGCTTGGGGAAGGCAGCTGGTGTTCTCTGGGTGGAAGTGATGTCTTGTCATGAGCAGTGTGTTCCCACATGGCCCTGCCAGTGGCACTCTGGGGGATCACAAAGGCATCCCAAAGAGAAGCTGGGCTGATGGGTGGGAAAGTCAGCGCAGTGCTGGCTGGCACACTCATCAGGTGTGTGCAGCTTCCAGAACCAGGGAATGGCAGCAGCTTCTCTGTTGCCTTTTATTTGGTTGGTTTTGGTCTGTTTCCTCAGAGTCTGCTGTTGCACACTGAAGTGAAGGAGTCTTTCCTGGCTTCTTGTAGATAAGACACGGTCACTTAATTTGTTGGAAAGCCAGGGGTGTTTCTGTTGACATTTCTTAGAGTAGTGGTAGATTGAGCTGCTGCGATTTTGTGGATTCAAAATGTTCTTAAACATGTTTAACCATCCAAAGTCATCTTAATGACTTTGGCATTAGCAAGCTTTAGCAAGCTGTAAATAAAAATTGACTTCTCCAGTTCCTTAGGAGAGCTTTGAGATAGCTTGAATTAATAGAAAGTAATTGCTGACACCCATTGTCATCTGTCAAGGGGGTGATGTTTTGTTGGTTTTGTGGTTGTTTTTTTTTTTCTGTTTCTTTTTTTTTTTTTTTTTTTTTTTTTTTGTAACTTTCAGTGATGTATAATTTTTTTCCTCAGTCTTGGAAAACAGTTAAGAGTATCTAGGATTGAAGGTTTTGCTAAAAGGTGTAAATTAAAGAAATACAGGGTATGACTTGTAATAAGTGTCATCAACTACAGAACCATCAGGTGGTAATTAAATGCATTGTGTAATTGTTGTGACATGACATATTGTACTTAGTCAGAATCACAATTCATGCAATGCTCCTTTAGTTTTGTTTCCCTTGGAGCTGTATCAATGTTCTCTTTGTTTTTGAAAACTCACTGACCTGGAACTGTGCATAATTCTTTTTCCACCTCTTTCAAGTACAATGTATGTAGTATAGCATATTATTCACAAACCTCAACATGTTTTTCTTCCCTGTCCAGTCATGCTCACTTTTGCAGCTGTTGATATGTTCAATTTTCACAGAAGATTGCAGGTTGTCTTGCACTTTCCTATTTGCTTACACACGTGTTAATGAGCTGTTTCTTCTTTTTGCCAGAGATGGTGCGCTGAGTCATTTTCACGAGAGGCTGCTGTACCACTCTGAAGTAAAAATACATTTAAGAATTAAAGGTGTGAGAGTGCACCAGCATTCTCCTGGCTAGAAAACTACTCCTCAAGTGAATGTATTGAAGATTTCTAGACTTGGTTGGACAAATACCTCTACCTCCAGTTTTATGAATACTGCTCGCTATGGCTGTGGAACTCTGTTTGCTGCTGCTGCTGTTTTGTGGAAGTACAATTTCAGAGGTACAGCCTATATACAAACCACCTCCTGGAACTTTGGATTTTGGATTTGTACCAGCCAAGACGTATGATACAGGTGCATACCATGAACCTGGGGCAATAGGAATTTTGTTTAAAATAGTACATGCGTTCCTGTACTTAGTGCAGCCAAATACTTTTCCTCAAGGTAAGCAGATAAACTACTTCTGTTTAAAATACAGATTTGTTATTGATGTTGTTATTTTTATTTGTTATATTGATACACGCTATCATTGATACCAAGGCCATAATCAGGAAGTAAAATATATGAAGGGCTTTGTAAGTAGCACGTGCTATGGCTTGGAAATCCGTACAGTTGTGTATAAAATAATATTTTTCTGCTAAGCATAATGGGGAGGAGGTTGTTAATGAAAGTGAAATGTTGGTGACCTTTCACAGAACTTTGCTTGCATATTTCAGAGCTGTCACTGATGGATTTGAAGCTTGTTTTCTTTACCAAAGCAGCATGAGATAGAAGAGGATAAACTGCTATGTATTTACCATTAAATCCATAAGAGACAGCTGAGTTTTGTATATTGCGATAAACAGTCAGGTGGTTATAATATTACAAGATTTAGCCCAGGAAATTTGAAATAAATTTCATTTGTTTCCATATGTGTGCATCCATGGTCAAATTTTATGTAAGAGCAGTTCCATTACATAGCCATGTGTAGTTTCTTGTTCCTTTGAAAGCTGTCAGGTTAAAACTTGAAACTGCACTTGTTTTAATGAGACTTTTTTTTCCATTAGTTTCTTACTAAGCTGTCCCTTCTAAAGGAAAACTTAAGATGTTGGAGAAGTGTGTGCAACCTCATTGAGGTTGTATTGATTAAAAGGTGCTTTTGGAAATTGTGGCTTTGTGGATTTGGTAGTTTTATCAGCTTAACTTTTCAACATGCTTTTTGTTTCCCTTAGCTCTTAAAAGTGCTAATGCTTCTGTATAATACTGGCATTTAAAATTGTATCAAGATGAACCTTTAATTAAATCTAAGAATGGCTTTGGTTTGTACTGATTCCTTTTGGTGGTTTAGCTGCAACTATGTATAAAAGGTTTTTATATTATTTTGTAATACAGCTTTCAATTTATAAATTAAAACTTATAGTAATATAAAGCCTTAAATTCATTAGTCTAATGGGTCACATATGTGTATGATGAACTATGAACTATGAACTCCTGTTTGCTTGGATTTTTGACATTCCTTTGTGAATCTTTGACATAACTGTAGAAGAATGAGCTCAGCTGAACTTGAATAAATGAATTCTATTTAGGCAAGTGCTCAGAATCCTAGGGGCTAACCAACAGAATATTCTGCAATAGGCCAGAAAAAATGGCCTTTCTGAAAAGAGGCCAGAAAAAATGGCCTGTTTTCTTGCAGGATGTGTCTTTTGAGCAAATCTTGCACAAGGTGTAATGAGGGCAGTTGCATGAAGGCGACAGTAATCTCACCTTTGGGAGGCACTATTTACAGATACCTCTGGTTCTTTTGCCTCTTTCCTCCTGTTAAATGACCAGGTGAGCTATTTGTGTCTCTGTGAGACCTGATGGTGAGGATTGCCATCTGCATTCACCTCCTAGAAGCACACCTCCACTCTGCCCAAAGCTCTGCTTGAATATTTTGTTCTCTTACGATTGTAGAAACTTGATTTCACTGAGACATTTACTATGTTTCTGTATTACCAAGAATTTGGTCTGTAGTCTTGTATGTCAGAATTAATATCCTGTGTCCTAAGCATGTGAATAATTAGTGAGTATAGGCTTTATGGTCAAGGTTATTTTCTGGTGGGAGTGCTTGTAATAAGTTCTACATCAAGTTGGTCTTGTAAACTCCAGCATTAAAGAAGTAAAGAATTTGTTTTTAGCTTGTAAGCTTTGAACATCTCCTATTTCTCCTTACTTCCTTGAAGATACTTTTTGCCAAATCAGGTATTTTCAGAATTTTGCCTTTGTAATTTGCATTAAGTGAAGTCATGTTCCCATGGCCCCACATACTTCACCGCAAAACACAGATTTGGCGGATCATGTCGGTTTGAGTCATACCATTTAATTGGCTAATCCCCATAATCTCCTTTGCCATATGCTGTTCTGTTTTCACATTCAGTGTATTAATGGTGTAGTTACATATTTAAAATGGCTGTTTTGTTTTGTTTGGGTTTTTTAATTTGAAATAGAGTTAATTCTGATTCAGAGATGAAAATAAATGTGATGACAGATGGGCACAGAAATGAAGCCTTTTGATGTTTCTATTTCAGACTTCATCACTCTGATAGAACTGATGCTTCAGAACAGTTAGCTCCAGGTTGATGCCCCAATGTATTGCTTATAACCACAACATAGAGAAGTATCATTTGTGTGTAAGCCTTGGCAGCAATCACTTGGACCTTTGATCTTAGTAGTCTTATATTTTTTCCTTGGAAGTACTCAATGTTCCATTTTCCAGTGTATTAGTACTCTTACTTGGGAGGAGAAGTGATAGGATTGTCTAATTGCATTTAGATACTCCTGCCTTTGCAAGTCATCTTCTAATAGTGCTCTGATGGATAACATTCATAGTCCTTCAGTCCAAAGTATGCCTTTATACTTCACACTTTTCTGCTTTATACTGTATAAATATATACTATATATTTACATATACTATATGCCTTTATGCTTTATTATTATGCTACGATAAAAAATGATAGTAAGTACATGAGAGTACTTTGGGAAATGTTATTCTTAATTGCATGCTGCTAAGACGCAACAGTTGGAAGGGATCACTTAAAGAAAAAATCAGTCAAGAAATATTTTGTGAGATGGTTTTCTTCTAGTTACATCTAGATAAGTAATTATTTATTCCCTTCTAAATTTTTTCATGCTATCAAGTTTGTGGAAATATAACTTTAATCTAAGTTTAGATTTAATAAGTAAGTTATTAATCAGATTAAATATAGTTCTTATGTAAAATACAGTAGCAGAACCAGGGCAAGGAACTGTAACGCCTTTAAGATTTTTTAAATTGCTGAATCTTTAAGACCAGCACTGTGCTCTTTGGATATGGCTCAAAAGAAGTGAATTAGCATATCTGATTCCAGTGGTTCAGTGAGTCTAAATAGATTCTGCTTTCAACTCCACCAGTCAAATATTTTTGTATACATTACCACATGATGTACTGCTGTAAATGGGAATGAGTTAACTCTTATTCAGGGAAGCAGCCTCCACTTTGAGTTAATGATACACTGGAGTGGAAAAGACTGGTCACTGGTTTGCTTCCTGAGGCTCACTAGGTGACTTTAATCTCAGCGTGCCTTGTTCCTCCATGGTAATGATTGTGCTGCTCCTCCTTTTGTTGAGGACTGTTTAGGATAGAGGCATCATTTTCCTTCTTGTTAATAACACCACTTAAAATAAAAAGGTAATAGGGAAATAAAGAGATAATAGGAAAACTACAAGTTCCTTCTATCACTTAGCTAAGAAAGAGGATGTCTAACAAAACAAATAATCGGTTTTTCTTCCATAAAATTTTTTATAAACTGTAGCATTGATTTATTGATAAAGTTGTCACTTCATGGTTGTGAGATGATGCATGTCATCTGTTGTATTGGAAACCATCAGGTATGGACAGAGCATGGTCAGTATGATGCTGTGGCTGCTATGAATTATCAGTTTTGTTTTTGTTCCCATGGAAACAGTTGTTAGTTGCAATAAGAGAATGTTAATCTGAGATTCCAGTTGCCAGCAGTCTGTGCCCAACAAATCTTTGGCTTCACAACTTGTGTCTTGTAATGAAAATATGAAGCCTTCACAAAGGAAAGAAGCTGGGAATAAAGCTCCTGCTCCTATTTTTAGGTGAAATACAACAAAACCTTACAAGCCTGTTTACCTTACCCTACTGTAGCTGAACATACTGCAGAACAATTTTACCATTTAAGTTACAATTGCTTCTGACTTTTACTCTAGGTAAGCATTTCTGCTAAAGTGGGAGTTCAACTTTAATGTAAAAGTCAACTGTTGAATGCAGGTACTTTCTGGGCAAAAGATAGTGTGAAGAGTTAAATGTACTCTTTGCTGTGGGAAACAAAAACAAGATGATTTTTAGACCCAGACTACAAGTCTCAGTTCTTTCTGACTGTAGAATCTTGCTTGCTGACAGTATTATTAGACTGAGGATCAGAACTTGAATATTTTAATGTCAGGTCCTGTGTCTGACCCCTTTAGCTCTTTTTGTCCTCATCTAGTCAGCCTTTAAAGCAGCTGCAGATTGTGAAGTACAGCAGGTTAGTCTTGTGTTATCTCAGTAATAAATCACGAGTGTATTCAGCAACTAAATTATTTCCAGATATTTTAAAGAAGAAACCTGCAACTTGATGTGAAAATAAACTGGATCTGCAGCTAGTATAACTGTAATAGAAAATGCATATGCAAAACCCTGTTGTTTTGGGTAGGTTTGATGAGCTCCTAGGATACTAACTTTTTTTATCTATTGGCTGTGTTGAGGTTCTAAAGCAAGTAATCAAAACACTTTACCACCCCCTCACTTAAACTTATTAAGGCAGAATTATTTTCTGTGTGTGTGTGTCAAACTAGCTTTTTTTGCCTTTTGTAACTAATTCTTCAGTGCTCATTTTTACTTTAAGTTTGCTTCCTGTTAGTAGTAAGTTTTCCACAGCTCCCCTGTGGAAGAATGTCCCCTGTGGACAAATGCATATGTCTGGGTTTTGGAGCTAAGCTCAGTTATGTGTAGTTGGTAGTGCCTTTTTATTTTTAAACTTTAGATTTTCCCAGGAATGTTGGGCATGTCTGCACAAGATGAAAGGATTGTGCTCTGGCTATGACGCTGCAGGTGCTACAGTCCAGCACCATAAAATTTTGCACAGGTACCTACAGCCATTATGACGTTTCTTAAAAACATAATTTATGATATCCTTTTTCCAGTTGTGTGAAGTTTCAGTTTGGATGTGATATACTACTTTTTTGAGCTAGTGTTTGATAGCAACCCCTCTGTTCAGGTGGGTTAGTTTTCTCAAAGCTTTCATCTTGGGGCTGGGTTGGGAGCATAGGTGGAGCTGGTACAGGAACTGAGAAGAGGGGAAGAGCAGTCTGCCCATTAGTAAGCTAGCTGTTAGATTGGCTTGTTAGATTGGCTCAGTTCTGTTGTCAAGTGACATTCATTGCCTTCACTCCATCCCTCTGGTGTTTTTCCACAGCTGTGAGTAGAGCTGTGGTGTGAATTTAGAATAGTGGCTTAAGTGTGTATATCAAAAATGCAGGTGTGACAGGTGCACTGCAAAATGCATTTACAGGTGTTATATACAGCAGGGATAGGGAATTGGAATAATAGTGCTCCTTCGTTTGGAAATACAGTGTATACAGTGAAAGAAATTTCTTGTACACAATATTGGAAATACTGGGGAAGATGGAGCAGCAGGAAGATATGAGATAATTTAGCCTCTTCTTTTCTCTGCCCACTCATATACATTTAAGGAAGTAGTGTTAAAAAATCACTGCTCATTTCGTGTTGGGAAGTTAAGAGCTGCTCTGCTTGGTGACATGCCCATGTAAGCGAGGAGAAGTCTGCAAACATTTCTGAAACAGAGCTAAGGCTGGCTTTTTAGTTTTCTTAGGCATCAGAAGAGTAATTCTTTTCCCCCTGATTTAATCAGAATGGCTGACTAACAGATTGCTTGTCAAAAGGAGTTTCTGTGGGCAGGGAGGAGAGAGAGGGGAGACAGGGGTTTTTGGGAGGGGAGGTTTATGTAGATGATCTGCTGGAGATTACCACAGAAAACTACAGTTGCAAATGTTAAGGCTTCTCTGATGCCTTCCCGCCCTCTTCTTTCGGATTATGTAAACAAGGAACCTCTTTTGCAGACAGGCATTTTAGGGAAAATGTGGAAGTAATTTTTTAATCAGTATAGCATAGCTGATAAAATGAAATTCTTGCTCTGTATGCCCAACTGGAATTCTTTCTCTACAGTGTCCTCTGTGCTTGCCCTGATCTGGTGTAATTCTGCCTGCCAGCTGTGCCTAGGAGAAAAAACATGCTTTGACAGCAATTGGAAAACATCAATTCAACGTTACAATTCAACACTTGGGACAGAAGGGAGAAACTAAAGAAAATAGACCTCAGGTAGAGCTTGAGGGCATTGGGTTACTTTCCATGGGAAGGGTACTTGAAAGTGGCATTAGCACAGATGGCTGTGGTAATTCCTGCAGGGTACCTCAAACAGCCATGCCTCTTGGAGTTTAATAATAATCATAAATTAAAGAGGCTTACAGTTGTGTGGTATTCAGACAGCTCATATTTCCCCAGTCTGAACTGCCTTCTCCCCATTCCAGATGAGACAGCTATATGCTTTCTATCGGTGGGAACATCTCTGGCCAGTGGGTTAGGCATGTTCTGTGTGGAGTACTGAGGAACTCAGGAATCCTGCTGATAGTTACAGCATGCACAGTCCTTAAAACTGTCTTGACCCTTTTCTGTTTGTCTGTGGATGTTAGTGGGAGACACAAGGTATAGCCAGAGGGCTGATCAGCAGCATTCCCTGCCTCAGTGCACAGAGGATAAGTTCTGGATGCAGCTAAATCCAAGGGTGCTGACTACAAGGAAGGAAAGGGTGTGAGTACAGGATAGTATTGTGAGCGAACATGGCCTTGTTTGTTTGTCATATTAAGTAGAGTCTTCATTGGTGGGGTTTGCATATTTTTAAAGAAAAAAGCAAAGGTATTATGTTCTAGAAATGCACATATTTAGATTATTAGCACTCTTGTACTTTTTGCACCAATAAAAGCATGATAGCTTGTTTGAGACTTGCAGAGAGCATACCTGCAGCACCTCCTATAGTGAGAAGTGGGACAGAAGAGGTTTTGAATCAGCCACAGCATCTGGCACCATGGATGAACCTCTTGGAAAATTACCAGCAGCTGCAGTCATCTTTTGGGTTTTCAGGCAACTCTTCTCAGGCACCATGGTTTTCCCAGCTTAGCAGTGGTATTCATCCTGCCCCTTCATTTAATTTTTACAGGCTTAGCTATCCACATAGTGCTGGACCTCATTCTCATTTATTACTTACAGCTCTGAAACCGATGGGGGAGAGAGAGGAGGTGCGGGGGGGAATAATACTGGAATTATGTTTGCACAAACTTCCAAGGGACTTCTCAGTTCTTTCATCATCTTGGCTGCTATGAAGCATTTTGAGTTAATCGTATGAAACGCTGTACAGAGACTGCCTGTTTTTGGAAAGGCAGTCATTTGAGCTGCTCTTTTCTTTGTTACAGACCATCATAAGATAGCACAGCCTAGCCCTATTATATTTTTCTGGTGGTAATTTGCTTAGGTGGTTGTTCACAAAACAATAAACTTCTAAGTCTTGTTCAGTGATGGCTTTTTCTTGAATGATGTCAGCTGAAGTAAGGACAGCTTGATAGATCTTTGCAAGAAATCTTTCCACAGTCCTGCTAGTCAATTTTCATTACATTGAAAATGACAATCAGTATTTTTTCCTCTTCCTTTTTCTCACTATTGTTTTTGCTTCTCAAGATGGTCTGTGTAACTTTCAGATTGTAACCAAAGTGATGCCTTTTCCAAGTGAATACACAATATTCAAAATTTGCTGGAGCAAAATAAATGTGTAAATGTTTAATTTTACTTTTAACAGTATTAAAGTTTTCCATATATGTATTAAAGCTTTTGAGTATACTTCTTCCTTTTTCCAAAAGTGAGTTATCTTCATGTTAGAAGAGAAAACCAGGTGGCACAAATGTTAATCAGTGTAGTTTAAGCTGACTAATCTATCAGTATATACATTTTAGTGTAAGCCTGCCAGTTATAAAAAATCCCCATGAACCTACTTAGACACCTTTTTCAATAAGCACATAAATTTCTTACCTAAAAACACTTGTGTGATTGATGACTTGTATTGCATGATAACATAGTCAGGATCTTTCTTTTGACAGAAAGTATACAAAATTATTTTATTTTGGTGAACTTTAAATTGTGATTACAGTTGTGAATGTGAATATTGCTACTACTTGTATTGCTTTGGCTGTTTAAGTCAGCTGAAAGATGCCTGTACCTGTACCGAATAAATCCAAGCATCAGGCCTAATTAGCGCTCTTCAGAGTAGCAGTCCTTACTTCTGCTTTGATTTTTGAGTGAAGTAGTTATCTCTGTAGTACTTGGAACCAATATGTATGCCCCAGTTATCAAACATATGTGGAAAGTTGTGGCTCTTGCAGAAATGGGGAAGCAGAGAAAGAGAAATTCTGTGGAGTCTCAGGGAAGCTGCCAGAATGCCTGTCGCTGAGGTGATCTGGTCAGCAGGGCTCCAGCATGTCATTCTCAATTAATTATCTGTGTTCATATTTCCAATAATCCAAGTTACGCAAGAGAGGATTTTCTGTGCTTTCCTCAGTTTACAGCAACTCCTGAGGAGATAAAGGAATAGAAAAAATACTGTTCATACAGTCCAAATATTTACTGCTTTGATCAACGTTGCAAGTCAATTATGTCCACACAACCCAACCTACCAAGAAGTTGCTGAGCCTGTGCAGCGTGCTAAACCAGACAAACATACAGTGCACCAAGTTAAATCTTTGCCTGTAATCTATTGTAAATCCTTACCAGATGGTGGCCTAGGGAGAACTTGAGGTAGCTACTGCAAGCAAAGCAAGTGGCAAAACACAGCTGTCATGGCACAAACAGTGTGCTACAGAAGTTTTGTTGCCTTCAGAAAAAGAGAGACTGTAGTTTCTGTGTGAAATACTTCTTCAAAGCTTTCAACTTGATTTTGTGCCTGCGTGATGCATGCAAATTCATTGCAGCCGCCTAAGGAAGGATTTTTCTAAAGGCTTCTCTCTCTTTTTTCTTCTTCCAAAACTTCGGCAAGAACAAAACTTTCTTTGTAGCAAGGAACAACTAGAAGCCCCTGCAAAGGTTATTTTCAAAGGAGAAATCTTTCCATGCATCCTGTAACAGTTAATATTGAGGCTATTTCTTTTTTCTTCAAACCTTTTCCTTGGCCAGGCTCTTTAACATTTTCGGTGCATGTCAATGGAAAGCAGAATGTGCCTAAAGAGGAAATGTGACTGTGCTGAAGAGTAACTCAAGTTAATAACCTCAAGTTTGGGGCAGCTGAGTGGTGTGAGGATTTCCTGTGGAAGACTTAAAGTACCGGTTTGGTTCTCCTAACTGATAACTTCCATTTTTGGGAAAGGGGGAACTTTTTTTGTGTGTGTGAACTAAGTTCATAGACTTACTTTTATCTGATCCACTGCTGTATAATTTATTTCTTCAGTGGACCAGTGTTATTTTCTGTGAGGAAGAGTGTGTAAAGGGAGTCTCCTTAATTTCACATTCCAGTTACCTTGGAAGCTGTTGCTACCATGCATTTCCTTGTCTTCAGCAGTTCCACCATGCTTAGTCCTACCTGTGCTGTAACTCAAGCTCTCCCTGTTAGACCATTTCTAAGGTTTCAACCCTACTCATAGCTTTTCACCTCCTCATTACCTACTTCATATTGTATCTCTGCTCCCTGCTGTCTCTCACATTGCCCCACACTGCATGCAGTATAATCTAAGGTGCACTTCTAGGTGGTCTGGTAGCTTGTCCTTTCAGTTATGAATAAAGCAGCATATGCTTTACAAATCTGCCAAGACCTTAAACATGTATATATTGTGTTTTTGCTTGTGTCATATTGTGTGTTTTTGAATTTTGTGACAGCCAGAGTGTTGTAGGATAACAATATGTAATTAAAGAATGTGGAGTCAAAGAATGGGAATGGACAGTGATGATGTTGATGAGAGGAAGCTGTATGCTGAAGGCAGAAGAGGGTGACAAGACAGATTGCCATAGCAGATGAGAGGTTAAAATACTTATGCAATTGTGTATGTATTTGTTGGATACATACATTCAAACAAGTTGTTCTGGGCATTGTGTAATAACAGGTTCTAGGGCTTTATTTTGCACATTAGTGGTGAAGTACAGCAGCAAAGTTCCTTTCTTACTTGCCTTTTTCTCTTGTCCAAAAGGCATGGTGACTTTTTGCTCATTATTTCTTTCATGCACCTGAATAGATGGTTGAACAGAGACTTTGCTTTCACCACCTTGAATGGAAATGGATGGTGTTGTGTGTGGGCTACTGAAGCAAGGGAAGATCTGTGTGTTGTTCAGGATTTGTGCTCAAAGGGAAGAGGATCAGAATTGCCTCTTGAGAGGAATAAGAGGGTGCAAGCTGAATCAACCTGATGTTCCCAGTAACTCAATGGAAAGAAAATAAGTGAATTGTATAGAGAGAGAGACTTTGCCTAAAGAGGGGAAGGATAAATTATCTAAGGAGGCTGGGGCTTTTTTCTTAGTTCTCTTCTAAGGACAAGGGCTATGTCCCAGGTCTGTCTGAGGAAAATGCTGTGAAGAGGGGAGTGAAGCTTTTCAATTTGAAGTTGGAAAGGAATAGTCTAGACTATATGAGGGAATGCCTGGATTAGATTCCTTATCTAGGAAAAGCACTAAAGTGATCTCTTATTATGTGGGAATTGTGGGAATTGGGAAAGTCTCCTTGTCTATGAGACTGCCCACTTGTCCTACAGAGTGAGTTTTCTTCCTGCTATGCACAGAGAGGACAGAGCACATGGGGTGAGCAGAGTGAGTGTGTCAGGGCCCTCCCTCTCTGCAGTCACCAACTATGTATGATAGATTCTTCACAGCCATCAACATTCCTGAGCTCTCACCTTGCCCTGCAGTGGAACCAGAAGGAAGTGATGCTGTGGGATTAGGGACAGCAAGAGTGAGCAGAGCCTTCATGGGGGCAGGAACAGTAAAGGGGACCAAAGGTAACCGTGGGTTACCTTAAAAAGGAGACCTCTTCAGTGAGAGCCAAATCTGATCATGGTAGAGGCTATGGCTTCAGGCTTTGGGGAAACAACCAAAGTCCCATTCACGTCAAAACAAATATTTTAAAATGTCGGTAAACTGAACTTGATGTATACTTGCTTTAAGATACCTAGAAGGTTTTGTTGTTTTTTGTTTTTTTTTTTTTTTTTTCTTTGATAAGTCTGAAAGGCTTTCCTGGTTTTCTTGGCTTTGCAGGAGATATTCATTAGTGTGACTCATAATTAGGAAAAAAATCCCAAGTTTGAAGTCATTTTAATTCGTTAATATCAGACTAATTGACCTATATTTAGAGAGGTTCTGAACTGTTCAATGTGTATGTAGTCCATTGACTCTGTCTATTAAAGATGGACAGGAATGGACTGAAATATTGTTTTATACATGAGAATGAGGTAGCAATAAAGTAGTTACTAATTGATCATTTGTATTATCTATGTAATTCTCCCCTGTTGTTTGGAAAAAATCTTTTTAGTGCAATATGAATGCTTCAGTCATAGTTCTTATTGGCTTGTTTGAAGACCTTTCAGGATAGAATCCTGATATATTATATTATTTATAATTCCCTAATATATTATATTTATGCATAAAAAGACACTGATTTCTGGCATAATTTGAATAATGCTGGAGTTGCACTACAGCTGAACTGGCTCAGTGGAATTTTTTGAGTGAAGTGAAAGCGTTGCATTCCCAAAGGTTTTACTCCAGCTATTTTCCTGTCACCTAGATTTGAAAAGCTTCCTTAGCAGAAGAATTTGTAATTAATTTATGTTGATACTTAATTGCCAGACAGCTTATTTTTAAATCTCTTATTATTTTTGCTATCCTTTTCTGTAGAGCAGTTCTAAGAGGCACACTTAATGAGAACCTCATTTTCCTGCCAGAGTAATGAGATATTTGGTCTATATACACAGTAATCTTGCAATGCAGGAGTTTGTGATTATGTTTTCTTAACTGGAGATCCTCAGAGGTACTTAATATTTCTTCACAAATTGTATTGGTAAATTAAGAGTTCATCTGGCTAGTTAGATTTACTAGGGCAGATGGCATTTTGCATGTGTGATGAGAGCAGGAAGGATTCAGCAAAGCAATAATGTAATTAGCTGTGTAAATGAGCCTCACAGGGTAAATCTCTTTAACCCCAATGATAAAATGTGTTTTGTGCTAAAGCTGTGGATTACTGGTCCTTTGAAACAATGTGTACAGCTAGTCAAGCCAAGATTTCAGAAGTAATCCAGTTAATTTGAAAACAAATGATGCCACTTTTTATCACACCTTCCTAACACTTTCATGTTTGAAACAGAAATAGGCCTCAAGATGTTACTTTGCTGTAATAGAAGAGAGAGTTGTGCAGAGTTACCTGAATTCAGTAGTAAATAAAAGCTTATTTGAATGCTAGAGATGAGATGTTCTAGCTAGGGAGGAAAGATGCTACATAAAAGCAGACCAAAATCCCAGGCTGAATAAAATGTGAGCTGAGCTGTCTTTCCACTGTGCTACAATGAGCAGTGTAGCCATATGTAGCTCCTGTTTATACAGTACCTGGCACAGGATGTTCCCCCATGTTACTCTTAAGCTCTGCAGTAGTAGCTGTGATCATCATCAATGTGCAATAAAACCTGTAGAATCACAATGGTTTGGGTTGCAAGAGACCTTTAAAGATCATCTGAGCAGGGAGGATTTGGTGCTGAGAATTCAACAAGGCCTGTTTGTGCCTACAGGTATATGAGTAACTGCAGGTAATCTCACATTCAGTTCTGGCCAAAAATATTTTTATGGGACTGTAACTTCCACTTTTAATTTGAAATTAATCAAATGGGAATATGTCTAACCATGTTGATATTGAAAGCTGTTGAAATAATAAATTCATGGTAAAGACTGGTCAATCACTGTGTGCTGCCTGGTTAGAAAAAGACCCTGGAACATCATGTTACTTCTGAAAAATCATTGCAAAATAATCTAAGTAGTGAATCTTTATTCAGCAGGGCAGTCTCACATTCTGTAAAATTAAGGGGAAAAAATGGGCTGTGTAGCAACCCTTGAGTTGTGCATGAAACCTGTACTGTTCTTACTATTAAATTTATTCAAACCATGTGGGAACCCTTTGTACAAATTTTCAGGCTTTCTTGTTTATTAAACCTAAAGATGTTTTACTTTCTGATGAATAAGCTTTAAAGTCTCTAAATTTCAAAAAAAGGTACAAAGTGCTATTTTCTGCTTGTTATAGTGTATTCAGGTTGACTTCTGTAATTTTTTTTTTAACTCACAGGCTATAAAGTACAGAAACAGTATAAATAAAACTGTGAATCAGGAGCACTCTGAGCAATTTAGGCATATCACAAGAAATCAGAACAAGTTTTGGGTTGTTTTGGTTTGATTTTTTTAAGTATCGTCTCCTCTACTTGGAGACACTGAAAACCTGAGTGGACATGGCCCTGGGTAACCTGCGGGGGGTCACTCTGGCCTGAGCTGGGAGCTTGGACTGGATGATCTTAAGGGGTCCCTTCTGTTCTCAACTATTCTGTTTCTCTTGAGTAGTTACTTTCATAGGCATAATGTGTACCAACAAAGGTCCATAAATCTGTGTGGCTGTGGCTGCGGGGTTTGTTTATACAAGTATGTAAAACTTAATGTAACATGTTTGAGGGTTTGAGGTTTTTTTAATGTTTAACTTATTATGGGGACAGACACTCGACTAGGAGAATGGGTAAATGCCTTCAATTTTTATTTAACATTAAAAGCTAATATTTTTAAGATTTTCTTGTACCAATTCTCAATAGTAGGAAATGTATCAAAGGACATTTTTGTCAATAATAAAATCTTGCTTTCTTTCATGCTTCCTGGCAGTGTTTTCACTACTGCACTAAATAATTTATAATGGAAAGTCATTATGATTGCAGGATAACTTTGGAATAATTCACACTGGAGGGGACCTTCAGACATAATCAAGTTTTACAAAGCAAGATGAACCCCAAAGTTAGGAGCAGCCTGGAAATCACAGCAGGTTGCTGGGAGCTCTTCTGGTTACCTTCAGAGCAGCATCAAGGAGAGTGATGCCACAGAAACTTGGGCAGTTGGCTTCTGCATCTGACCACCTGCACACAGTCTGTGCTGCTTCAGGGACAGAGGATCACAAAAGCTTTTCCTTTTTATTCCTTCCTATCGCATTCTAATTGAAGTTGGTCGGTTTCTCATCATTGGCTGTCACACAGTGCTAAATAGTTGAATCAACATGTTAACAAGAGAGTTGTTTTACCCCTTTTCCTGTATGCTGAAAGCCATCTAGCTGTAAAAAAAAAAAAAAAAAAGCATTTATTATTTCATGCAGCCATATTTCTTAAATTTATTTTACATGGCATAGAAATCAGCAGGAAGAAAGAAATGTTTCCTCTGCTGAAGAAGAAAAAATTGTCTAACAGCCAGTGTGAATTGCATCTTTAGAGTTTGTGCAGTTTTGCCTCACTTAGGTTTGTATCTCCTTGTTACTGAAACTTCCAGAGAAGCACTGATGCTCCCTGGGTTGGTCTCCATGCAGGGAGGACTCTGCTGGTGCCAGTGTGAGAGATGTTTCAGAGTTGCAGCAGTGATCAGTTGTGTGTTGCCCATGCAGTGGTGTGTGCCTTTTCTTTCAGCAGTCTCATGACTCCCAAGATGCAGAGTGTGAAAGGAATTGCAGGCATCATAACTCTTTTGTACTTCCCAGGTGCTTATTCCATGTATGTTTTAGTTTAATTTCTCTTATTGTGGGATTCAGTCTTATCTTGTACTTTATGTATGGTCTTTGCAAAATGACTCAGAATAGAGTCCTTGCTTACGTACCACCAGCACTCTGAGTGTTTTTGAGTCTACTCCCTATGCAAGGAATGATTTGTGGCTTGGCACTTCACTGATGCATTAACAGATTTTTATTTTTTAATTGGCAATCTTGCTGGTTGCAGCTCCCTTGCAGGGACTACCTGCCTTAAACCAGGAGTTGGTGCTTTGCTGTTGTGTGTTTTCTTTCCTTGGACAGTTTTCTGTGAGGAAGTCTTCAGGATCTCTTCAGTCAGTCAAGTCCATGTTCCCACTGCAGGGTGTTGAGGAGGGAGGGCTATGGATGCTGCTTCCTTAGGGATTTGTTTTCCTGAGCCACATGTGGGGTGAGAGAGGTGTGAGATCACAACCCCTGTGAACTCCCTGAGCATACTTTACAAGTGCTACAATAAATTCTGAGAGGCCTTGTATTTTTGGGAGATGAACAGTCAGTTTTACACCTTCAGGTCTTTTGTGGATCCCCAGGTTAGGTAACTTACTGGAGATTTTTATCCTCCAACTGGAGGTTTTTTATTAACTATGTTAATTTGCACATGGGGAGACATAAAACAAGGCAGTAGTAGGATGAAGTCCAGCTCTGTATGAGCACAGGGTGTAGAGTTCTTCCTTGAGCTGTTTGAGGTGTAGTGTTTGCCTTCCTGTCGTGCTTCCTCCTCAGAGACCAGAAGTTTGGTCAGTTACTTCTCCTGAACATCCGAACACTGTTGCTTTTACACTGAGTAGCATGGAGCATGCCCAGGGCCACTGGTGCTTCTCTGAGGCAGAGTCTGCAGAGCTGGTGGTGCCCTCTCCTTTGTGTCCAGGGTGTCACAGAAGTGACCAGGAGCCACAGTTCCCAACTTAGTTTCCATAGGGCTGTCAAAACCTTGATAACGGTAGGCCGGTGAGGTCCCAAAAAGGGGATCCATTTGTTGCAGCTGCCAGAGTTTACTGAAGGTGGCACTAGTTGTGTTAAATTCCTTTTTTTTGTGTTGCTGTATTTTTTTATATTGTGAGTAAGTTAAAGTGAGTGTTGGATCAATGCACAGTAAATAAGAACGTGTTAGGCTTTCTGATTTGTTTTGTTGGTGTTACATACTCCCTGTTGATCCAGAGATCAAAAAAGAAAATACAGAAATAAAAAGTGGGAAAAGGATTGGGATAATATTGTCCAGATAAGGATCTTCTTTGTACCCTTCAGTCAAGAAATCATCATTTGCATGCTTGTTTTGCACATTATGTATCTAATGCTGTGTATATCATAATGCTGTATGTATATTTATGCTTGTATGTACTTGGCATAAACATGAAGCAAAACTGATACCCAAAACATTGTCCAAGTAATTGATACATATGTGATGAACTTTTAATGATTTTATGGTACAGAGGAAGACCTCGGACAAACCTTCACTGCATTTCAGTAGCAACTGATTAATAGATAGACAACCTGGCTATTTTCCTGTGAGCTCATAAAACACACAGTTGATTAGAAATGTTGTTACTAGACAGATTTATGGGGATACTTACATGCTTGCCTATGCTGTTGATTGCTATTCCTAATTTCATTTTGCCAGCCTAAGAGTAGAATTCATATTACTTATCTTTCCTCGGCTTTTGTAAATGATGTTGTTTAAAACTGTGGAATTCTTGCTTATTTTCAGATCTCATCAGAAAACTAGCACAGCAGCAGTTTGGAAATACACAGGGCGATTATCAAAAGGTAAATTGTCTATGTGTATCTGCATAAAATACTGAAAATTATGACTTTGAAATTCAGATGTTTTTCTAAACCAGGAGTTAGTATTTTAAAAGTATATTAACAGAATACAAGTATGGGTTTTTTTAATAAGTATGATGTTTTCCTGAAAAATGTGAGACCAATTATAAAGAAAATTCCACAAGCCACTGTGGAAAGAAACTACTCATAGTTAAGGATGATTTACAAATTCCAGCTGTAATGGTATTGCTGCACAAAGACTGATGGCTCTTTGTATTGAAAAATACAGTTTTTATTTCAAAAACCTTAGGGAGAACCATTACTGCTTAGCTCTCATGTAAGCTTCATCTATTGTTTTAAAAAAACTGAAGTTGTGTTATAAATATACCATTTATATGTTAGCAAGAAGATGGAGTGGAATGTGCATCTAAGTTTTGGGCTGTTCTGGAGCGGTGTTCCACTTCTGAATCAGGAGTTGAGTTTCTGCAGTAGGAGTTGAACTGTGCCCAGGCAATGGACAAGTTACTTCATATGAGTGACTTGCTTCTGGTGCCCACAGTACGGTGTGCCCATCAGGAGGATGGGTGTGGTGCTTGCACACAGACACTGAGCTATTGCTGTGACCAGGATGGCCTACGGGTGCTTCTGTGTCTTCCCAACAGCAAGCCTGTTTCTCCAGTAGCTTGATAAGCTCTGCATGACATCCTGGTGTGTGGGTTTTGTTGTTAAGCTGCCTCAAGTGACTCTGCCAATCCCACCTGCTTGCTTGGTGGGATTCTAGAGAGTGGTGCATCACAGATTGTTCCTGCATACCCAGGGAAGAAGAAGGGTAGGGCTTGGATGGCGGAGTCTCAGGACAAAACTGTTAGACCGTAGGTGGTATCCCTGACCACAGAGTGTTTAGTAACTAGTACATAAGTCATGAGAAACCTGAGACTAGTCCTGTGTAGGGGATGTGATTATAGAGTGGCAGTTAAAATATTAGGAGTGCTTAAGAAGTTACAGATACAGGGCATTCATCAATCCAAATTCTGATCTGAATATGGTGCAAAGCCTTGAAACAAATTTGGAAAAGGAAAATATATCAGGACAAGTAAGAGTGTGCTTCAGAAGACAGAAGCTTCAGTGAGAATCAGCTGTGAAGCAGCCAGCATGGCTGTAGATGTGCCTCTGGAAGAATTTCCAGTGGAGACAGGGAAGTGTGAATGTTGCTGAAGTGTGTGAATAAGTAGTTAGAAATGTTTGCCTGTGGTGTGGTTTGCCTGTGATTCTGATCACTCAAATTCAGGGAGAATGAATTCAGACTAGGATGAGTTCAGGAAGTGTCCATTAGGGTGATCTGGGAAACCTGTAGATCTTCAGACAAAACTGGAAGAGTTTGCTTAGCTTAGGAAAAGAGTTGATAAGAAATGTGGTTACTCTTTTGAAATATATATGGAGAGGAAGCACAGGGAAGAAGGTTCTGCTTCTTGGGCAAAATACAATGCCACCACTGAAGGATGGGGACTGAAATGGACATGTGAGAAGAAGACTTGCTCACCAACAACTGAGAAAAGCCCTTCATTAGCAGGAACAGGAAATCTGCTTCTCCTATTTGTCCTGTCAAATTTCTTCTGTCGTTCCCCTGTATCATTTATAACCTATTTATGGAATGTGTTAGTGACCCAGGACGCCTTTCCCACTTCTGTGCTGTGTGTCCTAGTGTTCCCAGTTGGACTCTAAGCATGAACATCTCCCCATGCAGCAGGGGCAGCAGTCTGCCAGGTCAGCCCAGCAGCTGAGCCGTGCCTGCTCAGGGGAGCCAGCTCGCTGCTGCTGCCATTGCTTTGCTTTTGCTGGGAGGCTGCATGCTTGAGATGTTCAAAATCATACTTGGTACCAGATTAATAAGGGAGGGGAAGCATTAGTCATCCTTCCATTGATACAGGAGAAAATATGTTAATATGTTCAAAATATGATTTTGAACATTTTAAGTAGTACTGTACAGCAGAGATTTCAAAAGGATGTGTGTGATGTTGATAAAAAAAATGCTAAAATTTGAACATTTCTGATTCTCACACATCAGATTTCGGGTTGAGGGGTCTTGCCATCTTTAGCTTGTCTGCTTTTCTTCCAGTTAGGAGAAAGGGGAAAGCACTGTCAGCTGTGAATTTGGCAGGCAGAGATGAAGCAGAAAATAAATTAATTTTCCATTGTGGAAACAGAGGGGAAATTGGGTTCTTCCGAAGTTCTGTCATCGAATATTTAGTTTTCAGTATTTTTCTAGTTCCAGATTGGAAAATAGGTAAGCACCGTTAAATAGATTTCTTCAGTCTTTCTTGAATACCTTTTCTTTATTTCTTTTGAATAATTTAAATTGAACCTCTACATGGTTAATTAAAAGTGAGGGTAAATTTTGTGTGTAATGTGTTAAGATCCCAAAACTGCTACTGGAGCTATTAAAATAAAATAAGCACTGAGAAGAAAAAGTTAGTCAAGAATATCATATCAGTTATGACAGGTGCAATTCATGAAGAAATCACCAAACCGCAAAATAATGCAATCTCTGGCCTTCTGTGAGATAAATTGGAAATTATATGAAATAGATGCTCAATGGGAAAGTAACTGGTCTCTCATTGTTTTAATGAAAGTATTTGTTGGTCAAATCCTAGATTCCTTTCATTCACCAAGGAAACCAGAAAATAGCTGCTATGTATATTATTATAAATATTTTCCCATAATTATTTAACGGTGCTTCTGTGGATTATTTTACTTTAGTGGTTTGTTTTTGTTTCTGTGTTGTTAACTGTTATGATCTAGTCATGGTTATTTATTCATTATTCATGGGATTTATTTTTTGTGCATGCTGCCTGTGTATTATACACATTCTCCATTTGTTTTGACTTCCACAGCCAGAAAATGTTGTCCTGACTCTTCAGGTAATGTCTTATGGTAGATAATAGATAGTTTTGAAAAGAAACTAACTGTGTCTGCACTGCTGCTGTTAAAACATCCATAACTATTTTTCATGTTACTTTAAATACTGTTTTTCCATCTAACCTATCTTAAAATAACATGCTGTCATTTTATTTTTGAAGTGTTCAGCTACATAGAAAACAGTGATGATTTTGCAAAATCCAGCCAAATTCTTCTTTCAAACATGCAGTTCACAGTCTTCAGAAGGAAGCACAGGTTTTAACAAGCAGTTAATAATAATTAAAAGAGTAGTTTTCATCCTAGAATTGGTAATTAGGGCAGAAATATGCAACTCTGCTAATGGTGGTAGTTGCTGTATTTGGCTCAGTTAGTAATTAGGGATTGTGAGGAGGGGCATCAGCAAATCTGGAACTAGAGCATGATTGCTATGTTGTGAGAAATTGTAACTTACTTTACAGGACAGTTACGCAGCCTCAATTTCATCCTTTTGCTGCCAAGTTGTCCTTGTGCTGGTGCATATGTAAAACAGCAAAGGACTCAAAGTATGAGAATTAGCACTCAAGTGTGAGAATTAGTTCTCCTAAGATTGGGAAAGGAAAGGAAAAGACAGATTTATCAGGGAAGAAGGCCTCCTGGGGCGTTCCCACACTGTGCTGTCTCTGTGCACATACACCTCCCTGGCCTGCTTTCAGCTAGGTTGTGTTTTCAGCAGAGGGAAGCAGCATGGCCAGCTCACAGTGTGTCCCCTGGGAGCCACATTGCCTCGTGTAGGGCCCTGCCAGGGCTGCCTGGCCCAGATTCTTGCTCCCGGGGCTCTTGCAGTGTGAAAGCAAGCCAGGGTATTGCATTGCATTGTTCCCTTTCACTCCTGCCAGCTTTTGAAAGCATCCTTTTAGTTGCTGCTGCTTCGCTGTTTGGCAGCAGAATAAATGTCTTTACCTGAGAGATCTTAAAATCTGTCTGCTTCTTCATGTTTTCCAGTCCCTAAGCAGGTTTAAATTCAGCACTTTGGAGTAACCTCTGCCATTGTAATCGATCATCCAGTGAAATACTTCCCTTTGGGTTTCAGATGAATTTTTCTACTCTGAACTGAATGAAATGGAGAAAAAGTGAAGCCTCCTTTTCCCCCTGATGAGGTGTTGTTCTAGTTAGCCTTGCTGACATTTGTGGAGCATTTTTGGAAATAGATGTGAGAAACAGTGAATTCGTGGTCTGGGAATTCAGATCTGTTCATTTTTAACCTGTTCCCATTGCATTGATTCACATTTATTTTTTGTGAGACTACTTCTCTCTTAGCACTCACTCTTGTAGTTTGCCTAGCTAATACTGTAGGAAAATAATTATTAGCTGTCAGTATCTACAATGTTATGTATCTTTTTGTTAGAAAAGTTGTCAGTTATTGACAAAATATACCAATTCCATAACCTCAGTAACTCAGGAGATGGTTCAGTCTGTAGTTTGATTTTTGATTATTTGCTCTATATTGATTGCAGTTACTGTGTGATTTCTGCTGTTACCACTATTTTTGTCTGAATTACAGGCCATCTACTATGAAATCGGTTTTATAGTCTCCGCAGCCTTGGGATTGCTATTTATTTTGTTACTGCCTCTTGTGGGACTTTGCTTCTGTATGTGTCGTTGCTGTGACAACTGTGGTGGGGAAATGCATCAAAGACAGAAGAAAAATGCTGACTGTCAGAGGAGCTGTTTTGCAACATTTCTTTTTGTTGCTTCTTTAATAATAAGGCAAGTGTGATAAAGAGAACAATATGAACCTTGGTATAGCATTTATTTTGCAGTGTCATATGACAAATGATATTACTGTATTAGCCTACAGGTGCAGAAGTTATTGCTTATTAAAGAAAATGTAACTGTGTTATAAAAAAATACTGCCACTGTTGCTATCCACAGGTCATTATGTACTTAATTAAACAGAATATTGGTGTGAAACAAACAAAAAAATTATTTGTTTGTATTGGGCAAATGACATTTTTGCCAGTCTCAAAACAGCAGTTGCAGAATGTTGCATTACACTTTTGAACACGAGAGACCATATCCTGTGTTCAGCCCCCATCCCATAGAGAGCCTGAGATATCACAGACTGCTTTGTTCTTGGTAGTGCTGTGGTGGTGAAAAAAGCAAATAAGTGACTTCCTTCAGTATTTGCTGTACTCCAGATATTTATACTAGTTCAAAACAATGGATTTTCTTCTGGATCCTGTGTTGTGTAAACCATGCATGCACTCCTGTAAATCCTGGAGTTTGGAGACATTTTTGCACTGTTGTTAGGACTGTACTCCTGTGCTGGGTAGGTAATGGGTGATGAGGAGCTACAATCAAGATTTCTTCCTGCTTTCAAAATGCATTGTTTGCTCTATTGCTGTTTTCCTTTAACTTCTTCATGTTTTCCCTGCATACTATCCTTATTCTGTGATTATATTGAAGAAGAAAAAAAGTGTTTTGATCTATACAGTGTGACTGTTCAGTCATATTGGATGTACTTAGTCACTTCACTGTAATCTAAATTTTTTTTCCTATTACTCTGTGTCATGACAAATGGTGACCTTGCTTATGCTCAAATAGAGGACAGGCTGATATTGGAATATGCTCTTTTCTCACAAACATCACTAACAAACATGACCCTCAAGAATTTGAAGACTCGAAAACCGAATAGTGTTGGGTGATAGGTGCATCCCTGCCATGATGACAGGACAAAAGTTCTTTATGGTTCAAGTGTGTCTTGAAGACAGTAAGTTATTAAATTACCACTCAACTTGTTGAAACATGTGAGGTAGGTCACAGAGCTTGCCAGCTGTCTTTCCACCACATTGCAGGACCCTGTTGCAGCATGCTGTTTTCTAGCTATAATGACTGGGCAATGTTGCCTGTTAGTAGAAAAATTAAGATTGTCCCTCTTGTTGATCTCTTTGACCTGCGCATTTACTGCCAGCTATCCTTGTGGGATTAAGCACAGCCAGCACAAGCAAGTAATTCTTCCCAGGTCATGACTGGCAGATCAGTGATCCCTAGTAATACGCTTTCCAGAACTAGGGAAATTGCCTCTTTAATGTCTCCTTCCCCCCGCCCCCCTCTTTTTTATGAGACTTCAGGATGTATCAAATGCTTACCCTAAGTGTAAGGGGGGTGTTACCTGAAATCAGTCTGCAGGCTGAATGGAGATAATCTCATATGAGGGCTCCCTGGTTAAGTCTCTAATGCTGTGAGTGGTGTGCAAGGCAAGATAGAACTTTGTAAGGCTAATATTACTGATCCCAGACTGACTGAGGGCTCAAGTCTCCAGTATGCCTCTGTACAAAGAGAGGTTCTCCTGCCCTTCCTGGATCTTCTTTAACAAGGGGCGAGAAGATGCCATGCCTGGATCTACTTAAGCCCATGTCAGGTTGCTTACTGCTGTGCTGTAACACAAAAGGACAGTCTTACTGGTAGCCATTGGCCCAACAAAAAATACTGGAGAAAGCCTGATGTTTACTTAAAACTGTTTCTACATGTACTACTGTTTCTACTGTACTCAGAAAGTATCCTTGTGGTGACTTACTTGTGGAAATTTTATTACCTGCTTTTCCCCAAAGTTCCTATGCAATTTCGGCTTGGGTGGAAGGTTTACTTGTAATTCTTCCCAAAATCACACTTCTCAAGGACTGTGCCAGAGCTGAATACTTAAGTATGGCAATAACCAGAAGAGTTTAGTCCTGTGTTGGGTAAAATGCTTATGGATACTTGCAGACAGAGGCAAAAGAATGAAAACTTGAATGATCTCTATCAATACAGGATTACATCAAGATATGCAATGAAATTACTAAGGCAGACCCTGTCATTGTTTGGGTATAATTTCAAGTTCATGAAGCATGGGAGGCCTTCTATGGGAGTAGGTCTCCCAAACCCCTGCCAAGAGACTAGAATGCCACAGACTCCTTCACCCTGAGCTGTGCTGGTTCAGAAGATGCATTTAGCAAGGCTGGTGTCCCTCAGAGTACCCTGAACCCACATGTCTGCCAGTGAAGCTTTACTTTAAAGGCACTCCTGTGGAATGTACATGTAGATAGCTGCTGGAGGGCATGGGAAAGATTTCTAGGGGATGGACTTCTTAAGGATTACCACCTAAGTATATGTTCTCCATCTTCTCCCTCTCTCTTGCAGTGCCAGACATTCTGGGATTCTCTCACTGAGCTATTTTTTTCCTTTTCTTTTCTTTTTTTTTTTCTTTTTTTTTTTTTCTTTTCCCAGTCCTTGATATGGAAAAATGGTTTCAAGCTCTCTTTCCTTGGCTGGGAAAGACAGGTTAAATGCACAGTGGAGAGTAAAGACTGATTGTGGAGCTTGCAATGGACTGTGTATCTAGGCAACAATTCTAGAAAACTAGTAGTGTGGGGATGGGTTTTCTTGTGTGTCAGGATGCAGGTTCACACTGACATATATGTGCTGTTAATGCAGCTTTTAGAATGTTTCATTCAGACAGTAGATTTTAATCATGATGGACATTTCTTCTCACTTTTCCACTGATGTAGTACTCTGGTAACTAGAATGAGATTTTAGACTCAACTTACTGCAGTGGTGTGTAAAGGAAGTGTACATTTGGGGTTTTTTCTTTCAATTTAAAAAAAGGCTCCAACTAGATCTGCTTTCTGCAGGTGGGGCTTAAGTGAGAAGTATGCTTTCCTCAAGGAAGGGTATATGAAAGAAGTCAGAAAACCTGTGATTATATATTCAATTGTTTATCTTAATAAGTCTTTAAGGTGTCATTTTCTAGTACATGCACTTTCTGTTTGAAATATTTCTGTATAGATTGAGTCAAAAATACATGCAGTGTTTTTGATAGTTCACAGCTTTTATACATGAGTGTTTCCCTACAGTAGGATTCTATTTCTAAAGAGCAGAGGATGTAGAAATAATCTGTCAAATACATTGCTAAATAGATTTGATATTCCAGACTTGCGTAAACAATTACATTATTTTCTTCCAATGTTAACCGAAAGTTTAGGGACAGAGACCAGCTATTAGATCTTACTCACTAGTCATCTGCAAGCTTAGGCAAGCATGTTTTCTCTGGGAAGGAAATGTAATTTCATTAGTTCTTGTACATTATAAAGGCAAGGGAGGAATATTTGATTTTTAAGAGAGCATATATTGTAATGCCAAATTTGCTGGTGATAGAAAATGTCCTGGTTATTGCATAGAAAAACATATAGTCAATTTTTGTGCCTCCAAGACAGTTTGTGTTATAACCTCTTTTTTTGAAGTAATGAATGTTCGGGAAAGCCAAGTCTGGAGGAAAGAAACGGTGTTTGGCATCTTGGCAAGTACCTCATCAGGCTTCACATTTGTCCTCTTGGCTTTGTAGGATTGGTAATACACGTTGTTCAGAACTTAGAAATCAACAGTATCTGAAAGAATTGGTGGAAAAGATGATACAGAAATATCTACCTTATTTTTTAAAATTCTTTATCTGGTAGCGAGTAAGGGGCTATTCTTCCAATATGTAAATGAGCTCAAGGTTTCTATTTAGTGACTTGAAATTTTTTTGCAAGCTCAGCTAAAGGAAAAGCTTGGTTTCCCCCCTGCAGCTGGTTTAGTAACATTTATATGCATCTGTGAAACCTGGCAAGAAACTTGAGTGTCGAATATTGGACTCCTGAAGAATTGTTAAAACAATTTTCTTAACCTGTTACAGAAGTGGTGTATCCTTTTTATTCCTGCTTTATGACTTTCTCCTCATAGTTGCTTACTGAATGTTGACTCAAGGCTCAGTTACATAATAAATAGATTTTTCCTCTCATGCTGTGTGTTTGTTTAGTTACATTCAGAGTATAGTCACACTTGTTCTGGCTTCTTGAGGTATCTCCACTATCTTGTTTCCTCCCACTCCTTCCCTTTAGGAAGCTGAAGAGAAAGATACTGTGCTGAGATCTTACAAAGTATTGTTTTGTTAGTGTCCAATTGACCTTTCCGATCTCTGAGCATAGAATTGAAAGGATAAAAATGCTGTCTGTCTAAAGAATGAGGATGTGATTATAAACTCTGAGCCTCAGAGCAATACACACATTTGTTTTTCCTGATAGCTTGAGATAGTTTGTCTCCTGATTAACAAAGAAAAATTTTGATATCAATTCCTATCACAGTAGAGTGAAAACAAATAACATACTGCCTATATTCAAAATTAAGCTGTTTACTTTGCTTGTCATAGAATTATAGAATGGTTTGAATTGAAAGTTATTCAGTTCCTTGGTATTTAGGCATTTTGAGTTCTCTTTCCTTGGGTGGTAGGTGAGAATAGTGTCTGCTTGAGTGTTGGTCATAGTGGCAATAAAACTATGCCATTTGCTGTAGGTTAAGTAGGAGGATAAATGTGTGTGCCCCTTTGTTCCTTAGTGACTTCTGGGAGGTTAATTAACAGCTGGTTTTGAAGACATAGCTATGAAATTTTGGGTAGAGTACAACCATTTTATGTCAATCTCTGTGATCTTCTCATGAATATTTTTGGATATTGATAAAAATGTTAGTAAAGGAATCCTAATAGATATGACCTGTAGCATATAATTCTTCCCTTTCTCCCTGTGACCTGCTTTGAAATTAGAATTTTCCTTCAGAAAGTACTTTTCAGAGCAACAAATTCTTTCACATGTGACCAGTTTTATGAGACGAACAAGCCTTTACATTGTTTGGAAAAGTCAAAGTAGGAAAAGGAAAATAAAGATGAAGGTTTGGTATTGATTCACTGAAGAAAGAGATGAGCATCATAAATCAGGGTGTTTGCTCCTGCAGGTCGTGTTATTTTTTAGGTGCCTGTTAGCTCTCCATCCTTTCATTTATGTGGCTGTATTGTGGCTGCCTTTGAATGCATATTCCTTGGAGCAAGAGTTACACTTACCATGTATCTTTTTCCCCATAGAGAGCCTGGATTAGGTTTTCTATAAGTCTTATTTAAAAATACTAGTATCTAAGTCTTCTTGACACCCCAGCTTAGGTCATTTGACAGTTGGGCAGGAGTACAGTACCATTTGTGTTAGTGATTCCCTTCTCCTGTGTTTGGGTGTCCATAAGGGCCTTGCAGGGTACTGCCTCTCTAGTATTGAGCTGCAGTACAAAGAATGAGGCGTCTCAAATGTGCCAACCAGGAATTGCCTGTACCGCACCTGACTGCGGCCTCAAGGCAGTGTCTGCCCTTTGGGGATAAATCCTGCCTGTGGTGAGTGCATCTCAGCTTTCTGCTGGTGAGATCTCAGAGTTAGTGCTTAGCCCATCAGATGGGTTTGTACTCAGCCTGGTTTGGAGGCTATTACCACTCTGGTGGTTACTCTTGACTTTTCTGGTACTTGTCTGCAAGGTTAGCTGTTGTGAATGTGAAATGTCTAAAAGTCATCCTTCTCTTTAAGTCTGTTTTACACCTAAGCTAAACAAAAAACTAAGGTTCATGTATGATAAGAGCTCTTTGAAGTCTCTCATGGGACCTTTAATTTTCTTTTAACTTACTGTTTGTGCAGATCTGCCGTGCCATAATGAGAACTTTACAATGAAGAGTGATCAAATAGAAAATAATCATCAGCAGTGCTGGCAAGAAGTCTAACTCACTGTCCACCTTTTTTTTTCAGTATCAGGAAATGCATATTATTTTAGCATTAATACGGACTATTTGTGTGCTTTTGAATGATCCATGCAATTACGTAAATAAATTGTGTTATTATGAATAAACCTTGCTGAAGTTATCAAATGAAAAATACTGCTTTTCACAGTTAACTGGCAAGCATTCGCTTGTAGCTGTGTCAAGGTTAATGCTACTTGTAGAAGAATCTAAAGTTTCTAAGTCTCATACAATTTACTTAGGCTATACACATTTTCTGTCAGTACCCATGCAAATGGATTAATAGTTGTACATTAATAACTTCAGTAAACTTTGGGGTAACATTGCTTTTCCTTTCTTTTTTTTTGAATTAGTAATGCAATATTGGCCCTTTTGGCTCAGTCTTACAGTCTGCCTTATGGTGTATGTGAGAACCTGTAGTAATTTATGGAGACCTTTCTTTCTTGTGATAATATTGACCTTTTTTTGGCTATAATTTTTTGATTCTGTCTTATGTTAGAATATGCACTTACACTAACAAATGTCTGTTATCTATATTTTTTGTAGTGTTGGAGTACTCTGTGCATATGCTGCCAATCAGCATTTAACTAACCAAGTCCGAGGAGCAAAGAAACTGGTTAACAGTAATTTTAAAGATCTGAAAATTTTCCTTAACGACACTCCAGCGGTAAAGAAATTTTTCTTTATGGGGAGTGAGGGTGGGAGGGAAGAGGTATAAATAAGAAGTACTGCAAAAAATAATTCTGTCTTTCTGTACACCTGCAGTATTTTCTTTATGTTTTGTATGTCAGTCTCACCAAGTAGAATAAATGATAGAAGGTAAGATGTTCTCACACAGCAGTAAGTGCTTGGGAGTTACCCTGATGGATCAGCATTCCTTGAACAACTTCGGAGTTATACTTTGGGAGTTAGCTGCTGTGATGCTTGTAGGCTCTTTCCCTCCTACTGAACTAGTTTAGATCATGAGCAGAAGATAAATAATTTGGGAAAAAAAAGGTTTTAAAGGGAAAACATTAAAAAACAAGTATGACATGAAAACTTGGATTCCTTGTTGCTCTTTCCTGTTCCCTTGGTTTTTGGGCATACTTCTATGGGCTTTGGGACAGAGCCACAATAATTTCTTTTCCAGGAATATTTTGGACTGTTTTTTTTCTGTAAACCAGAGTCACACTATACCATACTGAATAGGAAAGATTATTTTCTTTCAGAATTTCCTTAGAGTTCCATAAGCAGTCCTCTGCATGTCTTGTTTTGTGTTGAAAAAAAAAAAAGCTAGTTAGGAAGACTTGTGGATAATGTGCAATTTCAATTCTTAGTGAATTTATAGGGGGCAAAAAAAGTCTGACATTTCTATTACCTTGGCTTTCATTAGTTTTAATTATTTGAATTCAATTTTATTAATCTGTTTTACCTTGATGTGACTGATAAATTAGAAATAGGTGGAATTCGTGCAGTTAGGTGGAATCCACAAGTGTGGTAGCATCCCAGTCACAGTAATTCTGGGGTGCTTTTGTGCTGACCAGGGCTGTGTGAGGACAGGAGACATCTTGGGAGATGCCTCAAATGTTTTCCTATCTGGAGCTGTTCTCCAAACTTGTTTGTGTGTAGAGTTGTGACAGATGGGTGCAGGAGGTATATGGCAAGAAGTGGAGGTCATGCCAACAATCTCTCTTGAAACAGAGTGCTTTTGGTCAGTCTGGAGCTGATGCTGGGCACAGAAGGATCAATGCAGTCACATCGGAAACCACCAGAGTCCCCTTGAGAGTGTTCTGTCAATCGGAATCTTCAGAGGGGAAAACCTCTTATGTAGAAGTAACTACTTTAATAGAGGAAAAAAAAACAGACACTAGCTAAAATGTTAATAAGAACTCTTAATTATTAAATTTAAAAGTGTCAAGACATTAACACTTCTGCCAGAGGTTAGTCAAAGTCTCACTTAGTCGTTTTTTAGTTTCAGTGTGGGATTATTAGCTTTTTTAGACTTGTTGTTGATGCAGTCATCAGCTGTATCTCATGAGTCATTTTGTCAGACAAGGTGCCTGATGATGTATGCACACACATTTGTAAGAACTTCTTGAGGAAAGGAGAAGAGCTACAGTTTTTTGAAAAAAGTTCTAGTAGCCAACTAATTATCTATAAAGCTCTGAAATTTGAACTGATGTCCTTGACTCATCAGTATGAGGTGTGTACAGCATATAAGAGGATTTGAAAAAGAAGTCCTGTGTTAAGAGTTCATGTCACAGGGGATTTGCAGACTGTGAGTATTAAGCAATAACACTATTAGTTATACAGAATCACCTTTTGTCTGGGACATTGCTGGAGACAATGGAAAATCTGTAGCACTGCAAAATTTTAGTCCTTTGGTTAACTTAGGTAGACCAAAATAATAAATAAGCAAAAAGATACCTACAGCCTTCTTAGTAAGAAACTCTCATTTTTTTTCCAGTGTTAGAAGAAGGAGGTCCGCTTCTTACTTTGTCATTTAATTAGATTCTCTGATCAATAGGTTGCTTCGAGGGTGGATTTTTTTGTCTTTTTTTATTTCACAGAAAGTTTGAGACTGCATCTAGATACACTTTCGTACACATTTGAATCATGCTTAAAATTGGAAATCCATTTGTCAAGTGTTTTAACCTTTACGCCACATTAGCTTGATTGAGGTAGAATTCATAGTGCATTATTTTAAACATGCAGAAATCAATGATGTCTTTTCAAAATTAGTGTAAGTTTTCCACCTAGAATGGTCCTTTATTAGCCTTTTCTCCAAACTCAGGATTTGGTGGTAACTGAGTTGCTGGTCTGCATTGTTATGGTGTTTTGGTAGAGCTCAAGTTGAGACCAAATTCACTGGGGGTAAGGAAAACTACTTGTATTAAGACAGAGCAGCTTGTCTTCCACAAGACAAGCTCTGAGAGGCTGCCCAAATACAAATCTTCTGGCTTGGTGAATTGTTTCAAAATTGCCACCATATCAATGCTATGTGTTTCCATGAAGGAGGAACTAGTGCCAGAGAAAATCAAGTAACAGAGTTGAAGACATGGAAAATCTTATTGGCCTGACTGACTTGAAGCGTTTGTAGGGCCAGTGTGCCTGCTAGTTAATATTTCTGAGCTGAATCATTGACCACAGAGATGTTCCAATGAAGTAAATGTCCCAGTCAAACACTTTTTTAATGTGCTGTTCTGCTAAGCAAATAAAACACTTGGTTAGTTGAAAACAGTAGATGGCCAGTGTTTGGTGGGGTTTGCACACATATTTTGATTGTTTCAGAGTGACTGTTTGACACATTCAAAAGCATTAATTTTTCAGTTTTTTAATAGTTTTTTAAATCATTTTCTTCTCAGCAAATTGACTACTTGGTGAGCCAGTACAACACAACTAAGGATAAAGCACTGTCTGACCTAAATAGTAAGTATTTTTATTTAAAGGGGGCTAGCAATGTGTATTTAAAAGCTTCAATAAGATGATGTAATTTGCTCATAGGGCAAAATGAAATTTCATTTATGAGAATATGGTTTTCAAATAGAAATGCTGTTCTCAGTGGTAAATAAGACTAAAATCCTTTTCACATAAAATGTCTCAGAGCTAATATAATGCTTAGTATTTCCCAAAATAAAAGTATTTTATTAAGTTATTATCCAATAAGTCAGGCTAATATTTTATTTTACTTTTCAGTTTTGGAATATTTTGGAATATTTGTCCTCAGGTTTTCAAATTGGAGCTAAATATCAAGGAACAGAGCTACTAGCAGTTGTGAAAGTTCCAATGAGAGAGATCTCTGTTTATTTTTCTTGTTCTACCTTTGTCCTCTGTTCAGCTAGGAGCTGAGTTATAAGCTTATCTTCTTTCTAAAGCTGCTTAATGTATTTGCCATTTCAGAACAAGCAGTTGAAGAGCAGGAGATAAAATTTGAATTAGAACTGCTGCACTTTCCCCTTCAGCACAGTTAGAGTATGAGGCATAATTTTTAAAGCTCTCAATAAACAAAAACAACCAGAAAACTGACTTTTTTTTTCCGTAATTTAAGATTCACTTTCCAAAATTTCCAATAGAAAGGACTGACCATAATCAGTACACACAATGTGCATTGTGTGCTAGGTGTTTATAAATGCATACAGGTTTGCATTGTTGGATTGAGGGATTGTTGTTGGGATCAAACTGTGCAGCTGTGGCATTGTGCCACTTAAATTGATTCTCATGTCCAGAATCTCTGCTTCTGTGTAGGATTAAAATGTATATTAAAAGTAGTTTTCAATTCAGCCAACTTGGCATACCCTGAGGTTAATGTGTCTTGTCTGTGTGAGGCTTTATTGCACATTGAATATGCCTGTGAAAGTAGTAGTAGCAGTAGTTAAGTAGTCTTCCTTCTTAATTCTCAGCAGGAGCACTCTGGTCTAAAAAATAGATGTAATCTTTAAGTCTATGATAATAATAACAGTAATAATAAAAAAACTGATGTTTGTATTTCAAGTATTCTCTTGAAGCTTCAGCTACTCCAAGCTGAAATTTCAAATTAAATGTTTGTTTGTTCTCAAGGCAAATTTATAATGTTAGTTGACAGAACCTACAGGATCTGTGATGAGAGCAATCATCAAGACAGCTTTTATTTTCTTGAAATAATCAGACTTAAGTGTGTGGCACCTGGGTACAGAAGGATTTTTTTCTAAGGGAATCAACAGTAGATAGGAATCTCTAGAGAACTGTAGATGAGTTCAGTTTGCCCACCCTAAGGAAATGTGGGAACATGTTTTCTACTTGGTAGAAGTTCTCATCCCAAGCCAGACGTGATAGTGCTGACAGTAAGGGATGCTTCTGTACCATGCAGTATTCCCATCTCATCAAAAGGAGAACAACAGAAAAATCAGTTTACTGTGATCTGAAAATGGAGAGGACCTGGTGATTACCTAAAGGATGTGTCACATGAGAATGTTTCACCCATCTCTGCTCAGCGTTTCTCTGTTGCTTTGCTGAACTGAGATTCATCTGTTTGTGGGCAGTGAGACTGGAGGGTTTGGAGGTGGGGGGAGTTGGGGCTGTGGTGTCCGTGCTGGATGTTCTGCATGAGGGTACAGGGGCTTAATGAGCTTAAGGGATTTCACCAGAGCTGACTGCCAGGGCTGGCTTGTGGGTGACCTTGATGTGTCTGGATACATGAGGAACAGGAGAAAGGAAAAGAATCCACTTTTTAGTTTCTCTTGTACTATGAAAACATAGTGTGTAGTGAAAGACTATACCACAAAATTCCTGTCCAGATGCTGGACCTCTTTAAGATAAATTGTGGGAAAAATCCTGTTCCCAGAACAGTAGTAAATGCAGTGAAATACATATTGTGGGGTTTGTTGAAACTCTTGTGTGACTTTACCCGTGTGGTCAAGTGTTAATGAATATTTTCCACCATATTTTGATGTACTTCTTTGATTTATAAACCTATAGCTAGCTAAAGCAGAACTATGTCTCTGCATAGTTCTCTCCTTCACCTTCTCTCACTTAAGTTCTGTCAGGCCTTAGAAAAATCTCATTAATATATGTATATTTATTCATATGTATATGTATGTATGAATGAAATTTAATATATATAAGCATACATATATGTATATGTATGTACATAGTATATGTATTTTTAAAGTTAAGAGCAGGTAGTTTAAGAGACAGTTTAAATGGAGCTAGTGTATAATGTGTTGGTTTTTTTAATCTTTCCAAACTACAGATGTTGGACCTGTGCTTGGAACCAGAGTTCAAGAACAGCTGGGAAAAGAAGTATGTCCTGCACTTGATGCAGCTCTGACAATGGCAGGAGGTAAAGATGTACATATTGTTGTATAATATTCTGTTGCCATGGTGAAATAGGCACAGCAGGGATAACTTTGTGCAATACCATGAGTCAACTTAACCATTTTTTCTCCATGCCTGGATATTTCTTTTAAAAAGAGGATTTCAGACATCTTAAGATTGATAAATACATTTAAAACCTAAATCAAAATTTACGTGCTACTGTTGATAATTAGTTTTGGCAGTCATTGAATAGGGATAAAATCTGAATTTCCTGCTCCAGGTTGCTGTCTCTTTCTGTTGAATATAAGGGAACCCTTTCTGCTGAATATAAGCGAAACTGGGAAAACTGTCCTTTTAGAGTTGCATAATTATTATAGCCATAACTGTTTGCAGATTAGTCAGGGATTTTTTCCTGTACACTGCTAATATTATTACAAAAGTGTTAACCAGCATTTCTTCATTATATCTTTGAGTTTGGAATTTCTCATTCTTATTTCTCTCTCTCTTTAGAGAAAATATTTCTTTATTATTTTGCCATTTAAGGCTTCTTTTTTCACAAATCAAATACAGCTTACAGAGCAAAGGGAAGGCATCCATGCTTCAGTCACTTTGGTTTTGGTTTTTTTTACCCATGAATTATTTCTCATTCACTTGTCATCATTCTCCTTTTTTTTTGCTTTATTTCTTTTATTTTTCTTGAAGTCAAAGTGGAAAGGGCTATCAAAGGTAAAACCCACAATAAAACCTTGTGTGGTGTGAAGTGCACTTTGTTTTTGTAACTTTGTGTATTCTTAGTTGTGTCTGTGTGGTTCTTTGTTTACTAAACACCTGCTCAGTGTTTGGGATTCCTTTCTTTTTGTTTTGTTTGGTGTGATTGGGATGGAATCTAAAGCCAGACAGTATGGAATACTCACTAATGCTTGGCTGAGCAACATCATCTCCTTACCTTTCATCTTGCAGCTATATGATTTGTGAGTTGGATTATAAGGAAAATACTGAGAATACAATTTGGTGGATATGGGCTTTTAGTTTCTAATGACCAAGCGTTAAAGTTCTTTACTGAAACCACTGAGGAAGGAGAGGTAGGGAAACAGTAGAAAAGTGGGAAGTGGATGAAATACCAATAAAAGTAACCTGAGCACATTACTTTCTCTGTAGAAGAGCATTAAGTGGTATATTTTTATATACAATAAGTACATATTCTCTTCTGGGATTTTCTGTGCTAGGGTTTTTCTGGGAGGGAGGCGGTAATTAAATCAGTATTGTTAAGATGATCGTATGATTTATGCATGTACACTTTCTCTTCATGTCTGTACCTATAGGCTGCTTTCTAACAAAAGTTTTTTTTAAAAAATTCACATCTTTGCAGCCATCAGAGAAACAAAGGAAGCACTGGAAAATGTGAGTGTCTCTGTAGAGGTTTTGCAGGAGGGAACAGAGAGACTTCATGCAAACCTGACAGATGTTAAAATGCACCTAAGCAACACTCTCAATGACTCTGCGTGCAATGCAGCTCAGGCTGCCTCAACTTGCAATATCATCAGGAATTCATTAGCTCAACTGAACATCAATGCCAATTTTAGTGGGGTAAGATCTTTTAATAATATTTTTCAGACTCTGAAAGTGTGATTGCCTTGAATAAGCCCAGTAGTATTTCTGCCGTTCAGTGGCTTGGTGTATGCTGTCACTTGTGAGATAAGTGACCTTCCCTTTTTCTGTGTTTCTGGGTAATTCCAGTCACTCTTTTCATCTTCTGTGTAGAAAAGGATAAAATGTGTGTCAAGCAGCTATGTTGAAGTGCTGCTCTGGGCAGTGAAATGATCTGCCCTCCCAAAAATGCTGAGGGTTAAGCTTTGCTTTTGTACAGCAAAGGTTTCGCGAGTGTTTAGGAAGATTCTCCTAAAGATCATTTTAGTTTCTTTACCCTCTCTCCTAACTTTGAAATATTTACTGAATTAGCAAAACTGCTACTTCAATGTGACTCAGGCATGTTTTTTCCTTCCCAGTTGCCGGGTGTGAGCTCGCAGCTTGCAAAGATCAATGATGTCCTTAAAATAGACCTTTCTAGCCTGGTTCAAAAGGTATGTTTCTTGACAGATTTTTAAACTCTTAATGAATAAACTGGGATATGTGCATCACTTGATTCCTCGTGGTTTCTTAAGGAGAATTCTTTTGTTGCCACCTCAACCTGTCTCATTGTTTGGCCAGGATTTAACACTTGAAAGTATGAATGCAGTGCTTTGTATCTCCAGGATAATACAAATCTGAAATGTTTCGCAAGTTGTCTGCTTGAAAGAACAGTCCTTAAAAAATGAAAAGACAGAAACATGGATCCCGTGGCATGCTCTCTACCTTTTGGTTCAAACTAAAGAAATAAAAAAAAACGATGGTCTCCTAATTAGTTTTATTGTATTCTAGCTATCTTGAAATAATTATTTCAAATTCTTTGTGTGCATATTTAAAATTATATCTGGTGCAATGGACCAAGTGTAACGGTTATTAGTACTTTTTGCAAGACCTTCCACAAAAAACCTATGACTTTCACCTAGGAAAAGAATGGTTTAGTTTGAGCGGTTGAAAAATCTAGGAATCTGAAAACATGTGCTAGGACTAGGAGGCACTTTCTGAAACCAAAGGCTGTGTGTAGGGGTTGAGATCCCTTCTTGCTTCTGCAGTGATCAGGCTTGAAGGCAGTAAGGCTTCCAGTGGTGTCCAGATGAGCTACTGAGCTTGGTCCCCATAGTGTGGACCCCTTCTTTCCCCTCCTCACTGAAGAAGGAGTTGCAATGTCTTTAGGGCAATTGGATTTCACTGTTTGTAATATGGATTTCATGTTCGGAAGGCACAGACTTGGAAACAGGAGGTGTTAGGCTGGTACAGGGTAACTCCTTTCACTTAGTGACCCTTCATATGTGTTTTTGTGGATTTTAGATGAGCTGTAAGATCTGACAGGCAGCAGAGTTTGAAATGTCTGCAACTGATTCATGTGTATTTAAATATAGTTTTTTTTTTTTTTCCAAGGAATATTCTGGAAACCAAACTATATCTGAAATACATTTAGAGTTCCTATTTTGCTTTTACTTTCTCTAATATGCAGTGATAAAACCATATTTTTCTTAGTATTACCATATACATTTTAGTATGTATGTACTTTTTATCCTTGAAAAAAGGAAAAACAACTGTAAACAATCTGATAATGAGAAACATGCCGTAATTTTTTCACCTTTTATTCTTAGGGTTATGCAGCATTTAATGATACTCCAGACTTGGTGGTGAATCAAACCAGGAACATTTTATCAGGTGAGGACAAACTATCTTTTCACTTTGTTCAATGTTTTTGTTTTCTGTTATTGGTAACATATTTTTTTGGCTAAGTATCATTAAAAATGGAAATGTGAAACTTTTAACTATTTTTTAAAATTTGGTGCCAGAGGGAAAAAACATAGAAAACAGCTGTGTCCTGATGAGGACTCTATATTAAATCTAAAAATAGACCATGTGGTATTTTATTGAGGAGTTTTATCTGTTAGGCTTTTTACTGCTCAAGTAATGAGAAATCTCGTGATCACACCAATGCTTTATTTGGTTGAAAAACTAATTTTCCTTGACTGATATGTTTGTGACATATTTAGGAGTGTGATGTTAGAAAAACTGACCCCCTCCTGCTGCTGTATTAAAATGTGGTGGATGGTGAAGTGAAAGTCAAAATACGCCTTAAGGATAACTGAAATGGTGTCTCAGTTGTTTTGTTACATAGGCTTTGCACTTTTTGCTCTTTCATTGTACCTGTATGGTAGTACAGCATATAGCATATGTATACTAATCTGTTCTAATTTTTGTTCTTGCATTGTGGACCTGTTCTGCATTATATATAAGCAGCTGTTCCTTGTAAGTTTTTCTGGTTTGTTTTTTTTTTTTTTTAATTCCCCGCCTGGGCAAAATATAGCACAGTATAGATACAAGCACAGTGTACTGTGTGAACTTGCCTGTAATGAGCCAGTTTTCTAAAACGGATATTATATTTTTTGTTAGGAAATCTAGGGCAGATTTACTCATTTTCCATATCTGAGATGTGTAAACACAGACAAATCATTATAATTTACCTATTTATAAATTGTTGAGGCTTTGTATAAAAACTGAATTTGAGTTACAATAGCAAATAAAGTAAATAGGTTGCATTTATCTCTAAACTTCTAAAACAACTGTGATTTATTACATGGTTGAATTTGAGTAATCATCAAAACAGACAAAGGCTTGTCCAGTTGTGTTTTGAGAAAGAAGGAAGTATTGCCTACCACAAAATTACAACCTGTAGTTACACATCCTGCTTTTTCAAGTGTGTTTCCAATTGAAGGGAAGAGTATAGAGAAAATGCATTTTACACAGAGACAGTATATATAATAAATGAATTAATCGTGTCTTTGTATATCTAAATAATGTCTATCTAAATTGTAAGTAGAGGGCAGCATATTTTGTCATAATCTGAGGGGGAAATGTCTTAATGGATTGTTACCTCAGGAGTGTTGCTAACTAATTGGAATGAGTTCATTTAAGTAATCTTCTTTTAATAAGGTAGAAAATAACTGGTATAGATTCTCAATATAGGCAGTCCAATTTATGTCATAGTGTTGTATTCCCAAGACATGGAGTTTAAATAGATTCTGTTCTTCTCCTTTGTAAACTTGGTGGCTAATTGTCTTGCTCAGTGTTGACATTTGCAATATTGCATGAAATGCAAGATGTAGGTTGGCTAGATAAAAAGTGACACATTCATTATAATGAAAGGAAGGAGAACGTCTGCATCTTGAATCATTAAACTGAATGCTGAAAAAAAGTGTGCATTTTGAAATGCCATTGTGCTACTTCAAAGCTTGATGCTTTTGTTGCCTGCTTGTGTTTTCCTCACACTTGTCTTCATGGCTTGCTTGTTACATGTGGCAAATGGCTTAATAGCATTTTATAATGCATACATGGAATGTAAATTTCCTCTAAGGATCTGTAACAGTGAAATATGTTTGTTCTTTTAGATATCAAAAGTGTGCTGGAATCCATTGGTTCAAATATTACTACCTTCACAAGAGCTCTCCCTGTTCAGAAGATTTTGGCAGACTTGATGGTGCATCTTACACAGAGTGAGGCATACGTTCAAGACTATTTTCCACTAGTGGAGCAGTACGATTTCTACAGGTATGTACAAGAAGTAGGCAGGGCTCAAATGCTACCTGTTGTTAATACTTTGTAATATTTTAATGTTCTGTAAAGGCAAGTAAACTGTTAATGATGAACACAGTGAAAGATGTATAAAGCAGTTGTTTGGTACTGGCATTTTGGTAAAAGTGAAAAACACAGCTAATCAATAACTGGGTGCTGTTTCACAACAGAGCAAGAGGTCATTTCTACTCTGGAGGCCTTCAGGTCTTTTTCAGGAAGGATAGGTACAGGTGGATGTCAAAGACCCAAAGGAACTGATTATTTCATAATGCCAGGGTGAGCTTTATTCTAGGTCTTGTTTCCATTGAGTTGCTAGTAAATTGTGAGTGCAGAGGACCAGAGAGGCCCTGAAGCCAATCCATTGTTACTGCACTTTTTGTACTTCAGAGCAGGAGTAGCAGGGATTCTTCTTCACACCTTGGAAATCTTCGTGCCCGTGTGCTTGCCCTTACTGGTCTTTGTGGTTGATTGTACCTTGAGAAAAACATACTTCTTGAGACTTTTGTGTTTCTCACAGTTGAGTAACCTCATATTTTGACTTGTAAAACTTTTCATACCATCTGTCTTTGTCCAGATTTAGTAATTTCTGTCCACAAGCTCATCAAATTCTCCCTACATTTTGTTTGATACTTTAGTTGAGTTTATAATCAATATTTGCTTCTGTGTTTGTGCCATGATCAGTTTCACTGCTACAGAGTGTATGTTGCTGGCTTTAATGCAGTGATAAATAAAACTGAACAGAAAACTGAACTTTTAGAACCTTGCTTAGGATCTTACTTTTAGCCCATTTCTTATCTGACAGTTTTTGTGGTGAGCCTTAATTTGGAAAATATATTGATATTTTAATTGAAGCTCATATTGCATTTAATCAAATAATTATATTGTTTTATTCTGCTACAGGAGAATATATCTTATCTATACGGCACTTAAATACCTGGTTTGTCAAACCTAACCTAACAGTACTTCCAGTACAAATGAAACCAATAAGCCTGGAGTTGCCCAAATTACTTTCTATCTATTCCTTTCTTAATTACAGGTGCATTGTTTGTAGTTCTTAATAAGTATCCTTTTATAAATATGCCTGTTAGTATTCTCATTTTTCTTTTTATTCGCCGTGCATGTTCATTACAATAGTTCTTTCAGAGATTTTTTCTACAAATGTACAGGGAAGAGAAAAGGGAACTTAAAAGATAAAAGCTGAAGAAGTGACAGCAGAAGGGAAAAAGAAGTGTGGAGCGCATTGGGAGAGGATGAAAGGATAGATATGTAATGTGTGAAAAAATGGATAAGCTCCAAATACCTGGACACATAGAACTGTCACATGATGTAATTAATAGAAATGAAAGTTCATTTCCAAGATTTTTCTCCTGATCGAGTTCCATTAACTGTTCCAGACACTGAAAGCAGTCCAGGACAGATACATAAAGCCTAGGTTTTTACAGCCTTAAATATAGTTATTTACAATTACAAGCCTAAGACAGTGTGCAAAATGTTAGTGAGCCTCACAGTAAGAGCAACTATGTACTTCACAACCAATGGCCATCCCACATTCATAAGTTTCTCCATTTTTTCTTGAATAAATTGCTGTTTGAGCATCTGCTTTGAGTAATTGTTTGCTCCACTGGGAGCACTGTGATGCTTCAGTACAGTTCACCTGCATTAACTGGGGAACACCTTGTTCCTGTGGTGTGTGTTCGTGTTCCCCAGTCCTTCAGTAGCAGCTGACTGCAATCCAGTAGTGACTGTGCTGACCCAAAATACATGCTAGTGTAGCAAATACGTTTATCTTTGCTGACACTGGTTGTTCAAACAGAACTATGAGTGGGACATTTGGGAATATAGTATTGCATGATGTCTCCTGAAGGTCTCCAGTGTGTTCAGTGTGTGAAAATAACCAACAACTTTATCTTTCATTCCTTAGGTGGCTGGGTTGTCTCATTCTGTGCTGCATGTTGGTCCTGATTCTGGTCTTTTACTACCTTGGATTGCTATGTGGCACCTGTGGGTATGACAAACATGCTTCTCCAACAACCAGAGGCTGTATCTCCAACACTGGAGGAAACTTTCTCATGGCGTAAGTTTCACTTAGCAGAGAAAAATAAAATAGAGGTAGAAAGTTGGTTTGGTTGAAGGACATAGATACTAAAAGAATTTGGTTTGTTACATAGGTATATCTGCTGAGAATAGAAATAAATATTGATTCCACACACTTACGTTGAGGGACTTGGGGATTTGGGATTGTTCTTTCCTGGAGGATCACAGCTGAAGGATAAAACTTCTGAGTTTACCGTTATAAGGCGATCACTGTGGCTAATGAATTTCTGTGCAAGTCCCTTTGGAAAATGCAAAACTGGGGAAATTCATAACTTTCTAGTAAACTTGGAACATTTATTCAAAGTTTCAAAAAAAGCCATGCAAGAAGACAAGAAGCACTTGACCTCCTGACAGTGTTTCTGGATGTTTTAGGTTGAAAAGTGCCTAGGAGTGGTTTAATGTCATTTCTGCTGGGTGCAGGAGAAGATTGCATCTGAAAGTCTAAAACTTTCTTGAGAGCACAAAAGAAGTTGAATTTAAAAAAGAAAATTGTATGGTTTTGTGTCCATTAAAAGTCATTTTCAAAACAGTTTCATGCCCAATGCTAATGTGAGGTTTCAAATGCATTTTAGCTGAAGATTTTACAGGCCTGAAACATTTAAGATGTTTCAGAGGGCAAGAACATATTTGGAAAACAGAACTATTTCAACCATCAATCAGTTTTCATATATCTGTTATAGCTGCTAACTGTAAGCTTCACTGTTGCCCCAAGTATGTATATATGTATGTATACACAATGTGTTCTTATAAAGCAAAAATTTATTCAACTTCTTTTTCAGTGGTGTTGGATTCAGTTTTCTTTTCTCCTGGGTGCTGATGATTGTAGTGGTGCTCACTTTTGTCACAGGTGGAAATGTAGAAAAATTGGTCTGTGAGCCCTTTGAAGATAAAAATTTATTCAAGGTGAGGTTATTAATGTTATTAAACAATTAATAGAATCCCTATGAGTTCCAAAGGTCTTGCCCCTTCTGTATAGCATATCATTTTTATAGGACATTTCAAGTGAATTTGGATCTGGTTTTACTTCCTCCTTACAAACCAAATAGAGACTTTCATCCTTTCTTGGTTTAATTTGCTTTGCAGTATTAATACTGCATGCTTGTCTTCCTTTGGAAACAGATTTTTCTGATTCATTTGTTCCTTGGTAATGGGGAGCTTTAATATTCACTTTATGCACCAGAGAGTTTGAATTCACTGTTTTTGCTTGTATTTTCCTTAGTGGGTGAAAAGCTTAGATGTGGTTATGTGTCAAAAGACCACATATGAATAAATACATAAAGAAACTTGGAATTATAGTAACATTACCGAATTTTGTCTTCTAGGTTTTGGATACACCTTACTTACTAAATAAGCACTGGAAAAATTATCTTGCTGGCATCATCTTTAAAAATCCAAATGTTAACTTGACTTTTGAAAAAGTGTACAGGTACTAGAGTTATGATTAAGATTTAATTCAGTTCATATTTAACTCCTTTTTATTTCATTCAATTTATATATACTGGTTTTGTGGTATCTTCTATGCTTCATATTTTGGACACATCAGAAAATTGCACATGTTCCAGAAGACATTCTGATTCTAGTGATTCTCGAGCAAAACCAGTTTGTTCCTATGTATGAGTTATTAGAGATAGTCAGCATACTACTGTATGACAATACTAGTCAAGATAATTGATAAAATACTTGTGTCTTTCAGAAATTGTTAATCACTTCTTTTATTGACTGAGCTTCAAAAACTATAATAAGTATTTTGTTTTCTAAAGGACTGATTTTCTTAGAATCAGAAAACATTGTTAATCATTCTATTAATACTTGGTCCTCAAGGTGGCTTTTAGGCTGATCTGTGTATTTGTATTCTTCCAGTGATTGCAAGGAAAACAAAGGAATTTATACTTCCCTTCACCTAGAACATCTGTTTAATATCAATGAGCTTTTAAATATTAGTATGGTAAGTAAAGAAACTATGAATGATTCTGAAGGATGTTGGCTCTTGAAACACCTCATAGCGTGTCTGCGTTTTTTGTGGGATTTCAGTTTTTACACACAAAACATCTTACAGGGAGGCAAGAGCTGCCCAAGCTAATCTGAAGGAAAGAAGTTGATTTACAAATAAGATACTTTTTACCAGTCTCAGTGAGCCAGGGAAGCTTTTCTGATGTGCTTTATTTTGTGTGCTGATAATGTTTGTTTTAACTTTGAAACTTGTGTCTATCTTCCGAAGACTGCTTATGGTGTTCAGTGGCAGTTTTCTTTTTATATAAATGCCTGTCTGGGTGTGTTATCCTCTGATTCCAGTCAGATTTATGTTAATACCTTGGTTCTAAGAACTATTCTGGTTTGGTTGGAAGTAGTTGGGGTAAAATAGTCTTTTCACTTAAGCTGTAATGATATATGACTGCACTGCCATTACAGGACTGTACTAATTTTGGGGTTGCCTATGATACCTATCTTCATTACAGAAACCCCTTGGGGTTACATGTTCCATTCTGCCAAATACTGGGTACCCATCTAATAGGTACAGTCCCTGTCCCAAATGATAGACTATGAAAATGAACAAGGCAGATTCACTAAGAGGGAAAGTTATTTTGAGTTTCCACAATGGACTAATGGAGGAGGCTGCAAATGAAGTCAGATTTTCAGGTTCCTCAACTATAGCTCTGCAGCCACTGCAGGTAACATGGTTTGGGTGCAGTGCAGAAAGGTTCAGGTAACAATAACCAATTACCTTTAGTGGCCATGTTTAGAGGAGTCTCATCCAGTCCTGTGGCAAAGAGTGTCTGTCCTGGCCACAAATGAGACACTGACTTCTCTAGGTTGCCTTACTGAGGGCCAGGGGTAGAACTTAACATTCTGGAAGGATTACATTTCCTGGAGGGATGTTAGTTAGAATGGAAGGCAAGTAATCCATTGGTATGAAAGAGACAAAGGCAGGTTAGAACATGGTCTGGTGGATTCTGTTCAACTTAATTGATTTAAACTAATGTGAGCAAAAAATGAATGTGTGCTTCTTCATGGAAATGAGGAGTCAGCAAAAGCACAGAATGCTTTGGGCAGGGGCTGTAGCATAATATGTGCTGGTTGCAGACTACTTTTGTACTTCTTTTTGTTTCTCTCTCAGTATACAGAAGATGTAGCACTTAAAATTGAACACATTCAGATAAATCTCAGCAAAATCATTCTGCTGGATGAAATTGGGAAAGAGAATCTTCTGAATTTCAGCTCATCAGGAATACATGGGATAGACTTTTCAGCATATTTGACAGAGGTGAGACTGTAGTCAACTGCAGACATGACTGGGACAAAACATACAGTAAAATGTTTGTTTACCAATGGGCAAAACAGCAAAATCTGCTTATGTGTGAAACACCATGTTTTGGAGGTTCATACAAGTTGGGGAAAAAAGCACTTAAGAAGTTTAAGTTAATAAATAAAAAACCAGAGAGTAGACAGAGTAGGTGATACAGTTAAGTGCAAACTGTCTGTAAATAAAATAACAACATACTCCTTTTCTTACTGCTCACATCTTGTTTCAGATCAATAAAAGTGTTACCAAGGTTGATCTTCTCTCATTTGCTAATGATTTAGAAGCAAGAGCAGACCAGCTGGTAAGTCCAATTCAGCAATATAATAATACATAAAATATATAATTTATATACCATATAAGTATAAATACATAGCAAGGTAGACTTTATATGTGAGAATTTTTGTACTTCAGACATTTACTCACTTGGTGCAATGTCACGTAAGGAAAAACATTGAAGATCAGTGTTGCATATGAGCTGTATTTTAAATGTTGCTAATTATTGATGTTTATATATTCTTGTACATTTTCTGCTTTGAAAGTGTATTTTCTTAAATTCCACTCTTTGCTTGGGCAGTGAGGGGAATGCTCTATTTCAGTATTTCCTATTACCGTCTTCACATTTTAGGGTCCCAGTTGGAAGAAAAATTGGTTAGATGCAAAATTAATACTAGCAGCTTGTAAGGACTGTAATGAGAACTGGAGCTCCATTGTGGAGAGAAAATGCACAAAAGAAACTGTCTTACCTGAAGGCCTTTTTAAATGCAGGAGAATGGTCAGAGGGTATTGCTACAACATTGCCCACAAAAGAATCTGCAAGTGGCACAGATCTGTGTTGACAGTGACTGTTCAGTTGATCTGTTTGTTATGCATGTCCAGGTCCGGTCATGCTCACTTTTCAGAACGAGGGTCATGGTTTGGATGAGCCCAAGACAGATTTCCTGCGCTGCAGTGCAGGAGGAAGAGTTATGTTGCACATGTGCAATTGCTTGGATTGCTGAGGGACACACAGCAGAGTAAGACCACCTTGTTTGGAAAGTATCGGATATCGGTCCCTCCTCAAGTGGATGAGGGCACTAGGGGAGGCTCCTGATGAGTTGGCTCTACCTCTTGCATCATTCAGTCATACTTGTTGCTGGGTTTTTTGTTGGGTGAAGGGTTTTTCCTGCCACACTCATGTCAAGATTAGACAGCTCTGGCTTTAAGTGAGAGCTGGGGCTCTTCAAACCTAGTTCCATAAAGGAAAGTGCATTGTGTTGGTAGGTTGCTTTCATTATTTTTTGTAGATGACTCTTAAGGAATCATCTTAAGACTTGAGAATAGATTTCTTCATGTAAAAGAAATCATTGTGTAATAAGTAAATGTATTCACTGTTACAGTGTATGTTTTTATTTCTTCCTTTAGATGCTATTTAGTGTAATCTATGAAATGTCTTTAAAAAAGAGGCCAAAAGCCCAATAATATAATGTATCATAAAAGATTGTTTAAAAAAATTGTACCGGTTTCCAAGGATATTTTATGATCTCACTTTGTTACTAGTGATAGCTCTTAGAACCAATCAAAAAACCCTAAAAACTTGTGGAATTAATTAATTTTGGATGTCTAGTTTACATTTTTTGGCACCTTACACAAAACTAAACATAGCTTTTTAGACTGAAAGGAGCAAATGGAATAAAACCTGGATCAAATCAAGGGGTCAGGGTATGGAGGAGGAAGTGATACAACCAACATGTATTGCTAGGTAAATGAATTCAGTACAGGAGATGAAGCATCCTGAAACTGCTCAGTGACCCAGCTGAGTGCTCACATGAACACTTCACAGGAAGCAAACACATCTCTGAGCACTGAGGTCTGCCATTATTGCACATCCAAAATGGAGTTAGCAGTGTGTATTTAGTGTGTATCCAGGGAACCAAATGGTTTTTCCACCAAAAGGAAATGAAAAATGAATTTATATCTGAGAGTAAAACCAAATTTTATAGTATTTGGCAATTAGGCACGTGCTCTAGACAAGCATTTGGACTTGAACATCAAAGCAGAAACTCACATCTTCTGACTGAAAGATGGGAGCCACAAAAATCGGAAATACCCTTCACAGGTGCCTTTCCAAGTGACTGGCTGAAAATACTTAAAATTCTGTGCCCCTCACAAAGCAGATGGTGCCTCAGGGTGATGTCCACATTTCCACAAAAAAAGCAAGTACCCATGACTGGGTACTTGTCCCAGCTGGGGTGCAGTGCTACAGGGTTCTTGCAGTCAGGTTTGTGGGAGTGCGAGGGAGATGTGCTCACTCTTATGTATTTAAAATGACTTAGTGCATCATGTGAAAATTCTCCTCAGTTAAATCTGTCCCGATAATGTTACAGTCAGATAAGCAAGGTAGTTTATCTGGTTTGGTTGCTGAGGTTTGAATTATTAATACAGTGATTTTTTTTTTTCCCCTCCTTGTGTTGAGGAATTCAGTTTGTCATACCCCATTTTTAGCATGAGCTGTTCTGGAGTGGATGTGTAACTTTCATTGTTTTTTGCTTTGTTGGAAAGCTTTGAAGTTATTGAACAATACTGCATAATTGCATTTTTTGCAGCCAAAAGGAGCACTGGAAAACGCCTTAAAAGGACATGCAAACAACATTCGAATGATTCATAACCAGCAAGTTGTTCCACTGGAGCAAGCTATGGTAAAACATTAAAGCAATACTGAAAAATACTTGTAGAAAATGCAAATCTCTAAATATCTCAAAGAGGTTAGAAAGCTTGTCTTCTAGAAGCACAGGTTGTGTCAATGAAGAGCATCCTGGCTCAAGTATGAGTTTAATAAGTTAATAAGTTTTCTTACTTAAAATGCTACTGTTTTATAGTGCTGTCTAAAATAATGGCCTTTCCCCCATTTTTTTCCATAGTTATTTGTGATTATATCTTAATAAAAGAAGAAGCAGGGGAGAACCTTACAAAACTCTTAACCCTAAAACCCCCTAAATAATTAATTTTCCTTTTTTTGCTGGTCAATGGTCTTCAGTAATAAAAGCCATTATCGCTTTGACACTTTATTTCTTGGAGTTAGCAATCACCTAACAGTATTGGAATTGGAAACTCCTGGGAGTAGTATGTAGAGCCAAAGTCTTTTTTATTGATGCTGTGAAATATGCAAAAGAGCTGCTTTTGCCTGATTTTGACACAGTCCTGTGTCAAGCTGGGACTCTCCTGCATGTTAGGTGTTGCTTTTTCCTCCACATATCATGAAGACTTCTAGTTTATCCTAGCATCTGATATTGTGTGTCTGTACTACTTATAGAAAAATTCTAGGTCTTCTGGTCCACTCTGATTCTATGCTGTTCTTTCCTAATTAACTCCTAATTATTCTCATCTCTTTTTTCTTTTACAAAACTGACTGTCAAGAAATATGTTAAAGCTAGGGTAAGTGCTTTTTCCCTTCAGAAATTGCACACTGTAGAATTCTCTGAACATTTGGGTCTGAGTTTAACTGTACCATCTTCCCTCCAATCTTAGTTTATTGCATCTAACTTCAGTTAAATCAGTGCTGTTGGTGAAGTACTGATTCAATGATTAAACCCACAATGTATTAATTCTAATGCAGCTGTTGTTGCTGTTGTATACAATGTGATATGTAGTACTAATAACAAAATAATCTATAGAAGGTCAAAGCATGAATATAAGCTTAAAACAGGTGGTCTCTTACCTATAGTAAGTGCTTGAATCTTTTTTTCTTCCCTCCTTTCCAATAGAGCACTTTAAATCAGAGCATTAGGTTACTGAAGAGGACATCATCTGAACTTATGGTAAGCTTTTCTTTCTGGCAACAGGAACATATTTGTGTTTTAAATGCTTCTGCCACATATGCAGGGCATATATTTTCAGTACAGTTTTCTTCTATTTCTAGCTGTTCCATTATTGCAAGAGATTGTAATGCATTGAGGAAGTAATATGGATTTAGATCTCTCTTCTTCATAAAGGAAAATAAAAAAAGAAAATTTGGGATGGTTTTGGGACTATGAATTGTAAACTGAACTGTCAGGTGATAAAAAAGGCTTCAGTACCAGTCAGTATCAAATGAATAGTGTGTTATTCATTTTCCTCAGAATGTCTTTTCTAGAATCCTTGAAAGTAAAACCTGGGGGTAACAACCACAAAACACAATGCAAAAGTACAACCGACAGAAGAGAGCTATGTGATTCACATCCTTAACCAGCTTTTGTTCCATGCCCGGCCCCCACTGAGGGCTGTTTCTTTAGGTTTTACTCATTATGTTCCTGCTTCTGCACCATCGGCCTTGCTCTGGGATCCTGGATCTGTATAGAGGCTTTTCCAGGGCAGCCCACGTTTCCCCTCTAAGTAGTGCCTGCACCACAGTGAGACCAGCTGGCTTCACTCTGCCAGAGAGTGAGCAACAGAATGATTTGCTTTCCTGGAAGTAAAGCTTTCAGCCACCACCCTGCCTTGGCTCTGGTAGCAAGAATACAGCCACAGTAGTAGCATAGTCATAGTCTCAACAACTTTACGGGCCATAGCTGCCTTAGTGCTTCTCATTACAGTTTTCACCCATCCATAGCAGCAGAGCAGCTAGGTATCTGTTAGAAACTGTGATTTGAAAGTGGGTGAGGAGGGAAGAAGCCATGATGTAAGGTGTTGATAAGAAAGGGACGATGTTTGACTCTAAACTATATTTAAGAAACATCTCTGCATGTTCAGGCTCTGTGTACACTGTCCTTTGTGTGTGTTCTGTGAGAGAATTTATAGGAGTGTGAAAAAATACCTCAGTCCTTCAGGCAGTTGATTAGAGGCATATTCTGCTATACAGAATCCTACTTCAGTCATCAAGAGTTGTTGTGATGGTATATGGCCCACTGTTTCCTTCCTGTGCACTTTGTGTGTCTGTAGTGTATATACAGACATTGATTGGAGGAAAGAGAGTGGAAGATAAAGCTATCCTAGTATATAAATTAGTTATGTAGGTTCCAGGAAAAGATACCACATCATATCCACTGACTCATCCATTTTCAGAATGAGACAATATTGAGATGATCATGAATCCTTAGGAAGGCTCCTGTTCTGTCTGTAAATGCATTTTTTGTCATGTTATGACAAGACAGTGACACTGGTTTATCAAGAGAGTAGGTTCCTGGCAGTGGCCATATAGAGCCATTGCAACAGCCTGAAGGGGATTTATTTATATTAAACACCATCTCTTCCTGTCCAGGTTAAGGTGAAAAATGTCATTAGCGCTGTTAATGCTGCCCAGGATCTCATAAATAACAATGCTTCTCAAGTTATTGTCCAGGTAAGCTCTATTTGATCAATGTACATTAATTTATGATGTCACAGAGATAGAGGTTAATTTGCTTTTGTTTTCTTTGATCTGGCCCTAGGAGACAAAAAAGTACATGGATACCATAATAGGCTACTTTGAGCAGTACACTGAGTGGGTCAAGGAGTCGGTAAGTTGCATTTACTTTATTGAGAGAAGGTGTGTTTAAAAATAAGAAAGCTAAACAGTATTAGTAATAAAATCAATAATAATAATGTTACTTTGATTGTGTGTTTTATCATTTCAGGTTTTAATACATTTGTACTTACTGTGAGTGGGAAAATCAGTCTCCTATAGTTTTGTTGCATTTACAGAATGGAAATGATGAGCTGTGTTGGTTGGAATACAGTGCAAATTTAACAGTATTGTTTTCAGGGCTAGCCTGAAATCTACCATTTGTGCCAGTAGTTCACTGAACCTGACCCTGCATAGTTCAAATTGATGATGTTAGCATCTTACTTTATTTTTCTCTCTTCAGCTGCAGCCTTTGAGAAAGTAAGCTGATGTTTAAAAGACTTTCAGTTGATAGCATATCCTACTATTATTCATTTTGAATTTGGATAGGATAAGACATAACAATTCAGGAAACTATAACTTAAGAAAGTTTAGAGATTCTTATTTTTTTCTGTTATATACTGAAAACTGTAATTGAATTTTTTTTCAGATTTCAATGGAAGTAGCGGCATGCAAGCCTATTGCCAATGTGATAGATACAGCAGTAGATATTTTTTTATGCAGCTATATAGCTGATTCTGTGGTAAGAAACATTTTTTTCTTTGGTAAGAAACATTTTCTGTGGCATCAAGGGGAAAATTCTTTCAACATACATCTGCATTTAATTATTCTGGCTCGACTACTCTGAAGTAAGATAATAAAGTATCACATACAAAGTTATGCAAGGAGAATGTTCTGACCTGGATCAAGTCCAAAGACAAACCAGTGCTGGGCTACCTGGATTTTCAGTAAACTTAAGCTTCTATTAACAAGAATTCTGTTAAATTAACTGATTCTGAAACATCTTGAAAGGTAAAATGGAAAAGCATAAAGATCTGAAGCTTCATCTGTAAAGGGGTGAGGTATGGGCAGGAAGCAAGTAGAAAATACCAAAGAAAAACTTTTTCAGGTATCTTCCCTGAAATCTAGAAAACCTGAATGAGTTTTTATCATTAGACTTGTAGCAGACAGATCTTGATTAATTTCTGTATGTTGGAGACATTGTGCATGACTTGTAGCAGGATAGAAGGGAAATACTGGCTTTTTCATCTTGCCAAAAGGACTTGGAAAGAGGACAGCATGTATTAAAAGTAAAGTAAGACACCATGTGCCTGGAAGGGACCTAAAATGCTTCCTAAACTATTACTTAGCTTTATGGCACCTTAATCAGATCCTAATCACACTATCAGTAGTACATGTAATCAGTCAAAGCCAAAACACTCTGGCCTTGATAATGCTTAACTGTGAAATGTTTAGTTTTGATAATGCTTAACCATGAAAACCTCCTAATCTGTGTTGTACTCATTGATTAGCTCATACATTACAGAGCTTCTATTCTCCTTTGTGGAGCCATTACCCCTCTGGTGAGAGATGGACCATGATTTCCCTGATTATAGAACTTAGCTGAGTCACTTGGAAGTCAAAATGCCTCAAGCTAGTACAAATCAAATATGAAATATCATCATTTTAGCACCAGGTGATAACTCAGTTCAACTGTATAAAAATGAAATTACTTACACAAACAGGGCTGCAGTTTGCAAGTTATAAAGTGCCTTAAGAAAGTGCTGAAAACTCATATTTTGACAAGAACTAATTTCTACTTGCTCTTTTGGTAACAATGGCTAGAATATCAAGGAGGGGTTCAGTACTTTACTGATTAGTCTTCTCCATGACCTTTTTTCCTTGATTTTTCTATTGCTTTTATTTCAGAATACCTTCTGGTTTGGTTTGGGAGGCTCATCAATGTTTCTAATTCCTGCCATAATTTTTGCTGTAAAACTCTCTAAATACTATCGTAGGATGGATACAGAGGATGTTTATGATGAGTAAGTATATATTCCAAAACAAACTAAATGGCAAATGGAATAAAATGTTTTTTCTAGTGTTTCACGTGAAGGCTCTAAAATTCTTAAACTTGTGCTGCCAGAGTAGAACTGCATGTTCACGTGTAATGCTGCAGGTTTGGGTCAGTGCCTGCAAAGTGCTTCATGCTGGTGGCCTTTGGTAGCCTTGACTTGGCATGAATGCAGATAGAGCTGGCTCTGACTTTGAGAATCTTAGGCCAGAATGAGGTCTTCAGAGCTTTGTGAGCAGCATTTATATAAATAAGTTCCAAATGTGCAAGTTATTAGCTTTGCTAAGTAACCTGTTAAAGTGAATTGTGCCTTATTTGTAGTCTGCTTGAATTAATTATTTGCTTTCTTGCTGTCTTAGTTATTCCTAACCAGTCTTTCCTTTTTCAATTGCAGTTCCTCTGTCTCAGGGACTTGGCATTTTACTTTATGATAACTATTCTTACGTATTTTCCTATCAGTTTTTTTACTGTTTTCTTTTCTGCTCCTTGTTTTCCTCATTGTTCAGTTAGCCTGTGCACTGCATTTCTCCCATTTCACAGTGGCTGTTTTTCATTGCCCATTCACAAGTCAGTAGAGTAGAAACAGGCATGTACAGCTGAAATTACTCACTTATTAGAGTCTAGTTAATTACTCCTCCTTTTCTGTGTTTTTTAGTTTCTAAAATATACCCATGAAAATGTAAGACTTTTGCTGATATTTATTGAAATTATTTTGTTAATATGGGAGGGTTTATATTTTTAATGTAAATTGTTGCTTCAAAAGAGGTAACATGTTCTCTTTCTCCAGACTTCATAGATTATATTAGAGTCTCCAACTCAACAAGAATAGAAAAATAATTAATTGATTTTTGGAGAATATAAGAATATGATAAAATGTAAAGTTATAATTATACCATAACTCTTGAATGTTACAAAGAAAAAGTTATATTCTATTGTACAGACACAGTGTATCTTTGCATATAATACCATCATCCATTACATGTCTTAGAAGCCATATTGTACATAGTGCATCTTATAGTTAACATGGTCTTTCTTGGTGTATTTATTTTATTACAGTACGGAAAATGGTAATAATGGTTATCATAAAGAGCATTTATATGGTATACACAATCCTGTTTTTACAAGGTAAACCAAGTCTGAAACTGCATGCCTTCATGTGTCCTTACTTCAGCTTCTCTTCTAATCACATTTCCGATTTTCTTCATGCTCTAAAGTGAATCTCTGAATTCTCTGGGGGTCTTTTTGCATGATTATTCACTATAGCAAATGCTGTATGATGTATATTTCTCAAATATTCTTTATGTAACACCAGGTATAGAAGTATTTTCCTGCAATTTAACAAAGTAATTGGTAAATTTGATCTTAAAATCCATGTAATCGGGTATTTAGTCAGCACAGTGGTTAGTCCTAAATTGACAAACCTATTAAAATGCTCTGATAGCAGATGAAAGTGATAGGATGGAAATGCCTCCTGAGTAGTTTTACTTCTTAAAAGGTAAAAAGAGATCTCCTGTGTTCCAGGTATGCAGGGAGCATGAACATAGGAAATGGGTGTTTGTGCATGGGTAGGACTAGAACGTAGCATCACAAAGCAAGAAGCTCAAGTTCAAAAAAGGGAGGTTGTTGGGGTTCTTTTCTGCCTCTACAGCTTCTGTGCTGTAAAACATTAGCTAGTTGTAAGACTCAGTTTCCAGGGGGATAATATCCCACAACTTCATTATTTGGTTTTGCACAATTTGCAAGTTGCTTAAGAGCAGTTTAAATTTATGATTGAAATCTGTAGCTCATTGTGCTTTACTTTGCAACTTCATGAATGAATGTATAGGTTGAGTATTTATAGAGGAGATACCACTATGCTTTAAATAACAGGTAAATAGAGGTCAAAGTTTGGGTGTTGACAGAGTTCATGGTTACATCTGGTGATGATGATGAGGATGGTTATTATTATTACTTAGGACTGTATTTTACAGTAATTATTTACTGACCAAATCTTCATTCCATATCTCCTTCTGAATGAAGTCTTTCTATAACAATATTTTTAGTGATATTTATGATCACAATTGTTGTGGTCTGTTCTGCACCTTATGGGTGCTTACTCCCCAGATTAAGTGACAAGGAGTTTAAGTCAAAAAATCTCTCCACTGGCATACCTAAGGACTCTCAGTTTTAAGGACTTTAAATATTTTACGCAAGAGAAAATTAATAATTTCCCTGGCCTTAGAATTCCTTTTCTGATCTTTGAATCTTTAATATGACTGTTAATATTTTTGAGGTTCATAGCATGTTTTCTTACAATAGTCATTGATAATTTAATTCAGCATTGCTGAACAACCTAAAAAGTACTAGCATAAAATAATCTTTTACACAAAGATCCACTAATTCAGTCCTGACTTATTTTGATAAAATGCTAAAATTTAAAGATTCAGTTTGATGCAGTGCTGTCTTCTGATGTGCTAGCGGAGGTAATTTGAAAAACTGCTAATTATGGCATACATGCTTTGAATTTCTCAGTATGGCATTCCCATATGAATAAAATCAAATCTCAATATACTCTTTGCTTTTATACTATCCTTGATTTTTCTCATTTCTTACAAATTATTTTTGGATATACCTTGAGAGATATGACTTTGAATAGATCTCTGTACACCTATACATTTGCAGATTTAGAGAGGGTTGGGCTTGGGGTTTTTTTATCCTTCAAAATCAGCTGGATAGTTTTGCTGAAAAGACATGCAAATATTTTTATAACACTAAGATACCTAAGTACAAGTAAGAGCTACATGAGGTATATTTGTCTCACACAGGTATTTTTTTATACATATCAAAGACACAAAAAAACTCAAATGCAGCCACCATTTTTGTGAGAGCAAAACATGAGGCTAGATCAAATTTACAAAAGAGGAGTGTTGAATAGGCAATCCAGGTATTTATTTCTATAATGAAACAAAAATAACCTGAAAGGTTGGTGGACAAAACCATGAATCTATTTCCTCTTGTTTGAAAAATACTTGATTAAATGAGTAAAACATTGAGACTATTTTAGGCCAACTGAGCTTGTCTCACCTAAGTTTAGACACAGTATTTCTGTTCCATTTGTGGACAAAAGAAGATGATGGGTTTATTTTATGGGTTTTTTTTTTCTTTTTCTCATGTAGCTCTGTGGAACAGTGGTAACACATATGGGAAGCGTTAAGGGGTAAGTAATACACTTAAATCAATTCTAGATCTATTACTACTTTACTATTTTAGGAAGGCTGCTCTGATTGCTGCAACAATGAGTATGCTGTGAGGTCTAAAACCAAAAAGTTACTCAGTCATATTGATGTTTGTATTAAAATCTGTCCCTTTGTTCTGTTTAAATTACATTAAAATCCAGTCTTTATAAATTTTTTTCCTGAATTGTTTTTTGTTATTATTTCCAGGCTATATAAATGAGGCGCAAGACTCTTCTATGGGAGTACATCATTGTTCTTCCAAGTGTATTGGCATTTCCATTCATCTGACAGATCCTGAGCCACCTGTTTTATGTCAGCTGTACTGTAAATCACAAATGTACTATTGAATGTTATGCCATAAACTACTGTACAGAATATTTTGTGATCAGGGCACTGCCTCTCAAATACCACTGTTCAAGGCTTGGATTAAAATTTTTTTTGGTTTTTTACTTTTTTACACTGGGCTTTCTACCTTACATCACAGTATATAAATTAATTAGATTAACAGCCTTTGCCTAGCAATTCTCTTAAAATTGTTCAAGTTCTTATCTTAAATTGTTGATTTGTGTTAAATACAGTACATACACGTTTACATAAAAATACATTTTGTATACCAGAGACTTTTGTATATACATTTTTCTTAAAACTTCTATGTGTTTAGTTAAGATTTTAATATTGTATAATACTCTTCACAAATGAATTTACCAGCATGATCAGTGTTGCTATTTGGTGCTCTTGAATGACTACATTGGACTAAATTTGGGTTGTAATGGTGTCCACAGTGTCTCTTTGTGTGTCTGAGAAGCTCAGTTGCAGTTTTGTTTTATCCCTCTTTTTTTTTTTTTTCCCTTTTCTTAATTATTTAATATTTAGTGGGTTTTGCTGCATAGACCTGAAAGGGACTTCTTGGAGAAGTTTGTTTTTAAACTTTGGGCGGGAGGGACCAGGGTGTGCGGGATGCGTAATACAGTGAAAAAGCTAAGCTTTCTAGAGTTCAGTAGTACTCAAAAAGAGCATGAGGGATGTCCTATGTTGGCGATTTTTGGAATGCTTTACATTCCCTATCTTCCTTTTCTTCTTTCACACCCACTTCTGTAATGTCCTTAATAGTATCACTGTGGCTCCTTTGGAGGCAGTGGTAGTATTTTTGCTAAATAATACTATACTGTGATTTACAATATTGAAATTCAAATCTGTTTAGCAATTGGAGTTAACACTTTTACTGTTAGAGTTATTTCACTGAATTTAGGTATATGGTTGAATTGCTGAATTAGTTAACAGTAAATTTTATCAACAAGGCCAAAACTCTGTTACCAGTGTAAAACCTTCTGGCAGGTGACGTAGTCAATATATTGATCTAAAATAGTATCTCTTCATCTATCAGTATTGTTAACTTTGTTTCAAACAGGGTTCATTGTCTTGAAGTAGAGATAATCCTGTACATTATTATTATTATTATAATTTTAAAGAAATGATGAAAAATGATACCAGTCTTTAATCCGGAATAACCTTAAATTTTTCATTTTTATGTCATAAATGGAAACATTCCTAACTGACAGTATGTAGCATATGTGTATATGTAATGTTCAGAATTGCAGATTTTTAAAAGTTTCTATTTTTAATTTGAGAAAATATTCCCAGTTCATTTAAATAAAAAAGATCTTGCTTAACTACCTTATGTTTGGTTCTCCCTTGTTTTGTCACGGAAACATCTCTCAGAAGAGTCACACAGAGTTAAAATCTTATGAGAGTGAACGTCTTTACCCTGATTAAAAATCTTTGCTATATTTGACTTTTACTTTTGCAGCAGGAAGGACTGAAAGAACTTCGACTCTCGGTGAGGGAGCTTCCAACTTCCACCAAGAATATGAATTATGCAAAGATGGTAGGATTCAAGCTATGAGCTGTGCAGGATACCTGTTTCTGTATAGCACTGAGAGCAGAATTAAACATTTGCTAGTTCTTCAGCTCCCACAGTTCACTGCTGACATGCTAGCTTACCTTGTAAAAGGACAGTTGTTTTCTACTGCCATGAAAGACCACTAACTGTTTAATCTGAAGCACAGGCAGACAGGACTGAAATTCAGATTAGAATGAGCCAAACACTTGGTGGCCACACAGTAGCTAACACATAAATATATTTGAGTCCAAGCTTCGATATTTCTCTTTATCCTTGTGGTTTGTTTGTTCTCATGATTAGACTTGAAAAACTTTGAGAACAAGAGATCTGAAACAGGTATAAATTAACTTTTGAATCGTTTCGGACTCCAGAAAATCTAAAAATTCTCAGTGATTTTGTGCATAACAAAGTGTAAACAATACAATTTTTTTTGGTCATATATTTGGAGGCATTCAAGTGCTTGCAGTAGGGATTTGAGGTGGGTAACAAAATTCTTCTGTCTGGCTGGCTGAAGGGTGAGAAGACTCCCCAGAAAACAACGGAAGAGTGAATGGTAAGTCTTAAGTAGGCTTATGCCATTGTTGTCCTAAGACTTAGCTGGAGCCACACCACTGTGCCTTGAAAGAGAGAGGAGGAACTAATGGAAAGAAGCTAGAGATGAGGTTTCTTCTAAAAATTGTATTAAAATAGCCATGGAGAGGGAATGAAAAGAAAACAAGATTGTTTTCTCCTCAAATGGTATTTAGTCATGGGAACTTGATGGCACAGTGACTGGAAGAACAAGGTTAGGATACCCAGAATGGCTGTTCAGGTGGCTGCATCTTCAAGCAGACAGCTTCCAGGTTATCTGGGCTGCCACAGCAGCAAGGGACTCTTGTCCCTCTTCTCTTAACAAAGCTTTTGTTGTTGATGTTGTTCTGCTTTGCCATCTGTGTTAAAAGGAATGGTTTTGCCTTAATATTTTGTTTAGCACTACCTAGTGAGTGACTAAATGCACAAACTGCTGTTCTGTTCCATTATGTATGGCCAGTCTTAAACCAAGGGTTTCTAGCATCCCACAGTTACTGAAGCATACCTAAACAGTCCAATAGCCCTTTCCAGGAGCTGGTCAGGTCAGGCTGGCTGTAGCATATATGTCTTTGGAAGAAGTGCCTAGTGAGGGTCTTACCAGCCAGAAAAGTACTGTGGATTGCCACAGCAGGAGAGGGATTTTTCCTCATGACCTTCTGAATGCTAAGGGAGTTACAGTGATTTTTCCTTAGCTCTGTTTTTAGTTACTGCAGCAGAAACTTCTAGGACAGGATTCTGCACTACAATATTTCTGTTCTCCTGCCTTTGTTTTACAGTATTTTTACTGTTCACTTGTTACAAACAGGAAAATATCTTCTTAAAAAAAGAAAGTGATGAAGTGCAAATACCTGTCTGACATGCTCTGTGGTCTGTTCCCTGCTACTGAGACCTGTGATAAGTTAGTTCTGCTAACAACTTCCTCTGTTGGCTGAAAGTGACTGGTGATGTGAAAATGATAAAACTTCCAGATGTTTGGTATTTTTTTAGACCTGTAATACCTTATTTTGCTTAAGCTTTATTTCTTTTCTTGCATACCTACATGGCTCAAAGAATGTGCAGGTGATCCTTCCATGCATCCCCACTGCATGTCTTGTGTGGACAGAAGGTAGAGCTAAAGTTGTATCCATACTGTGAAAATCCACAATAAGCCCATTCCACTATATACCAGGACATATATAATCATCCAGATGCAGAGATTGCTTTGATAATTCTGTCTTTTTTACTTTGATATCATCTTACAAGCTCTAGCATGAGGATAGCTATAAAGCAGCTGGGGAATGGAAAATATCTGTTAAAAATCAAATATGACATGTTCATCCTGGATAGGAATGTGCTTCTCAGTTATGCAACTATCGTTCTGTATATTAACTGCATTTACAAGACTTGTCTTGTTACCTTCTTGGGAGTTCACACTCCCAAGGTTATTCGACACTCCCTCAGGCTATAAATTAGAGGCATTTGCCTACTGAAGTGTGATTTATTATTTTTATAAAAATGCCCAACCCTTACATCTCGTGTTTAGCTGGAAAAAAGCTTCTTTGTGCACCAAGACTTTAAATTGTGAGCAGCCATTTCCTTACTGCTTTTATTTCTTTGGATCGTGTTGTTCAAGGATCTCGGTTCACTCCTCTCACCATGAAGAGTTTTGCTCTCCTTTTCCTAGTTGTGATCTGTGGCATAGGAGGACTGGGACAGAAGCTGAAGCCAAAGAAAAGAAGCAATGGTGAAGAAATCAAATTTCGGACTAAAACCAAAGATGTTTGCACAATAACCATGAGTGGTGATGATGAGGAGATGAAACTTAGAATTGAATGCAAAAGCCAAGGCATGTCCTACTGGTGTGAATTCACTGGCAAGCCATCAGTCTGTCGTGCTTTCAGAAATAATCCGAAGATTTACTGGAATCAGATCGCCGCAGAACTCAGAAAGAGCCCGCACGCTTGCGAATCCATGGAAGTGTTGAAGACCACCATGTGCCAAAAGGCTCCCCCAGAGGCTCTCATGAGGCAAATAGCTGCTGGTGTGGAGCCAGAAGATCTGGCAAACCAGGAAAAATCAGTCCAGAAAGCTTCCATTCCTATGAGAGAAGCAGGGCAAAACTCTGATCCAACCCAACATCGTCAAGGGTCTGAAAATGAAACAGAAGCAATGAAACTGGCACGGGAACATTGCTGGGAATCTCTGCATGGTGTCTGCTCCTACATCATTGGCATCCTTAGGGGTTAAGGATTTGCTTCAGGTAAAACTAATCTGGAAGCACAGTACAATATACCTAAGAGTAATTCTATTTGATTTTGGGGGTCTCCAGGATGTGGACAGGGAGGTGCTAAGCTCGCTTGCTAAAATCTAACATTACAAGGCTTTTGAGGAGCTGGGCAGCTTAAATTTCCAGTGATCCATATTGGTTCAGGATTCCTGTACAGCCTCCTGTGAGGTCTTTAGTATGTACTGGGGTGTTTGCCCTATCTGTTGTTAATCCTATGGTATTTCAGTTCTAACTGTTTGAATTTGGATAATTTTTGCCTTCTGTCACTCCTTTCCTCTTGTGCTGACTTCTGGATTTATGCCAGGGAAATAAGATAAATAACAAATGCATCAGATCCAGCCAAATGCATTAGTTAGAACAAACTGCATTCAGAGACTGAGGGAATAAAGCTTATTCATCAAAACTGTTGGTTAATAATGAAATATTTTACTCTAAAAATTAGTTCATAAACCCCTTGCAGAAATCAGTAAACCCAAGTGGACTGTCTTGGTTTGCGAGTGTGTTACTGTAGAGCAGTAGGGGATCACATGCAGGCACTTGTTTGGCAAGTCTCAGGTTTTCAGCCAGCATTGAAAAAGGCAGAGTCCTTTAATGCAGAAGTGGTTGGTTTTATACCCACTTCTGTTCTAGCTCAGAGAGAAAGCCAAGAGCTGATAAGCAGACCTGGCAAACTTGAAAGAAATGGGAATATATGCAGTGTGATCTGGCAAGCGTTTAGGCTGCTAATGATAATTTATGCCTAATACAGCAAAGTTACTAATTTTCTTTTTTTTTTTTTTTTTTTGTTTTGCAGAGCAATGGTATTACAGCTGAAGAAGGGTCCTTGCTGCATTGTAATAATGTAGACATAAGAATATTGTTTAAAAATCAGTTATTTCTATAAATCTTTTAGCTGTTTCCTTTTTAAAGAAAAAATGAAACTTTTTAACAGCTCTGAAAAATTCACAAAACTGGAGTGACTGTGCTTAAAGTGTTAGGATGAACTAACTGCCCTTAGGCTTCTTACACACCAAGGTGTACTGCATTTAAGTAACCTAGGATCTGCTTGACCTTGCATAGGTTTTTGTCTGTACTGACTTGCTTCAGTTTGTTAGAGATGAAAGCTGTTAATGATGATACAGTTAGTGCAAACAATAAAAATAAGATTTTTTGAAAAGGTACTTGTGTGTTTTCTTGAAATTTTAACTGGTACTGTTTGTATAAAGTCACAATATTTGACACTTGTTTCTTAAGAGATTGTTGGTGGAATGTGTAAGAGAAATTACAGGTCTGAGTCATTGCTTTCACACTGTGAACAAGTTTGCATGAATATTAATACTCTCAACGCTATGAGGTTTATATTACAATAATGAGTTTCAGCCAGGAGGGAAAAGAAAACTCGTAGAAATAAGAAAGTAATGTAAGAATATATTTCTGAACATAGCAGATGAAAAGTTCACCAGTGATGCATCTGCAGAGTTCAGTGTTACCAGGACCTGTTAGTGGTACTATTAATGTTTGGTTTCAGTAGATATTATGAAAAGTAACTTACTTGGCAACTTGGGCACTTGCCTAAATCGCCTCAAAACACACACCTAGATCTAATGGCCTGTTGTCATATTACAACACAGTCATGTTCAGATCATTATTTAACAATGATCCCTTTTGTTCCCAAGTGAGATTCACAGCAGGGATGTAACAGGAAATACTTCATACTGTAGAATTTAATAGTGCTCTGTGTTTGCCTTGCAACATCTCTGCAAGGTATTGTTGACTAAAGTACTTCTCCAGCTTTACTCACAGATTTGTAATTTTCACTACAGAATTCCAGATCATGATTGTCCTAATCATTAAACTTTATGCCTTGTACCAGAAAACTTGAAATAATTTTCTTTCTCCTAACCTCTTGATATATATGGAAAAGAATAGCAAGTCATGAACACAGAATCAGAGCAGAAGGTTGTATGTGCAAGGCAGAAATATAATTTGAATGCGGATAAAATGTGTAAGCTGTATTTTTCTCTGCCATGAATGCAATGTAGTTAATTTTCACTTGTGATCTCAATTACCATTGCCAGGCTCTTGTGCTGTGAGTAAAAAATGTAGTAGTACACCTACTAACCTAATTCTATCATAGAGATTGATATAATTGTCTGATTGCAAACATGCACAATGCATCTAAGTGGTATTAGGGAACTGTTTGCATGTTAAGGGGAGGTTGAGGGTTTTCCTGAGGTGTGCTTTTAAATATATTAAAACTCCTGTTACATACGATGCAAAATCCACTCTGCAGAGTGAGTATTTTGCAGCAGAATCCACAGCAGTAATGACTGCAAAAATGAGACAGTGAATTGCATTGGGAGAAATCTGGGACAATTGGTCACCCACCATACTGTTAGTGGGAGAAAAGAAGAGGTTTCATCTGTAGATATTCTCAGTTGAATCAGAGAGAAAAAGAGAAAAATTTCTACCAGGCTAAGCCTGAGAAAAAGTCCAAGAAAAATGTAAACAATCTATTATCTTACTTTCTGTTCATATTGTTTATAAATATGTTCTGCCACACTGACCTAAGTCCAGTGTACCAATCAGGTGAAATGTTTTTACTTTAAAACCAATAGAATTATTGTTCACAATGTTCTCTATAAAAGAGAGAGGTGCTTTTGAATAAACACTCATTTGCCTTCTGAAATCGTATAAGTAATTTCACCTGTCCCTGGCTCAACGTCATTCATCCATTCACCAAAAGAACATTTTCCCCTTCATGCCATCTTCTCTTTGTGTACACTGTGAGCTCAGGAGGCAGCAGAGTTGTCTGTCACTTTGTAGAATTGTTGATATAGTCTGAAATTTGTGGCCATCACTAATTCTGCTCAGCAGAGGACAAATGTCACACACCAGCACGCTGTTTCCAGGGAGCTTGTGTCTCATTTCAATAGAGCAGGGCTCTGCTGCAAAGGGCTCCCTGTACTGTGCTGCCTGGAATGACCACCTGAAGTTTCACTGTTGAAAGCAGAAATCAGAATCTTGCACCAAAGGCCCGCCTTTAACAAAATGCTTTTTGTAACATACTTGGGACCATAGTTAAGCACCACATTTTAGAAAGAGGTGAAGGTGACGTATGCCATGGATTGCATTTCATTAGGCAACGCTATGCAACCCTCAACAAGTCAGTTAAATATAATGATCCTGCTTTCAAAACGTTTAAAAATTGCATGTTAACTGAAACACCCCACTTCAACGTAACAACACTGTGACTGTATTGGCTACATTGCCATTTAATTGTGTTTAGCACCAGAAACGTACAGTTGTGACATTTCAGTTTCCTTCCGAGTATGAAAGTGCTATTCATTAATGAAAGGATGAATTGAGAAGTGTTTGTGGTGAGTTCAGTGCAATCTTTGGGTACCTCATGAATGAATGAATGAAACCTGCTGTTTCATTCCTTTTAGGTGAGCTAGTTAGTCCTGTATATGTAAGTACCTCAGGAAATCCATCCAAGTGGAGGTGGAATTTCTCTTTATTTTCCTGACAGAGGAACAGCAGGCCAAAAAGCTTGTCTGGATTCCTGCAGGCAGGGAGACCATTGATACCCAGGCCAGCTACTTCTGCTGATAATTCAGTGCAGTGTGAGGTATCCACCTGCCTCAGAATCTTCATGTTTAGGTTTCCAGAGAAGCCTCGCAAGTACTTGCTACTTTGATAATGGAAGCCTCCAAAAAAAAGCAAAATCAAGCATTTGGAGAACCTGTTGTTGCAAGGATGTGTATTTGACACACTTAAGATCCAAAAAAGACTGGGGTGACTCTAATGGAGAGCTATCAAGATGGTGAGGACTGGAGCACCCTCCTGTGAGAAAAGGCCAAGATAATAGGTTTTGTAACACCTGAAGACTTGGGGTGGGAACTTAATAGCCAACCCTCAATCCATATGAGAAAGCTATAAAGAATACAGAGCCAGGCTCTTCACTGATGTGTGTGATAGGAGAAGAGATGCTGGTTAAAAATTGATAGAGGTCAGATTCTGATTAAGTGAAAGGGACAACATTAAGGAGGATAAACACAGAAACAGATTCCTCAAAGCAGCTCTAGAATCTCCGGCTGGTCTGATGGAGACGAAGTTTAAAGCAACATATTCTGAGTTGATGACAGCTACGCTGTAGTGCACTCTGGTGTTTTCTGAGAGAATTGTTTAGGTGTGTTCTCTGGGCATTCTTGCATTGTATGCAGCACTATGTTTTGCATTCTTGATTTTTCAGTAGAAGTCATAGTTAATATGGCATGGATTTTAGGGACAGATACGTCTCACAAAAGGACAAAGGAAAAACTAAAAATTCCCCAAGGTTTCCCACTGCTGTTCCTACTTCTGTAAAAGCTTTATGGTTGTTCCTTTTTTTCTGTTTCTCTTCTGTTGCCTTTCCCAGTCTCTGCTTTCTACTTGGAAGGGGGGTCAGTCACACCACAGGAGATTTTTTTGGAGTTCTCTGCTTTTCCTCTTACAAATAAGATTTGTTCTAATCAGACTTCACCGATCATTTTACAGTGACAAAAAGTATGTGGCACATACACAGAAGTGGTACATACAAGAACGGGAGTAAGAACTCAAAGCGGAGGAGGTGCAGTCAGTAGATGACAGAACACTGATGTTATCTCACAGACATGTTGTTTACTTTCCCATCCTGAATACAAATTAAACTGCTTGAATGATAGGCAGGAGGCCAGGTCTGGATTTCCAGAGCAGCTATGCTGCTGTATGTACAGAGCAAGAATAAAATTAAGCAGATGTCTGACGTGGAGCGGAAGTTGGTGTTCCCCTCCGCGCCGCCCTCCCCAGCGGGTTATGAAGCTGTTTGTGTAACCTGCTGCTCGCCCCAGGCCTCCCTGCCTCGGGGCTCACAATGCTTGTAGTCAGGAAGGGAAACAGAGGTGTCCTTTTAGATTCTGCTGGCTGCAGATGTAAAAAACCCTGCATTGCTCTGTCACTACTGCTGTGGCCCGTAAAAATTAATGTGCTGGTGGTGACCTTGGTTGCCCCTTTATTTGTCTTACTGGAGTAACATGAGGGCACTCCAACAAATGCAGCTGTAATAAAGTGAAGAATGTGCCTAGGGACTAGGCTAGAAGCTTCACAATGAAGGAAATGGTGAGCAAAATTCAGGCTCTGACCTCTCCATTTCCTCTGCCAAACAACCCAGCAGAAGGGCAGGAGTGCTGCCTCCATCCTCCCCTCTCACCCCACTCCAGGGCACATGCAGACAACATGGGTGCTCTCAGCGAGGTACTGAGATGACGCCATTTCTTATACTCCAGAAGTTTACCATGGGAATCCACAAATGTGTGTTTGCAGCTGGGGAAGGTTATCAGATGCTCTTGGAATAATTTGGTCAGTGTGGGAAGGAGACAGGAGTAAGGACCATGGAGTAGGGTTTCCACATCTGTGTGCAGAAAACAGCACCTGTGCCTGTCATGGCTGTTTGGTGCCTCAGATGGCACAAATGAAGCTGAAGCCCAAGTGTTTGAGCAGCCCCTGTTTTGGCATGGGGGGAATTCACATGGCCTCGAGGAGGGCTCCTCCGAGCGAGCTGCCTGGCCCAGGAGCGAGCGGCTCTGGGGCCCTGGGGGCTGCTCCTGGTGTGCTCCTGGTGCTCCTGGTGTGCTCCTGGTGCTCCTGGTGTGCTCCTGGTGCTCCTGGTGCTCCTGGTGTGTTCCTGGTGTGCTCCTGGTGCTCCTGGTGCTCCTGGTGTGCTCCTGGTTGCTCTGGGGCCCTGGGAGCTGCTCCTGGTGTGCTCTGGGCCCTGCTGCACTGCTGGGGTTGGGCCGTGGCTCTGGGCTGCTGAACAGTGCTGGGGATGGGGGTTGCTGCCTGGTGTTGGATTCTGGCTGTTCTGCAGGGACTGCCTGGGAGCAGCTGTGCTCAGGGGAGGGGTGGCTGGCAGGACCCTGCAGGAGGGGGGAGGCCACAGCAGGAGACACCAATATCTTTCAAGTTACATTGGTAAACTTGGGCCATGGGCAGGTGGGTTTGCCCCAAAGGTGGGTGCCAGAGCAGGTAGAGATGCGGTTTTTCAGAACAAGTCTTCCCAAAGACCTTCCCAAATACTGCTGTCCCCCATGACCCATCCCATGCCACTTCCTCTCATCAGAGAGATGCTCCAAGACTTGTTAAAGCCCCTCTGCACAAATCCACATGGTGTCTGCCATGAAGGGAGGCTATTCCAAGATAACAGGAGGTATTTTTCACAATGTACCAAACCAAACAAGGAGAGGTAAGAGCCATTAAAATTAAAGGACAGAACATCACCTGCAGTTGTGTGCTTCCCCCGCCTTCTTGGGCCTGAAGTCTTTTGCATAGTTGGAATCACTCAGTATCCCTTGGTTTGCTTCACACTGATCACATGGCATTTGGACATTTCACTTCAGGGTAAATCAGCAGCTGAAAGAAATCAGAAACACCACTTCCCTTTGGCTTAAGGAACTATAAAACTTTTTATGGAACTCTACATATGTCACCTCAGCAGCAGCATGTTCTTTGGCAGGAACATACTTCATTTGAAGCACAATAGAAACAATCATGATTTGAAGGAACAAGCAATATTTTTTCTTCCTCACTATTAATCTCTTTGGGGTTTTTTGTTGTTTTTCTTGTTGTTGTTTTTAGGTGTTTTTTTTTTTTTTTGGGTTTTTTGTTTTGTTTTGTTTAGTTTTGTTTTGTTTTGGTGGAGGATTGTGTTATAAGTGTTTTTAAAGATTACTTTTAATCTTTACCACCAGAAAAAAAATATTCTTCTGGGTATATTATAGCACTTTTAAAAAATCTGCATTTTAGTTTAACTCAAACAGCAAAGAATAGTACATGACTACCTTGCAGCTACAGCATAATTTACATGAGCAAAGAAAAGTCAGCTGTCTTGGACGAGAAAGCAGTGTAGAAAACTGACTGACTTTAGCATCTATGAGAAGGCACATTGTAAATATCTGAGAGACAGGAAGCAACTCCCCTGAAAAGGACATCCTTAGGTTTTTCATGTCTGTGTTTCTTCTGCCAAATATAAAAGATATTAAAAAGTAATTCTTGCCATATAAACACATATAATATTTTAATTTCTAGTGTGCTTTCTACAACAGCTTTGTGTGAGTGCATCACTTGTCAGCCCATAAGCCTGGAAAGGAAAACGGAATGCAACAGAATACTCTTCTCAGCGACAAATTTCTCAGTGGTAGATATTGTTTAAGATTGTAATAAATTTTATTTCTACATTTCCTCCTATTTGTACATTTCAGGATGTTTAAAGAAAAAAATAAATGTAAACATGGCTTCTTGCATGTGTGACATAGACCTGTATCATTATCCATCTTTAAAAGGTTAGGAAAGAGAGACATGCAGGGGAGCCTCTGACAGCAGATGTGTTGACAGAAACTAGGATATTAAAGACTTCTACGGGTGTATTTAAGCAGAAACAAAAATGTAACACACTGTTTTGTAATTCTGCTAGATGAGTACACACATGGGAACAAAGCCTGTCCCTCACAAGCCGCAGCTTTGGGCCTCAATCGTGCAGCGAGGGCTCCCAGGCAGAGCCAGCCTGTCCCACTGTGTGGTGTGGCTGTGTCAGCAGGGGCTGATGCACGTGGGTGCAATACTGCCCTGCCAGCCATCCCTTTCTCAGCTCTTGCTGCTTCTGGTTGGATCTGCCTGCATATCTTTTCTTCCAGACATAAATCTGTCATGCTGCAAAGTGCAGATTGATATATATAGTGTGCCATTAATATAGATGTTGTGCCCAGTGAATACAGTCCTGCCTATGTGTGCCAGCAAGGGGTTTAGTATAAATCTCCCATCTGAATGCAGCAGTGTTTCTCTGGTTTAGTTAAGTTTATACTTAATTAAAACCATTACTCTTCAATTCTTTCTGTTCATCGCCTTAAATACAATGATTTGGAGAAGGGAGAGAAAGCTGATAAGGAGAGGAACAAAAATAATATTTAAAACCTAGTGGTTTTATATTTTAAAAAAGCTTTGGGCAAATACTAAGCAGCTAGTCTGGAGTAGCTGGCTCAACAAAGAACACATTGATGGGTTAAGAGAAAAGGGCTTTTGATGATGCCAAGGTTTCACTGATTATTCCAAAACTTAAATTTACAAGTGTCATTATGGCAAGAAGATGGCAATGAATAAAGTGGATTTTGCCCTTTATGTAATGCTTAAATAAATTATGGTTTAAATTATTTTGTGAGATCATTTCATGACTTCTGTTGACCTTCAAACCTTCAAAAATCTCTTTTTTTCCTTTCAGAAGCTGTACAAATGTTGCAATTTTTATTCCTGATCCTGTCTGGTGCACCCCATCTCACCCCCTACCACAGCAGTGGGTCAGCCATTGAGGCCTTTTCTGGTATAGACCATACAGAACACTTCAGTCAGCAGCTTGTCCTAGTTCAGAGCAGTTTTTGACTTTTAGTGGTGCTGAAATGAGGCAGGTCTAAGGGTACTTTGCTGAGCTCAACTATACTGTAAAATACCATTGTCAAGAGGAATTGGGTAGCTCCATTTATTTTCAGATCTGAGGTCAAATCCTGCCCTAGCACCACTGTGTTCACTACTAAACCATATCCCCAAGTGTCACATCCACACAGGTTTTGAACATTTCCAGGGCTGGGGATTCCACCACTTCCCTGGGCAGTCTGTACCAATACCTGACCAACTTTTCAGTAAAGGAATTTTTCCTAATATCCAATCTCAACCTCTGGCAGAACTTGTGGCCATGACCTCCTGTTCTGTCACTTGTTACCTGGAAGCAGAGGCCAACCCCCACCTGGCTACCACCTCCTTTCAGGTAGTTCTGAAGAGTGATAAGGTCTCCCCTGAGCCTCCTTTCCTCCAGACTAAACACTCCCACCTTCCTCAGCTTCTCCTCGTGGAACTTCTGCTCCAGACCCTTCCCCAGCTCCACTGCTCATCTCTGGACAGGCTCCAGCACCTCAGTGTCTTCCTTGCAGCCAGGGGCCCAAAACTGAACACAGGATTTGAGGTGTGGCCTCCAGTGGCCACTACAGGGGGACAATCCCTGCCCTGGTCCTGCTGGCCACACTATTGCTGGTACAGGCCAGGGGCCATTGGCCTTCTTGGCCACCTGGCCACACACTTGCTCGGTGTGACTTGTTCAGTCACTGTCAAACAGCACCCCCAGGTCCTTTTCCACCAGGCAGTTTTCCAGCCACTCTGCCCCCAGCCTGTAGCACTGCCTGGGGTTGTTGTGACCCAAGCGCAGGACGTGCCACTTGACCTTGCTGAACCTCGTACAATTGGGCTCAGCCCCCTGATCCAGGCTGTCCAGATGGATCTGTTCCTGCAGAACCTGAACTCATTTGGACTGTGTCATCAATAATACACATATAATTCTCACTATCTAGTAATTAAAGATTGTGTTAAATAGTCTAGGACTCAGATTCTGAAGGCTGTGGATGAGCAAAGTGGGAAGTGGTTATGGGAAGGCTGTTTTTTAACAGATACAGCTTTCAGCCCTGTTCCCAATCAGCAGGTTTGTTAACAAGGACTTAGGTCCTCTTTACACACATAGAGGAGAAAAGTCCCTGAATTCCCGGATGGCATGAAGTAGGACATAGACATGAGATTCCTCTACAGGCATAGAACAAATAGAATTAAAAATGAGTAAAAGGTTACTTGGTGCATTCATGTGATAATTTAAACTGGAATTGGAATTGTAAAGCTGCACCTTCAGCAGTGATACTCTGATGCACTGCTTTTCACCCATTTTCAGAAAAGTTCTGGCTTAAAAGGACTGAATTATTCTAAGGAAAGTCCTAAATATTTAGAATATTTCTAGTTCTCTGCAAAACCATTAAAAATGTATTAATACCTAATGTTTAGGATTATTAATTTCTTGTCTGTGGATGGTCTCCACGTGGAGGAGCTGTAGAGTTAGAAATGATCCAAGAAAAAACACTTCAGAGATGTCATGTCTTCTCTAAGTTAACTGAGCAACCCCCAAATCCATCATAAATGTTGAGGTGTGTGCATCCTTTCAGCTTTTGCTGACCATAGCAAATTGCACTAAAACTTGGAAAGATGGATTGGGAAATTTTTTTACTTTTTTACTTTGGCTTCTATTCACTACTTACCTGAACCTGCTGAGATCACTAAAATGAAAATGGCAAATAAGATTTTTCCATTTCCTTTGTCCTTTCTCTGTGCCTTCAGAGGGTTGTGTCAGACGTGCATGTGCTGAGAGCTGCCAGCCCACACAGCAGCTGTGAAATGCAGACCTCTATGGTCATTCTTCTTCCTTGCTGAGCTTTCAGCAGGAGTTTTCAGAGCCCCTTCCAGATGTGAGCTCTGGAGCCGTACAGCTTTTACTGTGCTTCAAGGATAACCCAAGGATCATGGAAGATAAACTTTATGGCTAATCCTGCCAGTGGACAGGTCACATTTTGGGGCTGACATGCCTTGTGGAGACATAGCTTGTTTTAGCCCAAGACCACTTTTTCTATGTAGCTGAAATAGCTTCTTCAAAAAAGAAGGAATAATCTAACTGTGACTGCACCCTCCTGCTGTGATTGCTGGGATAACTGCTGTGGTTTAGGAGCCAAGGCAGTGTGAATGCAGCTTGGACATCAGTATTTTTAGTGACAGAAAAGTTCTGGGAGTGAACTCTGTGTTGGTTCCTTTTCATCTGGAACACACTGAAATAAAAATTCCTGTTAGTTATTTGCAGGATTTAGGTCTCTGTGATAGGTGACCTCAGGCATCAGTGAAGACTCCCACAGCCACTCACTCACTCTCTCCAGTGGGATGGGGGAGAGAAATAGAGAGGAAGGAATGTGAGTAGAGATAAATACATTATAATAAGTGAAGGGAAAAGGGGAGAAACAACAGCAAGTGATGCAAAGACATTTTCTTTACATCTCCCCCAAGCAGGCTGGTGCCCACTAAGTCTCCAAGCTGGGTTACTCTAGAAGGACAACCCCCAGTTTTACTGCTGTGGTCAGTGTCATACAGCATGGAATATCCCTGGGGTCAGCTGTGCTGGCCGTGTTCCTTCCCTGTCTCTGGCACACCCCCAGCCTCCTTGCTGGAGAGGGGGCACAGTGAGAAACAGAGAAGGCCTTTGTGCTGCTCAGTGGCAGCAAAAACATGGCCATGTTGTTAGCACTGTTCTAGTCACAAATTTAAACACAGCACCATATGGGCTGCTATAAAAAGCTAAATCCATCCCAGCCAGACCCAGCACAGTCTCCTACACCATAAAGTCCCTGGTTTTCCATTCCTCTTTCCTGGTTTCCTTTTCCTGGAGCAATTTCTTGGTTCCTGTTTCCATTTTCCCATTGTACCTAAAAAGTGTGCATGAAACGAATGTTTATTCCATAGCAAGTGCTAGAAACACCTTGCTGTGCTTAGAACCGGTTCTAAAATTACAAGGCAGTGATAAACTCATGAGAGTACACAGTATAGTTTCTTAGTTAAGGTGGAACCATCCATTCTTCTCTCTCCACACAGAATGTGCACCAGTCTTTTCAACAAATATACAAATAAAAACACCAATATTAATGACCATAACAGAAAGAAAGAAATAATTCAATGCATGTTATGTCATGTTATGTCATGTCATGTCATGTCATGTCATGTCATGTCATGTTATTATATGCTGTATATATATGCACATATATATTTATTGGTACAGTTTAATTTATTTACAGACTTAAGCTTTATAGAAAGGGTCCTGAGAGTAGATGAAGACCAGAGTTATCACTGATATAATTACCAGACTTTTGAAAATCCATGTATTCTGACCAGGACTGCATTAGAGAAAAACTAGAAAGGAAATCCAAGTGTCTTTGATTTCTGAAAGTAAAAGGTTCAGATCACATGTGGTTTACAGAAGCCCAGACACACCCTCAGAAGAAGGTGTCAGCAGCTAGGGAAGAATGGCTCTCTAATACATCACATCTTGGCCTGTACATACTCTGTCTTCAACTCCTTTTATGTTGATCTTTGTGTCACTTTGCAACAACATCACAGTGTGGAAGAATTTCACCACTGATATAGTCAGTATTTGAAATATTCCATACTTCCTTTGCTGATCTTGGCTCCCTTCACCTAGGCAGGATCAATTAGTATTTCTGCTGTGTCTACACAAAGTAATTCAGTACTGACCAGTGCATACATCAGGGAAAAACCTAAAACAAATACCTAATACCAAATAAATCTTACCTTTATGAGAATCTGGATTATAACTAGAAGATGGCTGAATCTCATTTCTTACCTTCATCGTCCTGAAGTAACTCTACAAGTATTGCCTCAATGCAAAATTTTTTCTGCTTTTCAGCTGGAAGCATATGGGTACCTTTGAGCTGCAGTGCTTTAAAGAGAACTCAGGCACTCAAGACAGCTGAAAGAGGTTGGAGCATCAGGCTCAGTGCTTATGGCAAGCAGGACAATCCCTTGTGTTCTAGTGATACTGTCTGATGATTTCATGCAGCGTGTCCATTTCTGCCTTCTCACAGTCACGCGTGACTTGCAATGGCCCTGAGCAGACTAAAGGCAGTCAGTAATTTACAATGGCATCTTTTTGTTATTTTACTCACTTTATCTCTCCATAAGAGACCCATCCTTTGTATGATTGTATTTCTGAAGCTTTTCTGGTCACACAGAGAAGCTCTTGCATTGCTCTAAGCTGTGGAAGTCTCAGCAGACCAAGACAGCAATCAATCAATAGCTTTTTCCCCTGGCTGCCAAACCAACTTGAGCATGTCCTGAATATCATGAATCTGTGCTAATATATCTAGCAGCCCGCCTGCCTGTTCAAATAAAACCACAGGACTTTGAAATGACTGTTCTTGGAGAACCTTTAGCTGTGCTTAAGTGAGAAGTGATTAACTTGTATTAGAGCCAAAAGCAAATGAAAATATACAAATTCAGGTTTTGAGGACAGGTTCTTCTGGGTATTGGAAAGATCACTTTGAAACATTTCAGTCTACTATCCCTTTATTTAATGTTATTTTTATTCTGAGATTTTTTTCTTTTTATATAAAATGTATCCCCTGTATTCTATGGAAGATAAATCCTGCAGAAGAAGAAAAAACAGTTCTGGGATTTTTATCTATCAAATGCCATTTCTTATTTGGTGATCCTGTAGCATTATCAGAAACAATCGAAATCTTAGGGTCTGCTTGGATTTGGATATATTTACCACCAACTCTTGTGTCTTGTATACTAGCAATCATTTTTATCATGGTGTCAGTATTTAATGTCCTGTATAGAAGAGGATAATCATGTTTATTTAATGGCAAATATTTATACCTCTCTGAATTGTTTCAGTGTCAAGGCAAACTTTCTTTAAGGTCAGTCTGACATGCTTCCACTATAAAATTAGGGAAGAGAAGACATCTCAAATTTCCCTTGTTTGAATTCAGAAGGCCTCCTCCTGCCAAGGCAAAACACTTTGTAAATTCCATTTAGCATTAAAATTTTGGGTCTTCTGTTTAATATGCGGGGTTTTTTCTCTGTATTATCTCATTAAACAAGAGGAATTTTCTCATTATTTCAGAAACATTCCTACTGACCATGCCCCATCACGGGCTTGATCTGCTTGAATTAGTCAAAACCACTTGTATATTTGTGAAAACAAAATTCAAAAAAATATCTCTGTCCTTGCCTACAGTGATAAAGCAATGCTCTGCAGGTCTGAAAGCAAGCTCTGCCTGTTGCAGCTGCCCGTGACAGCATGCTCAGTGAGCAGGTCAGTAACAGATTAACAACTGCAGACTGCCACCCGTGAGCTGGGAGCTGAGAGGCTGCACCTCTGCTGAGCAGAGCCTTGGTGGTAATGAACGGCAGCATTTTTTAATCAGAATGCTGCCAACATAATGCACCACGTAAATAAAGAAACACTACAAGCAAAAACTACTGGCTTCATAGATGAGGAAGTTGAAGGGTAATATTAGACTTAAAGTGATGGATAAAATTATTAAGCTGTTGGTTTCACTTAGAGATAATCTCTATATGAAGCAGCAATGTTCACTCAATTTACTAATGTTTGAAGAATTTAATTCTTAAATGCAAATGTGAACCTCTGCATGAACTGGAGTTTGCTATAAAATAACCTTACTCTTTAATCTTGTAAATGGCTCTTTTTTTATTAGCTTAAAATATAAAGCAGTCATTTGATTTCTGTTGTTCTGTGATTAACTTACAGTTAATACTTGTTTGAATTAACTAGTGTTTGTTTCTTTTGATTTGGGTTTCATGATATTAGTTTTCATTAGTTTTAGTTCTGCCAAACTCAGTTGTCAGTTTTGGCCAGCTTGTGAAATAATTGGATAGAGTTAAAGTCTCAATAAAGAGAGGCATCTCAATGATGCCTTTTTTAATATTTATTTAACAAATATGATTTTAATCCCAAGTCAGAAGTAACTGAAAATTGTTAACTGATGATTGATGAGTTTGCTTCCACTTCTTCCAAATAATTGTGCCTCCATGTAAAATAATTAATTAGCAGAGCTCAGTGCACTGAAACCATCACTACATTTTAAATTAAACAGCCACTTCCAGAGAAAGGCCAGGAGGCCATGGAATATTTTTCTGAAGTGTTGGGCACAGGCAGTGAGATGCAGAAGAGCTGGTGATGGTGTCAGTGCCTGTGAGACAAGTATTTTGTTGTTGTGTGAAAGGGCTGCAGCACTTAGGGCTATTAGTTTACTGTCTATTGTTAATCCTCAACTCACACAATCAAGAAGGAAATGAAGTTACAGTTCCTTGCCTGAAGCTTGTTTACCTAGGGATGGGAATGTCGTGCCAGAGAACAGCCCACAGCCACTGTAAAAGGTGATTGCACTGGGAGGTAGAGGTGAGACCGCCACATCTGTTCATTAACACACCTAGTCTTTCAGCAGGTATTCCTCACGAAGTGATGTACACCTACAGCCTGTGCCTCATTCTATTTTGTCAGTGAACAGCACAAGAACAGGCTACTTTGTTTTAATTACAGTAGGAATTCCATATTGATGATGTGTGTGCCCATAAACCAAAAATTGCTTGAATGCTGCAGGACAGTACTGATGGACCTTAATTTGAAATGTAAGTAGCTCTTCACATCACTGATGCTGGACCTGTTTTAATTCACCCTGCCTGAGCATTTGCACAGAGAAAAACATCTGGTTGCCACACGTATGACTGACAAAGAGCTGATATTCTATGGAGCCCTGTTTTTAGTGGTCAAAGGAATTAAATCAACCATTTACTATTCATAAATTAAATTAAAGTTTTACTGTTTGTATATAAATTTAGTTTTTATTCTGTGAGGAAGAAGCTATGAATGATAAGGAGCCTCTTGATGTCACAGAGACGACACCACAAGAAACTGCAGTTCGCAAATAATGCACCACTGCAACTAATAGTATAAATGATAATAATTTCCTATATAAAAATACATACATGTGGATAATATTTAAGCAGCAATAAGGAGGAAATGCTATGAGGAAATACTATGAGGAAATACTGAGGAAATAATATGCTTCTTCCACCCCAATGAATCACAGCTAGGAATAAGGATAAAGCCTCTTCTTCTCTTTGCTTAAACAGCAGAATTTAAATATTGACTTAATTATAACAGTTCTGTCTGAAGTTTCAGTCAAAAGACACAGGAGTGTCTCTGGACTGAGATTTTCCATACAGAATTTACACTGGGATTTGGGTATCCATATGTGTAATTCTCAATGACTACCTCTATTTGCTAGTGTTGCCAATTTTTTCCTATGCCTTTTTATTTTAATAACTAAACAGCTCTCCATAAGTTTTACCTTGCCAAATTAGCTGTGCAGGTTTGCCATTTGTTGCATGGATCAAATTGTCTTTTGATGAATTGTCTGCATTGCTTGTTCTGTGGCAAAACTATGCATGCAGTTTACAAGCAAGCAGCATTTCAGCTCAGCAAGGGCACAACTAAAGTGTATTTTAATGTGTGCATGACAGAAAGGAAAATTCGCTTTTTTGGAAATCATATTATAAACAGGTTTTTGCATCAACTTTTTTGTTGGCAATTAGGTGCTAATTAAGCATCTAAGAAATTGAGCTCATACTTTTATTTTGTGTACTTTTCAAGATGAAAATTGAATGAAGTGACTGTTCTGATCACCTGATAGCACAGCTCCCAGAAGGATATCTGAGGTACAGGATGAATATGTACTATATGCCCAGGTAGGTAGAAGACATCCACAAAACCTCAGTTCATACCTAATAATAACAAAACAAACCAAAAATATATTCTGAAGGCATAGCAATAAAACTCCCTGGTGTCCAGACCAACCTCCATAGGCTGAGGCTGTTTTTTATGCACCTAAATATGTCAGTCTTGGTTTACTGAGATTTTGAAATCATCTAAGCAGGTCAGGCAAGAGCTCCAGCTGGCTCAAGACAGATTATCTCAAAGATGATAGCGCCCATGTCAACAAACACTTGACTGCAGAACTCTCTACAGAAGCTTCTGCACACTACAGACAGGAAGAGCTGACATGTCCAGCTGGCCACAACCTTGGGGAGGGAATACCAAAGGACCAGAAAGCAGATTTTCACTTTTGCAGCCTTTTCTCTGCGTGTCTTCTCCCATTTTTATGAATTAGTAGGACTAGGCTGATATGTCCTATCAACAATGGAGCAGCTGAACTGACATTGACATTGAAACTTATTTTGCTTGCCAAAGGCATCAAAACAGAAAATTTTGGAAGTGATGAATAGTGGAGTGCTTAAATATTTTCAATACCTTGTGGCTAGTTTCACCAATAAATGGCATTTTGTAAATGCAGACGAAACAATAGTTGCAACATCATCTACAAGAAAATTCCCTTTTCAGGTGAAGAACATCTGGCATCTCCTAGTGAGTATCTCTGAGAAAGGCTGTGACAGAGCTGGAACAGGAACACATAGCACCTTCCTGTAAATCATGTGCACATTTCCCATGTTTCTTTACATACTTGCAACCATCCTCTCCTACCTATCTGGAAACATAGTTCAGCTGCAGTAGGAAGGTGGTTTGGTAAAGTTTCTGGCTTGGTGAAGTTTTTGGCTTTGGCAGTTCCTTGCCAAAACAGCAGCTTGCCCAAAGCTCTTGTAGCTGAACCTATACCCTCATCTGTCAAAATATTTCAATGTTTACTCAAGCAATTGGGCATGTTAAAACTGTACCTGAATTAGTACCAGAACATGAGGTTAGCATGGCCCTTTGGCTTTATCCTGTCCATAGAGTAATTAGCCCTGATGAGAGGCTCATTAGCTACAGCACACAGCCACACTAATGCAGCTGCACAGTTTTGAGGATCCCAGCTAAATACTAAATACTTCAGATGGTACTGTGCCTACTATGTGGTATAGTTTAGAATTTTTTTCGTTTAGGATTCCTGAGCATGACAGTGTCTCCCTTACTTACCTCTTATATTGTCCTACTTCTCTGATTCCATTCCACCACACATTTTTATATATTTTTTGATCCCTGAGTCATCCCTGCCCCTAATTCATCATCCCTTGCCTGTGTTTACTACAAACCTTTCACATTTAGTGGACTCTTGCAAATAGTTTCATACAGTACTCATGGCAATCAAAAGTGCACAGGGCACATCTGATGGCTGAACTCAATCAAAAAGCAGACATCTTGGGAGATAGTCCTGATATACAGATCAAACCCTTTGGATTTCATTCTCTGCATTTCTGTCCTGCATGCGTTGCAGAATTGCACTTTTTCTTCCTAAATTTGTTTGTGATTTTTTAAAGAAAGTTAACAGTCTCCTCATTGCCAAACCAGTCTAGATAATGCTTTGACTATAGCTCTGTCCCTTCATATAATTCCATTTACATTGGATGGGAAAGAGCCAAAGAGGAATACCTGCCTATATCTTACACCAGTTTCTGCTTTTCTCTCTTCTTGCCTCCTTCTTTTCTTCTGATATTCCCCAAGCATATACAACAAATGCCTCACATTTCTTCAGTAAAACCTGAAACAACCAAGCTACAAAGAGGGATGCCTATCCCCAGCTCTGAGTGTGTTTTTAGATTTATCTAATGCTGTTTCTTTCAATCTGGTCCCATAATGAGCACTCATGATGTAACCCACATCTTTACACACACAAAAGTTTTCGGAGAGGGGGGAACGGAGATCATTGCTGTGCAGTTGAACCTTGGACCTCTCTGTCACTAATTCTGCAGGAGCTTGAATTTGTTTCTGAGTTTCATGCTTATGAACACTATCCTAAATGCAGTCATATAATCAGAGAATGCTAGAATGGTTTGAATTGGAAGGGACCTTTAAACAGCATCTAGTTCCAAACCCCTGCCATGGACAGGGAACCTTCCACTAGACCAGTTTGCTCAGAGCCCCATCCAGCCTGACCTTGAACATTTCCAGGGATGGGAAGTTCACAGCCTCTCAGGGTATCCTACCCAGTGTCTTGCCAGCCTCATAATAAAAAAATTCCTTCCTCATATTTTATCTAATCCTAATCTCTTTCAGTTTAAAGCCATCACCCCTTGTCCTATCATTACATGCTTTGTACAAAGTCCCTTTCTGTTTCTCTTGTAGACCCCCTTTAGGTACTGAAAGGCTGCTGGAAAATCTCACTGGAGCCTTCTCTTCTCCAGGCTGACTCACCTGCCTCAGCCTGTATTCACAGGCGAGGTGCCCTCTGATAAACTGAGTGGCTCTCCTCTGGACTGCTATTCCTTACTACTCACATAGTTACTTATTTTGGGTGTTTGAAGTTGTTCAATACCATTTTTTTTTGTGACACAGGGCAACAAAAAGTTCAAAAGGTAACTTTGAAATGCTTTGTGGAATTGTTTTCATTATCACTATCAAATTCTGCTAAATGCAATGATAGTGCAACATGTTGAGGGCATTGCAGGATACATCCCTCAACAGCTGGTAAAAGACATTTTAGAGAAGATCTGATAAAGTTCTTATCATTGTTCAAGAGGAGGGAAGGACTCGGATGAAGGAACACCTAAGTTACGCAAGCTCACCTTGCCACCCCCACAGCCGGGCGCTTTTTTTGTACTAGGAATGAGAACTGGCACTTTTCCAGGGAGGTGTGTCAGAGGTAAGTGAACATGGCCCTGAAGTATCCTATTGTGTTGTAACAGTCTTTCTGGAGACCGAAGGCGTGTCCCTGCCTTTATAAACCCCGTGCTGCTCTTCCAAGGAGCTCCGACTCTTCAGAAAGAGGGGGATTGCATCAGGAGCTGTGTTTGGGTGTCTCCGAGCCCTCTGCAGGTATGTATTTTAGTTATTTTACTTTTGCACTGTTCCACTTGCAGCAAAAGTGAGATCTGTGAAATCGTGAAATCGTTATCCATTTTAATGTTATTTTTTGCTGTCTTTGCAACAGAACTGTGAATGCCATATGAGGTTCCCTAAAGCAGGGTTTATGGAATGAAAATTTGTGTGTAGTACAAGGCATGAAGCAAGTCGAGTAAGAACTAAGTAGAGCCTGCTCATATAAGCTGCTACCTGTGTATTCTACATTCTAAATTCATGTAACTAAAGATATTTGAAGATAACTGAGTGTTGTAATAGATTCTTTATTAGCCTGGCTGCACATTGATTTCTGCTTTCTAACACAGAAACTTGGCTACAGAGATAACTATGATGGAAACATCTAAAAAATACATTGAGGGATTTAATCATCAAAATGCCACATTCAAACCTCTCTTTAATCATGAAAGCTGTTTTATAAAGGCAAACACCTACAGAAATAAGCATGCTCTGTGCAGATGCAGGGATCACCTTGATAATAATTTTCTAATTAGCTACATTTCAAAACTGAAGTTGCACATTTATCCCTGGAATTTGGTGGCTGTAAACACAGCCCAGTACACTGCAGGTTATTTTCAACAGCAAAAAGGTAATTCTGTTTGTTTAGCAGTCAAGGTGGAAAAGAATGCATCAATAGTTACTTTTTGCTCTCTGGAAAGATAACCATAACCAACAAAGACAACCATTTTTTTCAGAACAAATTTGAAATAGTGGCATAACCAGTGGATTTTCAGGGTGCCTACAAAATAGTTTTCCTCAGCTTGAACCAAGAAATTTCCTTTTTTTGAAGAATAGCCAGAGGTTGGAGTCAAAAATGCTTATGGAGCCATTTTACAGAATGAGAGATTGTGGCAATAACTTCTTTATTGTTATAATTTAAGATATCCATCTGAGATTGATAAATCCAAAGTTCAAATTCCTTCTCTGACTGCAGAAGCGATTTTAATTCAGGTACCTCAGTCACTGGGAGTAGCATGGCCTGGCAGTGATTCTTCTATTCCCCATTGCATAGATAACGAAGTAACTGAAAGTTACTCCACAACCTCTTACAAGGATAATTCATAATGGTATTTAAAACAGGTATTATTTGCACAAAGGACAGATCATTTTGCTGATAACATCACTTTAATAGGTACCAAAAAGCAGTGCAATGCCATGTCTGAAAAACTTCAACTGTCAAATGTATTACAGCATTACGTGAACATAGTTTTTATTGTTTTGTCTGTTTGTTTGTTTGCTTTGAAGGCAGATAACAAGCAGGACAGAGACCATGAGGATCAAAAGCTTTGGGCTCCTTTGTGTGTTGCTTCTGGTTTCCCAGATGCTACTAGCCAACTGTGAAAGACAGAAGGAAAGAAAAAAGGGAAGACAAGGCATAGAACATGGTGGGAAAAAACAAAAGGAATCTAACCAAGGAAATGAAAAAGGGCAGAAATCAAAAGGAGGAAAATCATCTCCTAAAGGCAAGTTTGAAACCAAAGAAAATGCTGAGTGCACCTGGTCAGTGATGGACACAAATGCTATTACTGTGCATGTCCAGTGCAAGCACGGTGACACTGAGTTCTGGTGTGAATTCTCTGGAGACCCTTCTAGCTGTGCACAGTATGCAGCAAACCAGAAATCCTACTGGAAACAAGTCTCCCGATCTCTAAAGAAGCAGAAGCAGATTTGTCAAGACCCCAGAAGTGTACTAAAATCTAAATTGTGTAGGAAAGGCCCACAAAGTGCTCACCTCAGGCTGACTCACTCAAGCCTACTAACAGCAGTGGGTCTTGCCAAAGAGAACACAATGCATCACACAAAAGAAGTTGTTCAGACTCCAGCAGATGCCTCTGTAACTGAAAAAAGGCTAGAACACAGTCCTCAAGACTGTGTTGAAGATGTAGATTACATTGACCAGAAAAAGGTGGCTGAGGAATACTGTCCAGAAAGCTTGCTTTCTTTCTGCAACTTTTTTATCACAATGGTCCAAGACAAACGATGCTGAGAAGATGTTTCTAAAGCTCTGAATCATGAAAGTCTGGTCTCTTTTAAGTTACTGCAAACCATTCCAGATTTTACTCTCATGTTATATAGTGTATATAAGCAAGAAGGAATCTATTTTTCTGATTTTGTATATACACAACAGACTACTCTAACACACTTGAAGATGTTATAGATGTTATGTGCCCACAGATTGCTACCCAATGGATGTGTTACCAGTGGATGTTACATACTCTGTGCAGAAGTGTATCAGTAATCTCCTTGGCCTTCTTTGAGCTGTGCCAGCCAAAGTGATGAATTCAGTGCCATGCACTTCTTGGTTATGTACAATGCTTTTGACCTAAAAATTATTATTAAGAAAAATAAACTTCAAAATACATTAAAAGTATTTCCTCTCTCTCTCTCTCTGTGTTTTACTAGATTTCTCTTTAAGTGCTAAACCTTTGTCAAAGAATGATCTTTCACAATATCTAGGTGAAGTGTTGTTTATAAAGTAGTTTTAAAAATACTTCTGCAGATTTGCAGACTTCAGCTTTTGAAAGCGAGCTACGTTATCGTTAGATGTTCATCATTGCAGTAATGAAGGGCAACAAGATTTTCTAATTTCTCAGTAAGTGTGCAAATCTTCAGGTTTTAATCTCACCAAAGGACCTCAAAACACTTTGAAAACACCAATTCCCTCTTTTCTCCTACAGTCTGAAGCACTTTGTACAAACTTTCTGGTAGGTAAACAGAGACACGGGGATAGAATGAGTTACACAAGTTTGTACGTAGGCCCTTACTCAATAAATAAAGAGCTCATATCCAACACTGCCTGCATGGGTTTTTGAAATTCTATATTCTTTTTTCTTTCTCTATGGAGGACACTTATATTTTTCTGTTCATTAAACTTCATCTGTGTTAAAAAACCCAAACAAATAAACAAAAACCCACAACATAAAAACCCCACCCAAAACTCCAAGAACAAAGATTTTAGAAAATGTAAAGCTAAATAATGACAACTAATCTTTGCTAATTTTTCAAAATTCAGCTGGAAGAACTGTAAAATACAACTTACACTTTTCTTGTGGATCTGAGCACAGAAGTATGGCCTTCTGCTAGTGGTCTACTTGAAGAAACTTTAAATTTCATGAAAAACAATTTCCCTGATAATTTCTAGCATATTAAACTAGCATTTCTGTCTCTTGAGAAAATATAGCCTGTTTCCTTCTGTTAATATGTCATTGCTAGAATATTTTTAAGATGTGTAGTTATGACTTGAATGTGGGATGATGCTATTAGTCAGACAAACTGTTGTGTTTGAGAAGGATTCAGATGCATTTTACCAGGTAAAAATGGCAAAAAAGAAGCAGATTCTTCTTACTGAAGTTGTAGTCTCTGCATGCCCTGTGGAAACACTGGCTGTTAGCAGGCCATGCAGGATAAATTGAGTTCGACTGCTTCCCACAGCAAAGCAAAATTCCAGTAAAAAGGGGCATCAACTCTAACACCTGTGAGGCTGGAAGATACAGCCATTTCAGTGCCAAGTAGGGTGGGAAAACAGCTACCAGCTCTTTATTATTAAGGGAAATACATAAATGCTGAAAGGGCAGGTAAATTGCAGCTGCTAGACACTTTGTGTGTTGTCCTATACCCCTTCAATTTAGGAGATGACTGAGATAAGAAAGTCAAAAATGCAGGGGAAGTATTAGGAGCTTTATTTGGCCCAAGCAATCATACACTACAGTAAATAAATATTAATGTCTACTCTGGTATAGAGATACCTTTCTGTTAGCTCCAGATTATAACCAGACCACTGGGCATGCCTGATTTAAGAGGCTTACTTGCTCCAGATATTTTGGAAAACATCCAGTCCTACCTACCCTTAGCTGCTGTTACTCTGGGGAGCACTATGGTGAGGACTTTGTTGCCTGAAGCACAATCACTGTGCTCTGAGTTGCCAGAAGGCACTGCTCTCCCTGTGGCTGCCAGCCAACCAGGCACACTGGGCCAGTGACATATCCCAGAGCAAATTCCAGCCAGGGATTCCAGAGCTGTGAGTTACATCTCCATGTGCAGGACTGTCAGCACCTGGACCCACGTGCTGGCGTTGCACGTTCCTCTCCAGGGATGTATTGCATTTCTTCTGCCTCATTTTCTTGTTTCCATTCAGGGCTGACTTTTATCTTCTCGTGTGGCTCTTTGCAGGAGGAAAGCATGCTCATTCTCAGCAGCTCAAGGGTGCATTTCACCTTCAATGCAAGCAGTTGTGCAAGGACAGTGTGGAGCATCAGCAGAAAAAGGGGATCTCTGTGCAGCCTTTTTCCTCAGAAGGTGGGCTAATGTGAGAGTGACGATCTCAAAACTGTCTCAGCCAAAGTAAGGAATTTTTTACCTCCATGAGAGTGTAGTTTTGAATGTTCTTCAGAAGGGTGCAAATATATCTGGAGTCTAACTTCATTTCAGCCTGTTCTATAATTGCACTGACCACAGCTCTATGGCTAAGAGGGTCTAAGGTCTCATTGCAGTTACCAAGCCCTGTGTTTTTTCAGCCAACATCCACAAAGCAAGTACTTGACAGCAATCACATAGGAGTCTTTCTCTGGGGCATTTACAGAGTCACTGAAGTCAGTATAACTCTGCTGATGGTGGAGTCAAGCTACTTTACATCAATAAAACATTTCCTGGTATTGTTCATCTTAGAACCTCTGCTTGTCATAAAAAAGTTCACAGCTGAGCTCAATTCTCTGACACTTTGTCCCAGGTGCACCAGTTGTCCCTGTGTCAGAACTTCACGTTTGAAGAACTTGATGGTAGTGACTTTTCTAACACCTTTTCTAGCAGGGCAGGCAGGACTGCAGTGAAGGAAAACAATGACTGGGTTTGAATTCTGAGTGTGTGGTCCAAGTCCTCAGTCTGACCATACTGAAAACCTACAGTCTCAGCCTTCTTAGTGTTAATGTGAGTTATGGAAAAATCATCCCTATTTTACACCTGGGGAAACAAAGTACAAGAAGCTGGATGACCTTGACAATCATGGGAAGAATATCAGAGGCTGGATCAGCTACCAGACAGAGGTCTAGAGTTCCAGTGGTTCCCTTCTCCCATGCCTCATGATTAGACCATTCTGCACATGAACTGCATAGATTTGTTCTTGAAGATATCCAGCTAACTTCTAGATATTTTAAAATTATTAGGAGTATCTTGGTGAAAAATTAGATTATTTTCTGGGTGATATAGTTTGTTTTCCAGACAACCCTGGCTGTTAAAATTTGAATATTTACTTGGGAAGAAAGATAGGGCTTTTGAAGAGAGAAAACTTATTTTAGCTTCAGAGATGAAGCTTCAGGGAGTTTCTCTTCTCCTGCAATATAGAATACTTATACATTTGGTAAATGTTTTAGATTATGCATGCCCTTTTTAGATGGACCCAACCCCCACATACTCCCACAAATTCCTAAACTCTTCAAACTTAGGAGAGTCAAAAAATCAATTTTATTTAAAAAAGAGAAGAGGAGAATTAGGAATTTTTCCAACAGTTATCTCCTAACATATGATGGTTTTATCTGGAAAAAGTTACATATTTCTTTGTATTCACTAGGAAATGGGAAGACATTGTTAGTGCCAAGCAAACAGCTCTGGCAGTGCAGCACTACTTAAGAATCTGTAAAATTGCAGTTCCTTCAAAGTTTTATTCATTACTATTCACTGCAGTGTGTTTTATGCCCACTTTCACACACAATTTCATTTGAATGAGTTTCCGTTCCTTTTGCAACCTCCTTTATTCATTTACCACTTTGGCAACAGGACAGATTATGTATCTAATCTCGTATGTTGCTTGACTACTTGCAGGAGATAGAACCGAGTGAGTCAGCCTTCCTGCTTCCAGGAGTTCCCCACCCTCCTCTTCCCCCAGGGGGCCAATGGGTATTGCCACCTGATATCGCCTCACCTGGAACTGGCCAACCATAGTGGAGACTGTGTTCAGACAAGACACATTTCCCACTGCCATGCTCTCTGTGTAGACAGAGCTGAACCTGGATAATGAATTCCCCTCCCTTTTCCACTTCTGCCTTGTTTCTTTCTGATGCTGCCCTGAGCAAGGCAGCTCAACATTTGTTGGTTGCTGCTGCACCTCACTCGTACCTCTGCTGGGTTTGCATTCCAATTCAATATAGTTTATAGAGTTTGTTCCTCCAGGCTGTTCCAAGAATACCATAACAGGAACTGATCAAAAGGAAAAATCCAGCTTCAAGGATGGGACATTCAGCAAGTTCCAGCCTGCAGGGGCTCCTTGCAGTCTTGTCACTTGGATGATGCTCCTGACAGGAGCGTGCATGTCCTCTGCCTGTTATCACCATAAATGCTGCAAGTCCTAGAGCATTTCTGTGTTCTAACATCCTGGAATTTCTTTCTGCTCCCTCCTTGACCAAGAAGGGGAACTCTGAACCCTGGCTGCAGTCATCACCTATCTTCAAAGAGCCAGAGAGGAGAAGGCAGAATGCAAGACTCCTAGGAAGGTTAGGGTTATCAGACACTGGACACCTGGAGGGCTCAGAGTGTAATCTGTGTGTCTCTCCTGCTCCTTCCATTGCTATTACTACAGAGAGACAATATATGGTCACAGATAAAGAGAGGGGACTGGCCATGTCATAATGCCGTTTACCTGTTTGCAGAGCTTTGTAGCAGGAAAGGATGCATTAGGGCCCAGCTTATCTCTTAAACAAGGATTGATACATAAGGGATTTCTTTGGAAACATACTGTTATCCATGTAAAGTATGTGTTTTATTTAGCCACCAGAGTTTCTTCCAAACTTGCTCATGAACCCCACTGTAAATGCCTGATTTTTAAAGAAGTGATAGTGAGCAAGTGGAAAAAGAGTGAAATGTTCCCATCAAGCCAATGTTACCTTCCTGCCTTGGCCACAGATCATACCAGGCCCCATGTGGAAATGATAAACTTAATTAACCCAAAGCTCCCAGTGGAACATGTAAGTCTCACACTGATTTCCAGGCAACAGACACATCAAAGGGACTTTGTTATATAATGAGAGGCTATGACATGTTCAAAACCGTCCACCAGTGTGGATATATAAGTACTCTGTGGTGTTTTGTGTGTGCCAAGGAAGAAAGTTGTTCCAGCCAGCCAGAACGTTTGATGATAAAATTAATCTTAAAATGAAGGAATTACAATATTATCTGTAACAGGAATGTATTCTGTACATCCATAATACGTGCACTAATTATATGTAATAGATGTGCTTAGATAATAGAATATTATTTAAATAATATTACTTACCTTTACATCTTTTGCCTGAAGGTGCTGTGGTCTCTAGAGTCACTCTAGAGGTGGTGTGGTTCTCTGAAAAATCTTGCGCTGCTTTTGGGCTATTCCACAGCAGCTGAATTCCTCCAGATGTACGTGCCATGGCAGCTCTGTTCCCACTGCTTCTTCAAAGCCTGCAATCCTCAGTGTCTGGTAGGGAGGCCTCCAGGTAAGTGTTAAACTCAGAAACGCTCTATTCCTCACTTACATGTGCAAATGACACAGAAGAGAGATAAAGAGTAAGCTCAGAGACAGACAGCAGTTGGACCACTAGGGTTGCTGGACTTTGAGCAGTTCCAGAGGAAATATTGTCTCCAAAGCAATGGTGACACATGGGCTGCACGAGCTGGTGCAGATGGGGTGTTGGGGTGCACAGCCCCCCATCTGGGTTAGTGATCAGGTTGATGCTTGTACAGGGTCTCTAGAGCTCCCAGACCACTCACTGCAAGTGAGGACTTTGGCTGATGATGTCCTGGCCAATGTCCAGAGAGGTAATTACACTGTGTTGCCCAAGCTCTTCTCAGAATTTCAATCAGATGCAGCTTTCTTCACTGTCTTAAACTGCTTTGTGCTCTGACTGTTAATGCTCTGGTGTGGCTGATCTCACGTAGGCAGGGGTCTGGAAGAATATTTAGAAGTCCCCCAGGTCTGAAGGAGGATCAGTAATTAAGGCAATTTTCAACAGTTATTTAGAGAGAAGATATTTTAAAAAAATGAAAGTGATGGTTTAATAGCAAAAGCAGAAAAATTGTTGTTTTCAGAGAGGCAGATTAAATATTAACAATTAGAAACATAGTTTTCTTCTCCAGTGGTTTTATCTTGAATGCTCTTTTGCTTGATGTTTCATTTATAATACAATCTACAGAATCCGATGAAAATGTGCATATCACTGCCCTCACAGTGTAAATAAGGCTTAAAAACATAAATTAAGTCTGCACCAGCAGTTAAAAAGCCCAGTTCCAAACACCAAGAGCCTCCTATTTATTATTACCTTAAAAATTGCATTTCAACCTAATCTCATAAGGGTGATCCACAACTTCTGAGTGCTTTACACTATGAGGAGGGTGATACCAGGCAATCAAACGTGAGCAGTATTAGGAGAAATTTGTAAAGATGACTTTTTCAAAATAAAGGAGCAAAAATGTACCTGCAAAAAAAAATGTTAAGAAAGGATCACATGAGATTCTGTGGGAGTGATGCTTAGTGGTGAATAAAAGCGTAATTCACAGAAAACGGAGAATGGTAATGTAGGAGCCTGTGATGCATGGCTCATCTGAATTTGCCCCATACTTGCTCCTGTAGACAGGTCTGGCAAGAGTACAGCTGACATTTCCATTAGTGTGTTGGCTTCACCCTCTGGAAGCATAGAAAGGTATTTGGAGATTAAAGCTCTCTTACTTTCCTTATAGCACCGGTCTACATATCACCCTTCCTATCTCTAGAATGTTGAGTTTGACTTCTCTTTGCATTTGCATTCCTTGAGTGCCCTTGTGTTTTCCTGCTGAGCTCCACCCATTTCCAAGAGCATGTTTTCAAGGACATATGTCTATTCAGTGCTGATGAAGCTCCTCTGTATTTGCATAAGCACAGCTCAGAAGTAACTTTGGCTATCATTAGGATTAATTTTATCTTTTGAAATAGCTACTGTAATTTACTATTGATGAGTAAGTCAGAGGAGGCCAAATAATTAGGTGCTTGCAAATAGAATTAATTGAAAAACTGAAAACAGGATCAAAGGAGAAAATAGCAGAGGCACAATCAGTGTCTATCTCTCAACAGCTCTCTTTTCACACTTTCATAGGTAATGTATTTTAGGCCATGTCTTTTAGGCTTCTTCATGAATGCAAGGCACAGCTGCTGCAGGAGTTCAGCACACACTCCAGTCCATGGACCCCACTGGTGCCTAGAGGTAATGTACCTGACCTGATGGATAGGGAACCACTGTCTGCCTAAAAGGATCCAAATGTGCTCATTCCAGCTGGTTTCATGCCTGGGACACCCAGTTATTATGGAGTGTTGTTCCCACTCCTAGGCTGGGGACTCATGATTTTTCCTGATGATGGGATGTTCCTAAGGGTGTGACTCTCCTGCAGCCCAAAGTTCAACTGATCATCAGTAATGAGCATTAGTTTAATCCAGTGGCTGCTGTCACAGCATTCCTCCTAATTTAAATACAGGACGAAACAAACTTCACTGTTTGCAGCAACACTTGAAATGTTTGCTTTCTTCAGGCATGTTCTCACTAGTTTAAATGTTCCTGTTACTGCAACCAACTATGACGAGTTACTGCTCGTCATAGTCACCTCAGATTTCATCCAGCAATCACAGGTATGCAAGAGACTGCAACATATCTGATGTTTGTAAGAAACATCTTTGAGACTATGCAATTTCGTGGTCCTATTTTCTCTGCTTTATTTGGGGTGGTGGTGTTTCCAAATGCCTCTGATTCTCAGAAGTCAATCAACATGCTCTAAAACTTGACCCCGGAACTCTTAATGCCATAAGAAAAGATATTTTAATGGAATCTGGGAGACTCTGGGTTTGATCCATCAGATGATGAGTTGGAGGGAGCTGTATTATGCTTCAGAGCTCTGATGGAGGCTGTTTAGTTCACTTTCCATTTAGTCATATGGTACTAAATCACCAAACATACTGCTGGTGCACAGAAAACAGCAAATAGCAAGCACAATCTGGGCAGTGCACCGCAGTGCAGACTATTCAGGAGCTTCAGGGGCTCCAGACTGGAGTTACAAAAGAAATCTCTTTTGAAAATCATGGTAGAAAAACAATTACCAATGCTCCTTTTGTACCCAGTTGATATATTGCACATTGGATATGCATCTGTCTGGCAACAAGTAGGATATATAAGCAATGCTTTCTTTGTTCTTTCCAGAATCCAGTTTGCTTTACTGAGATTTAAGGAGATGTCTCACTGCAAGGCTAATAGGAAGTGAAGTCTGTCTTAATGACATGAAGATGTCATTACTGGTAGGTAAAGTTCAGTTGGGAAAAAGAGTTCAAAAATCCCCTTTTTCACTCACTGGGAAATTCACGTGCCTCTTTTGTGGTCAGAATCTCAAAATCCATGACCAATGGATGCAACAAATGAAATAAGCCAAAGATTCCAGTCACCACTCTGTGCCAGCTTTTAAAATGCTTGTGCCAAAACTGCAATTTTCTACACAATTTAAAGAGTGTCATACCTTCTACATCCACATTTAAATTACTGAAATCTGTATGTTACAAGAAATAACTTTCCTGGCCTCATTGTTTCTTCAGAATTCTAGACTACACTGATAGCTCTGCAGTATTCATCCTGCCTTGGAGTAAACACCATATTCCAAGGAAGATCCCAGAGGTGGAGGTTGATCCCTTTCATACACCTTATGGTTGAACTTTGCTTGTGCTTCCACTGCACGCAAGACAAGAATTCAAGTTAAATGCTGTTAGAATACACCATAGTTATCACAAAGTTGTACTTATAAAATATTTGCCTTCACCCAGATTTTTGGAAAAATCAAAGAGCTGTAATAATATAACAATAGAATCAAGTAGTGGTACCTGGTGCTAGACATTTCGTTTAATGGCCATTCATATGAAGAGGTGGATCAAATGTGTAATGAGATATTCAAACAGTCACGCCTAAGTGTTCAGTTTAGTAAAAGCCTACAGTTACTCACTGCTCCTTCATTCTCTATCATCTGTTAATGAAGAAAGATGAAGTGCCTCGGGACACGAGGGACGTGTTTGACTGCGTGTAACCAAATATTTGCTGTACTAAGTTACAAGCAGCAGTACAGAGTACTCTAACAGGGCAAGGTTTTGGATCAGCAGGAGCAAGACTTGGGAGAGGAATGAGATGGGAAATAATGAGCATGAGCAGAGCAACAGCTATGCTGAGCAGTGTTGCAGAAGGCAATGGGACAGGTTGCACAGGCTCATGTCACCAGCAGCCCTGCACAGGCACTCTCATCCTATCTAAGGATGTTGAATACCTTGTTTGCTTGCTAGTAACAGCAGAAACCTGTTACAATAAAAACTATAAAGATAGGGGGAAAGAGAAATGTGCTGCAGCATGATTTTCCTTTGGGGAAATAAACCATGAGACCAGTGTTCATGGCCTTGCCTGAACTTTACCTACTTTTCCAACAAGAAATGTAGTCCTGGATTTCTCCAGGGACTGCAGCATTCACCCAGGATTCTGGACACCTTGTAGCTTAAACATAGCTGAGGGAAACTGCAATGCAAAGTATAGAATATATTTTGGACAAACTTGTGTCACTTCACATGCTGCCTGGAACCACAGGTAAGTATGTCACTTTTCTTAGAGGAAACAGAGAGAGCAGAGACAAACTTGCAGCAGCTCTAGGAGTGTGTGACACCAATGCTAATCTTATCTGTGCTTCTTGCAGTTTAGACATGTGCCTTTGATGTGTGCCATTGTCCAAGGTCCTATAAGTTACAGATTGAGTTTCTGTTACTGCTGTGTTATTTCAATGAAAGACTTACCCTAAATAACCCTATGGCTTGCAAGCTACGTACTTTCCACAGAACCTGCTGATCGCAGAAAATTTAAAAAATTAAAACTGAAGCTGACACATCAAAATCCAACATTAATCAACTTTTGTTTGCTTAATTCTATATCCAGGAAAAGAGCCTTTACCTGAGGATATCTTGCAAATTTTTTAGGCAGGAACATCCCATGAAACAATATTTCTGTAGGGAACAGTTCTGTTTCAGTCAGTAACAAGAGCTGTGGTTTTATTGAGATCTGTGTTAAGATACCATATCCATGACAAGGAAATACATAATTAAAAGTTCTTCATTATGCTAGTCCATCATTATTATTAATAAAGTGTGTAAATTACCAATAAATATGTATTATTTCATTCAAACAATTATCTTTTATTTAAATTCACTGCATTTTCTGAGCATCAAAAAAAAAAAGTGGGTGTCTGGAGGGCTTTGCTGGCTGCTCAGTGTGAAAATGGTCAGAGAAGCTGACTAATCTCCCTCTCCTCTGGCTGCACTTTAAGCTGCAGGGTGCATGGTGAAACCTCTCAGAGATTACAGCATTTTTACTGAGCGCTGACTTTTCTAGGGCAATCAAAAATCCTGGCAATCATACAGGGAATAAAAATTCACTACTGCCAATGATGCATCATATTTCTTCACTTGTCCTGCAGCTCTTTTTTCTGGGAAATGCTGGGTCTCTAGTGACAGGGCTCCTATCCAGCCCCTGGGGGCCTTTTTCCCTGCAGTGGTTCTTGTTTCCCGTTCCTCAGGTTTAAGCTGCTTGAGCAGGCCCAGGGAATGGCTGATGTTCTCCTTCTCTGGGTAGTCTCCCACTGTCAGCACTGCTCTTTGCAGTGGTGTTCATCAGGAATCCTGGCATGCCATGGATTGGGCTGCTGTAGGACAGTCAGGACATTAAAGGCTCTGCTCCTTCCTCGTGCGTGGGGCTGGGCTGTTTCCTGGTTGGACTCGGAACTGGGAACAAAGCAGCACAAAAGGCTGGGTTCTGCCTCACTAATGATTAACTGGAATATCCCTGTCAATACTAACCAGGGTTTTAACTGAATTCAGGTAACCACAACATTCTTATCTCTGGATAGGGATGTTTTGCAACAGACTTTGCTGTGGGTTCATTGACCTGCAGGTGCCTGTGAGCTCACGGGACAGCCCAGGCATTAATATTCAGTACAACTCACCCGCTGCTGGAAATCACACAGGCAGTGATATATGAATAATTTCGTATTCATTTTTAATTTACTTCTTCAAGCTTTATCATGTCAAGTCATGACCACAGTAACCTTTCCTGAACTAATTGAAGATTATGTTAGTGAAAAGAGTGAAAGGCAATTTTAGAGAGGCACACTGGTATGTTTCTGCTGTGGGACTGTATAACTTTTGACATTGTAATTAAAAAGCAATTACCTTGAAACTGGCATGATTTGTCATGCTGCACATCCCGAGATCAAAATCAGTCATCTTCCAATAAATTATCTCTGCTCCTTTGAGACAATATTGGGAGACTGTGAACACAAACAGTCCAAACCAAAAGGACATCAAATATTAAGTGATTTTGCTCCTTTTCTTTGAAACGTAGATAATCTCTTTCTGGCTTCAAAGTTTGGTCATATCCCACAGTCCATGTCCTGTGCCTGCCATTTAGCTTATTCATGGACATCTCTGTTTTACTGGAGAACTGAGGGAAAATGGCATAAACAGGAAAAATGTGTAGAGTTATGGCCAAATGGAACACATACGAGCACTGCACGACACAAGTCCACACTTGAGCAGGGTTGGGAAGTTAAAGGTGACTCTAGAGCATCATCAGGTCTATAGCTATGTTTCCATGATTTTCTGTGCTTCAACTTGGTATTCAAATCAGGAAATAACTCAGACATTGGTAAAGAGGTCTTTAATTTCCCAGGATTACTGTTTTTCTCCTGGTAAACTGAGACAGAGAAGTGCTGATGCTGGTAAAATCTTTTAGGCTCTAAGGAAGGCTAATAAGTAAAGCTTGATACATATAATTTGTACTTGAAGGTATATTTCTGTGTAGAATTCTTTTTCTTAAGGAGGATGGAGTGACAAAAGGTCTGGAATAGGAAAAATATAAACTTGTTATAATTCTGTTAAACTAGAATGTTTGGGCTAATAATTAAAGGGAAAGGTTATGTACTCAATTAACCACAGTCAAATTATAAGAGAGTATTCTGGTGTAAATTTGAAAAAAAATCTTCCCTCCTATAATGTGTTAATTGATGCCATGATGTTACATTATGAAAAATAATGTGTGAAATAGATCAAATGAAAGACATACTTGAAAGAGAGGTTCCTTGAAACATCCCTGCAGCCAAGTATTTTAACTACAATGTCCACCCACTTCTGCTGGTTATTATAGCGACAGGGTTGGTTTGACATGGCAGAGAACCATGTAAACTGAGTTGGTTTTACATAGCCTCTCAACTTTGCCCCAGCAAACTTGTGAATGCTTTCTGTAATCATTTTATTATAACTCATTACTGATAAACACAGTAAAAGTAGGGAGAGCATTTCAGTCTATCTGTGTCAGACAACAGGCCACAGGAAATACAAGATAAATCTTTGCTCTAAAAGAATAATAAAGAATGGGAGAGGGTGAAGAAAAAAGATACAGTTTCTAGCAAATGTATCATCCTGAAATGTTTACAAAGGTTGATCTCTCTAATTCACCAGGAAAAGAGCAGGAGAAGTGGCTGGATTAAGAATTCCTATCAGGAGGAGAAGTTGCCCTTCCCCACAGAAGAAATTATCTTTACCACAGGTTACAAGAGAAATTTGTTAACACCTGAGTATAGTCACAGAATGAATCATAGAATGGCCTGAATTTGAAGTGACCTTAATGATCATCTACTTCCACATCCCATGCCATGGACAGGGACACCTTTCACTAGGCCAGAGCTCAGAGCTCTGTCCAGCCAGGCCAATACAGGCAAACTATAAATTAATTTCAGTAATGGTGGTAGGCAGTTACTGGAACAGCCTGTGGTGCAAAGTGCTTCACCACCTCATGTTATCGGAGAGCATGAGACCAGTGCTGCTCTGCAAAAGTTGCATTACCTAGAGCACAATTTGAGAATACAATAGAGGCGTGACACAGGATGAAACTAAAACCCTGTAATCTTCATAAGAACAGTTTAGACATTATGATAACCCTTACAATCTTAAAACTGTAAAATATCAACTTATCATGCCATCCATTCAGGCAAGAAACCTCAAATTTGAAGATTAAATTGTTTGCCCAGTGTCCCATAATAAGTCCTTAGTACCCATAGAAATTAATCCCTGGCTACACAGTACATTCAATACAGCTACAGCTCAAACAAAAATGTAGTTGATTAATGAAAAAAATATTTAAATATATCAGGACCTGCTTAAACTTATCAAGATATGTATTTTTATCTTACTTCTTCACATGAAGCAGCCCCACATTTCACCTATTAGCCGTGTCTGATATTACTCAAGAAAATGGGGAACATAAAAAAAATTTAGAGACTGTAACTGTTACTGTACTGTAAATTTGTAACTGTCTTCCTGCTTCCTATTTTTAGTAGAATTTTTAGCACAGGGAATGAGTAATCTGAATTACAATTGTGTTTATTTCTGTAATTTACCTTTGTCTAGACCACTTCTTATTCTTAATGTTTCCCTACTGTGACCAAGCACATAACCACAAACGGATGTTGAAAGCCTGCTGCAGGGAAGAAAAGCCAGCTCCTTCTGGTTGGATGTAGCCCATTACAGCACAAAGTTATGCTCTGTGTAAAGTCTCATCTTCAGAAGTCTATCATCCATCCCAGTGTGGCTCCGAATGACTGTTCAGTGAGTTACACACCCCCCTGTGTCTGACCCACAGAGATCACAACTTTGCTGATGTCTTCACACAAGAGGCCTTTGTTCATTCCCTGAAGGTTCAGAACTCAGCTGCAGAGGTCCCAGGTCTAATTGCAATGGAGAGCTATTGATTTGACTGTTATTCCTAGAAGAGTAGGAATGGAAAATATTTTCCCAGTCCTCTGCAAACCATTATTGTCACTCTCCTGTATTGACTAATTTATAGATTCATTAAGAAACACACCCCCACCCCCCATTTTTAAGCTACCCTTTAAGATATTTAAGGTGTAAATATAATTTACACCTGTTGCATTTTTACTCCACTAGGCTATTGAAAAGAAATTGCAAGATTTTTTTCCATGGTAGTTCCATCAGGCAATTTTGGCTGTGCTCCTGTAACTAAATTGAGGAAAAAACAGGCCAAAATCTAAGCAAGTATGGCATATGCAGAAAAAGAAAACCCTAAAGCAAGCAAATGTGATCTCAGTCTTGGAAATTCAGGCAGTCAACAGAAAACAAGATAGGACCTCGAGTGAACAGATTAATAACTTATTTTTCTCTAGCAGAATGCAGATTTTCTAATTGACTGCATATGATATGATCAAAAGACTTCACTATCACACAGTCAGTTCCTGAAATCATCAGCAAATTTTAGGACTGTGGCTTTAGATACTCAGAAAATGGATTGTGAGATTATAATTTTTAAATATTTTTGCAAAAGCCTTTTATCTGCTGCATTTGAGAGGATCCTTAGATGTCCTTTCCTGCTTAACAATATTTCTCACAGGGAAATATATTTGAGGCTAATTTTATGCAACTTTAAGCACCCAGAACCTAATTTTATGAATTTGAGCTGATAGTCTAGGAAACTTTCATAGGGAGTAGAGAGATAAGGAACTTGTGTTAGGGTGGACATCATCCCTGCTGTGTTGCCCTCACTGCTGCAGAGCAAGGGTAAGTGCTTTCAGGAGGTGCCTGGTTTGTCCTTTTGTTTATAGAGGAAGTCTATCAGGTGACTAACCTTAAGTGATAGAAATCTTATTTAAAATACTTAGCATGGATTTTAACCCTCTCTGCTCGATTCTCCCTGCATGCACACCCACATGCCAGTAATTAAGTGAACTGGGGTAAAGCAGCTGTGTTGCTGTGAACTATGCTGGTGTGGAGCACATGCTGCTCCAGGCGCTTCTTGGGTCTTCTGATTTGGGCAATCGCTGCCACACGAGAGGAGGAGCAGCAGGCAGGCAGCTGCCCTCTCCTGCTCCACAGTGCAGTGCTCAAAATAAACACGATCTTCAAACTAAAAAACTTTTTCTCCATTAGATAAAAGATCTTTTTTTTTTCCTTTTCCAAGCAAGGAAAAATGCATTATCCCAGACTACTTGCCTTTCTTGGTTCATCAGGAATTTAATGAAATTTCTGCTGGCAAAGTAGAGGGATAACCACTCAGACATACTACTTGTTTTTAATCTTTTCACCAGCCTTTATATTTTACATGCAAAAATTTTTCTTTGGATCAGCCATTGCTCCTTTCAAGCTATTTAATAGGAAGGATCAGCCTCTTAGTCTATTTTTAGCCTGTAAATGATATTGCTGTTAAGAGAAAGTTTCTCAGATTCAGCCTGTTTACAAGGTTTCCTACCTGAACACTTGCTGATCTCATTTTTCTATTTTTTATTCACAGCTCTTTTATGCAAGACAATGTCTGAGGGTCACTGTTTTGACTATCAGAGAGTCTTCCCAGGTACCTGCATGAAGGGTAGCCCAAAAAAAGTAAGGGGAAATTTCAGCCTCATACCGATGGACACTGCAGTGCTGCCACTACCTCAGGTTCCATCCAAAACCACTCCCCTGTTGCCAGAGCCCAGGGGGACCCAGACCCACTGCACAATATGCTGCCAGTATACACATAAACAAAATCAGAACCCCTCTCAAAGATTTTTCCCCATATTACAGTGCTCAGGCCAGGCTGAATGGGGCTTTGAGCAAGCTGCTCTAGTGGAAGGTGTTCCTGCCCATGGCAGGGGGGATGGAACTATGTGAACTTTAAGGCCCCTCCCAACCAAAACAATTCTATATTACATGAAATCAAACATAAGGCCAAGTTCTGACTGCAAAGGAGAACAGATCTTTCTGTATTTCATTTGCTTCCAAGTAAGTTTAAAGATTGCAGGCTCTGGTCAGGTGAAGTGCATCAAATACCAGAGGAGCAGCAATGCAATTGTGACAGGGTCAGAGAAATAGCTTTTCCAGCTCTGTGTGGTGCTGGGAGTGATAACATCGATATCACCCTATCACACTCAGATTCCTCTCGTGTTTCTGGGCAGCATTCTAGCAGTGTTTGATGTGGGCCTGAGGCACAAGCTAGCCTATTCACCTTGAACAAATAATGAGAGCTAGCTTTTTCAGGCTAAGAACATATTTTCAAAACCCAACCTTTTCCAAACTGTATCAAGAAACATTTATTCCAAAGAGTGGGAAAAATACGTAGTTATTTTTCCTTTTATTTTTTTTTTCTGTGGATTTGGGACACTTTGTATTGGTTTGGGAGGGTTTTTTGCTTGATAAGTCTTCAGCAAAGCAATAGGATTTGCAAGTACACTTTTCTGGTAGGGCATGTCTGCACAGCATTTCAGATGTGTGATCATGCATAATAAAAATGTTTTTTGGAAATGAGCTTGCTCATGTTCTGCCATGTATGTGATCCAAGCAGCCCAGACTTGCCAGCCACCTGCATTGCAAAGCCATCACTTACTCCAGCACAGTTGTCCATATTAATTGTGCATCTCAGCTTCCAAAAGCACCGCTGGATTCTTAGCATCTTACTGCATAACCACTGACAAGAACAATCATCTTTCTTAACTACTATGGCCAAGAACAATCTATGCTCAAGATAAAGACTCAGGATGCTTCACTTCCAGCCACCTATAAAGACAATGACTTCTTTGTATCAGATGGAGAACACAGGCTGGGGACGATGTGCTCTGTTTCTCTGCTCTCCTGGGTGGTTGCACATAGTGTTTCATACGCTGAACAGATTTCTGAATTGTTTTTAGGAAGAGGTCTATTTTGGTCATCTGAGAATCTTTCTTAACTTTCTGAGGTTATGTACAATGTGAAACTGAATTAAGAACATTTGTCATCAGCAGTTTTATTATAGGTCTTGATTTTACAGTCAATACTTTATATTGCAACAGAAGAGGTACAAAGTGAGTGTGAAGACAAACTTGTAACTGATAGTCAGAAATAACCTATTTGAAAGTATTGGTATGTGTCTATGTTGATTCATTAAGTAGTTACATAATAGCTTGCAAATAAAAATACATTTCACTTAATGTAAACATTATGGGTGAGGTCTTGGGTTGGTCCAGTCAGGCTCAGTGCAGGCCTTCTATTGCTAATAAAGAGATGAGGTTTATCTAGAGGTGCTTAAAATTACACCAGCTTGTGTAGCTCCATAATGATGCTTTGCACTCTGGGTAGTCACTAAAACGTGGCAGTACAACCTTCTCCCTGTGGGATCATGGAAACCTCAGTCTGCCTAAAGGTTTGGCAACTGCTGGTCACGCTGTCACCTCAGCACCTAGGAGTACATCTGTAGCAAAGCCTGCTCTGTTCTCTTAGTGCCAATGGCACTGCACAGAGGCACTACATCCATGGCCACAAGCTGGCCTCAACACTTGTTTTGCTATAAACACTGCACTTGAGACTGGTAAAATAGAAATCAAAGGAAATCAGTGAAACCTGCTGTTTCAGTGCACCTCGGCACGTCGGTGCTTGTGAATTGCACACCTCAAGGCATCACCTTTCACTGCAGAAACTGAGGTCAAGAGAGACTCCTTATTGTGGCAACCCTTTGATGTTTGTGTCTATTCCAGTGGATGGCCAGGTTGTGGCCTGAGGGACCTTTTATGAAAGTTGGGAGGCTAGTGTTTACTGCTATATTAAGAACAAAATGTAATCTGACCCGCAATGGTGTATCCAGTAGGATTTTAATGGAGCTATCTGAGTCAGTCTCACTATTTTCTCTCCCAGCTGCACACTCAGCAGCTCTCACAGGTGCAGGCAACCCTCTGAGCAGTTTCTGTTTTTTTCTTAGCTCAGCTCAGCTGTCTTCACACCAGCTGCTCACTGTGATACCATTAAAAGGCAAGAACTGCTCTGCCTATTCCATTGCTTGCTTTACCTGGTCAGAAGTGTCACAGTACCTGGGAAAGCCATGATTTATATTATGTGCCACTGGGCAACATTCTCCTCTGGGGAAGGTTGCGCTGGGATGCAGGGAAAGTGTAGCATGCCCTGGTCATTTCCTGCTTAACCTTTCAGCAGGAGGGAAGATGAGCACTAATCTAGGCGAGTTCTGTCTATCCTGGAATCTGTTTCTTCTCTGTGCATGCCCCCAGGGAATCCCTGCTCCGTGCCAGTGGTGAGCTGTATAGGAGGGAGCAAACAGGGCAAAGCACCTGCCTTCCATCACTGACCACAGCCCCGGCCCATCTGAAACAGCGTTTGTGTGTCTGTGTGTGTGTGTGTGTACAGCACCACACCTCAGGTATCATCTCCTGCTATTTGGCTGTTAGTATCACAGCAAGGATTTCTGGTTATGGACTCAGTACACACCATGCTACTGTTATCACTCTTAGCTATGCAGCCACATCTTCTCCAGCTTTGCACACAAGTAAGGAAATTCTTCAGTAGCACGGAGAACTCTGTTTCAGGGAATTGTTGTGCTGTTGGTGCAAAGCCTGCAGTCTGTGTGGTCTGGATTATGCACACACTGAAGGAGCTGAACAGGCCTGAAATAAGACACAAAACCAAACAAATATTTAATAATCACTTTGCAAGTACAACAGAATTACTTCACAGTTACTGAATGGAAAGTGAAAGTCAAAGAGCATGTTACATCCATGCTTATCAAGCAGATGGATTTTCTTAGGGGATTTTTTTTTTTTATCTTGCTGCAGAAAGGTAACTTTGGAGTTCTTAGGGACAAGAGCAAATCAGTACAAACCAAAGTAGGATCTGACCTCACGGCATGTCATCTATTCTGCAGTATAACAAATAATTACGAGAAAGAAGAAAGATGTCTTGCACAGACTGTGGAATTCCTGCCATGCTGGAAGTTCACCATCTGTCTTACTCACTGGTAAACCCTACTGCTACAACAGAAAGCTGTTGCTGTGAATGTCAGATATGATCAGATTTTTTTTTTCTAATGCATTCATTTTAGAGTTACTGTTGACATGGACAAAAGCAGGAGAAAATGACCAGCACCAGTTGGTGCTACGTGGCATGCAAAGGCAGATGCCCAGCTGATACAGACCCACACGGCTCTATTTGTGATGACTACAGGGGAGTGAAGCCAACTTACACAGTCTATCCTGAAGTTTGGCTTTATCTGTACATTTTTTATTTTATTGTTATTCTGCATATAAAATAGCAAAATTAATGGTCTGTGTTGCAATTCCCAGTTGTTTATATATGCGTTAGTTGAGCTTTGACAAAAAGCCCTACTTGTCACTTTTCCTTCAGCCGCAAGTTGTGAGACACAGCCATGTGTGTCAGGTTCCTCCCTGTGCTAAGCCACAAGGGGTCTCAGCTATGATATATTTCCCCTTCCTGCCTCGCCCTGTAGCTTAATTCATCAGAGGCTGAAATAATCTGTACCTACTTACAGGTCCTGGGAGTATTGGTTAAAGGTTCCATTTACCCAAAGAGAAAGTAAGCACATGATTTGGCAGATTTATTCACCACACCAGCATTAATTTTTTCAGAAAGTGTGGAGCACCCATTAATCAGGTTCAGCAATACCCAGAGAGAAATATATTGCTCTGCCTTCACATTTAAAGACCTATAATTTGTTTCCTTTGCAGACCAATTTTTCCTTACTTAAACTATTGTCACAAACTCAGAAGTTTATAGAAATCTTTGTTTACTTTGGAAGTGTTCTTATCCAAGTATAAGCCCTTGACACTGAAAAGCTGCTCCTGTCAGACAAGATATGAGCATAATTGAATGTTTGCCACTTTTATAATGTCTCTAAAGAACAATTTTGCTCTGTGTGAAGGTCTCTGAACCCACACATAGGAATGTGGCTTTTGCATTTCCTCAACAGGAAGATGGAGATTTCAGGCAAGTCAGGACTTGGACTGCTGTTTCAGAGACTCCTGTTTTTTGCTCCTGGAAATGGTAAATTACAGTGATTAGTAATGCTTATTGTATCTCATGCCTCACTCTCTGACAAAGCAGCAGGACAGAAAGCATGCTCAAACCATGGTGAAGGAAGTAAGGACCACCCTGCGTTATCTGTATGCAGCAGGGAGGAAAGCTGCCTGTTTGGTTCAGAGTATTTTAGGTAAAAGCCCAGTCAGAAGAAAATCTGGTGGCTGGATTGCTCCCTTCCAGAAAACAACTGAACATGCTCAGTGGGAAGAGTAGGGCAGAGAGCAAGCCCCAGACCCAGCCAGCCCCAGGGCTGCAGCCTGGCTGGAAGCCCCTGAGAAGGACCCAGCCACGCTGGAGAGATGTCATGGCAGTCAGGAGGAAGTCCACTCTAGCTTGCTGTAAACCTGCAATATTAGTTTTATGTTAGCAAAGTCATCACCAATAAGAGTGGATAATTACCTGTAATTGTCTTCACAGATGATCTTAAAGTTTCGTTCTTCTAAAATGCTTATTAACCTCTGAATGGACTGACCTGAGCAGGATTCACTGTGGAGAGAAGACTTCAGTTACTTGTGTTCCTTGTGTGTACAAAATGCCCACCTAAATTCCACACTATGTCACTGCTTTATTATAGGTAAGATTCTTTAAAAGCTTGTTTGCTAATGTGCTCTGAAGTCCATTGGCTTTGTGGAGCTTTGGCTACCATTGGGCCCTTGCTGGTAGAAACGATGTGACGTTCAGCTGTGCATCTTGCAGGACAGAGTGGTGCAGGAGGACATCTGTGGAACATGACTCAGTTCACAGCTCAGGGTGCTCTAGAACTGCTCCACTGCTGCTGGTGGCTTCCACCCACAGCAGCACGATATAAGGCTTACTGAAATCTGTCAAAGGGTGAAAGGGTCGAGTCCTCTGCATGATGAGAAAAGGCCAATCATGAAAGCCAGCAGTGAAGTCCCAGGTAGGAAGTAAGATAGGAGGAAACTGATAGAAAGCAGGGGACAAAGCAGGCTCTGAGCACTTCCTGTATGTTTGACTCAGTTTACAGCTGCTGCTGCTGCTCTAGTTTGGCAAGGGGATGTTTCAACCACTTTTGCATTGGTAGGAGCCCTAACTTGTGTATTTCTTTCCCTTCCAGATAAAGGTTTCAAGAAGCAAGTAGCACTCTCATACCTTCAAGATCTTTATCTCTATGTTTAATTTAATTAAATAGCCCAAGGGCCCCAAAGCTGTAGTGAGAGGTTTGACAAATGTCATAGGCACAGACAGAGACACAACAAAAGACTTGTTACCTCAAGGTAAAAATCATCTCCTCATCCAGAGTATAGGACTCACTTCTACTAGTGGAGACAAAACCAGTTCCTAACATATGACTCGTGGAGAGCACTGCCAGCTCTTTTTTTTTCACTAGACTTGTCAAGCTATCAGTGATTCAACATGGAATACAAATCAGAAGATATAAGGAATACACACTATTGGGGCTACCCCTCCCACTCTCTTCTTAGAAGCAAGTAAAAATAAAAAGGAAATTGCTATGAACTTGTCACAGGAGGAAGGTGTGTCCAGCAAGGGGGCTGGCAGGGCACTGCCTTGTTGAAGCTCTTGAGGGGGAGCATAGTGGCTTTTCTGATGCTGGGAAATCATGGGACAAAGGATTCAGTGCTGTGTGTGGGGAAACTGATGTAAAGATTACTCAATGTCCTTTTTCCTCAGCAAACCTTTATGCAAAGGACCACAAGACTAAGTCTGGTATGCTGACCCAGCAGAGATGCACACCTGTGAACGTGGCAGGTGTGTCAGCTCATATGGAAAAGGGACACTTCTGGGTGTCTGAGCTAAGGGAGGGGCTGCAACACTGGAGTTGGAACTGTGTCAGAGAGTGAGGCTGTCTGAGCAAGGTCCACACTCCTTCCTGAGTTGCACTGCATCATCACAGCCTGCTTCCTGACCCATGGCACCAAAGCTGCTGTTTCTCTTGTGGAGATCATTAAGAATAGGAAAAACCATGGCAGTGCATTATGACCATGTAAGCCACAGAACTGGCTCTGAAAGGAGGGGTCAAAGGCACAGAGCCTCATGCTTAGTGTTTCAAATGTGGTAGATCTGCAAATGAATCTCAATTGGATGAAAAATATCACTCAGAAAGGCTCAAATGTGATTTGAGGTTGCTGTTCTGGTATCAGTAATTCCATGGTAAGCATTTCAACTACAGATTTGTTATTAAAAATCACAGAATTATTTAAGTAAGAAGAGACTGTTTGATGGGCTGGAAAATATGAGCCGGAAAAGGTTGCCCGGGTCCCATTTAGGTTTTGAGTATGTCCACAGATGGAGACTCCACAACCTGTTCTGTCATTCAAAAATGGCACAGCATAATCATACTGCTCCTGTGGACAAACATATCCATGTTTGGATGAATACATGGACATGTTTATCCTTGCACACATAGCCTGGTCTATGACTTCAGTGCTGCACGTTTGTGACCTCAGTGGAGCTGAAAGGAACTTAAAGGTCATGGGACCTCTTGAAAGCAAGGAAAATGTCATTGTGTTTTACCTATAACTGTTCAGCAGTACCTACAACAAATACTAGGGGGAAAACCAGTACAAATGCTATTTTTTTTCCTGCAAAGTAAGCACCTAGAAGGTGAGTGTAAAGCAGATTTCATGAGTTTAAAACAGTGTTGCTGCCAGACCTGAGCTGTGCCCTGTGCCTTCCACACACTGCTTATCACTGTGCACCAGTGTCACTTACCTTTGAGGTCCACCAATGTTTTGCATAAGCCAAATGTGCACTTCAGACACTTTATCTGGGTCCAGGTTAAAGATCTCAATACTTCCAAAAATGCTGTAAGAATGGAGCATGAAACAGCAAAACACTCTTAGTTATCTCAGAAAGACGTAAAGAGTATGCTCCCCAAATACTAGTGCGTGTTAGTGCTGCTATTACACTCTGTGAGAGAACATTATCTTGCCAATGGATTTTCATAGAATATTTAATTGCCTTATGGCCAAATGTTGTCTCCGCCTTCTTATTTCACTTTCAGGGGAACTTCTGAAACTGCCTGCAGACAGAAACGAGCTGAAGTTTTGCCATCTTTAGTGCCTCATCTCCTGTTCAGCTTCCTGGCTATTGATTTGGTTTGGTGCCAGGGAAATAACCATGGCTGTTCCCCCAGAAAGCATATTCTTCATCTTTCGATATTATTCAAGACTGCACTTCCAGCCAGGTAGCCAAGTCTAGTGAAGTAAAATCAAAGAAATTGTAATAATCAAGTTGCTTTGAGCAGTAAGAGCACACTGGATACACCACCCACATAGGCTCTGAAGGATTTCAGTTACAGTCTCTGAACAGAAGGAGTGAAAAGGATCAGCCTTACAACATTCAGGTTGTAGCAAAATCCCTTCTGCACTGGGATTCACAGGCAGACAACCACATGCAGCCCCACAGAAACACGAATGTGTTGAGTGAATACCTGCTGCTTTTGAAAGCTCCAGCTTCTACTGATCCATTGAGCATCACTTGAACCACACCACATGCTGCTTCTGCAAACTGAACCAAACCAATGGACATTACACTCTGACACTACATGCAGTGCCATGGCAGACTTGGGGCTGGTAGAATTCACTGATGTCCTCAGAATTGTCTAATACAAGCAGAGGATCTGGGCAATATTTTTGCAGAACATTTCAGTGCTAAAAAAAAAGCCTCTGAAGGCTGTGACAAAACTGTGATAAAGCCTCATTAGATAGCTATGAATTGGCAGTCTAAGGTTGCATGGGACTGTTACAGCAGCTTGTCTGGTTTCAGTTTTATAGGGCTTTCCAGAGCCCCTAAGCTGCAGCTGTCTGTAGTAACTCACAGTAATCCTCAGACTGCTTTAGTTCAGAAAGTAAGGACAAGCCAGAGCAGATTTATCACTAGTTTAAGGACACACAGACCACCACATGCTTGTTTCCTTGTGACTCATGCTCTGTGTTCTTTTGTGCCTCAGGATTTTTCTCTCTTGATATTTTAGTGGAATTATCACTGAGGTTTTTTAAATTTGATTTTTAATATACTGGATCACTGCTTTTTAAATTCTTTTAAATTTATGTCCAAATATTTAAAGACTACTAAGGTGTATAAAGTACATACTCTAGATATATAAGACATTGGTAAGGTAAAGAATTTTAAAAAAGCTTAATGCAGGTGACTGTAGTTATGAAATCTTTCATGTCCTCATAAACAATGCGGCTCAAACTCAAATCTTGAGAGCTGCAAAGTTCCAGGAAGTTTCATTATGTGTAACTTTCAAATGTATTAAGCATGAGTTTCAGTAGATCTTGAATTTATATGGCAAGGAAGCCTGCAGCTGAGCAATCCCAAGTCTGTATGTGGTTCTATCTCTCACATACTCTGGAACTGAACCATTTTCACTCCTAGTTTACCCAGAAAACATTTTTTTCTATGATGAGTATACTTTTTTCTTACATACATGAGAACTGGAGCAGATAGCAATGCTTGTTTTCCACCTGGGTAGTCATCTACTAATAGTCATACCAAGGGTGAAATCTTGAGAGACAGGTAAAATTGAAGTAATACAGGACATCAGGTTTTTCTCTGGCAGTTTGTTCCTGTGAAGTGCTGATTCAACAAAGCCAGGCTAATTGCTTAACTGGGACTAGCAGGATCTCATTCCTGTGATGGGAGTTGGCATGTGTCTGTGGGTGGGGACATCACAGGATCCGTGCCAGGTGCTGATGTGGGTGGATGTGCTCTTCAGGTTTATGCTGGGAAGCGCAAGGGGATTCTCGGCCTCTTGGAAAATGTCTGTGCCAATTTGGGTGCTGTTTTCCACATTAGCATGCTAAAATAGATTTTAGTGTAGCAATTTACATTCTGTGATTTAATTAAGGTGATTGTTATAATTGATAGTATTACTTGCAGAGCTCCAGATCTCTGCCAAAGGTTGTTCTAGACACCGACCTCAGCCTCTGTCCACAAAAAGAATGCCCGAACTACAAGGACATCAAATGTTGTACATAAGATATAAGGCCTTGGATTCCAACACGATGATTTTTTAACATCTGGAGCTAAAGCTTTTGTCAATTTCTATTATTCCATCTTTTAAGTCCAATCTGCAAAATCATATTTTTTGGCAATGTCAGGAACTTAGTGCCTTTCCTTGCTATTGGATTCAGGGAGATGTAGTCTAGATCTTACCATCTTGGATGCCATTTTCCAGAACACAGAGCCAGGGTTGCTCTCACATTCATTTCGTTTTGGACAAGATTCATAGTTGATTCCTGAGGAAAAATACATTTATAGAATAGCTAAGGTTAGAGTGAATATTTTTGCAAGGCTCACGTGGCTTTGTGAGAAAAGAAAATTTGCCCTGTACAAAAGCAAGAATGCTAAATGGGGAGAGGGCTCTAACAGGAAAAGGAATTTGCATCTGTTCAAAGGTCTTCCTGTTTGCTCACAGTCTTTTCAGGGAAGCAGTTGCAGATCCCATATCACAAATAATTCTCAGAAAACTGAGAAGGGAAAACACACAATCCCAAATGTAAGAAACGGGTAGGCTCTTGACAAGTACTGTCTGATTGCATTGAAAAATTAAACTTTGGCCAACATTTTCAGTAATTCCAGCCCAGTTTAAGGTTCCCAGCCTTAAGCACCAACCCAGGAGTCACGTGGGCAGTGATTCCCCCAGGGTACCTGCACACTGCCCCAGCACTTTGATATGGCCAGGTCCTGTTTGAATGACATTCCTGCTTTGCAGTTTGTCCCACAGGAACCACAGGGTGGAAGCAAGAAAACAAAGTAAAGGGGGCTAGATGTGGCCATTAGTTCAAGCAACAACTTGGTGTTAAAATAACATCCTAAGTTGTGGTTTTTAATTTAACCTGAGAAACAGATGCTATTTTCAGAATTCCAAAATATTGGACAGTTAAAATTTCAAACTAAATCACTAGAAAATAGTGTGAAAAGGATTGTGTTTAGGTGCAGATTACCTGGGGCAGAGGGATCTCCACACCACGAAACTCTGTCGGCCATATAACCCAACAAGGTGTCCTCCAAGGTAAGGAAGTTTTGATTGGATTTTGTATAACGATGGACAAGATCACCTGTCTTGCTCCAAAACAGTGACTGTGAAATAAGGTACAATGTCTGGTAAGTGACAGCTATACCACAGCTGGCCAGAGAAGTGTTCTGGAGAAAACCAGAAAGTAAATGACAATGAAGGAATTTTAATTTTATTGAAATGCAGCGAGTTCACCCTAGTGGGTCAGTTCTTATTTGAACACTGTTGTTTGCAGAATATTTTGGGTAGGTTTTTATTTTTTCTGGAAAGGGACATGGTTAGCTTTTAAAGGATTTTGAAACAAAGGTTTGGCTAGTTTTCATAGGATATTTACCACATTTGTTGCTTGTTTGGAGCTGCGGATGGAAGAACAGCTTTCTGGAAGCAATGTCCCTCTAACAGCACGATGGCATGCTCCTTACAGAGAGCCACATGCTCAGGGAATGGGGACATCCCTGTCACTTCACTGGGATGATCCTGGCTTAAGCCAAGCCTTACACAGGGATGATTCCCAGCGACAGAGTATGGGCAGGGTTACTGGGGTCCAAAGGTGTAGCTGCAGGACTGTTGCAGTAAGTGCAAAAGTCAAAATGCCATCCTCATCAACCTTCAGACCCTCACAGTTGTGAGGGGTGAGATCCCATTGCCCAGACCAGGCATCCCACCACAGCCCACCCTGCACTGTGCTGTTACCTTGTTACAGGGGATAGGATGACTCGCTAGCTCCATTAAAGGCTGATAATCTTCTGGTGTGATATTACAGGGATTCTTGTAAATGAACGCATCTTTTAATGATTCCCATATTTTTAGACAATCCTTATCTCTGCCGAAAGATTAAAACATAGTTAATAAATATTTATGAGTATTTGTGCCTGTGAAAGGCTCTCCCTCTGTTGTGGTCAAACACTCTGGATCAGATGTTAGAAGAATTCCAACATTCCAGTTTGGTGCTCAGGCACCAAATACATGATCCATTACAAAAGCAGAGTATCTTCAGCAGATTAAGTATATACTGAAGAAAGAACAATTTAAAATCATCTCTCTTTCCTGCATTTCAAATTAATTTACTGCAATATCTGAATATCATCATGTTTTTACTCTTTAAAATGATCAGTGATGATTTTACATGAGCAAAAGATCAAATTTCTTGATTATTCACACCAAATCATGAGAAACAAATAGCTTCTCAGACTATAGGTTGTACATATTAAAAGTAAGGTCAAAGGATACTGACCCCTCAGATACAGCAAGCCAAAAATATGGCTATGTATATCCCTGCAGAGAGTTTGATCCTAGAGAAAAAAAACCCTGTAATTTAATCTAAAACAAAAGCAGAGATTTAGCTGTTTGGGACCTGAGTTTTTTTTTATTTATGCACTAATTTGCAGCTATTGACTTTGCTAGAGGCACAGCTGGTTTGCACACATAAAACCAGGATCCAGATCGGGTGCCACTGCACAGTGCTGTCTGAAACTGAGCCTGGGAGCAGGGACAGGACACATCAGCCTGGAGGGTCTCCAGCCAAGTGGCCAACTGAGGCAGCCCTGGCACGTCACGCCACGTCACGTCACGTCAAATCTTCTGTCAAATGGCCAGCCCCAGCTGCATTAGGGCCCACACCTCTCGTTTATATGAACCAAATTTAGCTCATGGTAAATAAAGATGAGTAACAACAATGGCTTTTTAACAGGACTATTACCTTTCATTCAAGAGCCTAAATGCACTTTCAGTTGCATCACTGTAGAAATAAGAAGCCAAACTGGGTGCTGCAGGGAGCATGGTCATTGTTTTGCTCTTGCACTCTTGTGTCAGCAAGAATTCATGTTTTACTTAGCAGGACTTGGGTGTATTAAATTTTCTCCTGGAGGAACATTTCTCTGTCTGCAAAGCGCAAATAACCCACAGACACCATACTCCAAACTTTGGTACTTTATTTAGGGGTTAGGAAGTTGTAACTACCTCTTCTTGCCTCTAAGGATTACAACATGGACACACTGAATCATCCAAAAGAGAGGGCTCCTGCTGACTGGGGGGTGACATTAGAGAATAGGCAGCTGTCCCCTTTGCTCTGCACAGTCAATGGTATCATAAAGACAATTTGTACAGCTTGGCTGTAAGCACAGGCACATCTCATAAACATTTATATGGCTCACACTTTCTAATTTGTCAAATGATTTGTCCTCCAGGCAGGCTTTTATTTTTCTTTTTTTTTTTTTAAGCTACTCTGAAATCTGCTTTATGTAAGAGTGTTAACAGCCACAGGTGACAGCGGGGTACCCGGTGATCTATCCCTTCATATGGCAAAGTTTTTATGCTTGGTCTCAGAAGACAAAATATTTTTCAAGAACTCATAAAAAAAACCATATTTTTTTTTTATTTCCAAAGTAGAGAGGTAGGAAATAGACACAATATAAAGCATTTCTGCTGCTAGACTCAAGCCATGGCCATGAGAGGCAAAAAGAAAACCATCCAGGTGATTCCTGATCATGCCAAGACAGATTGCTGAGTCACTAATCCAAAGCATCAGTGTTCTATCCTTTCAAGACACCAAACTCATCCCTGGTTGACGTGTGTCAATGTTGTCAGTATCTGAGAGAAGAGTCTTTATGCACAGTCCTGGCAGAGCTGAGCAAAATTGCATCTTTAATGTCATAAGAGCTGGTAGGTCTTAGCCTGCAAGTGGGGGAGGCCCTTCTACAGCTGCTAATTGGTGTGGAGCTGCCAGCTGTACCACAGGGAAGAACGTAAGTCATGAAGATGGGCTTTTATTGAAACTAGGCAATTTCAAGCATTGTTTTAGGAATAAAAATACAGATAATCAATGTAAAAAATACATAAAAAAACTAAACAACCTTTTCTTTTTGCTGTCCTCACTTACCAATATAGGGTTTTTTTTTACAAATGAATAATTATAAATCATTGATTTGCCACAGGAAAGCTATTTCTCTGATATGAAACACAAAATTTGTCTCACATCCTGAAGAGATTACCAGGCACATAGAACTGTGATTTTGGTTTACATATGATTAGCAGTGAGAAGGCTTGAAGACCTGCAAACCCCAGCTCCTGGAAGATGTGCCATTCTTTCCAGTCTCACTGTTGAGGTAGATTCTGTTAATAAATTTTCACCTGACCTTTTTCCAACACAGAAAGAAAATACTTGTCTGGTGTGCAGCATTGAACTCGCACAGAGCAGAGGTGAGGGCAGAGACTTTCTGTAGCTCTGGGCCTTCTGAAACAATATGAGAAGTTTGCTAGCATGTGGTATGCTAAAAATTCCAGCAAGGACAGCTTCAGGTTGAAACAAGAATATGTGCCTTGCCAAAAAAAAAAAAAAAAAAAAGACACAAACAAAAAACAAACCACCAAAAAAACAATCAAGCACGTCTGAGAAACAAACTTTTCTCTTGAAGCTGCTCCCAAGTCATAGAATATGTTGATTTAATGTTCCTCCTGGATTTGCAGGAGAAAGAAAGGCTGCAAAAGAGATCCTCACTCTACCAGTTAATTACATTTACCTAATTCAGATAACTCTGGAGTCCATGGGGAGTACTCTTATGTCCCACACTGCTGAGGGCCTTGGGCTCTCTCTTTCTCTGGCTTTTGTTTGTATATTTTGGGTTGTATATGAACTAATTCTGCATCCTATCTGCAAATGCCATATAATCTCTCCAGGCGTAGTGAACTTCTTCTTTTGAGGCTAGCTTTGTTTATGCTGAAATATCTAAAGCATTTTATCATGCTATAGGCTCTGAAATATTGAATCCTAATTCAGTGATATGAAGCAAATATACTCTAATTTGCATTTAATTTTTTCAAGTTTTATTTTTTTTAATAGAGTTTTGGCAATACTGGTAAACGTGAAATAATATCTAACAGAAAGAACACATGAAATCTTCTGTGAACTTGAAAACTGCAACATTTCTCTGGAAAACAAGGACTGAAGAACTTGCCTTAAGACCTTTTTGAGCCAGAGATTCTACCCTGAACTCAGTATAGCATAAAATAAGGGTTGGGATACAAATAAACTTTTGCTTATTAAGTTCAAATGTTATACATATTGCAAAGCATATCCTCCATTTGTCCTTACACAGGGGTAGAAGTTGCATTTTCCAATAAATTTGAGCATTGCTATCCATTTGCCTTGTAGATGAATATCACATTAATCTATCAAGCAAAAGCTGAGGCCAAGAATATTTCCATTAGCATCTATCCCAGCAGCCAAATTTTAATGTGCATATTAGAAAAATGGACAGTTTCTGCATCATTATTTCTTGCATATCCATACACTGGTCTGGCTAACCTTGAAAGAATATCCTTACCCTGAAAGGAACGGGACAGCACTGAACTATCTGGTAAATTACTGTTATTATAGATTTTTTTTTTTGCTTTGCTTTACAATTTTTTTTCTTTAATTGGACATGATTAAGCAAATTCATCCCAAGTTTAAACTGATTTAATTGGTATAATATCAAGGATAAGTTTCATCCCCTCTGATTTCAGTTGCACCATGAACTAAGTCTTGCTTTCAGTTCATTGATTGACACTGAATGCTGAAAACATCTTAAGAAGGGCATGTGCTGCCTCTAGTTTTCTACTCAAGAATTTGAGAGCAATGCTTAAAGTATGGGACCCATTTCAAATTTAAAAGTAAAGAATTACTTCCAGACTTTGGAGAACTCAATCAACTCTGCCCATGTTTTTAAATCAGCCTGCCAGGCAGAGACACTTTGCTGGTGAGACCTGTTCTCCCCTGCAACCAATATCAGATTTTCCAGGGCCCAGAATTTTATTTCTAAAACACTGCAATGTCCACAGGACACCCTGAGTTTTTAATTGCAGCCTTGTGGTGAAGCTCTCAAGTTAACAGCTGGAAACAGTCCCCTGAGCCCATGTACCTAACGTGTGCAGTGATCAAATCTCTGCATTGTGTGTAAGAAAATCCTTCTCATTTGCTACCAGCACTAGCCAGAACAGTGATGAACCTAAGCACTCAGAAATCTGACTCTTTAAAAAGTCAGCAAGATGTTTGTGGTTGTAACATAGCTCCTTAAAGACATAAAGACAGTTTTCACTCTTCTGGGGATCTAAGGCATGGGTTTCACCTATAAAAAACCAAATATCTCAGAAGGAAAATGTGTATCAAATGAACTAAATGGTGTAGCAACATTTCTGCATCTAACAGACCCATCTTTGCCTGTGTCAATTTATCTGCTGCATTTTGATAAACTGTGATGTCTGTAGACAGCAGTGATATTTATACATCCATAGCTGATCTCTTTTATTCATGTGAGTTTATGTGTAGCTCTGTCTTTATGCTGGAAATTATTCAAGGACCAATTATACAATTGGTATACAATTATGTAAGTATACAATTGTATGTTTATCCCTGTGTTGAGAGGAAGCCCTCTGTAACTCAGAATCCTTTTGCTACCTTTTCTGCCCCAAATATTTCTGGGGTTTTATTTCTTCAGCTTTGCCTTCCCTACTTCCAGCCTTGCTGTGTCTCACTGCTGCTTTGGAGCAGTTTTTTTGGAGCTGCTGCCAAGCACAGCCCAGGCAGCTGTGGCTCACTGGAGTGAGGCTGGGCTAGGAGCTAAAAGCAAGGAGAACACTGCCATCAGGTGGGAGAAGGAGCTCCTCGGGAGCAGCAGCTGAGGTCAGCCCCAAAGGCGAGACCCATCTGCAGGGCACGGAGCTGAAGATGGGGACGTGCGCTCGGATCGGCCTCCTTCTTGGAACTGTAGCACCTAAAGCCTCCCATCAGGTATCTGTGTCCTAAAATCCAGACAGATACGAATTAAGAGAGGTCAGCCACTGTCGTTGCTGAGGATTTGAGGGCATTAATGCCTGCTGGTTTCAGCATTAGGATTATGGAAAGGGGGAAAATTAGCAAGGTAAAAGATGAAGGAAAGAAATCAGATCTGTCAAGCTCAGTGTCTTCAATAAGCACAAGCCTCTCGTTTCCCATTTAGTTTAATTATTGTAAAGAGTCTGCCACCATAACACCTACGGTGAAAGATTTTTTGTCAACATGAAAATGACATGCTTGATTTTTTTGGCAGCTTGGTTTGGTAAGTATTGCTTTCTGCTAATTACATAGTTGAAAACTCAGTAAACAAAGCATTGGAGAAACTGACTGGGCATAGAGATGGAGATCCAGAACCCTGCCTCATAGGAAGATGACTTCTGGAAAGGTTGCCTGTAAATTAAATTCTGCATGGCAAAGAAGGGGGTGCCTGGAGGTCTGGAAAAAGAAGTCCTAGTGAGATTGCTGCTGGGTGCACCCCAGGGCTTTGTGTGTTTCTGTACAGTGAATGACCTGGAGCAAGTGACAGCTCCCCATCACACCAGTCCTTCACCTTTGGCAGCAAGAAGAAGGTTTTAAGGGCAGAAGTATTTGTGGCTTTGGTTTATGGCTCCTGGAGTATTTTATGTGAGTGGGGAATTGCTGCTGCAGGACAACACTGAGCCTTGTCACCCTTCTGGGAAGGGCTGAGCCAAAAGGTGGCAGCTGCAACCAGCGAAGGGTTCATCTCCACGAGCAGGTTGTTTTGCTGCCTGGATTTCAGCCTCCCTGGGTGAAAAAACAAGCTACTAAAGTAGGTGGTGTTTTCAGAGGTGCTCTTTAAGTGGAATGGAGTCTCCAGAAGGGCAGAAGTCTCACCTGGACTGCATTTTGACAGAGTCATAGTTGCTCTATAGTTTAAGCTTCCAAGTGAGGGCCATGTCATCAACAGATATAGAGGGAATAAATTCTAGCTGGGATCTTATCCTTTGATCAGAAAGGGTATTTGTAGTAGAGTTTAAATGTTCATATTAAACTTCTAAGAACACTTCTGTAACAGTGATCTAAATTAAAGTATGTGCAGGGAAATATTCAATGGCTTAATGCACTTTCACTTTTTCCCACCCATAACATGAACTTGCACTACATTGTTTTGTTTTGTTTTGCTTGTTCATTTGTTTCTAATAGAAATAAAGCTGCTGGAATGTGGCATAAATGCACTAATTTGTGAGAAGTCCCTGCTTCAAGGGTGGGCTCTGTCAGCAGGACACAGACAAGGGAACAGATTGATTTAGTACATCTGTGAGTGAGCTTCTTGATAATTCCTTATTTTGTGGTCATCTCCTGGGAAGACAGAATGCATCTTTAGCATGTTTTTTTTTGTCCTTGGACACTTGAGACAGACTTTAATTTGACCCTAGAGGGAAAAAGGATCTATTCCTCCTATCCTTATGGATAACCAGAGATATAATTCCACATGGTGCTCTGAGGTGTTAAACAGCTCTTGAGTTTTAACCATACCTTAGCAATGACAGCTGAGTCATATCGCCTCTGAGTGTGGGGTTTTTTCACTGACATCTCTACAGATGTTATAGAAGAACAGAAGCAGGGAAAAGTGGGAGAGAACAGTATTCCCCTTTACAGCTACAAGCTCATAAAAACATTTAATAATTTCAATCCTAGGGTGGTGCTATAATTCTAACAGCCACCAGACATTGCCCTGTAGAGTCAATTCTATAAAATCAATAAGCAAAAAAGAAGGTAAAGTAGAGGCAGCTAATTGACTGCACATGACTAAATGGCCGCAAGAAGTTACGGTGAAAAACTAAGTTTAAAAGTATTTCATCAGCAAATACTTCTGATTAACATGTAGAAGATCAGTACAGACAGAAAAATATTCTCTCTAATATCTGGGATTAAAACCAAAGGAGATTTTGATTGCAAGGATATTTTAATATAGTGATGCAATATGTGTAAACTAACCCAAATATGAAAAATTATTTGAAATTTTATGGAATCTTGCAGTAAGAATCATTAAATATCTATACATTGTAAAATTAATGTAAAAAAGTTTGTGTATATGAGAAATATAGAGTTGTTTAATAACAATTTTTATGTGATAAAAACTCAATATAGAAAACTGAGACGTGAGTTGATATATGTCTGTCAAGTGAGAGATAAATTCAGATCTCCACAACATTTCTGTATCTTAGTAGTACATTGATGTTGGCCATGGACAAAAGACAATTCATCTTTTGACATCTCCCCGTTACACTTGCTGGACACTCAGACCTTGGGCTGTCTGTGGAGTTGCAGTGTGGGAGGGTAGATTTTCAGCACAGAACGGATCCTGAGCTTTGCACAGAACTGGATGGCTTTTCACAGCCTTGCAGTGGCATTTATTCTCCAGAAAAGCAGAAATAAATATGCTGGAGATTAATGTTCTCAAGAACAAATAAATGATAGCTACCCACTGCCCTATGAACTTTTGCTAAAAGGAAGTTAATTTCTTTCTGATGAACTTCCTTTAGAAAGAGATGACAACAAAACCCAAATAGAGTCCTACCTTACAGTCCAGAGCATTTAGGGAAGCTAGCTTTAAGCAGCATGAGGACTCTTTTGAAAGACAAACTCCAGAGCCAGTAGCCCCACCTCTCTACTCTCAAGTACTAATCACTGCCTTTTTGTGCCCACTGAACATTATATTCCAGTTCCCCATTAAAGCTCAGTACAGCATATTTCAATAAAAGTGTACTTTTAAGTAGGACTCAAAGAGTTGTTAATATTTATAAGGATATCTTTGCTACCAAGAAACTACAAGAACAGTCAAAGTCACTTGTATACAATTTAGAGAAAAACAATTGTAGAAGAAAACCTTGTTATAAACATTGAAGGGTAGAATAAATGAAGAGCAGAGCAATGCAGGTTTCATATAACAAAGGCTAACACAGAAAAGGTATTAAAGTCAGCACACAAGCACATGAAATAGGGAGGGGAACTTTAACGGCATACACAAATGTTAGGACTTGGGTATTTTAATAAGCAGTGTGCTATTATGATGATACAGTGCCCATCTTAATGCTGAGAGACAAACCAGATGTAGGAACAAAATATCAAGACAATTTTCATTAGAGATGATCCAAAACATTTCTACATTGCTGTTTGTCCTAGTTTACCAGTGGACTTCTTCCAAGTCTAAAAGCATTTCCTAAGAAATGAAGAAAAGGAAGGCACTTCTGGTGATCATCTAATCCAACCTCTGTCTCAGAGAAGGTTTCTCAGGACCAGGATCTGTCTAGTTTTGAATGTCTCCAAGGATGGAGCCTCCACAAAGTCACCAGTCAACCTGTTCCAGTCTTTGATCACCCTCAGAGTAAAAAAAAAACCCTGTTTTTTCCCTATGTTTAAATAGGATTTTCTGTACTTTAATTAATGCCCATTGCCTCTTGTCCTGCAGCTGAATACCACTGAGAAAAGCTTGACTCTCTCTTCTTTACTCCCCTCATCTGGTATTTACCACCTTGAGCCTTCCCTTCTCCAGGCTGGACAGTCTCAGCACTCTCAGCTCCTCTCTGTATCTCAGACACTTCAGTCACCTTCATGTCCTTCACCAGATGTGTTCCAGGTGTGTCCCTGACTCCCTTGTAGTGACAAGACCAGAACTGGAGCCTGCACTCCAGACACATCTCACAGGGCTGAGCCGAGGGGAAAGGTCCCCTCTGTCCCCGCCGTGCTCGTCTCGTGCAGCCCAAGGCGCCGCTGGCTCTTGTCACAAAGGCACACTGAGGGGTCACGTCCAGCCTGTCACCAGGCCCCAGTGTCCTTTTCCACAGACAGTGCAAATAAAGCCTTTTGTTTGCTCTGGGACCAAAAAAGATGGCATAGCAATGATAACAGATTTTTTTTTTAGAAAGCGTATTCTTACAAACAAACAAACAAACACGGAGTCCTTTGCAGTTTGATGGAGATCAAATTAGGAAGCTCTAGAAATCTGCTGAGCGCTCTAAGAGAGACTAATGCATTACAACGGGGTGGTAACTTGTACTCTTCAGAAGACTGGTTCAGTAATGGTTTCTCTCATCTAAGGCACATTTTCTCAATGAAAAAACAAGCCTAAGGTAAGTTTCAGTATAATATCATGGCTATAAAAATAAAGCTAGGATTTTTGTGAGACTGAATAAAATCGTGGTTATTTAGTACAATGCTTGATGTGAAAGCATTAACAATCAGTGAACAAACACAAAGAAATTAGATTAAAAATGCCTGGTAAAGCATGAAGGCAAAATGCAAAAGTAAGCATACATCAAACCCCAGATTTCTTTCGGGAAGAAATTATGCTGTGAATGCAATAGTATCTCACACAAAATCATGGTCCATATGTTCTTTTTGACAAAATGTATCTCCATCTCCACAGGCTGCAAAGGAATGGGAAGGCAAAATGCATTCATGATAGTGCAGTGAGGAGATAGAGCTCTCCTGGACATGCACCAACTCTTACTAAATTTAATGGAATTATAGACAGTTAAAATTTGTTACAACAGAACTTGCCACTAACGATAAAAACAACATTGGTTAATCTGATTATATGTAAGGGGGAAACATATTCTGTGTCCATACAAGATTGCATGAAAAATGTATTGAAGTTTTACACTTTCAGCTTCATCATCAGGTTTTTGTATTGCTTAGTCAGGCACAGCGGCATTGTTTGGCCTGGCAGTTACATGTGTTACGGATACTGCTCCCTGTCTGCGTCCTTGGTGCCCCCTTCCTGTCAGAAGTTAGACAAAAAATAAGTTGGTTTGACTTCAAACAATTTTTAAATAGTAGGTCCTTGCCATCTTCTCTGGACACAACTCTGTGTAATGTACTCTAGGATGATCCTGCTTGGGCATGGAGGTTGGACAAGCTGACCCTCTGTAGTCCCTTCAAAGCTGACCCATTCTGTGATTCTGTGGTTCTGTGAATTAAAGACCAAGAAGTGACTGCAGCTGTGAGGGGGGAGCACTTATTAGCTGAGAATAAAAATTCTCTCGAGCTGCAAATGTAATATCAGTTATTTCTAGATCCAAAAAAGCATCTCTTATGCTTTGGGCATTAGTGAGCATTAATGACCTTTTATATAACGTGGCTTCTCCACTCCTTCCCCAGGTCACAAAGTGCTGCTGGTTCCTGCCCCCAGCCTGCCAATTCAAATGTGGTGAAGAGGAAACCTAAACCAGTTAACTTAGGCTACAGCTGTGGCAACTTTTCCTGCCCCAGTAGGTACAGAGGTGCCAGACGACCAGAAGCAGCATCCCGCGAGTGATGGGCGAGCGCTGGGTCACCACAGCAGGTCCCAGTCAGCAGGGATCTGCCGAGTCCCCTGACCTGCGCAGGCGAGCCCGCAGCGCTGAGCTCCCGCTGCGCTCCCCGCCCTGCTTGTGCCGGGGATAAATTCCCGGGAACTTCGCGGGGCGTGATTCTGGGGGTGAGGCTTGCAAGCGGTTCGATAGCCACGAGAGGGAGTCCGTATTCCTGGGGAGGAGAGGACGAAGTCATTGGAGCTCAAATCGTTTCTTCAGACCGAACTGCTTTTAGCTTTATTCAGCCAAAACTACCATACATAGTGATGGCCACGCAGGATTTTTACAGGACTAGTGAAATCAGAACTTCTAGCTTCTGTTAATGTTGAAAAAAAAAGGTAAGACTACCAAGCTATGACAAGCTATTGCTCTGGAGCCAGTATTTTCCAGGGAAGTCAAAAGAGAAATACTATTCTTTACTGTCAGTATGTAGATGCGTGACTCGGTATGCAGAGAACAAACCTCCTCAAGCCTGCTGCTATACCATCCACATTTCTTCCTAAAAATAAGGCTAATATTGAAAATGCTTTATTGAAATGTTTGGTATTCTCTTGCTCTTTCTCTTCCTCATGAACTTTGTCATGACAAAGATTATGCAGGAAGACTGAGGAAATTGCATGTGTACGAATACTAGGAGTCAGCCAGCAGCAGAAATAAATCTGAGGATTGTATGGCACACAAGCAGTTGAACAAAATTATTACCAGCAGATGCTGTAATACAGTCCAGAGAAATGTCCTTTTGTGAGCAGGTTCAAGGCAGAGATTGGATGAACTTGAAGAATAAGCAAATCAACAGGGTAAAATCTGATTACATGAGGTGTTTACAAAACTCAACTGCAGACAGCAAGAGCCTTTCAGTGGCCTCTCTGGGCTTGGGTTCAGCCCAAAGATTGTATTGGAAAAGAGAAGAGCATGACCAGAGAGAGCTGGCTGGGCATGGTAAAAGGGCTCCAGTAAGATAAGGGAGAATGCAAAGAGGTATCCTCTAGAATTAAAGAATTGTGATAGTGAAGGTGTACACTAACATGTCAGAGGCCTTCTTAAATTATTTACAGCACACAGATGCAAAAGCAGAGATAAATGGAGGCTGTAGAATTTTGTTAAAACCATCTGTGATAGCCAGAAACAGTATAATATCCATAGTCATGTCAACAATCCCCCTTTTTTCAAAACCTGCTAGCTATTTCAAATTGAAATATGGCACTACAAAATATAGTTAATGTCACTAACTACCACAGTGAATAGATTTTATGTTTAGAAAATATCACCAAAGTTGGAACTTAGTGACTCTGATATAAAAAAAAGTAAAAATACCTGGAAGTGTCCACAAGTTTTCTAAAGGCAGATCTTTTTAAAAATAATGCACATCAGTGTAAGATTAAAAGGGCTAGAACAAAATATGGACAAATTTATGAGAAAATGACAAGATTTCTAACCAAGATAATGAAGTTCCATGGTGGGAAGCAGTGGCAGCAATAGTCCTGGCAGAGTACAGGGCACAGCTTGCCCAGCATAAGACTGCCCATGTTTCTGCAGTTCCCTGTTCCTACTCCTCTCTTTGCTTAAGTTCACCCATACATCAGATGTATGTATCTGATCCCATACAACAGAGGATCCAAGGCCTACATTAATGATGAAAGAGAGAGAGAGATGAAAGATCCCACTCTCCAATGTGTCCTAAAGGCACCCAGCTCATTATCAAAAAGTACTAGTGACAGAAGTGGTTGGTTACACAACCTGCACAGAGCTCAGCGCAATCAGAAATGAGCAATCTTGAATTAATTGCCTAAACAAATCATTCCTAGAGACATCTGTGGTCCAGAGTCAGACTGTGTTGTCAGTGAAACCACATGTGGCCATGACTGAAAGCACACTCACACAAAAGTGGTTTTCACATCTTCAGCACCCCAATTTGAATGAAACAAGCCCATGTAACAAAGGTTATTAGGCCTGAAAACAACTTCAGACTTAAATATTGAGTGTATAATTCTTTAATAAATTAATTTATGCTTTTAGAAACATGCATATGATTTTGCAACTTTCAGGAGCTTTTTAATTTTATTTACAAAAGAATACTCCTTTCCCTCAATAAAGCCAGTCAAATATTTAACATAAAGCATGAACAAGTCTCTGTGTGCTCAGGCCATGATTTTCCACATGACCCTTCAAATACTGCAGATCAGCTTTTTCATACAGTGCAGGATGTCCAAAGCCAAAAGAAACCCAAATGCAAGCAAACTACATACAGCTTTGTTCTCATTAGCTCAATGTCAGAAAAACAAGAGGTGGCAATTGCCTTTTTTAGGACAAAGACTAGGATGATTCTGTCACCTGGCCAAGGTGTGGGGCAGCCCCACAGCACTCAGCCCAGGGAGATGGAAAAGTCTGCCAGAGGCTCACTGCAGACACAAAGCAGGGTGGCTGGTGCCACAGAAGGGATGGATGGTTCCCTGCTGAGAGACCCTGGCTGCTCTGGATCCTGTCCTGGGTGTCCCCAGTACCTGCTGGGGGGCCTGGGGCACTCCTTAGTTCATACTTTGCCTTTCTCGGCAACAAAGGGGATCAGAAAATCAGTTCTCAGCTCCAATACGCTGTTGCAGCCCGTGGAATTTCTTCTGCAGGAGAAGAGGGATGGGATGCCTCGGGTGTTGCACTACCTGCTGTGATGAGCTGAGCAAGGACCACCTCCGGGGGAAGGTGTTTCCAGGGACTGATGAGCTGGTATTGTGATCCACCTCTATTTCTTCATGCAAGTTCTCTGAGCTCATCAAGAAGCCTTACCAACATGCTAAAACAGTTTTGGATAACCTCAAAGTACTCCTGAATGTTTTTCTAACATTTTTGTCTGTCCTATAAATCTGTGTTGAACCTTGTCCTTTCCCTCCCTCCTGTGTATTTTCAGTTGCAGGACAGCAGTGTCACATTACAGACTTCGGCAGATCAGCTTTACAGCAAATAGCTTCACCTCCATGTACTCAAACCTGTTAGAATTCAGCTTTTATTTCAGCAGGCATTAGGGAAGTTGTAAAATTCATTTATAATTATGTTTTGATTAGTGTTACTTTTATTGCCTCTGCAGGTAGTTTCCTTAAAAAGCCACCTCTGGGGCACCGAGTTTCTGTCTGTGCATTTTCCTACAAAACAGGGCTCTTAACAGCCTGATTTCTCCCTGGCACTGCAAACGCAGTGCGAGGCGGAGGCGAGAGAGGGTCCTGCTCACCTGACACACGACCCAGACCTCTACTCACCCCAGCTCCGGGTGCTGCGCCGTGATGTAGTTGTAGCATCTTCCCAGAATAACTTCTTGCAAGTTCTTCGTGGTCCCCCTGTCCTTCCACTTCAGCATTTTGGGACCGACCTCGTGCCTTGCGTGGGTCAGGAGAGAGGCCAGCACGACGGCGAGGACGAGGGCGGCCAGCAGGACGGCGATGCCCACCAGGAGGACCGTGCGCTGCCGCAAGCGGGCAGAGCCCTGCTGCAGCGGCATCGCGCTGAGAGGCGGCGGCAGCTGCTCCGCCGCGGGGACAGCGGCTCCGGCGGCCAGCCCGCGCCGCCCCCGCCCGGCGGATGCCCGGGAGGCCGGGCTGACCCCCGCCCGCCCCGGGTCACCGGCCGCCCGCAGAGCGCGGGGCTGGCCGGGCACCGCTGCGCCCTCCGGGGACCGCCGGGCACTCTGAGTATCCCTGGGCTGTCCCGGGATCCCGGGCTGACCGAGGAGCGCGGGGCTGACCGCGGCCACCGCGGGTCCGGAGGGGCAGGGTCCGGACCGCGGGGCCGCTTCCCACGGCCCCCGCCCCGCCGGCTCCGTCCGCTCCGCCGGTCTCAGAGCCGAACGAGGGCTTTTCGGGGCTCGGGGCGGGAAAGCGAGAGCCTGGATGCTGTTTGCGCTCTGTGCCTTACTTTGCCGTGACCTCCCCGAGGTAAACTTCGGGAAGTAATCGGTGGTAACGCACACAAGTGAACCCCGGGAAATAACTTGTAGAGTTCCTGGAGTCCTCGTTCAAATACCTGCAGCGATATGCTCCATCTAATGTGTGAGTAAAAGATGAATTCAAATCACCACGGTCTGTTTGCTCTAAATTAATTGTTTTGTACAGGACAGGTGTTGAATCTGACTTTGCGTAAGGCGAGAAGGCAACTTTGCAGAATCGACTTTGCAGTAGTCATAAAAACATAGTCTATCAACACACAATGGGTTATTTTACTTCTCTCCCTTGCCCATAGGCTTGGATTAGTTTTCACATTAATATTTAAGACAAGTGTGTAAATTATGGGTGTTTGAGGCTGTATGAAATAATCCAAGGAAGTATTAAGTGTTCTCTGCAAGAGGGTTGGTTCCTTACTGTACTCTCCAAAGAGGGCAATTCTACTTCCTTAGTCAAAAAGTCAAAACCAAGTAAGACTCAAATCTCTAAATCTTAACAAAAGAAGTGATGCAATTCCAGAATGTTAACTATAAATTGTTCATAGATTTTTAATGATTGTTTACCAAGCATCTGTCTTTAACAGACTGAATTTGAAAAAAGGAATTTGTGACAAATCTCAGCCAGCCCTAAGTAGTTCTTCTGAAAGACTTGAGATATGCCATGCTCTGACAAAAGCCTGTACTGGCAAGTGGTATTGCTAAGCATATTTTTCTGATTACATTTTCCCAGAAATTATGTGAACTTTGCAGAACTGAAACCTCAGTTTTAAAGCGACATATCAGGCTGCCAGACCTGAAGTGGTCAGGCAGTTATAACAATATCATCTCCTCATAGGAGAGATAACAGTGTTCTCTCTATGACACCTCCTGTGGCCCCTGTGGTCCCCACTGCTGAGAGTGCACACAGTGCAGGAAGATCTGTAGGAGACAGTTCAGTAAGAATTAACTCATAAAGTAAGTTCTTCCCCACATTCCTTTCAATAAGCATGTGGGTTTTCCTTGATAGGCTCCATTGATTGTTCTCTATTTTCACCATCCTGTAAATGTGAACGGCAAAGTACTCACAGCTGAACTGTGAACTATTTTATTATATACAAATACAAGAGAAGTTCTTTAATTTAATATTTTTGCTGTGTTGTTTTTCCTTTTTTCTGTGTTTTCTACTTGTGATTTTAGTTTCATTAACTAAAACCAGCTAGTTTATGTAGTAACATTGCAATCTCTACTTGCTTTAGATATTGAAAATACATAGCTTCAGTAAGAGTCACTTTAAGAGTGGAACGATAGAATAGTTAATTTAAAGGTTTAAAACTTTAAGAGTCCTATTTTTCAGTAGCCTGATTTGAGTAAACTTTTCCATCTCTTCAGATATGACAATGATTCCCGAAGAACGAATAAGTAAGGTGAGTGCAGACTCAAGAGGCTCTGGAAGGTGTCCTTGCTGCAGATTTTGTAACACCTCAAACTACATGAGGAGTGTCAAAGACAAGTAAATGTCAAGCCTCCTTCCAGCAAGCCTTGGCAGCCTAATCAGAGTGAATAAATAGGACAAGCAGGGTTGACTGGACAGCACTAAAAACCAGTAAAAGCTCATACTCCTAGCGTTTCAGAAGGTGGTAGATTCTTTCCCAGCATGAATGCAAGCATCAAATCACTCCTCACAAACTTTCTGGCCCTTGAGTATTTCCACGAGAGGTGTGATTAAGATAATAAAAGTGCCTCAGCAAAGAAGAGATGAAATAGTATTCCCTGAATGAGATGGGAAGGAAGATCAGAAGATAAAGTGAAATAAGGAGGGCTGAAGGGAGATGAAAAGCAGTGCAAGGGCCTTGCATTCCCTTAGCTCTGTGAAGTGAGCTGGATTTCACTTCTTCCCTTAGAAGTTTTTTCAGTGCCAATGACCTTAAGCTGAATGACTTTATTCCACAGGAATTCAGTTCTGTAAACAGGACCCTACTGAAATCCAAACTCAGAATTTCCCCCATGATTGCAGTTAAGGGCTCATGGATCTCTATTCCTCTTGAACTGTTTTCCTAGTGCTTATTTTTCCACTGTATAAGGAAAATCACAGTTTTTGAAAGCACTGTATCTCATAAACTGATAGCCAGTTTCTGGAGTACTCTGAGCTGTGTGAATTTCCAAGATATCAAATCTAAACAGATCTTTTCAAGGCGTGTTACTTTTTTGAAAGCCTTTACACTAAATCTTCAGATGGGGTGATTAGAAAGTGTTTGTGAAAGACCAGAAGACAGAAATACTTCAGGAATCCAATTGTCAGCCTCTGCCTTGACACCATGTCAAGGTGTTCCCAGCAGGGAACTTGATAGAAATGGTTCTGTATTAAGTACAATTTATCCAACAGCATAGGAGTATTGTAAGACAAAAGCAGCAGGTTCCCACTGCTACCTGAGAGTTCTGTGGATGATATTTTTGAGGCAACTAGGGATAAAAGACTATCCTCCAGCTATTCCAAGGCCTGATCACTCAAATTTTTGATTATCCTTTTCTTTTTTTACCTTCAAATGTAGATAGTTCTGTCATCCAAAGCATGGCTGAGGAGAGAAAGAATCCTTCATGGTAGAAATTGCTGATAAAAGGTGGTGTGCAGCAGGTGTGACTGAATCTTTCCAAAACAACCACAATATCTGCAGTGCCACTAAACACTCCCAGTACTGTGGACACCTCAGATTTCTGGATGTCACTTCTCAGCAGAACTTACAAATGAGAGAACTTGATCTGAAAAGAGCAGAAGCTGTCGTAATAATTAAAGAAATTATATATTTCCTGAATTTTGTTGGAATAGCAGTGACTGTAATTTCACTGTTTCCCAGTTTCAAAGGCAAATGCTGTCATAACATTTAGAAAATGTTTGAGAGGAACATTGAAAATTAAGTGATAAAAGGGCTGGGACAAGGAAATCATGTAGCACAAAGAGACAGCTGTGAAAAAATATGTACCATCTAATCACACAATCTCCTGCAAAAAAAGCCTTTGTAACTCGGTTGTCTGGGCATCCAGTTTAGCTCTTCTTGCTTTCACCTCCTCTGTAGATGCTGCTAAAATGTAAATTTTCCTGGTGAGCAGTGCATGACCTGCAGCATATAGGAGTCATTTAACCTGTAAGTTGCTCTCTATTTACCTGGTGGCAGCCCCCACTGCACCTAACCTAGAGCTACAGGCAGGCAAAGAGACTGGCAGAGAGACAAAGGTGCCTCATCTCTGTACCTGCGCTGGTGGCCCTCTAAAGCATGTGAAAAGAACCCCATTTGTGTCTTGTGCAAAGGCACATCTGCTGCTGGGAACACAGGACATGTTATACTCCTGTTTACCAAATGAGCTGCCTGGAGATGGTCTGAGCATCAGCATTCCCTTCCCAACCCCAAATCTTTTTTGTTCACCTGGTTGATGTTACATAGTTTTCTTCTTCAGTATTGTCATATTGTCTTGATCACTTTATGTTACTCCACACAGACTTTGACTTTATTTACACTTGCCTCTCCTGTAAATTCTTTAAGATTACTTCTGATGACAAAATGCTTCATTATATGTTCAACTCTAAGAAACAGATATCAGGGAGGGTTAATCTCTTCAGAACAGAATAGTGTGGCTTCCATTCACAGAAATAACAAAAGGAAGGCTTCTGCAGCCTTCCTGGTTGAAATTTCTGGCTAATTACTGTGCAAGATTCAACTTCTGGTTGAAATTGGCTAATTTGTGTGCAAGAATTTAGGAGGAAACAGGCTGACAGAGAGAGGAACAGAGAAGCAAACCAAGTGATTGCATAGGCCTCCTTTCTTTTGTAAACTCAAGGGAAATTCTCTTCCCACTTGCAAGGCTGCAAACAGCAGTGACACAAAGTACTGTGCTGTGCTAAATAAGTGACAGCATTTGCTGCAGGTGCAATACAAAAATCTACCTGATGGATGAGGTAACTGGCTGTGAGACCTTTGCCAGCTAATCTGGTACTACAATGTTCCATGATATATTGAAAAATTTTTAACCTCTTCAGCATTTTCTCAATTCTTTGAAAGGATATTGCCTCCTTTTGTTCTGTGCCTTGCTGAATAATGAAGCTGTTTGAAAGTTCACAAGCCTTTCTATGTTATCTGTGTGGTTTGTACACGAAGTGCAGGGCTCTGCTAGCACACAACTGCCCTGCATCAAATTGTGTAGCAAGTGTACAGATAGACACAGCTTCCTCCAAGCAACTAAAGCTGAGGGTTTGCTGCATTTACCTTATAACTTTGGACTACTACATTGAATCCCTGTTTCCTTCAAATGGTGATTTAATTTGTACCCGACCTGTATCTAAGTAGCTTACTGGAGCAATCAGTAATGTAGATGTAAAATTGATCATCGAGTTTAAAGACACACAGCTGTATTTTTACTGTTTTATTTTAGACACTGGTAGCTTTTCAAATGTCTTTTTAAATCAGTCCTTAACTTTTCTTCTAAGTATCCTGAAAAATTGTAAAGAAATTGGTTGTGCACCAGTCCTCAAAACTAGAAATGCTTTCTGTGTGTGTGTGGGCAGGTACATTGTCTCACTGATACTGGATTTTTGCAAGGAGGTGCTCCTGAATTAATTTGTTGGGAAAATTAGTAATTTCTTAATTGCTATCTGCCTCTGAGTGTACACTTGTGGACTTGCTAATGTACTTATGTTTAAGCACCCAGGACTTTTCCGTGCAAGCAGAAACACTATTAGATCATAGGCATCCTTATATTTAAGAATTGCTGGATAGAAAGTGGTGTAAAACTACTTTCCCAAGTCCTCATACCTATATTAGTCACAAGTGTGACTATGCATTCTCTGAGTGTTCTCAATATGGACACTTTATTCTTATTTTTGCTGCAAGTAACATCATCATGATGAGTATTACCCCTTCTTAGGAAGAAGGAGAGGTATGGGGCAGATCATTGCCATTACCTGCAGCTGTACACGCTACCACCTGGGCAGGAGAACGCCAGCTCTCATCACTGCAATCGCTGCATCTAGTTGTGGATGCACACACATTGCTCCATGCTGAGGGTACGTTCTGGGGCTAAAGCCCCCGGGTTTGGAACTGGGACTTCATCCGGGCTGCTTCATGCACAAGTTCTCCAAGGAGTGCTGCAGGCAAGAGCAGACTCACCTGACCTGTTAGGTTAATGGTTGGACTCAGTGATCTTAGAAGCCTTTCCAACCTAAGTGACTCTGTGATTCTATGACCACAGAGCAACAGGCTCAAGCTGCTGGACCCAAGGCACAGAAATTCATCCTAGAAATTGATGAGTCATAATTTGTAGTTTGCCCGCTACAGGCTGCTGGGGCTGTCCATGTCTTTCACCCGCATCATTTGTAAGCAGCCTGTTTTCCATGTGGAAGTTGATTTGTTTTGTTTCATGTGCTGCAGATGGGTTTGGGTGGGGAAACGAGAGCGGATCAGCCCATGCTGATGAGCAAATGCCTGTGTCCTCTCAATAATGCACTCTGCTGTCTCAACTGGAACCGACTATTTTTCCTATGCCTTCTCACACCAGGAGAGTGTGGGAGGACCAAATGTCACCACTGTGCCTTGTAGCTTTTGTTGGTGACCTTTTTACTACCCTGCACACAAGCCTGGCTAAACAGGGTGTAGTTGTTTCTCAAAACTTGAGCAGGAAGTTGAGGGTATAAGGAAACAAAGAAATAACAATACAGATAAAATCTAACCAATATGGAAGTGCTTCTGCTTTCTGTGTAACTAATGTGGAAAAGTACATGCACAAAGAGCTTAATGCTGGACTGCACCCCAAGGCTGATGCACCAGTTTTGAATTGCAGAACCAGAAAGAGCCAGCACAACAGCATGTGACAAAGCAACATCTAAAACGAGAACCCTTGATTCAAGACAAAACCCTCCTGTATTTGCACAGGCTCATGCCAGTCTCCTTCCCCCATCCCTTTTCCCTCCTCTTTCTCAAATACAATACTTGTGCACTGCTGAGGGGCAGGATGGGGGATGACATAGGGCCACCAGAACAAAGCTATTTTATTCTTGTGCGAGTCACTGGATGATCTGGTCCATCTGTCAAACACCCGTCAGATCTGCAAATAGGAAGAAAGTTACATGGGGCCCAGTGGACCTGCTTGGGCTGCTCATGAAGGTCCCCTCTCCATGCTCACAGCTTCTTTTGCCATCTTCTGCAGCTCTCTGCCTCAGCCCCACTTCTACAGTTTGTACGTGCAAAACCAACCTCTCAGGGCACATCAGTCCAGTGCTCTGGTGATGGGCACCACCAGTGACTGGGGTGTCTTTCAGTGACCTGGTACAGTAGAGAAGTTGTGCTTCTCTGTCTTTTATGGGGGATGAAATGATCGGGTAGTAGTTTTCTCAAAACTCATGGAGTCAGTGACTTATTTCTAGATGCCAATCAGCAGGATGGGAAATTTTGTGATCTGAACAGACTATCAGTCAAAAATTACTGCTTAGGGAATGTTGAAAAGTGGCTTTATGAAGGAGAACAGATACAGAACTGTAAATGCACTAAAGTTGGTGTGATAGAAACATTTGTGACTGAATGACTGTGGTTTCTCCAGAGACCTGGTGGGTGTGACCCAGGATGTGATGTTCAGGAGCCGCTGAATTTCAAAGGAGGCCAAGAGAACAAGTTGATTCAAGGACAATCTCAAAGCATGAGAGTAGCCTATTCCAAAGGGCAGGAAGTCAAAGCTGTGGCAGGAATCCAGCTTGGCCAAATCAGGAATTCCTGACCAAGCTCAAATGTTGGAAAAAAGAATAAGGGGAGAGCAGAAGCAGGGGTGGACTGTCTGGGAGGAATGTAGAAGCATTTCCCAGACTGTTAAATTATGTAGCAAAGCCTATCTGCACGCCCACAAAGGACCTTGGAGAGACAATGGCAGGGTGGGGAAACCAAGTAATATTCTTCCTGGGATATATTGTGGGATGCAGGAAAAAAGCAGTTCATGATCACAGCAGACTTATACTAAGATGTTTAGGAGGGGAAGGAAAGGTGGGACAAGAGTGATTTAGGTAGATTGTGAGGAACAAGTGTGGTGAAATAGACAGGTAAGGGACTTAAAAGGGCAACTGCATATGAATAGTTGGCTGGTCAGTTCACTTGGCTGTGCTCTGTGTCTGTTTGAGCCAGTCTGTCCTGACTTCAGCTCCTTCCCAGCTCTTCCCTGGGTGATGGTTTTCCAGACTGTGTGCCTGGGTGTGTACTGGGGTGTGAGTACAGCAGTGGGTCTGTGTCCCTGGTGCTGGTGGCTGCAGTGAATGCGGGTGTGGGAGTGATGGTGAGCAGGTGACATGACCTGGGAGCAAGGGGGTGAATGTGTCTCTAAGGATCCATTCTGGATAAAGCAACACCAGGATGTCTCCAAAGTCAGGAACTATGGGACAAGGGGAGTCCTAGCTGGCCCTGTGTGTGTAACAGACAAGCAGGGAAGAAATTAAGAAAGCCAAACCTAAACCAAAGTTAAAATTTGTGAGGTGTGGAAGGGCACCAGGAATGGCTTCCACAAACACAAACAAAGCTGAACAAACAGAAAGAAAAAGATGGGGCCACTGCTGAACAGGGTAGGTGACCCAGTCTCAAAGAACACTGATAAAGCAGAGGTGACTCAAAAACTTAACACTGTCTTCACTGGTAAGGTCTGTTCTCATGTCTCATAGGGTCATTGTGCCTACAACACTCACATAGGAGTTTGGGGCAGAAAATGACTACCCATAGTAAAGACTGAGTTATGGACCATTTAAGCACACGTGTTTAATCCAAGTCCCAGAGGAGACACATGTGAGGGTCGTAAGGGCAAATGGGCTTATGTCACTGCAAAGCCACTCTTGTCCTTGAGAGGTGCCTCAAGCTGTGTCTCTCTGAAGCTATCGTTTTATGAAAATGATTTGCAGAATGTTTTCTAATGACTATCTAGTGGAACTAAAGAACTTTATCAGACAGGTCACCAAAGATACTGGTGAATTTAGGGAATTGAAGACAGATGGAAAACTAGCTAATGTTTCCTTGAAGAAAATAACTGAAGTCAATTGCATCTAAGGGAAACCTCCAGACAGCTTAAGGTTGACTGTGAACGCAACATGCTGTGGAATATTATTTGTGCTGCTTAAATTAGAATTTTAAGTGATCTTGATAAAACATGTTAGGCATCAGGTTTTAAAATAAATGCATCCATTATGACTGCTAAAATTTTATGGATGGCTAATGATGTTATAAAAATAAAGCTGTCTTTCCAGTTAGGCAAAAGTGTTGTGAAATAAAAAAGAAGAAAATACTGTGTGTGACAGGCCCTTCCAGAAAGATATTTAGTCATTGCCATTCTTGGGAAACTTAAAATATCACTGAATGATGTAGGGATGTCTGCAGGTTATCTGGCCCCAGCAATTGCTCAAATCATGGCTTTAAGTATAAGGTTAGATTTGGTTACTCAGGATGTTCTTCAGTTCTTCATTTTTTTTCTTCCACCTCTATGGATGAAGAGTCAAGAATCTCTTTGGGAAGCCACTCTCATGGTGATTTTTTAAAATGTTTAATCAGAATTTCCCTTGCTGCACAGTTTGACCATCGTCCTTTGTCTTTTCACTGTGCACCCCTGAAAAAGAGTATAGCTTCATCTTCTTGACAATCCTTTCTAGACAGTAGAAGAAATTATCCTTTCTGGATAACTTTCTGATATTCTCTTGGAAAATTTGTTGCTATAGCATACAGAAGTGTCTCATGGACAGCTGTGGTGTTCAGACTTTTACAATTTTCTGACTCCCATCCACATGACTTTGGAAAGATTTTTAAGAAATGCTTCCTCTTAGATCACTATTTTTGGAAGAAATTTATGAGATTAAGGGAAGCTGGGGTAAAGAGTTACAGCATGGCTGTGTTAGGAGAAATTGGGGGTTTCTTTCCCCCCAGAATTATTTCCATTAGGGATTTGGTAAAGCAGAAGTTGTGGACTCTGAGACCTTGAGTCCTAGAATACAATCTCCATCTTACCTAATTTGTGTTCCAAATGTCCTCACTTTCACACGGGAGATCACAACTGGAAGAAGAAAGGAAGCAAACTGTCTTTTCCCTTCTTCAAATACTGTGTTATAGCATTGAGGAAGAATCTTTTATCAGTAAGTGCTAAATTTTCCTGATCAGTACATTAACTTCCAAAATCTTTCTGATTGCCTGCTAGGGTATGTTTATCTTTGTATGGATGGTTACTCCTGTTTGCTGTTGTCCTATAAAATTCTTCTTCAATTATTGGTTCAGGGATGTTTTGTAAAGGTATTTAAATTTTGTATATATGTATATGTTAATTTCTCTAAAATCTTCCTGATCAGGAAAGTCCTACCAGACTTAGACATAGAAAACTACCTCAATTTTTTTATATTACATTGTTTCCCACCAGGCTATGGAGACAGCATAAGAGACAAGAGCTTTTCAAGGCCAGTAACAGAGCTTAAGATTCCAGAATTCATTGATTGCTTTTTCCATTGGTGTTGTGCTCTGCTGAAATGGCACTGGAATGACAGATTGTAAATTGTTTCTTTCTAGGATGTGATGTGGAAACAGTCATATTATTTCAGCAGATTTAAGCAACTGGCGAGCTGCACTGACATGAAGAGCCATACCCTGAGCAGTCTCAGAAGTGGTGACATCTGTCCTTCAGCTCCGATGTTTTGAACTGTACTGCAGCTTTGACTGCCCTACAAATTAATACAGTATGACTAGATGTGCATTTAAAGCCCATGTCCAGGGCAGGGCTGTTTAGAAACAGCTATTCCTTGGTCATTGTCCAGGCAGACATGCACAGCCTGGTTCCTTTCCCTTGTCTGTCCGAGCAGCCCCAGCCTCTCCCTGTGTTGGCTGTGCGAGCTCGCCTGCTGCCAGCTGGAGCCCTGACAGCACTGACGGCGCTGTTCTCTGTGAGGCAGGGTAACAGACACCAATTACTGATTCTTTTCTTTGTTCACTGTAAACAAAGATCCCGAAGGGTCCAAACCATTCTGCCTTTTAGGACCAAGCGCCTTCCTCCCGTTTCTGTGCTTGTTTCCTGCCGCAGTGTCCAGGAAGAGTCTTCTTGGTGCTCCCCTGCGGGGAGCCGCCCTTCCGTGCTCAGGAGCGGCTGAGGGTTAGGAGCGCTTTCCTCGGAAGGCACTGCCGGCGAGGGTGAGGGAACCGGGAGGAGACAGTCCAGGCTGTATCAATCCAAGGCTTACTGCTGGCTCCGGGGAGCTCCTGGCCTCAGGGGTACAGCGCTGGAAAGCCCCCGAGGAGACCGGAGCAACCCCTTTTCTTAGGGGCTGGAAACAAGGCAGGGGTCTGGCTATCCACCAGCGGGGGATAGAGGGGAGCGGGACATGAAGCCATCGACAAGCAGGACAACATCGGGGAGCTGAGGAGGGGGGACCCCTGGCTCTTGGCCAATCACTCGACGCCCTGCGTGGAAGCTTCTAGAGAGAGGGGATGGAGAGTCGTGACGGACAAGGTGCCAGGGAGGGGATGTGGGGATTGACAAGGACATTTCTAGGGATTTGGGAGGAGTGGGGATGGGATTGACATTTAGGGAAAGGGAGACAACTTGGGATGAAACCATAAATAAGTGAAAAACAGGGACAAACCAAATAACACAATACAACAGTTTCCCCTGCTGGCTCTCCTCAGTGTCATCCCATCTGCTCCTTCCCCTTCTCTTGGAGAGCCTGGCAATTCTACAGGTGCATCCTGAGCTTTGCAGTTCCTGAAGAATTTCCTGCTGCCACCAGTACTGCTTCTTGTATTTTGCAATTCCCAATTCCTTTTTTCTTTAGCCAAAGTGCTGGGTTTGTAACAAAAAGAAGTCATAGCTGGAGTTTGCACATTGATTTTGTCAAGGAACAAGGCAACATGCCAAGAGATCTCCTACATACCAAGGGGAAACAGGTTGCTTCATTCTTTTGTATCACCTTCATCACTTTTTGTTATGCCTTTCTATTATACATGTCAGAAAATGATGTCCTTGGCAAACTAGAAAAACACATTCCAAAATGTATTGTTTAAAGCACAGCTCTGAAGAGTGGGAGGCCCATGTTTAATGACTCATTCATTCTACCTGAATCAGGATATGAAGAAAGTGGTTTTTACTCAAGACATACTTAATTTATAAAAATTTTAAAAATTAAAATGTAATTAAATTTAATTAAATTAATAAAATATAATTAAATTTAATTTAACAATTAAAAATTAAGGGCTGTGATAGTTGAGTTTGCAAGTGAGAGCTGTACCAAAGTTACATCCTATCAGTGAAGGATCTTACCATGATTTCTGATGAGGTTGCTGTACTTTTCTTGTGCAAAGCATTTTTCAAGGTTTAATTTAGTGCCGAGGAAAAGCACATGCAGTAATCCCACCAGCTTTCATGAAACTGAGTGCTTGTTTCCTAGCCAGTACTAATTGTTATGCCGCTCACACATTCTGAAGAGAAATACCCATAAGGCTCCCATCCCACTGAGGCAGCCAAGGAAACAAAGTTGATACAGAATTAGGCTCTTCGACTCCAGGAGTGCATAAAGAGCACAATTACTCCTAAAAGACCTATACAGGGTAGTTATGCCATTTGTAAAGGCTTCATGTGATGGCTCAATGGTCAAAACCAAAAAACTTGACAAAGATCTTGTCTAGTTGACAGCTATGTAAAAGATGCATTTATATACATGTGTAGAAATATTTGTCTGGGATTTGATGCTGCATTTTACAAGATTATTGGTTATGCTTACTGTCCTTAACTACTTTTCAAGTGATATATGTCAAGTGATATATGTCATATAATCCCATGCTAATGTGCAGTGGTGACAGAAAGTTCTGAGTGAAAGCCCAAAGCATACATTCTGAGTTGTGGAAATAGCAGCTCTGGATTTCCTGGTACCTTTCATCAAAGCAAAGGGATAAGTAAAAATGAAGCTCAACACAGGCCAGCATGTCCTACAGTTGGAACTTGGTATCAGAAGATTAAACTTTCCATGGGATACTTTGCTTCTTCGCTTGCTGCTCTTCAAAATGGCACAAAGTGACCTAGGACCTTTTCCACATCTGTACCCTGACACAGTGTAGCAGATAGAATGCCTGTCAGTTCTTTAGCACTCTTGACTTTACCTGCTGCAAATAGGGGAAAAAAAATCTTCCTGCATTTCGGTAACCCAGAATTCGCCAGAGTCTTCTGGTTTCTGCCTATGGTACTCAGATTCTTTGTTAATTATTTATTAAGTATTGCATACTGGAAGAATTCTGGAGGATTGTCTCTGCACTTATGGAATTTACCACACTTACTGCTTCCACAGGCCACAGGTATTCCTAGTCAAATGGTCACAAGTGAGAGATCACTTACATCACTTCCACAGCACTGCCTGCTGCCGGAAGGAAATGTATACTATAATTTCCACAATTTCCACCTTTGTTTTCCTCTAACAGAATTTCCAACAGCATCATTTTCTGCTCACATATTCTGCTAAAAATACAAAGTAACTCATCTGAACAGAGATCAGGTTCACCTTAGCTGCAGAGACAGGGAGAAGGAAGGAGGAGGGGGGCTGCCAGGCAGCACGGGCCCTCTGGCACAGGGTGAGGGGACATACGTGCCACCCTCCCAGGCTCCAATTTCCTGCTCCAGTCTCCCTGCCAGCCTGCACTGGAACTGAGCTGCTGCCCTAAGGGAATGAGGATCTCTGAGCTTGCCTTCATCATTCTCAGGAAGCTAGGAAATCAGATGCCTGCAGATTATAAACAAAATCTGACAGATTAAATTCTTTGCCTCTTACATAAAATTGCATGTAAATTTAGACTGGGCAGAAGCTGGAATTAGGAAAAACCTGAAAATCAAAAAGAACTTGGGAAGTGTTTGAGCCACCCTGACATTTGGCTAAATTAAGATACTGTACCTCCCCGTACTGAGCTATTTTAAACCAAACTTCTTGGCTCTGCTAAAAGCACTCTTCTTCCACTTCACACTATTGTTGAAGCAAAATATATCAGAATTATTTCTAGGTAATTCAATTGAGAAGAACACTATAAAAAGAGTTAGCTTTCATGGAGCAAAAAGTATTATTCAAATTATTGAGGTTTCAGGTCACATTTCACTACATTTAAAATTGTTGATTGGAAACATAGTCATGTCAGCTGAATATCACATCAAGACCAATATGACAAAAATAAGCACCGGCAGTATAAAAAGGGCAGAGAGGTCATCAAGTTGTCTTCGCTTTATTCTCATAACTTTTTACTCCAGAGCACTCAGGACTTAGCATTTAAAAATAGGCAGAGCAGGTGTGAGCAGATGTATATGTGTGCATGCACATACATGCTGGAAAAAGGAACTACTCTGAATTAGAGTTCAGCTTCTGAAATTTATGCAGCAAAAAGAAAAAGTAGGTTAGTAGGAGGGGAGATTATATTAACTTCTATACAGCAATGTAGAATGTGAGATAACTGAGCTCTTACGTGGTCCACAAAATGGGCACAGCAGGAAATACTGCCTTATTCCCAGTAGCTTCCACAGGTCTGTCTGCAGAAATGCAGAAAACCTTGTAATGCTCCTGCACATGATGTTTTCATTTGTCATAAGTAGTTGGATGTTAATAGATTTACACAGGATTTTGGCATCTGACAGGACTCAAAATTAAGTGATATATATATTGTTTTAATCTGAAACATTTTCTCCCTCAAATTCACATCTGAGACAGCTGTTTTTGTAGTACTGCTAGTACAAATATGAATGGTTGAAACATTTTGAATCTATATTTGTGAACTTCCCCAGGCTTGAATGAGTTTAAGGAAAAGGGCAGATGCCTTTTGGACAGCAGGATTTCTCCACATTTGGCACAGCTCTTACATAAGACATTGCTAATCAGAGCATTTCCTGGGTGTTCAATACATAGCACAGGCTCACCACAGGCTGACAGTCACCACTAAAGTGTAACATATATCTGTAAATAGTACTATTCACATCTTTATAGATGTAGAAGTAATAAAAAGTCATGTTCATGTCTCTCCCTCCCTCTGGGAGTAACAAATGACCTTATTGTTTCTTGCTTTGCTGACACTTCTACCCCTCACCTTCCGAGACGCCAGTCACACTGTTCTTTTGCACAGATTAAAACCATTATGTTAAACTCAGAACAAATGAATCACACTCAGCTTGAAATTTGCAGCCTCAAAAAATCTCAGGAAACCTATGTGTCTAGAACTTTGCCTTGTTGCTTTTTTTTACTAGCCATATTATTTGGTTAGCTAAAAATCTTTACGATATTCCCAGGTTTTTAAAGCAAGTTTGAGACACTTTGTTGAACAGGTATTAGAAAAGAAATTGCTGTCTTTGCTACTGTATTGAAGTAATGGGAAAAGAGGAAAGAACATTAGAAATAAGAAAACACTGCAAGAGGTTCTGAGCATGTTGTTTTTGACATAAGGTTATGCATTAAAAAAAATCTCAATTGTTTAAACTGTAGTTATCCCACTTTATATTTTTTTTTTTTCCAAAACAGAATTATTTAACACTTTCTACATAGTGTTTGGTACCCTGTGTAACTGCCAGCACTGACTGTGCTGCTGGAGTCAACCACATGCAGAGGCTGGAAAGTTTTCATAAGCTGGAAAGCAAAAGTTGGCCAGCTGGGATGCTTGGATTGTGGCTGGAAGTTGCCTAAGAGGCACATGGCTGGTTAATGGTATTAAGCTGTTCTCTGGATCTCACACACAGGTCAGTAGGCAGGACACACCAGCCCTGATACTGGCTGGGACACCTGGGAGCCTCACACACACAGTCTCTACAGCCTGTGGCCCAAAACATGGCGTGATATGATCTGCTGTGAGCAAACAGAAGATTGATCAAAATTGCTTGGCTTTAGCTGAGATGTGACTCAGACACCTTTAGCTATGAGGTGTTACAGATACCTTTCTTACTACTCTGGTGGCTGATGTAAATAAAACATGAAAAAATAAAACAATTAAAAATGAAGAGGATGTTCAAGGAAATAATCAAAGAACTAAATTTACAGCACAGATAGGGAACAATTTTGAGGCATAATACAGCCCATATTTTTAAAGGTCTGTAACTTCTGATTTCAGTACTTTTGTACTTTCAGTACTTTTTTGTGTCTGAAACAGATACAAAAATCCTTCAAGCTGGAGCCTAAACCCACCTGTCACATAGGCAAACCCAAATATGTGTGCAATGTAAAGAGATTTACATTAAAACCAAATTAAAGATTATTACAGGCAGGGAAGAAAGACAAATAAGCAACTACAATATATTTTAAATATTTTATCTTTCAAACATACATGATACAGCTGCATCAGGGATTAAAAGGATGTAAATCTACTATGGACCCTTAAATCAGATTCATTGAGATAACAGGAACATCCTCTCCAAGTTTCCTGGCAACCAGTCAATACAAACACAAATAAATAATACAGAAGCTGACACAAAATGTGCAAAAGATATCTACATACAATTATTCTATGTAGAATGACTATTTTTTTCTGAAGATTTATGTGTTGTCTTGGTAGCTGGATGTCGTGGTGGTTTAGAGGAGCCTCTAGCTGAAGCACTCAAATTCACACAAGTAACCCAAGAAACCTTCAGGACGGCATCTGCTCTCTCCTCAGTGTGTTCTGAACCCTGTATTTGAGTTCACTGCCAGCAGGCCAATGTCTGACTTGGCAGGTTCTTTATCTGAATTTGATGTACCATAAATCACATTGTGGTGGAAAAACCGTGGAACTTTCTAGACCTGGTATTTCTGACTATTTGCTATCCAGTGGCCAGGAAACAGCCAGCTGAGGAACAGCTGTGCAGATGATGAAGCAATTGCCATTGTGTGGTAAAATATTGTATGCAAGTATGCACCCAGAATCATGCTGTACCCTAGCTTTTAAGTTTGGCCCAAGTACAGGATCACTTATGAAAATGAATGTACTTTTCCACTGTCTTACCTATTGCATCTTGTATCAAGTGAGCAATCTAAGATCTCTCCCACTTGGATTATGTTTCGCCGTCCCAAAACATGATAATCAGTCACTTAGTTTCCAAGGTCAGATGCTGGGATGGTTTTACAAACAAGTAATCTCTGTGGGTGATGTATGCATAGTATCATTTTTCTTTCTGAAATATGTGAACAGGAAGTATTATTCTTGATTTAATGCTGGAGAATAAAGATAATAGGAAATAGCAATGAACTTCTTCTAGAAAAAGAAAATGAAGGGTGAGGCTTTCAAGTAGCAGTGGGATAATTTTTGATACTAAAACAAGCCAATAATTAGTATGCAAGGTTTTAATATGGCAGATTTTCCTGTCCCAAAAGTAGAATGAAACTGCAGTTAGAAATCAGCTGAAGCCAAATTTATAGCCATGTAAGTCAAACAGAGGATATGGATTCAGTTGATTAACTCAGTACACTAAAGCAAATCTGAACAAAAAGCCTGCAAAAGAAACAAACATGAGCTTGTTCCAGCTGCCTCCTCTGTCTGAAGTTATAGGTCCTCTTTGTGCTGCTGGTGCAGATCTGAAGAAGAGAAAACAAACAGGATGTTCACAGCACAGAGCTGAGTTAGGATTCTTTTAAATATCAGGGGTTTGTTGCCAAGGATGAAGTTTGTGGCCCAAGTGCTAAGCTAGAAGTTTCTTTATATGAGCCTGCCAACAGATTCCCTTTGGCTGTCATGATTCTATTACAGAATATCTTTGCAAAACCCTGGGAACTCTTCTTTCTACCTTTACACAAGAGCCTTCTTGTCTCTCCACATCCATTTGCTGTCTCTGGCCTTATGCTTGTGATTTTGTAGTGCTCTTCTAGACAGCAGTGGTCCTGGAAGACTGTATTTTTACAGCACTTGGTGCAATAGTATCCAGATCCACATCTATGTCTCTGTGACATCGCAATAATGCAAGTAATCCATGCCACCACTAACAGCTTCCATCTGGCGTCCTTCCTGCTTACATTTGTAAGCCATCTCTGCCATCTAGTGGGTATTTTCTACTCACAAATTTTTTCTAACGTCAGGGTGTCATCCTAACCTTAAGTCGAAGTCCAAATTTGACTCAGCAGGAACATCGTTCAAGTCTGGAGTTCAGGGGCACCACCACCACACAAGAAGCCCCAAGTAACTACAGCACCCTCTAGGCCATCCTTGTGCTACCCTGACTCAGCTCTCACCTTTGCTATGCCCATGTAAAGGGAGTTGTGCTGACATAAAAAGTCACTTGTCCAACTCTGAAGTTTTTGGGCTCAGGACATTATTCTCTGGAGGCTGAGAGGGCACCTATCAGCCTTGTAATAGCAAACAGCCCTGGTGAAAGGGATGCATGAGCCCCTGCATGCCTGTTCCACTGTTCACTATGGAAGTATGAACACTGAGAGCACCTACTCTGCAAAGGAAACTTTTCCTAACAGATACCCACTCCAATTAGTGATACCCCTACTGACCAGCCCCCAGTCAGTTAATGGACCATCACAGAACACAGAAAACATACCTAAAAAGGTTATCACGAAATAATTTATATGCATCTGCTTAAGGCTCTTTCTGAAAAGGCAGCTAGTTTCGATGGAGGTGGTGTTATTTACTGCAGAGAATTGAGTGATTCTGGGAAGAATGTAAGTATTCATTGGCCTGTAGTATTTAAATTACTTGAATTTCAGGGAGAAGAAATGATAGTTTTGCATGCAGATTGGGAAGCTCTATTGTGATTTGGGATATATAAGAAATTAATCATACTTATTACAGTGCCATGCATAGAGGATGGAATACAGTGCTCATGAAGGAAACAAGCAAGGAAACTTTTCCTAAGGAGGATGAGAACAGCTGAGTTGCTCACGAGTTACCCCAGGAGAGTGTGAGTCTGGTGTTTCAAGTGCACCAGGGATTATGTTACTTTGAGTACCGACATGGATGGAAATGAAGGGGCGGCTGCTCCCCTGCTTACACACTGCAAACGCCATGCGGCAATACTGCAGAACTGCATGCTCACCCTTAGCTGAAAGGAAAAACACATTAATGGTTTCCAAAAACCTTCTCATCCGGGTGTCCTCAGCTGCGTAACACACCCACATCACAAAACTTTGAGAAAAAATTATTTAAAACCTGGGAGAGGAGAAAAATCTTCTGTTAACAGCTCGATAAAATATTGTATTTTTCAAAGTCCCGTGCTTTTTCTTCCACTATTTCTTCAAAGGGGATGACTGTATTTTCTTTTTACACATTGTCCTGGGGTAACCATTCAGTTGCAGAACAAGGAAACCCTATTTTAATCCACTGTCCAAGTGGCATTTTGTAACCAATCGAAGCCCTAACAAGAAGTCTGTTCTATGATCTACTGCCTAGAAGAAGTCTGGAGCTATCAGTGGTATCTGTAAATCCACCATTTTCATAACATTTATATGCTGGTGCTAGGATATAATTTGCATGCGAGAATACATGTTGCATTGCAAGGTGAGTAAAAGTTTTCAGTGACCAGCAAGAACAGGGAATACACACTTTCTCTGTAGGTGTGTACCAAGAACTGGACATATGTTACAGAAGGTGATGTCCACCTCCTTTTCTGTACTGCATGAAGCACTACAGCCCCTCCCAGAGGCAGGCAAGCTGGAGTTGCACCTCTGCTGCCATAACCAGGCACAGCAAATCAGGACTTTCATAGCAGAAGTTATCATTGCAATATCACACAGGTATTAACAAATAAAAATTTGCATGTGCTTGAATAGGGAAGAAAGGACAGTAAGAAATAAAGCATGGATTATCCATAAAAAGAATATAACCACAAAACAGTGTTTATGTATTGATATATTCTACAACATTCCAAACAGTGAGGAAGTTCTCATTCAGATATCTTATGTCTATCTATATATGCAACAGCATATAGATTATGAAACATAGTCAGAATTGAAAGCAGTCATTTTTACTGTAAATTCACCAAAATACATAATAAATTAATTGCATGTTCCTCATATAATATAGATAAATATGGATAAGTAGGGAGTTTGGGAGCGATGCTTGCTAATTAAGAAGTTATGTCTTGGATATAATCTGCACACTTTGTAGATAACTCACTGGCCCAAGGTAAATACATCAAAATATAGAGAGTAAGTTTCACACAAAATTGAAGATTAAAAGAAAACTTCCTCAAAATTTAGAACTGAAAATTCCAGTAGTTGGAGAAATGTCCTTTAGATCTGTTGCTATTTAATCTATACTTTGATTAGTCAAGAAATTATATTAATGAAAGCAACTTCAAATTTGTATATGATTTTATATCAGAACAGCAATATGTACAAACTTCACATCATCGATATATAGTGTGACTGTGTGATCAATGAGGCTCCATTAACACCTAATTTTGAACAGCAGGTGCTCACAGGCAGCTGTGAACAATTTGTGACTAGAAACTGCTAATTCAATCCACAGTAACTAACAAATTCAAGACCCCCGTGTATTGTATATGGGGAATATATAACAGGTGGTAGAGGTGGGATCTGTTGAACGGTTGACTTCTGTATCATTTATTCAGTTGTAATGACAATGAGGATAGGTTGAACTCCTTTTACTTACGATGCAAGGGCACACTTAGAATTATCAGGATTATCCAGGCAGAGTAAGAACATTACAGACCTGTGAAAATACCATTTTATTTAGCATCTTTCAGGCAGACAACTGAGGAAAACAAACATGAAAAAATGAAACAAATTCACAATACTATCATGTTTAAATCTTCCCTTCATTAAATTTATCTTACAATCTATGAGAATGACTAGAGCTGTGAAACCTCTTGTGAATAACTGGTAATTCTGCAGACATTCAATAGTATTTTTAACTATTGTTTGGATTTTAAATCCAAGTACATGAGGCTGTTTTCTGTGTCTGACATTGAGTAAGTACAATGCTCCACTCAATCATACAATAAGACGTAGTGTTTTGCTCAATAAACAACGAAAAAATGCCAAGTCTGAAAAATGTGACATCATCCCTCCAACATATCAGTCCCTCCTGAAGACACGACATTAGTGGCACTTCAGTATTGCACAGCAAGAATCAAAATAGATATAAGGTGCTTCTGCAAATACAGCATAATAATAAAAAGTTTTCACTTACTTGTAATTGTCACTGCAAGTGACATCAAAACCAAGAGTTTTCAGCCTGTTTTCCAACGTCTTTACACTATTAGTTCCACAGGAATCTCTGTAAGGAAGGATTTCAATATTATTGCAAATCTTTTGTTATATAATTTCTTTTCACTGAACTTGATGGAATTAGTAAAGTATATGCCCATTACTTTGCCTCTTCTGTATTCCATAACACCTCCAGAAGAATGGTGTACATTGTTCTTTATGCTTCATTTGTCTACATTACTGTTGTTTCACAATTTATCCTTTTACAGTTTAGAGTCTGGAAGATTAGCTTTAGCCAGTGTAGCATTTTCAGATTCTATTAACTAATAATCACACATTTAATATTTGACTAGACAGAAAAAGACCTAAATAATTTTGTAAAATAGTGTTTTGTTTGTAATATTCTTTGGCAAGTATTTAGGTAGTGATAAAGTTGATACTATCTGTCTTTACAGAGTAAGTTTGTTATAATAAATGAGAATTATACTTGTTGTTAGAAGCTTGTTCTCTCTCTTGAATATTGAATAATAGAAAAATACAGAGAGAAAAAAAAAACAGAAACAATCCTAAACACAGCTCCTGTTTCTAGTACTGATTTTTTAATTTGTAGTCCAGTTAGTATAAGAAAGTTTACAGAACCTACTGAGACCTCTAAACTTGCACCAACATAAAGTATTAAGGCCAGTGCTACTTATCTGCTGGTCAGTAAATACCCATGACTAAAGAAATCGTATGGAGACCAACAAAGTAATTCTAGAAAGCAAATGAATAAAAATATACAATTACTCCTATGCATCCATTTGCTGAAACATAAATTAAGATTCAATGCTTGTCTTAGTTTTTCTTTGAAAAAAGGGCAACTTTTGCAAAGATTACTTGTATGTTTTTTCCCTCCCAGAGGATATGATTCTTTGATTTAGAGAGAGAAGCTGAAAAATGCTAATCTGAACTATGCTATGTAGTCTCCACAGCACTGTGGTAAAATACACAACAGACAGTCCAAACTGTTTGAACTAATCAGCTTTGTTATATTTGTTTATTATTTACTTGTTTGTTTGCTATATTTAAATTACCAGCAAAATTAGACACTTTTAAAACTGACTTTTTATTACTGGATTCATTACTGAGAGAAAAAGAGCCACCAGTTTGTATTTGCCTGCTTCTACAAATTTTCAAACAGTAAATATAGGTGAAAATGAAAAGAATGCATACAGTAAAGTGAAAGAAATATCACTCATCAGCACTTAATCTGAAATTCAGATTGACTCTTAGTAAAACTGTTCATGCTCTATCTTCATTCAGGGTCTGAGTCCACACACACATCTAACCAAGACTTGGCTCCAGATTTAATATTAGAATTTATTCATATTTTCTCCAATTCTGGTATTTCTATACTCTATGAGAATGGCAGGTTGTGTCTCCTGTGTTCATGAAAGCATTTAAAATACTTTGTTTTTAGTAGTATGCAAATATAATCAAACAGAAGATAAGGTGAAATTTTAAAGACAGGTCCAAAAGAAAGAAACTAACTTTTATTTTGAAGACATAACTTACATATCTGGTCCTTCAATATCATCCACAACCCAAATGACAATTTGTGAGATTTTGTCTTTCTGGAGATTAGGTACTTCATAATCTGCAAAAAAACTGATTCAAGAAAAAAAAATGAACTATAAAGAACATGAAAATTAAATAGTAATTTTTCTCCTCTATTAATGAATTCACCTAAAAGTGAACAAGAATGAACTTTTGAAAATGCAAAAACAAATCAAAAAGCCTTTGATACTTCCTCATAATATCTAATCTAAGAAGATATGAAATCCAGTGGTTGATTTTAATGTCTCTAGATTGATTTTTTTTTTGGTGAGATGCTGGCATTTCAAAGCCATAGATTTCTAACCCTTTTAGTAACATGTAGCATAATGATTTCCAGTATTTTAGGGTTTTTTTTCACTCAGAAAGCTTGTAAGGGCTGTGTCCTAACTGAATGCCTGGTCCAAGTCTGGGCCTAGGTCTCTCCTCTAATTTGCTATTTGCCTATCATGTGTCTTCTTAAATGTCTACTAAGTGTCTAATAGACATTGGTGTCTTCTGTTAAATGTCTATATCAGCACTACAGTACTATATATATACTATCTGAGCCCTTTTAAATGTTCTGAGACCTCCACAGAGAGGAAGGGCCCCCTAGTCGCCACTTCCTGGATGGGACCAGCAGTGACAATGTGGGTCTGTCCTCATGGTGCCTTCAGGCAAACTACCAGGGCTCTGCCATGGAAGTGCAGGACATGTGCTGCTTGCCAGTGTCTGTTGGTTCATGAAGTCAGCAGATTATTTTAAATTTCTGGAGAAGTGGAACAGGAGGACAGATACCAAGAGTTGCTTTCTCTGGTCCCATCTGGTATGGAGGTAGCTCACCAGACACCAGCAGCAGCAACAGCAGGTTTGCCTTTCTGTCCAAGGTGTCCAAGCCTGTCCAACATGTAGTGAAAATATAACAGAAAATAAAGATTCCGACTCATTTACTCAGTCATGCATATCCTATTGCCAGAAAAAAAGAAGCCTGCTCCCAGATTTGGAGAAATCTTTAACTAGAAGTCTCAGAAACTGTGGAGGAACAATGTAGAACTGACTTCAGTAAAACAAATTTTTGAACTGGCTTCTATTATTAAAGAAATCTGCCAACTAAATTCATACTGTGTGAATGAACAAAGTTATTTTGCCATGAAATGAAAAATAAATCTTAACTGAAATGGTATCAGGTGACTTAATGATGATTTAAGTGTACAAACTTTAAAACTGTATAAACTTTGAAAGGGGCTTTGAAATACTAGAAGACAGACCAGAGAGATGGTTAGGAAGACAGGCAGGTCTTTCAGATTACTTTCTGCTATTAATTACTCAACTTCCAGCTTTTTTCAAACATGAGCTCTTAAAAAAATTCAGTCATAAATGGACCAGAAGATACACAGCAAAGAAAACAGATGGAGTAACTGGCTTTGTTTTCTTCTTGGCAGTCTGAGTTCCAGTAGTGATTTCACTGGTTAAAATACCACCAGACTGGCAACCCAGGGAACTGCTGGAATTAATGTGTGTGTGAGATGTTTTTGAAATAAGGAATCTGTAAACTAACAGAAATAAGGAATCCATTTCTAAAATAAGGAATCTATAGCAGATTCTGGGTATTGTCCTGCTGCCAGGTATTACCATCTGCAGAAGATTTGATCCCAGTTGACCATTTGACCAACCCAAGGAGACTGTTTAAGCCTTTGTGATTAGCTGAAAGCTGTGTACAAAGATGGATGTTTTGGGGGACAGAGGTAAGTAGTTAGGAGGTGTTTTGCGAAAGATGGTTCTTGTTTCCCTCCTATCCAGGGATAAAATTGCCTTTTCAATGGTCATTTTTAGTCCTCATGAACAGGAGGAGACTCTCTTCTCTGGGTTTTAAAAAAATGTAATATTTGATCTGCTTTGGACAAGACAGTTGCTGAGGTAATGAAGGATGCATTTCTTACCACAGGTAAGTAGTCACTACAGACACAGTGAAAGTTCTAAAGGGTGTACTTTTACAATAAATTTTGAATCTAAGCTTAGATGAGCTTCTGCATGGTGGTACACCTCTGAATCAGGAAAAATACATCTTAATGTAAAATACATCTTAATGTAAAATATCCTTAATATAAAAGGAACTAAGAAGAAGAGGAAGCTCATCTTTGTTATTATCCTCCTGAACAAACTTTTTTTTTTTTTGTTTTTGTTTTTTTTTTTGTTTTTTTTTGGTTTCTGAAATAATAACAGACTTCAAACTACATCCACTTTTGATCATGGAGAAATAAATACTTTCCCTTTTGAACTTACCAAGGCCTGACAAAAGCTACTGTCCTTGTAACAATATCCTTTATTTGGACATGTCCCTGAAGAGAAATTTCATTAACACTCATCTTTTTGAAGACATACACATTTTGCCACAGTATATTGGCTGACTCTAGGGCAGCTTTCAGAGCATTCATCATGCTTACAGGAGTTTGTAAAATGCAGGAGTTGAAAGGATTGTTCCCATCCACTACGTATTAATCCTTCAGCTAGGGACAATTAACAGTTTGTACACACAACTCAGCAGACTTTGATGCAACAGGTCCTTTCAGCTACACTTCCATACTTTGTGCAGCAGAAGGCCCAAATAACTGGTTGAATTTTCTTTTTTATAGTCATCGGACCCTGCACAGAAATCAGTCAGTTCTCTTACCCTGTCTGTGGATAGGCTCCTCCCTCTGCAGAACCATTCAGCAAGACCTGTATCACCCCAGAGCTGTGCCGTGCATACTGCAAGAGATAACAATGCTTTTCAGATCTCACAGATTTGTCATATAACTTAGTATCTTATTGCAAACAACAGTGACCAAGGAAGGAATTTTACCACGAAGAATATCAGAACTGCAAAAATAATACTAGACTAGCACCCAAGCAGGCCACTGAAGTAAAAAGGCCAGGAACCAAACAGGCCATGGTTTATTTCAATGATTCTTCTCAAGCTATTTTCTCGCATTTATTGGTAGTTTCTTCAGCACAAGAATAAAGCATTTTGGCATTCTCCGTTGAGTTTGATATGTGAGTAAAGGGTTTTCAGCAAGGCTGTCAAATTAGGACCTGTAATCAATCAGTAGACAGTCAGTGTGCTTACTGTGCTTAGTATATGGTTTCTATTAACAAAGCTAACAGAATTTTAACACATTATCTAGCTAAGGTGAATGTTAAGTTCTCCTTGCTAAAACACTGCAGCCAGTCTAAAATGGTGTGTTTGTGTCAGGGGAAATAATCCAATAGAGTTAAAGGTTTAAATCTGTTTTGAACTAGCAATGTTTTCCTGAATCATCCCAGACACACCCACAGATGTATGAATTCAGCACTGATAAAATATTTACAATGACTGAGGCCATCCTCCAGAAAGAATCCACCGGGTTGTTTTCACATTCCATCATGGTAGGGCAGGATTCATAGTCCAGGCCTGTAGGAAGGCATGTGATTTGTGCTATTAGAGAGGTGATAATGACTATAAAAACTGACTTTAGAAAGCAACTAAATATATATTTGTGCATTACTCACTGAACCCCCAACCTATGTTTGACATAGCACTGAAAGCTGTTGTATTTTTTCAATAATTTTCCATCCTTTATAGTTTACACAAACAGTTACATTCTGAGGATTCAGTAATTTGGCTGAAATGGTTCTAACTCTGTTCCTGGGGTGCAGGGAGCTCCAGGTTCAGAAGACTGAGAAAGAGGTTTATCCCCACTGCAGGACCATTTAGATTTCACTGTGTGCTCCCCTGACTGCGGTGTTAAACATTCACATGATACAAGAGAAAATGAGACAGTGAAGCTATCCCAGATTTTTTGGGGTAAGAGCAAATTTAGTTTCTCCAGGACACAGCAGTTGGTCTCTGTTATGGTTTTACAGATAAATGTTTAACATAGCACTCATTGTCTTACCAGGGCTGTCTGCCTGCCCACACCAGTTCAGCAAATCTCCAACAAAGCCAAACAGAGTATCAGCCAGAGGCATGTAGCGACGTCCTCCATCAGCAAAGCTACTGACTAGTAGCTGATTATTTTCCCAGAAAAGAGACTAGGAAAAAAAACATAGAGAAGAAATGTACCAACACTTAGGTGCAGACACAGTGAGATTATGGGGTATTGAAAACAGCTGAAAACATGTTTTGGTATTTCTTTCAAAATCCAGCTAATAACCAGAAATGTTAGCTATCTCTTTAAAGGAACAAAGTTTTTTAATTTTCCAGAGGTATAAATTCTGATCACAAGTGACTTGAGGAACAGTATGAGATGAGAAAGGATATAGTCCTCTTTTAAATATAGATAGGCCTAGCTTTGCCTGCCTCAGCAGACAGATTTAGGGGAAGAAGAAAACAGGAAGATGTTTATACACCAGATATATGTTACCAGAAATCTCTCACGTTGCTATGTTGGTTTACGGTGTGAAAAAACCCCATATGTCTAGATGTTATTTCTGTGTGTGTAGAACTCCTCATGAATTAAGCTATGTTGACAGTAGTATTTGTTGGTTTAGCTTGTATCATTTAGAAATGAGGAACAATTGTGCTAGAGGAAAAGCTGCATTAAAACACAACACGTCGTTTGCGCTTCCACAGTTCTTTGCAATTGCCAGCACATCAAACCCTTACTGTTCTGTGGCATAGAACAACATCCTCTCTCATTTCTGCTTTTGCTTGTTCAGCGTGTCAGTGTTTAGCATGGCACTGTCATGAGACTTAGCTGAGAGGAGTAAAAGCAAAAGGTGATAGCAGGCACAGCATTTGTAGCCAGAGCACCTAATTTAAGGAAAAGTAGAAGTGGAAGTTCAGGGACTATGGCAGAGCTCCCAGCACAACAGGAAAAATGGGGGATCTCTGTAGTATGAAAAGAGAGACATTGCTGAGAAGTTACTGCATAAAATAAATGGAACATGCTATCAAGTCTGAGTCTAGTCTATAAACTACAGAGTCTAGTTTACAAACTACAGATGGGTCAAAAAGAGTGACTCACAAATCAGTTACAGAATGACTCCTCAATTTTGAACTGTGTCACGTGAAGTCTGTTGTATATCACAGGACAATTAACATAAAAAATTATTACCTTGTTAGGTGGAATCGTGTGAAATGTGAGGTTGATAAATAATTCATAATCCTTAGGTAGAATGCTGCAAGGGTCCTTGTTAACAAATGCATTTTTAAATGCTTCCCATATCTGTGAACAATTCTTCTCACTGTAATCATTAAAAAAAAAACAAATAGTAAAATTGGTTTTTTCAAAGCTGAGCAAGGAAGATACTTGTTCTCAACTCCTTCAAATACCCCGATTAAAATCTGTATAAGGCTAAGGCAGAAAACTGATGCCAGGGTGTAAAAAACTTGTAGCTCAGGAAGAGCATAGAGATCTTGTCTTCTGAGTCATAACTGCAGCAAATAAGGAAGAGGTAGCAAGGAAAATATTAGCATTTACAGTGTGGAATTAGAAACACATTGATTCAACAAAAATCTTAGTAGGTATGGTATACATAGGGAGTTATCCAACACTGTAGAAATACTGAAGAAAAAGCTTTCTTTGAAATTTTCCCTGTTCAAAAATAAACCGATTCAAATAAACCATAACTGAATACCCAACGCTGCTGGAATGCAATACTACTCTTAAAACGTCAGATTCAAATACAGGATGAGCTGCTAAAAAGCTTTGATGGTAGAATAATGATGGTGACAAAGAGATGCCTTCAGCTTCTAGGCCCTGGGGCCCTGCAGTTTTATCTTGTTGGAATGAGTACAATGACCAGGGACTGTGTGACACGGACACACACTGTCACTATGCAGTAGCTACAAGAACTACAAGTATGTTGTTAGCATTCAACAGTTCAAGGGCTGAAATAAGATGCTAGGCTGTGCACTCCAACATTTCCCTTCTGCCAGCTCTCTCTTGGGGACAATAACCTCCATGGAGGGACAAGACAGGCTGTCTACAGATGAAGTGTCCTATCTCTTTGGACTTTCAGGATCTCACCTGTCACAGCTCTGAGCCTGCCTGGACTAATAAAGAAGGGAATTTCAACTTTCACCACTTTTCCACAGCACCTTCCCCACATCATGCTGTGACAATGTCTATGCCAGGAACACTCTGCACAAAAGAATAATTACTTTATGTGCATACAGTCTTCCTAACATGAATAGTTGTCATTGCAAAGCTCTAGCTTGAACAATTGTAGTGTTGATAAGTAAATCAAACTTTGCCATTACAGTGTTTTGCTCATTTAGTATCATCCACATGCAGCATGGTTTCTGCTGGTACAGATTCTTTAGGGAGCTGCTTTGTGACACTTTAAAGGAGCCCTTGTGATGAGCTATGCAGGAAACAGACCACAGATTTTCTTACAGAAATCTCTGGTCATGCTTCCCACAACTATATAAAAATTCCCTAGATACTATAGGCAGATATGAATCTTGACCTGAAAATTTTCAGTGATGCAATAAGATCCTTAATCAGTAGTTTCAAGGTTTAAACAGATTTACTTAATAAAAGAATTTGGACCCTATTTCTGATTTCAAGCTGTTATACTTTGGCTTCTGACAATTGTATATACTTAGGTTTCATTTTGCTAAAGAGCTTTCTACTTGAAGCACTTACGTTAGTACTTGTGGGTTATGATCAACTGAACTTTTAAGATCTTTCTTGACAGGTGCATCCATCAGTAACTTTCTGGTTAATTCACATATTGCTTTTTTTTCATGACTTCTCACCCAGTTTTGAACAGCTTGTAAATCAAAAGGATTATTCTGCTCTGATACTCAAAACTTCTTAGCTGGCAAAAACACTTATTGAAACTACAGGGTGGGGAAGGACTACAGTTCAGGACAATTCCTTCTAATCTTAGTAGACCTAAATAAGTCAGATTAATTTCACACTATTTAGTTAAAAAATTGTTTTCAAAGCTTTCATGATAAACAACAAATACGGAGGAAAAGCATTATAGGAACATTTGTGTTATTTAGCATACTCCTGTTAGGAAATGTCAAATATGATCTTAATTCAAACTCCTCACTTCTGCATGGCCACAGCATTTTGTAAAATGCCTCTTTGGATTGCCATTTTGCATATTCTGTTTTAACACATGGGAAAGTTTTCATTATGTTCCTATAGACATCTTTATGTTTTAACTATCTTGCAGTGTAAAGACATGTTTTGTTAGCTTCCTTTAAGTTAGCAAAGTATTTTTAGAAAATTTGTGCATAAATTCAGAAGCAAAATCTATCCAGGTGGTCACATCTCTATAAAAGCCAGTCAGGGGCAACTAAGAAACAGACAGTGAACAGAAAGGGCTATTAATAATTATAATATCTATTTTGCACCTGTGCAATATGAAATTTCCATTTTGTTTGGATTACATTATTTGCTTATACACCTAAGGGAATGAGAAAAATCCCCACATTATAAGAAATCAGTCGTGTAACTCTTCTTTTAATAATGCCATTTTTGGTCTGAATTCAGGAAATAGTCCTAATGTCCTGCCTGGCTTCATGCTGTCTTGAGCAAGAATACTTTGATGAACATGTTCAAACCTCTCAATTTTAAAATCATGTTGTGAAAATGTAACCAGAATTCAGTAAATCCCAAATCTGTCATAAACATGAGACATATAGAAATGTTTTCCAGAATATTGCATTTATATCTCTAACAGTCCAAATCAGTTAACAATATGGTTCACATTTCTACAGTGACTACTCTTTATGTTGCTCATTTTAGCATATTCTGTATTATTATTCATGTCCTGTTTCATATATAAGTGAAGTGGCATCTGTTAAGTCCTGCAGAAGCTCTACCTATCTAGAGCCTACTGCAAGACCAGATTACCTATACAACTGTTAACTAAGTTCACATATTTTATTTATATTATATTATATTATATCATATCATATTATATTATATTATATGCTGTAGGAATGTAGAAATCTACACTTAAAGTTCTCTTCCACCTTCCCTGGTGACATGTTTATAAATTTGCCAAGCTTGAACTGTTCCACTGAAATTCATGCACTGTGTTACTTGCATTAGGATTATCTATTTTTCTTCATAAGAAACTTGAAAGAAAACATTTCTGAAAGTTCAAGTGTTATTATGCAGAAGTATATTGTTTTGTCTTTGTTAAAAGCGAAAAATTTGTTTTAAGTCCTTTATCTTCCTCTTTCGCAACAGGAACTGAAAATGGGAGGTTGGACATTGGACAATGGAAGGTTGGTGATTTTTATAATATCATCTAACCCTGTTTTAGGACAGCAATTAAATGCTACAGGAACCCAGATAGGGCCCCTCTGCAAATACCTCTTCACACTTTTAGGACAACTTTTTAATGGCAGAATAAAGGGCTGAACACCAGGAGATTGTCTTTCTTATTTGCTTCCTTTTTACTTGGAGGTTACAAGCCCTTACAATGCAAGGAAGACAGAAAAGTGCTCATTTTAGCAAAGTGTGTGATTTACCTCCAGTTCTGTATAATTACCACAGCCAATAGAAGTTCACAGATAATCCTACTTGAGCAGTTGATTAGTACTTGATTTTTCAGGTGGATGAGCTAGACAGGTTTCTTTAGTACCAAAGGATAGCTATAAAGTGAGGTGTTCCCCTTCGTACATGACCTGACATACAGGCATGCAAGGCAAAGCTGGTCTTCCCAGGACTGCTGTCAGATTTGGTACTTCCACAACACCATCCCTGTCATTTCTGTGTGTTGTTCTCCTTACAGAAAGTAACGGGGGTGGGGTTGGCAAAAAAAGTGAAATAAAGACTTGAAGGATTAAAAATCTTGCCTCAATTACACTACTTTACCTAAAACATGATTATCTATCAAAGTAATTTTGTTGTTTCTAGACAGCTACAAGCATGTTGGCTTCAAAAGGATCACTTTCATGGCTAGAAGCATAACATCAAACTTCTGATTAACAACCATTTTGTTAATCAGAACATTGTACAGAACATAAAAAACTAATCCAGAAACAAGCAAAACTTACCCAACAGCAGGATTCACAATTCTAATATAATCATAGCATCTTCCAATGACAATACTTTCCAGGTTTTGAGTAGTACCTTCACCTTTCCATTTCCTTCCCTGCACTCCTGAGAAGCTGTTCATACACAGAACAGAGACAAATAAAAGAGGAAAAAAAAGGCTAATCATCATGAATTCCTGACAATCCAAATTCTTAAAAGAAAAAAAAAAAAAAAAAACAAAGAAATAAAAAAGTAGAGTTCAATGATACAATTTAAATGCAGTCTGAACGTTTAATATTTTCAGTACTAGCTACAGCTCAGTACACAAGACAAAAGCGGAATAAAAAACCTTGCTGGACACTATAACCTATTTCCTGGAACGATTGCAGCACAGGGATACATCACTTCCTCATGTCTAAATTATTCCCCACTTCAGAAAAACGAGAAAGTTTGAAGGCCACCTGGTGATAACTGAAGAGAATTACAGTATATCTCCGTAAAGGAAGGAAAAAACCCCTTACCACCTGAATACTTAGGACGCCTTTGGTTCGCTTAATACTCGTTGCTGTGCTACACTTTCCTAAACTATCAAAAAAATGCTTGCAAGCAAAAAAAAAATTCCACTAAAATACACAGTTACAGCAACGACAGTGTAAATATCCAAGTCCTCGAGTTACCTTTTATCACACACAGGGGTAGCATTAGTCAGCTCTTTTTCCATCTCTCCTCTGAACAGTGACAGTGGCATTTTGGTATGATGAAATGTGCATCACGTCTTTGTGAAAAAAAAACCTGCCTTGCAGTCATGAATCAATCATAACGAGACATATAAGGATTATGACTTATATCTTGTGCACTGAACAAATGTCTTCAGCTTCTGCTGTCATTCTCCCCCAGGTTCTTCCCCTAAATACTCTGTTAGAACATCAAAAGGCACCAATCTAATCTTCAGAATATTCTCTGGTACACACTGCTGCAAATATAACCACATTGGGTTTTTTCCTTAAAAAAAAAATAAATTCAACCTCCAAGTATTTTATATTCAACCTCCAAGTATTTTTGCGCTTACATTTCTGAGGAGCGTGCTGGTTCTTCTCTCCTTTCTTTTCTTTCTTTCTTTCTTTCTTTCTTTCTTTCTTTCTTTCTTTCTTTCTTTCTTTCTTTCTTTCTTTCTTTCTTTCTTTCTTTCTTTCTTTTTCTTTCTTTCCCTCAGTGAATATATAACTTTATTTTTTGTGTACTTATTTATGTAGTGTTACACTTCCGTTGATGCGCTGGTACTCAGCTGGTGGATTTTGCTGAGGGAAAAATCTTGCTAATCACTGAGCAAATTCCTGATGATGGATTTCTACTATAAATGTGATAAAAGGTAGCCAATTGCTTGCTACCTGCATCAGAGTCCTCAGGAAAGCCAGCTTTACTCAGAAATGGATATGCAATGTTGTGCTTGACACGGTGGAGACACAGGAAATCATGTGCTTTACTCCTGTTGCTTCTCTAATGCTTTTTCTTCCTATTTATCTTCCTAACCTCTCTATGTACATGCTGATAGGGCATCAGAACAATAATCAAACGGTTTCAAGCCAATACTTTGGATTCAGGATTAGAGAGTGCAATAGTCCATGGAAGTCACTGAACATTTTCTTTTATTATTAACTTTGCTGCAACCAAATTTCACTCAGTAATTTCAGGGTCTAACAGAAACCAGAATGTGATGTGATCTTCTATACAGAAATGTGCAGAAATTGTCACTGATTTTTGCATCAAGGCTAGAACTTTTGCTTGAAATATACAGTATAAGTTAGGAAGTCATACAGATAGATACTGAATGTTTCTCCAAGTACACACTAAGTTCACCTTGGGGAAGAAGATGTGGGTTCCCTAACAAATAGACAACCTGTCATAACATCCCAGAGGAACTGGATCCAAGAGTTGTTGGGATCCCCATTTCAACTCCTATCAAGCTTCCTTTCCTCACTGGCAACTTCTAGAAACACATCAGGCCAGAGGGCCTCTGATCTGACTCAGCATAGCCATTTTAAATTAGTGTTCTAGTTTTGTTCTAAATACTTCACATGAGGGCTAGATTAACAACCTCCAGGGTTCCAGTTGTTTGATAGCCTTGAGAGTAAAACCTTAGCTCTGGCCTGAACTTATCTACTTCTAGCTTCCAGTCATTGAATCTCATGATATCTTTTTCTCTTACATTAATGAAGAATCCATCCTCAGAATCATCTTTCCATGTAAATTCTTGTAAAAAATTACCAAGTCTACCCTTAACCTAGTCCATGAAAATTCAGTATTTTAATCCCTTTATCAGGTAATTTTTCTTGTAGTATTGTAATTCACTGCCACAAACTGGCTGCCCATCTTGCCTCCTGAGGTCTGGCAATTCATGGTGAATGCAGATCACCGTTCCTCTCTCTCTGTCCCTCTCTCCTAGAAGATGCTATTGCCCATGAAGAAACATCAGAAAATTGGCAGCATATCTGCTCTGGAGATACTGTAGTTCACAGACTGAATATTAACCCAAAAAAACATGAAATTCAGCACATGTTTACATTCTGAACCCCAGAAGATGAGGAACCAACATGTTCTCTCCTGTTATTTCTATCAGAGGGGAGTGGTAAGTTCCAGCAGTAGGAAGGTGTAACAGACAGTAACGTTAATCCTCTGTTACTACTCAAGCATGAATTTCTGGCAGAATAACCTCAATTCTGTATGACCGCATGCTTTAGGCCTGGAAATAGAACCTCATATTCACAAGCTCCTTTGTAAGCAATGAACTCCAAACATTGTTTCTTAAGGGTTTGTGTCTTCAGTGCATAAGTCTACCTACAGCAGTAACGCAAGGTCTCGCCTGCTCCCTTGTGTGCCAGGGCACACTCTCTGTGAAAGACATGCTCAAGCCCAAACCCAGAGCTCTGCTCACTTGCCAAGCTGTAAACACAGCTGTGTGCTGGCTAGCCAGCTGCATAACACCTGTGCTTTGCCTTCCTTTCTTCCCTCCTGTGTAACTGCTTTTTTTTCCCAGCCCGAAGTTGTAAGAATTTAAACTTCCAAGGTCGTACATATTTGCAAATATGGCTAAGTAGGTCAGCATGTTCAAAAGTCCTTAGAGGAGGAAAGGATTAATGGAAAAGGAAACGCCTAGTACTGCAATTGCTTAAGACTCATTTCTTTAGATAAAGAGATAAAAAGATTATTGTGCACAGTGTCAGCTAAGTAACACATTACATGAGCTCTTCTGCTTAGTTCACTGTTTACTGCTTTTACCAGCATTTTATTCCCAACATTAGTATGTTGAGAAATACCGGACTAAAAACTCACGTGACTTGTTGAAAAATATTTCAACGTGTTTACAATGAATTGCTTACACCTATGACCTCGCTAACTCAAATACATTTAATATCTGCAACATAGACTTTGTACAGTTTTCAGTCAGAAAGGCATGCTGCATCTATTGTGTGTTTGACAAAGAATTTTGGTGACATTTACTGAACATTGCAATGCTGGTCAACAGTTTTACAACACTACATGTTGGTTGAGTTACAGCTGTTGTCAAATGGATGTGCAATCTCAACTTGGCCCAGTGTTCCTGTTTACTTTGAAATGTTGCACAAGCAGATTAGTATGACAGGCAGGTGTTTCTGATCCTTTTGCCTCGGACGTTAAAACAAACACTCTTAACTTTACTTGTTTGGCACAAATGCTGCAGAAGGTTGGGTGCAGATTCTGTGCTGCAGCATATACAAATAGCTTTCCTAGGACCTTTCTTGATGAGGTCACACTACAAATCCTGTGTCCAGTTCTGTGCCCCTCAGTTCAGGAAGGACACTGAGGTGCTGGAGCATGTCCAGAGAAGGGCAACAAAGCACAAGTCCTGCGAGGAGCAGCTGAGGGAACTGGAGGTGTTTAGCCTGGAGGAGACCAAGGGGGACCTCACTGCTCTCTACAAACACCTGAGAGGAGGCTGTAGCCAGGTGGGGGTGGGTTGTTTCTCCCAGGCAAATAGCAACAGGACAAGACACAGTCCTGAACTGCTCCAGGGAAGGCTCTAGGTTGGACACGAGGAAGAATTTCTTCACAGGAAGGGCGATTAGACATTGGAATGGGCTGCCCAGGGAGGTGACGGAGTCACCGTCCCTGGAGGTGCCTCTAAGGAAAGACAACGCGGCACTCAGCGCCACGGTCTAGTAGACAAGGTGCTCGGTCACGGGCTGGAGTCCATGACCTCAGAGGTCTTTTCCAACCTGAGTCTGTAAATGTTTTTTACATCCACAAGCTGCTACCTTGGCGCTGCCAAGGCATCGGATCTCAAGTCGTACAGTACTGCAGCTCCCTTGAGCACGCCCACGGCTGTGCCTCCGAGCGGGAGCGCTCCCCACAGCGGGAACGGCCGGGCAGACGCGCCCGGGCCGGGGCAGGCCCGGCGCTGCCGCTGCCCGCGGGAAGGGGCGGGGCCAGCCGCGCACGCGCGGGGCGGCGGGCGCGGTCACGCGGGGCGGGCGCACGCGCGGTGCGGATGCTCGCGCCGCCGTTCGCGCCGCCGGGAGCGCGGCTCCATGGGGAGAACATGGCTCCCTTCCCCGAGGAGGTGGACGTGTTCTCCGCCCCGCACTGGCGCATGAAGCAGCTCGTGGGGCTCTACTGCGACAAGGTAGCGGGCCGGGGCGGCCCCCGCGCCGCTGCCCCGGGGCGGGAGGGAGGGTTTTGGGAGTGCGTAGCTGTCAGCGCCCCGGCCCCGCCGGTAACTTCTGCCCTGCGCTGCCGCGGGGTTCCTGAGCCCCTCACGGGCTGCCGGTGCCGCTCCCCGGCCGCGCAGAGCTGGGGCTGCCCTGGCGGGCCGGCCGGCAGGAGCCGTGTCCCGCTCGGGCCGGCGCGGAGGGGCGGCGGTGCCGCGCACGGAACGCGCCCCGGGCAGCCCGGCAGAGCCGCCCGCGGGCCTGGCGCTCCCTGCGCGGGCGGCGCGGCACGGCACGGCCGTGTCTGCCAGGCAGCCAGGGCACGGGACCGTGCTGGCGGGTCTGCGCGCAGCGTTCTGCTGGTGGGTGGCGTACGGGTACCCTAGGTATGTTCTTTTATTTTAAACACATGTCATTTTGCTCGTGGACAAAAGTAATTTTAATTCTTGCATCGGGGTAGTTAAATAATCAAGGCTGGTGTGTCACCTGAAAGGCAAACTTCCCTGCAGCAGCTTTGAGTGTTGTGGGAGGGTTTTGAGCGAATACTTCACAGCCAGCACTCCTACTGCAAGAAGTTTTGCCTCCCATCTCCGGGCATAAATGGCTGTTTGGAGAACCAGATTGGCTACAGACATTTAAAAGAACGGTGAAGTTACATGAGAGGCAGTTACCATAGCTTACTGCTGCCAGCTGCATGGGGGAGTTCATGCTTCCCGATTTCCACATGGCACCGTGCACTGACTGCTCTGGGATTCACCAGATCCTTTCGTGTGCCTCTTCCATTTGCTGGTAGGTTAAAGAAAACCTAGAGCTGTTTTTTGCAGGATTTGCTAACTGGACAGGCTGAACACAGAGTCTAGAGGGAGGAGAAGGGAAGACCTTACACAGTTTCTTTCACTTTGCCTTTTATTTGAGAGTACATTTGCAAACAACTTAATCTGCAGCAGCAGAAAAATTTGTGGTATCATAACAGAGTGGATTTTATTTGAATGGAAACTAACACCCCCACTGACTCCTGGCAGCTGTTTCAGTGTGTTGTTGACAGTAGCTGAACAGGTTTCATTTAAACATCCAGATCTTGTAGTCACTTGGGTTTTGTTCCTAGAGAGGCATTTTTATCACGTTTATTGAGCCTCCCACAAAGTTTTGACCAAGTTTACCATGCCTGATAAAACTTCCTGGGGAGCAATTACTGGTTTTCCTGAATATTGAAAAATTTGGTTAAAACTATCCAGTTTGTAATGTTCATAACCTTTTATTTTATAAAAGTTTTTATGCAGGAATTCTCTTGCTCTCTTTTTCTTTTGGATAAGGGCAAGCCTGAAGGAATGGCACCTTTTAAAAAAAGTGTTCAATTTTAGGTCCTTTAACCCTGTTGCAGAACTTGGGGTGTGTGCCTTGACTGTGAGTTTTTATAGTGCCAGCTTTGCACCAGAAAAACTTCCAGTTTTTTAGTTTCTTTCTTGTGTGATTGAGATGCTGTAATTACTAAGTCTGTTGTTCTGCTTACATGGCAGGTATAATCTCTAAAGCCATGCTCTTGATAAGTTTAGTTTGACCTTGAGGTTTCTTTAATTTTGTGAATTACATGTTACCTGTGTTCATCGGGTTCCCTGTATATTGTAATATAGTTGCTGCTTGTGTCTGAATGTAGTAAATTCCACCGAACGTTATGTTAGCGAGGGTGAAATGGCCTCATCCATCTTAGCTTCTCAAGAGAACAATTACATTGTTTCTGATGGATAAAGTACATAGGAATTTAAATAATCCTTTAGGACAGAGATACACAGTTTTTTTTGTTCTTCCAGGACTTCATGTGAGACAGAACAGTTAAATTGGACATTTAAGCTGTTTAGTGCTTTAGGAAAGTTATTCTACTTTTTTAGCTGTTGATAGCGAAGATCTCCCTGTAACTTTGCTGCATTCTTAAATGGCATTTTTACCTGTGTTGTATACACTGCCCTGGACTTGGATAATATGAGTTATTAGAATTACGTTTAATAAGGAGATCCACACTGTTGCCAAATCTGTCCCCTACTCTGATGATAAGAAAATTCGTTAAGTGCTGTGAGGATGTCCCCCCTGTAGGTAGTGGCGTGCTACAGCAGACAGTCTTTATAACTGAAATGCTTGTCCTAATGCCTGACGTCATCTTTGCTACAAATAGAGCAGATTCTGTTTTCCCATCTCTAGTGAACCATTCTTCGTTTTCAGAAAGATCTTGTGCCAATTTGCAATTGTAGCCGTGTCCTCCATCTTAGTTATGTGTTCTCTGGCTTCAGCAAGCGGATTCATTCTGCTTCATCACGTGGGTCACGCGTGCTGTACCTCAGTGTACTTGTTGATTTTGTCAGAACTAAGCTGCCATTCTCTAACAGTTTAAGCTATCTGACTGCTGCTGTTAGCATTGCCTGCCTCTCTTGCTCCCATCAGTGCTTGAGGTGACTCAGGCTCCAAACTGGCAGAAAACACTTTTTTTTCTGAAGCAGGGTAGGTTTTCTGTTGATGTAGTGCTGCCAGCAAGCACGGGTCAGATCGGTACTGAAGCCAGTGGGAGGCAGAGAGTGGGACTGTGACAGCCAGCAACTAGATTGACTGAAGCTACTGTGAAACCTCAGCCTAATTATGTCTGTGTTTTCCTGAAATCTTGTGCAGAACGGGACAGCGCTGGTGTTGAGTAGAGCAGATTTGTTGTTCTGCAGTTCTTTTTTTAACAGCAGCATACTTGCTTTGTGCTTCTCTGAGGACTGATGCTCAAATTCCCTGTCATTTTTGTCATTAGACTCCTATCCTGTATGGAACACTGTGCACTTGTCCAAGTCAGCATGCTGATGTCCAGTGAGGCAGTTCCTGTTGTCAAATTATGATCTTGTGTTTTCTGCACTCGAGAATGTGCCACTTGTGTAATACCAGCTTTCCTAGCTGTGTCTGAAAGTATTGTATCTGTCACAAATGAAACAACACAGATTTCTGCTGATAATGAAAATCCCATTTTGGTTTGGCTGGAGACTGGTAGCTTGGGCTTGAGAGCACTGTTTGCAAGTGTTTGAACTACTCTGCGATTTCCTGCAGACTCAGTTACTTTGCTGTAAGGCAAAACAATACCAAAAACCTTAGAGAGATCATGATCTTTAACATGTATCATTTTCCTTTTAAGTAGTTCGGTTATCTTATCAAAAGGAAGTCAGATTCTTTTTTCAAAACAAATCTGTGCTGGCCAATTGTTACTTCATATAGCTTCACGATTGGGACTACTCAAGTAGCAGACTCTGGTCTACTCTAAGTACAGACTGCAATTACATTTTGGATAGGCCTTCCCCAGAAACAAGACACCAGGTCTTCCAGTATGGGATTTCAAACTTCCTGCTCGCTTGTGGAGTTACTGCAGCCAATGCATGTTTTCAGATCTTTGTGTTACAGAATTGCACAGCAAGTTTAGGGTGCTTTAAGAGTAGGAAAAATAGTTGCACTCTAAAATGCTGTAATGAAGATATCAGTGTTTGATTGCTTGTTCTCACGTCCTTTTGTCTGCCTCTCAAAACTAGTGTGAGATTTCATACTGTGACTGAGTGGATGTAATAACTGGCTGCTGCTGGAAGGGTTAATTGCTGATGATATCCTTTATGCTTGTCTGGCCACTTGATGAGCAGCTAGTTCATCTAGGGAACTGAAGCGAAAAGTGATTCAGTAAAACTGGCTCACTAAGAGGTCGAACAAGCTCCAGAACCAGGTTGTCAGTATGGGAGGGAACAGGATGAACCATGGCAGGAGGGAACAGCTGCTTTAATAGCTCAGCTTTATTGTGAAACCTTTGGGTGTTCGGCAGAAGCATCTAAGGTCCTCCTTTTGTTTGCCTGACTTCAGTCTCCTGTGATCTCATCTTTCTACAAAAGATCTCTGCAGTTATTTCTCATGGTTCAGTAATTGCTTTGGCTAGTTCTTCCTGGAAATTTGGATCAGTTTTGTCATATTCTGGTGACTTGAATGCATTGAATTGCATAAATACTTAATTAGTATTTTTCTTTCCTAATCCACGCTTCTGACTCTTTGCTAAAAATTAATTGCCATAAATATTTTTCCTAGTTAATTTTTTCATGCAGATTTCATCAAAAAAGACATTAAGTTTTTCTGTTGTCATCTGCCTTTCCTGTTAAATAGTTAAAGTATTGCTTTTCTTCTCTTATATAATCTGTTTTCTCTATCCTCCTGATTTGAAGTCTAAATGCTGTTCTGTTCAAGTTACATTCACTTACCTTTGGCTTCTGCTGAAAAGAATGAAATGTTTTCATACGTTAAATTTGTGATTTTCATATGTCATCTGTAGTATGATGGATCGGTTAGAAGTGAAAAATACTCTGAATGGAGTGGATTTGGCATTGTAAAGCATTGGATAGGGCATTATATGACTACACCAAGATCATACTTTTTCTGGCAGATTTCTTTTTCAGATTCTGAAATCTGAAAAAAATGGACCAATTAACTTATGACTTACTGTTTCAAAGTGAAATGTTTTTTCTTTTGATGCCCTTGAGAGCAGAAAAGGCATGTTCCAAGAAGATAAGTGTATCGGGGTTTCTAATAATAATAAAAAAATCCAGGAACTGTAGTTAGTGTGTATCAGTGTTATGTTTTGTGCAGCTATCCTAGAATATGCTTTAACTGATTAAATACTGCAAGTTGTAATTCTTGAGACTTGGCTTTTTGCTTTTGCAGTTAGTGCCCCAGATGGATTAAGCTGGTGTGGTGAACTTTTCCAGTGTCCACCTTCGTGTTAGGAACTTATCGTCAGACTGATGCAGAGGTGCAAAGACATTTTTGCTCTGGTTCTGTTTTGTGAGTTACTGCAGTGGGAGATTTCACTCCTGGGGCTTTTCAGGTGTGACCTCACAGAAGGCCAGAACACCAGGTCTTAGTAGGATCCTGTATTCTTGAGGGTATAAAACAGGAAAGAAGTATTCCATGGCATGTAGAATAGTGTGACACAGATAAATAACAGCATAATTGCAAGTGCTCATCATTATTTCATTCAAGGCCCTTGTAGCTCATATATTTAGTATCTTTTTTATTGGTTTAAATTTTTTTTATTCTTTTTGCTTCTTCTGTACAGACCTGGTGACAGGCTTTGTTCTTCCAGCCTTGGTAAGCTTCTGCCTGTGGAAATCACATGGTGAAGGAGGCTTAGCTGATTTTATCAGTGCATCTTGAGCTGTGCTTTCTACTGTGAACCCCAGGAGGATCTGATTTGTAGCAATTGCATCAGTGAAAATCTTGGTTGAGATAGTCCCATGTTGTTATTCATATTTCACTGTGAAATGCTCTTCATGATTCAAAACCTCATCTATAGGTGTTCATTAGACAAAATTGACTGTGATTATAGTACAAGACAGTAATATGGAAGACACCAATAAAAATGGAAATACAGGAGGTTTTTTTCACTGTTCTTTTATGTTTAGCATTTATTGGCTTAATTTTAGCCTTTGAAAATAGAATATGAGGTTTTATATTCCCTGTTGCCCGTGTTCTTTGAAAACAAAATAATTCTGTCATTTTGTGTGCCTGAATCTTCTATGCTCTGTGTTGGTTTTGGTTTGTGGGGCTTTTTGTTTGTTTTGTTTGGTTTGGTTTTTTTTTTTTTTTTGAGTAGTTGGGTTTTTTAAAAAGCAATTTCAAGACTTAAGTGATGCTGCAAAACAGCTAGAAGATTACACAGAGGGTTGCATTGAGAAGACAACATCAGAAAGAAGGGCATTTGAAAGCTTTCGATTTCTTGTTGAGTTCTGCCATATTCTGTCCTTCCTGCTTAACTATTTGTTATTATTTTGGGTCGACCCATTGTCAAGAAAAGTGCCCAGGGTGGAAAACTAATTTCTCCCCTGATTTAGCGCTTCATACACATATAGAGGTGGGAGTGTGAAGCAGTTTAGCGAATTCTCTTACTGTTCACCTCATACACCTTTACATAAAAAGCAGGCCAAGGAGAGGTAACACTGAGGACAGTCATTCTCTTGGCTAGGCTACCTCAGCACCTGAGTTCTTCCTTGGGGACAATATCAACTGAACTTCTTGAGCATTCCGAAGTAAGACATGGCTTGTAACTGGGTGTTACTAGTGCTCCAGCCAGGTGAAAAATGAACCCAGTAAAAGGCAGAGCTCCTCCCTGGATTAGTACACCAGAGGGGTTCATCGTGCAGCTGCATGATTGCTAGCACATATTCCAGGGAAGCAGCAGGAACGTGCAGTTAGAGGCAGGGCTGCTCCTTTGGTGTGTTTCCTCCTCCATACCCACGCCCTCATTTCCAGCAGATTAAGAATAACATGAAACCGCATGCTCTTGCTGTTGACATAGGCACACCTTGTTATGGTTTTTGTTCCTCCATTTTCTTGTGCCTGAAATTGAGATAAATACCTCTGCAGAGTCCAAGTTTGTCCTTTGAATTTTAGTGCTACTGCATATGCAGAGTGCTAATACCTGAGAATGAAACAGTGAAAAGATACAGCTGACTAGTAATGCCTGCTCCTTTTTCCTCCTGGTGCTATTCTATTCTAAAAATCAGTTTGTTTTTTTTCATAGGATTGTAGAGTAGGATAATAGAATATTCTGAGTTGGAAGGGACCCATCAGGGTTGTTGAGTCCAATTCCTGGCCTTGTGCAAGAATCCCAGTTCCAAGAGTCACACCATGTGCCTGACAGCATTGTCCAAAAAGTTCTTGAACTCTGGCAGGTTTGCTGTAGTGACCACTTCCTTGTGGAGCCTGTTTCAGTTCCCAGCTACCTTGTGGGTGAAAAACTTTCTTGATGTTTATCCTGATATCTTTTTTCTTTTAATCAGAATGGTCTTACCAGCTTCATAATGAAAAATATTTTACAATTTTAAAAATTAGTTTTGAATATAATGAATTAACTAGTGGTAGAAGTCTAGTTTACACTGATTATCAGGAATATTATGTTATTTATTTAATATCCTGTGGCTATCAGCTGATTGTCTTAATGTGGTTATACATGGAAAACAGAATATAGAGAAATGACCTGTCAAAAATGTAACTCGGGATGACACATGAAAAAGAACAACAATTGATTAAGAAGACCAGGAAGAAAAAAATGTCTTCAATTTTTTAAAATTCCTGCCTGAATTTTTAAGGTTAATGGTTGTTCAGAATTCATGTGCTGATAGGGAAAACCTTCATTTGAAGTTAAGCAGCTTGTGAAGTTATAGCCACATTAAAATTTTTAACCTTGAGAATTATTCCATTTTAAATTTGTGAAATCTGTTGGAAGAGTGGAAAAATAATTTTTTTTTGCTTCTTTTCTCCTTCTTCAAATTTTTGTAGTTTTCCAGCTTGTAGTTGGGAATAGAGATACTTGTAACTGAGAATGCTGGCATGCTGCATAGACTTTGCTTACTGCTGTGCTAGTCTGATAACAGCAGCATACTTTTTCTTTATTCCTCTCTGCTGCTTTCTCCTTGCTGGTTCATAGTGTGCTTGGAAGGAAGAAGCAAACATTTTTCACTCCTTAAATGTATTTTTGGCATAGTTAATAGGAAAAAAAAACCTGTTTCAGTTTACTCACTGTAAACTAACATTGCTGGAAAATTAATTTCCTTCTTCTAAGAAGACATTTTTCCATATTAGCCCATGTATAAAACACTTCCAGAAACCAAGTTAAATATTGTTTTTGGTAATTTCATTAGCAGTTTTGAGCTTCCTTATTTATTCACAACATTTTGGATAGAAATGTCTAGGTCTTCATCAGATAGAAAGTTTCATTTTTTTAATGAAAGCACTAAAGCCAGAGGGAGAGGCAAGAGTTGAGTGTAGAGTTATTTCAGTTGAGTGTCATGAACGTGAAGCACTGTCTAAAGAGCAATTGCTGTTAATATTGCCAGTGTTGGTATCTTGTTCTTAAGGCACAAAATTGAAACAGTGTGTTTTAGGGAGGAAAGATGTATGTTTGCTACAAGTCTGTACATTCATCTTGACCTTGTTAATGACTCTGTTATAGTCCAATAATGTGCACACTCACCTAAAACTGCTATACTTGCCTGAGCTACAGAGGTTTTTCAAGTATGGCTATGCTTTAATTGCATCATTTATTTTCTTTTAATAAAAGTTTAATAAATAAAGTGAATTTAAAAGCTCCTGGCTACTTCTAGACGATGCCTGCATCAACCATAATTCGCTGAAGTGATTCAAACAGATGTTGCAGTACAAAGGACTGACTGTTGTTTGGACAGTTGCTCAGGTTGTTTGTATTATGAATAATTCTTAAATTTCAGGAGCCACTGAAACTGTTGCTCTTATGGTAGTGCTCCTCAATTAGAGTTTGCATTCCAAACACAACACCAGTTGTGCTGTAATGTACAGCTGTTTAAATGTAATGTCTTCAGAAGCCCAGAAAGCTCCCAAGTTTCTTGAACACTGGTGGCTGTGGTTTAGTGTGCTGTATTTTAAGCCTCTTCAGGGTTCTCACATGCAATGTGCTTTATATTTTTGATGAAAAATCCATTATATAGTCCATTTCCTCCTCCTTGCCATTCTGTCTTTGAACTTGGGGCTGTGTGATTTTTTTCTTCTTGCACTAATAAACTCCTGCACTGGTTTTCCTTGTTAGAGATGGTGAAAAGTGGACCTTGGAATGGAGTAGCTGCTGTCTGTTAATAGTCTTGGTCCCCCATCATGAGACTTCATCAATCCTGGTAATGAAATTACAGGCCTGACCGAGTGACTTTGTTGCTAGGCTACCTGTCCTCTGAAAAGCCAGTTGTTCTTAGCTTTGGCTGACCTTTTTAATACAGTGATTTCCGATTCAAGTATAGTTACTAAACTTCAGTATCCTCTCCATGAATATACAAGTGCTTCATGTTACAATGGCTTCTGTAACAATCCATTTCTAATGGACGTTCTTAAATTGCATGCACAAAGAGATTATTTATTTATTCCAGATTTGTGGATGACAACAGGTAGATTCAACAGAACATTTTGAGTCTTGAAAAGGCTTTGAGTCAAGATGACAAGAAGATGCTAGTTTTTTGTCAGAACCAATTGCATAATTTGTTTTAAAAGCCAAAAGCAGAATACAGTGGATTTGTGGAACCTTCCTGTTACCCACTTCAGCAGTCTTGTTTACATTTTTTATGTCAATCAAAATGCTAAGCATTTGGGAGCACATGGGATTCTTGGAGGGAAAAGAGTCTTTGGGGACTGCCTCCATTCACTTTGTGGGTCCTTATGGGTAGAATGAACTGTATCAAAACTGTCCTTGATCAAAGGAAATGCCACCTGAGAAATCACAATTCGTTATTGAGATGTGACTCACAGGTGCTGGGAGGTGAGGAGGCTGTCCTGAGGAGTTGCTTGTGTGCCCCTTGCCTGTGCTGGCTCAGGCTTCTGCTTTTCAGTATGGAAAGTCAAGCCCTCAGTTTCATGTAGTGCCACTGCTCCTAGTGCTGCATTCTCTGGCCGTAGTGTGGGATTGAAATGGCCTTTGAAGCCAAGATCTTCCCCCATTAGGAATACAGAACAACATATGCTTCAAATCCTAACAGTGTGTTACAGGCATCAATTTTTTCTGACTTCTGTCAGTAGTTGATCTAAAGCGTTTTGGAAAAAAAAGAGAAAAAACAAAAACGCCTCTTAAACCTTGCTGTGTTTTCTCTCTCTTCTGGGGCTAAGAAACTTTGTCTTTCCATAGTGAGAGTCATTTTGCTCATATGTACAGCATGTAATGTACAGTATGCACAGCTGACTTGGAGTTGCATAAGGATTTGGCAGGTGTCCAGCATGTTTCAGTTGCATTTTGCTGGTGGCTGCCAGGAAGTGGCAATGCTATGTCACAATGAGTAAGTACATTTGGGGGTTTTTAATGAAAAAAAGTTTTGCATATCTCAGTTTGTAGTTGTTTTTGATGTAAGTAATATGTATGTCTCAGATTCCCATTTCTTGTAAAACTCATAGATTCCAGAGTCTTTGTAGCTAAGCCACTTTTGAATGTTGCGGTAGCTTGTTTTCTGAATTGAAGTCTACTTTCAGAGTGCTTGGTCTTGTATATTGCTGTAGGCTATGATTCTTGAAGCTGCACATGGAATAAAGCATAGGAATGGAAAAGACTCTGGTTTTCTATGTTCACTGAAGGAAAATACAGTTTTAAAATGTATTGTTGCTGATGATGATTGTACACATGTAAAAATGGCACTACTGTATTACCTAGAATTTTGATCTGTTTTGATTTGTTGGGTTTTGCTCCATTGGAAACCTTCTCCAACAGCTAATGTAGTTTGTATCACTGGTAGGATTCAGTATTCCTTGTGGATAGTACATCCCTAAGGATGGGCTAACGGGCCTATGTTAATGGCTTTTTGGTATTGACAAAAATGTGGATTGGGAAAGGTCCTGTCAGTAATCTGCCGGGCTGGGGAGATTGCACTGGCTTCCGGCAGGAAATCTTTCTACATTCGTTTACCTCGGTGTTTCACAAGATTTGGTTTATGTTACTTAAATACAACTTTGATTTTAATGGCTTCATTTTATGTTAAAAACTGAAGGTGTTTACCTTTTATAAGTAAGGGAAGCGATGAATTCCTTGGAGTTGATACCTATTTTAAGGATTTAACTTGAGTTTGACGTGATTTTAATTAGTTTTTTTTTATGAACTTTTAATTTTCCTAGCTTTCCAAGACCAACTTCTCCAACAACAATGATTTTCGGGCTCTGCTGCAATCTCTTTATGCTACATTCAAGGAATTTAAAATGCACGAGCAGATTGAAAATGAGTGTATCATTGGTTTGCTTCAGCAGCGTAGCCGGACAGTGTACAATGTGCACTCAGACAACAAACTCTCAGAGATGCTTAGCCTTTTTGAGAAAGGGCTAAAGAATGTAAAGGTAAGTAGACTGTGAGATATTTGTGACCTGAGGAAAACATGCTGTGATTACATATTAGTTTGCCTTGACTCTTCTTCATATTCTTTATGAGTGAAACTAAGGAGGAAGAAGAAACTTTTGTGTTTTTTTGATACTTTCTCGTCCAAAACACAAATTCTTTCGCCATTCACCACAATTACTAAGTTTCTAGTAAGAAGTCTTTTCAGAGATGTGTTTTGTGACAGACGGTCTTCACTGTATAATTTGAGGAGTTTTGGAGGGATAGCAGGGACATTTCAAATGTAAAAATTGTTTGGCTAACTGTTCAGAAGTTCCTGGCTATAGAAATAATGGAGTTTTATTAATTTGTTAGGAAACCTTGAGGATCTTTTTTTTTTGTGATTGCTTTTACAAATGGGCATGATTCCCTGTCTTAAAAAAAAAAGCAGCATTGTTTTATTCTGTGGCTCTTGTACTTCTTCCAGTAATCTGTGGCTCAGCAGTCCTGTTAATGGTCCAGTCATCAAAGAACTCTAAATATTATTTCTGCATCTGGCTTTTTTGACAGCGACTTATCTCTAAGTTCTTCTCCGGTAGAATTCTTCTTGAATTCTTCCATGTCTTTCTCTTGAGGTACTCAACTCCTCCTTCCTGCCCCATAAGAACTATAGTCTCCTGTAGTCATTTGACATTCTGCATTACATTTCTGGTATGTGTGGTCCAGATTTTTAGTAAGAAAAATACTAAATATGCAGTTGATTGACTCAGTTTTACCATCTAAGCCTCGTTTTGTCTCGGGAACCCTACAAATTATTTTTTTCCCTATGCATAATAAACCTTAAATTTTGTTTTGTGTCCATTAACAAATCAGGAAATGAAGGAAAGAAGGAAATTTAACACTTGGCTTTGTGTTACACCTTCTCTGATAAGATGCTAGTGTTATTCTGTTTCTAGATTTCTTAAGTGTGCAAAACCAGATTTCTTTAGTGGTTAGTTTAATTTAAACTGATGGCTTAATCTTGTCTCTGTAATAGTCAGGGTTTCTTGATGTTGTAGAAGCTTGAAAAGAAAAACCACATTTGCAGTAAGAGTTAGGAGGAACTTTAATATGTTGCAATTACTGGGCAGTTTTCAGAACTAGCTGCTTATTAGTGACTCAGAGAATAATCTAACAAATTGATACATGAGGTTGGATGAACTTGGATGTTTACAAGTCAGTGACATCTTTATTTAAGAGTTCTTTCAATTTCCAAAGTAAAAATCTGTACAGCAAGTCTGACTGTAAATTCTGATTATAATTTGGAAGTTAGAATTTTAGAATGACTAAGGTAAAATATATTCATTTAAAAGATTAAGTAGAGCTGTTTTATCCTAGAACACTTTATATACAAACCATGCAAATACTTAAATTAGTCTGCTACTACTTAGAACTTTGTGTGAGATTGTGGATTGGCAGATTTCAGTCTTTGCTCCAAAGTAAAAATGGGATTAGAGAAATGAGTTCATATGTGCTAAGACAATAAATTGGGCTCAGGCAAGAAGAGAATTCTTTGCTCTGCCTGTTAAGAGGCCAGTACACAGTGTCAGTGTCATTAAGTAAGCACGTTTTTACCATGAAATAGAGCAAACCTGCAGCATACATGGGAAGGACATAATGGGCTTTCCTTTGAACCACTACTTTACTGGACAGTTCAATTCTTGGATGACTGGATGAGATTGGGTAACCATGTAGTCTTTCCTTTATTCTCAGAATGAATATGAGCAACTAAACTATGCGAAACAGTTGAAGGAGAGATTGGAAGCCTTTACCAGGGATTTCCTTCCTCATATGAAAGAGGAAGAGGAGGTAGGTACAGATTTTCTTCAAACGTGATGAAGATCTTGCTTGGGGTCTGGAAGAACTGAATAGGGACAAATGACTTTGAGGTTCATTGTTTTTTCGGTTCTCTGTTTTTATTGCTATGCTAATTTACCTTCAGGAATGTGGTGTCATTGTTTAGTACTCTGGAAAGTTACATGTTCTGAAACTGAGTATAGAGAAAGTTTATGCTGAAAATCTAGTTCTTGAAAAAATTGATAACAGAGTCCATTTGGGCTAGGATTGTTTGCAGCAAGTAGTTTAAATGGATATGTAGCAAAACTTAAACGAGAAAAGAGATGTCCTGTAAACCAGTGCTACATGACTCAAACTGACACTCCCAAACAGCTTCTGACCTATATTTGAAACATAGACTAGTACTGCCAGTCTGATGATTTATGGGTATCCGAAAACTGGGAAGCATCTTCTCAAGTCTGTACATGGGAAGTCTTTTCTCATGTTTTTCTTCCTTGCTACTTTGCCTTCCATGTGAGTACCTTGATAAGTTGTATGGGTTAAGCAACTTTAATCCCTTCCTTTTTCTGGTGGGGAAAACAATTTAAACAGCTTGCCTGATACTGTGCTATGATCTGTTAGAAAGCAGGGGGTTAGAATTTAATACTTCCATGGTCCTGTCCTTAGGTTCACTTAATGCATGACATGTTTTACTTTGAGAGAATTTGAAACAGGAAATTCTGTGTTGGTAGGTCTATTGACTATTTCTGTCAGCACCAGATTTTTTTTTTTCCCTTTTTCCTTTGTGTTAGGTTTTCCAGCCAATGTTGATGGAATACTTCACTTATGAAGAGCTGAAAGATATTAAGAAGAAAGTAATTGCACAGCACTGCTCACAGAAAGAGGCTGTAGAATTCAGAGGTCTCAGTAAGTGGAATCAAGCAGAAGAGCTTCAGAAGGTCTTTAAGTATTCTGTGGATGAGAAGGCAGATCAAGGTGAAGTATCTAGTTAAAGTAACTTTCAAACTGCAGTTGTTTTCTAAAAAACCACACCTAGTGATGTAACTAGTAATGTATGGGCAGAAAGAGTAGTTCTTATAAAATGGGCATATCTGCAAACCAGTTTTGAAACTTCAGATACTTAATTGTTTGATATGGGCATCTTGGCAGGTTGTAATGTAGATAGTGCTTCACTGTTTACCTGTTCTCCACAGTCGTCTTCTCCCTTCCATCCCATGTTAATATTTCATACAATAAACAGATGGAAAATGTAATTAACTTCTAATTTCATGTTTCCATTGAAATTATATTTTCTATTTGCAGACTCTGCATTTCATTCTTGTTTTTTAGGACAGCTTTGTAAGCTTTTTGTATTGATGTTTCAATAACACAATAGTTATCCAAGTGACAATATTTCAAATTAAAAGCATTCACCTTCCCAACTCCTCTACCTAACTTTCCTGGGCCTCTCAGGAATGAGAAAGGACCTGTGAGTAATGCAAGTGAATGAATCTGTGCAGCATGTGAATAAGTCAGAGGAAGTGTGTGTTCTGAAAGTGGATACTTAATTTGCATTTATTTACCTTTTCTGGTGAAACTTAGAATAAATAACTACTAAAGTAGACTTCAGGCTCGTTTTATGACTTCTGAATCAGCCTAAGTTGTCTGTATTTACAGTTTTCTCTCTTAACAAAAAAGAACTGATGCCCCCAAGGAAGGGGAGTTAATGTATCAAAAGTGTAATGCTGGTGTGAGTCTGATATGTAGAGCGAGCTTTCAAGGACTGAGTTTGTGATGTTAATAAGATGTGCTGCTCTCATTAGAAAAACTTGACAAATTACTCTGTAATCAGATTTTTTTTTGATAAAACTTGACTTCTCTGAACTACTCAACTGGTCGTTTTCTGCCCTCCAGGTGAAGCCTTCAGAAAAGATCATGGTCCATTCTGTGAAATACTATTGAGTCTTAACAGATGAATGTGACAGATGTAGCTTTGTGGCATTACTTGCTGTTAAATCTAACTGGAATAGCAGTTTTGGGACAGTAGTAATTCTGCAATCATTGTGATCTAGGCTTTGGGAGAGGAGAATATGTGTTTTTCATTAATTTTTAAGAAAAGGAAGAAAGTAAAATAACTTGCAGTCCTGTGCAGGCTTAACTGTATTTTCCTGCAAAATTCTCTGTAATTCATGCAGCAGCATGCTAGTTGTACAAATAAATACATTGATTCATCAAGTGAAACTGTATTTAATTATATTTTTTGAAGTAGCAATAGCTTGTCACGTGGTAAAGTTTACATTATGCTCACTTTTGAAGATTCTTGCAAAACAAAAACCTGATGCTTCTCTCTCTGTGAAAATTCTAGGCACTGTAGAAGTAAAACCCCACTATTAGTAAAGCCTGCTATTTCGAAGGAGTTCTGAAAACTCCTTTAGAAATACTTTTTTCAAGGAAATTTTTCTGAAACAAAACATTAAAAATCTCTTAAAACAGCCAAAAGCCTCACTAACCAAAGCTCTGAATTTGTTATTTTATATAGTTTGCAGCTCTCTTTGCAGTATGGTGATCAGGGAGAGCTGTTGGAAATAGTTCCTACTGCTGTCCATTGAAGTATTAATTACAGTGGTCAAATTTTAGTCTCTCTTCTAGTACTTAGTATTATCTCATCTTAGTACTTAGTGTTTATTACTTTACAGCCTGAATGGCTCCTCACCATTCAGAAGTTAAAATTGTCAATGCTAGCAGCTAAAGCTAGAAATAAAATTCAAGACAGGTGCAAAGAGTTGAGCATGAACTTTTCTGTGTCCCAGTCAAGAGGCTGAGTGCTTCCAGCGAGAGTGGTCCCAGCTGGTAGGTTCTGCGTGCTAGTACTGTTTCCTGGGAATGTGGCAGACCAGGTACAGATACCATCTGCAACAGAAGGCATTTTTCTTAAAGCATTTCATTTATAGCAGGTATGGCTTTCATCTTTCTGTGGTTGAGTAGCATTAATTTACTTTTTTTTTGAATGAATGAGCCAGATGAGAAAGTGGCAAACAGAGATCTGAGCTGGTTTGTTGTTGTTGTTCAAGGTGTTGTTACAGTGACAGCTTTTTAAAGCCAAGCCAATACCTATCTTTAACAGTTAAAATTTTTTCAGACTTATTTTTGATTTTTCTAGTTAAAATGTGAGTTCCACTGCTGTTATTAAAGCTGTTAGGCTGTGCTTCCCTTAACACACGCTTTCTGTATTTCAGAAACCGAAGTAACAGGGCACACCACAAATATTACTAATCTCCCTCCTGAAGTAATGGTGACCATTTTCAGTTACCTTAACCCCCAAGAGTTATGTCAGTGTAGTCAAGTAAGCACTGAATGGTCACAGTTGGCTAAAACTGGATCTCTGTGGAAACATCTTTACCCTGTTCGTTGGGCCAGAGGTAAGTTCCATTTAGCTCCTTTGAAAGCGCATCAACTATCAGAATTTTTGGGCCTGTATAAGAGTGTTTTAGTATAGGCTGAGCCTGACAGCTGAGCATGTGAGGTGTACCTTTCTGACAAGGATAGTGTCTTGAAACTTGATCGAATGTTGAAAATCCCCAAAACATACATCAGTCTTGTAGAATTAAGAAACTAGAAGTTGTCTTGGTTGAAACTCCTGAGCACATTTTGTATCCAGTTTACCTAGTTTTACTGAGATAAACCCCCCCCTTTTTTTACTTGTATGAATGCTAATATGTTCACTAATACAGCATATGAGTTATTAAATAATATAAGGAGTTTTGAATTATAAATACTGCTGTTACACTTATATCAGTAAAATTATTTTCTTAGGTTACTAGGTAGAAATGAAATGCATAACTGCAGAAAGGAAGTTCAAAATAAGTGGAGTTCTAATCCTTCCTCACAATCTAGTGAAGCTTCAAAGAAAACTGAATGTTTAGTTTTAGTATTGATTCTTTAGGTATATTACTGCAGTAATTTCTACTGCAATAAGTGTTTTTTTTTAAACTTTTTTCTCTCAAACTCTTCTGTTAATTAGAATATCCTATTGAGAAATGTGGCCTTTGCAAAAGTACCTGTTCAAATAGACAAAATCCTCTGTATTCTAGTGAGGTTAGTTACAAGTCATCAGAGTGTGTTTGTAGCCTTATGTCCATATTTATGAGTATTAAAGAATCACTGGACTATGGAACTGCAGGTTTCACAGTGCTGTCACAACAGTCAAGTTCAGTAAAAGGAGAAAGTCTGTGCTGTTTAATAAGTCTTTTGTATGCCTTTAAGATTTTAAGAGAAAAAACTGCGTTTATATAACTTAGCTTTAGAGATACAAAAAAATAAAAACTTCTCTATGACTTCTAAAATTTGTACAAGGCAGAGAGGAATTAAGTAACTTCTTGGTCTGATTTTTTTTTTTGTTAGTTTGTTTGGGTAAATATTCCTGAAAGCAGTAGTTTGGTTCCTGAACTACCAAAGACTGAGTAGAGAGGCTCCAAAGTTCAAATTCTTAAATTTGCATTTGCAACAGAGTTGTCTTAATAATTCAGTGCTGCACACGCACAAAAAAAAAAAAAAGATAATAGGCAGCTGCTTAAAATGAGTGCCTCTAAACCTGATTTGGCACAACAGAAAGCTGATCTCATGATGTTCTGTTTGTACTACTGCAGTTGTTTGTACAGAAGTGCTTTAACTGGGTGGAAGCTTCTCAGATGGGATTTGCTGCCACAGGGAGGGGAAAAGAATTGTATTTTTATGTAGGCTTAGTTAAATTTTAAACTTTTTTTTCCTTCTAGTACACAGAAGGCCTCTGAGCCTTCTTATGTAATATGAAGTTTCATTAAAGATAATGAGAAATGTTACCAAAACTTCATGGTTGACAGTCAATTAGGATTTCATTGTCATTGTGTTATTCATGGAAGAAACATTGTTCTTTTAGCTACTACTCAACAGGAGTTGCTCTTGCTTTAGGAGGAGTAGGGTTCCCCCCTGTAAGATAGTTAAATAAGGTGGTTTGTTTTTCAGCATGTTTTCATCAAGGGAGGCAGCAGAGCTGCTTATCCTGAGCCCAGCATTCCATATATCCATAAAGTAGAAGTAAATTAACGCCTGTGCAGTAACCTCAAGGGAGAAGGGGTGCTCCACCAGCTAAAACAGCAGAGCTGTTGTTGATCATCACATTCATCCAGATGTTCTAAAAAATGATTGTGTATTGATTTGAGTCATATGTACGTTACAAGTATTCTGTAGGTGTTTTAAGCGGGATACTTTCGGAATTTGGTTTTTTGTGATCTTGGAATTGTCATGTGCAGGGACTAAAGCCAGGCTGGTTAACTGTATATTTGTGGTATTCCAGAGGAAAAGAGAGATATCTTCAACCAAGTGTTACACTAAAAGCTGATGAATAATTTATTTACCAGAAGGAACTTGAGCACCTAGACAGTCCAAATAGTCCATGATTGTTTCTGTTACTTTTGTGATCATATTGGTCTCTACTAAGCAAGTGAGGACAGGAGCCATGTCTCAGACAGGCATAATAGGCTGTGAGTTCTGGGATGGTACTGAAACTGTTCTAAGAATCTTTTGAAGCTTAAGGATACAGATCAAACAAATAATTATTTTAAGGTTTAGTCCAGTCTTAGTTGAGATGAATTTGAAATTCATTAATGTCTCTTAAATCAGGTCGCAGTATACCGAAAAGCTATCAGTGCTGATTTCTGCTGCAGTGAGAAATTTTTATTAATGTTTTTTTCCTTCTTCTTTTTGGGGGGTGGTGATGAGTAGGTGATTGGTATAGTGGTCCTGCAGCAGATACTGAGACTGAACCTGATGAGGAATGGGTGAAAAATAGAAAAGATGAAAGTCGTGCTTTCCAGGAATGGGATGAAGATGCTGACATAGATGAATCTGGTAGGTATAGTTGATTTTGGTGAAGTGTTCTTTTTTTCCTGAAGATGACTTAGCTGTAAGAAACAAGCTAAGTGGAAAAAAAGGGAGCTGGAGGTTGGTAGGAGAGAAGCAGGCATCTGATTTTAATGACTGGAATTAATTTGTCTAGGAAAAGCAAACATGAGAGCAGGTAGAAAAGAGTTATGGGGGTGTGTCTGTAGGTATAGGCTAGGCTCATCTCTTCAGAAAGTTTGGATGAATCATCTTGTATCCTGATGCACTCTAGGCTTGATTTAAAACTTGTCCTGAGCTGTTAAATTACAGCTATATATATATATGAAATGCCCTGTGAGATAGTATTTTGATATCTAAAGCAAGTTCGGTGGAAACAGCTGCCCCAGGCTGCCCTGAGCAGTACATAATCTGTAGTAAATATTTCTTCAAGTCCTTTAATGATTTTAAGTCTTTCTCTCTGGGTTTGTTTTGCAGAAGAAGCAGCTGAAGATTCACTTGCCATTAATATAGCACAAATGGAAAAACGTTTACTTCATGGCCTAATTCATCATGTCCTCCCGCTTGTAGGCTCCTCAGTGAAGACATTGGTATTGGCCTACAGTTCTGCAGTGTCCAGCAAAATGGTGTGTAATTTGAAACTTGCATTTAGTAATTGTGGCTATGCAGTCTTTAATTAATAACTGACGTGTTTGGGTAGTATAAGCGGGTTGCAGTCCAAAACAATGCTAATTTGTAAGTTGTCTCTAGACACTGTGTGCAGCCTTAGTGGCTTGTATCTTTACTGATTATTTTCCTTTCTTTTTTCAGGTTAGACAGATCTTGGAGCTTTGCCCCAACTTGGAATATTTGGATCTCACTCAAACTGATATTTCAGACTCTGTATTTGAAAGGTTAGATAATTGTTTCCTTTAACAAAAAAATTATAATCCATGTTTTTGAGTGGCATGGGGAAACATTCAAACATTTCTTAGTCCTTTTCCAAGAAAGAAAGAGAAATCAAATTGGTAACTCCCATGTGACTTGTGACTAAGAACTAAACTAGGGTAACAAATCACTGAAATACCAAATAAAACATGTAACTTTGTAGTGGCCATTTTAAATTCTCTGTCTTCACTGTTGGATGCTTTTTACCTATCAGTGTATAGCTATAACAATAGCCCAACAATAGCCATAACAATAGTTGTGTTTTTGCTCTAGTATTAAGAACTTGTCCATAGATTTTTATGGAGTTGCTCAGTTAAGGAAGTTCTTTTGGTCTGCTATAGCTGGTAGGGTTTGGAATACTGCTATTTCAGACCTCAAATGAAATGATAGGCAAAGCTCTAAGGCTTAGGTGTATTGTCTGTGGATTCCTGAGTTTTACTGAGGCCTGCAGAAATGTCATTGATGTCAGTGGGATGGTGTATGGATGCAGAACCCGCACCAGTGGGTCTTACCGCTGTATTGAAACTCAGCAGGTATTTCAGTGTTCTGCATTTGCATCATGTAGTGCTCTCAGGTAGTGTGAACACCACACAAAATCTTACCAGCAGGGATGCTGGTAGCAACACCCAGCAGCTTGTATAAGAAGTCTTATTTGGAGTAAAAGCTTTATAGAATTTTCAGGGCTCGGAAGTCAATCTTTGAGCTTTTTTCAATATCTAGTGAAATTTACCTTATTTGCCACTCATCATATATCTGTATTTACAACATTCCAGTTTGTAACTACAAAAATTGGTTTGGCTTGCTCTAAATATAAATAATTACTTATAGAAATAAATTACTTATAGTAAATTTATAGTAAAATTAGATCAATTAAAATATTTATTTAAATTAAAATGTAATATAACTTATAGTAAATTCACTTAAAGAAGTAAATGATAGTAACATTAACTATGGAGAGGTAAAGGTCAGTTAAATCACTTATATAATTTTATAGCTAATAATGTAAAAATATTAATGTAGATAACATTTCTTTTCCACTTGAAAAAGGTAAGACTAAGGGAGCAAGTTTTTGTTAAAACGAAAAAGGCTTATTTTTAATTAATGATGAAATAATTAGAAACACAGGATCTGTTTCAGGAATCCATCTAGTATTCCTAGAAGAAATGGGAAAGGACAGGAGGACATATGATCTAAGTACACTGGCATTTCAGCCAAGATTGAGAAACTCAAAATTCTAGAAATTACAGCTGTTACAAGACTTCAAACTGAGTATGGAATCTCAGATGTATTTTTTGGGGGGTGAAATTTGCTAGTTCAGTATTTTCAGCCTTTTGGGAAGTAACTTCGATGTTTAGTAACTCAGATGTCTCTTGGTAGTTTCTGGTGAGTATAATGCACTTGTTTTTTGAAATTCTTAGGTGTGTATTTGGTGCTTGCAGTCTGATCTATTATTCAAACATTTGTTCAGTATATAGCAAATTTGGACTTCTTTTAAGTCTCAGTATATGGAGAAATATAAGTTGTTACTGATTCATGAATGATTTCACGTTTCTCTAGACATAATTTTTCTAGGCATATACAGAGCACTTGGAGTATCTAATCTGTGTGTGGGGTAGCTTCTTTGTATATTATGTGAATTAATACAAGTATTTTACTTGTGAAGTGTTTTTTCATACTTTTAGCCTTAACAGCTTTTTCCGAGCAAAAACTAAAAAAACTCAACCAAACCACTTTTTTCCCCCCTCTTATTTCAGCTGGTGTTCAGTTGGGTATTGTCAAAATCTACGCCACCTTGATCTGTCTGGATGTGAAAAAATTACAGATGTGGCTATAGAGAGGATTTCCAGAGCACTGGGTATCATATCAACTCATCATACCAGAGGTATTCTGAAAAGCTGCAGGAACAGGAACACTAAGACTTTGTGGAAAAACAGAGAGATTACTCTGCAGTCCAACCAGAAGTATAATGGTTTGCATGAAATCAGCAATGAAAATCTCATTCAGGGAGGAAATGGTGAGCAGCACTGGACTAAACCTGACGGCTCAGAAAACTTCAGTTCTGCTTATGTGTGGATGCTAGATGCAGATGATTTAGCTGACATTGAAGATGCTGCAGAGTGGAGACACAGAAATGTTGAAGGATTTTGTCTTATGGAACCAACATCCCATATTAATTGTTCTGCATTGTGCTACAGTAGAGACATTTATGGGTTAAGGACTAGAGGGTGGCAGCAGCACTGTGCTTCTACTGACTTGATTTACTGCGGTCACTCATTTTGTTGTGCTGGCACAGCACTAAGAACTATTCGAGCACTTCCAGAGTCCTCTGCACTGTGTAAAAAACCAATAAGGACTAAGCAGTCAGAGAAAAAAGACTCTGCATACTCTGGGAGTGAAAAAACAGAGGAAGAGACTGCACGAGTTCTTCAGTTTCTCAGTCTGTCAGGCTGTTACCAGATAACAGACCGTGCTCTCAGGTGAGGAGACATTTTCAAACTATTTTGCTGCAGGATATTTTTTCTAATTTTATTTGTTGGGCCATTCTGGGATGAATCTGCCTCATTTCAGTAGAAACATTTTTATTGAAGAAGCTGGTAAGTTTTAAGTGGTCTTTCCTTCTTAAATAGTTACAGTACTAGACTTGAAAACGTTTTCCAGCTTTTCTTTTGGAGAGAACAGTAAAATCTTTTATATGTGTCTTCTGAAGTCAAGTATTTGTATGAATTTGTTGTTCTAGAGAGTATAAATGATTTTAGATTTCTTAGTGATTTATTGTTAAGAAATTGTTTTGCTTCACCAATTTTTTTATAATTCCTGCAGTATGCTTGAAACTCTGTAAAACTGGAGTAACATCTTAATTAACATAATTTAGGGACAGGCTGAATCAGTGGGCTGAGGCCAGCTGCCTGTTCAATGAGATGAAGTGCCATGTCCTGCCCTTGGGTCACAACAACCCCAGGCAGTGCTACAGGCCAGGGGCAGAGTGGCTGCAAAGCAGCCTGGGGGAACAGGACCTGGGGTTGCTGTTTGACAGTGAGTGGACACGAGCCAGCTGTGCCCCGGTGGCACCTGGCCTGTACCAGCAGGAGTGTGCTCAGGAGCAGGGCAGTGGCTATCCCTTTGTTCTTGGCACTGGTGAGGCCACTCCTCAAATCCTGTGCTCACTTTTGGACCCCTCACTGCAAGAAAGGCATTGAGGGGCTGGACTATACCCAGTGAAGGACAGCAGAGATGGGGAAGGGTCTGGAACACAGGTCTGGTAGAGTGGCTGGCGGGGCTCAGCCTGGAGAAAAGGAGGCTCAGGGGTGATCTTCCCACTCTTCACAACCACCTGAAAGGAGGCTGTAGGCAGGTGGGGGTTGGTCTCTTCTCTCAAGTAACAAGAAAATGACCTTAAGTTGCAGAGAGGATTTTTAGATTGGCCATTAGGAGAAAATTCTTCACTGAAAGGGTTTTCAAGCATTGGAAGAAGCTGCCATGGGAAGTGGCATACCTGGAGGTATTCAAAGGATGTGACACTTGGTGCTGTTAGTGGTGGATTTGGTAGTGCTGGGTTAACAGTTGGATGTGATTATCCCAGGAGTCTTTTCCAACCCAAATGATTCTATGACAATTCTGTGCAGAACAGCATGTTCAATACAGCCTCCTATAACAGTTAAAGGATGAGAAAAAAACGTTTGACTTGAACATTAAGACGGCTTCATGAGTTACAGAATTTTCTGTTTGCTATGTGCTGCTGATACTTTGTATTGTCAGAAAAATGTAGTTAATGCCTCATACTGAAAATGGGATGAGACTGGGGTATTTGGAGCCTCCTGCTCAGGTGTGCTGCAGCACTTAAACTAATTAAAGCTTCTTGGAGTGGGAAGACTTCATGTGTTCCTGTGCTATTTGCTGTAGTAAATGGAGGAGTAGTGTGAGGTGCTGCTGGCATCAATTTGTCTCTCCTGAGTTTTTGTCCCCATTTGATGTTCACAAGTACCAGCTATTCAGATGTCTCCTGTGATTCTTCTGACACTCACTCACTCAACAGTGTTACCCTTCCTCAGGGTATGCTTCAGATATCTGGGCTTTGTGTTGGAGCTTCTTTCTCTTTGAGTGTTGCAGTGGACTTGTCCTGACAAATTTTGTTCCATGCTGATTAGGTTGTGCTGTATGTATTTTACATGTTACTGGTCTGGTTTTTCATGACTCAGTAGTGTGGGAGCAAAGAGAGAGTCGGTCACTGAGTCACAGCAAGGATTTAATTGCATTGGTGCTTTTTGGGTAATAGTATTTAGGAGATGAGACTGTATTGCAACAAGTGCTTGTCGTAGTCGCAAGAATATTTGGAGTCCCTGGGGAAAGGGAGTGAAACCCCCTAATACAAACACATGCCAGTCCATTTACTTCATATAAGTTGTTACCTGATAGCTGGTTTTGTGGCCTGCAGTTCTGCTTCTCCCTGCTGACAGGAGAAGCTTGTACAGTGATGCTCTGAAGGCATCTTCAGTTTTAAGTCCTGGTTTTAATCTGCAGTTTGGTGATTCAAGCCTGGTGGTTTTTTTTTCAGGTGAGTGAGCTTGTTTCTGCTTGAACTTGGGCTGGCTGCAGAGAGCAGGTTCACATGGAGTAATTGCTCAGGTGTGGTACATCTCTGTGCCTCTTGAATCAGCAGCCAAATCCTCTTGCATTCAGAGAAAGCAAGAGAATTTCATTTGAACTATAAGATGGTGTGTTGGCAGAGAGAAGCTCTGCTGTCAGTCCTAGGAAAACACAAATTTAGATTCCAAAATAAGATCAAGAAAAAAAAGGGTCAAACTTTGGGAAGCATAATGCACCAAACTTGGGAGTGTCATGTTTTAGTGTGAGATGAGGCATTTACGTCACCTTGGAAGAGCTGACAAAATAATTGGTATTTTGAAGAAGAGTGGCTTTGTAATTCTTTGAAATAGTCAGTCATCTCTGTTGTCATCCATAAAAAAGTGGTTTCCCACTAAAGTTTGTCTATGGAATTGTTTGCTTACATAGAAATCTGTTCAGGTCTGTTATGTGGCTTCAGGGGTGATCCCCCTTTAAAAGCGAGTGTAGAAGTGCCAGGTTTAAAACTCAGTGGTTCATTGGAGGTGTGTCTGTGGGAAGAGGTGCAGTAGGTCTGTGATGGGTGATGCACTGGGGCGCTTGTCAGTGCTTGCCGTGCGGGCTCTTAACGCGTCTCTTCTCTGTGTCCACAGGGCATTGACTCTGGGAGGAGGACTGCCACATTTGGAACACCTGAACCTCTCGGGGTGTCTCACTGTAACTGGTGCAGGCCTGCAGGAGTTAGTTTCTGCATGTCCCTCTCTAAAAGATGAACACTTTTACTACTGTGACAACATTAACGGTAATGTCTTTCTATGAAGATGTGATGCTTTTCTGGGGAGTGATGCTTGGTCTAGGGTCTTTTTAAAAGAAAAAGAACCACCAAAACGTCACCTTTTTTAATGGCTGTGTAGCACTGGGTTTCACAGATTAATTACAAAATTATGACTGTTAAATCAGTTTTTACCTAATTGTTGGGGTTTTTTTGTTGTTGTAACACTAGTACAGTTCTGTATTACATAGGAAAGCATTTTTAGTGCCTGTATCTCTTAACTTAGTTTAGCATAACTAATAGGATTAGAAAATAAGTCTCCATATAGCTGCTATTACCACTGTAAACCATGTAATTGTATGTTTTCTGTATGATCATAACCTCAGACATGGGCATCGTCAGGTTGGTACCAAAGCAGAGATTCTTTGGAAACCTGTGATGTGTGTTTTGGCATGCAAACCTCCCATATTGCACTAGTTTTGGTATAGGATATTTTTGATTCTACCGTCACATGTCCTTATGGAAAATGTAATTCAGTTTTTTTTCTGGTTTTGCTTGAGTCAGTAACTTAGGGATGGATCTAAGCTGGAGAAGGATCTGTATAAATGTGTAAAGTCTGTTCATGGTGCAAGTCTTTTCAGTGTTTACCACACTGGAATTCAGTCTATTAAGTCCAGTAAGCATTCCTAGCATTAGAGATGGGAGCCATGGTGTGACTGGTGGTATTCTGTGTGTGAATTTAAAACAGGTAAGTGCAATAGAAGGCAAGGAGAAAGAAGATGATAACCGAGTTCACAGGCCTGTACATCTAATTGTGTGTAAACCAAAAATGTATTTCCTGGTAGTTCATGGTGTCCAGCTCAATAATTTGCATCTGTATTGAGATGCAGCCCCTGCCTGGGTGTACCAGATGCCAGAGCTTTGGTATTGCAAGTAAATCTGTACTGATATTTGGGTATTCAGTCCATTGACTGTTGTCTTTCATTTCCACCTGAAAATTTTAAGGTTCTCTTTTTAAAAATCCTTCACTGACTCTTTCCTGCATTATGTTGAGTTTAAAGATGTCTTCAAAGACCAGTTAGAATCCTGTTCCTTTTACAACTGATTGCTTGCTACTTTTCCTCTGTTTATACTTCTGTCAGTAAGACCAGACATAATTTGTTCTCAGACTTTTTTTTTCATCATGTCCCTATAAAATGTATCATAACGTCTTTGTATTAGTTTACAATGCCCAAATCTGTGTGAGTCCACCACTTCAAAGCTTAGCTGTTTCATAGTATCCTCAAGAAAGTATTTAAATTTAAACAGAATAATTTTAAATTATTCTGTAAAGATGTCTGATCCTCTTCCTGTTTATTTCCTTTCTTTTACTGCTTGCTGGAATCTGTGAGCCTATAAGCTCTGCTTAGTTCTCTAAAGCATCATGCATGGCTTTGGATCAACAGTTATTCCTGTAGAGAGAAGAGCACAGGACAGTGAGGCTGTAATGGTCTGACTTCTTACATCTGTTCAGAAATAATGTCATCCCAGAAGTTCATGGCTTTATGGAAAGTAGCTTTTATAAATGAATACCCTGCAGTTTTGTCTGGGTTTTGTTCCTTGCATTTTCAGTCAAACTTCATTGTGATAGGGCTGTTCAGTGTGAAACTGATGCGTTATTCCATTCTGTGGGCTGTTCAGTGTGAAACTGATGCGTTATTCCATTCTGTGGGCAGCAGGATTCCTACAGTAGCTGTTTCTGTATTGTTTGACGTTTCCAAAGTAACTAGGGAAAGCAGTAGCTGTTTCATTTAAATCAATCCATATCTGAAGCTCTTTGTTTATTTGCACATTTACAGATTGTGTTACTAACTGCTGCACAAAGTTTACTGATATGTACGCATGTACAGGATAATTTAATGATTTTCTTTGCCCACCAGCTTACCAGAGTTTGTTTTCAGGGAAGGAGGTGTACTCTGAGATCAGAGGTTGGAAAACCTGTTGGTCTTGCAGAAAAAAAAAATGGAGCCAACAGCATGCAATTTAGCCATCTATGAATAATAAAGATACAGCTTTGTCATCTGTTGATGAATAAGGGCTTTACTTTTACCTGCAGCTTATTTTCAGATTTTTTTTCCTATAAACACTAAGCCTAATGGAACCCCTGAGACACAACCCAGCTTCATTGGAATTTCGTTGTGGAGGGCTTGATGCACGTGTTTGGTAGGCACATTGGTTGCAATTATATTTTCACCAGGTGCTGTTTTACCTTTTTAGTAGAGCAAGACTAGAAAGGTAGAGCAGCTATGGTGAGGTAGTTGGGTTTGAGTCTGACTGCTGTTGCACACCAGTAACATGGTACAGTTTTTATGACCAGAAACCATGAATTTGCATGCACTTTCAGATCTATTTTCTGTTTGTTTACTGTTAGCTTCACTTCAGTTTTTGGTTTGCATACTAATGTTTAGGATCTCTTAACATTTTTCACAATGCTGGAGACTTAGAGTTAGATAACCCTCAGCTGCAGCTGAAAACAAACCTGTCACAGTGTACATCACTTCTAATGGCTGATTTAATTTGTCTAAAACAAATTTGGTTTTGGATCACACTGAACTCAGCAAGAGGAGTTTAATGTTTGAGTTATATCTTGCCACTGAGTTCTTGTTTTTCTAAGGCTGTTTTGTCCAGCTGTGTCCATTCTTCTGACTTGTTTCTCTGTTTCAAAGCCTGGAGTGCTTTCAGCTTTGGCATTATAAAAATGGGGCTCCATAATTTCTGCCACAGTAGCTCTTTGCAGTATTTAAGTATGATTCAGTTTCTAGAGTTTTTTTTTTTAATTATGTAGTCCTCAGGTTCTGTAATTAAAGAAATAGGGCGTTAATGAAATAAAGTTTGATTCTAATTATTCACTCTTTCAGCATTTAAAATGTCACTGGTCATGGTTGCTCTGTCTTTCAGCAGTCAAGGCAAGACTTTGCAAGTTCTTTTAAGGTGTTCAGACTGCTGTGTGCAGACTTATGTGGGAACACAGTGTTCCTAATGTAGGTCTCAGTCTAAATTCTACAGATTACCAGTGTACTCACAAATCTCTGAAAGGATATTATATGGTCATGGCAGCTGGTTATCCTGGCAGGAGTGGTTCTTTTAATATGGTCTTGGTCTGTGTTGTCATGTATTCTTGATGGAATGCCAAACTTCATTCTAGAGAATTCTGACTGATTTTTGTTCTACTAGTACCTGTAACAAAATGGAGTAATCAAATAGTTCTGCTCCTCTCCTACATTACCAAATGTGTTTATATGTTCACCACAAGTAAACAGACCCCACCTTCATTCTGAGTCCCCTAAGCATCTGAGTAATCAGATGTACATGTAAAGAGCATTACAGTAATCCAGTTTAGAAGTAACTAAACCAGTAAGGTAGACTGTGTCAGGTTAGATGAGAATCTGATTAACTATGCTTTCCCAGGTGAACCCAAAACACATTTAATTTAGCCCTTCACTGGTAGCACTTACTAGGTTTTCACAGAGGGACCCTTCACAGAGGGAAATACGCTTCACCTTATGATCCACTGCATGTAGTGTTCCTTCCCCACGCTTCCATCACTTGTTGTTTTAAAAGACTACATTCTGGGCTCCTTGTTAAGTCCAGCAGTGATGGTATCTCACTCATCCGTGTCAGGATGTTTTATTACATGAGCCAGAACCTGACACTGCAAACACCCAGTGGTTGCTTGCTATACTTGCCCATCAAAATTGTCAAAGTTCATTCAAAATCATCAGCTGGTCCTCAAAGTGGGCAGTGTGTGAAATAGCTGTATGGAGCAGTGTCCTCTTAGATACCCAGTGCATTGCTAACTGGGCTGTGCTGAAAGCAATAATGGGCAAATGAAGATGGGAGATAGCAGAAGAGGTTGCCCAGAAAGATGGTGCAAGACTCATCCCTGGGCACATTGGGGGCTGAAAGGGGTTTCTGAGCAACCTTATGTAGTTGAAGATGTGCCTGATTGTTGGAATTAGATGACTTTTAAAGGTTCCATCCAACCCAAACTATCCTGTGATTCTATGGAAGTGATTAATCTCCACTGTTAGGTTGAAATGACCATCACACTGGACAATATGAAAGGAATATATGCAGTTACCATATTGCTTAACCTAATGCATCAATGAGGTGAGAGGAGTTGGAGACCTCATATACATAGTCCAGAGGAAACAGAAGACAGTGTTCTTTTGGCAAGATTGAAGAGGCCATTTGAATTTAAACCGAGAGAATTCTAAAACAAAGTCTAGTCCAAATGAGGTCAGTAGCAAAGACTGGGCAAGTCAGAGGTTATGAAGCCAAAGAGATGTAGCCAAAGGTCAGTGGTAGTAAATAAAGCTAGGGAAACAAACCCAGTGTCCATGGCTATCAAAAGTAAAGGCATTTGAATTTTGCTGTCTGTACCAAATATAAAAAAGAACAAACTAAGCACTAGGGATTTTATAGAGGAGGTAAATGACTTGTGATGGAGGAGATCAACTGAAACGTCAAACCATAAATAACTCAAAAACCCAGATAGCCTTACTGTTAAAACAACCATTAATGATATTTATAATAAGAGCATAAAATACCCTCCAAATGATGGGAATTGCCCATATATGCTAAGAAAGAATTCAGGGAGGGCAGATTTCAGAAGATACGGTTGAACCCTCAATGTTTCATTTTATCTGAATTCTTTATTACAGGCTATAAAGGAAAGTTAGTGGTGGTATGAGGATTAGACATGGGGCAAGAAATGCAGTGTGGGAAGAAGGATGAAATTTCACTGTGATATGCTTAATGTAATTCGTAAGTCAGTGCCTAATAAATTGGGAAATGAACATAAAAGCTTTTCAGATGGTCCAATTTACTTAGAAGTATCCAAATTTTTCAGATTTTAAGTTGCTGTTAGAGTGGTTTAAATTTAAAAACTGAAAGCTAAAGATAGTCCTAAAGATGATCCTAAAAACTAAAGGATGGGAAGAAAGGGCTAAATGGTCACTGTTAGGAGAGGAACCTGGGAGTTGACAGCTTTCTCCCTGTTCCCCTCCCAAGAGTTCTGTGCTGAGATCAGTCTTACTCAGCATTTCCCTTGTGTTGTGGTGTAAGAAATGCACACAGTAATTTCCACGTTTTTGAGTGTTGCTCTGTGGTCTTCAAGTAATGATAGTGATGATTTCTAGAAGCTTCACTATAGCTGTATGTGTGGTTGAAGGTCTGGGTGGCTGGGAGTAATCAAACTGTGATTGCATGAAATGGAATTCAAAGCTGGCAGGTGCAGTGTGGAGATGATGATTTCAGAGAGCTGTTGGTGCTAATTCTGAGATCTTTCCTATTTGCAGCAGCAGCCAAAAAAGCCACCAATGTTACCATCGTCAGGGTGGTGAGAACAAGATAGAGGGTGCTGTGCATGGTCCTGGAAGCCCTGGGGCACTCACATGTGGAGCACTGCATGCGGGTTTGGTCTCCCCATCCTGAGGAGAGCATGGAGTTACAGAAGATACAGAAGAGGCCTTCTAAAAAGTTAGGGAACTGAACACTCAAAAGGCTGGATGTTTCAGTCTGGGAATGAGATGGCTGAAAAGGGGACATGACTGTTACAGAACTGGGAAAGCAGTAGATGAGGTGAATGTGCAGTGGTAATTCTCCAAATTTTGCAGTGTTAGAGCACTGCACTGGGCACTGGGTGAATTTTACACAGATGCACAGTGTAGTGAACTTCTGGAACTTGGTCCTGTGGAGAATTGTGGAAGGCGATTTAAAAAGAGGTTAAAAACCCACATGCACAACTGAGCCATAAACAAGTACTGAAGGAAATGGACTTCAGTGTCCCTGATGCAACAGTTGGGGTGCTCAAAAAGCACAAAAGGTGGTGTGCATGATAGGCTTATATCATGTCCCTAGACACCAGTTGCTGTTGCCAGTGGTGAAGGTAGTGTTAGATGGAGCATTGGTCAAACCTAGAAGTTTGTATGTTCCAGTTAGGAGCATGAGGAATAACAAAATGAGCAAGAAAAGGATGGAAAAATATTGAATTGTACTGAGAATTCCCTTTCTTGGGATGTTATGGTTCTGTACGTTTTGTCAACAAGCATTTTGCTAGAAATGTGACAGTTGCTTCAGAATCACTGCTGTGCTGTATAGTTGTGGCAGTGCTGGGGAAGGTCAGCTACGACTTGGAAAATGCTGCTGCACAGAACTGCTCTGCTAAACCAGCTGTTCAGAAGCACCAAGTCTCCTTTCTAAAGGACTTAGGAAGAAGCTTTCAAACTCTAGCTCGTAAGTGACGTGGAGGATCAAAATTTAGTTCGGGTGAATAAAAAGATTTGAAAAGGAAAATGAGTTTATTGACCGATTAAAAGTTCACTATACTGTAACCATAGTCTTTCATTACAGTTTCAGGTTTTATTCAGTCTCATATATCTTAACTTATTTTCAGTATAGAGTATTGCTTATTGGTCTGTGGCATGAAGTAGGAATCTGGTTTCAAGACTCCAGATTCTTGGAAATTAATTGAATTATGGCTTTACTGTTGAAGGAGGTAAAAAAGCCAGGCATGGTGCCCTAGTTCATTAAAAGATTTTGTTACAATTTATAAATGCATTAAAACCACCTGAAATATTTGTTGATTTGTTTCTCATACAAATGGGGAAAATTTGTGTTGTCCTGGTTAGGTCTTCACCAGCTTGTTTGAGTTGGCAAACAAAACATTTCCAGTGTTTGTTGGGTGCCAGAGTTCAGCCAGCCTGAGTGTAAATGGGTCTCAAAGCAGGCATATGGCTAGAGGAAATAAAACCCTGTTTGAATAAATAAAATAATTTCTTATCTCATGGTCACTTTAACATTTTACATGAAAGGAGTAAGTGAAGGTAAGTGGAGGTGGGTAGAGTTACAGTGTTGGCTTGTGCTTTCTGTGCTTGCAACTCAATTCTTTTTTCTGAATGGCTCATTTTTAGCCTTATGGCTTCTGATGACTGCAGCGATGCTAAGGTGATTCTGTCTTTAGTTTTTGAATTTCCAGTCAAGAGTATGTGAGAGCCTGGCCAACTGTGAAGTGTTCATAGAGGAAAAAAAAAAAACTTCCAGGCTAAAAAACTGTTTCCATTACCACAGACATAGTTTTGGAGGTTATGGTTTCTTTGGTAATGAACATCTGAATTTGAAAAATGGGAATTAAAAATACATTGTCAAAACCACTCAGTTCTGAAGCTATGGCAGCTTGTGTAAAGTTGCTCATATTTAGAGTTGCTTATGGTACTTCTGTGTAATGTGGGGTGTGTTATCTTCATGGGACTAAGCTATGGAACAAAAATCTCTTGAAAAATACCTGTTCCAATTGAGGTTTTTACACCATGATAGTACTGGCAGCGTTTCAGACTTCACGGTACTGAATGAAATGTAGTGCATTGTAAAAAACGAGACGTTCTCTGAATCACCAGTTTATGAGAGTTATGAATCTAAATGAGTGGCCTTTCCTTCTTTTCATGTTTCTGTTGTTTTTGTGCAGGTCCTCATGCTGAAACCGCCAGTGGATGCCAGAATTTGCAGTGTGGTTTTCGGGCCTGCTGCCGCTCTGGCGAATGACCGCTGACGTCTCATCTTTCGGTCTACTTCCTTTAGCTGAGCAGGCTTCCTCTCATGCACTTTACTTACAGCTCGCATCTTGTGTTAACAATCCTTGGAGTGAGACTTGTTATACTAGCCTGACCCTGCCCACGACTTCAGAATCTTAATAATGAGTGTACTGTACAGTGTTGTAACAATCTCACAACCACATTTGGCTTGAAGGGTGTTGGGTTTTATTTTACAAAATTAGGGGAAGATGGGAAACTCTCGGATTTTTTTTTTTTTAATGCCACTTTATTCCGGTTTTGGCACTTAACTGTACTTAAATGAATTACTTTGTGTTAGGTGACTTTCTTTTTTTAATTTCAAATCCCTAAGTACAATATAAACCTCTGCAGAGAATTTGAATTTTACTGTTTGCATTTGGGTAACAATTATACATCTTTAGGAGCCTGGTTTCTTCCCCTTTCCTCTCATCCTGAAGTTGTTCTTTATATTGCAAAATTAGGGAAATTGCCACCTTCCTTTTGCATTTGGTTTTGTATTTGGGCTTGAAAGACATAAATAAACATTCCCACCAATAAAATGTGTGTGCAGCAGTTGAATATCTACGTTTTTAGAGTGCCATGCCAGAAGGCTGCAGAGGTTGGGCAGGTGGGTGGGTGTTGTCATGGTTGCAGAGCTGTGAACAGTACAGTGTGTATGGGAGTTTTGGTTTGGTTTTATGGTTCCCATGACTCTGCTAAGTTGCATTTTTGAAACAGCTTCCAGGGAAGTCAGTTTTCATTAATCTGAATTCTGTGAAAGACAGCAATACATTTTCCTCCTTGCTTTGATAGTTAAAACGATTCCTCTCTGGACAGTGGAGACTGGCAGGGAGCAGAAATTTTGTTGTGATGAGTGAAATGTGTGCTAGGAAGAGATGAGCAGTGCATGAGTGTGTGTGTGTGTGGTGGTATGAGGGAGAGCCCACTGTGTGAGGGATGAGTACTGTAGCCCATGGTAAGTTGTAGACTTCAATGGCCACCTGTTCATGGTTGGCACAGTTGCAGGCTGTTTTTTTCTACAGCAGAGGAGGGGCAGGTGTCTGCTTTTGTAGAAGGCAAACAGGTTGTTTTCTTTCTCCTATCCTGCCTAATTTTTAGGAATGACTATACAAGCTAGTAATTTTAATTCTTTTGAGTAGTGTTTATTTAGAACATCAGTCACGGTGACATAGTAGCTTTCAAGATTCTAAGTGTCTAGGAAGGTGGTGTGCAGGCAGAGCTGGAGGTTACGATAAACTGCAAGTTTTGCCACCATCTTGATCACGCTAAACTGGAGAGTAAGGTAAGAAAAACACTAGTGAGTGCAGACACAGCTGAGGATGGAATGAACTGCAGATACACCGTGGAGTAACTTGGGAGATGATAACTGTGTCCAGCAAAGCATCATGTGATGACAGTGTACTTTCTAGTGGGGTTTGTAGAAGGGTGGCAGCAACCCCTGACTCTCAGCTAGTCCATGAGTGCTGAGAGAGCTGGCAGACACTATAGTGAGGTCATTCATGATCATCTTTGAGAGGTCATGGAGATCAGGAGAGGTGGCTGAGGACTGCAAGAAAGCAAATGTCACCCTGATCTTCAAAAAGGACAAGAAGGAGGACCAAAGGAACCAAAGGTCAGCATGACCTCTGTCCCTGAAAAGGTGTTTCATTCTGGAGTGTTTCATTCTGGAGGCCATCTCTCTTCACATGGATGACAGGAAGGCGATCAGGAATAGTCAGCATGGATTCACTGTTTGACCAACCCACTTTCTCTCTACGATGAAACAACTACCTGGAGGAATAAGGGGAGAGCAGTGGATATTGTCTATTCTGACTTCAGCAAGACTTTCAACCTCCCACAACCTCCTGATAGGGTCAGGAATGGTGGACTGGGTGGGTGGACAGTGAGGTGAATTGAGAACTGGCTGAGCAGCAGATCCCAGAGTTCTGCAGTCAGGGGCACAGGGTCTAGTTGGAGGCCTGTCTCTAGGGGTGTGCCCCAGGGTTCAGTACTGGGCTAACTTCTTCATTGGTGGCTTGGATGAAGGTCCAGATGCCTCCTCAGCAAGTTCAGTGACAACACAAAGCTGGGAGGAGCTTTGGGCTGGTCCCCCTGAGTGCTGTGCAGCCCTTCAGAAGGACCTGGGCAGGTTGGAGAGATGGGCAGAAAGGAACCATCTGGAATTCAACAAAGGCAAGTTTAGGGTCCTGCTGAACACTGAACACAACTACTTACTAGTAAGTGAATTTGGTTTTTGGTTAACTATTCTTTTGGTAATCTACTTGCAAGTCTGCTAACTTGCAGACAAGGATTTCATACTCCTAAGGAATTTAATCAAATTCTTGTATAAAAAGAATGAGCTTCTGCTTAAGGTTTAATACAAATATTTATTAAATCCTTCATCTTTAACTTCTTAAGAAAATGTCTTCCACCCTTAAATGGTGCTGGCATTATACAGACATAAAATACAGAGCAGGATATGAAGCAGCCTCTCAAAAAATGAAGTATGGACTCTTCACTAATGGCTCTTAGGTATATGAAATTTATTCATAGCTAAAAATTCAGGAACTGAGGTACAGGAAGTTTTTTTTATTTACAAGTGTCTTTTGAAGAGGAAGAACATCTGTAGAAAAACTGATTAGCTACAGGGATACCAAGGAAACATTTTACTCTGCACTGTCACTTATATGTGGACATGTGTAATGCTTTAAGAGTGTGAGGTCCCAGAGGGAGCTATAAAAGACTATATAAAAATCACCTATTAGTACTGGAAATTTATGCTGTCAGTCTCTTCCTTAGCAGTAATTAGTATTAGGGCAAATAAAGCTACTAAAAATCATGTTGTCATTTGATTTTTAAAATACTTGGAATAGTTCAGCAGTGAGAGATGTAATATATTTACACCTATATAAGCAAATTTCTTGCAGTATTCAGACTGGTCTATATTACCTATTTCGCACAAGTGAAGCAACATAAATCCATATAGAGAGAACATTTTGGGGATAAGCATGAATATACACAGCCAGAGCAAATTCAACATTGGAAACATCAATGGTGTGAACTCTTGTGCTGTGTACAGCTTCTATTAAAGGTCTCACTTCAGAATATGGCATATGAATAGGAAATCCAGAGACCTGGAAAAAGAGAAAAGAAAACATTTAAGAAGAAAAGATGAAGGCACCTGAATAAATACATAGTTCAAAAAATTTACATGCTGAGTAAAACAAATTATCTTCTCTATTGCCAGCCTGAGGTGATGCAATAGAAGAACCTTTGTTTGTATTTTGATAGTAACTCCCTTTTTCACATTCTTTAGAATCCACTAGAATGAAGTTATATTAATGAACACATATAGTAGAGCTTCACTGCTTTTTATTGCGGCTGGATTTAAATCACTCTGTTCTCCTGGCTTGGGATTTGAGCAAATGTCTCCTGCTCAACAGGAACTGAAACCTCAACTCATTTTGGAGCTGGCCAGAGCTGCCAGTACTGTCACAGGTGTTCCATGTGGAAAGCAGAAGGCCCTTCCAACAGCCTGGAGGAATGATGCACAGGCACACCAGTGGCTGCAGTGAACACATCAGTCAATTTTCTTCTGTCTTTACAGAGTGAAGCAAAGACTAGAAAACTGAAGAAAAGCATGTTGTGTGGGCTCCTGCACCTGAAAGTAGACTCTGTGTAGCACTGCTCAGCACCAGCAGCAGGTTCCTACTTGACCCTGAGAGCTGCTGCACCAATCTGCCCCATAGCAGCTGGTGCTGGGAGACTGCACTGGTGTTGATGTACTGGAGTAGTGGCTGTTGTGCAGCAGTACATGTTTCTGCTGAACATAAGAATATAAATTTAATTGGGAGCATTGTTGTTTTATCTTCAACATTACAAATGAAATAGATCATCACTCATTCACTCTATGAATATTATAATAGTTACTCTTTAGTATAAAATCTCTTGTGAATTTTGGTAGTAGAAGAAATAGAATAGCCTAGGACACTCTTCTATACCATAGAGTGGTGATACTAAACCCTAGGGATTTAACTTCTTGCTTCTATGCACAAGCCATTTTATGTTCACAAGTGTACCCTGTAATCTCCCAGCTGTTTTTGCAGCTCTGCCTGATGGTCATCTTCTACATCTTTGCCTTGATTTTGTTCCAGCAACGGCAAAAAGTTACGGAGGGTGGAGGTGCAGTATCTGTTCCAACGTGTTGGGCGCGTTGGTCTCCATTCCATAATCTTATCCTTTAATATTTTTTCAATCCTGCAATCAGATAGACTGATTATTACAATTCTAGTATTGGACCTCCAAACTGATCTCCCTTGGCAGACAGTACAGATTCTGAGAACCACACTGACCTCAGTTAAACTTACTGCTCACTAAAAGTGCAGAAAAGCCAACATAGTTGTGCAGTAATGTCTGCATTGTCAGTGTCTGCATGGAAAGCCACGGGCTTACAACCCCTTTTAGTTTACACCCTCTCCTCTCATCCCCCCACAGCATTTTGTTCTTTGTGAAATGATAGAGCAATGACTGATTAGTTCTTTCCACCTGGCAATCTCTGTTGAAGAAAGAGAATTTGAAAAAGCCCTGAAACAATAGCTTCTGGTTTTTTAGGCCATTCTCCTGGCACTGAAAGCCGATGGACCTAGGCATGAATACCTAGGAATGCTCTGGTATTAGCACTGATGGCACTTGTTCTGGAGGTTGCATTACCTGCTTTGCAGTTCCAGTGCAGCAGCCTTATCCGAATGCTCGTAAGTCAGTTCTTCAGGCTAGTGATAAATAAATAAATATTAAAATGTGCAACAATCTCTTCTAAACAATGTAACTTCAGGAGTTTCTGCCTTGATGATGCTCACAGGAGTTTACAATCATGCAAAAAGAATCTATTATTTAACAGAGACATGATACAAATTTAACTAGATAGTTGTGTGTAATTCTAGGGTTTTTCCCCCCAGTAAATTTCAACTGCTTACAACTTTAAGTGTACAGAAAGTGTACATAAGTGTACAGTGTACATAAGTGTACAGAAATTTCTGGCTTTTTACTAGTGAGTGATGTTCATAAAACTTGAAAAAAATGCCTTCTTAGCCATGAGACAAAAGTTGACTTTTTCTTTATAATACTGAACTACTACTTTAGATATGTTTGTGTTAAAGATTTATTCCATTTATTTCACAGTTGCTCTGAGATCTTAGAGGGCAAAAACATTAATTCTGTATAAAATCAACTTTTTTCAGTATTCATGCTTTCATTTTTAAATAAGTAACTAGGAAATCTTTTTGAAAAACAGTGCTATTATATAAATATACTTCACCAAAGATGTCCAAAGAACTTAGTATGTGTTTCTTTATAGCAAGTCTGTGATGTCTCAACCCCTCTTTTGGAGTTGGCAATAGATCCACCAATACCTGAATGCTGCGGAGACCAGGGAATGGCAAGCTTCTTGAAAAGAAAGGCTTCCAATGTTTTGGTTTGCTGATATCAAAATATATCCTTCCTGGGGAATCATATTCTTGCATATTAAACCAAATCTGCAGGAAAGAAAATTTGGTTTAGCTTTCAGCATATAATCAACACCTATGGAACACATTCCACTTACATAGCAATAAAATACTATATAATGCTACCCTCCTGTAGCAATTTCTCTGCCATTCTGAGCTGTGTTTCCACCCCTCTGGCCTGCTGTGCAATTCCTATTGAATTCTGATTAAATTCTTCCAAGAGCCCACCCCAGTGCTGTGGCTGTGATGCCTGGTAGCTGCTGCACCCCAACACTACTGCTTTTTAAGTGTACCTTGCAGAATACAAGCAAAGACCGCAGACACACAAGTCAGCTTCTGTGCACATTTTGTCAGCAAGTGGAACCCATGTCTTGCACTTCCCTTCTTTACAGACATTCATTTTTGGCCTCTGCACCTGGTCTGGTGCATGCAGGCACTGTAGGATTCTTGTTCAAACAACCTTTAAATAACTATTTCTAAGGCTGCAAAATGTACCACCACTTTCAAAATGTACCACCACTTACTATGTAAATGTGTGTGACCCTTTGTAACTGAGGTTCTAAGCAGAGCCTTCTAGGACAGTGGTTCTGCCCCAGTTGGATGTGAGGTGGTGTAGCCCTCTTGGCTGAGACTGCTCGGTCTCACTGAGACTGGAATTAGGTGCCTTGAAAGATGTTGTTGTGTTCTGCAGTTCAAGTCAGTGCTCAAGTAAGTCCTTAGTTGCTTCTGCCAGCAATTAACAACTGAGTTACATTTTTCTTAACTGTAGGTTTAGTACTGCTTACAAAAACACCAAACCAAACAACTCTATCACTTCCCAAAATGCTTTCAGTGAAACAAGTGACACTTTTAAAATAAACGTGCTTTAGAATATTAAATTCTCATCTAAAGTTAGAGTCTGTGTTTAGAATAGAACATAGAAGATTAAATAACAAAACAAAACTCATGATGCATGGCATTCCAAAAAACCGAGAAGCAAACTTTTAAACTCAACTTCCCAGTTTCCATTCAAATAAACCCTAGAGTTCTTTTTTTAAGTTTGTCTTCTATATTCTCATTTTCAGACTTTCACACATCTTTCTACCTCGTTATCATGCCCGTTTGTGTCCCCAGAATGTGTGAGGTCTGGCTTCCAACCAAGTCAGGGAATGCTGCTGGCAGGACAGTTCGCAGGGTTTCTGAGCTTCCCAGCACAGGCTCAGCTCCCAGTCTGTGGCCACTCCTTCACCCACCCAGAGCTGCCCAGCTCTACAATCTCTCCTCTCTCGCCCCACCATCTCAGAGAGTTTACAGCCACACAATGAATAATACATTATGAATATGCACTAGTATTACTTGTTGTTTTCAAATAAATGGGAGGACTTGACGCCAAACAGAAAATCAGTATTGTTTTTGTGCCGAGGTGCCAGCTCTGTATTGTGCACATCGAACCATGCTGTGCCTAGTGTCACATGGGCAACTCAAGTGACTCCTTTTTACTTTTTTTTCTCATTTTTCAGTCACATTTCACCTGCAAACTATTATCTTTGAGGAATGACTACTCCTTACCTAAGCAGTTGTAATCTTAGGCCATATCCACTCTGGGAAACATGTAAGTAAAACTCAGTAATGAGAATTACATTAACAGATTTCTTGACCCACCTAAATGCTGATTAAAAAAATCTTTCTTATTTAAAGTGGCTGAAAAACCTACTTAAGATTTAATAATATTTCTAATAAATGACAGCCTAAATATATTTACAATGATGAACAAATTATACCAAAAAAAAGAATCAAGTTATTAACTCTTAAGTGTTTAGAAATGTGACAAGACTGGGCACACTTACATTATCACAGCTGATCAGACAGTACACATTTTGTAAAGGGCAGAAAGTATCATACTGCCCATAAAAACATCCAGTACTGGGATTCCAAATTACATATTGACTTTGTTCCAAAGTTAATACATATGCAGTTGGTCCCTAGGAAGGAAAAAAAAAAGTATGAGAAAGATGTTTGAAAACTGGCTACAAGGACAGTGTGCTTTGTATTCTTTGTAATACGAAATGTTTACTATTGAGGTGGATAGTGCTTTTTAGGGCAAACCGCTTGGAAGAATTTACAGGTTCATTGCAGTTACTTTACTTATATATTAATGTGGTAGAGAAATGTCAGACGTGCAGAGCTCCAAGCCATTCTTAACATATATAGTCTGAAAGCTCATGTCTCAGCTACAAACTGATGTGAAATTCCACATACAGGAATGTTTACCAGATGCCACTTCAGTATCAACACATCCTGCTTGGCTACTGCCACAGCTCTCATCCATGGGCAACCTCCGAGCTGAAGGACTCCCATCTAGGCAGCACACTCTGTGTCTCAGCCATCAGCCTCCCTCTCAGGCACGTAAGGAATTTCCCAGCTCTCTTTATACTATCAGGAGTCCCTAAACTGCTCTCCTATGTTCTTGTCATCCCTTATATTTTCCAGGTATCTTGAAATACCTGGAATAAATTCCCTCCTTACAAAACACTTTATTAGTGACTAGCATCTCCATCAGATTTTGAGGGGAAGGAATGTATCTGAGTACCTGTTCCAGTCACTGCAGTATCTCAGAATGTGCTTAAGAAACTACCTTAGACAGAAGTTTTTACCAAACAGACCTTCATATGTATGCAGAAATTCACATTATAAATAGTTACCACCTTTTTGAAAAGACCAATATTGGTTATGAAATCTGAGTGCTTAGCTGAGAACAAAGGCATCTCCTAAGCAGCAAAACAAGCTCAGTGTTTCAGTTCTGGGCCAGTCTGAGCCCAGCTGCTGCCACAGTGGCTCCCAGCAGCCCAAGGCAGAGCAGATGCTGCACCTGCCTGCATTACAGTGGGCAGGGGGAGAGAGCCTTGTCCAGCCTGAACCAATCTATCTTTACTATTGCTGCAGCTCTGCCCTCAGCCAGAGAATGAACAGATGAGTGTGACCACTAAGAATCCCTGGCATGCTCCTAGCCCTCTCCTATTACCTCTGAACCTGTACCAAATCCCACACAAACTCAGTCAGAGTCTGAGTATCCATGACTGAGATGCTGTGAAGGGACTGTCTCCATCAGTTTGTCTTGGATACACCATTTATACAAGCTAAAGTCAAATCAAGGGTTACAGATACTTGGTACTGTATTTTGATGACAACTACTACCAGTTTAAGCATGGAAACAGAGGTCCAGGAAAAAAACCCCAGGCATGTACTAAGATATGCTTTCAATTTTCATTTACTTCTCTGAAAAGAATCAGTTCCCAGCACTAATCTTTAGATAATATCCTGGAAAAACATCCCAGCAAGAAACAACTATCCACTGTTGGGAGCCAAAGACTTCACAAAATAAAAGTTAATACTTAGGCCAAATGAAAGAATCCTCTTACCTCAGGAATGGCATTTCCAATGATAAGCCAGGCTTTTTTCCCCATACCAAGAAAATAATTACACAAGAGCACGGCGTGTTCTTCCTCATCTCCCGCCAGAAGATAAAGAAATTGCTAATTGAGGTATTAAAATAAAAAAAGGTTTTTCTAGGCAGTTATCAGCTTTGAATATTTGATAATGTTTCTTAACAGATCTGAAACAAGGAGTCCTCTCAGATCATTGCAACTGATCTTTACTGATTATTGGTCACTGCTTCAACACACAGGAAGAAGAGTGAATGGTGTGACAATACATGAGATCGGAGATCTTGTCACAACAACCAGGGTCTTTGTCTTTTTTAGAAAGACTATTTTCCATAAAAGTTCTGAGTTGATAAAAAACTTCATCTATGATAAACAATGTCTGCTGTTATTCTCTAAATGACAGGATTGTGTGACAGAAGACTAAATATCCCATATTTATTGCTTACACTACATGCAATGTCTTTTCTGTAGTTCCTTGGAATGACAATGCTCCATTCTAAGTGTAGTTGTACAGTCTCCATCAGTCAGCATCCCTTCACTTGTGCATGTCTATGACATTATGGACTGGTTTATAACAGAAAAAATGGGAGATGCTTGGAAGCCCTAATGTATTCTTAGCTTATTACAACCTATCAAAGATAAAATTTTTGGCTCAGATCAGAATAAGCAACTTCTTTCAAGCTTTGGTCCTTATTCTTTAAAATAAATGGCTCAAAGAAAAATATTCCTCACAATAACAGAATCATTTAGGTCTGAAGGGACCTCAAGAGCTAATCTAGTACAACCTCCCTCCAAAATCATGGCCACTAGGATGTTCCATCACATTCAAGAGGATAAAGAACTTCTTTTTAATACATTGCTTACATCTGATGTACTCCATAAATCACAAATTCCAGCAAATGACACACTGTCTGGCAAAAAAGGAATCAAAGCAACATATCGAGCCACCTGTTCCTGCAAGAAAACAAAACAGAGCAGGTCACCCCTTTAATTCACAATGCTCTAGTGCTATTACACCAGATGTGAAGAATATTGCTGTTTCCACTCAGTGACAAAACACTGAGTAACCTCAGTAGAGTAGCAGCTAGCAGTCAAAGACTGATATGATTTACTGTCTTTGAGGTTTGGCATAATTCTTTGTCTTTTAAAGGACAATACTCATTAATACACTTATTTTTTTCCCTCAGATCAAACAAATATTATTTTACAGTATCATTATAGTTGGACTTACTGTGTATTACACGTAGTCATTCATAGCCATTACTACTTTTATTTGTATCTGTAGTTTTTCCTTTGCAAAAGGTGTAGCTGTACAGCAGAGACACAAAGCTGGGATTTGCTTATGTGCATGTGCACAGGCAAACAAACAAACATCTTGAAATCTGTATCCCAGACTTCACTACCTTTTCTAAGTACTTACTGCTGCTGTTTGAGATCTATTTGGGACAGCATCAAGAAGCTCCTGTGGTGGATTCAGAGGTTTGATGTATCTGGTAATAAACACTGTTTTTCCATCAAGGTCAATTACAGTTGTTAGGCACTGGCGGCTTGGAAACTTTGATGTACATTCAGCTTCATATTTTTCTGCTGCCTGGAGCAGTTTCTCATCTTCTTGGGTATCAAGCTTCAAAAGACAGTAGAATTTATACAAAACCAGTTTTACTTATAGTTTGGACTTAAGTCTTTACTATATTTGGCTGCATTTCACCATTTAGAGGACAATAAAAAGAGTGCTAAATTCTTTTCTATTGCACTTTAAACTTGCCTTGTAGCATAAAGTTTTGCTTACAGACATAAAAGGAAGGTCAAGGCAATGGAAAATCAGGTAATTTGCATTTACTTATGAATGCCCATAATGACCTATACATATAAGCTGGCTTTATTAAAGCACCTAAAAATGTAGTGAAGTTTATGGCTAAGTAACCCTGGGAGCATGAGGATGTAACACGACATATTAAGTCAGAAGTAAACAATTATGGTTAGGTACTAATCCTATGTGCTATTCCCACAGCACTCCATTAAAACCACAATTGACATTAAGCATAAAATCCCAATGATTTTTATATAAATAATACTGCAACAACACTGCTTAATGCCAACATATTTGCAGAGAAGGTTCAAGTGATTTTTAGATGAATCCTTGTAATTCAAAGGTGTCTAAAATTTCCACATTTTTAAATGGGATTTTTCAGAAGCAAATGTAGGACTCAAAAGCACATATTAATTATATCACAAAAACAATTATTTAATGATGTTACCTAAGATGTCATCTTCTAAAGGTATTAAGATTGGTCAAAATTATCTATTTAGAATTCCTTTTATACTTCTAGTGGTGCTGAGAATTAAAGTTCATTCTTTGTAATATTTTTGTTTAAAATAAGCCACTTTTGTAATTTGTTACACTTCTTAAACTAACCTGAGGTGGAACAGCTGGGCACTGCCCTGCAGCTAGACCTCCAAGTTAGAAGAGAAGGCACACCGTGGGGATTCTTCTCAACCATAATTAAGAGCAGAAAGTAGAGCCTCTGGCATGTTGTAAACTTAAAGGTAGCAATTTACTGCAAATATTACTGGCAAACAAACAATTACTATGTCACAGTCAAGTAACACAAACTGCAAAAGGTTGCTGAAGGGCACAAACACAAGCTAAATCTTAAACTGGGAACAACAGGAGTATCTCAACTGACTTATTAATATTGTACCTTCTTAAGCATTTCATTCATCTAATAGAGGTTCAGGAAGGACAGCAGGAAAGAGAGGAAAAATAAGTAAAGAAACAAAAAAAGTATCATAAAATTAAACTATAATTATGCTTAGCATCCTAAAACACCACACAAGCATTTCAAATTAACTGCAGGTCAGGAATAGGAAGAAAGTATGGCAAATTATTTAGGTTTTTTTTTTCCATAATGTGCCAAACTCTTTCTTTAATAGGTGTATGTGTTGCAGCTGGAGAGTTGCAGCAAAGAATTGTAATGACTATTGTTGTTAGTCTAAGGCACTTCTGGCTTACTAATGAAACTGAAAAAAATAGCAGCTGCTGTTTAGGAATTATGATCTTCAGGATCTCAAGGCATGCATGAAGCCATAAATAATAAATGCTCATTTGAACAGTGTAAGAACAGAAGCAAGAAAATACTCTTTGCACCTGCCACCTCCTTTTTGTCCACTGTTCACAAATACTCCCAACGAATGCTTTTTTGTTTACACAAAAAACTACATGCTCACAGCTAGGAATGCCAATTTGTTTTCTCTTAGGACTAAAATTAGATACCTGGGCAAAGGTATCTCATGCATTACGTGCACATCTCACTTAATGGTGCATCTAATTAAACTGAACTAAGATAAAAAAATTTGAAATATACCACTCCAAATTTGTACAAATGTCCTTCTGTACTTGCATTCATGTCCTTTGGTATAGTAAGGAGAGCTATTAATATGCATCTCAAGAACTGCACCACTGGAAACAAAGAGCAAGAGTATGATGAATTAGTGATTAGTCACCTTCTCTCTGACAGACTCTCCGGGGATGAGCTGTGGTTCAATGGTAATAAACAGCGTTATATATGAGCCCTCACTCAGATTTCGCACGGAATCATAACCTCTCTCCATGCCCATGTTCTTTTCTTTGCTGTAGCCAAGGAGGACTGGAGGAATATTGACCTTAAATGTACCATCAATCTGCAACAGATACAGAGAAATACTTCTCATTAAAAGCAAAAGCTCAATCTCACATAAATTTGCTACTTGTGTCTGCATATTTTCTTCTTTTGATTGTTAAAGTTACAAAATAATAGAATCAGAGAGTATGACATTTATGTTGATTAACTGTGTGGAAAACACGAGGTATCTCATTGTTAAATATATTAATCACAACTCAATTTCAGCCTCTTTTGCATATTATGAACACTAATATTTAATGAAATGGAAATCATACACACTAGTTCACAGAGAAAGAAAGAGTGCTGGCCTTTCACTACTTTTCTTTCAAACAGAAACTCTACGTGCTGTTTATCTGGAAAAATGAAAAAATGGCAAAATACAGGTTGCACAACTATGCTTCTCCAGGCAGCAGCAGACCAACAGGCCTTTGCCTGTAAGTGATGTGGGAAGGATGCTCCAGCATCTCAGAGATGGACCCTCTTCCATGCACAACCTACTGATGCTTCTTGGGTGGAACTAGAACTGGGCCATTTTATCCAGCTTCTGTATGGAAGTGCTCTGTCAGACCCACCAGCCCTTGGCAGCTCCCCCTTCTACCAAAACCAGAGAATAAGGTCTCTCTGAAGGGCTGGGTGAGACAAGAGATGCCCACTTGCTCGGGCAGGTTTCAACACTGGAAGTACCCAGCTTTAAAAGAAAGGCAAAAACAATAAGCTCCTGATTTGGACACAATTGAGGCAACTGCCACCAGAAAGGGTATCTTCAATGAACAGATGACTCACTAGCATGGCTCATCAAACATTTAAGAACAAAATTAAGTTTTAATGAGGAGGAAACAAAATGTATCACTCAAAATTTCTGCTCCAGTATATTAGAACAGGATGATGAAATGCTTCATTTACTACTGAAATTTAGTTGCTAGATGCACCTTGATATAACCACTGTGCTGATCAGGCTTTTTCAAATTTCATATGGAATCCTGCTCAAATGCAAAGAAGCTCTACTGCTGGGAAGATCTATACAAGCACTCACACTCTGTTTAGGCAATCACAAATTCCAACACCTCCTCAAAGAGACTCAAAAGTGAATCTGACAGGAATTCTGAAGCCACTCTAGGTTCTACAGCAGAAAGACCAAGAAGCTGAACAACAGAGGTTGACATCAGTACAGAAAATCCTTAAAGATGGATTGTGGATGGTGGCTATACTGGTAAGCAGTCTGTTAAAATGTCAAGTCTGCCCATTAGGTCTCTCTGTGAGCAGACACACCTCTCAGGTGGATTTCATTCATACAACATGGAACAATTCCCTAAAAATGGGCAGTGGATCATGTTATCATGCTATAGCAATGGTGATCACATTATGTGACATTTTCTGCACAGGATGGCCAAAGACCCATGAAAAGAAGGTCAGATCTTCTTACTACTTACATCTTTAAAATCAGCGAAAGCTCCATGCTACAGGGCACCACATCAGTTAATGAACTGATTAACCTCCCAAGTTGAAGAGCACATATTATTAATACAGCAGAAACAAGTGGACTAAACCTGGTTAGAAATACACTGTCCAAAGTTGCCCAGCAATGAAAAGTATCCCATGCTTTCCTGAATGCCATGACAATTACATTCTGTTACGCTTTGCAGACAGCCCAGGAAAACCACTTTGATCACGAAGCACTGCACTCTAATTAAATGAGACTCCTATAAACTTTCCCTCCACCCAAAGAATCTGGGAGGCTCAGAGTATGCCTTGAAGTCCTTAAGGTTCTGAAAAGTGCCCCATGTGGCCACAGAATAGCAAATGAATGTATCATTAGGAATACAACTGATGTCTCAGTTTATTACTTCATGAAGATTCTGACTTTTGTGATCAGATGATTTGATCTACACAAAAGAGCAACTTCCATGCAGAAGTCGTCCTACAGCTGTATTACAATAGGATAGGAAAGAAGTAGTTGAATACAGTAGAATGGAAAGAAGTAGTTTCTTTAAACTAAGTCCAGGATGACGGGCTGGACAAAAAAAAAATTCCTCTGAAGAAGTGCATGTTTTACTACTACTCCCATGACTAACTGTTGCTACTTCATGAAGAAAGCTTCTCTTAAAAAATTCTAGAAATGGAAGAAAGAAGGGGTTGGGAGAGGCAAAGATCAAAATCTTGTGATTCGTGGAAAGTGTGAAAAAAAGTTCAAATTTCCTCACATATCTAGGTGATTCTATTCCTAGTTCATCTATCTACGCTGTGCAATACCACAGCCCTCAAAAGCCACTGAGAAAACAACCTAAAAAAATCTGTGCTTTTAACATTGCTACTGAAGGAAGTCAGGCTGCATTGTCACTGTTGAGTGTATTTTCTCTTCTCCCTTCAAAACCTTTAACTTACTGGGAAATACTCACCAGATCTGTCAAAAAAATCCCAGTGGTTTCAAAGACATCTTCAAACAATTCCATTAAAAAAAACTAACAATTACAAAGAACATAATTAAATCTGACATTCCATTTCCAGCCCTTTTCCATTCTCAGTTCTGTATTTTACTTCAAATAAAAACACTTACTCTTGCTTGAAAATATATGGTAGTAAAGGGAATCTTAACACATCCCAGCCAGTGTCTCTCAATACGAGTGTGGATTCCACTTCCTCTTTCATGATCATCCTATTAAAAAGTTGCCCAACATAACACTTTGTAAGACAGCTTCATTTCTTTTAATTCAATCAACAACTGAATCAAGGCATTAATAAAAATTCTGTTATTAATTTTCTGTAAGTATCAGCTCCATTACTTGTGCAGCAGTAATTATTCTGCACACCTTTCAAGCACACCAGATGCTGAAAACATGTAAGAGCATCACAGTCCATGATAAAACGTGCTTGCACTTTAGGGTTTAAGTCCTGTATAACCTGTGAAGGAGAACTTAAAACTCTGACAAGGAGTCCACAGCACTCTTCTCAGACAAAGTAAATGACGCTCTGGTCTTCTAAAGAAGTATTTTGTTAGTATTTCGAAAAGCTTTTTGAAGTTAAAATTGTAGGAAAATCTAAGTAAACCCTGTAAAATGGAAAAACTGTTTTCATGTGTACTACCTATCAGATTTCCAAATCTTTTATGATCAGCCTATAATTATTTTTAAAAAAAACCACTGGCATGACATCCAAGTTTCAAGTGTGTAGCTTTCTTCCTTCTGATTCATCAAGTACTGTTTCAGTTTTGAGGACAAGATTCTGTTCCCAGTGAAGTGCGTGCATTATTTATTTCTGGATTATGTTTTCAATAATGTTGAGTGCTGCTATTTTTGTGTCTCCTGAATTGACTAGGAAAGCTTTCACTGCATTCAACAGGGGAAGGAGTTATGCCAACACTGAGAGCTTACAAAAATTTCTTGTTACTAGTACTTGCAATTCTTGTCTCATTCAAAAAAATTACTACAAACAACCAATACATGGTTTGGGCTTTTTTAAAAATTATTTCACCAAAGAGCTTGTAAAACAAGATGAGACAAAGCGTAACAAAATAGCAAAAAATACAAGAACTGGGATCACTCATCTGGAATGAAGTAAAAAGCTCTGATTAAGGTTAAGAACAGAATTCAGATTACAATTCATGATGCCTCTTAATTTTAGGATCCTCAACTTCATTAAGTACCAGTAAAACATATTACATACAAGTGTTCAACTCTAGCAGCATTTTACGTGGTACAAGCTGAATTTGTACAAAGCTTAACACTGTAAAGATTGCTCCCTCTGATAACCTTGCAGTATTGACAAGATATAGAATCATAAGGAATGACAAAACAGAGAAAAGAGAGGCACAGGATGGGGGAAGTCATCACATGGAAAAGTCTTGTTCTGACAACCTCAAAAAGCTCACCATGTTCTCTAGTGTACACTGTCCTTCAATTATGAACTCACCTCTACAGCATCATGAAGTACTTCATCAAAAACATTAATGAAGACTTCATCTTTTACTGACTGCAAACTGTGGGTGCTGTAGTCACCATTAGGAGCTCTGAAGAGGTTAAATAAATCAAAAAAGTGATTTGAACAGTACAGGAAAATGAGGATAAATTTTCGTGTTTGCAGAAATAATTTGGTTTCATTTTGCCATACCTAAATGGAAGCTCAAGCTCCTCATTCCAGCAGGGGCTTGGACCTTCTGCTGTTGTTGTCCGGCAGACTGTTCGCTGAAAAGAAACTTCTACAAAAGGACGGACCAAAACCTATAAAAAGATATCAAAACAAAGGAAGCAGACCTCTGTGGAAACTCATCAGAGCATATTAAACTACACATTTCATGCATTTAGAGAAATGCGTTGTGGCAACCAGGCTGGTGCAGCCCAGATATAATTTTAATACACCTTAAATATTGCACTTCATGGGTTTCTAAGCATTTATGAAGCTTTTAAAAATATTTTACACACTAGCATGTCCAAAAGTTTATGTGTATTCAAAATACTTGACGTATTTATATACAGTTGCAAAACCACATTTCTCCTGAGAGTGGAAAAGCTACAGGCTATCTAATCAAGGAAAGTAACTGAAATAGAACATGTGATCCAGACACCACTGGAAAAAAGTGCACTTATATCCTCTTATCTGTAATCCAAGAAGCCTACAGCTACAATCCCAGTTGTCCCTGAAACTGGCTCCTTTACAGATAAGCAACTTCATCTAGACAAAACAAACCCCTAATGTGATTAAAAATGCCTTATTTAACATTCAAATGCATATGGAAGAAGCTTTTCTACATTTCAAAAAGCTGTAATTTTGAAGGAAAATCACAAGGAAACCAGTAAAAACCCTGAGGTCTTTAATTTTCATTCAGAAGGATGCTGAATTTAGTTTTAAATAGCAAGCAATTACAATTTCAGTATCAGCCACAAGAATGGCTGTGCTGATTTAGACTAAAAGTGTACTGGACCCAAAATGCAGCCTGAGAAAACAGCCAGCAACCAACACACACAGGAAAGTAAGAACTGAGCAGGCATAGGTGGTATTTTCTCCTATGACTCTTCCAGACTTCAAACATTTTCAGATGAAAGACTTTCCTAAGTCTGTAATGATTTTTCTATTAAGTAATTCCCAATGGATCACTCTTCACATACTTGTCCAATACCCACTTCAGCACAAACCAACCTCTTTCATCCACAATAATGTAAGCAACTTCTCTGGGCACCAACCAACTGCTGAATAAAGAATCACAACCTTCTTTTGAAGGTTTGTTTTGAACCTAACTCCTACCAGCTTCATTTGCCCATCACTGACATTTGTACTTACAGTGCCAGGAAATAGTCAATCCTTATCCGGTGTCTATGACTTGTGATTTTGTGCCTTTCTACCATATTTCTCCTCCTCTGCTCACAGTTATGGGTGTTCTGGCTCAAAGCCACACCATTTTTCACTGGGCAGAAGCCAGTCTGTGTATCTGATCTCCTTCTCTGAACGTTTTGCAGCCTTACTCTCCTTCTGGAGATAAAGGAGTGGGCAAGGCAACCTTGCCAATAAGGTATCTTTCTGAGGGTGAATGCTACTGTCTGTGGAAAATGCTCACAGCTTCACAGAAAATGTCAATTTTGTAACATACCTGGTTGAATGCCCAATCTGGGCTGTTAGGTGGGCTCTGAGCTGATGGAGAGGCTGCAAACATCTCATTAAAGGACCTTGAAGATTTCGATGGCTGTTGAAGTTTGCTACAAAAGGAAACAGACAACAACAATCAGGGAAGACAGAGAATTCATTACAAAATATGAATCCCTCACATTGTCTATTAGTCATACAGAATTCTGGAAATACTCCTGATGCTTTTTGTTATAATTTTAACCTTGGGAAGATATTTATTAGATCAAATAACACAAATAAAATGCCAGGAAGGGGTATTGAGTTTATACTTCTTACAAGCCTCATTGCTAAAGAGTACTTTGTGCCTGGAGGCTCTCTTTTCTCAAAAGTTTATCAACCGCAGACTTTTTTTTTTTGCATACCCCACACAATCTCTTTGAGCTAGAAGGTTTTTAAGTTCAAGTAATTGAATTCCTGCAGAATTCATGAACAGTGTAGATCTCACGGTATTCAGGCAAGGCCTCTATGGCAAAGAAGAATTCATATGAAGATTACAGACTTGTCAACCCATAAGTGAAGTAGAAGACAATGTATGTTAAAACATTTATTTTTACAGCACTTCCACATAACTATTTTTTGGTGATAAACCACATTATAGACCATAAAAGAGTAACAATTCATGTATAAAACAGCTCAAAATAAGATATCATATAATGCAAAAAGACTGGATGGGGTTTTAATTATTTTTGTAATTCTGATAATGAATTGAATTTTCATCTTCTTTTTCCTGTAAATGAACTGCTTTTCTCAGTATCAATTTATTTACAGAGTGCAACAGAACCTTTAATACAGTAAGAGAAAGAACAGCTAACAATGCTAAATTCTGTAACTGACCAGCTTGAAATACCTCTAAGTTAAATGCAAGGTGTATTAATTTTGGGGGAGAGAGAGAGAGAACACTGCATTAATACACTGCTTCTGGACCTGAATCAGACTGCTCAGTATCTCTACAAGACACACCATCACACAGCGCAGGCATTGTCTTTATGTGCCTGAGTGTAAAGGTCACCTTTAAAATCAGAGCCACGTTAGGCTCAGTCTATTAACTTAAACAGTTCATCAAGGAGAAGATCAACATGCTGCACTCAGGAGACAAACAGAGTATCCCACGGTGAAGAACTGGATTTTTAAATATTGGTTTTTGGTATTTAATTAAGGTATTATGAATTAAAATTTCTCTGAGTATTATCAAGAGGCTTCCTTAAGGGACAATTCATCTGGTATTACCAGACTTATAATGCTGTCAAAGCTGTAACTGATCTGACAGTTCCTGGTAAAACATGTCTTGAATTTCACAGCTACTGAAAAATTATTGTATTAATCTACAAACTTACAAAATATCATCATTTGTAAAAAGATAAATGTATATATGTATGATTTTATCATGAGAATCAAAACAACACACATGGCTGAATTGTAACATCTGTTGCTTCATCTGTCCTCAAAACAGCAGAAGCCAGAAAATGAATCTGCACTGGAAACAAGCTTTTAAACATACCTCATCACTTGTTTTCTCACTGGAATATCATAGGCTCTGATGATGTTCACTAACAGTTTTATGTCTCCATCTGATAAATTCTGTGCTGTGACCTTCTTCCTTTCTTTTCTTCTTGGCCTTAATGGTCGTTTTGGCTCTGCCAGTTTAAAGAGGCCGAGTCCCAAAATGCTAACAATCATAAACCAGGTATTAGTCAGTTTTGCATAGAATCCAGCATTCCAGTGTTATCATGACCCACATGAAAATTATGCACTAACACAAAAAGGAAATATTTGCTCATGCTAGTGCCAAACAAAACTCTGTGAAATGTCAAAATGTTGCAATAATTTAGTACTGCACTAATCCAGTTCTTATGTTTCAGGTCTTATATTTCAGGAATTGCAGAAGAGTTTTGTTGTTTGGGTTTTTTTTCCCCCAAAACTATGTAAGGTGCAAAAAAGACAATTACACAGCTTCAGTGTAATTAAACTACTTCTAAACTACAGTGCTATAAATAAGGGATCTAGCAGATGATGATAATCACTGTATGGAAGAGGTAAAGCATCTATCTCCACAGCAAGGTACACTGAACAATAGGCTACGGAGAGGAAGCTGAAACAATACACCACAACATACCCTGGACCCTCAGAACTTATAACCCAAGGCAAAGCAGAACCAAAGGAATAAAAGGAAAACAGGAAAACATTAAAATGAAGATGTGTGTTTCATTTATGCAGATGGATGTAATGTTTACATCATTGATATTAACTGCAGACATTCAGAAAACACATTTAAAAACTGCTGGCATTTGAAGGTAATGTCATTTCTTACTTCTATGTAATAAAGCCCCCACTGTAATTACTGTTAAAATAACACAAAATTATGAGTTACTGAAATATTTCACTAAGTGAATATTAAACAAGCCATGGTATATTTTACATTCAGTAACCATAAATCTCTGCAAATAGAATACAATATGAATTAGGATTCATGATGAGAAAATATAAATGAAGCATTTTATTTTAAACAAAAAGCTAATTCTAGTCTTGTTCAGATTTTTTTCTACTTTGATGTGAAAACATCAACTAAAACTAAGCATGAAGTCTTTTGTAAGAGAGCAAGTCTTTGTGTCTCCAGCAGATGGGACTGTTTAGATTTATACAGCTGGCTGGAAAACACTTTGACTGTAGAAGGGTGTTGTGTTTAGAGTGAACAGAAGCAACTTCTACATGAAAGAAAATAAACAAGTTTTACAGAGATTTTAAGTGAGCAACACTAAGAGCCATCTAAACTCTGATGACTGATACATGTTAAAATCAACAGGTATGGGATTTGAAACAAAAATCCAAAGAAAGTGCTCAAGTAGTAAAAGAAACAATAATCTTAGATGGGAAAAGCAGTAATTTCCAAACTCAGTATCTTTTCTGAACACAAACAGCATATGACAACATTCAGCATCAGCATGAGAAATATATGGGAAATAAAACAAAGAAAATTACAGTTAAAAATCGACTGCACATTATTTACAGGGCATAGGCACAGACTGCAAGCAGGCATCACCTACAGAACCAGTCAGTAATAGTGTTACTAACTCTAATACTTGCCTGAAAATTGGAAATATTCAAACCATAGTCCACCAGCTGGACTATACTCAGCTCATCAGAAATGCATCATATCATGTTATATCTTATTTACATGCTGTCACTTTATTTCTGTCAAAACCAGACCTTTTCTTAAAGAAGTTTTTATTACACTTTGTTTATCAATACACTGTACTGGCAAAGGTGTACACAGTGATTGGAAGTTTATCTATTATACTAAACACCAAGTCGCATCAGTTAGTGACATTAACACAATTTATAAAATAGAAATAAAAAAAGCAGGTGATTTTACATTATTTTTTTTTTATTTGGAACAAATAAAGATAGCTCTCTTACCCCAGGCCTGGAATCTCCTCCTCATTGACAAGGTCAGAGTGAATGAAATGGTGTTTTGCTATGAGGAAACGGTTGATTACTGATTCTCGAACCTGTGAACGGGGAAGGAGACAAAAATTCATTTCTAATCCAAACCCACTGCCAATATGTGCATTCTGATTATTAAACACAGACAAATCATCCACATACATGTTCTTCATTTTTTCCAATTTTACAAGGGTCACAGTTGAAAGAAAAATTTCTTTCCACCAGCTATTTCTGTAGAATGTAAGAGCAGCTCATTTTACCAATACAATGCTTCTCTATTAACATCCTGGCTAGATTGATAGAAGAATATATGAAAACATACGATCAAAAAATTATGTCTTTATCTGCTTACAGCTCACCATCAGAAACAACTACAAAAACAAATGACACCAACAGACATCTAATTTCCACATCTAAATGAAGTTGCAAAAAAGGCTGTAGAGAAATCTTTAGGTACCAGTTATGAGGATCAAAAGAAAAACTTTGTACTACAGAACTGGCAAAGCCTCTATTACAAATTTCAAATAAATGTTTAAAATTCTTAGTTCCTTACATATCTTTGCTGAGGTCATAGAGTGAAGCACAGAGAAGAAAATCTTCCCTCATCTCCTAACAACTATGTGGAAGCAGACTGAAAGAATATTTTGTCATTTTTTTCTTAGCACTAATGCTAGTAGTGGCTTTATACTCTGTGCTAGTACAACATCAGAAGCAATACACATATAAAGATCACATTTCAGAGTGAATTGAATTTCAGTTCTGATACAAGAAATCTAATTTTCTAGCCCATCTGACAATTTACAGAAGTGTAAAGTATCCAAGTACTGTTTTAAAAAAGGCTACTTGTATTTAATCTAAGAAAGAGGCAAACAAAGGTACTATAATGTATGCTACTCTCTACTACTCCCATTACTATTCAGTGTGCTGCAAAACCCATATGTTCAATGCCATGCAAAGCATATGGGGCTGACACAGGCATGACAGCTTTGTCAAAAATAGTTTTTATACTATCATATTGAATCTGGACTTTGGCACTTGTCTGGAAGATTTTCTCTTTCTTTCTAGACTTTTTTTTCTCTGTGCTTCTTTCTTGAAGCATTCTTTCTAACCAATAATTTGTTTTGTCCTACTTTAATTCATCCTTATCATCAAATTTCATGTTTTGCTGGCAGGCTAGGATTTGATACACTTTTTGATATTTACACAACTGGTAAGAAACTGGTAGCCATGTTTCACGCTTGCTTTTTTGCCAGTCTGAAATTGTAAACTTTTCTTGGTTAGATGATGAATATTTTCCTTCTTTTTCCCTAAGGATTAAAGAGAATGTCATCTTAATATAATGAAAACTAGAAAAATTAATTAAATCAATATAAGGGGAAGAGTTACTCTAATACCACAAAGAAGGTAAATGTGATGGAAGATATGCCCTCTGCCTTAGGCTGCAGGACAAGATGCTGTGTATTACATTAAATGATTTTTAGAAGAGATTATGGCCACTTTAATGGAGCCAATTAAGCTCTTATCATGACAACTCACAAAAAGGAAAACAGGGAGGAGGGAAATCACTGAATACCTGGGACTCAACAGTACAAATTTCTGGGGCAATGAAGCAAAGAAGAATTTTCAGAACTGACAGAAATATCCAGAATGGCTTGTCATTTTGTATATTGCATCATTCTCAACAGCATTAAATAACACAGACCTCCATTTGTACAATTACACCAGTTTCAGGCCTAACTTGGAATTTTAAAGATGTCTGTAGGTCACATTTAGAGATGAATCTGATGAATCAGATTGTAGTCTTCATGGAAATAAAGTATCCAAGTACAGAAGCAACATACGGCTTAGAGGAATATGGTGAACCACATATTTAGCATCTTACCTTCTGCAGATAGCTGGCAACAACTGCTCTGTGTGCATCCAGGTAATTTTTGCTGTCAATCACATCCCTCTCTTGCACTCTCTTCTCATAGTCCTAAAGATAATTATTACAGTTTGTGCTTCAATATATATTCAGTACTTTATCACATATAAGAAAAAAAGCTAAGTATTTCATTAATAATAATAATGTATGGACCACAGTAAACTACAGCAGATGTGAGAAGTTTCTAAAGCTATTTTTAATGCCAGCGTATACAACATATGCTAAACTTCCATAAATAGAGACAAGAATACAATTCAGTTAAAAGATTCATGTAATTTAAATTACAATGAATAACTTGACAATTTCCCTCTCCTCTTTTAAAGCTGAACTTTGACTTGCTGCTATAAACTAAAATTCCATTTGAACTGGAAATGGCTTCACTTATTGCAGCTTTAACAGGAAGAGTCCTTTACAAGCAGAAATTATGCAAGATTCTTGGAAGACGGTCTGAAATCTGAACTGTGTTTTAATACTAGTAAGTACTTTTTCAAACAATTAGTAATTACTTTTCACAGGGTGTAAAACTCAGCGAGTAGAACTGCACTTGGTTCTTACAGAGAAGTATGTTAACGGGGTATCTCTCAGGGCTGTGAGAGATAGATGGACTACAGTGAAAGTTCCACTGAGAGATGCAACTTCTATTCACAAGTTTAGGAAAGTGACTCATACATTAAGAAAAGGCTAGAGCTAACACTCAGCTTTCAAGCAAAAACCAGAGCTTACAAGTCAAAAGGATCTCCCAGGATCTGAGATTCACAATGGCTTCAGAACCACAGCTACTTATGTAAAACTACTCAGTAAAATTAATCTTTAGGTCTGAGCTCTAACAGTAAGGACAACCAGCTCAACATCCAATTAATGTCCTCTAAAAAGCAAAATGTCCCTGGGATTGATTATATTCAGTTTCTTCACAAGTGACCTGGATGAGGAAACTCAATGTACTGACAGCAGATTAGCCAAGGATACCTGATTAGGAAGAGCGGTTAATATGAGTGACTGAACCATAGTTCAGAGGGATCTTTATGACACAACACTTTGACAACTGAAGCCTCAATTTAAAAAAGGGAAAATTCTGTATTGAGGATGGAATAATTTCATGCGCTGGCAGAGACTGAAAAGCAACCAGAAGAATAACAGCTATATTGAAATAAGTGTGGGTTTAATGACAACCAGTGACATGTTCTTTTGGCAAAAGGCAAACCACAGGATACGTAAGGATCAGCATGTCCTACAGACAAAGGGAAACTACCAGCCTCTCCAGCCTGACACTTGAGGGGGCATACCTGAAATACTGCAGCCAGTTTGCAGCTGCAAGTTCAAGAGGCATGTGGAGACACTGGATGGCATCCACTGAAGGGCGACTAAGACAGCAAGAGGCCTAGAGGACATGACCTACAAGAAGAGGTCAGAATCTTAGAATAATGTAGACTTGAAGAGACTTCTGGTGGTCATCTGATCCGAACTCTCAGAGTCGGAACAGCTCCAGTCAGAATGCTCAGGGCCTTGGACAGTTGAATTTTCAGTATCTCCAGAGATGGCAATTTTATAAACTTGATGGAAAATACATTCAAGAACTTGAATGTGTTCTTTGTGAAAAATGTTTTCATTATATTTAACTGCAATGCCTCTGGGAGAAACTTGTGTCTATCATCATCTCAACTCTAAGATGAGTCTCCCTCTGTTTCCTCTGCACCACTGGGTACCTCAAGCATGCAGTAAGAAACCCCCTCAAGCCTTGCCTGCTTAGGAAAAAACAACCTTAGCCCTTTCTGCCTCTCCTTGTAGATCATGTGGATCAGCACTGCACATATTCTGGTAGCTCTCTACTGGACTTACTCCAGTATTTCAGAGTCTTTCTTGCACTGGGCAAGGTGTTCAAATTCATCAGTCTGGTGAGGAAGAGATTAATGAGCAATGCAGTATCTGCCCACAACTCTTTGAGGGGCAGTTACAAAGGACAGGGTGCCTAAATCATCTCTCTTGTTCCAGACAGTACAAGGGAAAGCAGCCATTAAACACAACCTGGAAGGTTCAGGTTGGACATGACATATTTTTCTTTTTTTGAACAATCTCTGGAAGGATAGCAAAGCACTGGAACAGGTTATCCAAAAAGGCAGTGGAGTCTCCCATTTAGAGGTTTTCAAGACTTGGCTAGACAAATAAACAGCTGACCTCATCTAGTGCTGGCAACAGTACCACCACTTCAGTAGAAAGCAGGACCAGATGATCTCCAGAGAATATTTTCCAAATAGTATTTCCATGATTCTACAAACTTCCAGATCTTTTTGCCAAATTGCTAGTAAATCAACTAGGAACAATATCACTTGAAACTTAGTTTTGAAGATCACGGCATATAATATAAACTTGGAATGGGCAACCACAGGTTTATCCAATTTATCCTTAATGGAAAAAAAACCAACAACATTCTATCAAAATAATTCTTAAACTATGGCTTTCAAATTTTGAATGCTAACATAAAATGAATGAAAATAGCCCATAAAATGAACTGGTTTAGAAAGGTATAGCAAACATGTGGTACATCTTTAAATAAAAAATACAAAACTAACCTAAAATTAAAAAAAAAAAAATTATTGCAAAGGGATAAATATGTCTGAATTAATAAATAATTTTTAAAAATGTATCATCCAATAGAAAGGAAAAAAAAATTTCATCTAAATCTATGTCAGAAGAAGTAGGGATGAAACAGCATTTGCCAGAATCTGAGATGACTCTGATCCTCCTAAGCCAATGAACCCACTAAAATGCTCCTTAGCTACACGAATTGCTACGAACAAAAAAATGCATGACATAACACTAATAACAGAGTTGAGATAAAAATAACTGTAGTATAACCCAAATAAAAAAAAAAATGCACACATTGCATTTCAATAAGGTAATTAACAGACAGGCAAAGACAAAGTAAACTAATTGGAGAAATGTACTAAAACAGATGTAGCTGAAACACAGGCTCTAATAAAACAAAAAAAGATTTTAATTCTTCTTAGAGTCATTGCTTCTAACAGTCCCCCCAAAAAAGGCTCAAAAGCTAATAGGCCTAAGCCTGAATAATCTCTGAATTACTTTTTTATATCTAAAATCACTTTTTAAAAAAGTATCTCAACTTTAAGGAAAACTACTAACTTATAACATTTTTATCTACAGCAGTTTTTCTGTTTTATTTAACTCTTAACCAAGTATGGCTGTGGAAACGTTGCCTTGGAAGGAAGCTAGTTTAATTAGATGAAAATAATAATAGAAAAGACTGAAGGAATAAAATTCTTGTTTTTTTCATGTCAGCATAGCTTTACATTCTTTAAAGAACTGCTTGACTTAACTGCAAATCAAATATTATAAGCATTTAAACTAGAAAAGAAGTATTTCAGATATCATTCTACCTGGAAGATTTTCTCACTGATTTCTCGTTCATGTAAAGGGACTTGCTTATAGTTTCGGAACTCTGCCACCTCCTCATTTCTGAGCTGCAAAAGTCGGAATCTCTTTGATCTATTAAACTCTTCATCAGAAACAAAATTAAATTCTTGCTGCAACTGTTCCAATCTGAAGAAATCAGGAACATGTGCCTCTCCGCTTGTAGTAATCTAAATTAGTAACAAAAATATTAACTTTTACATACAAAGTGCCAAATATCTATAAAAATAGCTATTATAAGTTTTACCTGCATATTGCAAGGATGTTCATTTTAAGCAAAAGCAATAAAGATGGATCACACAGACTGAAACACCAGGTAATTTATAGTAGTGTTTTGCTGAGCAAAGCATATAAGATTATACGTTACAGAATATAATAAAATTCTATTTCCTTGTATCATAAACAAAAGATTACAGACTATGGAAACTATAACATGTCAGAGTAACCTAGGAAACTGTACAGTAAAAGAGATCCATTTACAGAACTTTAGCTTTGTAAATAGCTATGTAAATTAAACAGCTATGTAAATAAACAGCCATGTAAATGAAACAGCTATGCAAATAACTCCTCAATTTGTTGTTTAAAAAAAGCTGAAGCCTCTACAACACCTGAGATCTCTGTGCAATCCTCATTAATGAGCAGCTTCTTATTTAGTACCACACAAGTACACTGGAAATTCCCTTGCATTTTGACAAAATAACAAACTCAAAATCTGTATTTTGTTTTTAATTTATTAACTGATCTGTATGCGCATTCCCTTACACCTATTTTTTGCCACTATGGAATGGATTAATAAATCATATTCATTAATATGTAAACAACCTACTACTAAATGCATTAATCATATTTTTAGTAGATATTTTGCTTCTTAACATTCACACAAGTATGTACATCACAAATTCAAATGCTGCTACCTCCCTGGCACGCATGCAGATTGCCTGGGAGGTTCTGGTGACTAGGAGTTCCACAGCTCCAGTAGCCCTTCAGCTCTGAAAACACCACTTACCATGATCAGCTGCATCAGAGCTGCATTGTTTGGGTCATTTGGATCAAGTTTTGCTTCAGCTGCCCACTTAGCTAGTTTCTTCATATCAGTTAAGCCTGATGTGCCAATGGATGCAATAGCATCAATATTTTTTAAAGCACTAAAAAGAGAGAATTGACAGAACTTATACCTAAAACACATTTGATTTAGCAATATTAAAAAAAAGTACTTAATCTTAGAAAAACCCCAAAAGCTCCCCACAATCTGAGTAGTAAGTTCACAGTTCTTAGCTGTAGCTACGGAACTGAGGGAATGATCAATTGCAAAGCAAAGGAAATGGGAAATACGAAGGAACTGATGGAAGACAACTTTTATACAGGTAATAAGGTGTTTTTTGATACCTTCCTGATATACCTATGCTATTCCACATTGCTGAAATTAAGAAGATAAACTGCCTCACACTGTGAAAGGTAACATAGAAGTTTTGACAAAGAACTTCCCAGACATACAGCCCTTGCTTGTGTTGTATCTTAGCTCCTGTCTTTGACCTGTCCTCCTGGATGGTGCTTTCAGCCTGCATTTCAGTCCTTGTCTCTACCCCCTCCTTGCTGTTTCTGCATAGACCCTGGGGCCTGAATCGTCCCCTCATCATGTCTGGGACTGCTGCCAGCACTCTGCTCTGCCTGCCACGTCCCGACTGCATGCTGGCTGGAGAGGACACTGCCTGAGCTTGGGAAACCCTTGCAGCCTTCTCTCTTGTGATGCAGCACTGCTTATGGTCCTCCCTGTAACTACAAGTCCCAAGTCTTTATCCTCTAGATGCTCCCACTCACTTTCTTGTATTCACAGTAGGCAAGGGAGTATGGTAGGTAGTCTGGAGGTCATTTGTACACTACCACACTTGCCATCTGGCATCTTATCACAGAAGCCACATCTGAAAGCCCACTGACACTCAAACCTTGACACATAAGGCCAATACACCAGGACACGTGTGTTATTTATTAGCCAAATACCACTGGAGTGGATGTTGCCCCTTCTCATGTTAGGGGTGCTAGTTTCAGTCTTTGACCTCTACTTACTTGAGTATTTTCAAGAAGACTTTAAAACTTACAGGTCTTGTGCTTGGTTAGACTCAGCCAAATATCCAGCAGTTACTGGAGCAGCAGATGAAGCAGGAACATCAAGTTTATCTTTAGGCATCAGTCTTGAACAAATGCCAACTGAATCACAATTGTGCTAAAAAGCTCATGGGCAGCAAAAGCTAACATTAGTCATGAAAATCCTGTCTCTGACCTTCCCAACAGACAGTGGAAAGTCATAGAGAGCTGTTCATCTCCACAAGGTGTTTCAAAGAAGAGTTTTTCACAGAAAACTTCCTTCTGAAATTCTTCGGTTCTCAGTGATTAGTCTCCAGAGTTAAAGGTAGCTGTTGGGAATTCATCTTTATATTTTAATCTCATCTATTCTACTCTCACTGAACTCAGCAGAGTACTGATATGTTGATCAGCAAAGTACTTGAATGGCTGCAGCTTGGTTAATAATAGTAACAGAATGATTTGCAAGCCAATGTCTAGCTTTTAAATAAATAAAAACCTGACAAATGAATCAGCTGGAAGAAGTATTCATAGTTACTCAGTATTAATAACTATGTGAAAACTTTAAAGGGTTTAGAGTGAAGGTAACTAAGGATGTTACAAAAGAAGCCTTTATGTATCATCTATTTGACTTTATGGAATAAAATAAAAGCAACAGAATGGAAAAATAATCTACAATAACCAACTTGTAGCCTCAGGGCAAATTAGATATAGCTTCTCCAAACGCACTTCAGATAAGAAAGAACTGGAGTTTCTGCTCTCAGCAAAACAATTACAGGAAGGTTCCTTGACAATATATTCACTCTCTATTAGAAAATCATAAAATTGAATTATCAGCTTGAATTGTCTAGAAATAATATGCTAAAATGTAAAATTTCTAACTAAAATACATTTACCAAAAATATGTACCCTAAGGTATCTGCAGAGGGTTACAGCACAAAGTAAAACATCTAAATTTAAGGAAAAAGATTATGCAAAGTCTTGATTATGAAATAATTTTTAAAAAAATACTAGTACAATCAGTTTCCCATGAATCACTGGAAATTTGTATCTTATTACCTTGGAATGCCTGTGTTTTGCTGAGATACCGGAGGAATTAAGGGGATTCCTTTTTCTCCAACTGCCCAAGAGACACTACTGGATACTTTCCCAGAGGTCATGAAAGTCATTTTGTTGCTACCATCAACTTCAAATGAAAAGGACACACCTATCAAGGGGAAAAATCCAAAGTAGTATATTTATGCATTCAAACACAGTTATCTTAATATTTGTAAAAATACTTCCAGAAAATGAATAGTCAAATAATCTGTGCCTTTATATAAAAAGGTTAATGTGAAACAATGATTCTGCTGTGTGCTGTGGGGAAGAACTCTGTTCTACAATAATGAGTGAAAGATTCCATTACAACTACAGAAAGGCTTTCCATTTGAGTTGGAAGGAAAGGCTATGCCAAAGGCTCATTTTTTTCCTCCACAGTTGCACACCATTTAATATTTCTGATAGTTTTCAGATTCAGCATACTGTTATTAACGAAACAGAAATTCAGAGTCAAAAGAATTATGTATGATTGAACAGTCAGTCCTAAAGCTTTTAACACACAATTGGACATATGGTCATCATAGTCAGTGACATTTACACACGTATTTACTGCAATGATTTTTATACCCTATTTTTTTCCTCCTCGTTTTTTTTTATCTATTCTGCTCTAGCTTTATCTGTATTTATATATGGCAAATTTATGCAAGTCAGTCATCTCACAATGCTGTTAAAATTCATTATACACACTTGCAAGTTCCATATGCTACTATGTATTCTTCTTGTTTCCCCTTTTCCTATCTCTCCCTTGTTTTATCTTTAGCCTAAAGCCCCGGGGAAAAGGTGTGTGCAGGTTGTCAACAAAGCAAATAGGAGTACAAAAAATTACTCTCCATACACACTTCTACAGACAGTTTTTCTGTGGTTTAAAACATTAAAATCACTGGAGCTATAATGATTGATACATGCTTGCTCTGCAGTGTCAGAGGCCTGATTACTCAAATGCTCAAAAAATCCCAAACATCATCTATAGCTAGTAAAACTCCACTAATACAACAAGACAAATAACAAACAGACATATTTTTATTATTTAGAGCTTAAAACTAGCAAGAAACAAAAATTCCACAGTGAACTTCAATAGTAAGGATCATGACTATTATGGAAGACTCGGTGACAGAAGCTGTGAATGCTCTTAGCAGGATTTACTCTGAAACCCACTCCAGCCTCTTACTGCTACATGGTTCCAGCAACATGAGAAACACAGAGCTAAGGAAAACAAGAGTCCTTACCACTCCCAACTCCTTCATGATCCAACACCACACGCTGATCGCTGCTGAACTCTATTTCTTCCAGAGGAGCAGTGCCTGTCAGAACTGCAGTCTCAGGAACAGGTAAGAACACTTCAGCTAACAAGGTGGTACTGCTCATACCTGTCGTTTCATAAATCTAGAAAAAAAATTACAATGAGGGACAGAAGAAGGAATTTACATGTGCATTCTTGAGAAGCTGAAAACATATTGCATGGTATTTAGAGAAAAGGTTCTACTATGGCTTAAACATGAAATAAATAATTTAAGGCAATTGTATCAATTCACTTTTTAAAATAACAAATTAGCAGGCATTTCAGCTATCAGCAGTTTACTTGATGTGAATTCTTCCTACAAATCTATCTTCTTCACTTTTCTAATGCACCTGAGACAAGTATGACATACTCCAGGCTTTAAAGAGCATCACTGTACAATATGCAACTGCTTGTGACATTCACTTGCATCAGCTGAAGATTCTGGAGGGATTCTGCCTGACTAATTCTCCCTTAACATGAAAGGCAGGGTATGGCACACAGTCCCCATTCTGGCAGCACTGCAGGTTGCTTCTCTCTTTCCTAGCCAGCTGCAGGCTCAGAGTGATGTGAGTGGTTTCTCCATTCAAATGTTTTTAATCCAGGAAAACGGTATTCCTTCTCCTTTTCAATTTATGTGTTAAATAAATAGGCAGACAAGGGGTTTTTACACCTTTCCCTGAACTACCAGTTTTACCTAAGCAGAGGAGTCTTTTAAAGGGAGAAGTAGGATCCTGATCCTCTTTCCTCTAAATATATTTCATGTTAACTCTGAAAAGTATTCATGTGAACCATTCCTTAATTCATACTTGGAATGGGAGGTGGTAGTGCCTTGATTTAACTGCACTGCTGATCAAGTCAAGTGCAATTATGGACATTACTAAAAATAATTTTTTTTCTTATTCCCCTCCAGTAAACATTATGAGGGTTTTACTATGTGGAAAATAATGTTTGAAGAAGATCATGTTAGCAATTTGATCTGCAACACAAATCAGTTTTTCCAAACTCAAGAGGCCAATTCACTAACATATTTAATCACAAGTCCCAATTATTTAATTTCTCCCATCCAAACTATAGCTTTTTTCTATATATTTCTAGAAAGCATGAGCATGAAAAACATAGCAACACAGTTAAAAGTTAAAGACTGGAGAAGCAAGGAAGGAGTGTAAGACTGACAATTTACAAAAGGTCTTTTATATATTTTTCAGTCTTTATGACACTATCATAGAGCAAAACACAAGCATTGCAGGAGTAATTACATTTTATATAATATTGTAAATGTTATTGCAATAAATCAACATCTACCTGTAGTTTCAAACTCTCTGGCCAATTGATTATTTGTAAATTGAAAATCTGTCCAAAGTGAACTCTAAAATCGGAACTTATTGGTCGGGTAACAGTCCTTGACACTTCTTTGGAGTTGAAAAGGACTTTAATGAATGCTGAGCGTCTCTTCACATCTTCTCGTCGCAAAACTTCTGCCCTGTAAATATATCAAACAAGCTATCATATAATTTTTAATAACATTTTTATTATTTATTTTTAATGAAAATCTGATTTCTCATGGGGAGACAGAACCTAAAATAGATAGTATTCCTCCAAAAATGTCACTATACAGGAATGACTTTAGAACTCTTACTTAACAGGTGTTTTATATTCTTGTGAATAAAAACTGATTTTAAAATGATCAAGTCAAATTCTGGATCCACAAAAGCTAACTCCATATAAAAGAAATTATCTAGGGAAAAAAAATTCTCTTCCACTCCCTTCCTCCAAAGCACAAAAACGATATTGAGTTAAAATTTTGAAGTTTTCAGTCATTGGGAATACAACAGCCAAGCAGCATTCCCTGATGAGGCTATTTGTGTACTAAATACAAAACAAAGCAGTATTTAAATTATTGAAATACGGCAGATGCATGTTAAATTATGTGTGCAAATGTGGAAAGTAAGAGAAAAAAGTACATTTATTTCTTTTATCCACAGTGCAATCTCTGGTTTAGTACACAATTTCTTTCTTTTCCCTTTGTTGACTACAGCATAGACCTTATGTAAAGGACTAGCTAGTGAGAGTGGTACTGCCAGCAGTGACCCAGACTCCACAGTGAAGCCAGCTTCTTTGTATCTGCACCCTGTTCTATGCAGATGCTCAAGGAATATCAGAGGGTTCAAAGGGATTGTGCACACATGCATTTTTAAGTGCACTATGTACAAGGTTATATGTGACTTGAAAATGAATTAAGATATATCACCTTCAAAAGCAGAGGTTTCATCACTAGGCTAAACAGAATGGTGAGCTAATGCATCTGAAGTTGTATAAACAAGCAATTAATAAATTATAGAAAATCACACATAAGGTAATTTGCCGGCCAACATTTATCTTACCGAGGACACTGCTCAGTTGGAGTTATGATTCCTGAGAGGGTCAGCTCAGGAACTAGAATAGGCTCTCCAGGTTTCCTTCTGCAGTTGCCAGCTTTTTCTCTAACCTGCTGCTCTATTTCCAGGCTATTGGCCATTCTAGGTGGGATGGGTTTTATACGTTCCTCACCAAAATCATGATCTTCTGATTCTTCATCTACATGTGTATCTTTTTTCTTTTTCTTCTTGGACTTCTGCATATAAAAACAATAATGTTCTTTCTGAATGTGTTTCAATCTCTGCAATTTTTTCTCTTGTTCTCTTGAATCACAAGTGCTAAACACAGATGGTGTATGTACAGTAAAATGACAGTATAATTTTAGTATTACACATAAACACGTAAAAGATTTTTCTCATTGTAAAGGACTGCATCAGTTTCAGAATTCAGCAATACATTCCATTCATATGCTTCAAAATCATAATGTACTCCAAGCAAAACATTTACTTAATATTCTCTACCAACTTTCAAAATCATCATGTTTCTTGAACATTCTGGCTAGATGCTGCATTCTCATTTGCCTGAGCTGCCATGCACATTCTGTTAGGATTGAAGGAAGGTTAGTTACTCAGCCAGTAGACATAGTTGTTTGAGATGCACTGTCTGCACATACACTGACAAAACAAATGCACATGTGCTACAAACTCTGGAGCACAAGTGTTTTTGGCTTAGCAGTATCTTTAGTATGAGCAGAATGATCCTATCCCTTCCTCGCGCCAAACAAGAATAAACAAACAGAACAACACATGCCTTTCAGCATCTCCTAAACGGCACAACTCCAGTGTTTCCGTGCATGCCCAGCTTTAAACAGCTGCAAAACAGTTCTTCCTTCCACAGACTTCTAGATTACTTGGAAGTACAGCTTGCTTGGAAGCACCAAGCCACTTTACAACTTAACACATCATAAGCGAAAAAAGAGAAAGGAGAGCAAACAGATTCTGCCCATTAACTAAAGCAGTAAGCCAAACAACTTGTTCACATACTTTTTTTAGAAAATATTCTTTCTTTGCTGAATTTTATGTTATCCTCCTTGCTCTTGTATTTGCTTTTAAATTTATTTAGTCTCACCTAGCTCTATTGTGTTTGATTCATGTGATCTGTACTAGTAAGAAACCAACAGGAGCGATTAAGTTAAAAAGTACTTTGAGTACAATAAAATAAAGCACTTCTGGGTACAAAAGAAAGGTAATTTCGTTCTAAAAGGAAAGAACCATGATCCTCTCAGTCTCAAGATAGTTTGTGACTAGCACGATAAAAAGATGCCACAATGGTAGTTGTGAAGGCATAACTGGTGGATGAACAGTTTGCATTAGGATCAATGTTCATGACTACCTGCCTTCATTTCAAGGTTTACACTTATTCATCTTATCCTGCAAGTGAACTGACATGATGCTAATTAGTCATATGCCCACTTGTGTTCTATTAACAGGAATTTCCAATTCCTGCATATTGGCTCCCTCTCAAATATTTAAATGCCTTTCACAGAGGTTGCATGTACATGAAAAAACTCTCCGTAAAACTATCAGCAGACATACTAGATTCTTGAAAACTGTATTTGAAGCATTTTCTTAAGCTTTATTTTTCTTTGGTGTTCAAAAATCCAGAGTGTTCAAGCTGGACAAAAAATATATTAAAGTATAATCACCATTACCCCCAGGAATCCAGTATACTGCGACCAAACTGTGAAAGCAAACCTGATTTTGCCACAGTTGATTTCAAAGACCACCTGGTTGCAGTGTGTTGCTGTAGCACCTGTACTTCTCAATATCCCTTTGAAGCACAACTGAGACATGAACTACAGCACAGATTGTTAGCAATAAAGCTTTTCAGAGGTGAAAAGCTAGAATATTAATGAAATCTTTCAGTCAGACATTGCTAAACATAGTGAGACATTCCCAAACATGTATTGACATGAGATGATATCAACTGCTAGTTCATTAGAAACACCCCTTAATTATTCTGCTTCATCGCTCACAGGCACAAAATTCATCCATCTTTTTTCTTTACAAGAAAGAAATGAATTTAACAGGAATGCAGCAAAATTACCCAACTGAAAGAAAGAATTGAAGTGCTGAAAATCAGTAGCAGAAAAACAATGCCTCACAAAAACCTAATACATTCTAATTTTTTAATTAACATCTACCTTACTAAAAAATTCTAAGTAGACAGAATGTATCTGGACATAAAATATAAACATAACTCAATTTTTTTCTGTATTAGAAGGAGAAATTTTTGATACATTTACTAGTAAATAATTTTTTAATTGAATGATTTAAACAAACCTGTGTCTTCTTCCAGGATTTCCAGTCATGTAGCTCAGTTTTATACTCCTCCATTTTCTTTTCATATTCTTCCATACATTCTTCTAGTAATTCCTTTATCTCAGCCTGAATTTCTGCTTCATATGCTTTTTCATCTGATTTCTGATCAACCTCTTCCCTTCAAAACAACAATTACCAGCATGTTACATAAAATTGCATAAGGGTTACAATTAAGTCTGTAACATATAATAGAAATCTACTTCTCCATGAATTAATTTCATCATATAAAAAGTGTGTTTTATTTAAAAAGACTAGCATAGATACTAGCATAGACTAGCATATTAAGTGTTGACAACAGATAATTATATTAATTCCAGATAATAACTTTCTTTACTCATTAGTCTGTAGAAATTCCTTTCTGCTACAGTAATCACTTATTTCCACCTTCTCTCTTCCCCAAACTCAAAAGGAATAGTGGCAGGCTCAAAGTGGCAGCACTGCTCAAACTCTTACTTCCACATATCAAAATTCTCATTTTCAAATTAACCAATCTTATTATAATTCCACTGCTATCAAATAAAGTACAAAATATGTTATCAAGACATACTTCCTCAAATAAAGTTTCATGGGTGTGTTAGTAAACTTCTGAAAGTCCCGGAGGGATTTAATTTGTTTCCAAACTTTGATAATTGTCTTAAGCAACGTTCTGTCTTTTTCTTGTTCAGCATCACGAAGTCTTCTGGTTTGTCTAGAAATATACATACATAGCACAAGATCAACCAGAATTGTCTCACTCAGTGGAACAGACTGAAAACTTGGGATACCAAAAGCCAAGTGATGGGGGTTTCAGGTTGACTGATGGCTGCAGTGGTTTAAATACAAGGAGCATAAAACCCAGACTTGAAGAGTTCAGGATTTGATTTCCTCCTATATTCCAGTCTCTTTCATTTGGAGCAATCTGACTTCAATTAAGTCTGTTCTTTAGAGATCTCACAGTTTTCAGAAATGCTTATTACAGCTGTACATAATTAAAACCATTTTATAGTAAATTCATGTAAACAACAGCCCAGGAAACCTACACTGCTGCTATGAAGTAATGCTCATTACATGTGTACATTACAAAAGATGTTTTAAACTTCATATGCCTCTAGCTCCAGTAAGAAGGACCTGAAGAGATGAAGTAATGTATCAAGTTCTTTGACAGACGTACAAGATTCTTAATACAAACAAAATTAACACAGCCTTTTTGTGTCTCAGAATTGGTATTTCACATTTCAACCCTCTAATCTGTTTGCAAAAGAGCTATTCGTTAGCACTTTTAATGACCACCACACACTTCCAATGTAAATGTCCATAAAGTACAAGCACAGGCTGTTTTCACTTTTATCCTGGTACAAAATCAAGTCTGTGATTAAAAAAAAACAATGTAAACTAACACATTACTACTTCTAATATTCAGAGAATGTGGAAAACAGAGATAGATTTAGATCTGAGAGAAGAAAGACATCATATATCATTTAACAGCATAAGCCAATTTAGGGAAAACAATAAACAAAGAAGAAATGCAGACTTCAGAAAGCAACATGAGTAACTTCTCCACTTCATTAGCTAGCAATCTGCATATTACTTATCCATGTAGCAACTTTTTCTTTTTTGTCTACCAGATGACACTAGAAGATGAAACAAAGGCATGAGGAACATATAGATCAGTAACCACACTTATCTAATGTATGGGATTTGGAAGTAGGACCTTTCAGTAGAGAATCATCTCTGCTACAATACATTACCCACAAGAACCTGAACCATAGAATCCACAGCATATGTTGGCTTCCTACTTCAGGAAGTGATAGTAGGGCTGAATTTCCTAATCTGCAAAAGTTTTCTATATTCAGATGACATTTCTTCCTCAAGCCAATAGAAAATTACAACTTTGATTTTCAGAAAGCAAAGCGTATACATCTGTTATGTTATTGCAGGGTGGAGGAAGCAATTATATTATTTTCCACGCTATATATCTCTAATTTCTCATGAGTGTTCTGCATTGACCATCAGGGAAATGCAACATTAAAAGAGAGACAAGGCAGGTCAGATGATTTTACCAACATAAGTGGTCCAACTTAGTACTGAATACCATGACAGCAAAAATTCCTGAGCCCATCTGACCTTCATTGTGTAACAGCTTCCAGTAACAGAACTGTAGCCAAAATGAGTTACAGATACGAAAAGCTCTAGAATAGTACCAGCCAAACTCATCTCGTGTTACTTGACCAACACTGATATCACTGATTTCAGCTGAGTTTCTCCAGATTCATAATAGCATGAAACGAAACTAAAGCACTCGAGATATAGAAGAACACATCAGAAACAGAGAATAAGTATTCTTTCTAACTGGAGTTCACCATCAAGCAACCCTCAGGGTTGTTGCCAAAACCCAAGAATCTCATTCCCACAGTGAATCTTCCCATTACCATTCTCATGCTTTCCCTAGTGAGAGCTCCTGTCTCTGAGGTACAGTATGGTAACTACACACCTCCTGCTCCTTGTCCCCTAGCAGATATGTCAATAAGATACTGATAAAAGCTATTCCATTTTCAACTGAAGGAATTCTTCTCCTTCAGTATAAAATAATAAATCATAGACTACCTTATGTTCTGTTAAGAGGAGTGGATGCATAAGTTTAGCAGATGTAAATTTCAAGGCTGAAAGCAGAATTTTTATTTGAAAAGTTTTTCTTCTTCATATTGTGTTATCATGTGACCCATTACATCACTTTATAGTTCTGTTTCTTTAAATGAATACATTACTGCCTACTCTTAGATTGTGAAAAACTTTCAGACGTTTGTTATCTACTAGTTAAAAGGCTGTTCAGCATGGATATCCAAAACAACTTCTTGTTTATCATACTGCTAACGCTTACAGTTCATCACTGTCCATCTGCCAAAAATAATACAAACTGTCACTACCGAGCCAAAAACTCTGGGTATATTTTTACTACACAGCTTTTCTCCAAGAACAATAACTGTAATCTTGTAAAACAAAATTTTACCACTTTATTTGTATTAACCCATTGGCAAAAACGTGGCCAAAATACCTTAGAATGGGAAGGAAATCAAGAACATTTGTGTAATGAGGAAGAGGATGGAAAAAACTAGGGGTTTTGTTTGTTCAAAGAATTACCTTATTGCATTGTAAAAGCCTTGTGCATCCAGCTGAAGTCTACTGAAACTTTATTTTAATTAAATTATACAAAACATACCAGTAAATAGCTACTAAGTAATTAATAAACATTATCAAATTAGACCACTTTTGAATGAAAATTTCAGCTTAAACTGTATTTTCTTCATAATGTTTTATGCAACTTACCAGTGAGACTTACCTCAAAATTCTTCTAGAGCTATTTATAGTAGAATTTAAAAGTCTGACATGAATCATATTCTGTACCAACATGTAAAGGAAAAAAGGAATACAATTTTAAAAACCAACAATTTCATGAATTCATACCCACCTGATTTCCATTTTGTATTCAGGTATGCTTTGTTGAGCCACAGGAACACCATCACCACCACCTTCTATACTATAGTGCACAGCACTCCTCAAAGCATGCAGCTTGAACGAACAAACAAAAAAGTAATTAACAGATGGCTTAACAAGGTATCCAGTGTACTGCACTTTGAAAGGAAAGAGCTAATTACTAATGACAGAAACCCCTGAACTATCCTGATTCTGCATTTACATGGTTTTGTCATGTCTGTGAGGTGATTCTTCAGCATGACATTTTAATTAGGATCCCTGGATACAGGAGGGAGATTTACTAACTTTGATTGCTGCAACAGATCTAATCAAGGGGAAGACTGATTTAAGAAGCATTCTGAAAGCTCAGGAATCAAAGGTGTAAGTGGAAAAAGACCCCAAGTCAGCAAAAACCCCCAACTTTCACAAAATCCTTTCTTGGGACTAGGAAGGGCTACTAGAGGTAATACTTAGTGGATTAGAAAATCCCAGAATCAGAGAATAGAATCACAGAATCATTAAGGTTGAAAAAGCACTCCCAGATATAAACTAAACCGCAGCACTAAGTGCCACTCCCAGTCATTTCCTGAACACTTCCAGGGATGGTGACTCCACTTCTTCCCTGGCCAGTGCATTCCAGTATCTAATCACCATTTCAGTGAAGAAATTCTTCCTGATGTACAATTTAACCTTCCCTGGCACAGCTTCTGGCCAGTCAATCACCTTGACTTGCCTCTGGTTGCTTAGGATAAGAGACTGACCCCCACCTGGCTACAGCCTCCTTTCAGGCAGTTGTAGAGAGTAACAGGGTCCCCCATGAGCATCTCCAGGTTAAACCATCCCTGAAAGGAGGCTGTAGACAGACGTTGGTCTCTTCTGTCAAGTAACAAGTGACAGGATGAGAGGAAATGGCTTCAAGTCCCAGGGAGGTTAGGTTGAATCTTGGGGAAAAAAGTTTCTTCACTGAAAGTTTTGTTCAGCACTGGAACAGGCTGTGCAGGGACATCACCCATCCCTGGAGATATTTAAAAGATGTGCAGACTGGCACTTGGGGGTTAGTGACAGATGTGGCAGTGCTGGGTTAATGGCTGAACTTGATGGTATTAGAAGTCTTTTTCAACCTTAATGATTCTATGGCTTTATAGGTTCCCATAATGAAGACATGGATAACCCAAATGTTCTGTTTCAGACAGCACTAAGGCAAACCCTTCAAAAGCACTAACAAAACAAAATATACCAAGACATTATTTTGCGATACCGCATGAAATGTGTCCATCATTAGAAGTATAACCTAATGCTTGATATAAAAATTCAGAAATATCTGTACTCTACCTACTGACCCTCATTACACTAATAGAAAAATGAGCTTGTATACAATTATTATTTTTCCCTTATAATAGTTCTTTAATGTATAAAATAATGACCTTTAGTTTATGGAAATCTGAATGTATAGGTACTTAATAATCCAAGTAATTTTTGACAGACAAGTGTTCTTGTGTGCCCTGATGACATCAGAATTGTGTTGACAATGCCTAATGTTCATGTACACACACCAGAGAAGACCACTGCCATTACTGCCAATGCACAGATAGAGGAAGTGTGGTGGTACACAGGGGATGAGCAGCCCTGTCAAGCTCACCCAGCAAGCCAGAAACAGAGGAAACTACATCTAGCCTTGGGTTTTGCCATGTCACAAAAGTGACACAGTAAATGTGGTAGCAGTATGCATTTAAAACACAGCATCTGTCACAGATACATACCTGGAAATGGGTTCTACTTTTGTTCATTCTGGTGAAATTAAACTGCTTTCTTTTACTTTGACTTGATAACTGAAACTAAACTTCACTAACTTCCCTCCATCACTGAATAATGTCTTTTGCTGCCTCCCTGTCAGAGCTGTTGTACACAATCCTGTAATGTCTAATCTGTCACTCACTGGGAAACATTTTGGATACTCTAAGGAATACTATGCAAATGTTATTGCATTCCTTTTACTTCAGAGTTAATTCAAATTCAAAGATCAAAGAAATTCTTAATCTTAAAAATGCAATTCTGCACTGAACACACAGCAACTCAGTCAAATATTTAGGTTTTTAACTTCTGGCAAGTTCAGCTTTTACCTTAAACTGTCATGTCATTGTCTCAATAAAGTATGAAGACAGAACAGAAATACCTTGTCTGTGAGAAGTTTGGTAAGATTCTTCTGTTTTCTTGCTAAATACTGATCATATAACTGAGCCAGTTTAGCTGCTAACACATGCTCACGGCTAAAACAGGGATGATGGGTGAATATCAGTCCAGAAATATCAATATCCAATTGAAACAGCCCCTGAAAATCTCCAGGTCCAACAAAATACTGATTGGTAGATGTCATTTTTTTTGCCTGAAAGAAAAAAAAAAGAATAAAATGGATTTACAGATTCTGACAACAGTATCTTCCAAGGATTTTCTTTGTCAGCCCATGTGAGGCTGAAATAAGAAGTCATATTCCTATACTGAAGGTTTTGCTGAGCAATGAAGAGAATGACACTGAATTAGAAAAAGCAGAGCCTGCTAGTTCTCTTTTGACACATTTGTTTCATACTGCTTTGTTTCCTCTTAGAACTGAGCTCTACGATAGAATCCAGCTCTGACTGAACAGCTCTCCTTGTAGATTAGGAAGATAAGGAGCTCTCCTTGCAGATTGTGTAGATTAGGTAACATATTACTTGCTTCCCCATTCAAACATCAGGGGAATTCAAACCAACAAAGGCAAATTAAAGTTTTCAGCAACAAAGCTTAAAAAGCCTGCTTCAATCCACTGCAACAAAAAGACATCCATGGCTTACATTAAGTTACTGAAATCAGAAGAGAATTAACACTGCTTCCAGCCTGACTACTCCTGCTGCCTTATTAGGATCCTTCAGAAGACGTTCACCAGAGGTATTATGGTGCTGTAAAAGATTGTTATGTAGTGTTTGTTGTAGTCCCTTTCTGAGAACAGGAAAAAGAGGGATTTGAAAGGAAATTTAGCTGTTGCATAGAACTTATTTAGCTCTTTTATAGGACTGATATAAATGGCCATGAAAGACACTTGAGTCCACCTGATCCTGCCACATTCAGTTTCTCATCAAAAGATAAAATGTGTCATAAAAATGACAACTTTGAATTCCTTATGCTTTAACTATTTTTCTGCCCATAAAGGACCCTTAAGCTCAGTGTCTTACCACGGTGACTTAGATATTTCTACGTCACTGTTCATGCCAATACAGTGCCCTTGAAACATGAGCTCTCTTGGCCTATCTTTACATGAGCTAAACAGTAGATTTTTCCTGCCTGCAGAAGCACCCTGCACAGATCTGTGCTACTGGATGCAGCCTGTGCATTGCATATTTATCACCAGCATCAACTAAAGGGCCACATTTAAATCTGTATCAACAACAATAGTCAGAAACACTTGTGTGTCCCAAATGAGCACTCCATTTAAAAGTCTTAAAAGTCAGCTTTTCCAAAGGCTAACAGAGTTCTAACAAGCAGAACAATTAAAGCTTGCTTCAAGATTGCTGAATGGTTTTACTTTAAACTTATTTTGATTTGTATTGATTGCACATTGAAACTGCTGTTAGCCAGGGCAGGTATGCTGTGACTGGAAAAAAAATCAACCACAAAAATCCCTGCAAACAAAACAAAACAAACATGAAAAACAAAGAAAAAAACTTCACTACCTCCCCAAAATATCTGAATTGATGCTACATAACTCAAAATTAGTCGCTGTCTACATGAGCAAACTCTATATACACACTAATATAGGAACTACTCTACTTTGGCATGAGAATATCCAAGAGAGCCTCACAATGATCTTAGTGACTCATACACTTGAAGGTGCTTGTCATGGGCAGACACTTTACTACTTCAATCAGCACTACCTAAAATCTTCATCCTTTTGTATGCATTTTTAAAGGAAAAAACAGATATATACTTAATAAAGTACACGTGATATAAAGAACAGATATGAAATCACAAAAAAAAAACAGTCAATAGTCATGGCTCTTAGCACAAAACCCTTCAGGTCACCAGGGTTTCTGGTGCAGTAGAACTGGGACACAGGGTCTCAGGAATCACATATATGAAATATGCTTACCTTTCTATACACTGTTTCAAGTTCTGGTGCAATGCCTTCTTCGAGTGAGAATATTGGAGGCCTAGTAGAAGACTGTTTAACTGGATTAGGCAATGCTAAGATTTTGCCATCATCACCAAACCATTCTTTCCCCTACAAAGGAAAACAAAATTATATATTGTTTATTTATTTTTATAAAGGAATTATTTGCAAAATCATAATTCTTGTAAAAAATACAGAATAAAAGATAACTATGGATTGTTTATGGCTGAAATAACCAAAACTTTCCTAATACACCAAAATGAAATCTTCAAATATACCAGAGGTAAGTTTTGAAATTAAAAGACCAAGATGTTGTTCAAAATTTGATTATACTGATTTATTTTTCCTTCAACATTCAGTGTTCTAGATTTGAAAGAAAAAAAATCAATGTCACTTATTTAAATGTTATCTTTTTAAATCACTAAAATTGAAAGAATTTTAAGTATTGTTTTACACAAGAGCTAAATGGCAGCTCAATGATTTATCAAAGCACCTCTCAAATCTTCTAGTCCAAAACCTGAACTACTTAAACAGCATCTATGAAAGCAGACCAGGTAAGTATTTTACACAGCAACTGCCATCCATGGCTTTGCATGTTCAACATTGTCCTAATTCATCCCTCTGTTCTCATTACCTGGATTCTAATACAGCTTAAACCAGTGCACCTGTCCAAGGATGCTGCCCTACCCTGTTACTTTCATACCTGTTTTATATACCTTGTATTTATATTTATTATTACTTTCAATACCTGACCATTGAGACAAATGTTGATGTGGCAACACCATGAAGTCAAGCAGAAAACTAGCTGAGTTGAAACTGCCCATTCAAAAATTTTAGATCCAAATGTTCCCAATCTGATTAGCAAAAGCACATGAACAATACACAGACTCACCAAAAAAATATAAAGGGCAGCTACTGCTCAGGAGTTTAAGTCTATACTGAATATCCACCTTACCATGTATAGGATGATAATATAGGAGGACAAAATATATCCAAGCTACTTTCCCAAGTCTTTCCCAAGTCTTCAAGACATACTTAATAATCTGAAAGGATTCTAAAACCTCTCTGATAATCTACACCAATATTTAATTAGCCTTACAGTCTGATCAGTGATCTGCTCCCCAGCAGGCTCAAGCAGAGCCAAGAAAAGACATCAGTTTTGTAAGACCCAGTCTGATGTTCTGACACTGGGATCACACTAAAAATAGGCTCCTACAAAAATATGTATTTCCCAACATCTGATGCTGCTAAACATTTTGAAGATGAGAGCCCCATATTAGCATGACCATCCACTTACTTAACTATAACAAAAATAAGATACTTACAAAGATAAATAAAATACTGATGAAAGTTACAACTAAAAAGGTAGCAGTGACTTACTTGGTCCTGTCTGAGTATTCTGTTTTCTAAAATATTCTGATTAGACTGTGATACAAAGGGCCTTTCTCCAGTGTAAAGACCTTCATCCTCAAGGTACCTGGGCTGCATATTTCTAGGCATCTTCTCAGAAGCAGGCACTAATGAGACATCAAGAAGCAAACCATGTAAAGTATCTTGTAACTGTAGTTTTAGTTTGTTAATTACTAAAATGATCAGTATATTAAGTATGCTGTCAGAAGTATTTTACTACATATGAAAAAAAGAAATAAATATAGAATTAAAACAGGCCCTTATCTTAATCAAGATAGATCTCTCATAATAAATAAACCAATAACTAAACATTTCTAATTTCAGTTCTAATAAACCAATGACTAAAAATTCTAATACACCAATAACTAAAAATTTCCTTACCAAAAATACTTCAGTTACTTAGTGGACTTTAGTGTTAATGGTTGCTTGCAGAACAGTGTAAAAAGCCTCGAGCAGCAACTGACTAGAGAAGCATTTCTAAGCCTTTCTGATGGGAAATGAACTTTCAGACTAATCAGACCTTCAGTTAATAAACAGTTTGCTTAAGCTAGTCTCATACAAAATATGAAACATGCATAAAAGAGTTATGTTAACCAAATAACAGCAGGTGGAATTAGTTTTGAAGACCTGCCTGCAAGGCTGTTTCACTGTGTGTATGGATTTAGTATCATTCAAGAAGCAATTTTGAAACAGGGAAGGATTGTCTGAGGGTTACAATAAAAGTTTTCCCCTAAATCAGAACACAGTGGATCACCAAGGCATGAAAAATAGAGGCACACAATGTCAAATATTATGACATTGCACTGCAAGCTGTACTGGTACCATTCCTGTATATACTGGGAGACTTGTTTCTACTTCTTCCAGTTCAAATATCAAATAGCAAGTGATAATATAAAGCAATTTTTTAGGACTTTGAAGTTCCATGGGAATAAAGCAAAAAGGTCAGAGATATGATCAATGCTGCATACATTAAATAACAGCAAAAGAGGGGCTAGCAGCTGGCACTTCCACAGACAGCAGTGAGGAAGTTACTCCCAAGCAAAGGAGGTGCCCTGAGTACACTTGCCAGTGCAGCAGGTGATGACCTGCTAAGGTGTGCATGTTCCCAGCTAATCCATCTATCAGACTTTTTCAGACTCGACTGGATGAGCAGTGTCAAGAGAGCTGCAATTAAACATCTCTCTCTGCTGCCAGAGGTAGTCAATACAAGATTTACTCAGCAGATCAGAGGCTGCCACGCTATGCAAAAATCCAGGAACTAAATGGATAAGCACAATCTTCATACCTGCTAACATGCTGGGAATGAAGAGAAATTCTTTTTCCCTTTTCAGCTGCTCAGTGTAGCTCTCACAATCAACAGGTTTCACTATTACAAGGTCTTCATCTGTCTGCCCTATGAATAAATCATCATCCTTCACTAGACGTACGTCGTCATCCTATAGTTAAGTGCAAACGTCTCTGTTAGTTGGTCTGTTTCTTAAGAAAGTTTCTTGAGAAAGTACGCTTTGAGAACTTTTAAGGAAACAAAAGATGCTGTTTTATATAAACTAATAAAATTAACCAAAGTCTGAATAAAAAATATTAACATTTATCCTATAGTTCTCACCATTTCATCCTCCTGTTCATGAGTTTCAGCACATTCCTCTTCTACCTCTTCTTCTTCATTTAATCCATTCTTTTTCCTGGCTCCAGCTTTCATTTTCTCTGGTACAGCATCAAAATTGAAAGTAAAGAAATTATATGCTTCTTCCTCAGAAGGAAAATCATTCTGGAACTAAAAAAAGAAGACAAAGATACTTTATTATGGTATTTTTAAGAAAATTAGGGCAAGTAAATAAATTGAATATATCTTCCCATTAATAATATGAAACAGCAGCATGTATAAATATTTGTTACAAGATAATAATTATTTTATCTCAAACAGAACTCACTCAAATGCTAAAGCTAACTGGAATTTGTAAATGATTTAATGATACTTCCTCTATTTCTATATATTTCATTTAATATTTCTTTAAAAGTTTTGTTTAAAAAGTTACCTGGTCTAATTCTAACATTCTTACTATTTTAAATATAAACCATTTGTGAATCAGAACACCAAAGTTTAAGTTCTGGACATACTGCAGATACAAAGATAAATGATATGAAGAGAAATTTCTAATGGCTTTTTGCCTCTGAAGGATCCAGGACCCTTTAGCTTTAGGATGAATCCTCTAAGAAAATAATTAACATTAGTACTTTGTGGCTAATATCAATATACTAGTCTGTAAAATGCTTTAACTGCCAACTGGTGGCATTCAATAAAAAGGATTTAAAGAGAAGACACTTTTTTCCTGCAAATTCCAGGAGTGTCCAGATGGATTTACTAGAGCTTTTTGGGTTCTTTAACCAAATGACCCAAAGCCATTCTTGTATTTGATGAAGGTTTCTTTTATATACTCCAATTGTTGGCATATACTGCTTGTGAATTTTTAAATTAAATAAAACCTTCTCCACTGCTTAAGGCTAAATTCTGTCCTTCTTCAAACAGAATCATGAAACCACAGAAAGGTTAAATTAAATTAATGTTCATTATTCAAATTGAGGAATTGGTACTTACTGTTGACTTTTGTTTAAGCTTTTTTACAGAATCACGAAACTTTACTTTTGAAGGTAAGTGTGATTCACCCTCTGGCATCTCCCTGAATTTATCATTATCAGACTGCATAAAAACATATACATAAGTTTTAGCATACATTTAGTGAATCATAAAAAAATACACACAACTAACTACAGTTACTAGATATTGCATTTTTACAGGAAAATAAAAACAAAAGAAAACATCACCACTGTGGTAACAAACTGATTGCATATTTCTTTTACAAGGGTACATCTAACTATTACTCAATTCCTTTGGGTCAAGAAATAGACTGTAGATTATGAAGAAATGGTTCATTGCATAAATGACAGTAGCTGTCTTCACTGCTGATGGGATCACTGTTTCTGCACTCCTGAACACAAGCAATCACAAGCTGATGTCCAAAGGGAGAGCAAGGAGGCAGCAAAGGCAAGCCCTCCCCTCGGGCAGACAGCCCCAGCAGGACAGCAGGGCCAGGGGTGCTGCTGGCAGGGACTGCAGCCCAGGTAAGGGAATCAGGGCACTTCTCAGACAACCCCTGCTGCAATCAGGAAAACCCTCTTTGGTATTGTTTAAAAAAGGTGGTGTTCATTGCTTGGCTGCTGAAATACACACTTGATTATTTATCTTATTCTCTCAAACAATTATTGCTAGGCTACTCTCTAACTCCATGGGTGACACACCCCAGCCTTTTCAAGAGAAGAGGTATCATGTTTATCCACTCCCAGTCCTCTGAAGGCTTATCTGTCCCCACACTAAGATCACTGTAAAGCTCACTGGTTCTGAAGTTGCTTCAGCAAGTTCATTTAAGTGCTTCAAAGTGATTTTCATCAGGCTTAACCAACAAAAACACATCTACCATTCTATCTGTTCTTCCATTCTATCTGTTCTTGTTCTTTGTGGCCTGAATTGTTAGATTAAAGGAAGACAATTCTTAAGTTTACCTCTATTACACCTAATAATAATAATATCAAATACTAAATAATAATACCAAAAAGAAAATCTCAGACTGTCAACCTGATGGCCACTTATTTAACAACAAAACAATAACTTGTGCATAAATAAGTAGAAGAAACAAAACTAACATATAGACAGAAAGTTTCACATATACTTGACATAAAATTAATAAACAACTCTAATAAAGATATCACTTCTGCATTTTCCTAATACAAATATATTAAAACAGTACTACTTAACTGAAAGCTGTAATAGTTACAGCAGCATAATTCTGTTAAATGAAATTGATCTTCAAGAGTGTGCAGACTTTGATTCTTTTCATGTTTCATATTCACTTTCTTATGATAAGAATAGCAAGACAGAATGCACATTTTTACCGTTTTATCCAGTCTGACTCCTGGTTTTCTTTCTCTGATGCCTTTTAAGCGTCTTGGCTGTGGACTGGCGTCTTCTTGTGATAAAGTAATTTCAGCTTTTGTCTAAGCAAACAAACAAAAAATGTTTAGCTGTAATAGAAACAGAAATAGATCAAAGCTGCAATAATTCCCAGGAACTCAACACTCACTTTTATTTGTGTTAGGGACAGAATCTTTTAATTATAAAATCAGCTTAAGTGGTTTTCCAGATCCATATATTAATACACCTTATTAAATTGTACAAATGTACAAAGGAATCCATTACTTTCAAAATAGTGTAAGAAATTTTTTGACAAAGAACAGAGAAGGAACTTGTAATGATTGTATCTGAATTACAAAACAATGATACCTTTTATGTTACTATCAACATATTAAATATAAACTTTAGAAAATATCAATACAGAATGTAGCTGTACTGATGAACTGAGTACTCTCTCAGCTTCACAAATAAAAAAGCAGATATTCCAACTCAAATCCACATAGCACAAAGCAAGTAAAGTGAAGTGGGTGTTCCTTATAAGACTGAGGTCAATCAAACAGGACTTCAGAAGGATTCTTACCCTTGCTGCTTTTAGTTTCTCTCTCATTCGCTGCCTAACAGAAAGCTCTGCAAAGCTTGTCCTTGATGTAGAAGGAACAGGTGGCAACTCTAAAACAGAAAAAAAATGGTAATGTGTTTAAATTGAGTATTTTCTGAAAGAAATGTATGGAAAATAAAAACATTTATACCAGAGTCCCATGTTCCAACAGAAAGAACTTGCATGACAAAATATGAATGAATGAAACATTTTTTTGGAATCCAGTCCTTACAAAGTATAATTTAAATGCCTTTAAACTACAACAGATCTACCTTTCATTATATACTATAAACCACTGTAAGAAATGCTTAAGCACACTTTTAGACCACCAACATTTAGAAAAGAAAAATACATTATGATAAACTTCACCACTACTGACTCTACTCAGAATCATCAAGAGACTTGGGACAATTCTAGTATTTCCAACTGATACAATTTACTGCCTGTATTTGTAGAAAAGAAACATTCATTGCATTTGGAAACTTTCAAAAGAATGAACAAGGTGCAAAGTGCTAACCCCCTACTTTGCAGGAATTTTCAGCATCTGCCTCAATCAAACACCTTCAAAAGATTTATTAATGATTTGAATGGTAAAATAGTATTTATCTGCACACAAGCAAGAATTCTCAGAAAGTCACATTTTCTCAAAGATGGCCTTTGTAAAGTTTTTGAAATCAAGAAAAAACTTTAACAATTTATAAAACTTCAGGCTCAGAAAAGATTGCAGCACACAAGAAAAAAGGCTCTGTATGCTGGAGATGCAAACGATGAACTTTAATTGCAGTATGAAAGGTGGGTACACACTGGAAAAAAATTTAACTTTTTATTCTAGCACAGGAACTCAGTCCCTTTAACTGTTATGGAACCTTTACCAGTGCAAGCTTTTAAGTTAAAAAACAAAACAAAACAAGCAGATAAACCTCAACCCTCGAAGAAACTCAATCAACCAAATAACCCCACCAAAAACAGGCATCAAGACTTAGAAAAAAATATTTCAAGGAAGAAGTTGGTCTAGAGTTACCTTTAGATTTTCCTCTTGTGATTTTTTTCTACCATTTTATTCTGTTCGGTTAGCATGCAAAAACATATTCTATTTCATTGCACAAATGTGTTATTTCAATTACATTCCGATAAATGAAAACTACAAAGCAACAGATTAGATGATTTGAAATCCTTTACAATTGAGTGTAAACATTTCCAGACAAGCTAGGTGAACAGTGTAAACATGTAAAATTAGTGCAGAAAAAAAATCTGCTGCTACTTCAAGCACCTCATAGAACATCAGAACTTATGCTCTGTATGCAGAATTCTTTATCAATTCATCTGTTCCTTGAGACAATAGGGTCGTTATCTTTTCTATACATAAAGAAAACCCTTTTAAGGCTTTGGTCATTGCATCAAATACTGTGAGGTAATGTCACTGAAAAAATGCAACCACATAAAAAATTTTAACCACATTAAAAAATGGTTTTGTTACTTTATTTCTCGGGACTTACACTTTTGCTCTGCTTATGTGAATGGGCTCTACAGACAACTAAGTTGTGCTCAACTTCAAAATATGTCTTTGAAGTGAAGAAAGTAAAACTGATATCCATGAACGCATTACTTTGTAGGATCACCATTAGAAGGCTGTATGAAAAAAATCCACACCATGTTTTGGCTCCTACAGTGGCTCTGTATTTTACATCAGGCAGATCTAACAAGTTTGTTGAATAGTCAAACTAAAATTAAACCTGAGAACCTGAAAATGTCATCTAGTGTTTTCCCTTGATTTCATCTGCACTCAGAGGGGACCAAAGCCACTGGATCTCAGTGTGGCTTCAAAACTCTCTGCACTGACACTGACTCAGAACTTCTGTGAGTATCTCAAAGCATGCAGAAACCAGGTACAAGACAGATGCTAATGCTGTGACCAAACATCAGTTACCTGAATGAAGATAGGGAATGGTAACTTCCAGTACAGATCCTAGAAGAACTGCTGTATTTTTCATGCATACCACAACTGCATAAATGCACAGTATATAAACCCAACAATGAAGAAAAATTTACAGCAATATTGCAGTTGTGCTGGCTTCACAAGGCAATAACTACCAGACACAGGCTTTTTATTTAAAGCAATTCTTCTTTTGAAACTCTTATTTACTAGTCAGATTAGTGGACTGACATAAAGCCATGTTGTTCCATTTAAAAAAGATATAAAGGCATTAAGCGCACATATAATTGGATTAGAGTAAAACACTGAATTTATGCAAACAGATTGCATTAAAAAATAGTAGCGACTGACTGAATGTTTGAAAGACTAGTACAGATATTATGCTGAATATTAAGTGAAGAAGTAGCTGATGGACATGTTTCAAGATAAGCTTGCCATAGTGGGCCAAGAACAATAATCACTCCATGCAAGAAGAAAATAAACCACCTATTTGAGGGATGTGACAAATTGATGATTCCAGAAAAATTATCTACTTCCCACTTGTTTTAAAATACAGTTCTCTTTTCCTGAAAAAAGCAGTGTGAGGGTGTGTATACTTTTAACACCAAAGATTTAACATAATATGGTGACAACTATGACAAACTAAAAAGGCCTCAGAATAGAGGAGATGTATTATCACAGGCATTAAAATAAAAGCAAAACCAGACAGTGGAGCAAACAGACAATACAGAACTTTTCAATGGCACCTGGAAAACTGCAGGGGGAATTTTTTTTTTTTTTTTAATGGTTAGCTATCACTTGGCAAGAAGAAAACGATAATCAGAAATTCACACACAGATCATCACTCTAACAAAGGAGTGAGAAACTCAAATCCACTCTTACTTGATAACTGGACAACACAATAGCTAACAGCAGTTGTCAGCATATCCAAAACTATAACATATAGAACATGGAAATTTAAATTATTTATGAATCTGCCAAACTGAATCCTGGAGATGTAGGGGGAATTGAAATAAGTTTTGAATAGATACATGAAGGCTTCAGCTCAAGGTGTAGTCTTTCTCAAAATGTGAGATGCAATATCAAAAAACCCAACGAAATTGATAGATTAATTATACTGCAATTAAGTAAACCAATGCTATGGTCTATCCATAATACCACATGCTGTACTTTTCACTTGATCATACAAAGTTTGCAAAATTACAGGTATTTTGGAGCAGAAGTAACAGAGCAAAATACTCAGGAAAACAAAACATTTATCACATACAGAAACTAGCGACTAGTTAACTTCTGAAGTGTACTGCTGAGCTGTTCTGTTTATTCTAAGAAAATAAGCTTCTGTAAAATAAAATAACCGGCACTAGAGGGTCCCTCAATTTCCCCATGCAATCAACTCTGAAAATTGTTTGGATTCCATCTGTCAACAGCATAGCACTTCCTAGCACAAACTGGTACAGTGAGATTCAAAAAACTTACAGAAGAAAAGTATGCAGACCCTGAAAAGCTGGAAACATCCCTATATTGTAAATGTCTTCAAAAATGTGTCTGTACCATATTTTGTTAAAATATGTTTAAGGACAATATATACATTTTATTTTGGTAAAACTTGACATTGATGAAAAACCAAGTATGTTTATACTTCACTAGATTTTCATTCTACTGATTTTTTAATATTCTACTCTTAATTAGCTCTTTCATGCAACTTACTTAGGTAAACCATAAACTCATACAGAAAGATTAGACATCCAGTTCTAGCAGTTTCCCACCATCACATCACTCTCTTACACTCTCCTACTTTGTAGGAGAGTGTATTTAATGTGTGACAATAAATCTAGCATGTCAATAACTCTACACATCTTCATACCCATTAGAAACACTTCAAGCACAAATTATGAGGTTTACAGGACCATTAGGGTAGGAAGGCACCTCTGGAGATCATCCAGTCCAACCCCCATGGCAAGGTAGTCACCTAGAGTAGCTTACACAGGAATGTGTCTGGGTGGATTTTGAATATCTCCAGAATGGGAGACTCCATGACCTCCCTAGGCAGCATTTTCCAGTGCTCTGCCACCCTCTATGTAAAAAAAAAATCCTTCTCATGCTGAAGTGAAACTTTTCTTTTAAGTTTATGACTGTGGCTCCATGTCCTGTTGCTAGGCACCACTGAAAAGCCTGGCTCCATCCTCCTAGCACCCACATTAATGAGATCCCTTCTCAGTCCTCTCCAGACTAAAGAGGCACAGCTCCCATAGTCTCTTTTCATAAGAGAAAAAGGCCAGACCCCTCAGCATCTTCATGGCCCTCCACTGGACCGTCTCCAGTAGCTCCATGTCTTTCTTAGTACTGAGGAGCCCACAGCTGCACACGACACTCCAGAAGGCGCCCCACCAGGGCCGAGTAGAGGGAGAAGATCGTCCCTCTGGACCTGCTGGCCACACTATTCCTGATGCACCCCAGCTCCTCCTAGCAGAAGGGCACTGCTGGCTCATGGACAGTTTGTCATCCACCAAAACTCCCACGTCCTGCTCAGCAGAGCTGCTCCTTAGCAGGTCAGTCCCCAGCCTGAGCTGGTACTTGGGGTTATTCCTCCCCATGTGCAGGACCCTGCACTTCCCCTTGTTGAACCTCACTCAGTTTGCCTCTGCCCAACTCCAGCCTGTGAAGGTCCCACTGAATGGCAGCACAGCCCTCAGGTGTAGCAGCCACTCCCCCAGTTTGTACCACCAGAAAACTTGCTGAGGGTACACTCTATCCCATTGTCCAGGTCTTTGATAAACAAACTGAGTAAGACTGGACTCACTACTGATTCCCAGGGAATGCCACAGACCAGAGGCCTCCTACTCTGCTGACCACAAGCCTCTGAGCTCTGCCATTCAGCCAGTTCTTGATCCACCTCACTGTCCACTCATCCAACCCACATTTCCTGAGCTTACCTGCACAGAAACCATGGTAATAATTTTTTGTCTTTAACGTATGTGTTTCACAGAGGCGTGTCCAGCTTCTCAGTGGTTCAATACATTGTGCAAAACCCTTGTGAAGTCAAGACAGACACCACCATTGCTCTCCCCTAATTGATCCATCCTGCCATGCCATGACAGGCAGCTATCAGATTGATCTTCCCATGGTAGAGCCATGCTGACTACTCCAGATGACCTTTTCTTCTACATGCTTGGTGTGACCTCTGGAATGAGCTGCTCCATCACCTTCCCAGGGATGGAGACAAGGCTGACCGGCCAGCTCACGTCCAATTACATAAATACCGCACGTCTACATAAATATATCTGAAAAACGTAAGGGCTTTCCATAATCTAAACATACTTAAACGCGATAGATAGGAGCACGTCGTTCGCGTGCAGCGCTGCCTGTCCGCTCCAAGCCCGAGCTGACTCGGTGGTGGCAAACTCAGACCCACCCCCACCCTTCGGATGCGAGCAGGGCCTGAGGAAGCCCCGCGAGGAGCAGACCGGGAGAGCCCCGCGAGGAGCAGACCGGGAGAGCCCCGCGAGGAGCAGACCGGGAGAGCCCCGCGCTCCTCCCGCAGCTGCGCCGCCGTTCCTGGCCGCGGGGAACCTCGGGGCGGAGCCGCGGCCCAAGGAACGGCGCCGGGACTCGACACCGAGGGGCCGGCAGCCAGAGCCCGGCGGACCCGCGCCCCGCCGCTGGGAGTCACTCACCGCGCACAGTCTCGGAGGCGTCGCTGGGCCGTGCTGCCGACATGGTGCCGCTGCGCCCCGCCCGCGGCCCGGCGGGACCGCAGCCTCCGGCGGCTGCAGCGGGCAGGGAAAGGCGATGGCGGGGGCAGCGGGACACCCGGCCCGGCAGCGGGGCACCCGGCCCGGCAGCGGGACACCCGGCCCGGCAGCGGGGCACCCGGCCCGGCAGCGGGGCACCCGGCCCGGCAGCGGCACCCGGGCCGGCAGTGACACCCGGCCCGGCAGCGAGGCACCCGGCCCGGCAGTGACACCCGGCCCGGCAGCGGGACACCCGGCCCGGCAGCGGGGCACCCGGCCCGGCAGCGACACCCGGCCCGGCAGCGACACCCGGCCCGGCAGCGGGGCACCCGGCCCGGCAGCGGGGCACCCGGCCCAGCAGCGGCACCCGGCCCGGCAGCGGGACACCCGGCCCGGCAGCGACACCCGGCCCGGCAGCGACACCCGGCCCGGCAGTGACACCCGGCCCGGCAGTGACACCCGGCCCGGCAGCGGGGCACCCGGCCCGGCAGTGACACCCGGCCCGGCAGCGGGGCACCCGGCCCGGCAGCGGGACCCAGCCGGCAGCGGGGCACAGCGAGCGCGCGTGCGCGGGGCCGCGCGTGCGCGGGGCCGGACAGACGGACGGGCAGACGGACTGCCGGCTGCACACCAATATATTTTATATATATACGTACAGTTACAGACATCTGCCTTATCTTTACAGTTAATCTCCTCATACCATCGGGGTTTGGGTTTTCTTTTCCCTTCCTTTTACCGCTTAAACATGATTACCTCAAAAGCTGCTCTGCAGGTGAGAAAACAGAATAACTTCGTGGATTTGCAACCTACGCAAGGGTAAAAATATTTAACCAATAATTTGAAGGTAATTTAATCAACTGAGTGTGGATCAATACGAAATAGAATTAAAAAAACCCCCACAAATCCAAAACACATTAAGGGTGCCTACTTCCAGCAGTGGTACTTAGAGTTGCAGTGTATTTGCACAGAAATTATTTATGCAGATCTGAATTAACTAGAATGGTGCTGAGAGGTGAGAAGAGCTTAAAAGAGTCTTGGGTTACTTATTTCACTTTTCACAGCTATATATATATATATATAAAAGATCCTCCGTGCAAAATGATCATAAACCACGTTTGACTCTATGAACTGGACACTAACCTCCACGATTATCATCGGGATTCTTCACTGCAGTTCGCCTGGGCAGTGGCTGATACCTGCCTGTCACAAGCAACACAGGAATTACTCACGACAGATAAGCTTCAATATGTGCATAAGGATCATGAGAGACGTTCCATCTGACATTTTCCCCCCAAACACTTAAATTACACTATTTAACATACAAACTTAGTATGTTAAAAAAAAACTTCATTTTTTCATAAAGGAATGATAAAAAAATATATGTATCTATTTAATTATTCCATATAATAATGAATAATGTGGGCCAGTACCTGCTGTATGAACAATCCTGCTGTTTTTTTCTTTTTACATAATCAACCCATCTTTGATCCATAAAGCCCACTGCAATATTCAGATCACAGAGATGCGTTCAGTCCCTTTTCTCCCTGCTTTCAGTGTTGGGCTGAAATCACTTCTAGCCACCAAATTACTTCGGTATTTGTTTATAAGTATTGAGGGAAGTTTTACCTTTATATCTACACAATTTGTTGCTGCTGTTACTGCAGGTTCCTGTCCTGCTTTGCCTTTCCCAGATGGAAAACCAGCCATGGCTGTAACTTGTTCCTGGCACAAAGCTTGTACCGGTGTAGCTGCACCCATGCAAAACCCGAGGGCTGATGAACTGTGCTCACAGATGAAGTAAATCACAACAGCATAGTTTATTCTGGATTTTAAAATCCCCATGAAACAACTTGTGGGAGTAAAATGTGAGGCCTTTTTGTGTACCTGGCCAAATCTTCTTTGGCAAGAGGGCTAACTGAGGCTGACACAGGTCAGCTGTGGTTTCCTTGCGTACAGGCTTATGCATACTTGCTTCAAAATGTGCTTCCAGCCCAGCCTAGAAGACACAGGGTGATCTTCATATCCCTCCTTATCTCTTAGGAAGTACCAAATGAAAAAGGAGAAGTTATCTCCTGCCTGAGGCTTAGCTATAGCATCTACTGGCCTCAAGTACTATCAAATTTCTTAGTGTGTCCCAACTAGCACAGGGAGCTGAACTCACCCTGAGCAAGTGGCTTTCCTAGACAAGTGTAACTCCCTCCCAAACCACCTGTGCATTTCCCTCAGCACCGCTTCCCTCAGTATCTCGCCAGGCTGAGGTATATACCTCAGAATGGTCACATTTCCTTGCTGCTGGCAAGGTTCATTAAATATCCTCTTCACGGCACAAAAAGTACAGCAATGCAAGGAGCGGCAGCCTTTTTATCACTCGGCACAAAACATCCCTTTTTCATATCAAGCCTTATGTATCAAATTTAAACAGTCTTTCCTAAAGGCACATGTAAATGTAGAACACTGACAACATTGAAGAAGTGCTTTATGGCAGCTTTCTTTAAATATTTGGTAGCATTTCTTGAAGTTAAGTACTATAACAGACCCTTTAAAATGTAATAAACAACTGGATGCAAGAATTATAAAGCTCTCTCCTAGCTCAGCGGTGGTTTCCAAGCGCTGAAAATTAACAACAGAAACACAGAGAAGTTTCTCACACTGCTCTTTTAAAAAATTATTGCATCAAAAGTACCGAGAAAATAATTTTGAGGATTTTGTGTTACTTAAATCTGTCTCATTCATGAAAGTACACTAAAAGCAGTGACACTGAAACAGAGCTTAAGGAAAATGTTTGCTTCCTACCTGGGTTTTCTTGTACAGCAGCTCTTGGATCACACACAAGAGCCAAACACCACACTCCCCCTAAAAGCAGCACCCCAGCTGTGCTTTTAAAGAGAAAGAGTCAGATTTCCTGCTTAAACCACTAAAACACTTTTGGCAAACTTCTTTTTGTAAACATTTTCATCTACGGTAAAAGGGAAATCATAAATAAAATATGGAGAAGATGCAGCTTCAGCAGACCTTTCCAGTTACTGCAGTGATTTAAAAAAGCAAATATCCACAGTATATTTTTACAGAGTTGAGGGTGGTTATTTCAGGCTGAAATACAATAAAATCATCACTCATCCGAACTTTAAGTATCTAACTTTGTTAAATTATCTGACTTAATTTCTGTGTCCTGCGTCTAAAGTGCAAGAGTGGCACAGACCTTCTTGGGACTTGTATGAACCAGAGCAATGATTCCTAAATACCAGTCATTTATGGAAGAGACTCGTTCCCTCTGTTGACTAAAAAGAGGTGTTAAACCTCTAATTCAGACTATATAACAACATTCCGGCAAGTAAATATTTTTTTTTAGGTTAGTTTAGAAACCCTTAAATTTCACTCTGAAAAAAATCCCTGGAAACCTCATGTAAGGATAAATCCTTGAAGGTGATGGTTAGTAGCCAGTTGTTTTCCTAGTGCTATCTGTTCCAATGCATTAAAGTACTACTGCATTAAAGTAACTACTGGAAATGCATCAAGGAAATGAGACTGCATTATTGTTTACAGGGAACCTTTACAAATCAGCATCAGCCTCAGCAAACTTCTTAGCTTGTCATTTGGGGGAAAAATTACAGGAAACATAGCAGAGTTAAAAAAGATATAATCTCTCAGAAGCTGTTATTGGCTAACAGGCTTTCTGCTACCCCAGGATTTAAAAATGCTGAGAGTAAGAAGGCAAATCATAACTTCTTAGAGATATCAATATACTGTAATATTTCTGCAGCAGAAAAAAACCCATATGAAGTCTGTAATATTTGTTTTAGAGCTTACTTAAAGGGAATCACACTCGAGCCCTTGTTAGAGAAACAGAAGAGAGATAGTTTATCTGTGTGTTAAATGCTCGCAACCAGTTTATACTAGGAATGGCAGAAATGTCAGCACTGTGAGATGGTTTGTAGAAATGTGGATTGTCTTATATACCATCCTTAATTTTTGTAGCTACAAAGGGATTTATAACTTTCCTGTCATGTCTGGAAGGGAGTATTTTTGCTGTACTGAATTATTAACAAAATAATTTTTATGTTAACATGTGTATTAATATCTCTAGTATGATCAGAGTAAACAAAATTGAGAATACTAAATGGAGTTACTAGACCTATTTATAATTGTCTGTATATAAACAGTCCCTATAACATCTGAGGGTCTATTACTGCAAAGTTTTAGTAGTTGGAATCACATGAAAGGAGATGGAGAAATTGCTGCTCCTTTCTGAATGCTATACTAAGAAGGAAACCATGGGAAGAAGTAAACATAGTAGTTAAAAGAGATTAGGAGTATGCATTTTTACTTGTGGAAAGAGGAACTGTCATAGCTAGAAATATCTGGTATGACAAAAACTTTCAGGAAAGGGAAAGATATGTAATAGGGGGACAGGTTTCTTAGAGTAACATGCACAGCACACATCTCTATTATCTGCTAAGAATCAGTGCATGTGGGACTGTGGAAATGATCCAGTGCATGAAACTTCATACAACATTTTGGCAAGAATTCAGATTCAAGATCTTGTTTTGCTAATAAGTCTGTGTCCCAACAATCAGAAACAGTTGTACAAACAGTTCAAATTATGGACAAATATGAACAGCTTTTATGTAAGGAATACTACTATGAGACCCTGAAGGAGTAGTCGGTCCTTTGCTTAACAGGATGGAAAGCTGCTTAAAAACACATGTCAGTACAATGACTGTTCACAGGAGACATACACAAACTGAACCACATGTGTTTCCTGGGGGGGAGAACAGGTCATTTATCTTGGTCAGCTTTATAAAGAATGGCCAGCCTAATGCCATTGATCACACTGGGCAGCAGACTTAGTGCTGCACATAAGGTGGAGTGAGCTGCTCTGCTTTGTTGGGTGTGGCACTGTCACACTTGGCCCTTAATTGCTGTTTTGTCAATGATGGTCAAGGCTGGCTTTTAGAACAGGCAGAGTAGATGGCAGCTTGTAGTGCCTATGGTGCAGGATGCCCCAGAGTGGGTAGTGTCATCATGGGCCCTTGTTCAGAGTTAAAACATTTTAAAACTCAGCAGGGGACAACGAGCAATGGAGTTATTTCTCAGGCTTTGAGGATAATGTAAGGTTTGTTTTGCCATATACGCCTCCTATTGCCTGCCTAGAATCAAAGTCAAAATTTGTAAAATCAACACAAGGGAAGCAGCAAATGTTACCAGCCACACAGAACATTTACAGCATAAGGGTACATGTTGCTGTGTTCTTAGAATAGGAATTTAGGTATTATGTGCAACCCTACAGTGATCCCAGTTTCAGGGAGTTTGCAAAAAAGAAAGAACAAACTCTGCTCATCTTAATTATTTTTAAACTGATGACACCTTACTCCAACATGACAGAAATCTCAACATTGTTTTGTAATTTGTCACATGCAGTTTAGATGTCTGTGTTCATACATCAGAATGTCTGACAAAATGTGCATGAAGGCAGGTGGTACATGGAAGGGAAATCAACATCAGTGGCAGGAAGGTTTTCAGATGATGAAAGAGATTGTTGTTCAGTTCAAAAGTTTTAAGTCCTTTTCACTTTCTTCTGAGCCTAGAGATAACACTTCATTGAAATTAGTGAAAGAAGAATCACTGCTGGTACATTTCCTTCATGCATTTCACCCATTTCTAAAAATCTCACCTTCTTGCAAAAAAAGCCACTTAAGAGCCCACTGAGAACCATGATTCATTTGTATTTTTCAAGAATTCAGTATTTTTGTCCCTTTGTTAAGATGTCATAAACAAGGTTATTCTACCACAGAGATGATTTTACAAATTCTGCCTTATATTTTTTTATTTATTTAGGATTTAAGACAGGTTATTTAAAGCTGAAAAGAAACAAATTTATTATTTTTTACTTTGGTGTAAGTAGAATCACTCCAGGATTCACTTAAGTATCCTTAAAAATTTCAATATATTTATATACTTACGTGTATTGAATTTGGAGGCATGAGACGATGGCTAGCCCATCTTAATATATTGCAAAATTTTCTGGAGACCAGCCAGGTTACTTCAGTTGAAGTTGTCCCAGGAGGAACCTGAGCAATATTTTATAGAAGATCTGCCAAGAGGACACTTCCATCATTATCAGGGTACTTCTCTGTTCTCATCAATCCACATCTTTCTAATTTTGAGACATAGAAATTGCCAAATGCCACTTTTCCACTTAGCAGATTGTTCTTGAAGCGCAGACACTTGTTTAACAGTTGCCATCTCAAAGTTAAAGGCTACCCTAAGTTAGTAACTTCGATGCAGGTGATGTGAAGACACGGGTACCTCCTGATTCCTTCTTTCTTAATATAAGTCTCCAATACAGGGTTGTCAAAACAGAGATTTACCCCACCTATTTATTTGCACTGGTAACAGGAGAGCAAACAACTACTTTAACACACACAGTGATCTTTGAACTTTTAGAAATTAAAGTCAGGTAAGAGAAATTTTACACTAATACTTGCTGCTGCAAGAACAATCTGCATGGAGGAAAAATCTCCTTACACCTCTTCCAGCAGGTAGCTGCCAAAATTGCACTCAAAATTGAGGAATATAAGCCAAATAATCCAAGACACCTTTATCTTTGTGAATATTTGCTATTAAAAGATACGTGTATAATATGTCTAATTAATTTTTCTTTTCCCTTAGGTAGTAACTCTCATAAATTGATCTGATGTATGCAGCTAGGACAAAACCAGGTATCAGTGACCAAGGATTTCGTGACAGTATTTTGAAATTTCTTCCTGTGGATATGAGGAAGAATTATGCCTCTGAAATTCAGAAATGCTGACATAATCTCAGTTGGGAGTGTTGACCTAAGGAATTACAGAAGAATGTATATGATCTCTAAATGCTCTCTGAGCTGAAGTCTTGATAGTTTGTGCCGAAAGGACTAATTTGCTTCTTGAAAGCATTACTCTTTGGTAAAGATAGTGGTATATTGCTTTCTCAACTCTATTTTTTCCTGTTTACTTTCATGTATTATTTCTTGGATGGGACTCATCAGCTACTGAATGACATATCCAAAGCAAGCCCCATTTCCACATACAACTGAAGTTCCTGCTGACCGAACTGCTTAGTACAGCATTAGTATAATTATTCTGAATATTAATTACCTGTCAATGGGTAAATAAATCAATAAATAAACCAATCAGTGAAAAATAATTTATTCAGTAAATATCTTGGTGTATGAATATGAACAGAACCTAGTAGGTGACCTGTGGAAGGTACATAGAGTATTAAATGAATTGCAACAACTAATGTAACATACTTGATAGGAAATGAAATAAATTGCTTCCAGTTTTGTATATTTTTGCTTATCGTAATAGTACCTAAATGGGGTTAGGTAGATTTAAAAAGATTTGAAGAATGTAGATAATGTTCTCAGCATTGATGTCCATTAGTAATTATTTGCTCTATATTGTCTCAGCATTGTAAAACATTAAGGACCTGAAATTGTCTAACAGCCTAACCATATGAACATGAACACCAGTAGTCAAAAATGTGAAAACATTTATTCTATACGACATACTCATAAAAATTTGAAAATGTTTAATTAAAAATCTAGGTTAAAAATATTCAGCAGTAGAACATGTGACTAACTTCTTCCTTAATGACACTCCACCAAAGTATAAAGAAAGTCTGAAAGAGCAGAAGACTGTGGAGAGGTGTTTTGTTTCAAATAACTTTATTTTTACTTATTTATCTTTACATACATATATCCAAAGTAAATATATATACTTTTAGTTAAGAATCTCAGGAATACTGATGTTCCTAATATTGTTTGGTGGTTTCCTGATCGTTTGAGGTTTGTAAGAGTTCTTGAAGCCATGATCAGGAAGCCCAAGAGTTGGTACTGCAGTAAAGACATGCTTCCCCCTGGCAGTTTCTCCTGGTGGCACTTATTTCTCTCTGTGGACTGTAGGCAGAGTCTAGATGACTAATTTGATCTGGATGCCTAATTTTATATGTCATTATGGCATGTGGAGAATGACCAATATGTTGTGTAGAAATATTTGATTAATTTCAAATTTGATCATGAAGTAATCTTGCTCTTTTGCTCCTACAATGTTTTGAAACCAACCAGACCTCCCTGTGTACTGATGTGAATTGTGGGAAGACATCAGCCCAAGATATTTTCCATATAAATTCAAATTTAGACAAATAAATACCCCAAATGCAATATCATGTCATCAAAATTGATATATTTTCAAATAATATACTAGCAATAGCAATGATTTACTTTAGGATAATGTCTTGAGACCCTTAATGAGGGCAGGGACACATGGTACTTGTTGTCCATATGTTGTCCATATGTGTAGTAGAAGTATTCTTCTTGCCAAAATCTATAGAAAAAATCCAACAGAATGACTTATTTTTAATTCTTCATGCCAAAATATTAAACTGTTCCACAAACCATAGAATCCAAATGGGAAAACTTTGGGAAATTAAAGTTACTTTTCTATAATTGTACAAACATAAATCTAAAATTGCTAAGAAAAGGAAAGCAGTAACTCTTGGTTTACTTATTCCCATGGTGTAATTTTCAACGTGGGTGTGGTTGTTATACCTCTTTTATATTGGTTTCATTTTTACAGATTTTTACATGGGAGCACTTTGCTTATAGTTAGGATTGCAACCAGCAATATTTCACTATAAAGCTGTATATTTTCTGTGTTTAATTGAGAAAAATTAGTTTTGTCTGAATATTTCCAGATGTATTATAACTACAATATATTTCCGTGGAGTCTGGAGAAAATCAGTCATACTCTTTCCTTAAGGCTGGGTTTATCAGATTTTCTAATTCTAATAAAACTAATATGTTACTACTAACATAAGCTTTATGCTGATTCAAATAACATAAACCTATTTCCATATTTTATGAGACAACAATCTAATTAAAAACTTATTTTAGTTGCTTTTGCTGCGTGATATTCTGGGTCCAGTCCTGCACCTATTGGGTTATGCTTCCTGGAAGTCATGGGCTAGATATGATCCTTGTTCTGTTCTGTGGAATTCAGTGCAGGCAGCACTGGGCAATGGTGATGGTCTTTGTGCCTCAGATAGGCACTGATGTCTGTGAAGCATCAGCATCAATCACAGTTGTAAATTATGATTGGACTGCATTTTGCACTCATATTGTCTTTAATTTGCAGATGCATAAATGAGTGTACAGCAGGGTGATAAAGCGAATCTCCAAGTGTTCTTTTCCATATTTTTCACAGAAAGCAGCCCTTGTGTGACACTAATAAATTAGGTGTCTAGTTAGAAAAATTATCTGCTGTTGTCTTCTATCAGACATCTCTCACTGTCAAATAAAATAATGGTTGTACAAGCATTGCCAGTTTGATTTGTGGTCAGGGCTTTGCACCTGTTCACTGCACAAAGCAGCAGTCATGCACTCACAGCCATGAATGCTGATGTGGGAGGAAGTGAGGCCATGGGTACAGAGTGCACAGACTGATGTTCCATACAAAACCATTGTGTTGATTCTGCAACCTCAGCAGCATCTATGTGTCATTTTGTCTGGTTGTAACTTTCTTAATCCATCAAATACACAGAAAAACCCTGAAATTTCCATCTGCCTTGGTCATAACTAAAGTGGGCTCAAGAGTTGTGCAACACAGACCACTAACATTTAACGTTATCTGAATAACTGTTAGAAATAGCAGGTCTCTGTAAATCTGGGATGAATAAAAGATTACAAATTCTTGGGAAGTAAGAGGACCCAATGAAAAATTGCCAGTCTTGACTGGTGTTGAATGCTGGAGAGCTCGTGATGTCCCTAGATATTTTTACAGTGATTGGTTGCTGCCACTGATAAAGGGGATTCCTCATTTCCACTGGGGATTGATACCGTTTCTCACCAATGGACCTTGCTGTGCTCCTATCTGATAGAGGAAAGTGCCAGGTACTACCAGAAGTTTTATCTCCCGATGGGTGCAGGTCGTGATTAAATCACCTCTTAACGTCATTGACAAGAAAAGTAAATTGACCTTGTTACATCTCTTGTATAATCCCCATGAATAGAAGTATAAACATTTTTTTGCAACTTTCAAGTAAGTTTTTGAAACACTGACAGAAGTAGTTGCTTCCTAGGTAACCACTATTCATCTCTACTTTTAATTCCATTTATCATACATCCAAAGGATGGTAGCAACAGCCTACTTTTATTACTCCTATTTAGCTGATAATCCTTAAGGTCCCATGTACCTTTTCCAAGGTCATTGATTTGCTGAATGCAGTTTTCCTTCTTGTCTGTGACCTACATTTATTTTATGGCATTTGGTCATATTGAAATATAACTTCTGCTTTAATGATGTGACTCACTTTGCTTCATATAATTTACTCTGGTTAGTGATTACTGTCCTGTCATTTCTGGGCACCCACAATTATCTTCAGCAAAAAGTTTATACTTTTTTTCCACATTTCTCATAACGATAATAGATAGCATTTAAAGAATAGCAAAGACACATGGAATTACACTGAAAATACCCACTAAATACTGACTATCTCCAAGTTTCCAGATCTTCCAGTTTTTAATTTCTTTATATGTTTCATAGCTTTGTTCTAGTCTTTTATGGCTGCTATTGAGTAGTCCTCAGCTAGTACAAATCTTCATGTACTTACTGTGAGGTTGGTTTCCTATGAATGCTATTTGTTGGTATAAATATCAGATGAGACTGTTCTTGTGACCTGTGCAGTGGCATCCTGAAGCAGTCATTCCTATTTTATTCCTCTCCTATCTGTTTTTAATGCATTGCCTGTCCTAAAATGACCAAAGATTATATTGCAGTGAATTGTTCAATTTTACTTTAATGTAATATACAAAATAGCCACTCTAAATTGCAAATTAATACATTTTATATAAAAAACAATGTACAGTATCTTAAATTTGTTTAAATAGTATTATAAATGTAATTTTCGGGAAGAGTCAATCCTGGAGTGATGCAGTCTTTTGTTAATTATAGTTCATTTTGATATCCCTGCTGTTCTCTAAAAAATCCATCCTAGGTTCTAGAACATCCTTACGAGCTCAGGTTTGGTTCCAATCAAAACAAGAATGAACACACAGATTTTTATTTTTTCATTTCAGCTTTGTTTTCCCCACACAGATGAATAAAATCTTATGTTGGGGCCTCCAGTTTGAATGTCATTTGACATCTGCTTCAGAGCTCATCTTCATCTGATAAAGCATCAAGGTAGTCTGTATCAACATATAAGAGAAATCCAGAAAACAAACTGTCTGCCCACGTTGGATCAGAAAAGAGACCATTTTGGTCAGTATAGAAGATTTCAAGCCATACTTCATCTTCTGGCTGAAGGTAGATCACTGTGGATCCAGAAGCTACGTCGTGGTTGCCGGTGTTCGCATCAAAAGTCTTGATCCGGTACTTGCCATTGTGAACCAGCCCAATCGCAAGGTGCTTGTTTGCTAAGGTGATATCATAAGAAAAATAATAAATCCCTGGGATGGCACAAATGAACTTTCCTGTGGACGGGTTGTAATGCTCCCCCTCATTGAAGAGGACTTTATTGAATACAATTGGTAGTCTTTCCTCTGGGTAGCTCGTGGTGATGCCAACAGAAAAGGCAGATTTCAGCACTATCTTTCCACACTTGCAGACCCCTGGTGCACCTGGCTCTCCTCGGTCTCCTTTATCTCCCTTAGGTCCAGGTGGTCCAGCTGGACCTACTTCACCTTTGGCACCAGTCAATCCTCCAGGTCCTTTCTTACCAGACTCACCTTGGTCTCCTTTCTCTCCAGCAGGTCCTAATGGCCCAGTCTTTCCTCTTAAACCTTCAAAAACATTTTAAGTTAGTTAATCGTTGCACATATCACCTCAGTAAATGATTGTGTGGGCTACTGTGTGTGCCTGAACAAACAAGAAAAACATGGTCAGAATTTCAAAATACTCTAGAAATACTTTCAAAATTTTCTAGTAAGTTTGCAAAAGGAATGCCAGTAACTCCTGCTTATCTTCATGTGTCTTGATTACACATTAAAGAATATTATATGTAATCAATCTATTGCTGCCTGAACTGACAGGCACTACTCATGGCAGGGACAGCAGCATGACCACCTCTGTAGTCATACTTTTCCACTAAATATTTCCTAAAAATGGAGCATTTTTAGTGCATACCTAAGCACCTGCTAATCATTTACACCTGGCTAATGGCACAGGTGGGACACCATGCATGCTTCATTCTTTCCAAATTTTTTCTTAGCATCTGTGCGAAGAAAGGTTGTGCATTTACATTTCTTTACACTGATATATGTGCATGCTCTCACTATATTTATGTACACATCACACTTAAACCCACACAGACGCATACACACACTCCTCATATATAAATATATAGAGAGATATATATACCTATATATACATACATATAGATAGATGATACATAGATAGATACATATGTATAGTGATGATGATAACAGTGATGATGAAAGGTCTTGTTTTCTTGTACTACTGTGTTAGGTTACACAAACATTCAGTACCTGCACTCCCTTTTTCACCTTTTTCTCCCTTCCTGCCATCTCTACCATCTCTTCCTGGAAGACCAATGCGTCCGTGTGGCCCCGGGGATCCGCTGGCTCCCGGGGGGCCGGCAGGGCCTGGCAAACCCGGGATGCTGCAGATATATCTGGTGTAGTAATTTTCTCCTTTGGCCTGGCTTTGAAGAGGTTGTTCGCTTGTGTAGATGGCAAAACTTGTAATGTACAGCAACACAAACATCCTCAGATCTGGAAAAAAAAATTAGTAAGACACTCTGGTCATACGCAAATGGCTCTGAATATGCAAATAATGTGACACTGTGATGCATTATGCACAAGTAAAGGTGCAGACCTCAACCTGAAATTTCTGCATTACCAAAAGCCCTGTAGGAGGCAAAGAGGAAAGTTGTCAGGTTGGAGCTTTTTCTGGGCGCTGTACATGTTGCTGTATGTCTTTCAAGTAAGTAGCTGTAGACTGACATAGTGTAATTGGTGAATATCAGCTTTTTGGGGCCAAATGTTGACGCGTGAAAAAATAATCTGGATTTTTTCAATGCAAAGACCTTTGATTGCATAGTTTGTCTTTGGTCCCTATATAAGCTTTACAGATAAAAGCCTTCTTGCTGCAGGGAGTTAGTCTGTTCCTATAGTGAGGATAAAGCTTACACCTTCGTTTCATTTTGAAATTTGCCCTTATGGTGGCAAAATGAATCTCCAGCTTAAATAACTGCAGCAGAAACTTGCTGAAGCTGCAGAAAGGATGGCAGTTAGAGAGCTACAGCTTCAGGTCCCCTTGGAAACAGTACAAATAAACACTTCACCCTAATGTCAGGTGGAACCAGGCAGCTGCCCTGCCCTGCAGGGGATGGTGGAGTGTGAATGGGCTGCTAACAGGTTGAGTTTTTTAAGCCTGGCTTGGGCTGTCATATACAATGAACTGTGTTGCAGTATCTTGCAAGAAAATTGGTTAAATCCTTATATATGGTATTTGGGTGTTTTCATAAGCAATTGGATGAAAATTAGATTTCTCTGTCCCACTGTGTACTGGGATACTAAAGAAAAGTAACTGTACAAACAGTGACATGCAGAATAATTGCAGTACCTGATATACAAAGGTTTCTGAAATTTAGTGTTGCATTAGCAGAGAGTCAGTCATGGGTCAGGTGAGAACCTACAAGTCAAGCTGTTTTTTCTAGTTCCTTTGATGTCTTCTCAGAAAATTTGTGTGGGTTTTTTTGTTGGAGCTGCCCATTCCGTCAGAGCTAATTTACAGCATTCAAGGAAATCAGAATCCACAGGTTTCTGTGGGGAGAAAAAATAAAAATAGAATGGGCAATTGAGAAAAATATCTGTGAAATGCAGTCTATCATTTCTTAACAGTGAATCATAGACTGATAGAACCATTAAGGTTGGAAAAGACCTTTAAGATAACATTATCGAGTCCAGCCATCCACCTAACATCACCATGCTCATCACTAAACAATGTAAAATCCACGTTTCTCTTCCAGAGATGGTGACTCCACCGCTTTCCGGGGCAGCCTGTTCCAATGCTAGTCAAGCCTTTCTGTGAAATCTGTGAAGATAGATTTCCTGCTACCCAATCTAAACCTCCAGTGCCACAATTTGACATTATTTCCTTTCACCCTGTCACTTGTTCCCTGGGAAAAGAGACTGCCCCCCCCTGGCTACCTACCACCTCCTTTCAGGGAGTTGTAGAATGTGATGAGGTCTCCCCCAAACCTTCAGGCTAAACATTCACAGCTCCCTCAGTCGCTCTTCATAGGACCTGTGCTCCAGACCCTTCATCAGCTCTGCTGCCCTTCCCTGGACATGCTCCAGCACCTCAATGTATTTCTTGAAGTGGGGTTCCAAAGCTGAACACAGGATTTGAGGTGTGGCCTCACCAGTGCCCAGTATGGGGGGGACAATCACTGTCCTGGTCCCACTGGCCACACTACTGCTGGTACAGGCCAGGTGCCTTTGGCCTTCTTGGCCGCCTGGGCACAGCTGGCTCAAGTTCAGTCACTGTCACCAGCACCCCCAGGTCCTTTTCCAGTGGGCAGCTTTCCAGCCACTGTGCTCCCAGCCTGTGGCACTGCCTGGGGCTTGCAGGACCTGGCACTTTGTTGAACCTCACACAACCAGCCTCAGCCCACTGATCCAGCCTGTTCAGATCCCTCTGCAGAGCCTTTTCATCTAGAAATTGTTGTTCTCATTCTGTCTGCTGTGATAATGATTGACACTAACTGATTTATTTAAACCCCCAAGCCATTACATTATTTGCAGTTCATGATATTTCAGCTGGTATATGGGTGGCATGGTCAGATCTATTCAGCAAGGAAAAGATCAGCATATATGTATATACATGCACATATGCATATACACATGCATAGTCTTTATGAAGAATCTTTTATTTTACAGAGTGGAAAATTAGAAACTGTTACAGTATCAGTGGTAATGCAGTTAAAAATATGAAAATCTTCTTGGAGAGAAATAAACAATGCTCCAAAATCCTCTTTGGTGATACACGTTTTGTTTTTCATTTTAGACATCTTGCATCAAATTGGCAGAAACCAAACTATTAATTTTGCTGTTATTTGATAAAACCTTACCATACAGTCAGGCATAGCAGTCTCCACAAATGGATTAGTATATGAATGCTGAACAATACAGCAGAGCAGTGAATGATAACTCCAAGGCAGTTGTTAGCTACAAGACAAACTTCACAGCGATGTTTGCTCTGATGTACTACTGAGCAAACTCAAATAAAGCTTATGGATTTTCATAGGACTTAAATCAGGGACAAAAATACTCTCTGCAGAGAACAAAAACTTTAAACACTTAGCCAGGAGGGAGAAGCTTGGAGGGACATCATGCTTAAAGCTGCATATACATTTTACACACAGCTGATGGATAGGAAGCAGACATGACCTAAGGATCAAGGACTGGAAAAAAATCCTGCCCTTTGCCAGATGAAAGTCTGAATCAGTAGGCTGGATATTCCCACACTGTGTTGCATGTAAGCCAGGCAAAAACCATCTCAACAATTTCTAGTTTTGCTTGTGTCAAGGATATTTTTACAAATCAGAGTAAAAACCTTCACACAGCTGCTCCTGTCACTGGCTGGCCAGTACCTTATTGATTTGTGAAGCTGTCTCCAGCTCCCAGACCTCCCCTACTATTCTTCTCATGTGCCTACAGGAAATTAATTAGTCTGGGACATGTATTTCTGAAAAGACCATGGGAAAAATGTCATTTGGGGAAGGTGAGGGGAATAGGGTTGTTGAGATAGGGATGGAGGGATGTGCCTTAGATGGCTGGGGCATTGTGTTTGGAGAACCAGTTTGGGATGGAGAAGGTATAGAGGACAATATACGGAGATTTCATCTATCTGTTGGGGGTCTTAAGCAGTGACGAGGCTGTGTAGCTGAATGGTGGGACTGCAGTTAGGCAAACAGAGCTGGGCTTGGGAGAAAATTATGATAATGGTTCAGGTGATGATGTTTACAGACTTGAATTTATTCTTGGGGGGCACACAGAAAGCTGCTTCCAACAGTGGTAGCCAGAAAATGACTTTCAGGAAACCATGTATTAAGCCAGAGAATCAGGAATTCTCTTGTCCTCTGAATTCAGACTCTTGCATTTCTTTGTACATAACAGTAATCATTTTAAAAGGAGGGAGGTGCCTGTCTGTTATTGCAGTCTCTTGGAAAAAAACTCAACAAGAAATCTCCTCAGACCAAGGAAAGAAGGACAGTGTTGAACCCATACCCCCTATTTCCCAGTGAGGGCTGTTAAAAGCATTGCTGAAATGTTAAAGGTGAAAAAGAACATATGACCATGGTTTTTGAAATTTCAGGTTGACTTAGGAGGCCAAAATCAGAGATTTCAGTTCACAGGGTGTTAAGAAGTTAGAGGGTATAATAGACTTCCCAGATCACTTTGTCAGGAGTCACCTATTATAGTTTTATTGTTGTAGTTAAATATTTGTTCACAGAGAGTTAACTGGGAGGCAGAATGTGAACCATAAATAACACTTTGTTCTTGGCTTCTGGTTGTCCTTTTCAAAGATAAAAAACTTTTGTCTATAAACTGGGGTAGGAAAAAAAGTCATTTATATATGCCAAGTGATTTGTCTCCAGAGAAAAACAACATTTGAGGAGTTCAATGTGTTTTTCCAAAAACTGAAAGCCAGAATAAGCACATGGTATTCTTCTTCAGAACAATAACAGACATCTTCATCATAGCCATCACCAAAAATAATCATGAAAATGATATGAACTCAGAGTTAGAATAATGTTATTCCACATTTAGGAAATGGCATTTCAATAAGTTTCAAACCTGCTAGGTAGAGGAAGAATGCACATCAAGTCATTCACTGGAAGATGATGGACATGCTGATCAGTTATAGTAATAGAATCATAGGATGGTCTGTGTTGGAAGGGACCTTTAAGATCATCTAGTTCCAGCCTCCCTGCTGTGGGCAGGGACACTTTTCACTAGACCAGTTTGCTCAGAATCGTTTCTGAAGCAGATTTTCCAAGTGAGTTCTTAAAGCTATCTCATTCATTTAATACTGGAAAAACATTCAAAAAGCTTTTCTGGACCTTGTTGCAGTCTGTTAAGGTGGCAGATCTAAAGAATCAAAAGCAGTGTGGCCAGCAGGTCAAGGGAGGTGCTTTTGCCTCTCTACTCCACTCTTGTGAGATCCCACCTGGAATGCTGTGTCCAAATCTGGGGTCTTCAGCGAAGACAGACATGGACATGCTGGAGCAGGTTCAGAGGAGACCACAAAGGCAGTGAAAGATCTGGAGCACCTCTTCTATGAACACATGCTGAGACACATGCTCAGTACTTAAAGGTGGTACGTGGAAGAAAGATGGAGACAGACTGTTTAGTAGGGCCTGTTGCAATAGGACAAGAGGATATGGCTTTAAATTAAAATAGGGTAGATTTAAAATAGACAGAAGGAAGACATTTTTTATAATGATGATGGCAAAACTCTGGAACAGGTTGTCCAGAGAGGTGGTCAATGCCTCATGCCTGAAAACATTCAAGGCCAGGTTGAACAGGACTCTAAGCAAAGTGATCTAGTTGAAGATGTGCCTGATGATTGCAGGGGAGTTGGACTAGATGACTTTTAAAGGTCTCTTCCAAGACAAACTGTTCTATAATTCTATGATCTCCCTTGAGAACATACTTTGTAATTTAGATCCCCATTGAAGCCAGGGCTCAGCAGAGGCTTTATCATCAAACCATTAGGAAATCTCATTTCATTACTGGTATACTCAGACTATGTCACTAACATTTTTTTAAACGTAGAAATTAAGGGATTGTAAGAAATTCCCAGTTTTGAGACTTTCTGGTGTATGATCTAATCTTTCTCACTTGTTCAACTATGTAGGGCTAGTTCTAAAATTTATTAATTGGCATTGTTTTGAAACAAGACTAGAAGATTTCCCATGAATCTGTTGTAAATAAAAATTGGGTCAAGTGCCAGTAGCTATTAGTCACAAGCTACCCTGACTAAGTTCTTACTTTTGTCTTGCCTTGCTAGCTTTGAATTCACTTCCAATACACACAGCTGTTTAGGCAGTAGAAGATGTGTTTAACTTCCTTGTGCACAAAGATGTAGATGAGAAATTGTGATACTTATGGGCCCTTTCTGTCTGCAGCCGTGGCAATGGATTAGTGGTAAAGAGCAAGATAGTCTATATGTCCTTTGGCTTTCCAAATGCAAAGGCCCCAGATACCCCACATAGCTACCAGGAATCCTCACTGTGAGATGCACAGACCTTCCCCAGCTCTCCCATCCAGGAAATGCAGGGTAGGAAAAACAAAGTGAATAAGGAGATACTAAGTCAGGATGAGAAGCAGAGAGAGAGAGACATCTTTAGCAATTCATTTGAAATCTCACTGGCTATACCAATCTTTTCCCTCTCAAAACATGATCCACAAAAGTCAGCTGTGTCCACTGCCTGAAGGGTTCAAATCTGCCATTCAATCTGCCAACACCATTTACCTTTCTACAAGGCCTTAGAAACAGGTGCTTATGGTTTGGCATGCCACAGTCAGCAGTTACTTTGCTCTGTATGATTTTTATGCCGTTAAAATATGAGTCTTAATGATAGATTTTTTTTTCCCCTATGGATTTTACAGTGATCATCCACCTTCAGCTGGCCACAGCCTTATATATCTCCCAGCTTGTTTGCGTTATTTGGGCTATGCTGAACTTCCAGAGCTTCACCTGTAACACCACGCCTTACTCTAATGAATCAAAACCACAGCTGGCCATTACCACACTGCTTGGGTTACCTACACAATCCAGCAATCTTCACATGGCTTTACACTGTTTTGTTTCCCTTGTGTAAAAGGGAAAAGTGACCCAACAGTTTTTGAGCAGTCTGAATTTCTGATTCCCAGTACCGGAACAACTGATGGTGCCCAAAGGAATCAATCAGCCAGTGGGAAGGACCATTAGCTAAATATTTCTGAGAAAAAAATCCTTAAAGGCCTCATTAGCAGTGCTGACATTTAACAGTCTCACGCACTTAAGTTTGTAGTCAGTCATGTTTGAACAATCTTCATAACTATGTTGAACGCAATCAGATTCTTCAACCATGTCTCAAGCCTCCATTAAAAATCAAGTGCTTGTAATCAAGGCCAGAAGTTTAGTATGTTTGATTTTCAAAATATCAGAAGAGTGGGAGCAATTTTATTTCTCAGTGTCTGTCTTTAAACATAGTCTCTCCAGGTATTCTCATTATTTGGAAGGTTGTTTTTCTGAAAAATGCCAGAGAGCCTGGTCAAGGTGTGTATTGGTGAGATAGCTTGACTCAGTTGGTGGGAATTTTAACAAGAATGCTGGCAGGTGAAGCAGTTTCACTGCGAGCTGTACCAGAACACACAAATAAATATAACCTGACAGAATTTGTTTTGACAGAAAGCCAAGAAGTGAGGCCAGTTGCTTACAGGTGGCAAGTGACATGGAGACAATAACATGTTTGCTTGCAGTGTAGAGAAAAATGGCCAGGATTTAACACTGGAAGACTCAGGATATGACTGTGTCTACACAACCCAGGTATGGGATTATTTGAAGTGTGTTCTCTATTTCCTTAAAATGAAATAGGAAAAAGAGACAGGAGTCATAAATTAGAAGCTGTCTTCAGGGATGACCTGGAATTTGAAGGGTTGGTCACAAATCTGGGCTGGAATACAGCATATGGAAGCATGTAGGCATTTAAAGATGTGGATAGATGCCTAGAGCAATGTGCCCATCTCCTGTGAAAAGTCTTTCAATTCAAGCAGGCTTCCTCCTCTTGGTTCCTCTCCAGCCCTTACCAGGAAAATTTCCATTTCCTGTCTTAGATCATTCTGCCTTGCCAACCTTGTGATGATAGAAGAGAAATAATAAACAGGCTGGGTAAACCATTTTGGGTGGTCTGGAAAGAGGAAAAACAGGGCACAAAAATAAAATGTCAAACTGCAAGGCACATGGGGACAAATAAGAACAAAAGTCACAGATTCTTGACACAAGTCATGGGGACAGACTTCCCCTGCCTCGTGCCTTGTGCTTGCTTGTGTTCCCACCTGGACTTTTGGGCAGAAGTCCATAGAGAGCTCCCCTCGTGACAGCATTCACTTTGCACAAGAGGGACTGATGGGAGACAAACAGCCAAGCAAGAACTACATTGGGAACTTCACCTGATGTATAGCTGAATATGCTGTAGTCCCTGGGCATGGCTTAATTCTCATGCCCTCAAGGTATATGTTGTTTATTAGATCTTGGACACCTCTGAAGATGGATTCTCCTTCACCCAGTTGCTCCCTTGGTATAGCATATGGCACCAAAGAACAGTGTTCACCATGTGAGAAGAAAAATGTGAAGAGAATAAAACTTCCAGACCCTCAAAAGTACACTCCTCCCCCAGCACGTTGTTTTCTTCTGGAAGTTCATCAAATGATATCACCCTGGCACTGTGCCTTTCTGGGAACTGTGTGGAAAAGTAGGCATCCAGCCAGGGACTACATTCTGCATTGAACTAGGCAGAGACCAAAGGAACATGTTAAAGGCTTAGACTGCACTGAGCTGGTTGATTTTTCTGAAGAAAGCTGGGGAAGGTGTCCATAAACTTCTCTGACAGGGGAGCAGTGGAGGCTGTGACTGGGGCAGGGAGCAGCCCTGTTCAGCTGAGTGGCAGTCTCTTGTCCCTGTTCTGCTGTAAATGGAAGAGGATATCTGTCTGTGGCTTGACATGAATACATTTTTTTCAAAAACCATCATAGCTTTTAGGTGTACACTTGCAACAAACCAAGCTGGTAGCTTTTCCAGGAGGAAAACTGGAAGTTTTTCCTACCTGGGCAACACAGATGCTCAGGACAGCAATGTGAAATCCAGGCTCTGCACACCTCACAGTGCTCAATGTGTTAGCAACCTGTGGATGTATCAATGCTGGCAGCTTTCTTGCAGGACTGCATCCACAAGGCCTTGCAGTATTCACTGCCCAGACTTAGCTGCAAGGTCTCCATCTTCTGACCCTTGGTGTAATGTTGGCTTGGTCAAGAGCAGCAAAGATAGAGCTTCAAGAAACTGAAGTCAAACATGAGAGAGGTGACGGTGAATCTGAATCTCACAGAGGTGTGAGTGGCTGTGTCTCAGCACAAATGATAAATGCGTTTTAAAAACTGAGGTTTTACTGTAAATTAGTGGTGCTTGAACTTCTGAGAGCCTGAGGCATTTTGAAATGGCATGAGAGCTTTGAAGCCTCCTGTGCTTTCAAAATGCCACCAACACTGGCTTGTGTCCCCAGCCTCTGGGACTGACAGGCTTTCACATCAACTCTGGTGGTCTCCATTTTACTGCTCCAACTTGTCGGTAAAAACCTGGCTTCAAAATCAGCATACTTTCCTGACTCTGGCTGTTCTGAGAAAAGTCCTGTTCTTGTGGAGGGAGTCTACCTCAAAGCTATTACTTCAACAGTATTACTTCCATATTTATATTGGAACAGAAAAATGAGAATTTGGCCTGGTTTAGTCACATGTGCAATTGTTATGGTTAATGTCAGATTCAGGAGATTGGAGCCAGGAAGATATAAAAATAGAATAAAATCTATGTAATGTCTGCTTTTGGGTAATAACAGGTTTTTAAAGTATGCTTCTTCCTGATTAAATCAAACCTTTTATTTTCAGAGAGGTTGACGTCGTTGTAAGACAGAAAGGCATGCACATTAGAAAGACAGCTCTAAAGAGTTCGGAGCTGTGAACTAAAATTCTATTTAAATTCTGTATGGTTTGATATTTTCTTACTGAAACAAAGATTTCTGTTTCCATAGAAAAGCAGAAGGGACAATGCATCCTTGCTCCCAGCAGGCTTTCTAGGAGAGCTGTCTGCACCCAAGCCTACCCTTTGTATCTCTGGTACCCAACTGGTACCCAGCACTTGGGACCTGCACTTGTACTTGATGAGGCTGATGTTCTACAACTTCATATCTTGTGCAGGTTATTGTGTTGGACAAGGGCTGGCTGTTCCCTGGGACTGGGAGTATTAGAACTCACAGGGAACAGGGTAGCAAGGCAGGATCTCACCAGCCAGAGCCCATCCCCAGCAGGAACCAGGGCAGCCTGGAGATGGCCAGAGACAACCTGAGGCGTCTGAGGCCAGACCAGAATATCAGCTCGTGGATGGGGGGTCAGCTGGGCTGAAATTGGGTCCGGCACCATGGGCAGGGTAATGGGACACCCCAGGAGAGGCTGGTAGGGATTTCAGGGATGTCAGTGCCCGCAGGGCTCTGGGAGGTTGCAGGCTGTACTTATTCAAAGAGGAAGAAAGCATTGTGATCCTGGTCTGGCAGCATAAGTTCAGTCTACACATATGGAATTAACAGTTATCAGCACAAGGCTTTCAAAGGTTTGTTTCATTCCATATGGATCTTTATGCCTCTCCCCACTGAAGCATTCACTGAGCCACGTAGACAACCTGTGTCCTTCAGAATCTTGTCTTGCTTTCATCTGTCTCCTAATGAGAACCATTTCTGTGTTGACTGTTTGGATTTGTAGAGTCTCAGTCCAGCTTGTTTAGATTGTGTTTAGTACATGAATGGCCATGTACTGAGAAGTGTCAAACTTGCTTATTTGAAAAAAAAATTTGGATTGTTCTTACAACACATTGTAAAAATCTAAAATCTGTTTTAACAGCTCTTTCATGTTGAAATAACACTGACAATTTTTTTTCTCTGTATTTCTGATTTGGACTATTCAGGAAGGAAGTTTTAAATATTCAAGTAAAAAGTTTATGAAGAAAATGGAACTATTATCTCATTTATTTCTTTTCTAATTTGTACAAACCTTGAAAGTGAAAAACTCATGCTGTTACATAGAGCTCTGGAGGGTCTATCCACCCGTTTGGTTAACTACTATAGACTACTATAAATCCTAATCACAGTCTGTTCTGACACATCTTTTAAAGAGTTTAATAAGCATCGGAGAGGAGAGGAGAGGAGAGGAGAGGAGAGGAGAGGAGAGGAGAGGAGAGGAGAGGGGAGGAGAGGAGAGGAGAGGAGAGGAGAGGAGAGGAGAGGAGAGGAGAGGAGAGGAGAGGAGAGGAGAGGAGAGGAGAGGAGAGGAGAGGAGAGGAGAGGGGAGACATTTGTCTTCTTTTGTTTGACACAAATTTGTCTGACACACATTCTCTTAGATGAATGACAATTTTTCTTGTGATATAATAACTTCAGTTTGATACACAAAATCATTTGTCAGCCTGCTTCTGTATGTACTGAAATCAAATGCAAATCTCTCTTTTATTAGTGGCATTTGATCAAATTCACAGAGAGAAAGAAAGAAAACAGAGCACAGAGTTTTCTTTCAGGAGATCTAATTTCTGTTCCTTCATCAGAAATGTCTATTCCATGGCAATTATTTAATCTTACATGACTCTATTTTTTCACCAGTAAAACAACAATATCAAAAGCATCAGGGGTAATATTGTTCTGTTGATGTAAAAGCATGTAATTTCAAGAGAACTTTTCAGATTTTGCTTTTCTTAAGTAATTGTGAAGTGCCATTTTATATTTCAAATCAAGCCTCTCATGGGAGATTAAAATGGATGAAGTCAGCATAATTCTTTCAGTTTTTTTTTCATTACAGTGCAGATGAGGTCTAGCATCTGATAACCGGTCATTTCTGACAGAAGGTGTTTTCTCATTTAAGTTCTTGCAACAATAATTGGTCTGGTTTCTTTTGAAATCCATCCTGTCTGGGAAGTGTTTGTTTCCTTGGGTTCCTCCAGGGAATAGCACAAAAAGCTGCAGCTGTCAGTCAACATGCCACTCTTCAGTAGGAAAGTCTGGCCTTTGTCTGGTAAGGAGCAGGCTTTACTTTGCATGTGGTGGGATGTGATTTCAGCACAGTCTCCACGGGACATTAAGTGGGCATTCCCAGATGGTCTGAAGGTCACAGAGTGTTTAGCAACCAGTTAAATCTCATTTTCACTTTAATTTCCCCTGATCTCAGTCTGTCAACAAGTTCAACCTAACCTTGAATCACAGAATGTTAGAGTCACCTTAGGATGTCCCCAGTCCAGCTGGTCTTCCCTTCCTTCATTGAGATACCACTAGCAATAGCCCAGCTGGAGCCATCTGACCCACACAGCAGCATTAGTGTGCACAGGAAGGCTCCATTTGGGTGACCCCAGGCTGAGTGATGCCCTGTGCCCGGGGGATATGAGCTGGCTGGTCCAGAGACAGCATCCCAGGGCTTCCCCTGGGGAAGGAGCAGACAGGACATACAGGTAACACAGTCATATCCACGGGTGACACAGTCTTTGGGTGCAGCTGCAGTGCAAACACAGCCCCAGGCAGTGGTATGTGCTGGGTTATGCCAAAATACATATATTTCTTACAAAGAGAAGTGATTGTAGAGAACCCTTTTCACAATTCCATAATCAGTGAATAAAATTCTCTGTTATTGTAGTGTCCGGAGTTTTGCTCGAGTTTCTCTCAAGTATCTCCAGATATAGTTTACAACGATGACAATAAATTCAGTGTTATTTTGCAGTTGCAACTCCACGGCAGCAGATTGCCATGAGCCTTTTTCCATTTTAAACAGTGACCTTGATTTAAATTTATTTCTTAAGAAATTCTGGCATGTTTGAGACAAACAGTATGCCAGAATCACTTCTAATGATCTGTCCCCCAGAAATGTCCTTACATAATTGTTAATACAAATAAAATATATATTAAAAAGAGGAGTCATGTAGGGCTTAGAGCATATCAGCTTTAAATTTCCATCAGGGTAAAGGGTTTTGCAATTTACACTTTAATGGAAACCTACAGAGATTCAGAACATATTGACTTGCAAATAAAGTTGAAATACATAAAACATGGAGAAGCTTTCACTTGCCTTGGTTAAAATGACCTTTCTTTCTTTTTAAGTTTTATGGCATTGAATCAAGATGTAAAACTGAAAAAAATTATTACGATTTAAAGTCTTTCAGATCAGGCAGTCACTTTTCCCTCAGCTGGGGCATATTTTCATCACAGAAAAACAAGTGTATGTGTATGTGTGTGTATGCACACACATATCCTTACATTTACCAGCCAAAGGACTCCTGTTTTCACTTAGCTTTTCTTCAATGCCCTGGAGCGTGGTGGATCCATTTTATGTAAAATATATTATTAAAGATTTTTTTTTCTATTTGACTTTGGCTGATGGAATTAATTTCTTTAATTCAGATCTATTCTCTGATGGCCTAAATTACAATGTACTTAGATTTGTTTCTAGCTGATATACAGTAAGCTGATATGCAATAAGTGTTTTGTTGGTTTTATCTTTGTTTTAATTATCTTCATGGGCACCACAAAAAGTTCTAGTTTGATATTTGTGATTTGGTTTATTGCTTAAATTACCCTGTCTTGGACAGGTAATTGCATTTGAAAACTCTCCTATGCTTAAAAGTCATGTCTTTCCTGCTTAGAATTCTCCTTTTCTACCTGTGAGATGCTGTGGTTTGTTATGGGTCTTCTCTTTTTCCTCTGTCTTTGGAAAAGTTTGAATGTATGTCTGTTCAAATATATATATATATTTGTACACACACTGTAAAGTTAAAAAATATAGGTCTCAAATTTATCAGCTCATGGGAAAGAATAACAAAACACTTCATTTGGAGACAATTTTCTTGGCGTAGCTGCTCTTTTATGTTTTTTTTATCTATTCTGCTTATTTTGTTAATGCAGGAAACTGGGTCTCTGCAGAAGTTCATAAGCCACTGCTGTTCCTTTGCAATAAAATTAATTGGTGTCCCAACTTGTTCTCTTGGGGCAATTATGAAATCAACCATAACAGTCATTTCATTATGTCTCTGGTTTGGGGTGAATGTTACCTATGAAGGACTCTGGTAAATATGATCAGAAGCTCTTCTAGCCCTGTACCCTCTGTCTCGGGCAGTGTCCTGCTGCAGGCTCTTGCACCATTCCCAGGGATGTGGGCAGCACAGAGATGCTTGCCACGAGGTTATCTGCCTGCTTCCCCTCCAGCTGAGGGCTTCCAAACTGAGATGCTTTCTGAGTTCTAGCTTTCTTGTCAGCCTTGTTGGACTCTTTATTGATAACCTTCTAAGGACCTTAAACTCTGTCTTTTCACAACATTTCTCATAAAGGGTAAATTTGTTAAATTAATTATGCACAGAATGCATTTGTTTCCCTTAAACCTTTTTGTCCCCATTAAATTGTTTTAACTAATAATTTCATTCAGTTCCTTCTATTTCTTGCTTTAAGAGACAGTGATTAATCTGCTCATTAGTATGTTATCGTTCTCAGAAATGTAGTAACATTATGATGGCCACAGCTGTTTCTTTTTTGAGTACTATAAATTTACAATTAAAAATTTTAGTTGTTATATGGTCCACCAAATTTTAAGAGCTGTTTTCCTGTGGTGTATTAACATTAGTAAGCAAGATTCTGAATGACATACAAGAACAGTTTCCATGTTATGTCCTTAAGTCAGCATAAACCTATAATCTCTAACAAAAAGGCTGCAAGAAATGCAGCTGCCTGAATTGTGTTATCTGACCTCTGCTGTAGTGATTGTCATTCTGCTAGACTTAAAAGCCAAGGAAAGTCGTATATATAATGTTTTTCTAGGTGACATCAGTGGCTCTTATAGGAAGAAAAAAACCCCATTGAGTTCATCAAAGCTGCATAAACTATGTGCTGGCTACAAACAGCTTAAAGGACTCTTCAAAATACTCTATAAAATACTGCTTTAATTGGCACCCTTTTAACAAAACAATCAAGATTTCTTAATACAGATGTGTCTCATTATTGTTCAAAACCTCGTTTGTTTATTTATCTGTTTTAACCTCAGACTGTCAGATTGTTCAGGCCCTTGTTTTGCTCCTCGTGAGTAGCCAGCTGTACACAGCAGTGTGACTGGTGGCTACAGGTCGCAGCCACAGTGCTGGCTGGGTTACGGTGTGGTGACACTGCCATTGCCTGTCAGGGTGGCTTTTCCTCTCCTTCTTCCCCTCTTCCTCCTGTGCCTACCAGCACAGAGCTCCCCTCTCTGTGCTGGGCCCCTGACACTACTGAGGTCTCTTATCAGGAGCCCAGAGGTCAAAATCTGTCCTGCTCCCAACAGGCATATGGGGAAAAGACCCTTTCCCACTTTGCTCCCTGTCTATTGGGATGTGGATCCCCTGTGGTTTTTGCTTTAATTGCCAGACACGAGGCTGAGGGTGAAGGGAAAGGACAGATACAGCGGCATGTGAAGGAAGCCCAGAAGCAGCCAGGGCCACCTTGGTGCACTTCTGTTCCTCCAGAACTTCTGTTCCTCCATGCCCATATGGGACCTGGTGCCCAAAAAGGCACCTGTCCAAAAAGTGGTGTGGTAGCAGGAAGGTGGCAATCAGAAGGCTTCTTTCCTCTGAGTGATGCTGTAGCTGGCTGAGTTAAAAGATGGTTGGGAAAAGTCCTTAAATGGAAATCTCAGACATGGAACTTGCTTTTCCTGCCAGAAATCTGGCTGAAGTAGAGTGTTTGTTGTGGAGAATGTTGAAGTTGTGGTGAGCCCAGATGTCATAGTCACTTCTCCCTGTTTGGAGTCTGTCTTCAGACCTTGGCAGGGATGCAGTAGGCCAGCAGTTACCGAGGAAGAACCTGTTGGAAGGCCACAGGATGTAGGGCATGGCCCCAAGCCTCATGCACTGTCACTGCCTTCCCTTCAGCTGTGGGCTTCTGAAGATGAGTTCTCTCTTTTAAGCCCTGGAAACTGAGCTTCTGTGCAGGTGGTACCACGTGTACAGAAGAAATCACAGCCAAAATAGCCTCCTCTCCAGAGACCCTTGGCTGTGGAGAGGGGCAGCAATGACTCACCCTTGACTGTTAGCAAATATAGTGGATTTGGCAAAAAAAAGGGTTCCATTACCCAAAGAGGTTGCTCTGGTTTGGAGTTTGATCTTTAAGCTGTGGGCTTTCTTTTTTCTACAATTTTTTAAACCTTCCGTGTTTCTGCCTTGTTGATGTGTGCTGCAGGCCCCAAAGCACAAAGAGCTGGAAGCTGCTGGGGCAGCCAAGATCTGTGTGCAGTGGGTGGCACAGACACAATGCTGCTGCTGTTTCCTGAGCACAAATGGTCAGTAGCTCAGCTTGCTTTTGGAATCTGAGAGGGAAAAGTGAATGTAGAAAGAGGTTGTGCAAGTCTCCCTGGGGTAAGCAAATGGGGAATTTGTGCTCTTGCCTGCAGGAATATCTGTGTTCCAAGAGTGGGAAGTAGACAGACTCATCCAAGGAGCAGCAGATCATGGCTGAGGCTCCTCAGCCTTCTCACCTGCAATGGCAGCTAAAATCACAGTAAGCAGAGGTCAGATGGAGGCTTTGTGCAGCATCCCTCTTGCCCATGAACTGGCACCATGTCCCAGAAACACTAGACAGCTCAGGAATCTTGAGGTCTCTCTGTCTGACTGTGTACATGCCTGTTTACCATCCTGGTCTAGGCTAAATACCAGGAGAAGGCCAAGGGCACATGAAGTCTGATAAGATCATTTGATGAGTTACCAATGCTATTCTCTCCATGAAAACAACAGGAATTTTTTGAAGGGCATCTGTTCCCTTCAGCTCATTGCTTGCCTCTTGCTATGGCCTGTCTGGTCTTTATCCAGTTGGATAACACAACTTCAGTGTAACAGGGGATTTCATTGCTCATGGTCTTCCCTCATTCTGATTTACTTTTATCACAGGCTAAAGCTTGTAAACCTTTGACTCCCGTTTACAAATAGACAGACTGGATAATATTAGCAAATATAATCAGTCCTCTCCATGAAAATCCTAATTTAAACACAGATTTTGTAAAGACCAATTTTATCTCTACCATCTGTAGCTAGTTAAAATTCCAATTGTTTTTTCTTAAAAAGGAATTGGATAGCAAGCATGAGGTTCATTAGAACTAATATAAACTGTAGCCTTTTATTAGGAGTTTAGAAAATAATCTAATAGAGACCTGGGTTATCTACAGCCTTGAAATAGTGCTGAAAAAGCAATGGTGCTTTCAGTTCTCATAGGTGATTTTTTTCTTCATTTAAACTCTATGATATATTTTTCTAACATTTATGCTCAAACTTGCATTTGTTTATCTTCATATAATTTGTTAGATGAATGCCAGATCCTTAGTTGACATTTTAATTAATCTAGAATCAGTCAGTTTATTTTTGTTTGGCCCAAGCTGGAATAAGGAATTATATAAACTAAGGATATGGTCAGTCTCTCTCTGCAAAAACCTGTGTAACAATTTAAAATGTAACTATCCCTCTTCTGTTTGTTGCTGCCATTCTGTCTGTCTGCTGGGGCTCCCTTAGTTTATAGATTTGCCACTTCCATAAGCTGTTTAACCCATCTGGCACTGCATTAAATCATTAGCATTCTTTGCTATCCAGTACTGTTGTGTAGGGGAAAGTAAGAGCCAGCAGGGTAAGGGAAGGCTTCCCTGTGGTAAATGACTGACCAAGGCACAGTGCAATGTAACCCATTCCTGAGCTCCTTGGAGACACCAGAATCAGCTGTTTGAGCTCTGGGCTTGGTGTGGCTGCAGGCACCCATTCCCCCACTGCCCCTTCTGCACATGTGGCCACATTGAGCAGGAGATCTCAGGTGCCAACTTCATAAGGCACCTCATCAGGATTCACCAGATGTATTTGTCAAAAGTTTAGGATTCTGGCATGGCTGATACATCATCCTTTCCTTTTGACCACTTTGCAACTGGGGCAGGTGAAAACGATTTTTATCCATTGCTGATGCCTGCTAGGTGAATGGGAGCCAAAGAACTAAAAGTATCCAGATGGGTGCTTGTGCTGGTCTAATTAAATCAGTTTTGAAACATCTCTTTAGGCTGTGGACAGATGTTCTGTTTGTAGAGAGCTGTGCCAGATGAATATTACAAGCCACACTGCTGGAGGTTATTGCCCTCGCAGCTCTGCTGGCACAGCCGTCCCAGATCCTCTTCAGCTTCAACAGGGTGCAGAAATGCACTTAGGGGTGGTGACAGGAGAGGGTCACTACCTGCCTGCCCACGCTGGCCTCCTGGGCACACAGTCAGCTCTGCTGAGTGCTCCAAATGCATCTCCTGGCCTCTTTCAGTCAAAATTAGTCCAGTGGGAATAACAGACCTCTTGTTGCTCTGGTTTGTTGTGTCTGTCAGGGAGTGGGGAGCCCTAACTAGCCGGGGACATGTGGGAACACAGGGGACAGGCTGCGGTTGGCACAGCTGGATCTGGAGGAGGCCATCTATTTGCAGCTTTCCTATGCTGGGGTGGGAGCAGGAACCTGTCCCACTGGCCTCTGGGTGAGGAGTTTTGGAGAATGGCAGGGACTCAATGTCTTTGGACTGCTCATTTACCAAGGTCTTGGCATTGGCTTGAGCTAGGGCTGTGGGGATGCTGAAGGATTGTCAAAGGCAGTCCAATCCAAACACGGAAGCTTTTCTCATCAAGCTGTTATATTTTTACCAAATGTGTTAATGTGTGTACAGACAAAGAATGAAACAATGTTGACCAAGTCTGGTGAGCTGCTTAGCTTCACTGGGCCAAAATTATCTCAGCAGATAGTATTGGACTTCTATGTAACACAAAGGTCAACTGTGAGAAATAAACACATTTTGTTTATTGCTTTTTGTATCTTAGACTCTATCTGCATTAAGAACTATCATATTTCTTCTCATGACTACTCTCACTTAGAATGTGTTAGGTTAAAAGCAACTTAAATCCCTAACAAAATGCATCTTCCATTAAAATGTAGGAAAAATATTAATATTGCTTATGGTGCTGTCTGGCTTTCCTTAATGCTGAGAGGCACTTTTGAGTTAAGCATAAATGTCCTTCTTCACTGCCCTTGCTAGAGAATTATTTCTTTTGATTGTGCTTTTAAAGATCATGGCTACATGCAGAAATCAGTCCCTATCTGTGTTTTTTGAGAAATTAATCAAAAAGATGGCTGAAAATAATCCCAGGTCTAAGTCCCATACCTGAGGTCCTCTCTGAGAGTTGATTGTCCTGCCTGAAGGTGTCCATCCCAGTGGAGCAGCCAGCTCCCTTCTCCAAGGCACCTTGTTGTGTCCTTCTCCTCAGGAAACAAATTAGTAATATTCTGTGTACATTGGTTGCTTCCTCAGTCCCCACAGTTTCCTTCCCACTCTCCAAGCAGTGAAGAAAGTGTTCCTTATTCCGCAGAAACACAGCATATATCTAAGCTGAGGGCAGTCCTAAGAATATCCATTTACTTATCTCTGTTTTCAGACCACTTCTTACTGCAGCTTTCCAGAGTTTTAGCAGCTCACAGCCATCCAAGTGAAACAGCAGCAACAGGAGTAGCAAAAGAAAAAGAGGCACAAGCAGCCCTAAGCAGGGCAGGGGCTGTCAGAGAAGGATTTGCTGTGGCACTGGTGCTGGGTGGCACACTGGGGCAGAGGCGGGCATCTGATTTTCTGCAGCCACTAGATGGCACAAAAAATGCTGCTGTAACATCAGCTTGTTCCTGGAAAATTACTTAAGCGTCAGGCTCATGCTGCGGTTAAAGGGGATTCTTATGTCCCTTTAATTCAAAGCCACATTTTAATGTTTCTCTTAGATGCCAGAATGTATTGGTTGGAGTCATCCTGTCGAGTGGAAATTAATCTTAACAGCAAAATCCAACTTCAAATATCAAGCACTGCTGGAGTCAGTGCCATTCACAGGTGGAGAGTAACACAGCAGAAGATGAGGGGAAGAGAGGTTGCTCTGCTAATTGCATTACAGGACCAGGCACTAAGAAAAATCATCAGTTCTTGTCCTGGTGCTGATAACAATTCTCTTTTTAGCTTTGGGCAAATCACATAATCCTCTCAATTTCTCTACTTCCATATGGAGGGCAATGATTTCCTGCCCTGCAGGGATACCAGAGGAGTTAATTAATACTCATAAAGCACAAACAGAGAGAAGAAAAACACAACTATTGTAAGCTACTTGCAAGGGAGAAATGTCCTGGTCCATCCTGCAATTGTTGAGACTGTGATGGTTATAATATGATGATAGAGTATGGATAAATATAAAAAATAATGAGAGAAATACTTTGTTTTTGTTGTTGTTGTGTTTGTTTTGTGTAACTCATAATAGAAATTTCACATTGCGTGAAAACAGCCTCGCTGCTGCTCTCCAAAGCCCTTTGAGTCAAAGAAAGAGCCTGATGCTGAGAGATGGTGACTCGCACGACCTGGCCCCCACCCACAGTCCAGCTTGCCTCCAGCCGAGGGAAGGAAGCTTTGGTGCAGTTGTTAATTTGTAATTAAAGCTAGTTACTCAAAGTGCTTTGCAGCCACTGTGAAAGGTAACCAGCTCTGTGAAAGGAGTTGGTGCTAGACTTCTCAGTACAAGAGACACATGCAGCTCCTGAAGCAGGTCCAGAGGAAGGAAACAAAGATGATTAAGGGATTGGAGCATCTCTCTTTTGAGGACAGGCCTGTTCAGCCTTGAGAAGAGATGACTGGGAGGGGACCTCATCAATGTCTGTCAATGTCTGAAGGGAGGGTGGCAGGAGGATGGAGCCAGGCTCTGCTCAGTGCTGCCAAGCGATAGGGCAAGATGCAACAAGCAGAAATTGATGGCCAGGAAGTTCCACCTGAATATGAGGAAGAATTTCTGTACTGTGCAAGTGACCGAGTGTCAGAACAGATTGCCCAGAGAGGTTGTGGTCAAAGTAGTCTGCACACAATCCTGAATAATGTGCTCTAGGGAGTCCTGGTTAAGCAGAGGGGTTGGACTGGAGGACCTCCCTTCCGACCTTACCCATTCTGTGATTCTGTAACATCTCTTGTACATCCTCAGGATCAAGACCTTTGATGATTTTACCACTGAAATATGCAATCTGATCATAATGGCTTCTGATAGCCCAGACCATAAACTAAGACATTTCTGAACACTATTAGGAGCTAAGTGAAAAGTATAAGGATTCCATTGTAAATCATTAGCAACTGGGAAAATCTCACCACAGCAGTTGTATGACTGTTGTGCTCGTGAGGTAACATATTTCCTTTTCTCTTTATTGAGTGTAGTGGATATGGATCTAGGAGAGACAAAGGATTTTACAGGGTATACAGGGAACTACTTTTCATCATTTACAAAGAAAGGGTTTAAAGGTTCAGATAAGGACAGTACTGAAAAAAGAGAATTTGGCATGATGTCCCTGAGAAAACAAAGAACAATTATATTCAAGCATACTTCATGCACTGATTTCACTGCCAATGAAAAGAGACTGACCGTGTCTTCCCATAATCACAGAGGGTATTTATGGCATAAATGTAATTTTTGGTTTATCTGAAATTGAGTTTTATCAGCTGTCCTTTAGCAAACTGAGAAATCAGGCTGTGAATGAGAGAGACATGAAAACTGTCAGACCAGTACAAACCCAACAAAACAAATGATTACTGATTGGACTTGAAGAAAGCTGAGAAAAACTATTTTTATATATAAAAAAGAAGACACTGAAGTGCTGTAACTGCAGTGCCAAACTGATTTCTAATCACTCACAAGAGTATTGTCTTTGTTTTTCCACTGATAAATTTAGTTTTTCCTCTTGTCCCAACTGCACATTTTAGTGATGATGATCTTGGAGATTTTTCAATTTCCATTAAAGATTTTAAAGAGTAAATAAAGGGATCTTGGCAACCAAGATCTCAGTGGGAGAGCTAATGCAGTTGATAGAAGATGTTTTAGATAGAAGGGGTTTATCTGTTTTCTCTCTGAAGCCATACTGTGCCCAGGTGATGCAAGAACTGCACAGCCTCAGGAGTATCCAGGAGTCCTTCACATGGACCAGCAGATCAGGAGATATCTCATTAGCTTGTTTCCTGGCTCTGCTCCTGCTGTGGGGCTCCTGTGCCTGGGTCTCCCTGGCTGAGATTCATTCCCCTTTGTAAAGCAGGGGTCATATGGCAGCCCCTGTCCCCTATAGTGATGAGCTTACTGCGTATGTGCGGGGTCAGCAGACCCAGCATGTGCTGTAAAACCTGCCAGCCCAAGGTCGGACACATCTGCAGTGTTCATACACCAGGTGACTGCTGAGAAGGCCCTTGGGTCTTCTGTAGGAGCCCGCTGTGGTAGAGGAGATGTGGCAGGAGGGAGACAAGGAGCAAGAAAAGGCTGGTGCTGCCTCGAGGACCATTGCACAGTCCCTTCGGGAGTGGACTGAGTCAGGCTGATGCAGGCATTTAATTATGCTGCCATTTAATTATCCCCAGAGCTGAATGCCCTGCTGTGGAAAAAAAGTATTTTGAGTTCTAACCTTGAATGTTAGCATTATAATCATAATCCTTTGGGATGCATGGCTTGCCCTCCCTCATAGCCAGGTCTTGCTCCCGTTCACCAAGTGAGTACAGTGCTCTCCTTCTGGCCAGAGACTGTGTGAGGCAGTTAGCCATCATGGGAACCTGCAGAAAGTGTTTTATTATCCTAAAAAAACCCCTTAATATAGGAAATACAGTAACAAACCTGGCAACAGTACTGACTTCTAGCTCTTAGCCCCATTTTCTTCCAAATAACTAGCCTTCAGATACTGGGGTTTTTTTATATACTGAAATCTTGGTATGTTGCTACTCCTCTAAATGGATCAAGATGCATCTCAAACAGTAATAAAGCAATAGTAAATTATAGATTATTTTAGTTTAAAAAAATTATCAAGATGGGATTGAAAGTTAGAGAAATTAAATGAAAGGAAAGAACAACACCATAAAGAAGCACAAGCACTTGACAAACGGCTATTAGACTTGAGAGATGCCCTTATTCTTGCTGCTCAGGGAATTGACTTATTTTTCCCACGAAGAACATTCACAATACCTTATTTAGTAATATTTCAAGAAGCTTTTTTAGCATCTGGCATTGAGTGTAGTTGTTGCAATGATCTGGCAGCATGCTACACTGTAAAGCTAACACGTTAGCATATTACAGAGATGAAAATAAATTGGAGAAGACTCATGAAATCTTCAATGCAAGGTGCAGTTCCTGTTATGTCCAGCTTCATGGATGATTCATGCTGTAATGCTATTCTGCTTTCTAGTCCTATGAGAACACAGGCACTTTTTCATTTTGGTTTTTTTTTTTTTTAAGGTGAAGGGGTCATCAACTTCAAGTACAGTGTACATTTTGCAATGCATCACTAAGTGGGGGTAGTGATGGGAATCAAGTGATACGGGCACTGCTGTGGTTTATAGGATTATGTAAGCTACAAGGACAGAACCCAACTTGGATCAGATGTGCAGTATTTTATGAATCATCTTTAATGGCATGAGTAGAATTGGATAGAGCCTAATAATAGACCTAGAACATTTTTCTATTTGAGTTTGCTACAAAAATTGCTATGCAACTGATTTTTAAGTGAAACAGTTTTCCTTAACAGTTTTTAAATACCATCCTGGATGGTGTTAACAAGGTCAATGCAAAGATTCAATAATTATTATCAACATTTCTTATAACAGGCTAAAATATTCTTTTCATAAAGGAGATGGATAAAATGAATTTGGTTCATGGCATAATTTTTGGGTGTTATAATTTTTTTTTCCTACAAAACTCTACATGAAATGTTTTCAAATACAATAATGCATTCTGGAGTTAAAAAGGCAAGACTAGAAAGTCTAAGCTGACAGCAAAATACTATGACAAATAAAATGAGAAGTGTAGAATACTTCACAAAGTTCACTAAAGACTTTGCAATTGCTTCCCATTTTTATGGCCAAGGTATAAAACGAATACAGCAGTAATCACAGAAGACCAAAAGAGAGTGTATAGAAGTAGGGAAGCAAGAAAATGCATTTTAAAATAATTTTCAGTAAATGCCATTGTTATTGAACTCTTAATCAGCATTCAGATAGGTTTTAACACACTGCGTATATTGTCCATGTCCACTGGGATGTGATGTACAATCAGTTGCCTCAACTATATTCTCATTGGCACTGGTGTAAATCCAGAGGAAATCATCAGACTATATCATGGTCATTTCCAGTTTTTCAAGGAGTAACCAAATAGAAATTGGTTCATGTTCCTTGATTCTCTCTTATGCTCCTTTACATTGATTCTCCTCTACACTCATAAATAAGTCAACAAAATCATCATGCCCACTGCATCTTCTCCACTTTTTAATAGGACAAAAAATAACACCACAGTGTTTTTCCAAGTGTACCTTCTTAGTAGACCACCTGTCAGTGTGAGCATTACAGAGTACTACCAGCCTCAAGGATCCTAGGAAAAATTAAACTGGTGGGTCTGGGGAGCAGAGGAAGCATAACTCTGAAATCTGAAGACATCTGCTTCCCAAAGGAATGCCTGGGGATGTGGGAAGTGACATGAAAGTATTTGATCATGGTCAGCCCTAAAGTAAGGAGTGAAAGAAAAAGATGTAAAATGAGAAGAAACTCTCATTGGAGGCCTCCAAGGGCCAGGAACTGGGGTAAATGAAGTGGCAGAAGCGGGAACTATTGTTCAGAATTACAAAAAACAAGTCCTATTCTGGCCAAGCCCCAGATGTCTGCCTCCAAGTTCTGCTGTCCAACTTGCACCTTGATGCGTTTTAGTGTGACAATGCATACGAAGACAGCAGCCTGGGGATAGCTAAACTCTCCTTCTCCCCACCAGTGAAACACTCAGGAATCTGATATACAAGTGGTTAATTTATCTTATGTCACAGTAAACACTAAGCCTTCTATGGAGTAGCCTCACCATTGCCCCGCTGTGCGAGGGGACACGCAGTGGTGCCCAGGAAGAGTGTGGTGGGTAAGCCACACAGGAGGGAAAGCACAGTCCAGATGTGAGTCAGACCCTACAGGAACAGCATGACTGAGAAGCTGCAGGCAGACATGGACCTTTTTGCCATGGATTTCATTACCATGGATCTGCTCCACTGTCAGCAACTGGTAATGGCAAAGCAAAGATGCTGTTAAAGCCCAGACCTGGTAGAAGAGCTTTGCATTCCTAAATGATTGAATCAAAAAGCAGAGCATAAGCCCCATAGACAACAAGCCTGGCACAAGGTTTATTTTTACTGTGTGAATTAAAGCACTGGAATGTCCTGAATTAATTCCAGAAGAGTTAACACTCTCACACCTTGCAGCCTGGCCAGGAACCCAGTGCTGTGGGTACAGGCTGTATCCTCATTTTCCTTATATTTCAGTTACCAAAACAGACATGTCTTTCTAACCTTTCTAACTCAGCATTCCTTTGGAGCCTTCTTCAATTATTGTTCCCATACCTCTTACTTCTCCTTCCCCTTCCTTCTCTATTCTTGTTCCTAGAAACTTTCCCTTCTCCACTGTGGCTGAGACCCACTGCCACCCAGCTTATGGCACTGACTGGGCCCCTAGCCTGCTGCAAGTGGGTCCATGTGAGCCCAGATGAACAATTTCTTCTTCCAGTCTTCATCACTTGGTTGTTCACTTGGGGAAGCATTGCCTTGCACTACCTTCAGAGACAGAGACACTGTTTTTGCTGCTCAGAGCAGAGCTAAGCAGCTGACAGACACATGAGAAGCCATTGTACTGACAAAAGGCAGCACTACTGGCAGCTTCCTGCTTAGAAGCTCCCTGGAAGAGTTCAGAGAAAGTGGAAAATGTTTGTAAAAACAAAACTTATTTACTATAATCTGCTTTTACTTATCTTCTAAAATATTTGTTCTTTAACCAAGACTCACTCTAACCAAGATCCCACTGCTGAGCAACCACAGTCACCTTTTCTCATGCAGCTTTTGAAACTTTTGCAAGATGGTAGGACAGACCATGTTGTATTTTATGATAGGTTTTCTTATGCTCCTTTCTGATGAAAAAACTAAGAGGCTACTACTGGAAAACTCCTTACGTTTTATGACTTTTCCAAGACCTGCTGTCACAGCGTTCATTTTTTTCCAGTCAACACCATTTTGGCAAGTGAACAGATTAAGACAAGTCCTGCTGCCCTGTAGACATCCACATTTCTTCTTTATCCCATATGTTTTCTTCAAAATGTTCCAGTTCTTTTTCTAAAATCGATTTTACAACTCCAGCCTAGTCAGGGACTTTTAACAACTTCTATTTGATGAGGCAAGATGGTTGAAGAAGGAAAGAAGTATTTGTTCAGGAACCAAGACAAAAACTGAAACAGCTGACTCAAGGGCACAGAGGAGCTTCCTGACAATGAAAAGCTTAAAAATGGGTACTCATTCTGCAGCTGTGCCATAAAACACTTCCTTTGTTCAGAGAAGCATTAAAGCGTCACAACCGTGAACTCATCATAACCTCAGTTTAAATTTTAAATGTATATTTTTTAAAGGAATAAACCACACAAGCATCTTCTTTAACCCCTCACTAACCATGGACACAGTTTGCCTCTCATAAGTAAGCAAGAATTAACAATTCTATAGTTTTTCTGAGAACCCATTACTCAGCAGTATAACCCCATCTCAGCCACCACCACAGATCTGTAGCAAGCAGGCAAATTTGTTCATTAGATTTATCCTATGTTTATTAACAGCCCGGCTCAGAAGAAGAGTCAGTGACAAAAACCATCTGGAATAAACATAATGGAAAACAAACAATGTAATATATTCCGTCACTCCAGCCTAATTGCACTGTTTGGTGCAAGTGCAAGTGACAATTTAGAAGCCAAACTCTTATTAAAGGGAAAAATGAGCTGTGCAGGGAAGCACAAATCAAAGTAACTAATCAACACAGGCAACACATTCAGGGATTTAAGAGCCAAGGTACAGCAGTCTTTTATTCCTCTTTGTTTTCAATTTGGGAAACCTGCTGTGATGTTGCAGTACATTATACATTATATATCTACTTATGCAACACTGGGGAGAAGCATGCCTCTGACTGTTGTCAGAGGTACCAGCTACATGTTGTCATTTTTCACCAGCTACAGCCTGTGATTTTTGTGTTTAAACAGTTCTTTTCCTATCACTTAAGCTGGGAGCAAGTCACACTGTTCGAGGCACCAGTTTTCTTTTAACATATAATAAAAACTTTTAGCATATAATAAAAAATTGGAATCAGGATAAAGTTAGAAAAGGTTTGAGTTAACTAAAAGCAATGACAATTTGATCTAAAACAAGTTCTTATTGAATGAATTGGTCCAGCAAGAGAAAAAGGAAATTCCCTTCCATGCAAGAATCTGAACAACATATGGCTGCTCTCCATGACCTGTTTCAGCTCCGAAGCTGGAACTGACTCATTAGATGCATCTGGAGTCCCCAGGGAAGCAAGAGAAAACCCTGGCAGCAATAAAGAAAAGATGGTAAAAGCCATCTGAAACAGAAATCAGCCAAACAACCTGTCTGCACTGGAGCATCATCTTCAAGAACAACATTAGGCACCTGCATGACAACTGAGCCCTCAAAGACATAACACTGCTATAATATGTAACACACTGTTAGTCCACGGAAAGTGCTCCCATGACCTGGAAAATACCAGCTGAGAGCAACAAGGAAAACATTTAAGACCTCATTACAGCAAGGGGCAACCATCTAGCATTACAGTGAAATCAGTATGAGTAAATATGCCCACAGCCTTGACTCCAGAAGTGTGGGTCATAACTTCCATAAATGTAGCAAGATATGATTTATAAAATCCTGCTCGGAACAATTCTGTCATTGATGAGATGCTGAAGAAGTTTAATTTCAGTCTTTTTGTGAGAAAAAAAAGAAAGTGAGGACGGGCTTCACTGAGGAGAAAAGATGTCAAAAGGCCCATATGCTGCTTTATCTGCCACAAGGAGGAAGACCACAGTCATCACCATCGCATGTGCAGAGGTGCCTCTCTGGACTTTCACATCCTTCCCTTGCCTGCAAGGAGCCAGAATCCTTCCACATTTTGGAAATGGCCCTGTAGCTCAAAGAGAGATTGTCTTGGAAACAGCATTTATCAATGAGAAGGCATTTCATATTTCTCCCTGAACTGATATTTTTCTGGAACAGGGTCTAGTGCTCTGTTTCAGGGTCCAGCAGGCCCTGAAACATAGCTTGTTCTCAACCATAAGGTAGCTGTATTCTGAATAAGAAGGCTGATAATGTGCAAACTTTTGCCATAGCTCATGTCTATGAAAAAAAATCCATGTTTTAGTTTCTGCATGTGCTGTTTTCAGAAAGAAATGTTGACATTTGAAGAGGTGGTATCTTAGATATTTCCACAGCGGGGTGTTTCTTTATTTAAGTGCAAAGTCAGAGAAATATACCCCTGAGAATTCTAAAATTTCAGTACTTCAGAAAAGTAAAAAAAAATATTGCCAGCTAGATGTACATCCATCTCTCCACAGCATCATTTCATCATCTTATTAGCATGCAAATCAAGATGACATAGCTGTTGCTGACTAATTTAAAATATTATATTTACAGCATAAATGCACTCTTGGGAAGGCCTTTGGCAACACCTTCCAGGCATTTCTGCATGCTGTTGACCTGAAACTGTAATTTTTTTCAACTAGGAAGATAATTGTGAGGATGACTTTTCTCCTCAGGTGCTGAGTTCATGTCTATTCTTAAAAAATACTGCATTTGAGTCACCTGTCAAACCCCACAAGTGTTCAGTTAATTTATGTCTCTCATCTTCTAGCTACTATCATTTAAGCAGAAATTCCCAAAAGTTGTAGTTGTTTTTTTTTTTTTCTCATTTCCACTTAAGTTACAGGAATTTAACTAATGTTCAAAAGTGGGTATAAATAAAAGAAGGATGACTCCACATATGTAGATTTAAAAATTCGAGGATTATTCTGCCCACCTGGGATGCTCAGAAATTCATTTTGTTGCTCTCTTGAACCCTGAAGAATTTTTGTAATCCTCCAGGATTCCCTTTTTCCTCTGAGGGAGGCGATTCAGAGGACAAGCTGAGATTCAGAGGACATGCTGATGACCGTGCACTCCATCATGCACTGAGGCAGTGATCTGGGCATGCTGGCAGTGCCCTTGCTGCAGCCATGTGAAACTGAACCTGGCTCCTGATTGTCACCAAAAAAAACCCAAACAGAATGTAATTGCAGATTTCAGGAAATAACCCGAAAGCCACAGAGGGAACCTTATAAATACAACTGTATCAATTCTCCCTGGAATATGAATTCTGGCAGATTTCCCACCCCTTCCCCCTTTCTCCTTCACTATTTTTCCCCAGCTACATTTAAGATATCAAGTTTATAAGTTGCTTCCCTGAAGTTCAGAAATGGGCAGTCACTCAAAAAAAATTGCATGAACAAACATTAGTTGACAACAAAGGATGATGGTATTTGTTCCTGCAGATTCACAGCAAAAAGTCCATGTTCCCATTGCAACCCTCCATTGCAGCAGCTTGCTTAGAGCAGCTTCCAGACTTGGAAGCAGCTTCCAGCTTTCCATCTGCAGACTGGAATGTCACTGCACTGCTTCCTTCCCTTCCAAGAGCTTTTCCACTGCAAGGCAGCACAGTTCTGGTAACTCCTCTCAGCTCTCCACGCTGATCATCTGGGGAAATTTTGCTACTTATGGTCTTCCATGGTCAGTTTTGCTGATTATCTGCTACAACACCTAGACTGAGAGCTTTTCTAGCAGGTTTGTTTTTTTTCACCTCTGAACCTATGGGAAAGCTGCAGGCACACAGCACCATGGAAAGGATTAAAAGCTGTTTCTTTCCTTTACAAAAAACCTGTGTATCTATGGGTGGCCATGGATGGACACATATTTCCAGAATTCAGGAAAACTACCTTCAGTTTACTGCATTTTCACAGACTTTTAGTAGGATCTCAGTTCTACAGGCATTGAGTCATGCCTCAGTCCTCAGGTCTATAAGTCTGAGAGGTGGCTGGCAAAATAAATATATATGTGCTGAAGTGTTGTACCAGACAGTAAGGGGTGGTAGGGCTTCACAGAGAGAAAAAGGGCTTGAGATAGACACCAGAGAGGTCTAAGTCTATCACACATCAGATTGCAACCTCTTCATATTGCAAGGGTTTATTTGGGAGAGCCACTCTCTGAGTTAGGCTGCTGTCAAGTAGCAAAATACTGCCTCTGGTTTTTGAAGTATTTGAACATTTCCAATCCTAAATTAATTAGAATTGTCACAAAGAAAGACAGTCCATCAATCAGAAGCTTTCACAACTCCTTCTCATTTGTATGTAGATTCCTAAACCTGAAAACCTGATATTTTCAAATAATATACTAAAATAGAACACCTCAGTAATTTTCTTTTTCTTTTTCTTTTTCTTTTTCTTTTTCTTTTTCTTTTTCTTTTTCTTTTTCTTTTTCTTTTTCTTTTTCTTTTTCTTTTTCTTTTTCTTTTTCTTTTTCTTTTTCTTTTTCTTTTCTTTCTTTTTCTTTTTCTTTTTCTTTTTCTTTTTCTTTTTCTTTTTCTTCTTTTTCTTTTTCTTTTTCTTTTTCTTTTTCTTTTTCTTTTTCTTTTTCTTTTTCTTTTTCCTCTATAATATTGGATAGAAAAGAGATTTTAAAACTTTCAAAGTGGAACTGGAGGAAATGTTCTCTTTTGTCAAGCTACTGGATTTGTCAGTCTACTGTTGTTTTGGGTAATGACCTGTCCCAGAAAATGTCTGTGTGTAAAAACCACCAGGAAATGCATAGCATTAGGCAGTAATTAAGTACAAGGCAGTAATTAAAGCATCCCTTAGCTTTGGGCATCAGATTTCAAAGGTAAAAAGCCTTCGTGCTTTGATTACATGTGGGTGACTTCATTTGTACCTGCAGAGATGGGTACTGCCACTGAAATTCAAACATGTGGACACTTGGGTTCACCAGCTGTGCTGGGGCATTCTGTCCCCATCAGGCCCCTTCTCCATCCCATCCTTCTCTACCACAAAGGCTGAACAGCAGCCATGGAGCTGTAGAGAGGCTGATTTGAGGAAAACCTGTATTCTGGAAGAGCCTGGCATTAGGACATTCTGTATCCTGAAGAAGGGAGAAAGGAAAAGGTTTCAAGAAGAATTGGAGAAAGATGGAAAAAAGAGAGGGAAAGAGCATGTCCTGCATCACCACTGAGATCTTCCAGCACCCCCTCAGCACCAGGAGCCTTCTACAATCCCATTCCTTCTCAAAGAGGGAGGCAAAAGCTCCAAAGCTTGGCTGAAATGAGGCATTTCTCTTTATCCAAGTCAGGCTGGTGCAGTAGGTATAAGCACTGATAACATCTCTTATGTCAATATAATTAATAAAGCCTTTGACAATATGTGCAATAATCCATTCTTAAGATCAATTAAGTAAAGTTTAAACAGTTTGCATGTCACACATTTTTTTAGGTGATTTCTTTAAAAAACAAACTCTTCAGGACTGAAAATCAAGCAGAGAGATAAAAGAACATTTTAGAACAGTAAATTAAAATCCAATAGCAAACCATTTGGATGAAATCTGTTTGTATGATTTCTTTTCTTTGAAAGAAAATGAATTATTTTCTTATTTCAGATCTCTTCCTTCTATTTGTGTTCCCAAATTTATTCCTGATTTAAGATCTTATGTTCTTAGATTCTCCACTTATCAAATTTCATAGCTATATCTCCTGAAAATGAAAGTTTAGAGTAAGAAAGGTCAAAAGATTTTGTTCAGTTGTTTCCATAGGCACTGCATTATTTCCTCTGGGAAGCTGAGCAAGAGGAAGCTTTCAGCCTGCTCACAGGATACATCAGACTGAAAATGCAATTCACAACCGAGGCAGCTCCTTTGGCTCTTTTTGTTGCTTGTTCTCTTTGAGCTCACATCAGCAGAGCATTTCAGTTTGTTTCAAGTTTGAAAACACAAGCTGAATAATTAGATGAAAATATCTCATAACAAATAATCCTGAAAAATATGTCATTTATTGTTTTGTGAGCTAGGAAGCGACATCAAGCATCCAGACATGGATACTTTTCATTTAGTGCATCAGTTCTGCGTAGTAACACAGAGTGCATTCCTCGCCATAAAATATACACAAAGTATTTAAAGATGTTCAAATTCAAAGTCAGAACCATCTGCTTATCACTGACATCTGTTGCTTCAAAGCAAAGGACTATATGAAAGATTCAGAAAGCTTTAGAACTCAAAAGATGCATTTGCTAAGAGAACACATGAATATACATAAATTCAAAAACTATAATATAAACTGCTGTTTTCTCCCTGGAGTGTGGTTGCACCAGCTAGGTATAAGAGAGTTTGTATTGCAAAGAAAACAGCTCTACCCATCTCTGTGCTGAAAATTAAACTTTTCCTCATTCTCCAAACACTCTTGAAAAGCAACATCTTCTTCTTCCATCATCGGAGGTTTGACTTTCACGCCAGCCCCATTCACCTCTGACTTGCTCCTGCCAGTGCACCTTCAGGCTGTGATCCTAATAACCCTGAAAACTTCTTTCTGCAGAGCCTTTCCCTGTCCTTGCTCAGGGAGGTGACTTCCCAGGGTTCCTGGAAGCAGCAAACTGCATCTCCCAGCCCAGCAGGTCTATTCATTTCCTTGCTGTTTTGGCACCCAGGTCTGACTGCCTGGCTGACAGCAAAGGAGGGCCTTCCCATGGCCTTCAAAGAATTGTGGGCATCTCCCTTAATGGACATTACCCCTCTCCCCATGCAGATCCTGCACTGCCATGGAAATGAAGGGCAAGAGGAGGGCTGGGAGATGTGGTAGAGGTATTTATTTAGGGCAGCATCCGTGTTCCTCTGAGCACCTGATGTAAGAGGTGATTGCAGTGGCATATCTGCAATAAATCAAGTTGGGTTGGGTACCTGTGGGTATGTGACAGGGTTAAAGGGTTGGAGGGAAGGGTTTGCACTGTGAGGTTTGGAGGGCAGGGTTTGCTCCTCTCAGACATGTGGGCCTGGAGAAAAAGGGCCTGTTAAAAGTTATTGGGAACTGGGGAAAAGTGTGAGCCAAATAGAACATGCAAAGTCATGGGGATCAGATGCTTTTTGGATAAGGAATGCAAGGGAGCTAGAGATTCTCTGAACAGGAAGACACTAAGAATTCTGAGTGCATGAAATTTCTGTCTCAGGGTACTACCACCTGTACATAGTCAGTGAATCTCACATAGCTTCCATTTATTTATCCCCATGTCTACATTTTGGCAGCAATCAAAATGGCAGGGAGGACTTCACAGACAAGAAGAGAAATTTGGCGTTTTAACAGCTCTCTGCTAGGCCTATTGGTGCCAAAAGTACATGAACTACATAGAAACCAAGGAAATATTTAATGACTTTAAGTTACATTGTGAAGCTCAGAGAAAGGTGATCCATCCCCTGCCATAAGCTTCAGATAACCACAGAGAAAGTGGCACATTTAAATACAAGCATTAACATAATGTTACATTTTATAAGGCAATCAAAATATTTCTTCTGTTATTTAATATTCCTCTTAGTCACATAATCTGTGACTCCTTGAACCTCATTATAAAGAACATAAAATTTCACAAGACCACAAGTTCAACATGAGGGTTACACACCACTTTTGGGTTCACCGACAACACTTTATAAACTACTTTTATGCTCTTTGTTTTCACAGCCTTTTCGTTTCCCTGCCAGATTCTCATTGTCCTTGAAATAAAAGAAATCAGAGAAATCAGAAAAGTCTCTGTGCTGATCACAAACAGAGAACAGAAATTATTCAGAAACAGAATGAAAAAGCTATCAGAAAAGCAAACAGAGCCTGCCTGAGGCACTACAGATTCTGATCTTTACAAGACTCAGAAGCAAAACAAGGTAAGATATTTAATTATTGTGCTGACATACATGCATTATTCAAAGATACAGCAGGATAGCAACATTACTAGTATTAGGAAATTCATCTAAAATTTATATTATCTCAGTGTTTTTATGAGGCAGGAGAATATACAAAATTTGTTTCAGCAAAATAAAGCCCTTTACTTACATGGCTTGCAAAAGTTTGCAGCAGCTGGAGCCTCTGGCTTGCACTTTGTGCAAATATTGTCCCTTGCTGAAAGCCTCCTAACTCTGACACTGGAGACAGCACATAGCTCACGAGTGCTTTGGATTGATAAATCCTTTAAAAATGCTCTCAGATGTTTCTTTATCTGTGGTGCACACTGACAGTAGACTGCAAAGCAGAAAGCCTGTCTGGTGCTACGACGAAAGAGTTCCCTCTCTGCTGAATCCAAAGAAAAGGAGTCCTTGACCTCAACAACTAGAATAAATCTCCTGTATCTGCTGGCTCTTTTCTGAATGCATACTTGAGCAGTAACATAAGAGCGAGCGGCGGGAGCGCAGGAGCTGTGGCATGTGTGCTCTGTGCCGGGAGGGCACGGGAGCAGTGCTGCTAGCACAGGCACAGCAAAACCAAAACACAGTGCTTGCTTCTGGCTTTTAATTTGTTCACATATTTTAAAAATAAAACAAAGATGACAGGCTTCTCTATTTGAGTTCGTGGGTCCCAAGCGCCAGCACTCTCAAGCTCTGTCCCCTCGGCTGAGGTTCCTTGTGTTCCAGATGAGGTTGCTGCTGGATTTCTATTTCAAACCTCGATTTTCTGAGAATCTCTCTGTATCCCAGCCAGGAAATGTAACCCATACTGAAGTTTAGCATTTTGGATATCATAAATGCAATGAATTACCTGAAAGCAAAATGAGTGTTTTTCAGACTTTTTTTCTCCTTCAAAAGAAAGATCTGTTTACTACATTTTTCCTCTCTTTCTTCCCTTTTCTCTACTTAAACTTATTAAATTTCATAAAAACAAGCATTGCTTTTGCAACAAGTCCTTGGTAGAACAACTAGTAAGACAAAGAAGAAAGGTACAAAGATATTATTGCTGAAAAAAAGGTAAATGTAAGGTTTAAGGAAAAAAAAATCCCTGCTCCATTTTAAAATTACATCTTCAAGACGAAAGACAATAGTTTAAACATAGTCATACAATTCTCAGGCGCTAAGGACAGGGGTTTTATGGAGAAGATGAAAAAAAGCCATATTAAAGGAGCAGCAAAGATAAGAAAGGAAATCAAAGTCCTCATTCATTCCATTGTATTCAGTTGCAAAAGAGGAAAAAAGAGAAATAAGCTTACAGTCCAGAATCAAACTTTAAAATATTGTAAATTCAATTTTTCTGGCTTTATGAAAAGTAAAGATAAAAGAAACAAACAAAAAAGTCCTCAAAACTTCTATCTAACAAGCATTTTGAGCTTAAGGAAATAATAGTTTTTAATGAAGAAGGAACAAATGATCTCTTTTTTATTCTCTTTTGTGAACAATGGATTTGAAAAAATTCCCTGAACATTTTATATGTTTTATCAATGTTTTTCTTGAACCTGAAGATTTGGGTTCAGCTTTAATTGTTGCTTTTTCTTTTTTACAGTTTTATTATGACACTAAAACACAAGTATAACTTTGAAGTTGTTTATTACTAATTAAATTGTCTTTCTGCATTGTAGCTGACTAGTAGCAGTGATATATTTTGTTGAATGAGAGAGACCTCAGTTTCAATTTAGTTTTCATTTATATCCATTTCCTTTGTTGAAAACTGAAACAATAAGTTCACAGTAAATTAATTTTGGCTCCTTTCAGCTCTTCTTGTTGTTTTCACTTTTCCTTTCTCCGCTAACAGTTTCAAAATATGAGGCGCTATCAAACCATATATCTTGAATTTCAAAATATTTACTGTTTTTTTTTTTTTAATTTAAATACATGTTTGAAATTTATTGCTTTATTGCTCAGCCATGCTGGGGTGAGCCTGTTGTCAGCCGCCATGCTGGTCCTCTTCCCCCGCTGCTAAACCATCGGCGAGGACGCGTCTTCTCCCTCTGTCCCAGCTCATCTTTTCTATTTTTAGAAAATAGCTGGCATTTTTGACTTTCACTCTTGTTTTATGATGTTGGAGACCCTGTGACCTGGTGTGTAGGAGCAAGGCTTGGCACAGATACTGCTCGCACACGCCCAGGTTGCAGGCAGCAGTCCCGCGAGTGGGGCGTATCGGGATCCTGTCCAGCTTTCTGTCCATAACTACAAGAGGCTTAACTTCAAAAACTGCCTGGGACCTATGACCTGCTGCTCTGTGAAGTGTTTTGAGAAAAGCAAATTATATACCTAACTTCTGAGGGCTGAACTGAGTTCAATTCAGTAGGGACACCTAAAACCACAGTACTAATTTGAGCGCCATTTAATAATTGCTCCCAGGCATGACCTGGTTTCTGCCGCAGGGATTTGGCTTTTGACTAAGGAAGCAACAAGCCATTGGGCAGTGCACTTGCAGCCCCCAGGAATGGATGATGTCATTTATCCCCAGCCCAATTCAGCCACACCACAACTGTGTAAGCACTGCAAGCCTCTGGGTGCTTCATTCTGCTGTTGCCCTGTGCAATGTTGCCTCACAACTGGAGGCAGCTGGTCACTGCAAATGTCATTTGCCTTACTGGATATTATTGTACGTGCATTCACAGATGGCCATGCAGAGTTAAGAAAACAGTTCCCAACATAAGAGTCGCAGTTACAGCTGAAATTGTGAATGTGAACACGGAAGCCTTCCCAGGATCCCATGAGCTGGAATGCAGATAGAAAAGTACAAGACTTGTAGGGTGAAGTCTGTATCATGATCAACCACATCAAAAACATAAGAATATTTTTTCTTTTTTTTTTTTTTCTTTTTTTCCCAGAGAAGTGTAGATCCTTACATATAAATTAGTGTCCTATGTTTCTCATTTATCTTTCCACCCAAGAGATGGGTTGGGCTGTGCTGCCTGCAGGCTGGGAGTGCTGCTCTGCTGGCATGACACTGTGGTTATTTCTGAGACCCTGAGAAAGTAGGTCCCCAGCTGTGATGTAACACAATCTATTAAACTGCTTTGATCAGACCTTGGAAATTGTCTAATTTTACTCACTGCTTAAAAAAAAAAAAAAAAACAACTCTCTCTTTATATATATATGTTTATATATATATATCCCAGTAGCTATTATTTCCAATGTCAGTGTACAGGGGTTTTGCAAAGCCCACGCTTTATTACTTCATGAGAGATGCCACATAGAGAGACCATAGGAACCACAAGGCTTAATTTTGCTATTTCATGTAAAGGCTGAGCAATAAGGACTGAAACACTGATGCAGTGGGGCTGTAAGATGAAATGGCAGATGAATGTGAACTAGAGAACATATTCCCCAATGTGGTGAACTTTCAGTACCTTTAGGTAGCTAATCTGGAGATGAACCTGCCATTGCTTGGCTCCATGGAGGCTCAGTTCTACCTAAGGCCACCTACACTCTTTCTAGGATGAGCCTGGGGCCACAAGTACCAAAGTGCTTTTGGTGGAGGCATCAAGCTGCCCTGAATGGGTTCAGTCCATGGCTTGATCAGTCCCTGATGGAGGCAGGCTGTGTCCTGCAGCGCTACTATGTCCGTGTGCACTCTGGTCCCAGTGGTCCAAGGGGATGTATTTGCAGAGGAGCAGCATTAGAACAGAGTCACAGGGGTAATTTGGGGTGGAAGGGAGGTTTTGAGTTCATCTCATCCAACATCTGCTTAAAGCAGGTCTAATCAGCTGGCAGCTATGTCTTCAGTGATCACTATTATTCAGAGGTTTCCATTCCATACAGCACACCTGACCCCATTACTTCCAAGAGCAAGATGACACAGTGATTATGATCCAGAGAGATTTTGCATCTTTTATCCTAGGTAATCACAAACTTGTGGTTCTTGCCAAAGCTCATCACCCAGTTATTTGGTTATACTTATTTGGCATGGAAGCCAAAACACTGTACCCCATTTTACAGATGTGGACCTAGGGCACAAGGATGATATTTGCCAGAGATTACAATCTGTGCAGAGTAAGAAACTGAGTGGTCATTTCTCAGGGCTGCCATCCTACATGCTGTCAGCTCTCTGTGCATTCCTGCTATTAGTTATCAATAGTCACCTTGCTATTACAGACAATTTTTTGAAGCAAGGGGCAAAGTAACACAGCACTTATGAGATGCCAGCTATGTAATGGGTTCCAGTGCTGAGGCTGAAAGTGGGGGAAAATGAAAAATGCCAACACTGCTGCTGTACATGTGGTAGGCAGCTGTACTAGGGATCATCAAATGAATGATTCTCCTTAGAAAACAGCCCTTCTGACAGTCTAAAATGGGATCAAAATTAAAAAAATCTGGTTCTGGAAATGAGGAAAGATCCCCATGGTCTTTATTGCTGTCAGTGAGAATTCATATCATAATGATCAAAAACTGTATGAAGGTGAGTATTGCTGTAACTTGTTTAAAATGAAGGCCTAGAAAAATATACTTAAGACACCTGCAATCAGTTTTAATTTTGAAATTAAGTTCATACATAGGAGGGCTTGGGAAGAATTGAAAGGCAAGATAGTATTTTCTTGAAAGACAAGAATGCTTATATTTAAATGTGTGGCTCATAAGCATGGCACACATATTTTGATCTCACATCTAGATTTTGGTGAGTAATGCAATTTTATACATGGTCCCACGATGGTTAAATAAATAGATAAATAAATAAATAAATATGGCATGTAGCTGGGAAATGATGTATCACTTCTGTGAAAAACCAAAAAAATGTAGTATGGGCCACAGATGTATGCTAGACTAGTTCTGCTTCCTGGAGGGATCCAGTTAAGCTCCTTTGCAACCCTTATGTGGATGTCCCATATTGCCAGCCTTCATTCTAGACACTCTGCTGCATTCCTGCTCGGGCCTTCCAAGCCAGCCAAACTAGGATTGCAGCAATTTCTCACTTGAGGCAAGATGCTAATGACACTAATTCATGTGGTCTCAGCTAGTGTGGGGACTAAGGAAAAATGGGCAAGGACTCAGGATCTGCCATTTCCTGTTGATGCTTCAATATGCACATTAAAAAAGGAAGAATTCTGACTGTTTAGTTTGTAATTTATTTTAATATGTCATTAAAATGTAAAAGGCAAATCTCCTTTTTAAACCTGTAATGTGTAATATCTTGCCCATATAACTTCTGTCTGAACAGCCAGTTCTTGAGCTGATATACACCCATACTGCTGCACTGATTGCAAAGGCAGCATATTCAGTTTGCAGCAGCAGAAGTTGAAGCTCTGGCTCAAAACTGTGTGAAAGCATATATATTCCCTTTCTGGTGACATTGGTGCCACTGGAAAATGACTGAGGATCTGACAGCCATCAGGGCTTTATATCCACATCAAAGCTTATCCTTAGGCCTTGAACATACCCCAGGGGGGCTGAACATTTGTTTTTGAATGCTTCACTGAGCTGTATAATTTAGGAACATCAACAACATATAACATTAAAACCCATCAAAAGAAACTCTCATGCTCAGATATAAATGTCCTGAGCCTGCACTCATGTGATCTTCCATCTGAGAGTCAGAAAGGATTTTTTATTAAATTGCCTTTCCTCTCAGAGGTCAGACAACATGGATGAATCCTGGAGAAGTTTTAAGGCAAGGACATTCACTCTCTTTCATTGTGGGATGTTACTTCAGCCAAAAGTAAAACCTATTTCAAGTACTGCTACTTCATCAGAGGTAGGAAGACAAAATAAACTCCCCAGGAATTAGAGAGCAGGCTTTCTATCAGTAGCTTGTGTCACTTTCCCATCAAAAATCTGCTGCTCATGTACCTTGAACATGATTGCAAAACATTATGCTTAATCTTCTGACAGTTTAAGAAAATGGTCCTTTATGCACAGATCAAGTCTCCCATAAGTTAAATCTATATCCCTTTCTTCTCTATAACCTTGGAAAAAACAAGCAGAAATAAAAATTAGGGCCCCAGAATATCATGTACAACATATACCTGGAAATTTGAAACAACTTTGCTCATTTAAATGCATCAATTTCATCAGGTTTGGAGTGAGGTTGAGACTATTTCAGACCAAGCTATCAAAAACATCAAAGTAAAATGTTCTTTTCTTGCAATGAGCTGCAATTAATTTCCTTCCTGCAAGCATGAGGGTATCTCTGACCATCCCTTATGGGTACAGAATGAGGGAAGGCACCTCTTTAACTAGGTAAAGGAGAAGCCACTTACAGTGTATATCACCATTCGAAGCACAGCTCAGTTCTCAAGAAGTAAAGAGCTGTATCACTGGTAAAACTGAATTGAATGGCATCTCTTCATTTGGGAAAAGGCTTCATGACTGAAAAGCAGACTGCACCATTCCAGAATAAATTGTTTATGGTGCTCCCATTGCATGTAGCTTAAAACTCTTAAAGTGCTACAGGCTGTTCTGGATTGAATTACAAAAGAGAGTTATTTCTTTTGTTAGACAAAAACTAGAATTGCTTCAGCTCTTTTCAAGATCAGTGTTGTTCCAGGTGTCTTCAGTTTTCTTCTCAAACCCATTGTTTTCCAGCTTGCTTTAAACATTTTGTGTATAGGAGGGATGGGAATGCAGTAGCTGTAGCAGGGCACTAAGGACTCTGACTCCTGCTCTCACTGCTGCTGCTACTGCTGCTTTCCTCCTGGTTTTCTTCTATTCTCCTTTTCACTCTTCCCTTTAGCCTACCTGATAATTGGACTTGAAGAGAATTCAGTGACATCCTGGTACATTGTCTAATGCTACCACTTAATAGAAATAACGGATAAGGATTTCCTGACTGCTCCAGCCCCAGGAGATCCTGCTTACAGCTGAAGAGACTGCTAAGGAGAGTGGCATTGGTCATTGCAACAGCATCCCACAGCCCTATCACCATTGCAACGACCCCAGCAGAGAGCTGCATACGAGGCTATTTTGTATTTTCTTACAACCCACTCAGCTACTGCAATCTAGCCTGTAAGTCCAAATGTCCAAAAGCAGTGTGCTATGCCATGGCTGCAGTACAGGTGCCCACACCCCTGGGTTGAAGGGACTTATTCTTGTGTGTGACATCCAGGGGTCAGCCTGTGCCATTGGGTCTCTCTCTGCAGCAGGGGCACTGGCTTATGAGGAATAAGGAGCACTGTAATGCCTACCAGGCAGAACTAAATCCTTATTTTTAGAGATGAACAAATCAGTACAGCTGTTCCTTTGCCATGTAACCAGGTTTAGTGCGCCAATTTGTGCTCCTGGTGTTTCCAGCCTGGCAACACAGGGTGGGGGTCTGTAGGCTGCCAAGGCCCCACACAAGGCCCCCCTCCCATTCCTGCACCTGGTATTTTCTGTTTTGTAGATGCCCAGCTGCTTTGACAATCCTGCTGCTGGCTGGGGTTGCCTTTCCCCCTCACCTTTCACAGGCACACAAGGCTTATGCTGTTAAGGTCTTTTTAAAGCTACTGCATTGCAATTACTTCACTGCTGCTGTGCATGGCAGACATGCTGTTCTTGAGTGCCAGCTGCTTGGAGAAGAGCCCTTTTCCATGAACAGCAACACAAGCTATGAGCAGTAGGAGCTGGTGGTCTGAAGTGGGTGTCAGCAGAAGCAGGACTTGTGTATTGGTTGTAGGAGCAGGGTGTGTGTGTTGTTTGTAGCTGGATGGATCAATAGCTGTGCATGTGCTGAAATACGGATGATCTGAGGCTGGCCGTGACTTCCAGGGTTGATAAACATAGGCAAACCCAATCATTTTCTCAGTCTAATCTGAAATGGGTTTGGACTCAGGACCTTTACCATCAGCCATCGTGAAGATGCAGTTTCTGTGCAAGCCCTGAGCACAGTCCCCACTGCCAGGGGCTCACAGCACAGGCTTCCCTGGTGCCAGGCTGCCCTCCAGCCATCACTACCAGGCAGCCAAGGGGAAATAACACTCCCAAAAGCAAGAAGGTGTATGCCAGGGGTGCTGCTGAGGCCTGCCTCTGGCACCCATACCACAGAGGGCTCCAGCATCTGTTACACCCAAATAATGTTCTGAAGGGCTAAATAGATACATATTGGAGTTGTTGATGAAAGGAAACAATGCCAGACACTTTTGGCCAGCAGAACAGGAGTGTGTCCCATTGCCTCAGGTTGAAAAGGTTTTGGATGTTTAGGACTTGAAAAAATTAGAGGGAGGAAGCATTAGTAACAATATTTGACACAGATTTGCCTCATTCATAGACAAATTAACCTTAATCATCCAATTTATAAATCAGCTTTAAGTGAAAGGCTCCCCCCCTCACCCCCCACTGCTGCATATTTGGTGGATTAAGTTGTTTGGTTTTAGTGATAAATTAGAAACATCTGCTTCCGCTGACAGCCTGGAATGGAGGCGTGCACAGGAACATGGCTGGCTGGGCTGCTCTGATGGATGGGGGGATTCTGTGCCAGGCCACGGTCCTGCCCACCTCTGGCCATGGGTCTGAAAGGATCAGGCTGTCTCCCCTCTGCACTGGGACTCAGCAGCAGGGGAGGAACATGCCTGCTCCTGGGCTTGCTCAGGATGGTTCCTGGGAAGGCTGGAGAAGTGGTGAGCATCTCCAGGAGAGTGCTCTTGGCAGAGCCTTCCTTTTAAGGGTGTCTTGGCAGTTCTTCCATGCAAACAAAATTGTTTCTGCTATGGTATCATCAAGTCTTAATGACAAGGAATCCAAAGCTCGTGCCAGAGTCAATGCAGAGGCTGCTCAAGCATAAGCATTGATGGCAGCGAGTGTCCCAGCCATCCCTTCTGATGAAGAAAATGGTCCTAACTAAGGGAACAGAGAGGTTTTACAACCCTGGTCTATCCTTGCATAGGTGATACAACTTCCTGATTGCTGAGTCAGGCTGGAAATGGCCAAGAGACACACCTCATCAAAGTACTTCACATGGGTGTTTAACTTGTTCAGGAGGTATGAAAACAATCCTCCTGGCTGCATGCCCTTATCTGCAGGAGGGGAAATCTAGGGCTAAATCCTGCCAGATACAGCAATCCAAATATGCCCTGGGGCATCCCTGGAGCTGCACCTACAGCAGGCCCAGTCTGTGCATATCCTTAAGTAACACACACGAAAGGAGCTGTGAGGACTGATCTGACCTCAGTTGTGACCTGACTCTCACTACAGGGATTTAATACATGCCCTGTTGGGCTGCAGAAACAGATGTTTTACACACACCATTCAGATGTTTTTTTCCCAGCCTTTGGCAATCAAAAGTCTCAAACAGAAGCCCTGACTCTCAAGGACAGAGCATGTCTGCAGAAAGGGAGAATACAAGATAATCGGTGGTTTCTAACAGCTCCTGTTCTCAAGGTGCCCTTTTATTTTTTCCTGGATATTTTCTCCTGGTGAGTTTAAGGATTATCTGCATTTGATAAAAAATTTTGTATATCTGTCAGAAGCAGGCATTCCAGGCAGGTTCAGAGCAGACCTCTTCTGTACCGGCTGTACAGAACAGGTCCTACAATCTAGGCACCTCCTGGTAGTGCAGGAGGCACTGTTCAGGTGTGACACAATGCAAAGGGATGTATTTCTGTCTGAGAAATTCCATGAACAGAAATTTTGAATCAGGACTGAGGTGTGTGGCCTGTCAGCATAGAGATAGCCATCCCAGGCAGTTCTGCAGGGGAAATTCTCAATTCTCCTTAAAAAGCTGAAGCTTCCAAACCCCTGCTCCAATATGAGGCTGTGTAACCCATCTGTAAAGTTTAAAATACAGGGAAATACAGCCCCTTCTCTAGAGACTCAAATAATATTCACTGCACAGCCATGAAGGTCCGTGGAGGCTATGCAGCACAGCCCCTCTGAGACCCCAGGGCCCAACCCGGGATGGGGAGTACCCGCTCTCTCTGGGGGTGCAGGAAGGAGGGGAGAGGCAATAACCTATTTCACAGTTAGCCAGGACTACTGGTCCTGCTCATCCTGCCTAAACTGTTTCCATCTGTCTGACTATTGATGTTACTTCATCTTTGCATTCCCATTTGGGACTTTCAGACACATGGAGAAATTAATGATGATGATGAAGTTGAGTCAGTAAAGGGAACATTTTTTCTTTATTTTCCTTTCCCTTCACCCAAGATAGGGAAAGAAATGAAAATTGTCTTCTTCCAGGAGAGGAGCAGGAGCTGTGATCCAGACACCAGGACACACAGCTTTATGCAAGCTGTTTTGCTGGAGCATAGGCCATCCTCTTCCCACTCCCAAAATTGCTGCCTCTCCCTGGAATAGTTTCTTGCTGCCCCATATCAAAGCTGGTGCTCAGAGGTCATCTGCAGATACATATCACCACTTTCTAGCAGGAATATCTGCACTGATTGGCACAAACAATAACTCAGGAAAGGTCAAAGCAGCCTTGGTCTTTCCACTAGGAAATCAGCTGTCCTAAAGCTGGAGAGTGCTTTCCCAGATCATTTGAGCAGGCTACAAGGAGGGGCCATCAACCAGGGTAATTTTGGGAGGAAGGGCTGTCCTCCTCAGGAACCTCCTGGGAGGAAGCAGTAAAGGGGTTTACCCTGGGTAAACACACAGACACACCAGGAAAATGGAAGGTCTGTGAGAAGGAGGCTACCAGGTTGGTAGTTCACAGGAGGAGACAAGCAAAGAAGTGTGGGACTGCGTGGGTTGCTAAGGCAGGGCTATGATCTCAGGTTTAGGGGCCAAAACTGGACAGTGTCTGGAAGATAACTTTCAGAGCACGTCTGTGCAGAGCTGGAACTTACAGAGACTCAAAGGAGCCAATTGCTCTGTAAAACAAATACCACCAGAATAGGGAATGGATGCAAGGAGTAATCTACATGCTTCTCTACATTTCCACTGTTTAGAGATAGTGAAAAAGGATTGGAAGTAGCAGACTGGGATGTGTTGGGGAAGTAGGTTGAATCCCCAGGTGCATTGAAAGGCAGCAGACTGGCGCTGTGCAGGAGCATCAGTGCAGGCCTAGCAAGGCTGGCATAACATCAAGTTTTTATAAACTCCTCCAAAGGAAAAAGACTTTTGGTCTTGAGTCGTAACTGCTAGTGAGAATAGCAGATGTATGTTCCAGTACCAAGAGAGTCCCAAGAAAAGGGAGAGTTTTCCTGGACAAATCCAGAAAAAAACCAAATTTTTCTGTTTTTTTCCAAGGGGTAAAAAACCTAAGGGAGGTCTCTCTCTCAGCAGCTCACAAATCACTTTCCCCTGTGCTGCAGTGATGGGACTCCTACGCTGGCCTGAATCCAGTCACGAGGCCCATCACAGCAATGGGAAGAGGTGGGGTGAGCAGGCTGGACACTCATCTCTTCAGCTCTGCCCGTCCAACTCTCCTTGGTTTTACAGCAAGTCACTCCCTGTTTTTATTGCACATTTTTTAAACTACATTTCAGGTCCCACCTCAGCTATTAATGTTCTCTCCACTCTCATCTTTTCCTGAAAGAGAAATATTTTTATTGAAGAATGTAGCAAAAAAAAAAAAAAAAAAAAGAGAGAGAGAAATAAAACAAAGTGCATGAACTATAATATATCCAAAAACTCCATTCCCTTAACCAAACAGTTCCTGTCCTTAAACCTTCCTTATCCCTACCCTTAACATTAACCTTGGACTCCTGCCAAGGAGATGTTCCTGTCTCTTGCAGGATGTCTGATTTTGGGTTTGGGGTCTCTCCAAAAGAAAAGGGGAGAATGTGATTTGAAAATAGGATGGGTGGCCTGATGGTGTCCAAACATAATCAACTATCTCCATTAAATTTTTGAGATTTGGTCCCATTTGGGTCTGAGAGACGTGATACTCACATGGATGAGGAAGACAAATACAGTAGATAGACTGAAGATGAGCCAATACATTTAAGCCAGCACAACATATGGACTATCACATCTCTCAGCCTAGGAATGATTACTCCCCACTGATTTCTACTAGGTTTGCCCAGAGTAAGTCAAACATCCCAGCCAGTGAGACTTTTCCCTTCTTTCCCTCTGGATTATTTTATGACTGTATACCTCTTACTGCCAGGATGTTTTTTCCCATTGTTCATAGCCTATTCTTCCCCTTTAAAAGTGGTCCTCATTATCCTCTGTGATAAGAATTAATTTTATACTAAACAGTTCTGTTCTTCCCAACACGTAAACCTGACAGAAATGTGTAGACTCTTTGGTCATATGGCCCTATCCCCACTCTAAGGTTTAATGAAACTGTAAATTATCTTTGAAGACTTGAATCTTGTGCTTTGCTGTTCTGCTTTCATTTCTTTGGGCTTTCCCATCTCTATCCAACATCAGGTGAGTCTTGAGGGCAGACAACCAAGAACAGTTCCACACTGCTTTTCAAAAAATGAAACCTGAATCCTTATTTATGAAGAACACAAACTGTTTATTTCAGTTTTAGGAAATCAAAGTAATCTAGATTCCTTCTTCAGCTCAACAGAGAAATGCAGAGAGGTGATGTTCACCTTTTACTTTAGAGAGACTGGGAGCAGAAATAAATACCCTTTGCTGACAGTTGCAGCCTGATATCTGTAACTAAAATATAGATCTGCCCAGTGGTTATTTAATTTGCAGCCTTTGTTTTCCAGGTAGGACCATGAAGATGAACCTGAAAAGACTCTAGATTTCTCTGCCAAGACAATCACATAATCACTTTGCTCTCCTTTTCGCTACAGAGAATCCACTTCATCTGTGAAAATGGAGTTTGACCTGTCTAGTATTTGTGACAAGCAAAGTCTCTGAATCAGAAACACTTTTTTTGCTTTCCTTTGAAGTTAAGTTTTTCTGGTGAATCTCAATTTTAGTTTCATCATTTGCAAGGTGATCCTTTGGTAACAGGGATGTTATTTGATCATGCAATGACAGTATATGTAATGTTCATACAGCATCTGTTTGAGGACTCTGAAAATCAGGCTTACCAGTGCATGGGATAGACTTGTGAATGGGCATATCACAGAGAATTAAGGATATAAGTTAGCTAAGTGAAAGAGACAGAAGAACTTCTCCTGCAGGCACTCAAACCCAGCCCTAAGAAATGTGGATTTCCTTTTACCTCCTCACCTTGTCACAGGGACTGAACCATGGATAAGTGTGACAGTGAAGTGTGGAGATGGTGAAGGGGATGAAATAACAAAGTACTACCTTCTTTGCATCCTTCCCTGTCCCTTTGGCTGAGATATTCAGTTTCAGAAACCCTCTTGTCTCCAGTATCAATAGGCAACACAGAGCAGTTTTTACCACCTTTACTCCCACCTACTCATCAGATTGGTGGGGTATTGTGGAGGAAAGACAAGGAATAGGCAAGCGCTGAGAGGGTCAATACACTTTCCAATCCGTGTAACTCTCTCCCAGGAGACACCTGATGGAGGTGTTCCTAGCTCCACCTTTCCAGAGTTCAGCAAAGATGCTGATGGTGGGCTTCCCATTTGGCACAAATTTAACACAGGGGCTTCAAAGTCAACAGGATTTTAGCATTTCTTCCATGACAGTGGGCAGGCATATCAGCTCCTCCACTACAGTTTTGATTTTCTGCTGTTTTCCCTGCTCTTAAATACATTTCTTACAGTGCGATCCATGGAAACACAGCATTAGGGGCACTGACAGCTCTCCATTCTCATCAGGGTGAATCTGCTCCAGTAGCACAGCTGAAGTTGTTCCAAGTCAGGCAAAACAGGGGACAGGCACTACAGGAAGGGATTTTCTGCTTCTTAAATGCAACGTGCTATAGAACACAATAGTTGTGTGATTTCTGAAGCAGGTTCCTGTTATTAAATTTCCATAGCTTGTGCAGCTCCAAGGGCTGTGGGTAATGCTGTGCTCACACCCATATTTTCCTAAAACTTCAGCCTGAAAATCTTCATCATTTCCTTGAAAATGAGTGGGATAGAGGAATTAGCCCCCACTGTGACTATCAGGTTTTGGGTAGCAGGCAGCACTTGCCTCAGCCTCGCTTGGGTAATGATATCCAGAGACCCAGAAAGGGAGCTTGAAACTGCTAATCCACTCATACTCTCACCTGCCCAGATCAAGGCTGTGATTAATCACTAACACTCAGCATTTCATTTGTGTTTAACCACACACAGTCTCTTGCCAGCCTAGTCTTAGGCACAAAGCACACTGCTGGTAGCAGTGGAAACACAAAAAGTAAAATGACCTGAAAAAAAACCCAACCAAGCAGAAGAAACACAGTAGCAAAATAACAAATGGATATATTTTCAAGAGTTTAATAAGGTAAATGCAGGAGCTTAACTTTGCAATAGTGCAAGTCTGAAGCAAAACTGTTTATTTGGTATTTCTAGATTTTTTTTTTTTTTTTTTTTGCAAAACAAATTTCTGTGAAACCATAGTAACTGCAGTTAGAGTGAAGATTTGGAATGATGATGGAATCATTCATGAGCAAAAAACCCCAAATAATCTCTGGTCTGGGTTGGTGGAATGTAAGATTAATGCTAGATAGAGAGACATAATTTTAAAATGTTTTAGGTAATTTAATCACCCTAAACGCTGTGAAAGGTAGACATTTAAAACAAAATTTTTTTGGCTAGAATATTACATCCTTGATATTTTAAACAATCTGTCTGCTAACTTTCTGATGAGGATGTTTTTTACATAAATGTCCAAGTTTATTACTCATCTCTTACAAGAGAAGATACATCAGCAGATTTCACTGAGACACCACAACAGCCTATTTCTAACAGAATCACATGTATCTCAGATAAAATATGCATTTTTCTGAAAGATCTTTCTATTGCATTCCTTTCTCCAAATGCATTTCAGAGAAGTCAGTTCAGGAAAGTAGAATCAATTACAACTTACCTTCACAGCTGAGTAGATGACATCTGATTTTTCAGGGAAAGCAACGTGCTCTCTTTGGGTAGTGTAAGAGTTGTAGATTCAAGCCAGCAGGTAATTTTTGGTGATTCAAAATCCTTTAAAAAGAAATTTAAATGCTGGGATGACAAAAAAAGGTACTTTGTGAAATCCTATCGGAGGCTTGATGCTCTTACAGAGTTTTCTAACTGTTTGTCTCAGCTGAACAAGCTCCTGCTCCTTTCCTGGGCCACCTGCCAACTTTTCTAATTTAAAGCAACTGTGAGCTTGCTGTAAAACTCTTGCTGGAAGGAACTTCTTTTATACCATGGAGCAAGGAGCAAGCTTGTGCTCCAGACTGATGTGATGTGACAGAGTCCTAACAGGACTGGGGGCATAGCCTCCCTGAGGTAATGTTATATCATCTTTGGAAAGCATCATAGGCTAAGCTGTCTCCTTCTTGGTAAAAGCACAAGAAAGAGGAAAAAAACAAACTGCTTTTGGCATATAGTCCCCTCAGCATGGGATTTGGGAGGAGCAGCATCTGCCTCAAAATGCAGGAAGTGACAGCCTCAGATACATAAAGTGCTCAGAGCTCCCAAAGGACCCTGGACCCCACACTGGCCACAAGTCACCAGTCCTTGGTTTTGAGGCTCTGGGCAGAGGTCCAGGGGGTTCTCCCGGGGCTCCTCTACAGTGTAATGCAGGCTGTCCCTAGCACAGGGTGGCTGGGACACCCAAGCTGAGGGTCATAGCCGAGCAAAACCACAAATGACTTGGGTTTGAAGAGTTTCAGACTTGGTGCTTTGGGTAGTTTCAAAATACACTCCTGGCAATGATCCTCCCTTCTGAGACACTGTCAATAACAGAGGCAGACACTTGAGTAATACAGACTTGAAAAATAGAGGCATGGTTTTCAAAGGCATCCATTTCCTGGGCATGGCTCTGTTCTGCTTTGCTCAAATTAAGATAGTGAAGCATGTAAAGTGTTGTTCATATAGGAAAGTTGCCTATGCCCATGTCAAATTCCTTCTCTTTGCAAGGAATTTGTTTCAGCCAGTTATGGTTGACACACATGGTGTGCATTTATGAACTTACGGGAAAGGTCCCCTTTTGCAAATGTGAGTTTTCTCTGCAGAGTAGCTAAAAGCAAGCAAACAAATAAACACATGATAAAATATTGTGATTTGGAAAATTTTAGTCTCTGAGCTTCTCCATGGGTACTATAACAAACTTTTGCTTAGGAAATGAGGGTCCTGAAAAGCCTGCCTTAAGCTGGGTTCCAAATTTTCCAGGACCTTTGGAGATGCATCCAACTGACCTGCTGATGCTAAGGTGGCCTGAGGCTTATGTGATTTTTAGTTAGTGACTTTAGTTTTGTGAGCCATATTTTCCTGTGAAACTAATGAAAGTGAAGATGGAAACATTAGATTGAAATTTCAAAGGTGTTTTATGCCACTAAAAGAGGAAATTAATCTTCTGTGAAAAATCATGTCAACATTGGAATGCCACATGTGACATATCTAAGAAAGACCTTGTTTGTTTGAATGCGCTAATCTCCGTGGAACTGAAATATTAAGTATTTGATATTTTGAATAGACAATTAAAAAAGAGTCCTGTGCATTCAAAAATGTAGATAGAATACCACACAGTTCTGGGATAAAGGGTTTAAGGAAAACCAAGCCTTTTTTCCCCTTTCTTCTAATGGATTTTCATTCCAGTGCTAGATTGCAATAACGAGGATATAGAAAACTCTATTACAAAATCTTATGGTACTGTGAAAACTTCAATATATGATTTTACAAGTCTCTCTTTTTCCCCAAAATATTTCTATCAGAATATTTTTATTTTGCTCTATGGATCTGCTGGTGAACTTAGTTACTGGTGAGCAATTGTGAAAGTAGAAATAACATCCTATCATGTCACTTCAAAATTTCTGTTTTGTATCTTAATTTTCACTTAGTGATCATGCATTAAGTATGTCTTTTTAGGTACTGGCACCTCTGGAAACTTGGCCCTGCATCCTTGTGGGAATCAAACAGGAGTTTTAAAGATTACCCAGAAGTTGTAAAAATTACCCACAGATTATTGTCCTCATTCCCTCAGTTGATCTCTTTCTGATTCTGTTTAGGAAAGCATGAGATGGTGCTTCCTCTTCCTGATGAGTCTTTCTGGGGGAAGCAAGGTATGTTGCCCATCACATTGGAAAAAAAAATGTTTTGTAACAGTCTGTGGAGGATTCTGGTGGGAATTATGAACTTAGGCTTTGCCACTGATTCATACATAAATCTGGGCTGGGAATCTTCCTCAATGCCATTTATTTACTTGCCTCATAGGAATGTGACTAAGGCTAAATAGCCATTGGTGAAGTAGTAAATAAGATTAATCACACTAATTTTATAGCAGCAAAAATTAAAAATCAAATCTTTTTTTTAAGATGTTAACATTTTATGCCCACCAAGACTACCTGAATAGTTTTCTGTGGTCCACAACAAGTTAAAGAACCAGCTGGAAGTTCCACTCTTAGGTTACAGGGAAGAAGGCTTAAGAGGGAAAATGCAGTTAAAGCTTTGTGAGGAACGTGAGCTCCAACATAGCAAAAGTTTTGAAAGGGAGAAGTTGAATCCATTTCATTTGACTTTCCAGACCAGAGTGAAGGAGAAATTGCAAAGTGCTCTGCAAGCCCTGGAGGATTAAATGTTCAACAGAAAACACAGGTTCAGTTTTTTTGGAAGAAAGATTTTATTTTATAGGGTTGTTCACTGGTGGTTGTGATAGGCTCATTTTTAATCCCTCTGAAGTTACAATTCTTGGCAACTATTTCCCATTTATCACTTCACCACAACACTGATTTTCTGGCTTTTGGCTTTGTCTAAAGACACAGCTGAGGTAGGATCGAGCTTCCTGCTGCAGCAGCTGAACCAGGAATGGTAACTTGGCATTCATGTCCTCACAGGTACAAAGGAACAGCCAACAGAGGGGTTAGGAAAAAAGGCATCAGTCATCTTGGGGAAGTTTCAATCGGAAAGAACATGCCTCTTGGCTCACCTGTGGGTGCAAGTCTTCATATGGTCCTGTGTGTGTGGAGTTTTGTTGCATATTGAAGACAAACCACATGAATGTTTATAAGAGTTGCATGAGATTACATGTACTCTAAGAAATAGAGTTGTCACACCCTTGACAAATTGTGGTCCTTAATCCTCTCATGTGGCAAGCAGCTGATAATTTTTCCTGGTTACATCTTTAAGTCCCTTCTCTGAACAAAACATTTTAAGATGCAGCAGGCTTTAATAAGTATAAAGGATGTTTCCAACACAAGTATCTGAACCAACAATCAAACAAAATCCTTCATCTGTGAACCACTAAGAAGTTGTTTTGTTGGCAGAAAGGAATTATGATGTTGTGGCATTAAAAAGAGAAGTCAAACTCCCTTTGATGCTGGGATTTGGGATTTTCCTGTGCTATGGCTGAATGCATTCACATCCATTTAGTGCTCAGCTCAACTGCCAAGATGTGGGTGTAAAGGCTTAGGATTCATCTTGCCCCAGTGCTGAGACAATGAGCTGGTATAAATGGCACAGTGCAGTCTAAGAGGTCACAAAGCTGCTAAAACCCAGAAGCCTAGCTGTCCCCTCATAAAGAAGACTGGCTTCATCCAGGTAAACAAAAAATGTGTCATTGTCCAGTGACACCAAACGAGAAAAAGAATTGATTATCACATAGAAATAAGGTGTCAAAGAACATGGAAGTTTTTGCTTCATTTGATGGGTGAGCATTGGTGGATTTTTGGTTGTTGTTGTTTGTTTCAGTTTGGTTTGAGTTTTTTGTGTCACTAGCTCCTGGCCTCCATGGAAGAGGAAGGGATGGGAGAGCTGCTTTTAAGAGGTACTCCTTTCATGATGAGTCCTGACCCATTTTAAGGGACGCTGCTTTTGGATTGATGAGAAGCTCAGTATGGCCTGGCAATGTGCCTTTGCAGCCCAGAAATCAGCATGACCGGCAGGTCAAGGGAGCTGATTCTGTCCTTCTCTCTGCTCTGCTCTTGTGAAACCCCACCTGGAACTCTGCATCCAGCTCTGGGGCCCACGACATACAAAGGAGATGGACCTGCTGAAGTGAGTCCAGAGGAGGCTACAAAGCTGATCAGAGGGATGGAGCATCTCTACTTTGAAGGCAGGCTGAGAAAGTTGAGGTTGTTCAGCCTGTAGAAGAGAAGAGTCCAGGAAAGCCATATAGCACCTTCCAGTACCTAAAGAGGCCTACCAGAGAGCTGGGGAGGGACTTTCTACAAGATATGTTATGATAAGACAAGATAGAATGGCTTTAAACTGACAGAGAGGAGGTTTAGATATGATATTAGGGAGAAATCCTTTACTGGAAGGGTGTTGAGGCACTGGCACAGGTTGCCCAGAGAAGTTGTGGATGCTCCATCCCTGGAGGTGTTCAAAACCAGGCTGGAGGGGGCTCTGAGAAACTTGATCTAGTGGGTGGCATCCCTGCCTATGGCGGGAGATTTGAATTAGAAGACCTTTAAAGTCCCTCCCAAGCCAGAGCATTCTATGATTCTATGACTTCCAGCTGGTGCATCCATCTGGAGATGTCTATCCAGTGAATGGCTGAAGGATGGGGACAGATCCGTGGGACCAGCTGATGTCCAGATGACTGTGGGTGCTGGGGCTGTGCAACTCAGGGAGCAGCTAAGAACTAATGGACTAACTACACCTGCATTTTTTACCTATGTGAGATGCAAAGTGCAATTCCAACAGGAATTGTAATTTTTTAAAAAAATATAACTTATTCTAAGACTAAATTTGCTAGAAAACACAGTCCAAATCTCATTTACCCAGTGAGATAACCTACCTAAAGATACCTCTGTTCTGCACCTCTGTTCAATCATTAGTCACCAATGTAAAGCTAGCATGCTGGGTTTAAATCTTATCTGCTTAGAACAGCTTGGAACAACTCTGGTATACTTACTGTTTTGAAATCAAATGTTGTTTGTGGCAAGCAGTACAGCACATTAAATTTCTCACCCTCCAGTGAGTCAGATCACCCCAATGTTAGGACTTGGAGTCTTAATGGGGCAGAACATTACAGCTCCATTTCCTCCACTACACATTTGCAATTAAAATTGTAGTTGCAGTTTCACTTCACATGCCTACACCTCCACATGATGAGGGCTTTTCCACCCTGCCTCCCCTTCCTTTTGCCTTCAACCGAACTTTTCCAGCAAGAGTCTTAAATACCAGAGCCCAGACTTGCAAAGGTGTTTTGACAACTCAGTCCATCAGTGAAAGCCAGTGACATTTAAAAAGTTCCTGAAATTAGTGCGGGCTATTGTAAGCTGACAATATCTGCAAAGAGTAATGCTTTGTATAGATCTTCTAGTTAATTTTCTGTTTGTTAGTCTGTTTTCCCAAAGCAGAGAGAATGACTTTTGTATTAAATGCAGATCAAAGTATTTCTTCTCCCAAAGCTGGACATCTGTGCTTCTCAGAAAGTGCCAGGATAATATCACTGGGCACAGGTTCTTCCTGAAAGTTACAAGGTCTACCTCCACCTTACTTGAGTGGGAGTTAGGATCTCACATGGGCTGAGGTGAAGATCCTTCACAAGATTAGAGATATTTCATTAAATACCCAGGGTTTAATTTCTCCTGAATTGCCACAAGCTGTTCATGATGAAAATAGAAATAAAATACACATCTGTCACTCATGTCCCTTTCAGAATAGTATTATTGTCTTTATCTCATATGTGATTGTACAGATGTACCCTCCAGAGGCACTGCAGCTTCCTCTGCATGAGGTCTCCACTTATCACTCTCCTTTATTTTGGTACATAAAGAGGGAATAAGCTGCCAGTTTATCTTCTATTCATGTTAGCTAGATGGAATGAAAACATGCTTGGTATTCAAGATAGTGCAGCAGTAATGGCTTGTATTTATTTCTCTCCTGCCAAGTGCAGCAGAGAAGCAGCTAAAGATAAGCCTGAAAGTTACAGAAACCCATTAAAAATTAGCACACATACTGATTTGGGAGGATTTGGCAACCAAATACTTCCTCTGATCATTCTGAACAGTTTTTCCTTCCCAGGTGCACTGAGTTTGTCCAGGTGAGAGGGCAGGTTCTGCTGGCCCTGGGTTGCCAGCAGCCAGGCACCTCTGCCATTATGGGGGTTCTCATCAATGCTCTGCTGACACCAGTGGAGTTCCCACAGCCCTGCTGCTACTGGCATGCTGTGGGCAGGAATCCCCCTGCACTACCCACCAAAACACTAAGTCTTAGGCTTCAATTCAGTTACTGCAATGTAGAGCTGTTGGCATTGGAGACCACAAAGAGAGACCCTGGCAACCCTCCCGTGCTCCTTTTGATTAGCTGTGTCCATTGCCCAGGAGCTAAGGGTACACACAGAGGTCATGTTTCTACAAGCCTCTCATTTAAAACCTTACAAAGAAGGAACTTTGTAACCATACACAAAAGTTAACAACATCTCTCTGCTTGCACACATCAGTCTTAATTTATTTTGACTGTTGACACAAATCTATTCATTATTGCAAATGCAAACTATTTACTTTTGTTCTCTTCTATTTCAATAGGATAGATCAGGAAAGGAATTTTATCCTATTTTGTACTCCACAGTGCTATGCATGGTGGTCATAAAGAAAACATTACTGCCTTGATCTACTTCTAGTTTCCTTATTGTGTTTGTTCTGAGAGAAACTTATCTAACTCATTATGCTTGGGCTATCTGGAAGCAGTCTGCAGTGTGCTCGCTGAGTGCTTTGACCTTTTCATATTCTGGAGTTGATTGGTTTGGCCATCCATCTTCTTCACTTGTTGAAACCCTCACTTAGCAAAGAAAGGCCAACAGCCAAGTCTGTATGAAAAATGTGGTGCAAAAGGAATCAATTAACAACAGGGCATATTTCATTGTATTTCCCATAGATATTGACGATTATGTAAAATTTGAAAAGTTGGCTGAGGTGCCTAGGCTTCACAATTGCTGACAAATTATGATGATATTACAATATTTGGATAAATCTTTTTTGGGAAAATAATAATCTTATGTGATCCCATCACCCCTGTGCAAAATAATAATCTTATGTGATCCCATCACCCCTGTGCAAAGCAGTTAATATTCCTGTTTCTCACAGTGATCTAACTTCTACTGTTGTTCTCTACACTTTCTTTTTAACTATCTTGCCAATTCATTTAATTTAACACAGCTAAAACCAAACTCCATATTTTCCTTGTCTCTAACCTATCATTTTTTTCCCCAGAAATATGAATAGGGGAAAAAAGACAGATATAAACAAGCTGATGCAGAGTTAGGAATTTAATCACAGCTGTCAGGCAAGGTTCTCCAGAGTATGTCCACTCCCCTGTGCCATGTACCTGTTCAGATCTCCCACCTTTCCAGCTCCAAACTCCTAAACAAATGCAGGGGTCAGTGCTATGTTTATTTTAACACTAGCATTGCTAGTGCTAGGAATGGGTACCAAAGCATATGTGGGAATGAAGATATGCCTTTCCAAACAAGGACACTGAACACAGGGCTAAAGAGAAAATAAAGCTTCCATTCACTCAGTGACCCTTGGACCCACAACTTCTCCACTGCAGCATGACACGGATGGGTAGAGAATGTCCTTTGGGCATAGCCTGATGGTCAGGCACCCTCCTGAGCAGTAAAAGATGTAGACTTGAACTCTCTCATGCTCATCTGCATATAAAACTCCCCATGACAAATACTATTTTAAAAAGGATCCAAGTCCATTAATGTGAAAGGATGCATCTATTCTAATAATATTTTACAACTAGAGAGTCTTTCAAAAGTAAAGGAAGTGCAGAGAACACCAACCTCTCAAACCTCTCAAAAATGGGGTTTATGAAAGTGTTTCAAACTCTATTGGCCTTGAGCATATGTGAGAAAACTCACTGTAACAGAAATTCAATCACAAAAAAAGTGAATTTTTAAGTGTACATGCAAAACAATTTATGCTGAAATGTTGGCAGACCTGTCCAGACAGAAATACAGCATTTAGATGAGTCCCAGCACAGTTACCCAGTCTCAAAACTCATTAAATTCTAGCACTTAGTCACTACAGAAAAAAAAAATTGGATAAGAAAAGGGTACATAACTCCAAGAAGGACAGGAATTGTACTGAATTAGTGAAGTATGTAACCAGGAAGACAAAAGCATTAAAAAAAAAAAATCTACATTTACTTTATCTGCTGAGAGTGGTTTTACAAATGGCAAAACTGAAAGTCTCCTACCTGAAAATGGACAGCTTTTCTACATAATTTAGAAAATGTCCTGCCTTCCAACCCATCCAATGGGTCCCTTGATCCATGAGTCTCCCAGGCAGAAATGGCAGCTGCCAAGTGCAGCTCAGGGCTCACACCATGAGACAGACTTTAGAACTATCTTCAGAACCCAGTAAATATCAGCCTTGCACACGAGGCACCATATGTCTCTCCCTGACTGCACATACAGCTGGCTTGGGTTTGAAGAAAACATTATCTGACACCCTCCTGCAAATGATTCAAGGGTTACTCCAGGATAAAATGGCAATTGCTCAAGAAAACCAAGCACTACATATGGATGTGCATATCTATTAATTTCTGCTGTTCCTTCTCTGGCTGATAGATGATCCTCCTGGCTGCTAAACTGCTGTCAGAGGGTGGCATTTTTTTTTTTTTAATGCTCTTTAATTTAATGGAAAGAAGATTCTTTTAATTTTTAATTGACATCTTCCTCCAAAGCTTAGACAAAACTAATGCAGGAAAGTTGAAGGTTCATTAATTACAGATGGCCCCATTGTACAGCGGTGGATAAGGATGCAGCCTGTGCTAACAGCAGATACTTAACTAAAAGGATTCAGCATTAAAAATAATTTCTGTTTAGCCTCTTTGGAAAGACTGGAAAGATCCATGCCATTAAACTTCTGTTCATAAAACTTTATTGTCTACGGATACCTTTCCAAGTGAGTAGACTGCTGGCTCTATGCATTTCCTGACCTATCAAGTTCTCTGACACTAATGGTAACAAAATATAGCCAGCAAGTTTCCGTAATGAAACTTCCGATTCAGAACAAACAAATCACTGCTGTCACAATTAGCTTGACTACTTAAAGCTGTTGAGGTAGCATAGCAGCAGTGACCAGAATGAGCAATTTATCTTAAAAAGCTAGAACATTTATTTTTTGGTTAGCAGAAAAATCTGTCTATCATGCATTCAGAGATGTACCAGAAAGACCAGAAATTTAAGTTAGCAACTTCAACAGGCACAGCTGAAGGTTTTAATGCCTATCTTAAATCCTCAGGGTGTGCTGCCATGGTGGAGATTAATTGCTACCTCTATGCAACTGAGTGTTCTTACCAACAGGAGACTGAGGATCAGCTTATGATGGGCCACGCACGTATGGTTTTCAAATACACAGGCATTGGGGAACCAGCTATCACTGGGTACAATCCAAAAGACAGACTGACCTTATCTGGCAGTTCCCTGCTGCCAAAAGCAGGGTGTCTGCCCCTCAGCACCCTGTCCTGCTCAGCTGTGTGCTCCTGCTGCTGGTCCTCCCACTTTCTGGACACCTCACTGGTGGGAGTCCATTAACCTGGCACTCCTAGAATGAAGTTAAATTTTTCACCTGCCTAATTAACAAGCTGAAAGTGTCACTGGAGGACTCAGAGTGCATCAAAGGTGATGAAAAGGGCTGTGACAGAGCAGGAATGGAGTGACTCCCTGCAGCAGGATGCTGTAGGGACAAGCAACCCATGTCAGGCAGCATGTTAGACCTGGGTGGCTGAATATGTTGCCACCCCCTGGCATCACCACCCTCTTCTCTGCAGGCTGCCTAGCCCAGACCAAGTGATAGTGGCCTATGCTGGGTTGTACAAGGTACTGCAGTTCATGTTTAAGTCCAGTTCAGGTCCAGTTTTCAGGAATGTGGCTGCAGGCAGTGATACTGCAACCACTTGCTGAGACAGGGAGTGCACAAACTTCCCTGGGTAGTGGGGTTTGATTTAGGTTTGAAGGATATATTTCATTGAATTAAAGAAACAGAGACTAGAATCTACTAGGCTCCATTCTAGGTTTTTATTGGAGTTCCTCAAGCAGAAGATACATCAATCTTACAGCCACCTCCCATGGTTCTGTGGCTCAGCATCCCTCTCTGTGGGAGAGATGGAGCACGGAACTGAGAGAAAGGTCTTGGAAACTCTGTTTCTTCCTACCCTGCTGCTCTAAAAAGCAAAGCTTGGTGCTTGGGTAAAGCAAAGCACGGTGCAGATGGAGGGAAGGTGCTGAAGCAGCAGTGGGGGCAGCCCAAAACTGGCTGGTGGAGTGATGTGGTTTCAGCCAGCCAAGGGTACAACGGTCCATAGGTGTGGTCAAATGGTGTTTGTGGAAAAAGGAGCAGGAAGGGGAGCAAAGGAGTGCTAATGCTTTCCTTGCTGCTGCCAGGAACAAGGGCCTCTGCAGCTTCACTGCCCAGGGATGGAACACTGCCAGAGGCTGGGTCCTCCCTCCTCTGTCCTCACCCAGCCCCCCAGCTCAGCCTTCACCACTTGTAAATGAAGGTACAAATGTAATATGAAGAGCAGCAAGGAATTTGGAAAATCATGGAACACAGCAGAAGTTGGAGTGGTAACAAACCCAGAAAGCTGCAAAGACCATCACAGCCATGCCCTGTTCCCATGTAAGGCTAGGAGCTGTTAAACTACCTCACTCCAGCAAAGAGAAGAACATGCATCATTAGATTAAAAACTTGTCTGTGCTTGGATATGGAAGTCTAAAAGGAAAAACCCAGTCTTATGTACTCTTATTTTTTTATACTTGTGTGTCTGTTTCCTAACCCATTGCTAATTCAGACCATCTATAGTGAATAAACAGATCAGTATTCTGGAATGTGTTTTTAATTACAGTCTTGTTTCTTTCTAATGATGAAAAATGAGGATATCCTTTCTGTGTCCCAGGTGACCTGTTTTCTAAAGGGTTTCTATTTTAAATGCTTCCAAATATCTTTTTTCTCTTGTTCCAAAATGTCTCTATTCTCCACCCCTTATATTTTCTGGACATGATTTAACTCCATAACAATTAATTTTGCTGTGAATATATTATCCTCACAGATATGAGAGAAACCTCCAATTTCCACAGTGCTGTTTTCCAAAGTTTCTTGAAGTTTCCTAAGTGACTCCAGCCAAACAACCCCGGAGTATTAGTGCTGCAAAGCAAAAGAATTACATCATTAGGAATTGCTAAGAAATCATGGACTTGATCTCTTTTTTGCACTAAAGTGTCTTTGTGCCTCTTTGTGGCATTTAAAAGGGCTCATTAAGGGTTGCTCTGCTAGCATAGAAGGACCTGAGTGGACTCACACATAACAGGCTCATCTTTGAGAGACACAATTACTTTGGCTCCCAAATGGCCCCAGTGCAGAGAGAATGACCATGGCTTTAATGATCATTCTTTGATGCCCTCTCTGCCACTAAAAGCCTGTCCTTCGAGTGAAAATGGAACACCTGAAAACTGGAACGACTTCTACAGGGCATTTGTGCTATTTTTACCAGATCTTTTAAACAGCAACCCCCACCTGGTCAGGATGTTACCCTCCCAAGTCAAGCTGCTGGTGAAGCCAGCAGGGACATTCCCACTGGAATGAGGGCCAGTGAGCTGGGAGGGAGGGACGATGGCATCCCACTGTGCCCAGATGTGAACTTCCCTGGACTTACTCGGCCATCCAGACCTGGCACCGCAGCAAGTGGCACCAGAGCCAGAGGCCATCACAATGAGGGACAGGCTACTCCCATCCCCAGGTCCCCTCCTGATGCCAGTTCAGTGCAAGGAGTAACAGTAACTTTAGGATGGGTTGAAATATCAAATGGGGTTGAACAGCACTTGAAAGAAAGAGGTAATTTTTCTTCCCATAAGTTCTTGGTTAAAATTAGTATTTTTTTTTCCTTCCAACATAGCACAAGGCCTCAAGGAACCACGGAATTCTATACATATTCCACCAAGGAACTCTATACATATTCCATAGAAAGGGAGCATGGCTTGACTTTTCCACTTCTATACCATCACATACACAAAGACCACTTTCTGAACACTTCCCTCTATTTTCTACATAAGCTAAACTACTCTTTCCACCTCTATGCTAGAATTTGTGTGTGTATGGTTTTTACCCACAAACAAGGAATCTCCTATTTTCAAACATCCTTGTTTGACACCTTTCAGTATGGGGTTAAAAAGTCTAGACAATGGTTTTGCAGCTCATAGATTGTTTTGATTTAGCTGCCAATTGGGAGAAAAATTTGGCTAAGTTGCTTCCAAATACTTCATTTGCTTTTCTCCTTTTTTTTTTTTTTTTAAAGCAAAATTAAAAATGGAGGAGAATGGAAGAGATGCTTTGAGTTGGAGAGAAATATTAATTTTTTGAATACTGATAATAAAAGGCAATGAAACAAAGAATGTGACTGTCATGAAGCGTGGGACACAACTCATTCCTCTGCTTCAGAATATCTAAATCTGTCCCTCCCTCCAGGAAAATATCCTGACGTTCAGCTGTCATAATATTCTTGGGTGGATCCTTTGAGTCTTGCTGACATAAGTTCAACTTTACAGACTAGGTAACGAGATTATTTTATCATTGAGAGTGTGAGGACACTCCCCAGCAAGGGCGGAGGCTCCAGATCCCAGTCTCTCCATGATTCAAAGAAAATCTCCATATGAGTTCACAAATTCACATCTGCTGCTTCTAAATTATTTTATTTAAAGAGTAAGTTACTTGTTCCCTTCCTCCCTCCTCATAGAAAAGGCATAGGAAATAGAATAGCCCACTTAGCTGTACTCCAAAAAATCAGTCTCTTAGTTTATTCACTACTTTTAAACTTCTAGGGAAAGAGAAAAAAGGGTGATGTAAAAGCAACAATTGCTAAGGTCACAGTTGGATTCCATGGTGAGAAATGATCGAATCACTGCTCCCAAGTCACTCATTGAAGGAGCACTCATTGCTGCTGCGCAGTGGGGGAAAGCCCCTCTGGGGCAGATGTGCTGCATCAGGGAAGGGAAGATCTGGGCTGCTGTGCTCAGGCAGGAGAGTGTGCAGATATGAAGATGTGGGGGATGCAGGGATGTGAGGAGGTGATAGCCTTCTTCCTGACATGGAAAATCCGCACAGCTCCGCAGGTCCACAGACACATCTGCCCCGTGTGCCTGAGGTTGAGTCTGGTTCCCTCTGCAGCCTCACTCCCCACATCAGCCATCCAACCAACCTTTCCTGGGAATGAATTAAACCCAACCCCATTAGAAAATGAATTAAACCCAGCCCCATTAGAAAATGAAAGGAGGGAAGGAGGGAAGGAGGGAAGGAGGAAGGGAGGGGGGAAGGAAGGGAGGAGGGAAGGAGGGAAGGAGGGAGAGAAAGAGGGAGGGAAGGAGGGAAGGAGGGAGGGAGGGAGGGAAGGAGGGAAGGAGGGAAGGAGGGAAGGAGGGAAGGAGGGAAGGAGGGAAGGAAGGAGGGAAGGAGGGAAGGAAGGAGGGAAGGAGGGAAGGAAGGAGGGAAGGAAGGAAGGAAGGAGGGAAGGAAGGAAGGAGGGAAGGAAGGAAGGAAGGAAGGAGGGAAGGAAGGAAGGAAGGAAGGAAGGAAGGAAGGAAGGAAGGAAGGAAGGAAGGAAGGAAGGAAGGAAGGAAGGAAGGAAGGAAGGAAGGAAGGAAGGAAGGAAGGAAGGAAGGAAGGAAGGAAGGAAGGAAGGAAGGAAGGAAGGAAGGAAGGAAGGAAGGAAGGAAGGAAGGAAGGAAGGAAGGAAGGAAGGAAGGAAGGAAGGAAGGAAGGAAGGAAGGAAGGAAGGAAGGAAGGAAGGAAGGAAGGAAGGAAGGAAGGAAGGAAGGAAGGAAGGAAGGAAGGAAGGAAGGAAGGAAGGAAGGAAGGAAGGAAGGAAGGAAGGAAGGAAGGAAGGAAGGAAGGAAGGAAGGAAGGAAGGAAGGAAGGAAGGAAGGAAGGAAGGAAGGAAGGAAGGAAGGAAGGAAGGAAGGAAGGAAGGAAGGAAGGAAGGAAGGAAGGAAGGAAGGAAGGAAGGAAGGAAGGAAGGAAGGAAGGAAGGAAGGAAGGAAGGAAGGAAGGAAGGAAGGAAGGAAGGAAGGAAGGAAGGAAGGAAGGAAGGAAGGAAGGAAGGAAGGAAGGAAGGAAGGAAGGAAGGAAGGAAGGAAGGAAGGAAGGAAGGAAGGAAGGAAGGAAGGAAGGAAGGAAGGAAGGAAGGAAGGAAGGAAGGAAGGAAGGAAGGAAGGAAGGAAGGAAGGAAGGAAGGAAGGAAGGAAGGAAGGAAGGAAGGAAGGAAGGAGAACGAGCCGGGTTTCGGGACGTGCTCTGTCCTTGAGGACGCGGAGTTTCCCGAGCGAGCTGCGGGCGCAGCCGCGGGGCCGGCGCGGGGCCGAGGGGCTCTGCGGCACCTGCGCTCCGCTCACTGCCCGGGCGCAGAGAAATCTTTACGAAGGGTTGAAATGGAAGGTCCTCCCGCGTTCCCATGCAGGGTGAGCAAGGCAAATCACAGGGAATATTTTTTCTCTAGGACAAGTCAAAGGACCTTCCGTGCCCGAAGGCGAGAGTTGCCCAGCCCCAGAGAGCCCAAGGTTCTCTCGTTTTCTGCCTCTTATTGCCCTCTGGTGGCACTTGTGAAAATGCCATCATGGTTGTCTGTCCCTGGGACCGCCGCTCAGTCCCCCATTGCCTCAGTTCTTGGTGTTCTTTCACAGTTTGCCTGCAATGGGTTTCACTGCCAGCTTGAGCAGCTCAGACTGGTGATGCTAAAACATAATTGCTTGGTTACCAAGGTCTTCTAAAAGCTCCTCCTTCATCAGTAGGGATTTTGGTACTGATGTTTCACCCACTTGACCTGCTCAGGGTGACACTCCTGCAAAGACATTGAATTGTGTCAGATCAGAATGTGCCCTTCTTGATTTAACACACCCTTTAGGGCACTCTTTGAGCAGCGTGTCCCAGTGGGCTGGCTTCAATATTCACCCCAATATTCAAATTACTTGTGTCTGTCTAAGAAAGGTTCGGAGTTTTTTTTTTTTTTCTGAAGCCAGGACAATAGTGAATTGTTTTCTCCAGGACATCAGTGAAAATGCATGGAGCTGGTCTGCCCTAAAACAAGCTTAGCATTACAGTTTCTCAGAATAACTTCTGTGCATTTGGAAGGACCAAGACTTGGAGTCAACTCCACCAATAAAAGAGGCAAGCATCTTTTATTAGTGGTATAATTTATAGCTTAGAGATCTTTCATATAAAATAAAAGAGTGAACCCTCCTCACCTACAATTAATAGAATTTTGGAAAACATCCACTTTTTTGGCAAACTTGACTGAATATGGGAAATATCCCTCCAAAACCAGACTGTCCACACAGGTGGTATGAGGGTTGGCTGTGGGAGGGGAGGATGCAGGGCGAGAGGGTGAGGCTGCAGACCCACCGTGTGGGACAGCAATGGCTGGCTGTGAAAGAGGAGACCAGAGCCTCCCAGTCCCGTAGCCCCCGTCCATGGCAAAATGAGTATGAGCTCTTGGGTCTCCTGTTCCGAAAGGTATCTTGGCTGTCAAATATTTCTCTCACCAGTTGTCCCCTGAGGTCATGTTTTGGCCAGCTGAACTCTGAGTGCAGTGCTGCCTGCACTCCCTCTGTGCATGTCTTGCCCCTGCTGGAGAGGCTGCAGAGCCCCTGGCAAGTGATTTTGGTGAGACTCTGATTCTACAGCAGAGGAAACTTCAGTGCTAACTGCGCTAAAGATCATGAAAAGCAGTGACCCAAGTAAACCAGTTGGCATGGGGTCCTTTCTTTTCTGCAGCTGCCAGCCAAACTACCTTGATGCACCAACACTATTCTTCCACTTTCATGGCTGAGTAGCAGACCTGGTCTGTAAATAACACAAGGTAAGATAGCATAAAAAGGATGATTTATGTCTGGATTTCCACTCTGAACCATTGAACCCAGCTGTTCCCAAAATCAGAGAAGTTCTTTCACAGAGGTTTAAAAAGAATTGGTGCACCCTCTGAATCAGAATTCAGACCTAACAACAAACTGAAAAACAAACCAACAAACCCAAATGAAATGCAGAGCTCAGATCTGAGCCCTGCTTTATGCCAGGACAGAAGTGAGACGAGCAAAGCCAAACTGGCATTTCAGTCTCCTGCTGTTGGCAATATCTTCTGCACTTACAGGCCGTAGGGAGTGCCTCAGGTCAGAGTGAGGAAAGTACATTAATGTGCCCTTCTGGTGCGAAGCCTGCAGCCCCTGGGGCTGTGCAAAGGAGAAAGAAAGGACCAGGGAGCTCACAAATGCCTGCAAGGATCAAGAGGCATCTGCTGGGCTGGGAGAAGGAAGCAAGTCAAAGCTGCAGAGGAAAGAAAGACATCTTAAAAAGGATTTCATGTGCAAGGAAGACAGCAGAGCTAAACCAGGCACTGAATCCTCTGATGCAGTAAGAAACAGGAAAGTACATCTATCCATAGTCCTTAACATTGCAAACTAGTCTGGTAAATTAATTCCTCACTACGGAGATGGCTATGACAAAAGAACGAGCTTTGACTAATAAAAAAAGATAAAGAACTGGTCTTAGCAACACCACTGAAATGGGTGAGGGATGGTTCTAAGCATGCCCTTGGGTGCTCAGGCACTGGCCTTGGGTGCTGGCCATGTCATGGTGCCTTGAATGCAGGTAAAAGGACAAGATCTTTATCTTTTGGGCATCTGCCTGGGGATTTGATTGTGGTGTTATCTGGTGAACCACAGGGCCAGTTTTGAAGTGTGGAACTGGGAAATTTTATACAGCATCATCTAGAAGATGCTTTTTTTATAAAACAAGGTAAGAAGAAAGCCAGGGTCTTTGGTGTGTGCTTTTTGTTTTGTTTTGTTGTTGTTATTGTTGTTTGGTTGATGGTTGTTTGTTTATTTTTGTGGTTTGGGGTTGTATGTTTGGTTGGTTTTATTTTATTTTGTTTTGTTTTTCAAAGCCCTTGTATTCAAAGGAATACAGTCCTCTCTCACTTTGTTAGCATCTTCTTTATTTTTTAGAGATCTGAGATGCTTATCTCCCATGATATTTCCAATAGCAGCTGCATGACACACCTCTGTCCTGCTGCTGAAGGCTATGACGTAATTAGGCTTGACATTTCACTCCAAGAATGGTCTTAATGTTTTACATTTATTTTTAAATGTTTCACTTTGAGCTTTTGAATGTTTCACTATTTATTTTTTGATGTACAATTATGGGAATCCAGTACCTGTTCAATCACCTGCCAGTACCTGAAAAATCTGAGTGGGATCAAATACACATTTTACTTCAGCAATATCAAGCTCCCAGAACTCTGTTGCAGTTTCTTCTTAGTAAAATTTGAATTATTAACATAATATAGAAAATTCAATAATTAACTTGTTTTTAGTAGTGGAATTTTGGGTTGCTATTATAGCTAATTACTGAAAAAAAGCACAACAATTTGACCTCAAGACACATAATTTAATAAATCTCTAAATGCAGAACAAGAATATTATCTGCCTTTTTGGATGAAAGTAGTAAGATGGAAGAAACAATATGGTTATCAGTTTACTGCACATTTGCAATAATTGAAATGCTGTTTTTAAACTAAAAAATGCTGGTGTTGTAAAGCAGCACTTTCTTCACACTATAAGTGGAGTGAATTAGGTGCTGCTGAGGTTATTTCCATATAGACCTTGCTCATGGGCAGGCACAAGGAATGGGAACACAAAGGCTTGGAGAGGGAAGCTGGGATTGAGCTGCAGAGGAAGGAGCCAGGAAACAGATGCAGAGGAGACTTGTTTTCACTGGTGTGCAGGATTAGAGCAGCCATAGGCAGGCTGGGGAGTTGGGTGCTGGTGTGCCCATCACAGTACCCAAACACTTTATGGCCATTAATCTATTTTTCCTCAGGACATGTCCTGTGGGAGCACAATCCTGCTATCCTTTACTCCATTATTTTACAAATGAGCAACAGAGGGAAGAAGTTTCACCTTCAGGGTCAATCTGCTCTCCATCACTGCCCCCATGGCCACTTCACTGCTGGGCTGCTGGGGAAAGGTTAGTGTGATGTCCTACTACCCCTGGGAAGAGAACAGCAAAGTGAGGGGGGCTGAGCACAAGACATGATAGGCATAGCAGTCATCTAACAGCCGGGAGCACCCAGAAAACAGTTTGGGATAGCAGGACAACAATTCTTCTTAGGGTTGAGCCACCCTGCACTGCTGGGAGATCTGTAGGATCACCAAGTGGGTGAGACGATTCTCACAGCTCTCAGCCTGAACTGTGATTATGTTCAGATCTATACCCGTTTCTTTCTTTCTTTGTTTTGGTCTGTTGATGGCGTTTTCTGAAGCTCACAATAGCATGATATTTGTCTGAGACAATGATGAAAGATGTAGCATTTGTGAGCATGCAACTCTTTTAGCATTTAGCTTAAAATAGTGATGGAATTAATTAGCATATATAAAAACCATTCAGTTAAAACCTATAAAGACGTACACCCCAAACACATCCTCTATAGATCCTTGAAGAGTTTTTTATTAATGTTGTGAAAGCAGTGTTCCAATACCCTTTAATTTTTGCAACTGACAGGCTATTTTATGTTCAAAATAAATAAATCAAAACTAGAGAAATGTTGTGCAGAGGTGAAAGCTCAGGTTTTACAGCAACAGCCTGAGGTGTATGGCATGATTGCAGACACCCTACATCTGCAGAGCTAAACACAGCTCAGAGCTGCAGAAAATTTAAGGATGTTGTTTTTATTTTGAATAATTCTTTTGTTTAGCCTTTGAAGTGAATGTTACTCCAGAAAAAGGCAGGCATTTATCAAAAGAGATATTTGATTTTCAGCAGTAGATGTGCAGACCTGTGCTGTACATTTCATTTTTTGTGTCGAGGGTTTATAGTAGCTGCTTTGGTAGAACATGCCTGGAATATATGATCAAACCATTTGCAGATCCAATTTAAAAGTGTTTTGCGTCATTCTTTTGTCTCTCTCACTCATCTGGTCATTCAGAAAGCTTTCATTTGCACATTTACAAGTAGTAGAAGTTTTTTTTTTCTTTTCTATGATCTCCCCAAACTAGATCTGATTATTGCTACTTACATTTGATTTAGGCTATGATTATAACAAGAGCACTTCCAAACATGCAAAATTCATGAATTCAGCTATTCCCATCTCCAAATGATAAAATGTGAAATACAATATATGTAAGTCTTCATTTCCTTCTAGCTTTTGAATATTTCAGATGAAATCAGCCCATATTTTTAAGCTTTTCTGTATAGCCAAGAGTGCTAAAGGCTTTCTATCCTCCAGGCCAATTTGTTCTCAGTTTTTCAAGCACAAATGCACACAGTAAAGAATAGGCCACTCAAAAAGTTGCCAAAAATCTTTGTGAACTGTCTGCAGTCTCCAAGTAGTGCAGGAAAATAACACTATAAAAACTGTTACTAAATAACAGCAGATTAGACGCTGTGTAAAAATATTCACATCCCAAAGCCAAACACACTAAACTCACTGTTTGGGCAGAGAAATTTTTGGCATCATTACTGAAAAGGACCAAAAAAAGAAAGAGAGAAAAAGGAAACTAATTTCCCTATTGGATTATTTCCTGCTTGTTGGAAAATCATATGAGGATGTGCTTTGCAGGTGTAGCAGCTAAAGCTTTGGTAAATTAAACAAACTGTTGGCTTGAAGGAAATTCATTCTGCAAAAACAGGAACTGCAGTGGTTTCTGTTTCTGTCTCACAAACCCAAAATGGGAGCACAAAAAATATTGTCTCAGAAACCCAAAATGGGAGTACAATGTGTTCTCACATGAAAGCCTGGAAGTGCTGCATCCCTCTGAAAGATGTGAGTGCAGTGTAAGGCTGGATTATGGAACAAGGATAGGGACACACACTTATGAAATGCCCCATTTTATTTTTTGCTTCTCCAAGCTGGCTTTTAACTCAAACATAATTTATGGGGACTGAGGATAAGTTTTAAAACTGACAGGCTGTTGAATCCTGAGACATTTCCACCCACTCTGTTTCCACTGCATAAATCAAAGCCTGCCTTTGTTCAGCAGCAGTATTGTAGCAATGTCTATGAGTTCAGAGCAGTAATTGAGTTATCTTTGAGGTAGCTGCCCTGAAATAAAAATAAAGAGTAAACTCCTCTGGAGTGGAAAGTTCATGTGCCATGTGCCTGGTTCAACGGGCACCATGCAGAGCTGCAGGCATGGCTGAAGTCTCTGTTATACCAACACAAAACTGGTCCATCTGCAGCTCAAGCTAGGAAAGGATCAGGCAACAAACAGCACAATCATCAGCACGCTGTGGTGGCAGTACATAATCTGTAGATAAAAAAGTCTATGGTAAAAAAGTGGGTATCTGTGTACAGCACAGAACAACACTAAAATGAAGTCTCTGCTAAATATGAAGCAAGATTCTTGGCTTGTAACTGGCTGGTTGAACACCTGGCATATCTCAGGGATCATTGCAGCACCATCAAGGTTTTGTGGGGCAGGCAAAGCATCAGCCATGTGGCAATCATTGGGGGTGCCCTTCCTCCTATTCTTCCTTAACAGGAGAAGCTGCCTAGGGAAAATATGAGCATGTTTGAGAGAGAGAAGGGGAAAGCAAGTGATAAGGAAGGTCAGCATTGCTGGAGGGCCAAGGGCTGGGCTTGGTGCTGCAAGGGGGTCATTGCAGGGAGAGTGACTGAGACTGTCTGCACTGCAAGGGATACAGTGGCTCTGCAGGGCCCTCCTGCCACTCTGGAGATGCAGGTTTATCTGGGGATAAACCAGATCTCTGAGGGAGGGCAAGTAATCCAATAACTGTAAGATGAATTACATGATGAACTGCGACAGTTATTATGTTTGTAGTATATGTACTTCCATTATAGCTAAATTAATTGAGGTAGCTGTATGATATGAGCAGGGGTCTCAGGAATTAACCTAATCATTCAGATGTGACCTCTCTCTCTAATGCTCAAAAATTAGCAATACATCATTTGTTCTTCTAAGATCTGTGGTATCTTAATCTCTGTCAGTGCTTACAAAAGCAATTGTAATTGTGCAAAATAAGCAAAAGGAATGGATAACACTATTCAGACCAGAATTGGGTGGAATCACTTGACTCTCAACAGAGTGATTTTGGTTTAAAGAGCTGAAAAGTTCTTCCTTTTTTTTTTTTTTTTTTTTCTCTTTCCTCCTTTCTAGAACTCCTCAGCTTCTCAGACGTGCCAGCACAACTGCTTGTGTGAGCTTGTTTTCACAATGACATGCATTAGAAAAGCTCTTGGTGTGATTCTTGTGGTGTCCTGCACAGGGCCAGGAGTTGGACTCAATCCTGATGGGTCCCTTCCTACTCAGCATGTTCTATGAGCCTGCAATTCTAGTGCTAAAAGTCACCCAGTCACATCCTCTTGCTGGGAGGTCAGAGGATGATGAGTCACCCTGCATCTGGCTTTGGCTCAGCCTGGACACCATTTTTGGGAGCCCTGGGCATGCCCCAGCTGCTCTGCACGGTGCAGGGCCTGGCACAGGTCCCTCAGCAGCAGTGGTGCTGGGACCAAGCTGTGTCTCTGGGAGTGCACATGCCTCCTGCAGGCACAGCCATGAGCATGGGGAGTGGCTAGATGTGGCTGGGTAGCAAACCCGTGTTGATCTGGGCTGGGGACATCATCTGGTAATACCAGCAGGATGGACACAGAAGATCAGGAGTTCTAGAATCAAAACAACACACAAAATTGCATTTGATCTCCAGGTCAAAAATAAGGATTTCCCAAGAAGCCTGCTCACTAGCAGGGCTCTGGGAGCAGCTCTCCGGGGAAGCCAGGCTGGTGCATGAGTGGTGTTCAGCTGTCTCCAGAGAGTGTGTAGAGGGAAGAGTCATTGCAGGATGAGCATCACGTGTCAGGTTATGTGTGTGTGCACAGCTGGAGATGGGCACCATCCATTCTCTAGCACAGCTCAGTGTGAGACGCTTGCCTGTACAAATGTTGTCATGGTGCTGTTGGTCTGATACGGTGCCAGTGCTGATGCAAAAAGGAGAGGCTGAAATATTGAGGATCCTGAGGAATGCTATTGTCCTGTCTAGGAATGGAGATGCAGCCCATCTATGTCAGCAAGCCAAAAGAAATCTGCTTTTCTATACACTGGAATTTTCCTGAGCTAGAGATCTCAGTTTGGTTTTATAACCAGGCAGATATCAGTAACCTACATCTCTCTAAAGAAAGGATTTATCTTCTCTTTTAAAAGGTTCTCTATATTTTTATCCAGGGACTGAAGTAGGCAGAATGAAAACATTGAAAACAGCAAGAGAGCGAAAAGACAATTCTGGAAAAGTGTTACAAGAGCTTTTCCTCAGTGCAAGCCTGCATTTTCCCCCTGCTCTTTTGCTTGTGCACCCAGTTGCCTTACTCTGCCTCTCTTCAGTGTATTTCAGAAATAAAATCTGTCACAATATTTCCTCTCCAAGTGCCACTGTGTGTTAGGTTTCAGCTCCTGACAGGTGTATGAAATACCAGCTCCACCAGATGCATGCAAACGTCGAAGCTTTAAAATGGCTCCCCAGGCCACAGGCCCACTTCACCATGCTGTGTCACTGGGGACAGGTGTCCTTTCGAAGGTTTACCTTTAAAAAGAGAGACTGATCCTGGTGGTGACACACTTAAAACTGCTGAGTGATTTTTTAGGAGCCAGGCAGGGAATGTTGCCTGAAACATGCATCTGCAGGGCAGGGAAAGGGGCTGAAGCTCCTCCTGCAAAAAACTGTGTCAAATCACAGGTATCTTAGCTGAACTTTATTTTCAAATACTTTAATCTCTTTCTTGGAGGCAAAGTCAAATCCTCCCTCCATGGCTTTGATCTCAACTGCTTTTCGGGAGTGCTGGCTGGGAAACATAAGCAAAGATGGGGGGAGATGCTGTCCCCGCAGTGGAGCAATCTGGGTTTTCTCCCAGTCATATGCCCTGCAGCTCTGTAATTCATTTCCTGCTTTCCGTGTATCCATAAAATCTTTTTACTCTTGCATGAAAAGAAATGCTAAAAAAGATGACTCCATTTTGTTTAGCATGGACCCACAGAATTTTGGCTGTTTTGCTGGCAGGGGTAGCATGTTGATCTGCCGGTACCACAATTTATCCATCTTGGTCCATTTAATTTTCTGTTTTAACCTTTTCTGTGGCTTTGCACCTGAGGATTTTTCTAAATAAAAAAATATATTTAAAGGCTGAAATATTTACTGAAAGGTCTGTAATTCTAGCTGATACATCATTCCTGCCACAGAGGAGCTGTGAGAGAAGTATCACAAATGTTGATGGCCAACATTGGGATGGACCCAGCTCCTTTGTCCTTGGTTTCAGCAAACCCCATCTAGCCGGATGCTCTTCTGCTTTTAGCATGCAGCACACTAGCAAAATACATCTAGGGCCTTTTCCTGACACTGCCTTTGTTCTTCAGTGACAGAAGATGCTGTAACGCAAGGACAGCCGGAGGGGCAGGGCAGGACGGGGCTCTCTGTCCACCAGGAGATGGCAGTGCATATACTGAGTTTGGGGCTTTTCCCCTTTATTTCTCTTTTACAGTTTCCCTGAAAGAAAATGGGTCTTTTGAGGACAACGGACCCATAACACTTTCATTTCTATTTTTTTTTTTTTTTACATCCTTCCCACACCGCCATCTGCAGCACAATGCCCCCCACCCCCCACACCTACTGGTCACCTTTCAAGTCTCAGTGGCTCAGCCCTACAGACAGGCACAAAGCGTTGTCACAGACGCTGGACACCGATACTGGAGGAAGGAAAGGAAGAGAGGGCGACCCGTTTTGAACTTAGCAAGCAGTGTGTTCACAGGCTTGATCTCAGTGGTTTTCTGCCCATGCTTTCCTTAAAGAAAAATATGCCCTTGTAGGAAAATTGAATTGACATTTAGCTTCTAGACTTCGTCCTTGACATTCTCAGCTGGCCAGAGGATGGCAGGAGACACAGCTCCTTGCCTGTGTCAAGCCTGTGTGCCTTTGGGCCATATAACTCACAGCACTCAAGTCTCCTGCTAAGGACTCAGACATTTTCTGCTGCAATGTCTTCCATCAGAGGGCTTCCAAAAAGGGTACATTAACATATGAAGTCACATAGATTTTGGGAGGACAGAATGAGACAATAGCTCAGAAAGGGACAGTTTTCTGCACCTGCCCCACCAGCAATGCTCATGGAGCAAAGCCCTTTTGTTCTCCCCTCCCTCACCATTTTGGAGCAGACTCTCAGGAGTTTTGTGCCTTCTGCACTTAGTGTTGAGAGGCTGTTCAATGAATTGCAAATAGATTCAAATGCCACAGCTGAAAATGTGGATTTTTTTTTTTTTGAAGGTAGTGCCATAAATAAAGAGACACCAAGTCCCTGTTTCATATAATGCTCCAAGAACTTTCTCCTGTTTTGCCCCAGTTTTTCACTTATCCTATCAAAACATTTTTCTAAATAACTACAGAGTGTTAAAAATGGATTGCTGTACCCAGGGGAATGTGCTCTTTGTTTGGCAGGAACAAATAGGCCAAGAGAATGTGCGCTCAGCATCACGAGTGGTGTTTGAAGGAAAGAGCAAAGTCAAAAGCCTGTAGACATCACCAGAGATGCTCTCTTTTCAAAGTGAATTTTTATTGCATATTGTCAGGCTTTCAGGAGACACTTCTGCACATTGTGCTCCTAGGGGCTGGGGGAAAAGGAGGAATCTCCTCATCCCAGAGCGGTGCCCATGCTGCTGTTGACACAAAGGATTTTCTACTAATCTTTCTGAAAGTGACCTCATCAAAAATATTTCTTTGCTTCTTAAGATGCCACTTCCAAACAAATACTGGGTTTTGATTACAACAGTCATGTTCACAACTGTTTGCAGTTCAAGGAGGCATTACTGTGCCTCCTCTGATAATCCCTGAGCCCTCAGCAAACACAAACCTGGAAATGTTCAAAGCACCCTGCTGTCATCAGTATCTCTGCAAATTGTTTTTCACTTTTAGAGAATCCTTTTTGCATTTGGTGTGCCTGAACAATCTGTTTCCTAGTGCAATGTGATGCCAGGTGGTAGGAAGATGAAAGACGGACTAAGCACACCTAGTTTCCCCTAGGAAAAAGGAAAAACTGGCCTAAGCCCACAGCCTCAGGAGAAGTTCAAGACATGCTGATTTCCCTGTGGGTTTGCCAGGTTGAACCTCCTCACCCATACACATGATAGGGGCTTGCTGGAGTTGGAAAGTGGTAGGGGGCTCTACAAGAAGTAAGGCCATGCAGTAGTTGTTCAGCAAGACTTAAAAGAAACATGAAATATTTAAACAATACACAAACAAACAAATCCCTTTGATGGGAATTTTGCTGAATTTATTTGCTTCCCAGCTCGATTGCAGTCATAACCCAGGCAGCAAAGAGCACATTGCTGCAAGACAACCCCCCAGACTTTACATCAAGGCCACTTTGCACAGTCCTCTTATTTCTCCTGTTTCCCAGGCCAAGGCTGTGAGATCAAATGTGTGTACTATGTACACTGAGAAACAAAAGTTATTTCAATCATACAAGCATAGAATTGTCTAGGCTGGACAAGACCTTTAAGATCATTGAGTCCAGTCAGGTATGTGACTGCTGCCTATGGACCCCAAAGTTGTTCTTGGTATGAAAAAAGCCAAGTCAAACCCACCTGTGTGCATTGCATCCTCAGCAAAGAGCAAGGCAGGTCTCTCCCATACTCTAGCACTCCACCCTATGTGTGGATTTCTTTTATAAAGTATTTCTGGATGCCTTCTATTCAGGTTAAGTGGCTTCTGAAATATCTGTGCACACATTAATCTGTATCTAGTATGTGTGTGTACACATACAGGGACTCCAGGGACAAGTGTTTTCCACCATTTCCATCAACTCTCTCCCTTCTAGTCTCTCTGGTTATTTGTTACTTTCACTTGCTGTTCATTGTCTTAAATTAAACTCTAAGCTTGTCCTCACAGGGATGTCTTTTATTGTGGGTTGTTGGAAGGGGTTTTGCAGAGAAACTGGAGCAGCAGATAGAGCTCTCCAGGCACTACTGAAATAATAATGAAGTAGTTTCACCAAGGTTGGACGAGACAGCGTTGTCGACTGCATCTGAATTCTACTTGTCCCTGAAAATTGCTTAGGTAATAAGATAGCTGCTTTAGAATTGCTGGGGGTATCCCACAGGATTCTGCTTTGACTCTGATTTCCATTTGCAGCACATGTTCTGCCATTTGGCCAGCACCATCCGCCCGTGTGAGCTAATTTAAGGTTGCTAAACAGATGACACAGAACATACATCTTTTATATTTGATGTCTGCACTGGTGAGTTATCTGACTGAAGGTTAATCTCAGATTCTAATAGGATTTGCCTACACTTCTTGAGAGTGAGATATTGGTCTTCTTTAAACAGCATATTGGGGGAAGCATGCCTGGGGGAAAGGTGGGAGTGTTACTTCGTGCTTTTTTGGCTTCTTGTTTTTGTAGGTTGGAGCCAGTGCTGTGTGCCACTGTGAGGAGCAACAGGGTCATCAGCCCAAGGAGCTCACCTTTCGGAGATGACAGCATCTTCCAGCTCTAGAGTCATCCCTGCACACCTGCAGGGTGAGGAGCTGGCCGCCTGCAGCTGGTGTGGGGCTGGTTGGGCTCAGCTCCCGTCCGGGCTGATGAGTGCTCTGCACCTGTGCTGAGCACGGTGCAGAGCTCAGTGGCTGGCCAGCCCTGTGCTTCACTTTCTTCCTTCCTTTGTACACATCAGAATGTTGACCCGGTGACTGTCTTCATGCTGGGGGGCTTTTCTGTGCCTCTATCCACTTCATCAAGGACAGTGCTCAGACAGCCAGCTTTGGGTATTGCTATGTTTTGCTCTCAGGGCAAGTCCCCATTCCCAACACTACGTGCCCTCTCTGTGCCCCAGTCTGCCAGCTATGCTGCTGCATTTTCTCCCCTTAGTCCCTTCATGTCTGCCTAGCCTCTCCCAGAGGTACAGCAGAAACAGCCTAGGGACCACACTCTGCAAGGAGAACACTCAGAGCATCCCACCTTTACCTGCTGTAAGGTGGGAAAAGGTGTCTGTCAGCTTCCAGAAGAAAGGCTTCTGGCACTGGCTGGCAGCACAGCTCGATCCTGGCAGAGTGGGCAGAGGAGGGAGCTGGCAAGAACTGGCTGCACCCCCTACACCCATGCACCCTCCTAGCATACCCAGGGGGGAGAATATTGTACTACAAGACCATGGAGACCATGAAAACTCAATGCTTCTGATTGTGTGACAACTTGTATTGACACTTCAGTTGCTACGGTCACATAGTCCTCGACTGGCATCTGCAAGTGAAGGACAACAAAAAGAAGCCTAAACATGGATGTCCACAATAAAAAGTCTTGCTCACACAGACAAAACCTTCTACACATCCTGCTGCAGCAGCAAAGCTCACAGACAGCACTGGATAGTGCCCTGGAATTATGCTGTGTGTTCTAGGTGAGGTGGGTTTGAGGTAGGTGCTAATTGCAAGTTTAGAAGGTATGTCCAAATTTTCAACAGTGTAATACCATGCCAGCATGAAAATCTGTTATTTATTTCTGGTGCAGGTCAGCAAGTAACTTCTGATGTGTTGGGTAAGAGCCAGACAGTGCCAGTAAGAGGCACAGTGAGGTCTGTGTCCCTCCCGCCTCTCCTGAAGTGATCTCCACCTTGGTCAAAAGCCAAGGTGCCTGGTGTGGTGGGGTTCTTGTACTGACTCCTCCTCATGGCACCTGCCGGGGGCTGGATGCCTGTTGTACATTAACTAACCTGTACTATGGAAGAAAGGTCATGTGTGCAACCTGGAGAAAACAAAACAAAACAAAACAAAACAAAAAAAAAAAAAAAAAAAAGCCACTGAGTCATCTAAGTGTGTCAGGCCTGAGATGACCCAGTTTTCTGTGGAATTATGTTTCTACACAGGGCAGGGTCACCCCATGGGGTGAAATGCTGGTATAAAGGATGCCATTGTGCTACACACAAGAGATTTATTAGCAAGATCCATGTTACAAGGCCTTGATTTGTCTATCATCTGATCCTTTTTGAATATGCTGTCAAGGCAGTTGATTTCAAAATGATCTCTGTATTGTTTGGGTCTGCTTTGGTGTAGCATGACATTCAGGATTCCTTTGCAGGCAGCTATGCAGAGCAGGAAAATCTATGTGAAATGCTTCCTACTGGAGTCACCATCTGGCCAATATTCATCTTGTTTAGTGAAATGCCGAGATATCCATAGAACGCAGGTGTTAATGCAGATCATAAGGCACAAGTGACCGCAGTAATAAACCAACATGCAATGAAATGTAATTAATGCACCTGGTGCTTGGGTTTGAAAAGAATTTCAGTGCCTTTTTATTTTCCCTGCACACTGAGTGCATTTTAATAGTTGGAATTTCAATCATCAGCTCTCAACCAACCCTTTAATCATATTAATTCTCTTAAAAAGTGAACTATAATGTTTTTTAGTAAACAATATTTCATAATTCAGTCAGCAGGGGCAAAGTGCAAACACACATTAAACTATATGCTGCTTAGTAACATTTTTGTGGCATGAAAAAACTCTTGTCCTGTTTCTGTCAGTCTGGTTCTGCTGCTGGCAAAGGTTTGTTTTCAGTCATGTAAGCATTGTTGATATGTTCCAAGTGTTTTTGAACCAGCTGGAACAAGTGAAAAGATCCCAGGCAAAAAAATAAATTATTAAAATTTCTATCACTGGATTTCACAGTGTGCTTTTTATCTCACCTCTGTCCTGCATTAGTAATGAATGCATTTTGGTAAGGTTAAAAACCCCCAGGATGACATTTGTTCCAAGCAGACAAAAAAAAAAAAAAAATGCAACTCCACACTGGAAATGTAGATTATGTGTCCTTATTTTTGAGTTCCAGAAAATCACATTATTTTCAAATGTCCTCTCAGAGCAGAGATCAGACCCAATCGCATCAGTCAGCTGGCAAATCCCAAGCAGACAGGGTATTTGTGGAGAAAGGGAGAGGTCAAAAAGTCAAAGAGAGGGGTCATGGGCAATTTTTATTTTTGCATAGATATTTCTCAAGGGTGGTCTGAGGGTTGTGAAGAACATAAATCTGTGGCTATACTTGTACACCGACAGAGAGGGATGGTCACACCAAGTGACTTCCCAATCCAGTGCTATTTAGTAGGGACTCAGAGTGCTACCTCCCCAGAGAGATGTCTGCTGCTGACACTGGCATTACTCAATCCCTCTCCCCAGACTTGACACAGGTACAGATCACACTGTGTTCTGCCACTAATGGTCACTGCTAAGCCACAGGGAATGAACTGCTGGCAAGCCAGGGCCATGGGCAAGGGTCAATCACCAGTGGCCACTCATGAATGGGTTATTCCACCACCTTTATGGACGCTGGCTACACTTTCACCTTCATCATTGGACCATCCTTGTAAAGCAGACTTTGGCTCCCAGTCAGCAAGGATGGGCTGCTGAGGGTCACTGCCAAGGGACAGAACACCCTGTTGTCACATAGCTGAGGGTACAACCAGGACTTCTGCAGTATCCCCTTCTTTCACAAGACAAAGGAAACTGGGAGAAGGATGGTCCATGTTGCTGCATGCTGCTGAATTTTCTTGTGTTCAGAAAGAGACAAAGAAATTAAGGAAGGCCTGCTGATCCCAGCTTCTCTTATTGCCTCCCTGTAAATTGCTTTCTTGGCAAGCCCTGTCAGAAGGGTACAGGAAGCACTGGGGTGGGAGTGTGGCGAGTGACAATGAGTGTGAATATTCACCTGGTAGGACAGGGCTGCAGAAGGGCTGATGGGGATGTTCCCTCCTGTCCTCACCTGTTGCAGCATCCCTGCAATCCCTTCAATGACCTGGGTCAGTTTTAGAAAACAAACTACTTAAGGTTGTTCTTGATGCTTCCTGACCTTTTTTACAACCACCATAACTGTTCTCCTCGGGCACCTGACTTTACACTTAGGTTAATAACCTCATAATGGGGTGCCAGCAGCAGACAAGATACATGCAACACTCAAAGCAAACCTTGTTGACAGAACGGGGCACTGCAGGCAGTGCTAACCAGGCTATCCTGAACCCCAGCACTCATAAGGACTGGGACAAAATCACCAATCTATTTTTTTACTTCTTGACCTAACTCAGCTTTTGAGCCCAGGACTGCAGAGGTGAAAGGTTAATGTATTAAGCTGTCTGCTCTTCAATTAATCCCTTAATCCTGGGCAGATTTATAAACTCCTGGAAGATTTTAAATCTCACCTGATTTATGAGATGCCTTTTTTAAGTTCAGATTGCCTTTACAGGCGGTCACCATACAGGGCAATAAGGATAATTGCTATACAGATTTATTATCAGGATGGAAATTTTAATTTCCAAAATAATGTACACCTGTCTATCCTGACACTGTGGCAAAGCTGAGTATCTGAAATGAAAAACCCTGATGTCCCTTTATTTTCTTCATGGCTCATTGAAGAAACCAGTTGTGCTGAGGACAGGCTATGAAGCCTGACAGACAGAGGAACAGAAATCCTTCTGCCATTACAGCAATGCAAATAACTTATTGAAAATAAAGCTATACACTGTTGCAGCATCAAGAATTTCTCTCAGATAATACTGTAAAAATACACCTTTTGGAAGAAGCTCATTGTCTTTTAAGGAAGACCTTGACACTGGAGAGTTATGAGAATATGTGCCAGAAGCTAAGGGAGTTGGCAGGCTAGTATATTTGCATATGGACTTTCTGCATCAGTTAAAAACCTGGAGCCTTGAATACACAGATGTTTTAAAATGCATTCTGGTGCATTCTCTGGTGTCCTGAGAATCTCCCTGAAGCCAGGGAGAGCATAACTAATGTCCAGGCCCAGTAGTCCAAGAAAAGCCCCAGTGCCACTACCACAAACACTGAAGAAAAGGCCAGGGAAGCTCTTCTGTTCCAAGGTAACTAATCATAGAATCATAGGATTGTTTAGGTTGGAAAAGACCTTTAACATCATGTCCAACCCTTATCCCAGTACAGACAAGTCCACCACTAAACCCTGTATGCCACATTTACAGGTCTTTTAAATACTTCCAGCGATAGTGACTATAATTTCCTTGGGCAGGTTATTCCAGAGTTTGACAACCATTCTGGTGTAGAAAATTTTCCTAATGACCAATTTAAACTCTCCCTGACACAACTGGACTTGGCTACTAATCAATCTGCTCAGCTAAAAGAAAGGACTGGATTGTAGGCTGAAGGCTGACACCCCAGTCAGTAAAGGGAATCTAAACACTCCATGTTATCCTGTGACTGAGAGTGCCACTTGCCAATAAAAGACGCCATGTCCAAGAGGGCTGACTGGTATACAGCCAATTACCTGGCTGTCAGACAATGGGCGTGCATCACACCCAGTGCTCGTGATTCATGGCTGCTCACTAGGCTGAGCCTCCTCAGGTATTTCCATATCAAACAGAGGCAGGAATTTTCAACGGCTTCCCACTCAGGTGGGATTGAACCAGTGGTGCAGAAGAAAAGAGCCTGTGTGCAGCCCTGGCCCCTGGCTCCTCAGAGCAGCTGCACACTGTTGCAGAGGAGACCTCTTCCAAAAGATGTCGGACAAACTTTGCTCATGCAGCCTTTGCAGACATCTATGGGCTCAGTTGTTATTGTTGAATATGCTCTTTGTTTAAAAAGTGTAATGTCTGGGGAGGACTTTCATCCACAACAGTTTGAAGAACAAGGAATAGCTCATTCCTTTCTCTTCTGAGCAGACACAGTCCTCTATGCAGAAATATTGTATTATAGGTATTTGGAAGAGAGGGGGTGAGGAGCGGGAAGGAGAAAATGCCAAGATCCCAGCCCCATCAATTGTTGTCAGCTCTGCTCTGGGAATAGAATGTAGCTGTTAATTGCTGCTGCAGATCCAGCAGATGGTGGGTAAGACATTGTATTTAATGGAGCCCCTCAAAAAAGAGTGGCATCTGTTTGTTTAATTTCTTGGCAACTGAATGGCAGATTTAAAAAACAAACAAACCAAATTGGACATTTAGCTATGAACATCCCCCTAACAGATTATAAATGTTTTAAGATAAATAGGTCAAATTAAGGAAAGTATCAATTGACACATTTGAGAAGTAAGCCAAATTTTTAGATATTTTCTCTTTTAAAGATTAGATTTTCAACATATGGCAATGAAATTCCTTAAAGAGCCTTTTAAATTAAATGTTGATACTATCCTTTTGACTATGAATTTATCTAAGTGTTCATAGAACTGTTACAAGTATTAATTCAGAAACGAATCTATTCTGCCTCTCTGACACACACGCTGAGATTAAAATATGATTTCCAGACCTAGACACTTTAATCATGTGCATCTCCTACATTTATAAACGGCAGCAGAAAAACAAAGCAGAAAGAATTCCTCTTTTTAACAGCTGGGACAAACAACTCTGAGGAGCTATTGCCGTGGCTATTGCTGCCACAGCTCCAGTATTAATGCAACTCCTGTATTTCTGGAAATTCACTGCAACAGAAGTTGCGCAGTAGAGTTTGTCATGGATCCATGTGGAATATGGAATATGATATTGTCTCTAACAATGGTCAAACCTGGATGCTTTGCACAAGAATGTAAATGCCCTTGATCTTTACTGTCCATGCAGGGCTGCACCATGTGAAATCCACCCTAGCCCCACTCACTGAGTACACCGCCTCCCAAACTGTAAGAATGGATGACTCTCCTAAGATCTCCTCCAGGTATTTTTTCTGGGAAGCCTTCTGCACCATTTGTCAGATTTTAGGCATGTTTTGTATTTTCCTGTTTTAGAGCAGAGTTCAGATAGGATGCTTAAACTGAGAAACAGCCCACGTGGCCTCTCTGTTTCCAGCTGCTGATCCAAAAAATGCTGCTGCTCACTTTTTCCTACCAGCTAACTCCCATCCGTGTTCATTGCTGCGGGCTAGGCAGAGCCTTCCCATGCCAGAAAGCCGTTCCCTGGGACTTTTTTCTGGATGGCGGCTGCTGCAGGGCCGTGCCACCCGGGCCGCGTGTGCTGGGCCGCGCCAGGGCCTGGCGCTGGCAGGGGCGGCAGCAGGAGCCCCCAGCCCGGGGCTGCCAGCACGGCTGTGCTGCTCAGATGTGTCCGCCCTGGCACGTTCTGCTGGTGGCCGCACGCTGGCTGGAGTCGTGCTGTGTTTTATTCCAGGGGCTCATTCCCTTTCAGGCACTGGATGTGCACGTGCTGTCCCCTGACAACAGGCCTGGGCATGGGGGGCACAGATGTGGGCGTCCCTCAGAAGCGCGCTCTCAGGCAATGCCGGATGACTGCTGCTGGAATTCTTCCAGGTGAAAAAGGCCAGGGTAAAGATTCACTATAATCTCTGTGTGTCTGCACTGCCCGAGCAGGACAACCTTGGGCCACAGGGGGTAACTCACTTCTCACAAAATTTCCCTGGGTGGGGAGAGTATCTCCTACCCTCTTGCTGACACAAATTCCCCTCCTCAGCCTATCCCCAACTCTCTTCTCCCAGGTGCTTGTTTGTCCTATTCCACATGGACATGAATGAGGAGATAAATGGGAAATATCAACACCATAAACCAACTGTCAGTATTTTACCCTGGTGATTGAATTCTTCAGGGAAACATATATCTAAATATAGTCATAGGCTGTAGTCAGCCAATATTTTTACAGCTCTTTATTAAGGACGCCTCAGATATATATATTTTGCTTTTGTTTTATTTTTATCATTCAGGTCATAGCTTTGTGAATATCCCATCTTTTAAAATAAAGGGGGGCTGAGTTGTTCACATAGTGTATACACCTTGATAATATCTGGTCAGTTGTGATGAAGCAAAACTTATACCTCAGCTCCCCAGTCTGTGAATAGGGCATAATAACATGCAGATGATAATAACAGACAATTTTTCTCACTCACAGAAATAAAAACAAGAGCTACCCAATCTTACTATTATGATTTGAGCATCAGCAATTTCTGTTGATTTCACATCAACAGAAGCCTAAGACTGTTTAAAATACCATAGTGCTCTTATTTCAGATAAGAGCTTTTTCTGATTAAAATTTTTATCAGGTGAATGGAAAATTAAATGTCTGTGTGATATGACAGTCCATAAAGTCTGTTCTTTTTCCCCCCTTGGCTTACTCTTAATAGAACTTGTATTAAGCCACTCTTAAAAAAAAATTGTTAGAAGCTGCACGAGGAACACACTTCCCCAGCACCACACTGAGTTGATACTTGATTTCACAAATGAGGTCAGTACCATCTTGAACAGAGCCACTCCTCCGACAAGAAAAGCATCCTGTAGTGAATCAGGACATATGGAACAGACTCAATTCTATTGGAACTAAAATAAGCATGAAAAGGTCTCAAAAGAGATAATTTAAATGCCTTTCATGGGTCTTATCACATATCACATGTCTGGCCTATAAAAGGTTAGACTGGAAAAATCTACTACTATACCTATCTTGCAAAAGGGAAAAAAAAAACAACCCACCTCTGTAACATTCTTAATTAAAAGATAAGGAAGTATTCCTCCTAAATACTCACACCTTGCACTTATCTGTGACATTTCTGCTAAGGAGCTGAAAAAGCAGCTGAGGACTGTTATCTACAGTGGTTCAGCCTGTGCCAGGATGGGGAACGTGACCCAGTTGTCTGTGTAAAGCTCCTCACCACCCGAGGCACCCAGCGTGGCGTGCCGGGACTGCTCCCGCACGCCCAGCTCCTGCAGCAGCTTCGCCTCTGCCTGCCAGTGCTGTTTGTCCTCCTGGCTATTTTCATGATTGCAGGGAAATGCTAAATACTGCAAATTCTCCCATCACCCTTTGTTTTCCATAGCTCTTCTTCATAAAGAATACAGCCAAATTTTAGATTTAGCTTAGAAAATAGCAGCAGTGAGTATTTAAACAAAGACTTGGGCACATCTGTCCCTTTCTGTCCATTCTGCAGCACTGCTTTCCAGCATGACTAATTAACCTTGTGATATAAATACAGGTTCTTGCAGGCAAATACTCATTGGAGTGCGAATGACAAAATCTCAAGTACCAAATATAACCCGTGCATCTCCACGGAGATGGGAACAGGTAGGCAATTTTGCCTGACAAACTGTCTGAGATCTGCACTTTCCTAGTCAGCCTCCCTTCTATTTTCTACCTCAGCTTCAGTAGACTCATCTGCTAATTTTTCCCTGATGATGCCCTCCACATCGTTTGCCTTCCTCATGCTGGCAGCCATCCCTTTATAGAGCTCTCTGCACTCATTCACAAAAGTCAACTGCGTAGAGAGGCCCCATTTCCTATTTTAGGGCACATTCCTTGTTTTAATGCTTTTGGTGAGGCTTGTGCTTTTATCCAGAATGAGACACCATTGCTTTATGCTTTTTTTTTATTTTAGCTATTCTTTATTGTCCTATTGTAAGGGAAAACCAGGCCCCAAGATTTTCTGTTGTTCTTGATGATGTTTCTAATATGTGGTCATTTATTGCCTTCTGCCAGGTAATTATTTCCTTTTATAGACAAGGTATTTTGATATTTCAATCTTGTCAAAGGAAGAAGACAAATATTACCGTGTTTGCTATAAGAGACAGTTGATTTTCTCCAAACTGACTTGAATTATTTTCAGCGCAGGTTAAAATTAATGGTGAATGATCACTTCTTTTTGTTTTTGTATCACTCTGAGATTATTTTCTCCCATGACTTCTCACTTCCTTACTTTTCTGTTTTTTAAGTGCTCCATATAGGAGAATCATAACATGGTGCAGTGCAGGAGCAAAGAACAGCATCATGTTTTTCCCCAAGGCTGGCAAGGCCATGCCATGGTGGAGCAGCCAGCTGGGCTCCAGGGCTGACCTCCTGTACCGGCTGCAGCATCACTTGGAGATGTTTTCAGGCAAAAGTGATCTGTTTCCTGAAACACCCAGCCTGAACTGCACCTTGGCAGCCACAGCTTTGGGGACTGTGGCTGCAGTGGGAAGGATGTAGCCAAGAAATTGCAGCCAGAGGAAAGGCTGTGAGTGTCACACGTGGTGCCAGAGACTGGCATGTGATTAGCAAGCAAGTCTGATTTAAAACCTGTTAAAATATTTTATAAATGTGCCTGTGTTCCTGTGTTATGAGGAAGAACAAAAGAAACTTAGGGCAGCAAAGCATGTATTTGGTGATATGCAGGAAAATAAAGTAACTTCCAAGGGAATTGGTGTTTCTGTACACACAAAGTTTCAGACTCATTGAAATCAATATCCTCTAAGCTTTTTGCCATCTCTGAAGTGCAAGTCTTCAAATTAGTTTGACACATTTTGTCAGAGAGCAAAATGCCCAGTCAGCCAAAGAAACCCCAACCACCTGAGCCCACTGTTTGGAGTAGTTTGTCAGCACTTCGAAGACACAAGCACTACTGAAATGAGGTTTAGGAGTCTTGAGCTTTGCAATCTTTTCAAAAAACCATTTTTTTATTGCACTTGAAATAAAAAGGAGTTGGTGTATGAAAATCAAAATACTGCACGCCTCAAAAGATAACAGAAGTTTATTACACTATAAAGGCTTTCAGCATATGTGAATGCTTATTTTATCTGAACACATTAGCATAGTTATTAGGCATTCTAAATGATTAAATTTTCCTCTCATCCACCTAATCTGCATTATAAATGAATATACTAAAGAGCAATGCACTTTGTTGATAAAGCACTGACTTGGCAGTCAGGAGACAGGGTTTGTTTCTGGGCCTGACTTTGACCTCTTGAGTTGGCTGAGGCTGATCATTTTGCCTTGAAATGCTTCAGCATCTCAGACTGACCTGTAATATTGACATATCTGAACAAAAGCATCACTATCCAATCAATATCCATCAATGTCCAATCAATATTATAAATTGCTTTATGGTGTTTCATTATTTATTTTCATAGTAAACCCTGTTAATGATGCTTAATGAAAGGGGAGAAACTGTTAGGCTATGAATTTTGTTGTGCTTTGGTATTCATGGAGTGATTTTTTTTTTCCAGAGTGAATAAGGGCAGAGATTCCCCCTTCAGCAGTGGCAGCTCCTGTGACTTAGGGCACTGCCTGTTCCGCCCGGATATCTCTCCATTTCTCTTCAGCAGCAATTGCTAGAAAGAAATTAACTCATAGTATGTTTGAATGAAAACCAAATGAAATTTAGTTTTGAACTGTCCAAAGTTGATGTCATTGTGGTCTTGAACCTTGTTCTGCTCCTCAATCCTCTCCTTCCCACTGTTTAAGCACTGTGTCTTATTGCTGTGGCAATCTGTGGCAGCCTGGAGGTGAGTGTGGATGCCCAAAGATAATGTGATTTTCCTTCTCCCAGAAGTGATGACATGGTCTCTAGATCTGCCTGTCTCCTCAGGACGTCCATAAGCCTTGGTCACAAACCACATGTGAAAGAATAAAGAGATGTCAAGAGCCCCACAGCTCCTCGTGCAGAGGAGCTGGTGCTGGAAGCTCTGCATGCCCTTCCCAAGAGGGCAGGTAACATTGCCTGATAATCACATGTGCCTACCAGGGAAAGCCTTCATTTTTCTTATGGTTTTACTGTGCCTCAAAAGTTTACTTTTTGTCTCTTTTGTGTGTTACTTACACATGGGACCATACGTAACTAGTTTTTGTTACAGCCAAGCCAAACCTGTGCCAGTACGTTCAATAGCAAATGAAGTCCTTCCCTCCTGATAGGATGGGCAGAAAAAGGACTGTGGCAGTTTGCTTAAGTAGGGTGGGGCTGGTACCAATAAACAGTTGAATTCCCCTGGAGGTCAGTAGCATAGAAAATGAAAAAAAATCTCTCTGGATGATTGTGTAAGGATCACTTCTGATTTAGTCATATTTCCATGAAGCCTTGCTCCAGTGGAGTAATGCTCCAGGACTTCTTCAGGCATTGAACATAGATTTGTGTTTTACTGAGATAAAGCAGGATGTCATCTGTGAAAAGAGCAATTTATGTCCTTTGTCATGGATTGTGATGCCTTGAATCTCTGGAGACTTTCTGATAGCTATTGCTAGCAGCTCAGTGGACAGAGCAATCAGAGGAAGTGACAAAGGACACAGTTGCCTTCTGCCTCTCTAAGGAAAAAGTCATTCAAATAAAGGAGTCTCCGAGAGTCATTCAAACAAATGAGTGCACACCCTCTGGCTTTCTGTGGGCTTAATGAACCCTATTCACCAGAAGCACAGCCTTGTTGACAAGCCTCTGTCTTTGGAGGCAGAAGGAGAATGCCGAAGGAAAGTCAGTCAGATTTGTTTTCTCTGAAGGAGTGGGAAGACAATTTTCTGCCCTTGCCTAGGACTGTGGGAGCTGCACAATCCTGGGCATGCAGCGACCTACTTGCTCTGCTGGCTCAGGCTTTGCTTTTCTTCGTGGGATTTTGCTCTGATTTCAAACAAACGTTTGCTTCTCTGCTAAGAAATGGGTTTCACACAGTCCGGAGGCAATCCCAGTTTTAGGAGAGCCGATTTGCTTCTTCCTCTGCCTTGTATTTTATATGAGGGCAGAAATTTTGTGCATGAAATAATTTCAAGAGCTGGCAAGTTCCAGAAATGTCTAAATTGTTATGTTCATATGAAGCCATATCACATAACTGTGTTTTGCTTTGCTTGCTTGTTTGGTTGGGTTTTTTAAGTTTATATTCCCCTCCCTGGGATAAAAGACAGGGAATCAAAGCGGCTGCTCAGCTTCAGGCACCAAGTTGCCCACAGTGCCTTTGATATACAGCCCCCTTGCCCATATGTACAGTCATGTGCTCACATAACTCTTCCTAACTGTGGGAAATGAAAAGGAAAATGTTAAATTTGGTAATATTTATCACAATCATTTTTCAAGAGCAAGAGTGAGACTACCGGTCTATTGAGAAATGTGGCCTTTTAACAGTCATCTAGGATTACCCATTTATGTGAATAATAAAAATCTCTTACGCAGATAGAGAAAGTAGGGTAAAACTTCATAATAGGGTATATATTCTCTAGCACAGATAATGACTGAAGGCCTTGGAGTTTGAAGAAATGTCAATTCATCAAGGTTTTGTCTTTTTTTTTTCCCCCAAGCTCTCCATTTTGGAGATTTCATGGAAATAATTGAGTTTTCTACTATTGGACCAAGAGTCTTATATATGCATGACTTTAAAGAAAGAGATTATTAAATATCTCACCATTTAATATCTAGATAATTTCATCCAATAAAATCCTGTGCAGCAAGTAATTTAAATTGGTACCCTATTTATGGCAGACAAAACTGCTCACTACCATCTGCTTCATGGTTTTAATAGATGAAGTGTTAACTGCATGTTGCATAAAATTCATTGCGACTAGGTTAATTAAATGGCTGTGCTTCACTTCCTGCACTCTGGTAATAAGATGACAACCTCATCTGAATTTATTAACCCTTGCCACTTTCAGTACTGTTATCACCACCTTTGGTCAACAAAAACAAAATAAATCATAGTAACAGGAGACATAACCATATTGGTTTACAAAATAGATATTGATTAGCATCTTCTAAAGCAAATATGTCAATCTAGTCTGATTTTATTTTTGAGAAGGTCATTGAAATCTGCTGGAGTATCAGTAGAGTGAGTAAATGATGATGCAGTAGGTTATTGGAAAACAGTGCAAATCTAATCTTTGGTGCTAAACAGCCTAAATGACAGCTTCACCATGGGAAGCTGGAGAGGCCTTTAGTCTTCAGCTTTCTATTTGAGCAAGCAGACATTAAATAGCCTGCTGCAGCATAGGCCCTTAGAGAGGGCTCAAAGCCAGACCTCTGAGTGTCACTCCAGTCAGAGCCATTTCTGTCCCTTTCAAAGAGGGAACATGAGGTAAAACTGCTTCATCTACATCCATGCCCTGGCCACGAGGTCAAGCCTTAGTGACAGCAGATGCAAAGATTCTTCTCAGCCATGGCCAATAGAAACTATCTGCAGGTGAAACTGGGCTGGTCCGTGGTGAGGAAGGACCTGACAGAGGCATCTCCAGGTACCAGTTCCTGGAGCCAGCCTCCTCTCCACCACTTACACTCTTCAGATATTTAGAAAACTTCATTTCAGGCAAGTAGAGAAAAAGCAGTCTTGTTTGCTCTACGGAGATTTATCAGGAGAAATCAACACCATGCGTCAGAGCCGTAGTCATTTTTGCCCTTCAGATACAGGCATTGAAGGCTTTTTGGAGGACTTCCAGTCATTCCCACTGTAGATTTCCCTCTCTGCCTCGCTCTCACTTGGATATCACTTCTGGAAATAGCTCCTGTGTCATATTCAGCCCCTTGGTCTAAGCAGGCTCCAGACAGTGCCTTTGAGGGTGTTTTTATGTGGCCTAGAGAGGAAAGTCACATGGCTCCCTCCTTCTATGCACCAAAGTGGTGTGATGAAATCCAGCTCCGGTTCACAAGTTCAGCTGCACCAAACTGGTTCAACCTGTCTTGGGTATTATTATGCCAGCACTGGGCTTTGCCTTCCAGGGACATAGATAAGATTTGTTTTTTAAACACAACAGGGAAGTTTTCATTTATGTTGAGGGTTGTAGTTAGAAATAAGTTCATAAGATAAATCAGAATTTGTAACTGTTTACACAGCAGAACAAAATATCTTTCTCCATTTTTTGTCAAGAGGCTGCCAAATTTCCCCCATTCTGCCCCCACACCCAGCTCCCAAACCTTGTCCCTGCCCCAGCCATGAAGCAAAATAGCAGAATCAAAGCAACTTGCCCCATACAGTCTCACCTGTGCTGGGGGCCAGGAGACCATCAGCTGAACTGCTTCATTTCTCAGATGCTGGAAGTCTGAGCCTGATGTCAGCAGGCAGTGCAACCAGATTTACCAAAAAGCCCCTGCCCATACTGGGGTGCATTCAGTTCCCAGAGCAGACTGGAAGTAGAGCTGTGGCAAAATTTTGGTAGGCAGAGAGCAGGATGGATGGCATACCTGGAATTTAATGAAACTGTTACTGCAGCTATGAGTTACCTCTGACTAGGAATGGCGATGGCATTGGTAACCATTGGATGCTATCTCTGAATATTTGCCTGATTATTGTTATCAATGAATAAGTTATTATAAATTACTGAAGGACAGCCTGTTTTTCAATCTTTTCCTTTCAATATTAATTTAGACCCCAATTTTTACCAGATTACCTTTAGAGACCTGAAGTTCCCTGACAGTATTTATTGTAATAAATGTTGTTTGATTTTGAATTCTGTTTAAAGAAACTCTTGTCTTGTACAGGGAAGTAACATTTCAGGCAACTACTATTTATGTGCTTTAAAGAAATCAGTATAAAACTGCTGTAGTTCTCCGAATCACTTTTCTCTTGTGGGTCTCCCTGTAGTCACTGTACGCAGCATTTGAAATGTTGGCCAAATGCAACATGTTCTCAAGCAAAGTGGGTAACTTAGACAGATGGTGTCATGCTAACCCGAATTTAACCTTAAAGTTTGAAATTCAGGTCTCGGGGGAAGGTCCACGCATAAGCTGAAGCTGCTGCAAGTCCTATTCCAAAAGCATATGTAGGAAATGTCCTCTATAGGGTTTGTGGGATTCTCCTGCATGAGAGGTGGATGGTGTTCGCTGTGGTTGTTTCCTCACACAATTGCGAGATAGAGACAAAAATACCATGTTTGACTTGTCTGTGGGTGCACTTTCTGAGTATGGCAGATATTGTGCACCTTCCCCAGTTAAACACTAAAATCTCTTCACATTTTCTAACAACTGAGATATCTTCCATCCCAGAGGCAGCCAGTTCAGTGGGGAACAGCTCACATCTTCATTGGGGTCTGGACAAAGGGCTTCTTTTGACAGTTTTGCACACCACAACAGTTAAATTATAATACCTCCTCATGTTTTTTTTTCCTCCTCACACAAGACACAATATTCTAGAAGACCTATGTTTTTCATCTCCCAACACAGCTGGCAAGTTCAATACAGCAGGATGACAGTTTTTAGTGGAAAGAAAGCAGGAAACAAGATGCTCTCTCTGAAGCCAGGAGCTAGACTTTGAGTGTTCCTGCTCTAGAAACTACAGTTACCGGATTCGAACAGATCCAGGAGCACATGTGTATCCGAGTTATGTCTTGAAGGTATCCATCATGTCCTGGAGATAACAGGGCCTTTACTAAACTTTCCTCTTTGTAGCTTCATGTCCACAGGAGGGCACCCAGGGCAGGGAGATGAGATCATGGCCAGACCCTCTGGTCAGGTAAGTGGAGAACAGATTCTCCTTTTGCTGTGCTGCTTATTTGCCACAGAGTCAACAAATTTAGTGAACCAAGCTGTCTTAATTCTGATAGAAAGGAGCAAACAAAGGATCTTCTATTTCTGGAGCACAAGCAGTGGGTGATCAGTGCATTCATCAAAATGTCAGTACACTGGTTCAAGTCCCTGGTCTGCACCAGGCTTGCAGAAGATATACTTAGATAAAATTCCCATTAAGTGTTCATCTGTCCACAAGCTCTGGGTAAATTACAACACCAGAGTGTCATGAACCTAAGGGTAAAGCAGATGGAAATAAAATGAAACTGAGAGACATCTGAACCTGTTAAAATGAGAGATGTGGAGAGAACATCCTGCCAATCCCTTCTTTCCTGCATTACCCAGCCAGCCAGCCCCAGTGCCTGCCTTCTGCAGTGATGCAGCAGCACTCAGCTGTACAAAGCCCTTTAGGTACGGAGGGTGAAATCTCAGGCAATGTCCACACAGAGCTCCTGGAGAAAGGTCAGTGATTACTGTGAGAGATCAGTGAGGCACTGCAGACACAAGTTGTGACCAGAACATTGGCCTAGACCTCAACTCTGTGATACGTTCTATTTAAAGAAAATAGAACAGCTTTACACACCACCCTCCCCTTGCTTGTAGGTGGATCATTCCTGCCTTTTCTTCAGGTCAGCTGGTGGCTCTCGTAGCTACAACAAACTCTGCCCTGTTCTCCTGCGCTACCTCAGAATCTCTTCTTGCCAGTGCTTGGGTGGCAGCTCCCTGCTGTCCACAGCCTTCTTTCCCACCAGCACGCTCAGTGGTTTGAAGGACAACCTGATCTTCTATTTATATTTAACACAAGATGGAAAAGTGTTTAGTACCTCTGTGAAGCAAAAAACAACACAGCCTTAACTCTGGAATGGCACAGCTTCTTCAGAAGGCAATCAACATAACAGCCCTTCACAGGGCAAGTAGACAGGTAATTTGGCAGCTGAGGCTCTGTGCCAACAATTAAGTGCTAATGAAAGTGATGGCATATAAAAACCCTACCACTGACAACAAAAATTAAACAAGCCAGACCAAAGTGACTGCTGTGGAAAACAAATATTTAACTCTTCCAACATCACCAAAATTAGAAAGCTAGGGAATTGCCATTCACACCTACCACATGTAGCGCTGCTCTCCTTCCCCTCTTACAGCTGAGATGCTGTGATGGATTTAGAGCTCCCCAGGGATAATTTAGGAACACCGCATAGAGGCATGCTTAATATGATGTTTAATGTTTCAATACATTGGATTTATTAGGGGATTTTCTGGATTTAAAAACAACAAACAAAAGGTACTAAATGGTAATTTGGAAAACAGCGATGTAGTGACAAGACAAAGGGATTATGGTGTTAAACTGAAGAGGACATCTGGACAGCTTTAGATGAAATATTAGAATGCAATTCTTTACTGTGAGGGCAGTCAGACACTGGCACAGGTTGGCCAGAGAAGCTGTGGATGTCCCATCCCTGGAAGTGGTTCAAGGCCAGGGTGGAAGGGGCTTTGAGCAGCCTGGTCTAATGGAAGGTGACCCTGCCCATGGTAAGGGGGTCAAATTGGACTTCCAATCCAAACCATTCGATGATGATTCTGTGATTTTAAGACAATCAGGCCAACACTGCCATGGCCCCTGTCCCCTGCAGGAGCAGCCTGCTGTCCTACACAGCGGGTGGGATACCCACGGTGAGAGCAGTTTGTGCTCAGTGCAAGCTCAAGCTCCCTTTTGCTGGGTCTCCCAGGGCAGCTGCTGAGTGCAGACCGGCATTCAGCAACATCTGGGTACCAGAGTTCTCTCCCCACCCTGAAACACAGCTCAGGGCAAACCTGTGCCTGCCAAACCACCTCCAGCCAAAGACACAACCCAGAGCTGGGAGAACCTGCTCCTGCACAGAGCTGTCAAGGCTGAGCACTCTGGCACGCTGCTGCAGTCAGAGCCATCGATCTGTGAGTGCCTCGTGTCCATAGGTGACCCAGTGCTGCCTTTTCCCAGAAGGCAGCTGCTCTTCCATGGGGCTCTAAAGCTGCATTGACCTGTGCAGGTGTGACAGACTTCCAGTCAAGGGCCACCATCATTCTTGGGTGGCTCTCACGACTGGAAAGATGTATAGGCAGCCCTTGAAGTAAGAAAGATGCTACAAAGGAAACTCCCTAAAAATCTATTGGAACAAAGAAAAGAAGCCATGGGGAGGGGAAGCAGAAGGAAAACAGGAATCTGAGTGAAAGCAGGTATTTCAATGGGACAGGCAAGAAACAGCCTACAGTGACAAAAATGAAACTTTGACTGTTCATTCAAAGCAGTCGAGAAAAAGTTCTGTTCTGCATTTCCCATAATGAATGCATGGCCTTGGAAAATTATATTTTCAGTTAGAAGTACTAAAGGTGGAAGATTATGTAAGATTTCAGTTGGCCTGCACTGATAATGACCTAGCTCTCTGTTCCTGATCCAGATCTTGGCCTGGTTTCCCCAGCTGACTCGAGCCTCTTTGCACTAGGAAGGATGGCAAATAGCCTTAAGACAGTCCTTCAGTGAATCACGCTGGAGAACTCCCCGCAGGAAAAAGAATTTTCTAGTGTTCCAAATCTGGTAGATACAGATTTGTGTTACTCCAAATCTGCATAAATAGGGATGGAAAGGATATAGTGGGGGCATCCAAGGGCAGGAGCATTGGGGATGTAAAGCAGAGTAAATAATTGGAATATCTAAGAGTGGGTAAAATTCTCAATGAAACCCAAGAGAGAGTCCTGCTTAAAAAAGCTGTACTGTGTTTTCAGGGTTTAGAAGTTCTTTCAGTCATCTGGGAGGTACAATAAGTAACAGGACTTCAATGTGCAGCAAGTCAGCCTTCATGTTTTTCCTCATGAGATTGAGTAATTGCTTTTCCATTTTAATAATTAACAGCATTTTGTTAAAGAGTTGCACAAGAGACAAAACTACAAAAGAAACGTGCCAATAACTTAATAGTTTATTAGTCAGTCAACAATATTACAAATATTTAAAAATTACTTAATATAAATAGTTGGCAGCAAACTATTCCATTACAGAGTTAAATTACCAGTACAACAGACAGACTGGAGATTTAGACACCTGGAAGATAACAGTAAAACAAACTAAAATATTTAACAAAAAAATTTTAAGCTGAAGGCGATTACCTAGTGTCCATAAAAGCATGGGTTCTCTTTTTATTTAGAAAAAAATAAAAAACTGCTTTAACACCCCATTAGGAATACAAAATAAAATCAACTGAAAATATTAATTTGCATATCAAAGAACCATTTATAATTACAATCCAAACACTCCATAAACCACTTGTGCGATTCTATACAGAAACTCGGAATTAGAAACTAGTTGCTTTAATATTACAAAGATTTCAGCTCCAAAAATAATTCAACATAAAATAAACTTTAGCAATTAGCGTCATAAAATTATATATTTCCACATAAAAATACAAAATAATGTTAATGACAAGAATATGAAAAATTATTCCAAGTATTTTACTACTATTAAAATAAAATAAAAACCAAAAAAACAAAATAGAAATATGCATGAAAAAAGTCTCTCCTTTTGTTAGCAAAACACTATCCAAAATAACTACAATCATTTACATCAGTACAAAGATTTCTGGATTTAAAAAATAGTTGCAATGACAAAAGGGGTATCTTTTCTGACAGTAAAAAATGACACTGTGGATAAAATCTGCAAAATATGCAATGAAAAAAATAAATTTGCATTAAAAAGGTTTACACTGTTATTTTTTTATACAAACATTAGAAACAGTATTGCACATCACAACACAGAATCGAGGTTAGTCAGCCTTCCAAAATGTGTTATATTCAAGTTTTGTAGCATCTTTGAGGAGAGGCTTTGTGCAGCCAGATGCAACAGGGATAAAATATCAAGTGTTTTCCATACACAAATATATAAATGCTAAATGTTTCCTTCTTAACAAAAAGTGTGGATTTTTAAAGATTTTTTTTCCTCCACGGTCATACTCATGGGCAGCAATATGCACATTTGGGGAACAAAAGTGAAGAAGCTTTAAAAATACAAAAATACAATCAAACTAACTAGCAATCTTCTACAAAAATAGTAAAATAAATATGATCTGTAAAAAAAAATAATCAAATACAGTGTTCAACAGTTAGAAAATAAGAACTTATTAGATAAAAAAAGGAAAAGAAAAAGAAAAAAAAAGAGGTGGTGCAGGGTATGATGACCATAAGTTGAATTGCTCCAGAAATGAAGTGACAAGTAAAATCAGACATTTTATTTATTTTTACCCATGCCAAAAAAGGGCATCCCTGTTTCTTCCCCTTGTGACTTACTTACGTAGTTCCACTTAAACAGGGAAAGCGATTTTCAACATCTCCAATTATGTCAATTTTTCACTGTTTTCATATTAGTGTTCAGTATTTAATATATTTAAAGGCTCTTCAACTTTAAACATTAAGCAGAAAATATGAAAATAAAGTTTAAAAAAATCTGCAGAATTAAATTATATCTAAATAATTAACATTGCAAAACTACTGATTTCTTTTCTAAATTCCAAAAATTGAGGTATAGCAAAGGAGATGTCATCAGTCAAAAAAAGTGTGCCTTAAAATAGCTGACTGTTGGAAAAATCTCTCACAGAGATATAAAAATAGTGCATAACAAATGTCAAAATGGATCAAGGTTTGGCAGGGTTAAGGTTAAAAAAGAATACTCCAAAAAATCTGGAGGATCATGGTTAGGTAACAAGTAGGGAACATTGACAAATAAATTAGTAAAAAGCTCTTCTTAAAACAGCATCAACTTTAAACATTAAAAACTTGAACCACAGCCACAATAAAACAGCAGTTAGACATGAACCACATATTGTACAGTACAAAAAAGCACACTGTAGACAACCAACATAAGATCAACACTTTGCTTACATGAAGGATTGTCCCAAGGGATTGCAAAGAACAACACCCTTGTAATTTCAACTCTAGCATCAGACTCTTATTTCTGCATTACAGCATTTACTGCTGAGTGTTTGCTTAGGCTGCAGAATAACTGTTTGTTCCTTTAAAAAGTACGGGCTAGTTGCATTAAAAATGCTCTGAGATAGACAAAAGCACTGCTAAGATTTTCTTTTAGTGTTCAGTTAAATATTGCCTCTGTCCTAACTACATTTGTTTTTCAAAATCTGCAAGCAACGTCGTTAGTAGAACTCCTTCATTAAAATAAAAAGACTATCCTTGACTGTCAAGTAGCTACTTCTCATGCAACAGTGACCCCGGTTTGACAGAAGACCACAACGCACACAGGTCAAACATATAAGCAAGGCTTTTTTAAGCCAAATTTCACTGTTGTCTTAAAGGTAAAAATTTAGTTTGTTATGCAACTAGCCGTCTGTATATTACACCTTCTCCATTTTGACTTTACTTAGGATTTAATTTCTAAAGCATTATGCATTCTCATATATGTCTATTTTTGTATGCATTTGTCATGGGTTTCACATTTGGTGACTGGTTAGCAGTGTGCTGGCCATCTTTGGTTTGTAGAGGAAATCTTAACCATGAACAATCAAGGGGGCTTAAAAGAACTTTTTAAATGCTAGCTTTTTACTCAAACTTCTATCTATACTACATCACGCCACATTAAGTAGAAGCACACATCACAAAATTGCACAGGGATTACAATATTACATCCAGTCTGCATAAAATTGAATTCCACTACTGACCAGGTCACAAAATGGCTGCACTTTCTAATCTAAAACTAATTTGCATATTGTACACATGTAGGACATTTTTTTACTTCAGTCACAATAATGCATGCAAGTTTGTTTTTTGTAAGAAATTTTGTAAATTTGCTCATGCTACCTAGTTTCAAGAGAGCCTTTTTTTTTTGAACATTTGCAATAACTCACCTCTTGTTAATTAATAGTTCTAGTGCATGCATATGGTGTATACAGGTAAGTAAACATGCAATTTTTTCACATTCTAAAACTATGGCAGTTTAGGCCATATTGTGCTGCCTGCATTTAATCTGTAATGCAGTGTGTCTTAAACGTTTCAATCCCGTATTAATAGGTGGCATTACACATAACACCTATATAGCAGCAAAGCTAATACAGCTTGTGATTAAAAATGTTTAAAAATAGCTAATAAATCAGATTATCTTGAGGTATTATTTCTTGCAAGTCAAAATGGAGAGCAAAAAATCAACCCTAACTTTTAGTTTATGTATACACTGAAAATAGCAACAACAATAAAAATAAGCTTTTGTAGCAGACATATTCCATCTTCACTATTTTGCTACCTTTGGTAAATTACTGGGGCAGATCTTGAAGTTAAAAACCCATGTTTAGAAATAAGTGCACGCTTCACCCACTAAATATAGCAGCAGACTGTGTGCCCCTACGCAAAAACATTCTCATATCTAGTTTTAACTTTACATATAAAAATAACTTGGAGAAAATACAAAAAAACATTTTATTTTAACATGAAAATATCACAAAAATTAGTAAGCCTGAGATGTAGGGTTTTGGTGAAAAACAAGAGGCTTGTAGTGTTTTGGCTGCTGATAAAGATGCATGTATTGATAGCTGGGGTGAAAAGCAGAAGAATGCACTTATTTCTTCTGCATGTCAGTATCTTCAAACACAGTAAGCCACATGCACCCTTCTCTCCTTATGTAGATGCTGGTTCACCATGTTTAATTCCAGCGGAAGTGGATCTGACGTGGGCGGTCAGCCCCCTCCTTTACCAATGGCTTATGGAATTCACGTCCTGCACGAGAGTGGATATTTGCCCAACAAAACTCACAGTAATACTGCAGGCAAGTGACATTGGCACAAAAGAAAGGAGCAAACTTCCCACCGCACCGCGCACCCTGGCACTCGTCACACATCTGGTCATCCAACACGTATGGCTTTACCTCCACCTGTTGGAGCAAAACAGAAACAATTCCCATTAATAACTGTTTCTCCTTGAAGTTGTATGAAGGCATTCATTTTTCTCTGGTTTAAAGAAGAACCTCAAAAAACCCCCTGAAGTCTGCAGTCAGTCGTACTAACACCTTTATATAACTGATCAGTTATTATTTATCACCTACAGACCCATCCATACTGCAGAACACCTCAAGGCAGATCTTTAGAAGTACACTGTGCATATAGTTAACAGCTACATCAGCAACTTCCCCTAATTTACCCTGGGAGAGAGTTCTTTGCAAATGATATTATGGATGTAAGTGTGGAAAAAAACACATTCACTTAAAGATCTCCCTACTGGAAATCAACATGACAATTAATTCTACATGGTTTAGCAAAAAAATAACTGAGCATATGAGACTACCCTTTAACATAGATTATTTTTTTTTAAGTACAAGTGTCTCTGCAAGTACTACATTTGTGTGCAAATTAAAAGTACTTTCTGCAAGCTGTAATGCAGATCTTTTAGAAGAGCTGTTCACTGTAAATTCACTCCCTATTTTTAAAATATGGTCAAATTTGGCACTACCAATTTTGGTAATCTATTACTTTCTCTTTCTGTGGCTTTGAACTGTATAGGAATTTGTATTCAATAGAATTCTGAAAATATTTTTTAAAGATCATTTTGCAAGTCTACAGACAGCTACAAACACCTGTCTTACACAGCTTCTCTCTCCCAAACTCATCTGACTGCCAGAGTGGAAAAGTGGCAGGAGTCCAGTGATAAATATGCATTATGTCTTTGCATAACTGTACTGCTACAGACTGCGATCAGACAGGAAGAAATACTTCATAATAAAACACAAAATGAGTTGATGCAGTCATTAAGGAATGTATTGTTGTATTCCACATTTTCCTCACTGCTGCATAAGATTTTTATCCTTGGATACTAATGCCTCAGAAGATCGCTACATACAGACATTGATTGTATGCTCTATACTCAGACAGAATACACCTGAAATACTAAGAACTTTAAAATGATACTTTTTTCAGTGTATTTCCAGAGGAAAAAATTTACATATCCAGCTCCCTGCCCTGAAGTTTTACAGCTGAATAGGCTTCATGTTCTTAGCTTCAGAAGTAGAGGCCATCCTAGAAATGTCAGAGTGTCTTCCAGTAATCTAGATTCAGTATGAGTTCTTATTTCACTACAGTGACCTGCCTTATCACCAATTACACTCAAACTTTGCAATAAACAGGTACCTTACGCAGTAACTGTGTTCGTGGCTCAGAATTACTGAAAGCATGAAGCAGCATTTATTTCAAGCTTCAGTGCACTAATGCACCAAGATCAGTACGAAGATGATTTCAAAAATATTAGAGAAGCACTTTGGGGAATAGAAATATTACATGACATGGATGCAGACTGCTGGCATATGAAAGTTAACAGCATTTTAATGAATTGTTTGGAGTTGAAGCTTCAAAGAAATGTTTGGAACTGAGCTTTCATACATGATAAAACAGGATAAGTACTTTGCTGAAGAAAAACATCTGTTAGACAAACTAAATATACCTACACATCAAAAGAAGTGGAGAGAAGCTAAAGAGAACTTAGTTAAGGAAGAAGTTAAGATCACAGACAATGGTCAAGTGACTGTGGCACTAAGATTTCCAATTAAGGTCAGAAAAGATATGTGCAAAAAATGCTCTAAATACTTTGAACTGAAGTTCAGAAGGATAAACAGGTGTACTGCAAAATTTAGCAATTGAAAAAGATTTCTACACAGACAAAACTGGTTATGAAAAGAATGTGAAAGGACAGCAGACCAACAGAAACTGGATATAACTGGTATGGAAAGGCAATGCTGAGGTAAAGGGCAGAACAGGCTCTGCCTCGAGGACTTCAGTGAGATACAGACTGTATTACCTTCCTGGCCAACATACACAAACACCTCAGGAGAAGGCAGTACCCAAAGCAGGACTGTCTTCCTCATTTACAAAACTAGTGGTTTATAGATTTATACTCACTGTTTGTTCATGTATTAATCAGCAGTAGCACTAATTTCAGAGTATTTTCAGAGCCTGAAAAGGCATTAGTGTAAAAGCTTCATGGAGGTAAAAAAGTATTTCTGAAAATAGCCTTTTTCATACTTTCAGCTAAGAATCAAGATGTTCCCTAAAATAATGCTCTTTTCTATGACTCCTCAGTAATGCAAATAACTGTGTGGTAATAAATATATGTAATTAAATAAATAAGGATTGACCTTATGGTTTAATTAAAGAAGATGATTTAAAAAGTATAGATTAACCCTCCTCTCAGGTAAACAAAGAAGTTCATAAACCCTCCCCATCCTGAGAGTTAAAGACAAGTTTATTAACATAGTTAAGATTTGGGACTGCTGTATTTTGCCAGTGAAACACCTCAGGAGTAGCACACATTGAGTACTGTTTTTATAAATTAAGTTTTAATGGATATAAGTCAAATACTGTGCTTCTCACATATAGCATTTGCAGTAGATTTTGTGTTGGTTTTTATTTTCCCCCAGGCTCCAAGAGCCCTGCAGTATTCCATCACCCATTAAGAACCTACATCCTTTTCCTTCAAACAGCAAGCATTGTCATTTCAGATGCCTGCTTGGCATCCAAAGAGCCCTTAAGATTCTGGTGACCTATCATAAAAAAACAAAAAACAGCAAAACAATGTATGTGCAGCTGCAGCCTTCAAAGTCACGATCATGCCTTCTCTTACAAGATGGCACTGCCAGTCTACAATACAGCTCTCTACTGCAAAGGACACACTTCCCATGGGAACAGGAAGACCAAGATTAAAGTTACCCCATGGTTTTACAAGGTACAAGTCCATGTCTCGCATGGGAGACATGGGAGGGAGACATAATTTGGATTGGAGCCAACTCCATATCTCAATTCTCAAGTCAGGTGACTTCACAGACAAATGCCCATTAGACAGTTCCTCAAAGAAACTTAGTAATACTCAATTTTGAAGCTAAATGACTCATTTGGCATTTCTTTGGAGGAAATTCTGGATTCTGGTCCTTACTCCCATTTTGTCCAAATACTCAAATGCAAGATGATTAACAGTTTTATATCCCCTCCCCCAGTCCCAGTGTCTAGGCCATTTTTTCTGTTACATAAGTATCCAAAAGGCAGGTGTAACTCAGGACAGCTGCAAGTCACAAGGATAGCAATCCCATTACCAAAATATAGCCATCACATCTAATTTGAAGCCTAGATGACTCCCTACAACCACACTCACTCATCCTCTGGGAAGGACTGTGTCTGGGGATTTCAGCTCATAAGCAAGCGGTATTTGAGACACATACATAAAGCTGAATTACTCTATTTGAAAGGAGAGAAGTACATGCTGCCTCCATAGAGCAGACTTCTGTTAACTGTACTACTTTCTTTTTCCTGTGCCTTTGATCTGTAGAGGAGACTGGACCTTGAACTACTTTACTTACTTGACCCTTCTTCCCATAAGACCATTTTTTTTTTTTTTAAGAACACCTATTAATGCCAGACTATCTCTGCAGCTCTTGATAGCAAAACTAGTGACCCTTAAAACTGATATAATTTAGATGCCACTTTTCTTTGCTACTCTTATACTTCTTATCAGGAGTTATGAAGTTCACTAGTCTTCTTAATATAAGTTAGTTTTACTTTTCCTAGGAATAAGCATCTGTAACAAATAGAAATATGCACTGGTAAGTACTAAGAAGACTTTCAAACAGAAAAAATAAGACCTTTCGTATTTTCTGTGTTGAGCCTGAACAACTTTCTGAACACTGACAATTATGGCTGAAATTAAGGGCAGTTTTAAGTATCAAGCTAATCTGAAGCCAATGAATACTAGAGTTTCTTATGAATGACAGAGGAATTATCACAGTATTTGGTTTCATTAGAAAATGGGAGAGAAAGAGATTTTCAAGCCCTTTGCCTGTACACAGCAAAACAAGGAACTCCAGAATGGAAAGAACATATGGTCCAACATATGTCAAAGGAACAGAGTGCTGCTCTGTGGAAACATGTTGTTCGTTTGGGGGCATTCAGGCATAGTCCTGAAAGTAGTGGAGTTACATGGATGCTAAAAAAATAAAGAAGCTGGCTTGAAAGCAAATCACATGCAATGCTACCACACTCTGAGAAGTTTCTCTACAGAGCAAAACTCTTTTTTAAAATTTCTGTGTAACTTACTCGTTTATCAATATCGCCATGCTGAAGTTGAACAAACCGAGCACTGATGGCAGCAATGTAACTCTGCTGATTGGAAAAAGCAACACGTCCAGCACCTTTTGGGTATTTCAGCTCAGGGTCAGTGTCAATTCCTGCGTAACAAACTCCCCCGTAGAGACGGTCCATGATCATAGCCAATTCCACTATTAAGAAACAAAACAGCATTTATTCAAACTATTCTCACACTCATGTAGCTTAGTACAGTCATGTCTAAAAATACTAGAAAATTTAATTTTAATTATCAATTTTACAAGAGCCAATGAAACAGTAATAACAATATTAAAAAATATTAAAGAAATCATATTAAATAAGCTATTAATGACTTAACAGACAGATCTTTCAGACTATGGGTACATATATCCAAGGAACAATGGAATTGTATGCTCTCAATAACGTGGAACTAGAATTCCAGGGCAATTTTCTTCAGAGGATTACAGCAAAAGAGTTTTTGGGCAGGCATTGGAATGTAAGGTGTATAAAATAGATCCTCATGCCACAAATTCTTGGTACATGTTCTCTGGCTGTCCTAATGCAATGTCCTGCTTGAATTTAAAGATGTAGTTAGCATCTTTTCATCAGCCACACAGAACTTGATTATCTCTACAGTACTATACTTACCATAGATACCAAAGTTCAGAGAAACAAAAATTTCAAATTTTACAGATAAGTACCTTGGCAATCCTCTGACTGCCAGGTTATAGTGAATTCAGTTGCAATTCACTGGGGTGGAAAACACTGATTTTTCAGAATTAGCATCCTCTGTATTAGGATATAGAGGTGTCTGCAGTCCTTGATGTTCAATAGCTGTTTGAAGAGTCTCCTTAAGTTTTATTGCTTTTGTGAAGTCATTATTCTTATTTCACAGTGCCATAAAAGTTTCATTTTCACATATACAGGGCATTTGCGAGCTGAGCATAAGAATGCATCCATTAAATTTATCACAACATTCAGCACAGTAATATGGAGCACTGGACTGAATTTAAAGAAAAATTAATCTGTATTTGGAACATACTGTGTTTACATTCATTTACAGAGCTTGCATTACAGTCAAAAGTAAAGTCTTAAAAGTAATATACCAAAAAAGCTTGAGCATTGCAGGTCCAAGATAGAAAAATTTAAGATCCTTTGTATCTCAATTTTTTCTCGGTTTTCTTACATCTTTCATCTAAAAGTTCATCCTTCTCTAAGAATAAAATTCATTACTAGCTGTGAAAGACTAATGAAATCCAGAAGCCATTCTAATAACAAATGGGATTTGAACTGCTGTATGGTATGCTTCTACTTCCAACATTCACTGCAACCTACTTACTAAAAGGCCACCTAAAACATTGTAAAAGGCTACTGCAGACAATCTGAAAAAGCAGACTAACCAGGCTCTACTCAACCATTCCACAGCTACAGAAACATTTATTTTTTCCTTCACACCTCTGGCAAGAGTCTAGAAAGAGTCCTGCAATCTCATATAATGTTGTGCCATAAAAGATTGTGCTAGCTCTCTGAATTTCTTCCTTTTTCCTCTATGCCTAGTTGTTCAAGTACTCTGTCACTGGTGTTTGTGCGTGTACCCTGATAGCAGCAGAAGAGTAGCTAATGCACAATGACAAGCAGGTACAAATACCACTCCATAGTCATGGAGCAGGACAGAGATGTTTCCATAGCATTATTTTATGCCTCTTGTGATACAGCTTACACTACAGCTATAAAGAGGTTAACACTTTCCAGCAAATCTCAATGATGAATTGTGATTTATGGCCAAACCTAGACAGTAGAAAAATTTAATAATACATGAATATTGTACTGCAGTTAGAACTACCAAGACTGTTCAATTTATATTTATCTATATCTATCCATACATAGCTACAAAATAATAATCATAGTACAAATTATTTCTAATAATTTCTTACTTTACAAAATTGCCACAGATTCTACTCACCAGCTCTTAATGGTCTAGGGACTCCTCCAACAAAAATTGTTTTCCGAGGATCAAGTGGCTGCGAACCATCCATCACAAAGTCACTATCACTTAGATTCCAGGGACGGATCTGAACCTATTAAATTGGGAAAGAAAATAGTATCCTACTTTAAGTTTCACTACAATGTGAAAATATGTTCATCATTCTATAAAAATTGTCAGTCATAACCTCATTAGTGTAGCATCTCTTGTTCCTTTGTTTTAATTCTATTAATTCAAAATACTACAATTTTAAAACAATCAAAGCGTTCCAGATGTTGAGCTCTGCCAACAGAAGTTTACTTCTGATTTTTTTCATCTTCATGATTTCCAATGCTGCTTTAGACAGATGGCAGCCATAGCCTGCAGGCCATTGACTGTGTACTTACTGGCTTGTCCTTGATAGTGGGGCTGGAAACACACAGATAAAGCTTTCCATCTTCTTCAATGCAGGCATCAATCAGGGCCTGTACAGAACTCTCTTCTTGGAACAGGAGGAATGCATAACCTGGAAAAAAAAACCAAACCAATTGGTTGATTTTGTCTTATGTTTATTTTACAGAATCATCTTTGCCATTCATTTTCCATACAAAAGAAAGTCAAACCAGTTCTTTTGTATTAGTCATCTTCTTTAACTATGTACTATGGTTGCCATAATTAACAGAACTTCCATCTGTAAAGTAACTGTCAGATGAGACTAATAACCAAATAAAAGCAAACATGTCTACTCTATCATGCACTGTAAGTCTAGGCTAAACACCATTCATTGGCTGCAATGGACATTACACAATGAAAATCCGACTTGGCACAAAGGACTAATCTCTATTCTGGAGATTAGATCAAAGTATTTTATTACGTAAGTGACCCAGCAAACCTTTCAAACACTACAAAAAAAAAAAAAGAGAATTAAAATGCTTATTTGATGCTACATAAAACCAAACTGAAAAGCAAAGAACTTGACACATTACTTTCACAGTTACAGTATGAGATACATTAAATTTGTTACTTTACAAATAACCCAATAGTGTAATTAGGGTTGTATTCTAAAACAAACTTTAAAGGGACCATAACTCACATATCTTTCTGAGATTACTACCAAGTTTAGAATTTTCACACAAAGTTATGTTTTATGACTTTGATGGAGAAGTAAATGCTGAAGCAGCTGCTCTAGAGAGGGCTTGGGAAAAGGGATCATGGATGCTTTACCAAGCCTTTTGGAAATCTTGCTGTATTTCTGAGAGAAGCTAATTAACCACCAGCCACTTCTTACTGCAAACAGACACTGTAGCCATCAAGGTAAAGGTGGTAGGGTGTATCTTGAAGACCATTAAAGAATCAATGCATTAACAATGTAGGATTTAAGAATGCACAACTGATTTTAGACATGTGGGAATAAGAAGATGATTTTAAGAAAAAGCTGTAAGGTCTATACTGGTCCTTCAAATAAGTTGTACCTTATTTCTTACCCCTGATACCACAGTCCCATCACAGCTATGTAAAAAAGGACACACAACAGGATTTTATGTATTCTATATTTTTATTTTTATCTTATTTAGTTTCATAACAAGTATGTCATAGGCAAACTTTGGACTTGGGCTAGAGCATTTTCTTGTGAAGTCTATTCTTCACAGCTGAACTGTAATTTTTTGATGATGACCTGTTTAACTTAAGTTTAATCAGCAATAACTTAGATTCAAAATCTGTTTTAATGGGGATATATTACAGTATTTATCACAGAATTTAAAATCCATATATTACCTATGCAAAACTCAGTGAATGAGGGCATGTGCCAACTGGCATGGGTGAGATAAGCTCCATGTAACTGTCCTTACTTGCTCAAAAGGACATATACATTCCAGTTTGAATGGAGAGCCCAGTACAAGAATGATGGGAGTGCAAAAACTTGATTAATCAAAGAGTTAATTGCACATGATACCATCTAAGGAATCAGACATACAAAGACTCTCCAGATACTGATTTTTCATCAGTTCTTCTCCTAATGTAGTTCAAAGGTACTGCCATATAGCTCCAGATATACAAGGTTGATTAAATGCCTCCATATAATCTACCACCTCTCTGTCTGCAGCTATTAACATGCTTAACTGCAGCAACTTGCAAAAAGATAGAAAATTCAAGTACAAGAACTCAAGGAGTGATAAAGATTATTACAGATTTCACAGACTATTCTCAGTTGGATGGGACACAAAGTTCTCCGAGTCCACCTCTTAAGTGAATGGCCCATACAGGGACTGAATCCACAACTTGGATTGTTATTAGCACCATGCTCTAAACAACTGAGCTAATCTGAGGATCACCTCATACTACCACTCCTGACATGGAAAGGAAAGTAATAGAAAAAACACACATTAATACTGCCTGAAAAACATGTACTCATGTCTTTGTTTATCCCACTTAATTAAAAGCCTCAGAAAGCCTTGTGTCATGAGCTCAGCTGTACTATTCCCCTCTAAAGACAAAGTTAGGGTATAGACTGTACCATCAGACTGGTCTGTCTGTAGTTTTTCTCCACAGCTCTAGACCTTCCATGATTTCCAATGCTCACTAAAGAGATGAATTGGTGAGCACCGGAACAGAAAGCGCATCAGGTAAGTTTGAAAAGCCGAGATGATTGAAGAGTCCTACCACATTAAAACGTCTCATGGTATTCTTTAAAAATTTTATCTTGGTATTCATTTAAAGAACAAATCAAAAGCAAAGCGTTCTGGACTAGATTCATGCTAACATGATTTTCTTAGCAAGGACAAAAGTTCTTTATTTCATAGTAGTATGAAAGTTTAGCAGAGGGAGAAAATATGCTTCTTGTTATGCATATTTTGTGTAGAAATCGGAGAGCAGCTTTAAGTTTTATCAACCTCCAGCTAACTCCTGTCATTAATGGCTTAGAGGAGGAGTCAAGAAAAATCAGTGCAAGCCAGCGTGGCACTGCCCATGTACTGCCATGGCAGTAACTGCAGTGGTATTTTGCATTGGGGCTGGTTCCTCCAATGTCCTGACAGACTCTCCATAGTCTGAGGGCACTAAATGGCCTCAGTATAGTGCAATTCTTGCCTAGAGACTGCTGCACCTTAACTTAAATCAGAAAGAATCAGTCCAAGCTGCAGGTTAATACAGACAATGGATCTACACAGCCCATCTTTCAGTTTTTCCATTTAGTCGTCTTTGATGGAGAATAAACTCCAAAACACATTTGAGGTGAAAAAATGTGGTGCTGCACTGTATTTGTGAGACCCGTGTATCTAGTCTTTTAGATATCCTCAGTCTGGGTAAATGAATCAAGCTCAATGTGCTTATGTTACGGTGACCTGAATTGCCCTCTGTACTTCACTGGCTGTACTGGCCAGATTTCCATTGAAAGCTTAGACACTAATCACACATGAAGATACCTGCAGTTATTTGCCTGAATCCCAAGTTTGATCCTATTCAGTGTGATCAAAGTAGCAGGTAACAAGTTCAACAGAACTTGTATGGACCTGGGGTTTTGCTTCTGAAACTAGAAGTAGAACATTTCCAACTTGAGTTTTTCAGCTAGTCAGCTCTGAGTTAGCAGTTGGGAACCTTGAAGAAAGAAGTTACAACTGTTGTCATACAAGGCAGCAGAAACAACCAGTTAGATTAAGGCTGGGCACACTGTCCTGTTTAAATCAGATTATCCTCCCAGACAGACTATAAATAGTACAGAGGTCACAAACAACTGGACATATTTTGGAAAGCATTTTCTGAATTTCCATATCTTTATGGCACCATTTCTTTCTGAGCTTCATTATCAGAAGGAGGAGTCCTCAACCCAGCAAGTTACTTTGGACATGTGTATTGTTTCACAAATAAGCGTATTTGCCAACTACGTAATAACATGAGTTATGATAAACAGTGACAAGTCAGAAAGGAAGGAATTCTGCATCATAGTTGGCAGATCACTGTTACAGACTTTGTACTTTGAGCTCAACTGAGGGTTTTTTTCAGAACAGAGCTTCCTTGTAGGATTGGTGTAAAGTTGTAAAAATTCCTGTTATGTTTCTATCTAATTTTGTGGTGAACCAACACAAAATGTAATTAGTTAAGAACAAGCAGTTGGTGTTTCTCAGGAGGCAGCCAGCCTGGATGGATCAGGAAACTTTCTGAATTTCTTTCAGTAAGGAAACACTTATTATGAGCTTGGCCTTCCCTCAGGACCTTCTGTAAGCAGAGAGCTTGGAAGGAAGCACAGTCTGGAAAACTGAACAGTAACAAAAAAAATCAAAAACAAAACAGGCTCCATCTCTTCACCACAGAGAAGACTTAATCAGTCCAGAATGGCCTAATTCTTTGAAAAGTAATACTATAGCAAATCTCTACTGAAACTGAACAAAGAAAAATATAGACACTGAATTAATTTCATACAGGGTGACAATTTCGAAAACGGAGATTGAAAATAATAAAAAACATTAATTCCCTGAACTAATATAGTATGTATTTCTCAACTGGTAATTAATGATTGATCTCAAAGCTTTATTTTGCCTATCCTTAGCCATTTCAGACATCTTATTAATATATGTATAGATGGTTCTTGTCTGTTCACACAAGTAGTACCAATGAAAGACAATTTTTAATTAAATTCTTCTACAAAATAATTATGGGTCGTATGTATTGCGTTGAACAAAAGAGGTATGTACACAATAACACTCAGCAGTTGTATGTTTCCAGAGTATTTACAAAGAGAAATCAACACTGTATTTTAAATGTGTTAGGCTACATACAAAAAAATACTGAATAATGCAGCAAACTAAAAATTAGGCTGAAGCATTAAGATAGAACATTAAATGCTTTTATTTTTCAAGTAAGGATCAGTTAATCATGGGAAATCAACTTAGCACTTGGGTTGCAAATGCTTCCTGAATTAATTAGATCAACACACTGAAGTTCTTGTATTTGTATTCTCTGCCTTTAAGAAGCTCTACTTACAACACAGTTTGGGTTTTTTTCTTACTGCAGTAATTATAAACAACCCAAATACATGAAAAACCTTTATCAAATAAGGACGTCTGAAAATACATCCTTAAGATGCTCAGATGATGAGATAGGACTATCTCCTTGGAAACAAATGCCAGAATCCATTCCTTTCAGGTAAGAATATATTACATCTTCTGTCTTCTATATATTCATCACAGACTCTGTGAGATGCATCTTCTTCAAAGAGTTCCTTGGGAATTACTCTTGGTAATTTATGAAGAGAGATGCAGTCTAAGATAATCAAATTTAACTTGACAATAGCTTTGTGGGCTGGGCTGACAATCAAAAAAGCCAAAGTCTCTTTGTTTGTCTTAGCATTTCCATGTAACATTCATAAATGTTATTCAAATGCTTTCAATTCCATTTCCAACTCTTCAGAGGGCCCATCGGGGATAATAATCCTGTCTTTTCCCCATGTTAGATGCACAGATAAATAAAGAATCAGTTTACAAAAGAACTATACCTACATTTGTCACTTCCACAGAAGGAATGAATTGCTGCATTCTCTACAAAATCAATAATTTGTGCATTGCTTTCATGTCTAGATCACACTTCTGCATTTATTTTATATGTAACAATACATGGCTGTACATGTACAGAGATATCCTACGTGACTTAACTACTTGATCTACAGAATGGTTTTTCCAACACTTTGTAAGTAATAGTAAAAAAATCTAGTAAAACCTAGTAATGGTAAAAAATCTAATCTAACAGCAACACTAGAAATGATTTTTTAAATATAAAAATAAATATTTTAACTATTTAGCAAATAGATTAGAGCTCCAACAGGAAGTTCACATCCTAAAAGTGAGAGATGCATATTTGATTATCTTGACCAGATAAGCAAATGCATCCTGCCTTTAACTTCCTGGGATAATATTTATCTAAGATTTTGTCTTTAAAATTTTGATAAAATCTCAGTTTTGGAAAATAGACAGAAATACAAACACAGAAATGATGATCAATGATGCATACAACTACAGAGAGTTGACCTGATCAGGCTCAGTAACAAAACAACAGGTTTTAGATTCAGTATGTAAAGGAACCACACCTGGCCCTGCACTGAAACATTTAACTGTTCACAGGGCCTCTACATTACACCCTTTGGAAGAAGATGAGACAGTTTCCCAGAGCAAGATTTGCACTCAGTAAAGGTCAAAACCTTCTAACTCTCTTACCTTTTGGGGGAAAATAGGATTTGCTCTCTGCTTTGTGAGGCCAGTCTACTACCAAGGGCCCAAATCGTCTGAAGCTGGCAGTAATTTCATCTAAAAACATGTAAAATAGTTGCAATTAAAGGAAATTACATAACTCAATGAAAAATACTATCAAGCAAAGACCTTTGCTTCTAGCAAAGGCAGACATTTCATGGGAAGAAAAACAAAACAAAATTTACAAGTTTCATAAACAAAAGACCTAAATAGATGCATCTTCCAGAGTGTTGATATTTATACAACGCATTTCTGGTGATTTTAATCGTACATTTGATTTTTATTGCTTAAAAACATCAACATTTCAGAAGCATATGGGCAACTAAAGCCATTCGTGAAAACTTACGTGGGACTTCCCTAAATTCAAATCAGAATCTGGTTTGAATGAAATCAAATAAATTTACTGTTTAGTGATGTACAGTTCAGAGCTTCGTAAGTAGATATTTATATACCAAGTAACACCACAATTAACATGCTAGCAGTTTCCTATATATAGGAAATCTATACAGGATATCTGCCCTATAGCAGAAACTATGCATGTATCAGAGACAGAAATTTAAAATTGTCTATTTAGAGGTGCTTCCAATAACCATGAATAGACTTGTTGCAACGTCTACTATGCCTCTTGCACAACTTTCTGAGATTTTCTATCCCTGCCACACCTACATGTCAGTGACTGGAAAAGCCTTGGCCGTGGGTTAAAAATACTCTAAACTATATAAAAGCAGCAACTCAAACACAAGTATGGCCAGTATCTTTCAGTCATATCCTGCCATCATCATATAAACAGGGAGGAAAGAAATAAAATGTATTTCCATGTGTTTTTAATTACCATTAGTATTACAGGCAACTGTGCTGAAGCTTATCAAAAGAAATCCCTTAGTAGATTATAGGAGGCATCTCAATGAAAATGGAACCAAAACCTGGTCTTTCCATGTCTGAAAGTTAATTAAACGCAGTCAGCATATTTGGTTTCATGTTATTCTAGGATTACCATGAACCTCCTAACAGGGCTTCCATTTACATTAGAAAGTTAACATGCAATTTACATTTATCTGCACAGGAGAAACCTCATACTAAACAGCACAATTACGTCACATCACCACTGGTGTACAAAGCAATTTCAACTGGCTAACAATCTGAGTTTCTGTAGTACAGACCCTGTTCAATGCATCAAGAGTGCTCTGCTGCCTGACCTTGCTCTGCCTAAGTTTCTCTATTTCTCATCAGGGATAATATTAACCCTTCTGTATCACTGCTGAGATCTTCAGGTAATAGTAAAATAGAATATGAAATTCATTTACAAATGGAAATTTCCTATGCCTACAGAATGAAGCAGGCACACAGAGGAGGGCTAAGATGTATTTGAAAGGAATATGCAAGATAAGCAGGAACATGCAACTCTAATCTTCAAGTGCAGAATCGGAAACAACTGCACCATCCCAAAACCAAAAAAGATTATACTAAGCTCAACACACCCATCAACTTACATAAAGAACAAATAGTTACAGCATTTTGCACAACATTATTTTGCTGACTGGCTTATTTTTACTACTTAAGTCAGGATTTTCATGACCTGTTTTTGTTTCTCCCTCTAAACATAGTCTGCTCGGTTTTCAGGCTGCTCACCTTCATCAATATCCGGTGGAAGACCTCCAACGAACACTTTCCGAGAAAAACGCTCAATTCGTTCTCCGTTCTGGTGAGCTGAATAGCAGGTAGGGGAATTCAACACTCCAACTTGATCACTGTGACCATCATCCAGCAAGCCATCATCTATTGGGAAGAGGGAAGAACGGCCTTAAAAAGAAAAGATAATAATGTACATTAAAATAACTTTGTGGCAGTACATGATTTTGTAATTTTAAGGAATGGGGAATAGCAGTCTAGAGAGTCAAAATGAAAACACCAAGATATTAGAAAAGTTGACATTAGCTTAAAGAAAAATTAGGAGAATGAAAAAATGTGTTAAACTTCAAAATGGAATTTCAAGATTGCCAGCTGACATCACTCTAAGTGTAATACTTCATATTACACTATATGGTAGTTGCTCTGCTGCATCCAGTAGATAAGTGGCAATTTTGTTTTAATTAAAGGGTCTTATTTACAAAAAGAAAATATTACTGATTGCTTAAGTGAGTTTTTTAGTCTGCCTTTGGTTTAGCTTCAAGGTAAATTGGTAACTTCCTCCACCTGAATGACTACAGTGTGTCTAAACTCCTTAAATTTTAATTGAACAGGGAAACAAACATCACAATTGCAACAAGTTTCAAACATGTATTTCTAAAGGTATCTGTTGCTGCTAACATAAGAATATACTCAATTTCTAAGAAAGCAAAGCAGAATTTTAGTAAATGTGTAAAATTTAACACTTGAAAAATGAGTCACAACGCTGATTTACCCTTCTTACTCTCAATTTACTAAAGTTTTGAAGGGAAGCCTTGTGGTGGTTCCTAATAGGCAGTAATCTCCAGTGAGTTTACTGTTACCCTGAAAAACAAGTGTAAAATCTGAGAAGTTCACAGGATGGCTTTGCAAATGGAATCTGACCCAAACACACACTTAAGAGCGCAGAGGGAAGTAAAAATATGGTAATTCTGTCCCACATATTTCTTCGCCATTTCATATTTACAAATTTTGTAGAACACCAAACAAAAAAATTTCAGAAGGTCAGGATATTTATCTTGGCATATTCAATCTTTTATTGCTTTAGTCAGCAACATTAACATTAATGTTTCAAATTAAGAAGTCAGTCTTTTAACTGCAAAAAACCCCAAAAGAAAGACTTTGTGAAGCAAAACAAATAATCCACATTGCCATTTCTTCTGAAAAGCCATTTTCCCTGTTTGCCACTCATTTAAAACATAATAATTAATTCAACTGCTTTCCCTAAAAAAAAGCCAAATCAAAAAACAACCTAGCACATTTTTGGGAAGAAAGCTAGTTTTCATTTTAAATGGACAACTTCTTCCAGATTCACCCACTGAAAACCCATAGTCAGGACCAGTAGGTCCCTGACAGCTGAGTCCACAGTACCTTGGCTGTGAGCAATACTGCAGTCTTTAATTCTCCAACTCAGGAGAACATTAGCAGTAAAGCCTGGTAGGAATACCAGCAGATCCAGTGCTGATCAGCTAGGGGTGAGAGCAGTATGAAAGCCCTTAATTTCCAGAAGACCACCTAAGAATCAGGTGGTTAAAAGACAAGGGTGGAAAACAGCAAATAATATTATGACCAATGACTTATGTTACAGTAATGCCTATTGACACTGATGTGGTATCTCAGCAAAGAAACTGAATGAAAGCACAGGACGATATAAAACAACCAAATATCACAAAGTATCACAAGGAGCACAAAACTAAAAGCAGGAACTGCAGCATTGTACCAAGTAACAAAGAATGCTAACTACATTATTTTTATGGTGGCATATCTGTGTCTTCAGCAGACATCCAATGGAGAGGAGTACAGCAAATACAGAAAGCTACAGTAGGCTCCTGCTTTCCATTAGAATTGGTGATAGGCATGTTTGAGAATGACTAGTGGGGAGCAAGAGATGCTTGGTCTTGTAAGGACACATTCAACAGGTCTGCAAGAGATCAGCAGAGTTGCCTGAGGAAGTGGAAGCATGTAGCTGGTCCTCAAGGGGACAGAAAAGTGAGAAAGCAATGGAGACACGTAGCTAACATAGCTGGATGAAGCAGGCAAGAAGACTCCTCTTGTATATCAACTATTTAGGCATGAGAGGAGCAAGACTGAATCTGTGACTGTAGCAGCTGGATACTATAGATATGAATTTTAGTTATGAAGACAAGTAAGAATGATGAAATCTTTAAGGTGTATATGAACAAATGGTAAGACTTGGTTGCACAACCAGAAGAGTTAGATGCAATGAATTTCTGAATTACTAAAGTGAATGATGGAGAAGATGGAGCTGTTACCATAATGACAGTGACAGGAAGAAGTGCATAATGGAAGAAATAAGACTCATATTGCAGGAGCCTGCAGGTAACTGCAAAGTGGAAATTTTAAGACATTCCACTAATATAGGAGAGTTATTCTCAATATCTTAAATCTAAAATTACTGTAATTTAGCTTGGTTTAAAAGAAGTGCTTTTTAGACAGTAAAACTTACAATATAGACAAGTATATAATGGGGAAAACAGTCTTAGAATAACCCTCCGAATAATTTATTTTTACCCACAGACCCATGCTAAAATCTAAGAACAATGAGAATTGTTCTTTACAAATACAACCAGCAGAACATGTTCTGAAGTGATACCAGAGAGCTCAGTTTTACTTTAATGTGGGTAAAGGTTTGCCAAATGCACTGTAGCTCCTCTGAGAGCTAAGGTGACATGAACAACAATGGATAAATACTTTCAGAGTAATATGGTCTATATGACTACTATTACTTTCTTCTCCATCCTCTTCACTTCTAAATGTCTCTCAGATAAAGAAAGCAAAAAAGGTAATTTGCTTTTCCATTTCAACAGGCTTTCACATTTCTTCTGATGACTATGAATAAAAAGTATTAGCCCTTCTAAACACTTGTTTCTTTTTGTTTTATGACAGTAAAAAAATAAGCAGAATCTGGCAGGAATTGTCAAAATGATTGTACTAACTGAATCTATGTACTAACGGCCATAATCTACAACATCATCCCTCTCTAGATTATGGCTACCAAGCACTAAGTTATGAACCAATGCAGAGACCAAGACAGGCACATGAACCGATGTGTATGTGGTGAATACCAGAAGCCACCAAAGATCTTGGTAGTTTGTTCTTGCATGTTTTACATGGTCTTTATAAGAACTTCACGTCACATCCTAGCAGTTAAAACAGTAGAGCTTTTTTAACGTTAGTGAACACATATTGGCCTATACTATGGAAATCTGTTTACTACTTCTAAGAGCAGTCTACTAGATTTCTTGCTAAGCTTATGAAAGGCTTTTTGCTTTTATTCTGTACACTACCGATTCTACATAAGCGAAAGGAGTTAGAAGGACAGCTAGCAAACTGTATATTTTTAAAGGGGGTGATGACTGCAAGTAGTAGCCATTAGCATGAATTAAATCATTATTAGATCTGCAGTTTTTAACTATTAAAGGATTTTCAATTCAGACTCTAAAAGAACAATGATCATAACAATCCAGACTGTACTCCTCCTTCCCTCACATCCTCCATCCTCCCCAAACTAAGATAACATGCAGATAAGCAATTATAATCAATAATCTGGATTAATTAATCATAATGATCAGTAAGAGATCTGAATTAATTGAACTGTAACAAACAGAAGTGAATTACCTCGTCTTCGACCATAACTCCTCGCTGCATGCAAACAAAGGACAAATTGTAAAATGTCAAATAACTGTATCATGCCCACAAACTAAAATATTTAAGACACAAAGAACCATGTGGATAAGCAGTAAGTAAAAAATCTGCATCTGTACTTGGTACTGATAATTGTAGATGAGAATGCATTAAAGTCTCACATAAATACCATACTATTTTACTACTAAATTGATGTTAACACCAGCTGTAAGGAAAATTCTTTCAAATATTTCAATGTCTTTAAACTTGATCTTCATGTTAATTATGGACAAATTAAATATGGGAACTTTACAATTCATCCTCAAAATGTGATCTGTATCTTACACAAGTGCCTAAACAACACAGGTATGGTACTGAAACTGTAAAAAAGAAAATACTCTTGTAAAAATCATGTAGCAAGTGTTAAATTAATCACAGACACATCCTGGTCCACATGGAACAGTTTGTACAGTCCTTTGCAGTGACAATGCAAATGCTGTAAGCCGTGACCTTCTTTTTTCATGAAAAGACCTAGCAGAAAATTAACCGCAAGGTTTTGTTTGAAACAAAAGATGCCTTGTACTAGCAAACGAAATCAGGGCACAAGTCACAAGAAATAGCATTGTATCAAAAACACTGCACAAAGGCAAAGCAACAATTTTGCACAGACTGCAAGTAAATCCAAGATTTTCCTAACTTTTGAGTTTTGCAAGACTCTTAAAGAGATCATGCTTGCAGCTACAGTTCAGAAGACCATACTGATTGCTTCTCTGCCTGACGGCTAAAAAACTAAAAATAAACAGATTACTAATACAGAAACTACTAAGCTTTGTGCAATTTCTTAGTTACATTTCCACATAGTATTTTCTATTCCTGTTGAACAGACTCAATATCTGAGAAAAATTACTTTAATCATTACAGTGGCATTAAGTATCCAAATAGATGTGACTATTAACCATACGATCATAGCAACATTTAGGAACAGACTGCTGTGTCTTGGCATTATTGTTTTGATTTTACGAGGCCTCTATACATACAATTCTCCCAAAAGCAACTGTTGTTCTGGGTCACTGAAATACATATAGACTCAAAATCACTGATTCATAAATGTCATTCATTGTTCCATTCTCATATTATGAAATACTTATATCCTGGTACCTCCTATTTGATTAGGGGTTTTCAAAAATTTTATTAGATATAGTATTTTTTTCCTTTGTTATCTTGATCCCTTCTGACTAGAAATTCAGTGGATTGCTTATGGAACTCTGAAAAATCTTTCTTGTTTTTTCTCCCTTAGAGAAGTTATTTTTACACAACAGTCATCATCTTTCTATCCAATTTGCACTGAACTTGTTCGCAGATTTATTCTCTCTCACCTGAAATATTTATTATTGAAGAGAATAGTTTTTGCTTAAAGGTTTTCAGATCCTTAATTTCTACTGGAAAGCCAAAACAGAAAAAACCACTTTCTGAAAGAGACCTGAGTATCTAAACAAGCGGAAACACTTTAATTCAGATTTCCAACATCAAAACAGAATCCACAAAACAGTGTATTCTTCTGTGTGATCAGCTGGGGAGACTGATGCTGAGCTTCAGACATGTTTTCTCCCTGAAGCCAGGCCCTCAGAAGACACACAGCTCTGTGTGAGTCTTGCAGCATGTACAAATCTTTGACTCCTGGCCAAAGTGACTCCCACATGGCATTAGCAGCAGCGTCACTAAGCCCTCGCCTAGCCCCCACTTTTTTTTTTTTTAATAAATTCCATCCACAAATAAAACTAGAGTAAGCAGGGAAAAATTCAAGTGCAGCCCTTCCACAGCAATGTCTGCAGTGCCATGTTCTCTCTCAACGGGTAATACAGTGATGCATAATAATATTCATCTTTTGGCACAAGTGTCAGGATACTGCTTTTCTTTTCTCCCACCCTTTCAGCCCCCCAAACCAGCTCAGCTATTTTCTTACATTTTTGTAGTTAAGACAAGTTGACATGCAGAAAAATATTTTGTTACATAACAACTGAAGTATTCTTCTCTGTGCATTCAAAAAAAGGAAACAGTAATTTTAAGGAGAAATAAAGAGTTATTAAAATGTTAAAAAAAGCCAATGCAGTTAAAACAGTAGATGGTGCAGTATTTCATAGATATGGAAATTACAGTGATGTACCAAAGTTATCTGTGCATTTCTTGCTTCAGCAAAACAACGGAATCAGGGAAAATGGGAGAAAAACTGCACCCAATGTTGTCACATCATTTACTTTACTTGTATGGCAAACCTTCTTCCCTAAAATTTATCTGTCTTACTCATTTAGAGTGCAAACTAGTGTGGGCAGGGATTTACTGCTACTTTGCATCTAGAAAAATGCAGAATTTCTGTATTTAATAAAATAATATGCATGTAATGTTTTACACCTTACAGAGCACGCATGCTTACAGAGCATGGCAGCTGTATAAATATAGTTAATTACAGGTTTACCTATACATCAAGACTACACAGATGTATCTAACATATACATAATCAGTGCACATGTTTGTAAATAAATAATTGCAGGGAAGGCAGCTCTTTTGGAAAAGGCCAGACACTGCAGGCAAATAACTAATTTACAGCAACAAAAAAGGAAAGATTAAACTGTTTTCCTTAACTTGTTCAAATAGTAAGTCATACAGAAATTTGTTATTTATTTTATAAAGCTGGATATTTTAATTAGCCAGTAACTTGGAAAGATTTCAAATGAGTGAGAATGTATGAAAGACACTTTTGAAAATATCAATTAGGCATCACATACAAGAAGTATAATGATGCCCAATAAAATGAAATTCTGTAACACTGGAACCTTCCAAAATTAAGAGTGCTGTATATACAACAAAGACATTCCCTTTTAGCTAAAACCTTCTTTTTCTAGATCCCTGAAGTTGCATACTAATACAGCTTACACCCATCAGAAAAATTAAAATCCCCCTTTCTGCAATGTAAATCAGGTCACAGATTTAAGACATAAGTAAATACATTTTTTGTGCATGCTTATCTAACATCAAGACAATAGAACTGTACATTATGTGAGCAATGCTACCACAAAGATACCAAATGTATGGTTTTGTTTTATTCAGACACATAATTCAAATACATAACCAGAGATCAAATATACACATAGTGCAATAACTCAACTGAATGACTGAGCTGAATTAAAAATGCTGTGTTGTATACCAGGAAAAACTACCAGGCAAACTTCCTACAAAGATAAAATCCTATTTGTCACTAACATTCTGGAATAACAATCAAATAGTGACAGAGACATGATGAAGCCTTTTTCATTAATAACTGTAATTTAAAGAAATCCATAAACAGTTACAGCAATAATTTCCCAAGAGTCTAGACTAAACAACGTAGATGCCTAATTCCCATTTTATTCTATTGGATTTGGGTGCCCAAATTCCATTTAGATTTCTTTAGAAATAATACCTTCATAGATTTTAAGGCTGAAAGACATCAGTATGACTATTCAAGCTTGGCACGCATATAAGACTACAGAAGTTCATTTAGCAATTCCTGTATAGGAAATTTAGTAATTTCTGATTGAAGTTTAACAGCTTTCTTTAGAAGCACAACCAGTTATAGTATCTGTAAGAAGTCCAATATGCCCTTGCTAAACTAATCAAATGGGGAATTATGTTTCAACATCAACTGAAAAAATTCAATGCTTCAAAATAACAGAAAGTGGGGAAACCCTGTAATGGGGAAGAACACTCTACATCCCCATAAAGTTGACTCTTGCATTATTACTTCCTTCAAAAATTTTCTCTCTAAGCTGAGAAAGCTGCAGTCAGATATACCCATTCTAAAGTAACTTTTTTTTGACTTTTGATATAGTCATTAAAAATGCCTTACTTTTTTTTTACAGCTTAAGCTAAAACAGATACATAACCAAATATAACTTATTAAAACACATAAATCAGGTTTACTTTAGGTCATTTCAATAATTTAAATAATAAAAACTGTAAATATTAATATTAGGTACAGTTCAATAAGTACATTTTAAATGAGTTGGGAAAAAAATCTATCATTTAAGAAGAGGAAAAACTACCTAAGAAAAGTAGTTTTATCTAGAAGTGCTTAGTCTTAAAAGGGTTGCACAATTTCAGCCTGGGTCATGTTAGAACCTTTCTGAAATCCAGAGATACCAGTTCACTAAAATTACTCTAACTAAAATCCAGAGAGGGTCAGTGTTAAGTATTAGTGCATGCATAAGTGGGCAGAGGATGTTTAAAAATATTTGTGATTTGCTTTCATGAAGGTTTGGTATGCCTGCTCTTCCTCACAGCTACTACAGTACTTACTGAGAAATTAAGGGACAAATGTGGAGTCTTTGAATTGCCAACTCTTCTTTTCCCAAATCTCCTTCCAAGGCACCAATTACGGGGATAGAGGGAAATTTTAGCTTGAATCCACTTAAGTGGAGAAGGAAATTGAAGTCTACAAGTTCATCAACAGGTGTTCAAACCCTCATTCTCATTAGTGCACATTTGAAGAAGTCCCTCAATTCTTGCTAAGAAAGAAAGGTTGTGCAGAATCTGAGCAGCTGGAGCTTCCCAAAAGCTGTTTCCAGTGCTTCTGGTCTTAAAGCTGCAAGAAGCTGCAGTTAAGACATGCCAACCTTGAAGGGGCTCTGAAGAGTGTTCCTGACTGCCCTGGCCTGCACCGACAGCTACATCAGACTCCAGCTGGTAGAGACTAGGCGTCTACAGAACAAGGCTCTGAATTAAATTCCAAAGGGCATAATTTAAAAAATTATGAGTTGCAGCACCTTTTAGATACTCAAACAGTTATTTTTATCTCACATACTGTAGGCTGAAAATAATATTGCAGGTTTTAAAGAGGACAGCAGTCACACTAAGTGTAACCTTTCAAAGTACAAGAGAAACCACACAAGCATTAAAAGCAAGATATTCTTCAGTGCACGTTCTAACTTGTGGTAAGGTTTTAGGATAGACTGGTACCACTGTGTTTCTCCAGTGTTCATGATAAACACAGAGTAACAATAGTTCCCATGTGCCTTTTTATGCAAAACCTCAAAAAGAGAAGTTCTTCATCCTAAGTAAAATTAAATTAATTAAAATATTAATTTCTTACAGCCATCTCACTGAAATACTTCAGTTTCTCTTCATACCTTCCCATCTAACACTTCCTTGTACAGCAGCAGATAATGCCAACTGCACATATACCACCTGAACAAACCAGCTTGCAGAATAGGGCTTAAAGCTGCAGTTGAATACACAAAGTATAATATTGTAAATGTTGTGACATCAAGCACCTTGATATTCAGTGTAGAGGAATCAATATAGAGTTGGCTAAACACTGATTTTATTTCTATAGTTAAGTATGTCTTTTTTTCTTTTCAAGATACGCCCTTAGCTTAAAGTTACCTATTCAATATTAAAGGATCTACTTCTTCAAATAGCCATTATGCAATATTTTCCTTTACTGGGCATAAAGGTAAATCTTAATTTCCTGAAAATTTTAAACATTTGCTCAGTGTTATCTATGGAAAACAGATATTTGTTTGCATTTTATATCCATTTGCACAAGTGTAAATGACTGTGCAGAACGGGTAAGGCAATTAAAAAAAACTACCAAAACCTAACAACAACAAAAAAATCCCCTCCATATAATTTCAAACAGCAACAAATGTGTTCTGGCCGTATGTTTTTATTAAGAGATCTTTACTGCTAACTTAGACTCATCAAGTGAACGACAAAAGTGTACTTCGTGTACAACAGCTTCCATGTCTTCTAATCTAGAGAAGCTGTGGCACTACAGCTCTAATTTTTCCCAGTGCAGAAAACACTTATGTGCAAAACCCCTGATTTATTATTGACTTAGATGGATTACCAAGCTGTGTTTCCTTCTTTAGCCTGGAACAAAGGCTAAAGTTCATGCCTTCACTGAGTAGCAGATGTTCATGAAGTCTGACCTACTGGGAGAGGAACATGAACATGAACTCTAACTTCAGCATATTTCACGGTTAGACACGTGCTTGACAAAAGCCACTTTCAAAAACCCCAGCAAAAATAAAATGTTATTTCACACAAGCATAATACAAAGCGTCTAGTTCACTCTTTATTTACCCAATATAAGAAAACATGTGTTTCTGGCCTTCTTATTTTTCTAATTCCTGTTTCAGTATAATAGATTTCTTACAGCTCTTTGGAAAACATACCCCTGGATTGCTTGAGAACAAAACAGAATGGTGCATAATTATGAGCATTTCAGATTTCCAATAAGCTAGATATAATGAAAGCCTGTTGCAAGATTAGCTCTTGCCATTTAACTCCAAGAAATGGCAACAGTCCCATCAGTGTTGAAGACTAGAGGCAAGTAATTCAGTAACAGAATAGAACAGTATAATTTTATAGCAACATGTCAGATTTAAACTAAGCTAGAGATAATTAGAAACTGTTATAAGATTAGAACTTACCATTTAACATCAGAAGATTGTCAGTCCCTGGATGCGGATAACTCAAGCGACCTTAAAACAAAAAAAAAAAAAAAAACCAAAGAACAAAACAAATGCAGAGGTTTTAGCTATTATGCTAGAAAAAAGAATGAAAAATCACTGCTTAGAATTTGCCTAAGGGAAATAAAGAGCTAATATTTAACTCCAAGCACATTAACCAACAATACCCTTGACCCAAGTTAAAGCTGACAAGAACAGACTTCTTAACCTTAATTCTCTGGTCATAAGATCTGCAGTGTACTTTGGGATCAGCTCCAATAGGATAAAGCCACTTTTTGTTTCATGACACACAGAAATAGTGCTGACTGCTTTAGTCTTCTTTCACAGCAACTGTGAATAACTGCACTATGCACATTGCTTGACAGAGTGGCATTTCTACAACTTAATGCTTCTCTACCCAAGCAATTTAAGAAAAATCATGTTAATAAGAAATAAGGCATGCAAATTTTATTAACTGATTTATGACTGCATCTTGGTGTATTTCACATAACCCTGGTATGTAATATTTTTCAGTAAGTCTAGCAACATTAGAGCAGTTGCTTAATTACAGATTCAATAAAATTAAAGACTATTATAGATAAAATTTTCAGCATTTTAGACTGAATAAAAAACATTAAAACCTTATGACATTAGAATTTTTCGAGAACTGCATTTTACTACACCAGTGGCATGTTATACTTTAGTATTTAAATGAATGGTTTAAAATGCACAGCTGAAGTGTCTGTTCACTACAAATTCCTTTTTATTAAAGGAGACTTTTTCTTTTTTCAGAAAGCTGCAAACATACCAGTAGCGCACACTGACCTAGGGAGACATCTACAATAACTGCTGTGATTGGAAAAATTGTGGTTGAATGTGCAAAAAACCGCCTTGCCATCTATCTTGCTATTTAAATATACTGGCTTGGTTATAATCTGAAGGACATTTTATATATATATATATATATATATATATATATATATATATATATATATATATATATATATATATATATATGAATACTGTGACTTAAGCATCTAAATCTTTTGAAGGAAATGGGAATGCTTGTAGAGGCATAAAGAAGAACCCAGTCTGGAAGCAATGGGCATGTAGAACACACATTATTTTAAAAGGGTCATATATATGCAGATGGCTTGCAAGAAAAGAAACCCCAGGGGGAAAAAGGAAAGAAAACCAAATCAACAAGCTCCGTATTAAGGCTGTCTAGCAATTCTCATCATACTCTGCTTGGTCCTCTACTGCTGGAAAACCCATGAGCTTAGCAGCAAGACTAGAAATTTCTTTAAGTAGTTCTGAGTCCAAAGGGACACCTTTGAGGTTAAATAAAAAATATTTTTGTTGTAAACTGTAAATAACAGGGTTTAGATTTTCCTCATCTCCTTTAAGAAACTAACACGGTAATTTTCTGACAAAAAGTAATTTGAAAATATACACATTGCAAACTCTGAAATGTGAAACTTCCAAATAGCAAGATGAAGATAATTTAGGAAATTTTGTTCAGCCTTATTATTTACAGGCATTGTTGAAAAAAGGTTTTTATACAGCTATGAACTATTTGTCATCCCACAGATTTTATTATTGTAAGAAGGCATGGTATCAGAACACCTGCAGATTAGGTAAGAACAATCTGTTGTTGAATTTGGAAGCACTGAAAGGCTAGGGCAGGCTCCTGGAGAAGGGCACATGAATTCCACCCAGAAGGACTCTGCTGCCTTCTCTAACAGAATCTTTGAGTAGGCTTAGGCAAAACACTAAACACAAAAATCTCTGTAGGAGCCTCTGTCATTATGTTTTTTGTCTTCAAAGTGTCCAGATTTAATATATTTTTTCTGTTATACTGAACATCTACAGTTATATCTAATGTTTCTTGGAACTATAAAAATTCTACCCTTCTAGCAATGCATGCTGGTAAAAGAGACAAAGAATCAGGAAAAAGGCATCTTTAAATTGCACTCTGGGAGCTGCCACAGCTCAGCCTGGTGTATATTAAGTTACTTTGCTATACTTAGGTTTTTGCTCTAAAGGCTAACATTCATTTGTCTAACAGCAAGAATTTCACAAGATCACTGTCGTATCATGTTTATATATATTGCTATAGAAATACTTGCAACAGTATGAGGTGGTCCTTGCAAATCAGAATGTTGTATTTATTGAAAATAACAAATGAAATAGTGAGACATTATCTTAAGCTTCCTTGACTCTGTGGTGACAGCCTTTCTCCCTACCTGAATTCATCCTCTTTTCCTATTTAGCAAGAGAGACAAAGGATAGGGTTTTTTTTTCCTGCAGTGATTTCATAAACAGTCAGATTTAAGGCCTAGTAGGAGAGAGAAGCTCACAAGTGTCAACATCTGGGGAAGAAAACTTCTAAAAAAATAGTAAATTCTAGGTTTATGCAATTCTGCTTTTGCATTCTTTTGCTTTTTTCCCTTTATACCTTCACAAATAAGCTGCATCTCAAACACATATGCCAAGCTGAAATAATGAAGGACTTCTCACTGAGTGGAAGGGAAGGACAGCACTGGGCCTACCACTGCAGCCCAAAACCCCATCTCACTGTTGGGGAGATGAATTTGCTAACTCAGATAATGAATGATTTCAAGGTTAGAAAGGAAAACAACTAACACAATATTCAGTACACTGCTGTATTGATACTTCTAAGTTTTATTTACATGGTTATTTCAATGAAATCACACTTCACTGCATTCTCATGAACTAAACCCCTGTATTTGCTACCTGGTCTACCACTTGGACATACAACTTTAAGACCATTTTAAACATAGAATGTTTGCTTGCTTTCTCAAAATGTAATCACTGCTACTTACTTATAATGGTAGTTTAGGTTCTTATCCCTCAGCTTAATCTGTTGAAGTAAAATGAACTGTTTTCTAGGCTGTCCACCTGAATTTCATGACATACATAAATTCAGAATATTTCACACATAGAATTGGGTTCAAGATCAGTTCTATACAGTGCTCAGACTACAGTATTTTTGAACAGGTTATTTCAGTTACATGGACATTTACTATATTAAACCTCACTTAAAATATCAGAATGTAGAATACAGAAGATGGAGCACCATCTTGTAACACTTTACTTTGCTCCTATCACATACATCTTTCTAGATGGCTATTTTCACTGTATGTTGTTTGATGCATTAAAAAAACCTGATACCATTTTAAGAACATGGCACAAATCCTGTCTAATCCTATGCTGCTTCAATGTCAGTAATCTAGACCTGTATGAACCATTCAATGGTCTTCTAGCAGTTCCAGTGGACTCCATCTGCTTACAAAAGTAATAATAGTAAAGACGATTGAATAGTTTAAAGTCAGCTACCAATTAGTTAGAAAATATCTAATATTGAAATAATAGACTTAGTCCATTCCTGAAAAATTTAAAGTAATTAATTCACTACCTCTCTACAAAACTTGTCTATAGATCCAAAATTTGTAACCTGCTACTATTTGGAACAAATAAAGTGTCTGATATTACCATTCTGTATCAGAAAGCTCATCATGTTCAGGTTTGCACGGAGAATTTCTGTAACTTGCAACTTCACCATACTACTGCTAATTACTAAGTCTCATGTATCATGATTAAATTGAAAGTAGCATTGCTAAGAAGCAGCAGGTATGCCTGACACTTTTTATACAACTAGATTTCTATTAAATCCAGCCTCCTCTTACGTATCTAATTAATATTAACAGAACTGACTGCCTCACACAATGCACTCTTCTGTGAGGACAGAAAAAAATTAAAAGCTTCAAAAAAGTTTTGGTGGGCCATTATACCCACTGAATCCAATTCAGAGTCTTGCTAATACAAACATGAGGAAAGAGTAACAGACTTAGTTTTAGCATTTCTGCAATCTCATGTTCCTGAAAGGGCAAAGAAAATTTAAATTTTTGTAAACTTCTTCTTGGCATACTCACTTTTTATTTTAAGGCAAATTCAAATCTACTTTTAGAAATGCATACTTTTTATTCCTATTTAGCTAAACTGTTGGAGGAATCCCCATATATTAAAACACTACTACTTTAAACATTACTGACTCACAGATTCACAAGTTCGATTTCATGTCTAATCTCCCCCTTTTTAAAAAAAAGTCTTAGTTTTTGTATGAAGAAACTGAGAATCAAAAATTCCTTACCCCTTTTCCTGTTTTTCAAGAGATCTCCTGAGTGGAAGAGAGAAAGCTTCCAAGTAAAGCTTTTCCCAGTAAGAGTGAATGGCTGAGGATCACAGCAGTTTGAGAAAGCACAGTTTCTGGAATCAGCGTAGTTAAGACAACAGCACAAACCCGTGTTTGGACAACACCTAGTTACAGAAAGCCTAGAGACTGCATTTCCCAATGCTTGCGTATGACCTATGCAAGTCAGAACAAGGCCAAATGGGCTGTCTTGCAGAATCCATATATTCAGACAAATCAGTGTATCAGTCTTAAAATATATTCTTTTATCAGAAAAAGTTTCTATGATAAAAAAGAAGAAGCAATTTATATGTAAGATTTCAAAGCCTTTTATGTGACAAGGGAGAGAATTTTTTCCTCTATATTTTTTCCAGCTTCAGAAATTCTTTTCTTGGCACAATTTGAATTACTCTAGGAAGAAACTGCACAGCTTTAAACTTCAGAGCTTCATAACACAAAACAGAAAACAAATGTCTTTGAAAGAAAGACAATGCTCTCAGTGCCATAATCTTTATTAGAAAGATGTTTAAAACAGCAGGTAATGAATGCCATTAAGTCAGTCTCCTCAATACTAATATACATTGCATAGAAAATGTAACAACTGCTTCTAAGCTTCCTCCATAATCTGTTTCAGCCCAAATGCATTGTCTTCCCTGCTTCTTGACAGCAAAATGCATTGATATTTGGGGAAGCAAAAGGAGAAAAAAGAACACCAGGTATGCAAGTGGTATGTCTGAAGAGTTATACTAGCAATACCTCTATGTGTCAGGCTGTCAGTATTTTAATTCTTCTCTCAATTGTTTTAAGAACTATTAGAAGAATAAAAAGGGTGTTTAAAAACAATTATGTAAAAATTAATTAATTTACCTTCAGTTTTTATTTCACTGGAATTGAATGGATGGGATAATCTTAAACATTACTTAAGGTCTTGTTATGAAATGCATTTCAAGAAAGCTGCATGGGAAAGATTACTTTTAATATGATCAGTATTTCTGCTGCAATGACTAGTGAAGTCAAACATCTTCTCCCTATTACTCTACCTTGAAAGTATCTTATTGAAAGCTAAAAATTTCTTTTGATCACATGTGTTTTAGTGACAAAGCTTTGTCTAAGGAAAGCCAAAACTAGTCAACTATAAACAATTTTCTGGCAGGCATAAACTTAGCTTTCAGTGAGTAATATTTGAAATATTTTTTTTTCAAGTTCATGAAAGCAAAAGTGGTGAAATTTGACTCGCTCCTAAAATGGATCTTGACATGCAAAACTTGAAGCTATGAGCTAGCACACAGACTGTCTGTTCTGCATTGTGCAAAACTGGAGACAAGATGCTTAGTCATACTCCAGATATTGTAAGCAGCTAAATCTGAAACACGTGCTTAAAATTCCAGGGACTTTCATTTTACTGCTGTGATCAGATATAAAAGATGCATTGTTTTAGTGTGCTTATATTTACTTGAAAACTTGTCATAAAAATATTCCCTAGTTACAAAATACTTTATGGTTGCGACAAATATGTTATATATTAACAAGAGCAACAAATACTAATATTCTTAATCCTGTGCATGCTGCAAGCAAATATAATGGAGTATTAAGTAAATGTTAAACTTCCTCTGGTAAAAAGTCACAGAGACTGATATAACCAAATTAAAGTTTCATGGCTGGCAAATAAAAAAAAAAAGAAGTTAAAGTTGCTCAGAAATTACAGAAATTCCAATTAATGGTGAAAAAAATCAGAAGACAGAGAAGAACTAAAAGGCTGATATACCACAAGGTCTCTTCCTCCCATTTTCAATCTGTAAGGAACATTTCTGATGCCTTATTGTTAATAACATAGCGGTTTCAGCTGAAATCACATCCACAGAGAAAAAATATCTTATCCATCAACTTAAATAGCAGCACACAATTACTCTATTTAAATTCAGTTGGCATATGCATTGTTCTCTGGCACTCAAACAGAAAAATGGGCTTCCTTTGAGTGCATCACTATCTATGGCTTCCATCTGTTTTAGTTCAAACATAAAACTTAGCAGAATTTTCACTGCAGGAACATCACTGTTTAACTGTTAAAAAAAAAAAATCTCTTAACTGTACACTGACACCATATTCTCATGTCCCTAGAAAGCACAGATGGAAACTGAGTTTTTCAAGGAAATTACTGAGTTTTTCAAGGAAACTACATATGAACCAAATTAACTTTCAAGTCTTAAAGCTTTCTCTTGTCTTAGTCTCCTTGCAAAATTACTGTTGGAAATACATAATTTTCATCTATTGTAACTCAGTGAAATACAAAGAGATGAATAAAAATAAAAGTATTTTCTGTGCTCACTGTGCCTCTGAAATCTCTTCTGCTTTACAGAGATAAAATTAAAACAGTGAGATGGCAGGGGGAACCGAGCAACCAATTCCATTTGTGAAGTCAGCATATACAGAATGAAGAAACAGACTGATTTTCATCTTCGGGAATGTGAGAGGTGCCAATGGCAGTATATTGCAGTAGAAGATCTGCATTCTCTAGCTTTATGCCTAGCAGTAGCTTTCAGACAAGGAAACAAGTAGTAACCACCTGAGTGTGGCAATTAGAAGCACGAATCCTCTGTAAGAGGAATGATGCAGATGGTCACCTCATCCTTTTAGCACATGGCAGTCACCACTGGGCTAGCTGTTTACAGGTTTCAAACCTTTTGTTTTACTTCACGTTTTACAAACATGTAGAATAGACAGAAACTGAATTTAGTAATTGCTAAAACAGAATTAATTCTCTCTGGGCCAAACAAGGAAGAGATCAGACTTAAAAACACCTAAGAATTTATTTTTGGCTTCCACTTACTTTAAAATTGAGTAAAATTACCAGTTTAAGCAAATGCTAGATACTTACAGATGCTTTGTAGAGATTCAGCTTGGGAAAAAACTCCAGACTTTAGGCTGACTATTTTAAATCTTAAAATACCATTAAATGCTATCCGAATGCTACAGGTCTTCCAAGTAATTACACAGAGCTTAAAAAAATCATGAGCAGACTAGCAAGGTGCCCTTCAAATTAGGAGAACAACAGGCCTTTCTGTGCTAATGCAATATATAGTAAGTATAGGAGCCTCTAGAAATTGAGAATGGATGGAAGCAAATAATGCTGCAAAAAAAAAGTTTTTTGGTTTTTTTTTTTTCAATTGCTTTAATACAGAGATTTGATTTCTACAAAGCAAACCTAAAGTCTTGGATAATTTTAAAATTAGATTGTGTTAATCTAATTAGAACATCACAAATGAAGTAACATCTGATCAGCCCAAGTGAAATTGTTTGGGTTCCCTTCCCCAGTGTTCAATAGTAAATGCTACCCGAGAAAGTATGGAAGAACAGAATTCACAAGAGTGAGTTAATGTACAGTGAAAAGAGGAGTTAAAATGGAAGCCCACATATGCAAGCTATATGCTTACTGCTGTGGTCAAATTATTTAATAGAGCTCAGGACTGTAAGAGGAACCAGCATTCTAAAGCAAACTGTATTTCTGGACTTCAGATTTGGATGCATTAGTATCTTCCAGTAGATTTGAAAAAAAATATTTAAAAGGACAAATCCGGATTTTATCAATTGACTTAGGTTTTTTTTTCAGCTTTCACTGTCGAGAAAGGGAAAATTATCTGGCAACATTTGGAGTGGTTTGTTTTAAGTAACTGTGAATCAATGTTTTCAGTAAAAGACAGCTTAAGATTGACTTTTCATTTGAGTGAAAAAATAGTTCATTTTCCATTTTAGTATGAACTTAGAATCTAAATTAACAATCAGTATTAATTCAAATATGCAGAATGGATGACCCTTTTTTCTTTACTTAGCATAGTAACATACCTTTAAGTGGATCATGCTCTGCTCTCATAATGTCAATAAGGGAGTTTTCCAAAGAGTGCATATTCAGACTGTCATACATTCTATTTCGATCCTAAAAGAAAACAAAAGCCTTAGTATTGGTATACAAATTCTGTAGTTTTAAACTAAAAACTTGAAAGGAAGACACAAGTTCCTTCTAACAGCTGCCCACTCAGACACTCTGAAGATGGACAATGATACAAAGTAAGATCTAATTTTATTAACTGTAATTTTAACAGCATCCCAATATAAAACTAGAGATGCAGTGTGAAGAACTCTGTGATGCAGTGTGAACAAATGCTGTGTATGCATTTGACAGCCTGTGAATGCCTGTTTCCTTGAAAACTGCTTGAATCAGTTCTAGTGATCCACAACACAGTTACGCATTAGCTGATTAATGAAGGAGACTAATGTCTGTAAGAGTTCAATTCATTTCATGCCCAAGTAAAATAGTGAGGAATGTGGGGAACTATAGGACAAGGACAGTGGTGTCACACAAAAGAGAGCATTTTCTTGGTGCTTGGCCAAGTGCCTGGCATGGGCCACCGGCCTCTGCCAAGGCTGTGCTTGCTGGCTTCAGGGCCTTTGCATACAAAGACTTGAGTTACAAATGGTCAGCCCTTAATGGTTAAAGGGTGGAAAATTAAAGCTAAACTATGAAAAGAAAATATCACAAATCTTACTAATAGATTATCAGCCTTATAAAGGACAATTTCTATTATACATGATTATTAGGAAGTTACTGTACTGTCTTTATAAATATTTTCACTGACAGTAATAAAAGTTACTGCAATGAACTGAAAATGTTTTCACTGCTTTTGTTTTACCCAAGCCATTTTCTCCCATGTTTTCCAATACAACCAAGTTACAGACACAGAAAAAAGATGACTTCTAAATTTTTGATCTTTCTGGGATACCTTCTAGAATCTGAAAACAGTTTGTGTAAAACTATAATCTCTTCTACTTTCAAGGTTTCTGGCTAGACTGTACTGCACTTAAATCCTATAATTGTGCCTTAATTTTACTGTGGTCTTCATTCTAGTAATTCAGTAGAGTAGGATGAAATACATCATGTACATCCCAGGACTGGTGAAATTTCCTAAAGACGCAACCATGCACTTAGTAGGTATCTAATAGGGACAGAAGGTCTATCCCACACTCACTGTGACTTTCCATGACAGTTCAGCAGAACCATAGATTCATTTCAAATTACTTCCCTCTGCAAACAGGTATTTTTCACATTGGAAGAGTAAAAAAAGGAAGCTTTGGAACAGAAGTTTTCTATGAATCACAAACTACAGCTTCTGATCAGCTTTGCCATGAGGAAACCAGGGTTTCACTTTCATCTTTTAAAAAGTTTAGTCAATGTTGGGATGAAGAGGAAGAAGCCTTTTTTCCCACCTCTCTCTATCTCAAACAGCTATTAAGAGTAATGGGCTCCTGTTGGCTAAGCAAACTGTTAAAAAATAAAGTATCTGATAAAATTAATATTTCTGGAAGCACTCAGACAATTTTAATGATAAACTAAAAACATAGGTTTCTCTTGTCTCCTGCCACATCCCAGACCAAATGCCAATGACACTTCATGAGGCAATCTTCAACCTGGTTTGAGTGCAAACAAGTCACCATTACTATTTTAGTTCATAGTAACCTTAATTTTGGGACTGGCTGGCTTTTTGTTCTGTTTAGTTGCCCTGAGAACCACCAAAAGAAACTGAAGTGACTAATCTGCTTCCATGCCCTTACAGGTTTGTTTCTCAACAGCACAATGAAAATAACCTGCTTACCACAGCAAACTTGCTTTCTATAGAAGGTGTGAGCAGTGACCAAGCTAGATCTGTTTCCTACTGTCCCCTAGCACTCAGAAGGTATCTCATCAGGATTGTTAATGAAGTCTTAAATTCAGGTTACAGCACTAGTTGGTAGGCAGTCAGTGCTCTTGCAAAAACCAACGCTGAGTGAAGACAAAACATGCTTTGCTACCTTTGTAGCTGATAAGGGAAAATAACTAGTATTGGTAAAAACCAGACTGAACTGTATAGGGTGTTTCGTCTTTGTAACAGGCTCATTACATATTTTCATATTTATTTTAACAATGATATATACATATGTCTTGAGGTAACACATGACTGTCTGGGAAATGGTCATTATTACAGACTTGATGACACTGTAGAGCCTATACGAAAAGGCTCAGCCATGGTTAATTCCTAGAACAGGGCTACTTGGTCCCTAGATCTTACAGACGAATGGAAAAGTAAACCATGGAACATGTGCTTGCAATTTATTTGTAAACTGCTCTACGGGGTGACATGGTGCAATAATTCTAACTTCACTCTTGCATCATTTTGAAAGTTCTGTGTATCTAAAGCAAAAGGTCTTGCTCTGCTAGAAGCAGAAGGAAAAATAAGCTTTTCACATCCTTTCCAGAAAATTTGTGGTTGTTCCCTTGAATTGCATTACTTAATTTTGGGCAGTGGAAACACACAATGGGCAGATACCATACAAAATCAAAACGTTGTGAATACACTGAAGTACAGCAGGATTTAAATATGGGAATTGCATTCTGCTATCCCACTATCCATACATCACACTACCCTATCATGAATTTGGGTACTATCTTGGTAATCAGTTTAAAACTCAAAATTTTAATCTCTATTCCAAATGACACTGACAAATTGCATGCTGTCTGTAAAGGACTAAGTAATTCTTTGGGTACAAGGTTCATTTTAATCCTTTGTGCAGCTCGGCTTTATAATGCTACAACACTGCTTTGAGCTCCACAAATACATACATCGTATCTTTCAAGAGAACAGTTATCATCTATGCTAAGAGGAAGCTTTAATTTCAAAGCAGAACTTAAAGAGTATTTCAGTAATGTAGGTCACACACCAGCCAGTATTTTCTAGAAAGGTCTGTTGAAACAGGACAATTCCACTACAGCAAGCACTACTAAATCAGCAAACTTCCATTACAGTTTTAGTCAATTTTTAGGACAAGCACAAAAAGGACTACCACAGAAAATGATTGTTCCAGATCTCCATGCATGTGGAAACAGCCCCAAGAATTAGGATTAGCTTTAGTTTCATTATCTCAACACAACTGATACACACTTGTCTTCTAAAACAACCTGGACCTACTTTTAAAACAACATGGAAGTAGTCCCAAAAATTAGAAGTATTTCCATGTTGTCTTAAAGACAGTTTCAGATTGTTTTGGAAGATAACTGTTTATCAACCATATTGAAATAATAAAACTAAAGATAATCAATAGCGCAAAGGCACTGATACCTAAGCATGTATATTAATATACATTTTCTATCATTCTGACCCTGGAATTGTCAAAGTTGAATTCCTGTTAAATATTTTTCATTTCCTTCAGCTCTGTGGCTCATCAATCCTGTGAACTCTTGTTGTGTCAGAAGGTCTACATCCCAGTGGAATGTCACAACATTATGTTAGCTTTTTTCCCCTCAGAGCTGATAGTTAACTTCTCCCAAGCACTACCAATTCTCAGACTAGTTTTTTACTTTTAGCTGTCTAAATGTTTGACTCCTGCTTGATCTACCTTTCTCGTATCAGAATCACAACTGTGGACTGAGTGACATGATAAAGTAAAACATCGTCTATGTAGGAAAGATTACAGAAAATGGTAGTTACTTTAGGAATAGGAGAAGCACAAAGTATCCTTCCCCACAGAATACAAGTCCTAGAAGGAGCTTTTGACAATGTCATGCAAAATAAACCTAAAGAGTATGCATTTGAGAAGTAGTCCCCAAGCCATGCATCTGAATATGCACAAATGGGAGAAGGGCAGCTTTCTCTGAAGAGCAAGTTTCAGTACTAAACTCATGAACAAATAGTTTTTCTTGGCACATTCTGCTTAGGACTTCTATACATACCCATGCAATTTATGCAAAGATTATCCTGTCTGAGCATTTGCAGAAACTGCAGTCACATCTTTAAGCTTATATATTGTCACTTATACATAAAGCAAATACAAGGACCAAAGCTATTGGGTGGCAAATAATTTTGCTTATTTTTAACTACAAACACTACTTCATAGTTAAGTAGTTTGACACCTTTGAATTTTGGAAACATGCTTAAAATTACTCTTTTGCGGGACTACTTGAAGTAAAAAATTAGAATGCTAACACAGGTATTAAAATCTCTAAATGGTAGTACCTTTTAGGAATGATCTTTACACGCCTCTTCATACGCTAAAGAAATGTAGCACCATGAGATGGGAGCTGAATACAAAAGTCGTAAAGCTTATAGTCATTTCATGTATGGTTTTACTTGGCTACAAAAACAACTCCAACTTTGACCTTGATGAATTAACTGAGTTTGTTAAAAGCTAGATTAAAGAAGCCTTTTAAAAACTGCTTCCCCAACTAAAATATTAAAAATTTCAATTTTTTTCATCTTAAACCTGATCCCTGAATAAAAATATGCTTTAAGATTAGAAAGTGACAGCTGATTTAGTAATAAAGTAGCTACACTTTAAAAAGTACCTGGATATAGTATTCAGTGTTAGTGCTAGCAGTAGTAACAATTCCTACATACGTATTATAAAATACCTCAACTAAGATCTAAATTTCAAGTCATTCTCATTTTATTGAGGATATACTATAATCATAAGCCCCTTGTTGAAATCATAACTAGTGTAAATGAGAAGCTAAATATGAAAACCTATTGGAACTACAATTTTAGCTCTATAAAAAAAGCAAGGAGAAAGACAAAGTCAACATACAAAATTGCTTGGTTACTTTTCACAGTGTCATTAGTGGTGAAGATGAACTAAAGATGTCTGGTAGACATTTGTGAACGGTCAACCCGACAGTAAAGCGTTTGAAGTTAAAATGACACTAAGTAAGCTAACTAAATTGAGCCTAAAATGCACCAAGAACAGGTCCTGTGACAAAGACACACCCACTTCCCAGCTACATAAGCATTTAAAAATTAACAAAAAAAATCCCAGTACTGGAGTACTTCTACTCAAGAATATGTATTCATAACCTGGGAACAACCAGACACCAGACTATGCAGATGACTAAAGTCACAGCAATCTTGACTTACACAGCAAATTTAGAAATTTTGTATATTAATAGTTTCAATGAAATATTTAAAGGGACATTGAGAAATTTGAAAGAAGTTGTTATTCAAGTTTTGGTTTTCTCACACCCCTGCCCCACATCCAGAAATATCTATACAGTCTTGAGTACTTAAATGCAAATACATCAGCATATATAGCAAATGTACTTTTGGATGGATCTTATGTGAGAACACATTCATTTTAACCCAGAGAACAAGGTGAGGTAAGATACCCATCATATACTCACTGCTATACTATCATGGCTGTGAAATATTTTATTGAATTTTTCTAACTCTGATTTTGTATTTCATTGCTAGAATGAGCTGTATAACCCAAGAAAATTTAAATAACGGGAGAAAAGTCTTGTATCATATGAAGTCATAAAAACACTTCCATGGTAAGACCTACAAACTTCCCACTAATTGATTGCTTTGAATGGCTAATCTGTGTAGCTCCTAATACTATTTATTCAAAGGTTGCGATCCTGAAGTTAAAAGCATGGCCAAAGACAGCATTCCCCCTCAAACACAAATATCTGGTGGGGTGTGTTATTTTAATCAGTCCCAGGCAATAAATCCACTGCATTAAAAACTCTGAAACTGTTTTGTTCCAGCCTCTGTAAAATTCTAGCCTCAGTAAAAATTAATTGGTAAAGCCTGACTTATAGATCACTGTTTGGACAATTGTATTACTCTGAAGAGTAAGAAAACTCTGCAGCCAGATAATCTCAATGCCTTAAAGTTTACCATCAGCTGCCAAACACTCAGCACTTTTGAAAAAATGGGCCACACTTAGACATCTAGGAATCTAAACATGGCAAGAACCCAACTTGAACAACCTGCTCTTCACCTAATATTCACTAGTATGCGTATCATCTAGATTAGCCATTGAAAATGTTAAGCTTTATGAAATTATACTAAAACTGTCACATTGAAAATTTGAAATTTTCCAAATGGAAGCAATTCTAAGGCAGAAGAACAAGACAGCAGCTTAAATTAAGTATCTAAAACTAACACCTCTTGTGACATGCAACCTTAGACTTCATTTTGTTTCTCATGTAATTTGCTTTCTTTGAAAACCTGAGCACATTTCAAAAAGAAATAGAAAAAGAAAAATTTGCAATTGTGCAAGATACTACCTCACCATACCAATCCCCAGCTGGAGAGCTATGTTTAAACACAGAATAAGAACACGCAGCTTTCAGCACCATGAACATTACACACTGTTTGTCTGAACAAACAGGAAGGACAAATCAAGGTGAAAACCACCCAGAAACACGGTGTATTTCCTTAATTCAAAAGAGACATAGAAATTAGATTCATGTTCATAGAATGCAGTGTTTTTACTAGAACAAAAGTAGTTGAGCACTGATATGTAGTGTTAAACATTTTTAGCCGGTTTTAATAAGATTATTTGCAAGATGGTAAGAAAAACTAAGCTTGCAATCAAAATAGAGTTAACAGAAACTGCAATTCTCAAAAAAAAAAGTAAAAATAGAAATAGTTAATTATTTTCCTCATACATGCAGTGTAAATCAAAAAAGTGGATATACAAAAACTGATTTAGGTCCTTGGGTTTTGTCCACAGATAGGCCTGTAGTATGTTTTTTGGGGAAAAACACTTGCATAAAAGTTTAGAAATATATTTTCAGCTTTGTACCCTATAATCGGGGACTTTTTTTGTACTTTAGGTCAGGGAATAAAAGAGACTATTCATATCATCTGACTTCCTGAAATGCAATGTAAGTGCCTAAAGTGGAATCCCAGGGGCTGTGTAAGGTCAGTGGTGCCAGGTATGTTCTTTTAGAGAATTAGATTATCTAAATAAGGAACCTAGATTGTCTCTAAGGAGAGAGAAATAGGCCCCTCAATTAAATGCTTAACTTGTACGGCGTCAATACTCGACAAGATTTCTAACTGTTCCTTTAATGATTCAAGTGCAAGGCAACAATCCTTCCCTATATGAAGTACCTACAATGGCGGAAGCAGGATGGCTGAACTTAGACAAAATTACATCTACAGGTTTTATGTCTATGAATGAGTTGTATTTGATGTAGTTTGTATTATCTTAAAATCCTGAGAAAGGCAGAAAAGCTTCTAACAGTGAGGCACATAAGAAAACTTGGCTATATGCTTAATTTGCTCACGTTTAAATTAGTGTTGCCATGATGTTTCATTATTTTTACTTAAAACCAAAAACAAACTGCTGAACTTGTAAAAAATCCTAAGAGATGTCTTTCATAAGTTCTGCAAGCAAAGGCAGCATTTTTGCAAGTAATGTGGCCATTGTAAATTCAACTTCATATGGGATATGTTTCAGTTTTAACTAAGAAGTACAAAAAATGGGCTTTCATCCCTACAATAGGGATGAAATAGTTGACTCAGTTATCAGTAATGACATTCATTGTCACTTGTATTTTAGTTTAATGTCAAGAAATGTTTTTTTCATCAGAACTGATGCCAGTTCTATTCTGGGGCCCACCTAGCAACGCAAACACCAAAGAATAAAGAAGTTTGATGGAAGGGCAAAGCTTCAAATTTGCATACAATTCCCCTGTGGTTTATCATGTTTGCATGAGGTACGTGTTTTTTCAGAAAATGGACGAGTAGCTGATGTGCTGACTGCTATCTGGGCTTTGCAAAAATATATAGCATTTTTAAAAAATGGTAGCTGAATGTTGAAGATTACACAGATTCCCTGAGAACACTGCCTTTTTTAAGCCAGTTTTTAACTTGCTAATTTTGAGCTAGCTAGAGTTGAGAAAAGAGATGCTTTGTCCCCTCCCCTACAAAATTGTTACTGCTGTTATCCCAGAGAAAAAGGTATTCTGCAGGACTGTGAAGGATGCAGTATGTATCCAATATGCATGCTAAGATGTGTTTGCTCTGTGGAAGCTTGGAAGAGATAGGTAACTTCTACAAGCACATAAATGCTTTTGTGCTAGACTTTCCAAACAGCACAAAATTTAATTTGTACTAGTTTTCTAGTATTTTCTGAAATTGCTACTGTATCTTTAAGAATCCTCAATCTAAATACCACAGCCTTTTATGGAAGGAGACAAGCACAGTACAAATCAGCAAGATGGGTGTTTGACAGCATTGAAATTGCCAAGAAGTTCTGATGAAAAGAAGCACAAGCTCTAAGCTCTATTTAACTATTTCAGTATGACTTGCAAAATGTAATAATTATCACAAGGAATTAATCATATAACAATAATGTACTAACTGAAAAATAAGAACATGACAGTGTAGCAAAATAATTTATGGAAACATACAGTGTTTCTACAATAGCAGTAGATAACATTGCAAGTTTTCAAAGAGGTTTATTTTTACTGTGTTCTACAACTATGACTTTATACACGTCAGGGAGATTTAAGCAGAGACAGACCAACAGCATAAATATAGCCAAACAGGCCTATTTAATTGGTGGGTCTGGTGCTCATAGGTGTAACCAACAATTAAGATTGCCCAACTTCTTACTTTGGTATTATGCCTTAAAAAAAATCCCCCAACCCTTACAAAGAAACATTAAGGTATTATAAAGTTAAAAGGATTTCTTTCCTAGCTTATTACATACAAATTACTTAGACGAAAGCCTAAATGCAGAGATGCTTGTTTAGACATAAAATGAGTTCAACGATATTTGAAAACTGCTGTAGAAGCTTCTGAAAGTTCAAAGTATTGGTCACATGGACTTGTAAGGCATACAGGATGAGCAAATGCATTCACAACCTGTGTGCTTAGCCATGTATGAATTCCAGTGTATATGCTACAGCAGTTTCAATGTACGATGACATTAATATTTTTAAATCTGTTCCTTAGATTAACATCTTTGTGACAGATTTCAGTATTTACTTTCTACTATTTTTGCTGCCCTGCTCTGCACAAAGCATTATCTATCTGCAATATGTTTTCCTTAACAGAACACAATTCCTGAAGAATACCACATTTTCTCCCCATCTTTCTACCCACACAAAAGACAATTCAACTACGATATTCCAGCTAGCAAGGCTGCTTCATGGAATCTGTCTTGACAGTATCAGGTCCAAATGTATATGTTTCAGCATAATTTTGGCACATCCAAAAATCAGGTAAGCGGCAAAAACACTGCAAGTATCAAAGTGCACCTGGACAGAGTCAGGACATGGCCTCCTGTACCAAATTAATGAAAAAAATGGTATGAAAACCCAGAACTCTAAAGGCAAGTCTGATCCCAAGGAGCACCTTTGGTCACTACTTCAGCTATACAAGCATTAGATTACCATTTATGCAAATTATGACAAATGAAAGACCTCCGCTAACAAGAAATAACTAAATTAATATAGATAAAATGGGAAAAACAACATTTTACCAAGAGATTACTGAGGGTGGAGTTAAGTGACTCACTGAAAGTCACGTAAGATGTCACTGGCAAAATTCAGAAGGTGAATCCAGATCTTTAGTTCTAAGACACATCCCTCCATTTAATACTTCTAAATCACAGAGCCTCCAGACAAAAAAAAAAAAAACAAAAAAAAACATAAAAGGTGCTACAATGTGAAGGAAAAAATCTTGCTGACAAACTAACATCAGCCTAAATATATCAGTAAAAGACGAACACGACAAAGACTTTAGAACCATCTACAAAAGTAAGAAAACCTAAGTAGAAGGACAAAGCAAGCAAAAAATACCCTGAGGTTTAAAGGAATTTATAAGAATATGAGCCTTACCATAGGCAGAGAACACTTGCTGGATTAAACATACTATGTTTTACTGCTTCCTCAGTGCCTACAGATTGTATGTTTTTTGACAATCAGTATTCTTATTAAAATGTGAGAATCATATATTGCTGAACACACTCAACACATGGGGATTAATTGCAATTTAAGACTAAAAATAATACAGAAACACAATTGTCAAACCAAGTATCAGGATTGCAACTACTGTTTAGTTCTCATGTAAAATGAATGAAGTAAAAATGCTATGTAAGACTATGAACACACCAGGTATACCATCCTTACCTGCAAAGGAAGGAGAGTATTACTGTTGGTGTCAGTTCGGAAAACATTATCTTCAATCCACGATTTTGGTGTCAGTGATGGAGTAGAGCGAGTAAATTTAGGAGGAGCTATGACATTACCAGAAAAGGGCTTCTTCAAAGGAGAGATCTGGTTCATAGTCCCTGGGATTCCCATGGTTCCAGTTCTACGATGGTCTCTGCCATGCATTCCTCCCCAGGATATATTTCCTGTGCTCCAGCCGCTGCTCTGATTGCTCCAGGGCGACTGCTTCAGAAGAGGCTAAAAAAGAAAGATTAATTTCTATTATTCTGAAAATACTTGAAATTATTTTCTACTTAAAACAACCCAAACCCCAAAACAACCAACTACCAAGTAAGCAATGCGCAGAGATTTCTATAAACCACTCTCTTCTGATAACATGTAAATTAGCTACTGAAACAAGGAAGAAAACACAGCTTCATTAAAAAAAAAAAAAAAATAAAAGTCACTCCTACTCCCCCATATGTCTCCCCAAAAAATGCTGCAGTACTTCTGCAGGCAAATTTGATTATAATCTTAATAATTTTAGTGACTGGTAGCATTTTTAAAGCTATGCAGAAAAAAAATTCCAGGGTGCAAAACCAATTTCCAAAACACCCTGAAACCAGTTTTTAATCACACGTTACTTGCTATTGTATGAGATTTCTGCAAAATTAACAGAAGAATTTCAAATATATAAATTAAAAATTATTAAAACAGTATTTCTATTTCTACTCAGTGAGTGGTAATATTTCACTACAGTGATTAGAGATTTAAAAATTAAAATTCAAATGGCAGATTTAATTCCCCCCACTCCAGTATTTTGAATATCATTGTCTCAGTATTACCATATAAGAGCAAAAAGAACACTGACTACTGTACAGAGAATTTGTTTGAAGGAGCTACCTTAACGTTTCCATTAAAATGCATTATTCTGAAGCCACTGCTCAAATGTTTCTGGAGTAATGAATGGAGTAATTTCCAGAGTAATGAATCTGTGGGATTCGGCAGGGTGTATTCTAGGATTTTTTTTGATGATTTCTTCTCCTATCCAGATATGATGTACCTTACACCTACCTAAATACACTTTTAAGTGCACTATATTCTCTAATATAAAAATGGAAGCAGTTTTTAGAAAGATAATTTTTAAAGGATTAAGGTTTTATTCATAAGTAAAACTTTTGCTAAAAAGTGACCTATAGTGCTTGTCATATTACCAAGAGGTGGACCCACTGAGCATGACTGACAGTGAAGAACTGTATTTATCTTTAGTAGTCTCAAATCTGACTGTTCTTGGAAACGCTTTTCCTCAAACATAGAAATGGAGTGGGGGTGTGTGTGATGATTCTAAATTCAGTTCTGTGAAGTGAAAACACAGTACTCTTATCTCTAAGCTTAGCTGCAAGCAACCCTCAACCTGCATTCTAATAACTTAAAAATTTAAAGCATGTCAATATGCTATGTATCGGGTAAAAGAGAACTTTCTGAAGACAGAAAGATAAAATTGTAACACCCCCACCACCCTCACCCCCAGAAAACAAATTAAAAAACCACTAAAGCCATTCTTGGTCAAGTGACCAGGAAAACATCCTATTCCATATAATTATAGATAATTGCGTTGTAAAACTTGAATACTTGCATTGGAATTTTGGGAGAGGCAGGCACTCTATTGTGAAACAAACCTTAAGAGATAATGCCAAATGTTAACAAGCCTCTAATATTGCTAGCTATGCTGCCATGGCACTGTTTAAGTATACCCACAACATGTAAGTGAAAGAAAATTTCTGTACACCTCACTGTTGGAGAATTGCCTGGAATTTGTTTGAAGAAGGTTATTAGAAATGTTAAGGACAACTAGCTCCTAATCATAATGCATCGTAATCAGTTCTTCAACAGGCATACTATGTGAGATTCCAGTTCTGATACAAATGAATCGCCACTGATTAAATCTGATCGGATTTAATACCAGAATGAAATAAGAAATTAAGATGAGGCCTATGTAACTTCAGCCTTTCATAAATTAGCAAATTATTGGAGCAAAATGGGCTTATAATGCAACAACTGGTAATATTAACAGAGATTTGCTTCTCACTGATTTCTTAAAATATTCTGTTCCAGGAAGAAACGTAAACTTCCATTTTAACACGGGATTGTTAAAACCCTCGATTAAAATCGATTACAGAACTTGAAACGCTGCGCTGTCCTCAGATACACATTCAAGCAACGTCAGTCAAAAGCCCTGAAAGGCAGCACGGTGTCAACTTTCGCATCTGACCCTCCTCTCGGCGACCTGTGCCCGTCCGACCGAGCCCGCCCGAGGGCCAGCCCGCGCCTGGGGAAGGGGCTGCCCGGGGTGGGGGCGGCGCCGGCCGGAGCTGTCAGACTCATTGTTCCGGGGACACTGCGCCCGCCGCGGACGATTCGGGGGGACAAGGGGGGCGTTTTCACGGCGGAACTCCCAGACACCAACAGGAGCGGTTGAGCTCTTTTTTTTCAAGCGCAAACCCTCTTTTCTCGTCCCGACTAAACCCCGGCGTCCCTCGGGAGGCGACGGCGCACCAAGGAGGGCAAGAAGAGCTACCCCGGCACCTGCCACCCGGAACGGGCGGGGAGAGTGGCGGCTGTTGTCCGCAGACCTCTCCGGCCCGACCCCTCCGGCCGCCCGGCGCCGCACCGGGCGGGGGGCGCAGGTGCCCTCCCTCCCGCCGGGCCGGCCCCGCCCTGCCGCCGCCGCGGTCCCGCCGGGCTGTCACCGCCGCGCAGCCTCGCCCGGCGCCGGCGAGAACGAAGCTGCCCGGTTGCCGCGGCCGGCCAACCGAGGGCAGCGGAGCCTCCGTCCCTTCCCCGCGCCCCCCTTCTCCGCCCCGGGGCTCCCCGCCGCGGCCGTCGCCCGGTACCTGGTGGTGGTTGTAGGAGTTTCTCTGCTGCAGGAAGGCGGCAGCGGCGGCCGCCGCCTGGTGTTGGTGCTGGAGCTGGGGGCTCACAGGGGATCTCCGGTTCTGCTGTTGCTGCTGCTGCTGCTGAGGTAAATTCATCTGCGGCGGCGGCGGGGGGGCGGCGGCCGAGAAGGGGCTGCTGAAGGGCCCGGCGCAGGGGTTATGAGGCGACACCGGCGAGAAGCTCTGGAAGAAAGCGGGGTTGATCGATGACGGGATCCCCGGGTAGAAGCTGGTCTCGGACTCCGGGCTCGGGGGTGGCATCGCGCTGATTTGCCCGCCGCCGCCGCTGGAGACCGGAGGCTGCTGCGTCTGCTGCGGAGGCGGCGACGAGGTCTGCACCGACCAGGGGGTGCCGAAGCCGGGCAGCGGCGGAGGAGGAGGGGAAGCCGCCGAGGAGGAGCCGCCCCCGCTCTGGTGATGGGGGCTGGGGATCTCCGGGCTCTGCAGGCTGCTGAAGCCAGAGCCGAGCCCGCCGGGCAGGAGGTTCCCGGGGCTGCCCAGTAAGTGGCTGTTCGGGGGGGACTCCATGGGGGGCAGCTTGGCTCTCGCCTGCAGATGAGGAGACGAAGGCGGATTCACGCAGGAGGCGGCGGCCACCCCCACATTGGGGTCCGCGGACGCCGATCCCCCCGGGCAGGAAGGGGCGAGCCGCTCCAAACCCCCCCTGTCCGCGCCGCCCTGGTGCTCGGCGGGGCCGACGGGCCGGTGGTGCGAGTGATCCCCCGTCCGCGGCGGCTCCGGGGGCTGAGCGCTGAGGAGCTGGAGCTGCTGCTGTTGCCTGTGCTCCTGCTGCTGGTACTTGTCAGTGGGGTGGCTGAACTGCTGCTGCTGCTGCTGAGGGGGGTGGTGATGATAGTCTGGGGGGTGGTGGTTATTCAGGGGGTGGCTGCTGCCGAGCTGGGCTGGGCTGCTGAGCTGCTGCTTAAACTCTTTCCTCTTCTGGCTCAGCTGAGGAGGCGGCGGCTGTGGTTGCTGCGCTTGCTGCTTGTTTAAATCCTGGTGGGGGCTGAGACAGGGTTTAAAGTCAGAGGAGGGGTGGCCGAGAGGGGGGTGTCCCGACGCGGGGCTGCTGCCCAGCCTCTCGCTGCCTGACTGCTGCTGCTGTGTCACCCCCAGGAGCAGCTCATCCTGCATGTTTTGATGATGCGCAGCAGCGACCGATGAGGAGAAACAGGGAGGGCAGCGGCGACCCGGCTGCCGGACGAACCGGCTGCAGTGGGCGGCAAGGGGCAGGAGGAATGAGGCGAGGCGGCCGCGGCCGCTCCGGGGAGGGGAAGGAGCCGGCGGTGGGCAGGGGCTGAGGTGGCCGTCTGCGGGAGCTCCCCTGACAGCGGCTCGGCGCAGAGGTGAACCCCCACCTCAGCACACTAAAGAGACAAAGATAATTAATAATCGTTGTGGCGAAGTGTTGGGGGGCGGGGGGAGAGTTTAAACACCCGCCTATCGCAAATCACTATGTAAGTCCCAAAATAGCTTATTTATAGAATAAAGCTCTCTTCTTTCCCATCAACGCCACTGTACTGCTTTAAAAAATATCGCAGCTTTTTGATACAAGCCCATTTTTATCGGAGATTTCTTTTTCCTTTTCATTTACTGGGACCCTCGGTAAGGCGGCCCTTCCCGCCTGCAAACGCACCCACAGGGATCCACCAGATCAGGAACTCGCCCGGACAGGTCACTGTCCCCGGACAGAAACTCCTCCGTCCGACCCCCCCAGCCGCCACACCGCAACGCAGGGGGACAGCGGGGCATTCCCAGGCCTGGCACTGGCGGGGAGGGAAGGAGGGGAGGCCGCCGGTACCTCCACAGGGCAGGCGACCCGTTCTCCTCAGCGAGGTTCCTGCCGCCCCCCGGCCACCCCCGCCCCGCTGCCGGCTCGGAGCCGCGGCGGCGCCCTTAAGAGTGCCGGAACATCCGTCACAGTGACGTCACAGGCCCCGCCCCAGCCCGGCGGGCCCTGGTAATGAGGCTGTGGGCCTGCCCCGCCATGAATAATGCATCAGGCCGGGAGCCCGCCCCCCTGGCGCCGACGAGCCGGGTGGGTGCTACCACTTCACCCGAGGCAGGTGCCAGCCCTGGGGGCCTCTTGGGCAAGGAAGGTTCTCACTGGGCTTTGATGACCTTTCTATCATCAAGCGTGAAACTCTTGCAATAGAGAGATTTTATTACGTTTTGCGGCAGCGGCTGCGATCGGCTTTTATCCCAACAGACGGAGCACGGGCAGCCGTGACGTCGCTTTCTCCTGCCGCCTGTGATCCCGTCAGGCGCTCGCTCGGGGCGGGGCAGAGGGCGATCGCCCCGCCCCTTGGCCTCGCGCGCTGCTCATTTGCATTGACGCACGACCGCGCGCCACGGGCGGGGCGGGGCGGGGCGGGGAGTGGAGCGCGAGCGCGGCGGCGCGAGACGGGCCGGGTGTCAAGGCCCCGCCCATGCCCGGGCTGGCCCCGCCCCTCCGAGCGCGGGTCGGGGCTGCGCCGTGTGCCCGTGTCCCGCTGGGAGCGGGCTGCCGGACTCTCCCTGTCCTTTTCCCTATCCCGTGGGCCGCTGTAGCGTCCAGAGCTCCCGCGGAAACGTGGGCTCCTCACCCCTTCCTCGCTGCACACCCGGGGCCTGCCAGCAAACCTTGTTTGTTGGCACCTCAGAGACCCACGGGAGCTCGGGCGGAACCCGTGCTGAGGTGTGGTGGCGCGGGCTGGTGGCTTCTGAGGTATTCCAGTATCAAAGGTGGGGTTTTACCTTTTCCATACAGTGGAAGCACACATTCTTGGCAGCTGTTCAATGCAAACAAATTAATAGTTTGGCACGTACAGATGTACCATTGATGTCAGTGTATATGTCCCTGTAAAGACTAAAACCAGCGGCCTCTCTTTGTGCTCTGGGAAGGCTGTAGCTCAGCAGTGAGAGAATTCATACAGGGCTGTTGAATGTGTGAGTACTTGGGGAAAGTGTCACTATGTGCCTGACCTGTTGAACTTTTCTCTAGGTATCTGTCCATGCCCACCATCAGTGACTGGGTAGCTTCATTCCTCCTGCTCCATGGACCTTTGGTCTGACCCAGTGTAACAGTTCTTTTTTCTTACATCTGTATATTTTTTCTATATGCATATAAAACATAGAGGGGAAAAATTGTTTTAGGATTTGAAGTAATCTCTGATGTGGTTGTGAACCTGTGTGGATATATATTGGGGAATCCGTGCTATCTTGCAGGGTTAGTATGTAAATGCATTTGCACCATCAAAGAATAATTGATATGTGTTTGTCTTTGCTGTATTATGGCATGGCACTCCAGAATTTCTTGTTATATTGGCATTTGTTTCAAGAACTTGGCAAGCTTACGGGGGCTAAAAAATCCAGAGTGCAGGCCAAGGCCTTACGGATGGTTGCATGCTGAGTAAATGTTGCAGGCCGAGTACTGGTTCCTCTCTGAGGACTGAATTGCTTCACAGCACAATTCTCATAAGCATTAATTTGGTGAGCTGCAGAACTGGTAGCATCTGGCTTCCCTTTGTGTTCCTGTCATACACCTGACATTGAGTTGTGTGCAAGCCTGAACAGAAGTTGTCCTCTACCTGGGGCGTTCTCAGGCAATGTCTAACAAGGGTGGAAGCACTGCTGCACTGCACTCTCCTATAGCCAGCTGCCTAGTTCTGCAAAGTGTGTAGGAACTTGTTCAACTGAGGGGTTTATCTGTGAGCAGTCAGCTTCCCTGTCCCTCACCTTTAAAGCAAGCCCAAATTCTAGCAATTCTTCCTTCAAAACAGCTGTCTTGGCATACACAAGTATTTTTTAAATTGACTGAAAGACAAGAGTGCTCACATCCTTCACGACAGCTTATCTCTGGCATGGTAGCCACTCACCCCAATTGCATGTGTTTGTTAAGTCAACTTTTACGGAGTGAAGATCATCTATTTTTAATCATGTAAAAAGTAAGTGTCCACTCTGCATTAGCTGCCTAATGTTCCACAAACAAAAGACAGGTGCTATCAAAGGATGATTCATCCCCTAACAAGGTACTTTTAGAGAGAGAAACCTGATCTCTCTGTTGATTATAAAGAAAGGTTTTGGCTGTCTTGATGCAGAATCCAGTAGGTCTTTGGTGGTCCCTGGTCCTGTGGCACACACTACTTGACTCCAATACAAGCAAGAACAGTTGTACCAAGCATCAAAACAAGCATCCTGCATGCTCTTCTTCCTCAGATATGAAACCCCCTGTGTGCTGAGGCCACAAGTTCTGGCTTCTCCTCTGCCAAGTCAAATCTCCTACCTGGGACCTTGGTGCCATCAAGAAGTGCTGAGGCCTGTCCTTGGCAGTTTGTTTTCTCTCTCCAGTCTCCAGTTTCTTGATTTTTGACAATTTGGTCTTTACACCCTCTTCCATTAATGTTTTTTTCTCCCTTCTAATCCCTTGATTCCTTCCTGCTTTCTTTTATCTTAGCTTTTCTAGAGATGGCTTGAGAGCTTTTTTTTTGGATTAGACTAGTTGGAAGGTAATATTGTCTGAAAATAAGTGCCTAAATAAATGTGTAAGAACAAGCTAAGTGTGTGTTATGCTTCTTACAGGTGCCTCAACTATTTGCAACACAGGAACTCCCTAAATTTGCCTTTCCAGACCTTAGAGTGTGCTGAGAGTCTTGGACTCCATGTTCCCTGATGGTTACTGAAGCAAGACTGCCTGAAGAGGGGAGCATGCTGGCAGAGCCACGCCTCACCTGAGTGATTTGAAGAAGCTCCAGTCATGGAGCTGGGATGAGTTCCTTAGACTAGACAACAAACATTACAAATGCCAAGCCATATGCAATATCACTGTACATAATATGTAAATTGACAAAAAAAAGATGTTGCAAAGGAAGCTGTCAGTATGGTAGAACCAAGTTACTGTTTTTGCAGCTATTAATCAACCTGCTTCTGTATATTCATTCCAACAAATGTGCCAGACATTGACTTCACCTGGGAGGCCTGTGGTAGAGCCAGGGCTGACAGCTCTCCTGGATTTGTTGGTGCCTGAAAGACAACGATCATGTTGTCTGGTGTTCTGCATCATGCAGTGGGTGTTAAATTTTGTGTGGTGAGTTTAACCAGCAGTGCTATAGAATGGAAAGTATGAGGACAAATCACATTAACCTATAAAAAATAATTATAACTATGTAAGACAAAATAAACTGTAAGGGTTACAGAGCAGCTCCTCTGGCTGCCATTTGGGTGACATGTAAGGGATCATCAAGGTAGTGGTTTTGCCCCTGAGTGGTTATCATCTCTTCTAGAAATTGCCATGCACATCTTAAATTCTTTCCTTTTAGAAACCCAAGAGAATAGCATCTTCTATTGGCCAGTGTTAGGAACAGGATATTATTATATGAAAATGGATTTTGGCTCACTGTTCTTTTTTTTTTTTTTTTTTGCTTGAACAATAAAACCTTTAGCAGTTATAAGAACTGAATGGGACTGTACTGAAATGCTATGCACTTCAGAGTGGTCTGTGGGTTTAGCTTCTTTTAAAAGGTCTGTCTTCTTTTGTGGGGTAGGATCCATACTTTGTAATGCTCAGATATCACTTAACAAGTCTTACAGTTTTTGTGAACACACCATAAGTCATGAAACTTAGATATGGTATGTAGACTTGGTATGTACACAGAGCTACTTCAGTGCTTCCTCATTTTGTAAATGGGCACATACACTAGAATATCAGGAGCTTAATGTATACAAAACAAAATAGCTCTGACCAGTGGTAGAGTCTGCTCTTTCCCTTCTATTAGCTAGTTGGAAAATCACCATGCCTGTGATTTTGAATATGGGCTGCAATTAGATGTGCACATTAGAACTACCTTTGCTTTCATTCCAATACTAAACACAGCTTTTTTGACTATTTTTTGCATGTTACAGTTAAAAGTAAGTGTTACAGATTGTATTGACTTCAAAAAACCTTTTGTGGATTGGCTCAGCATAGTAGAGACTCATTGCCTTCTTGTAATGCAACAAGTTGTTCTTTCCACAGCTCACAATATTTATAGGCCTTTCACCATTTGCAATGATTTACTACTTTATTTGACCTCTTTTCCAAAGCACTACAGCCACCAAAAAAAAAACCAAAAAAACCCAAAACCAAAAAAACCCAAAAAACACAAACAAACAAAAAAAACCCCCAAACTGTTTCTTGATTTCTCTGGCTGTTTCGCCATTTCTTCTTGTTTTGCACATCTACTTCTTTTCCCAGGGTCTTTGTCAGCCCTCTCTATCTAGGTAGTTGTGTCTGTCCTACAGTGCTTGCAAGGGTTCTGCTAAAGATGTGCTCAATCTTCCCTGGGATCAGGATATTTAGGGAAGTACGCGGTCTGCCGTCCTGTGGTCTCTGACATGTGCCTGCTTTGTTGCTCAGCCTAAATTGTGACATGGTCTTGCATGTGCATTCCAGGAACAGCACATTGTTCTAACTGGTAACAAAATACACGATTCACATGCTTTTGCTAGAGCTGCTTCCTCTTAACCCTAAAGCTGACTTTTTGTTAATGACATTTTCCTTCCATGGAAACATGGTAAACAGTCTGGGACTGCAGGTTATTCATATAGAAAAGCAGATGATGAGGTTTGACATTTCACAGGAAAAAGAGGTCTGAAGATTTATAACAATGTGCTTCCTTCATTGTTCTGTTCTTGATTTTTTAAACTCTAAAAATAATAGTCATGCACTCTTAGGAAAGAGGTAGGGAAGTCTTTTTCAGCAGTGAACAGACTGTTGAGTTATGGTAGCTTACCTTTTCTCCTGGTGGTTTTTCTCATTAAAAAAAATAATTAATTACCCAGATATAACAAAACTGGGTAAAAAACCCTTTCTTAGATCACTGTGTGTTGAAATGAAATTAAAAGCAGTGGGAAAAATTAATACCAGAGATTGAAATAGTTTGCTTTGTTCTCTTATTCCCACCCTCATGTTATGTTTTTGTTTGTTTTTAAGGTTAAAAATCTTGAAATTCACAGGAGATGGGCAGCTTTCTTGCTTTATTCAAAGTCTGGCTTCCATCCTGAAAGCCTGCTAAACTTGAAGGATATGGGTTCTGGTTGCAAGAATGCAAAGCAGTGATCTATTCTGTTTTTTCTTCTTTGTGCCCTGGAGTTTAACCAGCACACTAGTCTACTATTCTCTTGCTTGCTAGTGGCAGTTTCTGTTTCTTTTTTGTTTTGGTTTTTTTTTTTTTTTGGTACTGGTAGTCATTAGACTTTCTCCCAAGAGAATCCCTGCCAAAGTAAACAAACATCTTCATGAAAGGAAAATAATGTCTAGAGTATTCAGAATTCCATGTTTTACAGATGAGTATTTGTGGCAACCAACTAGTGAATTAAAGTGAACGAAATCCTATTTCTAGTTTGCTACTTTTGCTGTGCTAATTGAATGTGGCAATTTCTGCTAGCTTCTCAGCTTTGCAGTGCAAGTACTGGATGCTAGGTATAATTTAAAATTAAGAAAAATATGAGATGAAACTTGGTTTAGAAAAAAGATTTTATTTTTTATTGTTGGGAATTGAATAGTACATGTAAACCTCCAAGGAATTGCTGTTGTCTCTAAAATGTTCTGCATGTGGTTGGCAAGAACAACAAGGAGAGAAGAAAGTTCAGCTAAAAAATTCATAAAGGTTGTCTGGTGGAATGCATTACAGTCATCTGTATACCTCTGTGCTCTTATCCCTCTGAACTGATAATTTTTAGCTGAGATGAGATGTTCTGACGAACAGGAGGCTGGCAGATTTGCAGCATAGATTGTTTGAAGGTTTAAATGCTGTGACTATCTCAGCCTACTGTAAGTCTGTAGATATAATGTAAGCTGGAGTTGCTGAAAAGTGATAGAATAGCTCATGTGAACAGCCAAAAAAACCTGTGAAGAGCTTATTTTGTGTGCTGCAGAATTCTGCACTCTTTCTCTATCTTTCTACAGGATAGCAATAATTCACCAGTAGAGCAGAGACACTTCAAATTCGTTGATGATGAGACCATATCTAGTTCTTTGTTTAGGCAGTGGCTTTCACAAAGGGAACCAGTGCTAACTGGGAGCTGCTGCCAACACCATCATATGTTTCTTGACAAGTGCAAAGTGTTCAAAAAGTTGGCACTACAAAATAGAGATACTGTCAATCTTTGTTTAATTCTCAAAATGGCTTTTAAGCTTTTAAAGCTTGTGTTGTTGCTGGTCCACTTGCATATCAGGTAACATTTTTGACAACCCTTATAATATGGCTGGTTAATTGGGTCACATTACTAGAACATAAACCAAAATTCTGTGAGTGCTAAGACTTTACTGCTGGTTTTTCTTATGTGCTGTGAGCAGAAGAAGGGTTTGTGCAGCAGTGTGTGCTACTATAGCCAGAACACAGTATTTTCTCATCACCTTTTCTAGGCACTGTGCAGATGCATCTGCCACTATTTAACAAACATGAAGGTGTTGTTCACAGCTCTGTGAGTAAGTTTGGGTTTTGCTTTACAGGATGCAGGAGACATCTCTACTAATTGCACAAATGTTCAGCCTATATTTATATACCTGAATATTGTGGTGTAGGAGGAAAATTGAAATTTTAAGGTATTATTTCAGTGATCATTGGCTAGGTCTCCAGAAGCTCATGGACCTGGATTGTGCTAGGAATAACTGTGTGGTGCTTCCAGTGATAGAATAATCTGTTCTGAAGGGTGGAGTACTCTAGTGTGACTGCATGTGGGAGATGAGGTAGGAGACCCAAGGAAACTCTGGTAATTTTTGGGCACCGAGGCTTTGAAGTAGCATTCACTGAGTCCTGCAGGTAGCCCTGATCTCAGATGCAGCAGGAGGAAGCAAGTATGTGTCAGTAGCTACTAGGTCTGCCTCCCTGGAGGAGTGTACAGATCATGTAGCAACTTAAACAGAAGGAGTATATGTTTGTACCTCAGCAGGCTGTTAAAAAATTGCTTTCAATTGCTACAAGAAAATTTATTAACACTTACTTATTCAACTCAAAAAAGTAATAGAGGAACAGGTTCCCCTTCTGAACTATAGCATATGTGTTGTACAAAAAACAAAGGAAATCTCTCTGATTTATATGTGAAAATACATTCTCTTGTACTTGACCTTATTTTCTCTTTAAGTGTAAGATGGATGCTCACTAATTTTACACCACCACCCACTGTTTCAGTAAAATTATTTTCAACAGATTCTGCAAGAAATTTGCTGCTTTAATTAGTATGGAATTATCTCAGAAATTACCAGTGCAGACTCTTCAGATTTTGCATAGAACTAAAATTAGTCAGTCTAGAGCTGAAGAAGCACAGATTAAAATTAAAAAATACATTAACCATATAATTGTGAGTAATTATGATGGTATATCCAGTAGTCAAGGTGGGGTCAACAGCTCTGGGCTGGCCACTAGGAATATCAGAGTTTAGCTAGTCAGGAGCAGCCAGCGTGCTTGAGGGGTAGGATGTTCTCTTTCCCATTTGCTGAGAGCATGCAGCATCTTTTAGGAAATGCTCCATCATCTGTGGCTGGAATGATGAGACTGGTCTGGTGATGAGGCTGTCCCTCTGGGAGGGAAAAGGGGCAGGCCTGGATGCAGTGCAGAATTGAACTCAGCTCTGCCATACAACAAATGAAGGCTCTCTCAACACTTGGCTGGTTTTAGTCATGTCCTAGCTGCCTTTCCCACCCCTGGCTTTTTGTTTGTTTTTTAACCTACTAAGTTATATTTCTGAACAGTGCAGAATGACTCTACTGAAGCTTTCATTTATTTTCCTGTGGGTCTCCCTTCTCCTTCTAAATATGCCTAGCTCTAGCTGGGACTCAGAAACAAGAAATCTTGAGTTCTCCCGTAATAATTTACATGTCTGATCTGATGATGAATTGTAAATCAATGTTAAGCTTCATGACTTTTGAACGTTCATGCAATTATGATACAAAGACATTGAAAAGCAATATGCTAATTTTGCCCATATATTTTGGTTCTAAAGGTCATATTATCCACATGATTATTTCTTAATGCTCATGTATAACATTCTTAATAATTGTAAAGAAAAGAAATCAAAGAAAAAAATCTTTGCCAAGAAACTATGCAAAAAGTAAACGTATTAGAATATTAATGTTAAAATGTTTTAGAAGTCCATTAGCTATAAAAAATAATTGAAACCTAGAAAATGTAGAGAAAATATTGCACTTCAATAAAATGAAATATATTAAAAAAGAAAACACACAGTTGAATGCCATCCAGACAACCTTAATTTGCTTCTGTAATGAGAACCTGAGGGAAATGTAGAGTTAAATTTGGTTTATTTCAGTAGATTCTATTTTTTTAACCCTTTATGCCCATATATAAAAGAATTATGATCGCTTGGATGCCGTAACCATCAACTCCTCTATTTTCATACATTTAGTTTTTTGGTAGGTTTTATCTAACCGAGCGCTGGAAGTGCTTTCTAGCCACATAGCTACAAGGTGAAGGAACTAAGGAAAGAGTGGAATTATTGCCTTCATCTTTTTCACAGAGAGTACAAAACCTACTGAAATTTTGTCATTTCTTCTCTCATTATGGTACTGAGAGCTCAGATCCACTTTTATGCAATGGCACAAAACAGTTTGCTGCTTAAGTATATCTTGCAGAAGCTGAGGAACATGTACGCCACAAATCAATTGTATCCATGATATTAAGAGGGAAGATGACATAAATCTTTAAAAATTCCCCAAACTTGGCAAATGACCTTGAGTAATTGTGATATTTCAGGTCAATGTGCTTTGACTGGTGGTCAGTCAAAATGCATCATCCAAAGAACCTTTGTTTTCACAGCTGTAATATTGTTTTTCTGTGTTCATGCTTATAGCAGGTTGTAGCTAAAGAGCAGAAAACCTCATAAAATTTCTACATTAGTGTTGCACATTAGGAAATCGAAGGGCTTTTCCTTTCTGTCTTTCCTCCCAAATAACATTTATTTTTCAACACTGAAAGGTCGTCTTAGAGGAAATTTACCAGAGACTAGAGTGGTATAATTATGCCTTGTGGATGCTTTTTAATCTTGCATGAATGCCTGTAGAATTCTAGTGTCCACACGGGGAGTTATACTATCAGAACTATAGGAGCATAATTATGCAGGTGAATTCTGTATTGAGACAAATGTTTTACGAAAAGGAATTTTATTTTGGCTCTTTCTTTTCAGCTTAATCATGTTCTGAACTAAAAGGAGGTGATCAAATCAATGAAAATAATGAAAATTCAATGGTTACCAAGGGCTGGGGAAATTGGAAAGTAATAAATATATATGTTTCCTGATAACACTCATGTGCGTTTTTGGTTCTTATTCTCTTGCCAGTGTTTGAGTTTGTGAAGGGTTTAGTGAAAGGTTAATAAACAAGCCTTGTTCTTTGCTGAACCTCATAAACTAATATGTGTAGTAGCTAAACACTGGTAGAATATTAGAGATTCTTAGCTCCCTAAGAATAAAAAGCAGCTGGGGCTTCAGGCAAATAGGACACTGGAGAATTAGTTGAATACTTTTTAGTCTCTGTAGGACCTCAGCAGTTAACACTGATCAAATCAGCCATTGAGTTGCTATATATGAATTTTGATATGTCCCAGTTAAATTTAATTCCTAAATATATGAGTCCTAGGACAGCAGTCAAAATGTTCTCTACAAAAGTAGCCCATTTACATTAAAATAACTTTTGGTACGTCAGTAAGGGTGTAGTAACACTAATAATTATTTACAAAATGTTCTTAGAGTAAATTACAAGCATGTCTCAGTGTAATTGCTGCATAGACTTTAAGAGAAGAAGAGCTCAATCATTTTGGTGATGTAATCCAGTCCAGCCTTAGCACTGACCACAGAGCATCGCACTGTATGTCTTGCTTCAAGACCAAGGTGAACTTCATTAGAAAAATGTCTCGTTCATATTTAAAGAGTTCAGAGAACAAAGAGTCCATACCAACACTCGCTGTTCTTGTGAAGTGTTTTATTTGTGGTCTGAATTTAGCTTTGACATGTTCAATCTTTGCAGGGTTAAAGAAGCCTTTAGTGCTGGACAATATTCAAGTATTCAATGAAAGTACTTAAAGGCTGGGATCAAGGTATCTCAGCCCTCTTTAGTTGTTAAGTAAATCTCCTTGAGGCACTTTAGTGTCTAACTGTAAGGCAAGATTTCCATATCACCAGTTTTTCTTGTAGTTTCTTTCAAGTTTTCAAACATCTTTCTTAAGTAAGGACATCAGTGTTATCAGCAGTGGTATTACTAATGAGAGAATTACAGCAAGAGCTGAACAAAAGCATGCTCTTCTTGCTGTATTTGAAGCATGGAGAAGATTTTGTTTTTCATATTTCTCATCACAAGCCTTTTATGAGAGACACTTTGCAAGGGCCTCCATTGAATAATATGTTTTCAAGGCAAGCTTATTAGAAGGAGAGAGCAAGGTGATACCTTGCTGTGATAACCAGAATATTTGGGTTTGCCCTGCGTAATGTTGCACACAATGGTAGTGCTTCTCTCCTCATATTTTTTTTATCTGCTATTATTTATTTTAGAGTTGAAAATACAGCCTTCAGTCTTGTAAATACTGTTTACTTTTTTTTTTCAACATGTGTAACTAATTTTTTTTAGCATTAATGAAGCATGCATCTGTCATTTTAAGTAAAGCAGTTTACAAGGAAGCATGGCTGTGCCATTTGCTTTATTTCCTATTTTTCACCTGTAGAATTTCCAGGTTTTTCATTAAAGCATATCCCTGTATGTTCACCCAATATATTCACCCAAGGTAAATGAGTAGAATTAGTCAAAAAAAAAATCTTTCCTGTGAGCTGACTGCTGAAACATTGCAAATGGAAGATGAGTCTGGCTTTGGTTACCAGTATAACGCTGTTATTTATTCTTAATTAATGTAGACTAGAGGTCTTTGCATGGTGTCATGAAATGGTTTGATAAGTGTTTTAGAAGGATACAAGTATGTGGTTTTGCATTTTTACCGCATCACTCTGCAGCTGTTTCAGGCCTGCTGCGCAAGCACACTGAAACATAATATTTAAATTTCTTTTTAGTTAGCAATAGTTTCCAGTCATGAACTGTTCTCTCCAGAGCAGGCAGTGTGCTAGTCATAGTAGAGCCTTAGCTAGAGTATCTGAGGAACTTTTTTGGTGTTCTGAAAATAGTGAGATCAGTTTTATTGTGGTTGTGTGGATTTGTGCAAGGGGCAGCGCACTGCAGACATGCTTAGAAAAGGGAGCAAGGAAGCCTGTCAGCCTAAGGTCTGCTTGCAGTGAGACCCTGAGAAAGAGGTGATTGAAACTGTGAGTATGGAATCTGTCTCCTGCCGTTTGCTTCCTACTGTGTTCAGTGAAACAGCGTACAATATATATGGTCTGTTCGTAAATAGGACTGCATTGAATAAATGCCCATCAACAGTTCAAGGTGCAACATACAAGACATCAAAAATTAGCAAATTTTTTGTGTGCTCTCACGGTGAAGAATTTCTTCTTAAACAGAAATGGGTTTCCCCTGAAGCAGCCTATTGCCTTGTGGCACTGGGCATCTTGCTGAAACGAATCTCTGTCGTCTTTGTAGCAACAATTTAAGTGTTAGAAAATGGTGTTCAACCCTCAGTTGTCTCTTCTTCATGCTGAACCAACACAATTATTTCAAGCTTTCTTCATCTGTCAAGGTCTCCAGTCCTCTGATCAGCTTGATGGCCCTCTGCTAGATTATCTCCAATTTTTAGTATGTCTTTTTAGCTAAAAGGACCAAGACTGGACACAATATTCCAGGTGTAGCCTAGTAAGTGGTGAGAATGGAATTGCTATGTCCGTTTTGTTTGTTGGCTGCACACATACTGAGGAAGCCTACAACACCACCTGCTTTCATTCCTTCAACAGCACTAGGCTGGCTTGTGTTCAGCTTGTGATCCCTTTACCTTCAATAATACTATTTACTTTTTGACTACATATAATGAAAGCAAGGAACAGATGTTCACAAAGCTTCTGGAAGAAAAAGGTTTTACCCTAAAGCCCAATGACTTCCGCCTTCACCCCCAGTATGGGAGACTTGGTTTTAGTTCTTTCCTTCTTTTGGAGAGCTGGACCTGTGTTCTCCCAAGCCTTAGCTGTGCCCTCGGGAGGAGGCTGTAACAAGCCACAGCATATTCTGTATTTCCTTCAAACTCACATATTGCCGCAATGATATTTTTGTTTAATATATTTCTGATGTTTCTTAGAATAGGGACTATAGGTGTGATACCTCCCTGGGGTTCTCCTCTCCTCTCCTCTCCTCTCCTCTCCTCTCCTCTCCTCTCCTCTCCTCTCCTCTCCTCTCCTCTCCTCTCCTCTCCTCTCCTCTCCTCTCCTCTCCTCTCCTCTCCTCTCCTCTCCTCTCCTCTCCTCTCCTCTCCTCTCCTCTCCTCTCCTCTCCTCTCCTCTCCTCTCCTCTCCTCTCCTCTCCTCTCCTCTCCTCTCCTCTCCTCTCCTCTCCTCTCCTCTCCTCTCCTCTCCTCTCCTCTCCTCTCCTCTCCTCTCCTCTCCTCTCCTCTCCTCTCCTCTCCTCCCCTCCCCTCCCCTCCCCTCCCCTCCCCTCCCCTCCCCTCCCCTCCCCTCCCCTCCCCTCCCCTCCCCTCCCCTCCCCTCCCCTCCCCTCCCCTCCCCTCCCCTCCCCTCCCCTCCTTTTCCATTGGTTCACAAATGCAAAAGGCCAGAGAAATTCCACAAAATTTGAAAAGAAATTGTGCTTGCCCAGCTCCAGTGTGATCCTTATGACATACAAGGTCTTTTTGTTTGGTTTCTTTCCTTTGATGTGAATGAACTTGCCTAGAGTAAAGTGATTAGTCATGACTTGAATGGCTCCATCTTGGTGGTGTTGGTGAGTAAGTGGAGCTACCCAAATTTTTTTTTTTTTAAAGGTACTTACCTTAATGCTTTTAGTATTAAAAATGGTGGAACTGGGGCCTTTTTATTCTTTTTTGTATCTCATATAACTTCATCTATGCAATATAGTAACTTGTGATGAGACAAGGAATCTATTTGTTTTGTTTTAGAGGAGCCAGGAGATATCTAAAAGTATTGTCAAGTGCCACAGTTTTTTAACAAAAGCAGCTTGGGTATAATGTTTGATGTACTGGGTAATAAAACCTGGATCAATGTTCATTGCTATTCTTATTTGATTTTGAAATCCAAGTACCAGAACAAAAAAAAAACTACCAAAAACAAACCAACCAAAAAAAACCACCCAACAAAAACAACCATCAAACAAAACCACTGGCATTTTACTTGCACAATACAAATTGTTCAGATGAGTTCTCCACAATTTCTTTTACTTGCAGGTTTCAAAGGATGAAAAACAATGATAACTTTAATTAATATATTAAAGGGGACTAATATTTCCATATTACTTTTAAGGATATTTTCAATCCCCCAGAAATTTTAAAGGAATGTCCATTACACTAACAGCAAAGCAGACTGTATACTGGTGGGCGTTTAGTACAAGTACATGGACAAATTCTGATGCAGTGGAGAGGACCACTTTCTAGGATTTGTTCACAATGTCTGAGGAAAAGGTGTATTGCCATCAGTAAATCCAGAATGAGAACTACTTCTAAATAACATTAGGAATAATCGAATCTGAGGAAAATCTCAAGGATATTGTAATATGGAAATATCTGCATCAAGCATGAAATAAATCTCTATTGGACTTTGTGATGAACCAAGCAGAACACTGGCTGTTGATAGCCAAAAACTCTCAGATACTGCAGTATCTCTACTTTGTGGAAACAAAGGTTTTGCACCAGGTGGAATTATGGGAAACATAAAATCGACCAGTTCATCAGAACAATTTGTTTCCCTAACCAAGTGCTAAAAGGGGAAGCTTTAATAGAAAGTGTGACTTCTCAAGGAAATCCTGCTGGGTATTTTAAAGGCTGTGCTTTAATGAGCAGATGAGTAAGTTACCTTGGAGAGGAAAGCTAGCCTAGTAAAGAAGGCACAAAGGTGATAATTAAACACAGAATCAATGTTAAGTATGGAAAAGAGGTGCATAACTGAGAATGAAAATTGAATATACACAATGTAAATGACATTTTGGAGAACATAAAGGTAATAAGGAATTATTACTGGCCGGTAAAGCTTAAGACAATAAGAAGACATTACCAATGTATTAGGAACAAAAGAACAACTAAATCAAGTATAGATTTCAGTCTTGCAGAAACAAACCAGAAAAGAACCAATGGCTGGAAATCAAAGCCTGAAAAATTCAATCACTATAAAGATGCAGTGAGGGTGATTACATGTAGAAATAATTTCCCAGTGTAGATAGGTGGTAAATTTGCCATTGCTAGGAATTTAATCCAATTGGATACACTTTAATCTGAGTCTGGGAACAGGCTTGGCAGCATCTCTGTGTATGGCAGTGGAGGTCATTTGTTCTGTGCAATCTTTACATCTGTGAATTTGTGTTTTGTCACTCCCTTTTTTTATAAACTCTTAAAGAAAACAGAGAGTGCTCATTGACCACAACATTTTCTCATTTTCAGCTCTGCTTTAAGATAAGACTAAAAAAACTCAGTCTTATGCTTCAGGGCTACAGCTGGCTGCCTGCAGGAGGAGAGATGCTGATTCTCTAGGTTAATTCTGGATTTTTTTTTAATTTCATTTTACTCCGAAGCCTCAGGGGCAGACAGGGCTGGTTGTAAAACCTTGGAGAGACTGAGCCCCTTCTCTGCAGGGAAGTCCTCTTTTTCATATAGCTGCTATCTTCTGTCTGGCTGGGGGATCAGACAGTTTCAGGGTAGCAAGGGCTTTGAGCACTTTTTTCTTTCTTGTTCATTACAACATCTAGGCATATCTGAGATTATAATTATGATCGTTTGGGCATATCTAATATAAATATCATTATTGATACCAACTCAATATCATTATTGATATTGAGGCCTGGAGGAGAGGCATCAGAGTCCTTTTTGGAATTTTTATTAGCTTAATTTCTTCAAGATAGATTTTTGTTCTGTTTTATTTTGGCTTTTTTGAGGGTTTTCTTTGGGTTTTTTTCATAACCCAGCTCACTGTGGTAAGCAATGGTAAACAGGCGAACCATTATGCCACACACAAAACAGGAGGTTGTCTGTTCTGGTTTAAATCCTGAATTATCGCTTACTCTTGCTGTAGTAAGAGTTGTAGGTTACAATTACTGGTTCTTTTTTCAAAAAGGTCTGCTGCCAGTCGTGATGCTTGATGGAGTTGCAGAGCTGCCACTCAGGCTTCCCGAGTGCTGCTTTGCTGGCTGTGTGCAGCAGCTAACAAAGGGTGTGTTGTGCTTGCAGCAGCTTTTATTCCGAGTCTAGCTTTCCTTCTGCAGCACTGCTTTTGTTTAAAAAACGTACTCCTCCAAAGCAAAAATAAGAAACTTTGCTAACATTGCACTGTCAGAGAGGAAGGATACAACAGATTTGCTTATTGTTTTGGTTCTGTTGAATTGCAAAGGGTAGTGGGTGGAAAGGGGATGTCAGGAGATGCTGGAAGCCAAACTACATATCATCATCTCCTAAGAGGCAAACAGGTCTGCCAGCGTTCTGCTTGGTGGCTGTGCCGGCAGGTGTTTCTGCTCTTAAACTGCTCTGTTATATGCATGTGAAAGTACTTCTGTGCTTCAAAAAGATCCTCCTTTCCATTCAGGAAGCTGCCAACAGGCACCTGTTTTCGTCCTGCAAAGCTGTGAAAATAGACCTGCTGTTTCATCAACATCAGCGTGTTTTCTTCTTAAGCATGTGAAGAAAAGGCAGCATCCCTCTGATATGAGCCCTTATGTATTCTTTTTGTGTGTCCAGTTGAGGGACACCTTTTCAGATGCTGCTTGTTGTGTGCAAGTGGAACTGGCGCTTGCGTAAATAAACATATTGGCTTATTGCAGAATCACCATACCTGTGATAAACCATCAATTCTAGGATTTATCATATTGCACCACATATAACATTAGCTTATGATATGTCTATGTCTAATTGTGGGCTTATCCTGTACCCATTGTCTCCCAGGTGGCTGAGCATCTATCTATAGCTCTTCATGTCTCAGTAGGGGTTTGTAGGTAGGAGCTGCACGGAAAAGTAAGTCCAGCTGGAAAACTGGAGATAGATGGATTGAGAGAGATGAAGGGAAAACCAAACATATCCAGATCATTCTCTGAATGGCAGAACTAAAGAGAACTGGTTTGCTCTGGCTTTGTCTCTATGGGGTGCAAGACATTTATGTTCATCCCACTGAAGAGACCTCTTCCATGGTACTTTCCAATCTCTCTGTGTCCTCATAGTGAGATGTCTCACTTGACCCTAGCTCCTCTTCATTCCATGGTTTTTAGCTACCATTGCTTGGCCTAACAACTGGGAATGACACAGCAGATATTGTTCTGGAGGTGCATTCATGCAAGGTGGCCAACCTGTATGTGTCCAGCATGGTCAGCAGCTGCTACCAGATGAACTTAATCAACTGCTCCTCATCTTTGCTGGCAGCAAAATTAATGACTTTGGGAGCTGCCTTCCATGATGTGCTGAATTTTGCACAGGTCTGTTGTAAGATTTTCCTACTTAAAAAGTGACTACGCTGCTCAGTTCACTTGAAGCTGAACAAACATGACAGAGAGATAGTGTGATGCACGCAAGCTTTGTTTTCTCATGAAGCCAAGCTAAAAAAAAACCCAAATCTGCCTAGGAAAATTTTCAGCCAACATTTGAGAAGCTTGCCATTAATTATCAAAATGAAGAAGCAGAGTGTGCTAACACAGCGTTGATTCAAACCATCAGAATCAATTTCTCAAAAAATAAATGTGCTGAAAATAATACATATAATACATTAGACTTGTGCACTGCCTGGTATTCCTATTTAGTTTCTGCATCTGGCCTTGTTGTAATAACCTCCAACCCTAAAAATCACCTTGCTTTCCCCAAACTCTAGAGGATAAACAGAATTTAGAAGGACCATTTTCTTCCTTAGGCATCAGAAAACCTTTGTATTTTAAGGTTGTTTATTCAAAGTGAGTAAATTGAACTAGGTCATCTTGAATTATGATGTTGTTCTTCAGAGTGCCTGTGTTCCTGAAGCGTCTCTGGAGGACTGCTACTCTGCAAGGTGTCTGCCACCAACCCGTCCTCTTGGCCGTTGTTGCTCACAGAGCTTCGTGCTGTGACGAACATGTCTATGCAGGCTGTGCAGAGCAGATTTGGATTTGTTGATACAAAAAGATGTAGACGCTAAATATGCATTTATTGTATCACTGTTTCTATTGCTGTAAAGTCAGTATTTTGAAGGCTTTAAAGTTTCTGGAAATGGATTTTTGATTTATTCTGATAACAGCCTTCTGGTGCTTATTCACTTGCCTTCTGTGTTCTGAAGGCAGTTGGGAACTATGGCTCTTACAAATCATCCTATGTATTTTGCGTTAATCTAGGCCTTCCTGCACTTCACTTGGTTGTTGTAAATGCAGTTTATAATTAATACAGAATGTGGTTCTTCTGCCCTGTGACTTGGAAACGTTAAAAGACAGCATTCAGTCATAGTTTATGCGCCTGGTGATGCAGACTGGGTTTTTAAAAGAACCCAGAAGAATTAGGCATTCCAATTTCATTAAAATGCTGTGGAAGTGAAGCATATAAGCTCTATTAAAAAGCTCAGCCATTATCTATAGCTCTTGGGGTTTTTTTCTCCAATTTAATTTGTGCATAAGCCTGCTTTGGGGAGAGCAGTGGACAGGGCTGATTTTGCTCACCTTTCCTTCTCCTTGGTGCTGAGGAACAGCCCTGCCTTAGAGCTTGAGCATGCTGCAGCTCACTGAGCTCTCCCATTTTGAACTGCGGCTTCATGTAGCCACACAGGTACTGATTTTATAATTAAAAACTCATTTTCGGAACCATAAAAATGAATGTAAGTATCTGATCAATAAAACTGTTGATATAAATAGTTTGGTGAATACTATGTTGAAAATACTTTACCCATATATATGTGTCTATCTATCTATGACATCCTGGAAATTATTTGTACTTTTTCACACTGAAATTTTCAAGGACACAAAGTTGAATTAAAATCAGTGCAGAAAATAAAATTGTACTACAGAATGTAAAAAGAATTGGATATGTTGCTTTTAAATACAATGCAATATGATTAAGTTTTACATGTAATATTCTGTCACATGTCTAAGAGAACACAGAAGTTTCCTTTATATGCAAGAATCAGGAAGGTACAAAATTATAAATATAATTAAAAGAAAGATGAGAGATCAATAGGATACACAGTCAGGTGAAGAAGAGTAAGTAGGGAGTGAAGTTTGTTCTGCAGTCAGAAGGGATTGCTGCAGCAGTACAGAATATGCAGAATTGCTGCAAGAAGGAGTTAATCATTGTGCCAGCACTGCTCAGCCTCTATTTATTGCAAAAGAGGATTAATGGTTTTCCTGCCTGGTGCTGAAAATAGAAGTCAAATTTCAGTTGTTCTTGAAAGCAGATATAATTAGATTGTGAAACTTGTGGCTTTTGGGTCTAAATAATAGGACAAGAATGACTACCCTAAATCAGAACAGAGTGCAGTCTCTTAGCTGTTTCTTAGGAGTGAGAATAGAACAAGCACAGAATGATACTTTTCCCATTTTCCAGCTGTGCACAATATATACTCTATTTAAACTGTAGATAAGATGGATCATATATTTATTATCCCTCACTGAACCCTTTCTCTACACATTGTTCTGATTATTTAGTAAACAAATTTATATTTTTGTTAGCACAACATTCTTGTAACAACAGACTATACTGTGTGGTTGTGAATTGTATGGAAAAATATTTCTGTTTGATTAAAACTGTGATACTTGGTGCTTGTTAAGTTTTATGGTAGGATGAATCGTGAGCAAATGTTTTTTACTTACTAGCTATGTTAGATTCTCTATTATATACAATTATTTCTTCTTTTTCATCTCCTTTTAAAGTTGAAAGGTACTTTCATCCACCCTCATACAGTTACAACAGTATACTGCTTTTTATCTGTGTTGTCTAGCATACATCATTACTACCTCTAATAAACCATTGGACATGGATCATTCAGACCTAGGTGAAGTGTTTGGAATGCGGATGCAGTCTGGGTTTATACAATGGTGTAATATTTTGTCTTTTCATACTAACAAAATGATTTTTAATTCAGTTTACATTTTCTGTCTGCCAGTGAGCCCTGAACAGATGTTTTCAGAGAGTTCTCAACAAGTCTAAGATTCTTGCTGAAGTGATACTAAATTATTTATTTGTTTGTTATTTGTCCCTGTGTATGTACAGTTAGGCTTCCCCCATATGTATTGCTTTGCATGTATCGATATTAAATAACGTCTATATTTTTGTTGCTGAATCACTCAGTGTTCAGTATAATGACGGCTTTTGAGGTATTGACTGTTTTGAGTAATTTGTGTCATCAGGAAACTTTACCATCTCTTTATTAATTCCCTTTTCCAGATCATTTATGAATATATTGAAGAGAGCAAGTTCTACTGCAGATACCTGATCACTTCTCTCCCATGGTGAAAACAATTTATTACTATGCTCTAACACATCATTTATCTGCTGAAGAATTTTCATCCTTCTGGTAATTTAGTTTCTCTAAGAGCCTTTAGAGAAAGGACTTGTCAAAATATTTGACTTCTGGAAATTCAAGAACGCTAAAGCAACTGGCATTCCAAAGCTGGCTGACATCTTTGAAGAATTATTAATATCATCATTTTAATCAACTGACAGTAAATTGAAGGTTTTGTAAGGTTTCTCTATTTGCAAATACTACATTATTTGTATATGAAGAATATCTCAAGTACTTTTACTATTTGTACTAAGGTTTCTAGCAGTTAGTGACAATTTCTGCAGAAAAGTTATTTACTATGCTGCCAGAAACTCCAGAGCGAGATGCAGCTTTTCACTGACCCTGAGTGGAGCATGGTTTCTTTGCGATAGAAGTCTTCTATTTATTTTCTGTAAATGACACATGCCTGAAGCAACAGGGAGGGAATGAAAGTTACATTTTATCACAATAGCATTTGCAGAAAGGTGAACTGTGAGAGTCCCTATTTTTAATGAAGCTTGGGCCAACCATGAGTTCCTAAAAATGTTACCTGCAGGTGCTTAATTTTTTTTATTAAAAATTGATATCTGAGCTTTATGAACTTATGATTAAACTTTTAAAATAAATTAAAGGTGAGAGGATTAGATGTGAAATTGGAAATGAACTGTCGTACCTTTTGCCTCTAGCTCAGCATTTTGAAGGCAATCCAAATGAGATGTGACAAAGTGCAGTGCACTTTTTTTTTTTTTTGCTGACCTATGTGAAAGTAGAGTTTGGTCTCCACCAGGTTTTTTGTGTGTGAATAGCCACATCACTATCCCTGCTACTGTAATTAGCACTATTAGCCCTTTATTGGAATTTAAAATAAATAGGCCATGATTTAGATATCACAGAGACTAAATTATCCCCTTAGATGATCCACGCAAACTAGAAGAACAGCCAGCTCCCCCCAGCTCTCTCTTTTTTCCATTGTTTGACTGAAGTTACAAAGGTAAGTTTTAAGTGGCTGATACATCCTTCTCCCGTGTTGCATCCTATTTAAAACTTAAAGTCCTATTGAAGGACAGTTCCTGGGTGTGAGTTGAATGAAACTGTCTTTTAGTCTGTTATGGGTCTTGGCTACTCTTGGGCAATTCTTTCCTGATGGGAAAAACTTTGGCAGAATTCCTCATGATGTCCAAAGAGGTGCTCCTAGATTGGAGGTCTTCAACCTCCAATCTAAACTTCACACACCTCCTCAAGAGAATAAAGTTAATCTACATTGGCCTTTACTTATCATGACCCTGATGCTGTTTCTGCAACCTGTTCACTGTTAGGCTGCCAGAAAATCTTCAGACCTGTAGGTACAACCAAGTTATTTCTCCTAGTCTTCCCACACTTATATATAAGACATCATGCAGTAGCAGATGCCCTAGAAGAGAAATGGGAAGTGTTTTTTAAGAGAAACATTGCATGCAGCTTAATGTTGACATGAATGCAGTCTACAACTGGTGGTGACCATCCTATGCCTTTCTCTTTGCTTAACTGAAACCCCAGCTCCTTCTTCTCTTTTCCCCAAGGCACCTAGTGGATTTTCTGTTTCTTCCTCCATCTGAACTTTGTCTCTGCTCCGTGTAGAGAAGAGGAAGAATTAGCAGCTGGACAAGGCCCAGTTCTTCAACCACACTGCATGCCAGTGGCTGCTGGGTGAACAGAGGGCTCGTAATCCTTATCCTGCTGCCGTTCAGAACCCCAACTGATGTACAGTGCACACAATGCTTCTAGACAAAGGGTGATGGCACAGAACTATGTCATTGCTCTTCTGGGGCAGTGATCATTATCCAAATGGTCTCTACATTGTCGTAATGGGAAAAATATTGATGGCCTCAATGTCTATTGCATTGGATTATTTCAAAAGCGATTAGCAGTGGCACTAGAGCCAATGACAGGTGATACACTACTGCACTGCATGTTATGTCAGCAATGTGCCAGTATTCAGCCTTCAAACAGATGCATACCTTCAAACCACACAAACAGGAGCTGTTATTCTGGAAGAAAAGAGCAGCAGTGTAAATGTGCCTTTTCCCATACTTTCAGCAAATTGTAGACTATTTTAAGTTTTTATTCAAAATAACTATTTGGACTTAATTTTAGAACAATGAAAACATGCTGGCTCTTTCAATGCAGACAAAAACTTAAGCTGTCAATATGCAATTGTTGAAACAACGAGAATTTCAGCAATCAAATATGAAGCAATTCTTGTTTCCCACACTAGGTCAGCACTTTCTTGTAGAGTTTATTCATGTCGTCATAGTGTGCTCCATGGAGATGATTCATTTGTATATTTTGGCGTTCAGACAAAGGCTATTAGCTGACTTTTCTCTGTTACCTTCCACATATTTTTCCTGCATTTGTAGCAGCACAGTCTGCCAGCTATCTGCAAATGAAACAGCTTCTTGTCTATACTTTCCTTACACACAAAGAGACTTCTAAGGGTGTCAAGCTATGTCTGAGAAAACTAGATTACATGCTACCTGAAAATTATCACAGAGGGATCTAAAAATGATCTTGCTTAATTAACAGATAGGGGTGTTTTCCTGTGCTGGTCCAACTATTTGACAACTGCTACAGCTTGTAAAGTTGGATATAATTACACAAGGCTGAAGATCCCTAATAAAGAAGTAGTTTTTCATCTGTATAGAAGTAACTGTGCCAGAATGGCTGTGTTCATATCGACATTACTGCAATATATGATACCAGATGTACCATTTTAACTATCTTGGTATTGTTAAAATGGGCAGTTTAACATTTATGTGTGTATAAAGCCTTTAAGCAGAGGAATGCTCAATCTGTTCTCCATTTTGGAAAAGTATCTATTACCTTAGGAAGATTGTAGTCACCCTGACAACATGAAGCTTTGCTCAAACTCTATCAGTTCAATTCTCTCTATGTAGTCAGACATGAAATTGAGTTACAGTGGCTTAATGGGTTACCACATGTCAGTGGAGACGAATTTGTGTGCAGTCCAGTAGCCCATTGCCAACACAAGACAGAAATCATTAGATCAAACAACTCCATTTCACAGAGGTTTTAAAGATTTTTTTTCTCATGTATGCTTGTAGTCTAAGAATGAGCACACAATCTATTACTATGCTCAGCTGAAGACTAAGGCATTATTAAGCAGTAATAAGTTGATCTTGTAACTGAACTACATATTAGAATTCTGAAATAATTTAATTCGATCTGTTTTAAATTAGTGAATGGGAACTAAAAACATGTATATATGGAATGACTCTGTCTAATATGCTGATAAAATAATACCTCTAGTGAGTGCATTTAGTTCACTTGTATACTGATGACTGGAGATTTTCAGAGGTGGCTCACAATCCATGATTTCCATTTGAAATATTTCCAGGTGTGCTTAGGCAGCTTTCTCCCATTTATCCCTAGAATCTCATGTTTATTCTTGTTTCAAAAAAATTACATGATCTTTTGGACTTCTGACAATTTTACCTTCATAATGAATCTTTTTTTTTTCTAACTTGTCACAGATTTGCTGACATGTAAAGAAACCTTTGGAGAGCCAAACCACAACCATATGGAACAAACAGCTTTATTTGGGTTTGGTTCTTAACAAAACCATGCTCTTTGTTTTGTAAGTTTTGCTAAAAAAGATAAAAGAATTACTATACTTAAATTAATGGCTCAATGAATATCTCATCTCTTGATTACAATTATGCTTATGGCAAGAACATTGCCATCAATTGCAATGCCTGAAAATGTTTTTGGAACTTCAAGAAAACAAGATCTGACTACACATTGTCAGGTAATGCCTCTAGGGTAATGTGTGGAAGAAAAAGAGGGTTCTGCTCTTTCAGAGTTAAAAAAGATTGTGGTCATATTAAAGTTTATGTTAGTTTCATCTTAGCTGACACTAAAGACTGTAATTATTTGCAAGAGAAATTTGAATGTAAATATTGTCAGCATTTTTTCACACTTTTTCATTGTGAAACAGAAACCATTGAATGTAATGAGAAGGAAGTTAAGAAACTCCCTCTCAGGATACTATGAGTTTCTTACATATTGCCACACCCTGTAAGTAAAAAACAGATCTCCTAATAGCAGCTAATCTGGATTACTTGAAATACTGTACTGCAAGCACCCAGCCAAATTCTGTTTAGCAGCAATGCTTACAGTTGCTCCTTGTGTCAAAAACTCATGAGGTCAGAATTTTATCACAACTTTAGCTTGCTAGCAGATTCTCCCTCTCATTTTTGAGGGCTGGGTTTTGTTTTTTTTGTTTGTTTTTTTTTTGTGTGTGTGTGTATTTGATTGTTTTTTTTTGTTGTTGTTGCTGTAAGAAAAAGAGAGATGAGAGAACAGAGAAAAAACAGTTTTAAACACTGAGCTATTATCTATAACATTGATTTATGATGGCTTATGAAATTTAGCTCAGTCCTCAGAGGAGAACAGTACTTAGGGAGTAAGAATACTTCCATAATTATGCTCATCAGTCTTTTTTTTTGGTATCTTTTTTGAGCCATGAGTAAAAGCACAAATGTTCTTTTCAAGTAAGGTGGACCCTGAGACTGATTTCTTATTGACTTCTAAATAACCAGTCTGTAGTAACTTACTTCTGATTTACCTGGATTGGATTAGGTTTGGCAAGGTGAAGTTAGGCTGCTTTCACAGAAATCTGGCTCCCAGGAAGTCAGTTTTCCAGTCAATTGTAAAAAAGTTTTATCATTTTTTTTTAATCTTAATCTTTGTGCAGCATTAATTTGCATACTTCATTCCTTACCGTAAATTTTATTCCATGGCAATTGCATTGCTTTTTCTAACTGTGCTGTGAATGAAGTAAACCTTAGAACTATTCTATTTTGATTTTTTTTTTTGTGTGTTCCTATTTATAGATAAGGATGACCCCAACTGCCCACCTTTTGATAAGTTAAGAATGAAACAGTTAATTCTGTGATATGACCTGTCAGTTTCAGGCTAAGGAAATATATTATTTTTAGTCCTACTTACTTTTTGGATAAAAGCTTGAAGGGAAGAAGATCAACATATAACTGAAATGAAGCCCTTGACAATGCCTATTCTGCTGTGTAATTCATAACTTAATGGATCATGAAAAGACCTTTAAAGAATGTTATCCATCAGAAATACTCTTTGTATGTGCAGTGCTTATATCCCAGAAACCCTTGTGTTGAATTTGCCTTACTAGGAGCCTGCAATCCTTTTGAGAAAGGATGAAAGAACCATAAAATAAGTTTATGTTGTTCAGTCACCAAATGTTATAAATGACTAACACAATATAAGCAAACCAGTAAATCTAATCTTTTGCTACATGTATATTTAACAGTCATAAAATCTACTTTTAGGGATGTTGATATTAGACTTGTTTTAGATGCTGCTTGCCATATATCCAAATTACTTAGACCTTGAATAAAGCTATTTTTTCTTTCTAGAAACAAACATATAATTTCCAAGGTGACAAGAAATCTCCCACAGAATTTGTAGAATAATAGCATCTAGTAAATTCTTGCTATTCAAAATAAGTTTACCATCACAGCATCAGAAAACCTTATTGTGAAGGTAATAAACAAAGCATGACTTCCCATCCGTCTTTTGTTTTTTTAATTATCCACTTGATGGAGAAAGAAATGTGCATATTAGAATAATGTAGAATTGTTTTGCTGCTTTGTTTCCTATAATGACATATAGTATGATATGCAAATGTGTATGTGAATGAAGAAATATGCTTTTCATTGCAGATAAAAGGGGGTTAAGCACTTTTCTAATTTTTATTAGGTCTTCAGGAATGGCTCTCAAGAAAGTCCTAAAACTATTCACCCCACAGTCAGTTTTAATTTTACTGTGTAGATTGCATTGTGTGACTGTTGACCGTGGTGGTTTCTCTGGAAATTTATCAGTCTTGGTCCTCAGCCATGAAATGCCTCATAGAGCAAGACTTGAAGCATTCATCATTCTGTAGGGAGCTGGACTAGCAATTCAGAAACCAAAGGGTGTGCTTATGATGGCTGCTCATGCAGAGCAGGTGATCAGGGGTGCCCTGGCCTGCTGGACTTGCTGAAGGGGTGCAAGGTCTCTTGCCCAGGGTATGTCCAGTAGTTGGGTCAAGGAGAGAGCTGACATGAATAACCACAGTCAGTTTATTGTCCTGACAGGGAGCCTTGGGTACTACTAGGGTCAGGAGAGAGTCTTGTCCATAGATGTTGCTGTGTAAGAGCTTCCTAGTTCTGAGGAATGCAGGAATGCTCCTGGAGCATGGACTGAGCTGGCCAATCACTCCACCGTAGACTTTTTGTTTGCTTATGCTTCATCTCATCTAGAAATTGCATTGCCTGGAAAAAAAGTAAAAGAGCATTTTGTTTTAATAAGATCAGACTTGTAAACTCGAAACAAAAGCTTTAGAAATACACGCTTGTGACATTAGTCTGCTTCCATGGGGCCTTTATTTTCTTGATGAATTATTTTCAGAATTCATTTTTGACAGTTTTTTTCCTTTTGATTGATACAGATAGAAAGCTATGAAATTGCAACATGGCAGTTCTCTTATCAAACTGCAAATGGGATAAAAATCAGGGAGGGAAACAGATGCTGCAGTGGTTTCCTTGCACAGATGCAGCCCTTCTTCCCTTTGCACCCCAGTCACAGCTGGTGTGTTTGAACAATGAGGGCAAGCTCGGGGCACCATGGTGCTTGTGGCAAGATTGCTTTTGGCCTGACTGCTTCTCAAGATGCTGTCTCCTACCCCACTGCTGTTCAGTAGAAAATGGCTCTATGTTTTGGCACTGACTGCTTTGATCTCTATTGCCCTGGCTTGACAGCAGCTGGCTATAGAAACTGCTTTTCCCTCTCTATGTAAAGTACAGGTCTTTTAATTTGATATGTAGAAGTGCCGCAGTTTTGAAGCTTATACTCCCTTCACCAAGCCCAAAATAATTTAAGTTAGTTAATTGCCAGGACAAAGTTAGATTATTGTCTGTTATAATGCATCCTAGGAGATGAGCCATGATGTGTACTCCATTTGAAAATGGGATGGGTTTATTTTACTAGTTTAAACTTTGCCATATAATATGGAAATGATGAATTGTGGGCACCTTGTTCTAAGAAGTATGTTTTTATGGAACAGGCGTGCAGAGCACCAGATTGTTGCATTTGGGTTGTGCATAAGTACAAATAGATGAAACCCAAGTGCTCCATTTATTATGTGTAGATTTAAAGACATTATATCTTTGTATTACTTAGGTGCATCTTGCACCAAGGTAAGTTTTAAAATAGAAAATCATGTGTGTATGCATATTCTTCAACATGATTTCTAGCTTTCAATTATTGCCTAACACATTTAATACTTCTGTGCCCTTCAGCTCTGTAACCCTGTCTCAAAGTAAGTAAAAGATTAATTCTCTTACTTCATCCCAAAAGGCAAAGATAGTTTTTGTCATTCCTTAGTTATACACTTGCATATATAATAGAAAAAAGTAATTTACTTTTCTGCCTATTCTAGATAATGTAACATAGAAATTAAGACACACTCACAAATCTGGAATCTCTGTCAAAATACTTTACAAGTGATTTCCTATCTTGTGTAAAACCTTCCCACAGCCACACAAGGAATTCACTTGTGAAATCTCCAACAGCCATATGCTAGGTCATTTCAAGCTGACAATAATGCAGTAAACTGTCACTTCACAGAAACACAGGTTTACTTCCACAAGTAAGGTCAGGATCTTCTGAAAGAAGGGAGGAGTGTTCCAGCTTGCTTTTAGAGGGCATATTGTTGTATCACTTAGCTCTCAGAGCTCTGTTACTCTTTGAAGTCCCTCTCTAAAATCTGAAAATGAACATATTTTTATAATATAGAAACTGATTATTCACTTTCAACACAGCCTTGTCTCTCTGCCACTTAGCATATACCACTATGCAAATCCTTAGGATTCTTGAAATGGGAGCAATAGGCAGTGGTGCTGACCCTTTCCACCCGTCCCACCAGCTAGCAGTGCTGTTCATATTTAGTACCACATATGAATGTTATAGCAGAATCATTTTTACATCTACAGAGCTGCCACGTGCTGTATCTCAGTCTGAGGCTTATATCCCAGCTTTCTTCCTAGCAATGCTTTTGCACCTTCAGTACAAAGCTGAGACTTGAAAATAGAGTTTTATTTTACCTGTTGACCATCTGTACTGTATACACACTGAAGCAATTCAGGCAAAATACAAAATTACTAAAGCTTCTGTGAAAATCCAAAGGGGAAATGAATATTTGAGATTTTACACATCCAAGCTTCTCCTGCTTCCCAGTTTTTAGTGCTTAGTTTACTTAGAAGGGTCAGAAAATTCAAAACACAAAATCCATGGGGCTATTGCATCTGCCCAACACTGGAAATTTCAAAACATCAACTGATCTCAAAACAACCTCTCATCCTGAGAGGAAATAGCTAAGAACTTTTTATGAGTTTAAATGTACTCTTGAATTGCAATTTGGAGGATAGCTGAAGTGACACAGGAGAACAGGAGGCACATATTAATCAGAGAAGAGCTGTATGGATTGTGCATGCTATACGTGCCTGAGTGTTGATGGAGCTTTATGAGCTCACCACAGAGGCAGTGGTCAGCTGGGTGGATCAGGAGCCATCTAAGAACAAATAAGGTAGCTGGGTCAAATGGAAGTCAAGAAGTTTCTCACATTTACCCACTTAACCAACCTAAGTAAACTCCTAGCAACAAAACAGCTGGTGAAAATATTACAACAGCAAGTTTCAGGTTGACTTGCTAAAGACATCTCTGGCAAACAAGGTAGTTGCAGAAGTCATTAAATGTATCTCCACACATTGGTGTTCAAACAGAATGGGTGGGGCAGTTATGAGAGATTGTGCCCCTGCAAAGAGTCTCGCCAAAATAAGATTTTAACCTGACAATATGGACAGGAGTGTTGTCCTTATTCGTTACTCCTATACAGCAAGCCATGTGTCTCCTCTTTCAGGTGACAGACAGGTGTCAAGAAGGCAGATCTCACTGTGTGAAAAAGATGGGAGGTGTTTGCCTTCACTGATTTGTCTGGCTATCAAGCTCAGTTTTTACCACTGGGTCCCAAAGGAAGGATTAAATGCATGCTTTTCCATGGTTTAATGGTCTTCATGCCAAACTCTCTCCAGTGATGCACTATTAAAAGTGCAAGTCACGAAACAATCAGAGCAGGGACTACAACATGTACTAGAACTGTGAAAGTTCACACTTCATAATTAAACTGGCAGAAAGATTAAGTAAGGGCTTCTTTTATAAAACGGAAATTAAGACTACAAGATGGTAAGAGGTAATCTGCCTTTTACTAGAAATAAGATCTGAAACATGAATTCTTGTGTTTGTACTGGATAAGATCCTGTGGATGGAAATAAGATGATTTACATTTATTATATACCATGACATGATTTTGTGAGCATATATATTATCTTAAAATTCTTACTGCTTATGAGGATATAGAAAACAAACTGTTTATTCTCAAGATAAGTTTAAAGTATTAATTATTTTGAATATTTAATAAAATTGGTACTTCCAAAGAACTTGACTTAGAAAATTAGGAGCTTCTAAAACAACCAACAATTATTTTTGGGCTTCATTTTAACTAGTTGTGCATGCTTAAATGAGACTAAGATTTGCCCTTGAATTGTTAAAAAATTGTATGTTTTGAATGATAACTAATTTCTAATAGCACTTATAAATCACAGTATTTGCATTCCTGATCCAAAAGACAATAAAGAAGTCACAGACACAAAATATTGTCCATCTCTGTAGATATATGCCATAATATGGAAACAGAGAAAATGTTTTTTTCCCCCTAATGCTTGTAGTTTCCATGCTTTGCTTTTCTAACTCAGTGTGCTTCCAATCAGGATCTCGGTATCTCATTGTGGAACAGCTCCATGAAGAGAAACTGTGAGCAATGCTTTCTAGACTAGCTGAGAGCCTGTGGGGCAGAACACTCATTTGGATAATGAGATAATATCATCATCAGGTCTTAAATAGCACCACATTCCTTGCTATTAAATTGTTGTGATCTGTTTGGTGTTTTCCTGAATGTATTAAATCTTTTCATCCTCAGGAACTAGTGTGATCTTGATGATACGATTAATTTGACAGCATTTCCAGATTTCTTAAAAAAACCTCCAAACTAACTGGATCAACTTTAGGTTAGTTTAAAAATATATCACACATTGCCATTATACATACATTTGATTGACAGTACCTATACATGTGTCCTTTGTTCACCATCATAATTCTGTTATCTAGTTAAAAACTATGCTTCTCAAAGCATGAAATAGGTTTAAATGGATGCTAAATGAAAAAAGTTAAGTTCTTTGTCTTTATACTGTTGTTCTTGACCATGCAACTGTATCACATTTTTAACTTTTATACACATGATAGCTTGAAATGTACTTGATTTTTGTTAATGAAAGGTGGGATTTTCTTCTATTCCTTTGTCTCAAGGAATTGTGGCTCTAAGATAGCATGATGACTCATTAGAATATTGAGACAGTGATATTGCTCAAGCAGAGTGGTATAAAATGATGCATAGAGATCTCTTTATGTTACACTGTCATTATGTCATTATTGGAAAATTCTTCAGTGACAGATTCAAAAAAGTGTTTCTTAATAAGAGCCAGTTTTTATATTTTTGAAAATATTTATTTTAGGCAGAAATAGAAGTTTTGACTGTATTGCAAATTTTGGTATCACCACTTCAGTGTAGATAAATATAAATGATACCCAGGAAAAAAGCAATCTTAACTCTCCTTGCAGTGTGATGGGCTCTGAATTGAATGTTACCACTTAGGAATGAGATCTCAGAATTTTAATGAATAGTTCTTATGAAACCACCAATTTAATGCTCAGCAGCAATAAAAATGTAAATTGAATGTTAGGAATTATTAGAAAAGAAATAGAGAACAAAAGAAACTGCATTAATCCCTACAGAGTTCATGTCCCCTCTTCTTAAAAACATGTAGTGGAGAACTGGAAAAAGCTTAGAGAAAGGAAACAAGAGAAGTATGGAAATACCTTCACACGAAGAGTGACTTAGAGGTCTTCTAAGTGTTGAAGAAAATAATATGGAGACTCCTGGTTCCTTGCCTCTTTCCACCAAGATCTAGATGTCTATGAGCCCAGCATGTATGCAGTTCAAAGCTACCTTATGTTTTTTCTTATGCGGTGCGTACTTAGGTGTGCAATTTGTCCATGTGTGTTATGTGTGCTGTGAGCTAGCAGAGGCAAAAAAACTACACAAAAAAATCCATGGAAGATTCCATTGTGAAAAATTAAACACAAAGACACTAGTGCTGGCACAGGAGATACCAAACACATCTTCAGGAAAAGCTATCACTGTGTGTTTTCATACCCTTTCCGAGGCATCTACTGTTGATTACTGTCCTGGGCCAGGTAGACCTTTGGTCTGAGTAGGACCATTCCTACGATGTGTAGCAGCATCAGAAGAATTTATCAGTGTAGGAGATGGGCTGATTACATAGTTTTACTGAGAGCAGATGGTACTTCTTGAATCTGAAGAGTTTGTGGCTGTAGGATAAGCTTATGTGTTCAGATGTCAATGCTTGATAGGAACTAAATCTAAAGAACTCAGGATGAACACACGATGAAAAGAAGAATCTGTGCTTCTCAGGACTGTTGCTGCAGGCTGGCTGAACAGAAAACAGACTAGGGGCATGGGCAAGAAAATGACATGAATAAACCTCTCTGAAATAGATAACTGCTGGCTTCAAACTCTCTTGTAGCCTATGGTGAGTGGAGGTGGTTTTAACTCCCTGCTCCTAACTTGATAATCATGGACTTTAAAAGAGTGCATAAAGAGTCATGTCTACACCACCGTGACTTGCTAAGAAATGTAAACAAATGCTACCTTTTGCTTGCCATCTGATAAGGCTGATGCAGATTGATGCTTGTTTCTCACACATCCTCTTTAGGTGGGTGAGAAAGGCCAAGAGCATGGAACACAGCCATACAGCAGAGCCTTGAAGCCAGTTGCCTTATGTCCAAGCGTGCTATTTATTAGTGTAGGTATATCCAGAGTGCCTTTTAAGTGTCTTTTTAGCCTCTTTTACCCAACTGACAAGAGTGGGGAAAAGTATAAGTATAGACTCTCTTATTTTGCAGAAAAGCAATTAACTGTGATTCTGGTTTATATTATAGCAGCTTGAAAAACTGCCCTGCCCTGGCAGCCTTCTAGACTTTATGTCCAAACGTAGATCACATGTGTTCAAGCTTATATCACATATAACTACACAAACACTTACTCACTTGAATAAAACCCTGGGCTGCTGGGCACAATTATATCAGCATTTGCCTAAGTTCAACATTTATGTTCCTTAAGAAAGGCTATCATTTAGTTTTTTGCTTTTTCTCAAATTTAAACAAAACCTTGAAATTTCAAAATTTACAGAGAAATAACATGTTGGAATTGCTTTACTTGAAGTCATCAAAAGAACTCTTTATCAAAGACTTTGACAAAATCAAATCAGTTTGTTTGGCCTTTATTATTTCGACTTTCAAGTGATAACATATTTGAAACATAGTGATTTAAGTGATGAGGTCCAACTGAAATTATGTAACCTTTTAGAAGTAAAACCAAATAATTTTCTTTAATTTTTTTGATGAACTCAATACATTTCTACAGATCATTGAGTCAGCACTTGCTAATGAAAAGCAGTTCTTCTGGAACTGCTTCAAACAGCCCTTGCAGGATATAAGACTTTTAAAATTCCAGACTGTAGATAAAAGCCCTCCTCAAAAAAAGAAAAAAAAAAAACCAAAAAACTTTTACTCTAAAAAGCAATATTACTCAAACTAAACAAATGTTTATGTTTTCTGTCTGCTTGTCACACATGAGTGCCTGTGAATATAGTCTAACACATTTGACAGTTCTGCTGGTCTGATTTAGTACTTAATTCTGCTTTTTTTTATCCCCCAAATTTTTGCACAATATCTGCTTTCATCCTTACTTATTAATACTGGCTAGAGTCTGTGTTATATTCCATCCCATACAGCAATGCTGATAGGAGCATTTTGAAGTGAAAATAATATTCCAGCATCAATTTTATACTCTACTGTCCTATAATAACTCTTTCATCTTTGTTTTTAAATGCTATTTTGAAAGCCACAGATACTTAGGCTTCATACCTTCCTCACCAAAGGAACAAAGACTGAACACTGCTTGGCTCCAAGTGTCAATCAGGACATTACAAGTTAAACAGCAGTCAACACATTGGCAGATGAGTAACACCGAATGGTTACTAAGCAGTGCTGAATGCTGTTTGTCCTAGTCTACCTCAGCAGCTTAATGTGTTTACTTATTCATCTGCATCTGTTAGGGTGTAGCCAATGTCAGTAATGGGTAATTTTCCCAGTAGAGGCAAGGTTTTGGGGCTCGTCTTACAAAACCATTCAGACCTGGAGGACATTAAACTGTGATTAAGCTAATTGATTTCAATAGGTGCTAATCATGCAGGCTCTGGAAACACACAACGATGAAAAACTATAGTGTGCCCTGTCCCTTGGACAACAAATGGGTATCACACTTCACCCAAATTCTCCTATCAAGATGAGATTTTTTTCTGTCACAATTTGGATATGCGTTTGGTTTTTCTATAGCTGTACCCCATGCTGAGTGGATTCACTTTAGCAGTCTCAATTTTCTACTTGGGAATAGCCTGTGGATAAGTCAGGTTCTCATCAGTGTAAGGAGATGGTACAATTTAACGCCTATTACAGGATCTGATTAAGCAAATGGAAATGACCTAACGAGTTGTCCCACATGTCTGCTTAAATACTTACTCCGGTGGTAGTATTTACTGTGCCCTGCCTGATAGATCTGTGGAGGTGGCAGTTTGCTGGTTCATGCTTGGTTTTTCATTGAGGTGGGTCTGAGCACAGAGACACTCCACTACTCCCATCTTTGTGCCACCAGCAAGGAGTGGGTGAGCAAAAGATGTGCAAAGCAGCACCACGGAGGGACTGGTAAGGAGCCAGGAATCCCAGCAGCCTGCAAAGGAAGGGACTTAGGGAGTGGGGAAGGATAGAACCTAGCCCACTTTCTCCATGCACCTGCCAGTGCTCACCTGCTCCATGTTCTCACCCTGGTGGTTTTTTTAATCTCTGAAAGACAATGTGAGCATCCCCAGGACCATCTTATGTGCCTTCCTCCCTTCCCATCTTCTGTGTAAACAAACCACTGGCAGCTTGTCAGCCTGGGTCCTGTGTCTTATATGTTGACTGTAACTTATATTTAAATGACTTAGCATGAGTTGGGGCTTGCACCCGTGTATGTGGGGGAAGAGGGTCCCCGGAGATACTATATCTTGGGAAAATTATCAAGAGCATAATGTAGCATTCCCTCTCATTTAGAATAGCCTTTATTTCACCACAGCTTTCATTTCAGTCTGTGCTGCCAGATGAAGGATGCAATAAGCCTGATTAAATTTCCATGATTTATATATCTGCAGCACATTGAGTCCATAATTAAGACAATGGGGGACAGAGGCCCCAGCTGTGATGTGCAAACAGAGATCTTCACATGTCAGACAAGAGAGGGATGTGTGAGAGAATACAAGTTAAAACTGATACAGTATTGATCACTGTACTGGGTGTCAGCCTGTGTATATTAGTATCTTCTTACAACTTTTGGAGCCACATCAGAGGAAAAGATGATTGGGGTGGGTTCTCCAGTAACTTAAATTTGATTAATTTACTGAATTACAGAGAGATGTTAAACAAGAGTCACTTGGGAGAAAGCTGATTGAAATATAGGTGCCTGTGGTAGAAGCTGGTATCATGAATCTGGAAAAAGAGTGGGGCCATGGTGAGGACCTGCAGGTACCTCCATGGAAAACTGGAGGAGGAATCAGGAAGATCCTCTCACTGACCCGCTTAGGGAAGAGGAAAGAGGAAATGACCTAGTCAGGTAAACGAGGGCAGGATTGAATGATGAACAAGAAAGCTAATTGTGTTGAATGCAGCTGATGGATCACAGAGGATGGCAAAATAGCAATGCTCAGTTTTGGCTGAACACAGTTCTGGGGAGAACAATTTGAAAGGGATGAGAGAAGGAAGCTCATCTACATATGACAGATGTGTACCAGATTGCAAGTAAAATACATGAGTATCAGTAAGGTGAATTTGTATACAATGCACTGTAACTTCAGGATAAGCAGAAGAAAGAATGGAGGAATGTACAAGTTAATGTATGCCTACTTTGTAAACTTGTTTTCAGATTGTATTGTTGTAGGTACCTCTCTGACTGAAGCAACTGAAGTATCAAAACAGCATTGAGTGCCTCTGTCGGAATCCTACAGTAACAGGCATCTTAGTTTCTACCCCTGCTTGTCATGGGTGGTCATGGCTTTCATGTCAGAAATCCCTTACTCCTGGTGTCTGTTAGCAATTTTAACAGTGAGACAGACATGTGATCCTATTCCTGACAGAGAACGAGATCCACAATAATTGGAAATAAATGGAAAAAACAGACAGGGATATAAAAATTAAGTAGGTTTAAGATGAATACTTCTTTGCAGCAGTTGATGAGGATCTCAGAGTGACCAGATAGCATCTGCTGAGAAATAGGAGGATTTTCTTTGGATTTTAGGAAGGGGAAAATCTACAAAGAAGTGGTAAGCTGTTGTGCACCCTAGTTCACAAGACAGTGGGGAGAAAAAAGCCATACTGTGTTTTCTCTGACACATCTTGGAATACAAATGGACAGGCAGTTTGGCCATGAGGGACTCTGTGGTTGCTGCCAAGCACAGCTGCTTGGTCATCTTTTGGGGGTGAATAACCCAATTGCATTCTGCATGCCTGGCAGACTTCTCCCGAAAGGTTCAGGGCAAGTGTATCCCTGCCCATGTCCAGGCTCATGACACCAGGTGTGCTATGCAGCCCTAAAGGTTGATGGTGCAGTGAGTGGCAGCTATCCTAGGTGTCAGGGGATCCACAGAAGGAAACAGGAATCAATCACAGTGTTGTAGCAAGGTATGGGCCATGCAATACCTCCTGGGGCATGGATACCTTTCATGCTGATGCAGCTCAGATGTCCCCGGTGCATCTGTGTTGACAGCAGCATCCCAGATCAGCCCAATTGATTCGGGCTTTTCTGTTCCGGGGTACTTCTCCCTTTTGCCCCAGGCAGGCTGGTAACAGAAGCTGGGAACACCTCTGCTATTGGTGTCCTGTCCTCCTGGCCTGTCTCTGCCCCAGCCAGTGGCTGAGAACAGCTTTTAGGATGCTGGCAGGCCAGGCACCTTTGTGTAGGGCTTTCAGAGCTGCTGCTGGAAACGAGATGATGCAGGGGATGAAAGGGCAGCAGGGACCTCACCCCTGCCATCTCCCTGTGGCCAGGCCATGCAGCAGCTGAGGTGTTAGTGGGGACAATGGCAGTGGCAGAGACATCATGGCTGTTTTCCCCTCCTGTTGAGTAGAGCATGGTGAGAGCAATGAGCTCCCTCCCCACCTCTCTGCTGCGAGCAGCACAGACACCCTGCAGCACGGCGTTCCTTATTCATTACCATATCCTTACCTCCACACCTGTTTGATATTACATATTCAGTTTGGAAATACTGTCCTTTTTGTCCCCTTTTACACCATCTGTTGACACAATCCCGTGTGTGTGTCTGGGTGAGATCCAGCTGGCAGGAGGTGACCACATTCACGTCTCCTGAAATTGCTGATTCAGGGAGGGGAGGGGGGGACACGCACACGCTCCAGAGCCCCGCGCCCCGATAGCGCCGCAGCTGAGAAGCCTGCCATTGCCCTGTGTGATAGTGCCAGGCGTTATCAATGCACAGCCATCCTTTCACCCCCGCCTGCCCTCCCCGCGCCCCCGACGTGCCTGCCGCAATCAGGGGAACAATGGCAGAGGCAGAGTGCCCGGCACAAAGACAACAGCTGCACTCCCGGGTCAGCCTTTGCAGCCTCCCCGCACAATGGCGATGTGTAACCCCATCCCACTGCCCGCCTCGGAATAATTTATTTATAGATGCAATATCTCTTTCACCGGCCTATTTAAGAATGTCTTCTCATAAATGCATGGAAATTGAAATTATTCTCTGCTTTCCCCCCAAAAGATTAAGGTATCTGTTCCATATAGATAAATAGCGCAATTTTGGAGGGGAAGAGGGAGAAAAGCTGTTGGAATATATGTAATAAAGGATGAGGAGAAGTTGATTAATTGTAATGTGTGCATTTTTAAAAATTAAATATATCTCATTATTAGTGTCTCTGCAATAATAGGCACATGTTTAAATAAAGGAAAAAAAATACTGAAGTCAGGAAAAAAAAGCCCTCCTAGGCAATGAATACTAGTCTTTCCTCTGCGAGAGATGACTGGTTGCCTCTTTGGCAATAAAACCTCTTTCACCCTCACAGACTGTAAGCATGAGCATCTGCTTAGGACAGAGAATTTTCTACCATCCAGGAGACAGTGAATCATCTCTCACATGAAAATATGGTTGGTTCAGCACACTGCTTGCTTCTCTTAAATACAGCATGTGCAGCCTATGCATCATCTAAATGTGTAGTGTAACACAAGATCAGAAATGAGGACAGTCTCTGAGATCTCTAAAAAGAACTAAAACCAGCAAAAAGTTTCAATACCCTCCATTTTTTAAAATAATCTCTCTTTAATTTTTTTCCTTTATTTTCACTACAACTAAGTTTCATTTTATTTGTCTAAATCCTGATCTCTAAATGCAAACAAGTAGTAGCTTGGTGACAGCACTTTCCTGTGTTAAAAGAGTTGCTTTAAGGATCAGGAGCCTGGAGCACTTCTTCCATCCAAGTTTTGTGTGCATGTGAACATACCTCTGTAAGGAAAACATGACAAGACAGTCTCCAAATAGGAAAAAGCTCTGGCGTTGCTAAACACTCTCCAGACACCTTCATCAGATTTAAAAACCAACAAAAACTCCTCGTGATATGGAACACACTTTATTGGTCACTCTGGAAGGAATTTTTAAAATGAAAACCACCGTATATAACATTATCAAAGTTTCCGTATAAAGTGTATTGGAAAAAGTGCATGGCCTATTTATATCATCCTCGCTTCCATCCCCTGCAGTCCACAGGAAAAGCCTCATGACTGGCAGCTGCTGACTGCCCTATTATCTGAGCCTGGTCCAGTCTGGCTAATTACAGTCACTGATTACTAAACACTGAGCAGCACTGTCACCTGCCTTAGCCTGACAGGATTATACCATCTGTGCCACATGGCCAGGGTATGGAAAGCTGGTGAAAGGTCACAAAAAGGGGCAAATAACCCTTAATGGGAGGTAAATGTATGTTTACAGACGTGACAGCTGACTGTCATTAGAGTATATACACGTATTCACAGCTGAAGATACTTCTCAAGGAAGAATAAGGGGCATACGAATTGTGGCTTTGTCAGACAGTTGGGTTTTTTCTGCCCCCAAAAGAGGTGTTATTCACTGGGAAGAGACTAAATACACTTCTGTCAGACACATTGACGTAACACTGGGACCAAATGTTTTCCCTCCTTACCTCCCCAGATCTTGTCTGCCCAGCAGCAGCAGTTTGGAAAAGCTGATCTAGTGAAGCTGGTGCAAGCCTTTGTGTTGGTGAACTGTCTGCTTTAAGGGAGCTCGTTGGTTCTACTTGGTTTGTGTTCACAGAGGCACCAAAATTAACTCCACTGGGTAATGAAGACTGGGCTACTCTCAGGGAGCAGTGCAGGAGCCATAAGCAGAGGGTCTCCCCTCTCCAATACCCTGCTCCAGTCTGAATGTCTTGCCTCCTCCCACCTGCAGCGCCTGCATGAACATTGCTCCTTCCTGCACCTCTTCTCTCACCGATGCCTACATGCTCGTACCTGCCCTCTGCTCTGCCCAAGCCTTTCTTATGGCTGTTGCTTTTCTTCCCCTGCACGTGAGAAATTTCTTTTCCCAGGTACACGTGGCAATGCAACCTTTTCACAGAAATCTTATTGTATTACCTCTTCCTTTTTTAATGTCTCCATGAATTTAGGTTATGACTTTCCAAAGGGTATTTTGCAACTTTTTCTATGTATCTGGGCTGAGCCCTCCTGAGGTCAGAGAGGCATAGTGTTTATTCACTGCCTTTTTGGATCATTCCAGCTCAAATCTGATCTCTCCTACACCTTGGAGGTTATCTAAGTTATCCAGAAATCACCATAATTTTTTGGCTTGGAAATTTTTTCTTGCTCATACCAGTCTCTGGAGCATTTTGCATATAGTATACACCCAAGAGCATCCATAAAGTGGCCTAAATCTGACAGTATATGCTTCTGGGTCCCCTCAGCTTGTCCAGGGCTATTATCTGTGCAGAAGATGGTGACACAAAATCTGACATGGTCTCACGGTTGTCAGTCTTCTGTTATCAGCTGCTCAGTGAGTTGCACCATCACCTGCTGTGGCCACTCCCCCAGGTTTGGGTTGTGGTCTGCTGGGTAGGGAGCATCCTCCTCTTTGCTGTATTCTGCTTGAAATATGCAGGTATTTTAGCCATGAAAACAAGCAATCTGTGCAACTTGAAGTGATTTATTTCAGCTAAGCTGTGGTGTCACACGCTTACTACCTTGCTTTTATTTTCCTTGGATTTCTTGCCTAGACATTCTCTTTTGCTGTCAAATTTGTATTATGTTTCTCCAGTTGTGTTCAATTGGTCTGGTCATTATTTACCAGGTGTTTTAGTATGTGCTTCTAAGATAGATGTTTGACTGAAAAAAATCACTACAAATGGCCTTGCATAAATCAGTTCACACCTTAAAGAAAAACACATGAATCCCCAAAAGGTGCATATATGTCATAATTGAAGCAGACTTACATTTAATGGAGTGTAATCTTCTTAGAAATAAAAATATAATTTATTTCTTGTCACATAGGTGACCAACATTTAACTGCCACTGAGTACAGGATTTTTTAAAAATATATCAAATCAGGATGTCTAATGCTCTGAGTTTTCATAGCCAACTTGTGTGGTTTTCTAATAGCTGCTCTGTTCTGTTTTGTTGGGTTTTTTTTCCAGTGAGCTCTTTAAAATTGATCTCAGGAGCAGAACACATTCAAAAAGCAACTTTGTATACACTTGTGTGTACATATATATGTTCACTAGTCTGCCAGCGAAGTCAGACACTGACATTTCATGGGCAATATCACCATCCAGGCTGGGACTGGGATGGACTGGGACTGGAGCAGAGGCATGCAGTGATGATCCAGAGCACTGCAGGAGAGCAGCAAGATGAAATTCAGTGGCACAAAATACATGCATTCTTTCAACCAGTGCTGAGACTTTCTGTTGGGAAGTGAAAAGGCGCATAATTGGGATGTGCTGGTAGACTTCAGTCACTGGGGTGCTACTGATGTGCTGTAGCTGTGGAAATCCCAGGCTGATTCTGAGACACACCATTTCCAGGACAGATAGAGAAATACTTTTAACTCATTTGGTTACCAGCGGTTACCCTTTTGCCTCTTGACCCTCCTCTGGGTGAATACAGGCAGGTCTGGTGCTGCCTACAAGCCTGGTCAGCCATGCCCAGAGGAGATAAGTGCAAGGTGAAGCAGGTATGGAAAGCACTTTCTTGGATGAACAGGGGACCTGGCAGCTTAATTTGAGAGAGACAGCTTCAGGAGTGTAGCTCATTTAGCTCCTCAAGACAAATACCAAGAGAGAAAAAGATGTGATTGCTCACTCTAAATTTATCAGCAGAGGCAAATGCTAGAGAGGGAGAGGAACTATTTAAGGTGAAGGACAATGTTGGCCTATGAGCAAATGAGTGCAATCTGGCTATGAATAAATTTGGGCTGAAAATTAGAAAAGAGTTTCTAACTATCAGAGGAGTGAGTTCTCAGCTTTTTAATAGGAATTCAAGAAACCCAATTCTTATTCAGTCGAATTTGATAAGATTATTAAAAAGCTGCCTGTGATAGCAGGGAAGCAGTCTATGGCTTAGAAGGTCTCCTCCATCTCTGAGCACTGGTGGATACAGGTTGACTTGACTGGAATTATATTAAGAATTTTCAAAAGTCAGAACTCAAATTGTCAAGAGAGTGTTACAAATTTTTGATTCTTTGGACTGTAATGTCTCCTCTGTATTTCTCTGCCTTTTCTATGCACCTGTGAAACACAGAGGATAATTCCACCTCTCCTCCCCATTTAATCACACTAGGGTATTATGAAAATACCCTCACTGTGGTATTATAAAAATATACTATTTACTGTTTGTGTAGCACTCAGGAATGCTGTGACGATGAGTATCAAAGGAAAAAAAAAAGCTGTGCTGAAATTAATAATTTTGGCTGCACAGCTAGGTTTGAATTACATCTAGTAAATCACGCCTAGGGCAACACACTGAGTGAGAAGAAAATAAAATATTGAACAGTTGCTCATTAAGTGAACACAAGCTATTCCGTGAACGGAATGAGGCAGGGTCCCATGGAAAATATAGTATGTGATTTTGTAATTGAAGATTAGAAGAAGGCTGAATTAAGGTTGCACAAGCCTTTCCTTATGCCTTTCCAGCATCGAGGATCTGGACAACCAGGGGATCAGGCCCAGCCAGTGTGTGTTAATGAAAGGCAGGTTGCTAGACCAACCTGATCTCCTTTTATGACAAGGGGACCTACTTAGACACTGCAGCACTGGAGGGAGTCCAGAGAAGGGCAGTGGAGAGGATGAAGGGTCTGGAGCACAATTCCAACAAGTAGCAGCTAGGGCATCTGGGGTTTTTTAACCTCGGGAAAAGGAGGCTCAGGGTGGAACCTTATTGCTCTCTACAAGTACCTGAGAGGAAGCTGTAGTGAGGTGGGGGTTGATCTCCTCTCAGGTAAAAAGTGATAGGTCCTCAAGCTGAACAACAGGAGCATCTGATTAGATATTTGGGGAAATGTCTTCACTGAAAGGGTTGACAAGCTTTGGAACAGACTGCCCAGGGAAGTGGTGGAGTCACCATTCTTGGAGGTATTTGAAAGAAGTGCAGCTGTAGTGCTCAAGGACATGGTTTAATGGAGGACTTGGCAGTGCTGGGTTAACAGTTGGACTCGAGGATATTAGAGGTCCTTTTCAACCTCAACAACTCTGTGATTCTATGAATAGCCACCCACCCTCCTATCTCACCAGCCTGCGTGCAGGGAAATGCTCTGGAGTGCACTGTGTGAATACCCCCCACAGTACTCTGCCCTTGGCACAGGCAGCTGGAGAAGAATGGGAGGATTGCACCAGCTCACCCACAATCAGCTTCTCAGAGCCAGGGAGAGAATAGTGTTCTGTCTCGTGAAGAAATTGGAACTTTATTTCGTCCCAGCTTGGAACTCATCCTGTCTTTAGAAATTCTGTGTAAATGCAAGTTAAAGGAGTGATTAAAATCTTGACTGTTGAGCCAAGAAGATTGGGTAGCCCCGGCAACCTTCATTGTGAATTTTGAAGTGTAGCTGGCTTAGAATATGAAGCTCAGGCTTTGGGTGTCATGTCAGGACTACCACACGGACTGCCAAAGAGGAGCGGGTACAGTCCCAAGAACCCATGTCCATTTCAAACCTTGCACTTCCCTTGAAAGCGAGAGTTTGCAACAAAGATTGAAGATATCAGTGAAGGAGCAAACATCCTGTCATTATTTTTCAAGCTGGTTGCAGCACAATGGGTCATACATGAAATAATTGTCAACAGACCATCAGGGATAAGGTGAGTTATGGCTATGGCCATAGCCACCACTGAATAAGTGGCTGGCAGTAGCCCTCCCTTGGGCACAGAAACACTGATATCAGTGTGTATGGCTTTATTCTAGCTGGACTGTCTGGTATGCCACCATCAAATGCTGAAAAAAAAAAATCTTGCTATTTTTAAAATAGTTTTGATATAAAGGTCAAACTACTAACATGTGTAGTAAGTTTGGGCCCCTCTGTTTCTTGGCACCTGACATCTTCCTCAGCTGAGGACTGGTTCCCAGAGTGGGGATGCTCACTTCTCCCTGGACACTCTGCATTTTCAAAGTGGGCTGTAACAAAACAAACAAAACCTCAGCCAGTTCTGCAAATCAAATTCCTCAAAAGTTATACAAGAAGCATATATTTCTCAGCCTTGGGAAACAGTATTATTTATAAGCGCACCCAGAATACTTGGCTGGATATTTTCTGTGTGAATTGATGCAAAGGAGTCTGGTGTGACTCCATGTACTATACTAAGGCAGACACACCCCATATTTAAAATATTCCTGGTTTACTCTAGTCAACAATATTTTCATGTTTGTTTGTCATAGCATGCATGTCTGTAATTATGTGCTGATGGCACATTCTTACTAACTGAAAATATTATCAAAGAATACGGAGCTATCTCTAGATGCAGACCTGGTTTGTGACAGCAATGTTTGCTATTGAATCACAAGCCACAGAAAACAGTGATTTGCACAAGAACATCTAATGCATAAGAAGTGTGCTGAACACTACTTCTGCACAGGAAGAGGGAAAGAAGAAAAACATACTCATCTCAGTAGTGGTTAAACGATAGTGCAAACCAGTAATTACGTGCAAATTATGACCTTGTGCCCTTACAGTCAGCTCCTCAGTAAACATGACTGCTTTTAATTTCCATTCCTTCAGCAATAAAAGTCACTGTTTTCAGACTAAGTTCAATTCTTTTCTTCAGATTTTTTTTTCAATGAAAATATGTGGTTTTATACTTCAAAACTTTAAATGAAATGCTGGGCTTTTTAATATTTAAGGGACCATAATTGAAATATAAAACTGGTGGTAAAATATTAGCTTTTACAAATTTCACTCTCTTCCTTTAAGCTTTTCTATCATTATAAGGCATTACTTACAAGTTTAAAATTTAGAGACCCTTAAACATAAATATTTTCCATTTTCTTTTGACACTCTGTAATGTTTCTAAAGCTGAAGAAATGTCAAAAAGTTGTAGAAAATAATGTGATGAAAGAAATGGATGCTTTTCATGTAATGTACATGGAAATTAAAAAAATACAGAAATACAGAAAGAGCGTGGGAGAACAATGGGAATGAAGCAGACAAAACTACTTTAAAAAATACACATTAAGAGTACATTTAAAAAAGTAATGGAGAATCTCACTGAACTGGAAGTGACTTAATTAATGGAACTTATTTCCATATTTTAATATTTCTAATTTTTCTATTTTTTTAAACAATAAGAGGCAAATAAGAACTGAACCCCAGAGCTTATATATTATCATGAATTTCAGTGTGACAAACTGTAGCTACACACAATTATGTGCTATCAGTTGCTGAAGTGGAATTCATTATTTCCTACCTTAAGCTGTCCTATAAATTTGCTCTGCACTGTTAAGCAGATATCAAGTTCTGCCTAGAGATAGAAACACTGCTGATGAGCAAAGGAGATCTTAATAGATAAGTTTGTTGATGCTTCTATTAAACTCAAGAAATATTTTGAAGAAAAGACAGAAATCATTCTTCCATGAACAGTCACGTTGCATTTTCTCAGCATTTCCCCTCTAATGTTCTCGCGAAGCACAGAGAGTCATGGTTTCAGTTCCCTGGCACGGGTTAATGCAGAGCATATTTTGATGCAGAATTGCCTAGAGCTAATCTCCTGGCACTGGACAAGCCTAAGGGTCATCATGATGCCTCTTGGGTAGCCCAGGTGCTTCAGTGGCTTTACCTGAATTATATTCTCCTGAGGTTTCTAGTGGCACGTCCACTGATGGCTGGAGAAGTTTCTGCCTGACCCACTGTGTTCATTCTTCCCAGGAAACTTCTCTGGGATCCCTCTGGGGGCTTGGCATGTGCCATGGCAGCACAGGGATGTGCAGAAGGTACACTGACACATTCCCATGGAGCTGCTCCCTATCAACGCTGGTGATGACTGCAGGTCAGTGTATTGTAACCCCAACTCAGAGACAATGTGAGTCAACAGCTCCACCACAGCAGGGATGGAAGCTTTTGTGGGTAGATGGGATTTAAATAATTGGCAGGGGCAGGAATGAAACCTGACTTAACTTGATTAAAGAGGAATCCTAGCTCAACTCTGTGCATGTGAAATGCTGCTCACTGCTGTTTTGTCTGCTAAAATCAGAAACAGGTTTACTCCTATGACCTACCTGTAGTTCAGACACTTTTTCCCACTAAGACACACCTTTAAATGCTTTGCAAATATCAGCAAACTCAGTTTCACAATGGGAGTTTCTGCTGGCAGGCAGACTGCATCTTCAATTTTTTGATGAGGAAATACGGCAGGATTGGTGGCTGGCTCCAGGCCACATCCCCATGTCTGCGTGGCACTGGGAAGCACTGTAGAAAGACATCCAGGCTTGCACGGATTTATATCAGAATGGGGCTCCACCCTGGCTAATTAGTCTGCTGCTGGGGAGCCTGGTCTACCCAGCAGGGCAGAGAGCTCTGCTAGTGCAATCCTACCTCCAGATGCTTCATGGGGGGATCCCATGGCTGCTCTCCAAAATGCTTCTCCAGCTCCAAGGACTTCCTGAAGAATGAAGTGTATTTTGTGGCTTGAGGACAGCATTTATGAGAACAAGTCTCTTGCAGCTGTACTCAGAACTGAGACCTCAGAACTACTTTTTCTTTTTCCTTTTAATTTATTTATTCAATATTTGTTTATTTATAATTGAGCAACAACAACAAAAACAAAGAGATTAAATAAAAGAATCCAATCCCTAAAAATATGCAACTGTAGTTCATGACAGTGTAGTTCCAACAGGGAAGTCAGGAACTTGCTGTGACTAGGTGGCTGATGTAAACTAAAACATAGGGAGGGAGTGCCTGACTCAGCAGATGCCGGAGCCTTCAAAGGGATTAGAGCTGTTGCCAAGGAGCTCCACCCTTTTTTCCCCTCTTTAAATGTCTTAAGTTTCTTATTCTTGCATTACATTATATATAAAAAACATGTATGCTTTTGAATTGGCACATCCAGAATAGGGAACACTTACATGTCAGAATTTCCCAAAGGATTACAATTTGATTTGATCTGCATATGCACACCATTTCATCACAGCAGAATCTCTTCCCTAGAATTAATATTCCCCACCCCTCAAGATTCATAAACACAGTAGATGCAAACATTTCAAAGAGGTACTCTAAAAACAAACAAACAAAAAAAAACCAAACAAAAAACCACCAAAATCTTTATAAAAAAAAAAATGCAAGCAGAGCACACCTGCAAACCCCTTGGACCACAGCTTCAAGTCTCCTGGCACACCTCCAGAGCTGGTGTATCACTGTGGTTCCTTTGGGAAGTTGCTTTTAGGAGCCTTCTCCATTGCAAGATGAATTGCTTTCTAGGGGGTTAAGATAGCTCCCCATGCCAGGTACTAAACCATTTCATAACTTCTGTTTCTGTGTAACCTTTTAAACTGAAAAGATAAAAAATGCTGGGAGTCAGTCTATGCTTAAAAAGTTTTGCTGGCATGGCAAGAGCATAATTACAACAGTAAAATCCCTACTGTGAGTTCAGTCCTACCATCAAAAGGCCTTTTTGTTGCTATAATGTAATCTGTTCAGCAAAGTGGCTTAATTCCTACCAGCAAAACAACTTTTTTTTTGCTGGTATAAGCTGTTTCTCTGCTCAGGGTGTTGGCTAGTGCTATACCTCCATCAAGGGCTGCTGTGCCCAGAGGATGAGCTACCATATTGTACCTCCCAGGGCTGAGGCATTTGGCGCTCCAAAGGGATTAGAAGGTGTGTGATGAGTGTAGGGTCAAAAGGGAATTTCAATCCACCTTTCAGTCTGGCTCCTTTGCATAAGCCCTTTATATTTTTAAATCTGTGTCTTTATTCTGTAGATTTGTTGGCCAGGGCTGAGCTGGGTTGCCTGATTAATACAGCAGCATTTCTGACACTGAAGGCATTTTTGGACTGATACTGAGAAAAACAATGACTTTTTTCACAGGACTGTGAACTAACCCCTCAGGTTTAATGTTCTCTGCTCTCAGCCTATCACTTTTGTAGAAAAAATTGTTTGAATCCAGCTGTGGCTTTCCATATACTTAAACATACTGAATGCCACTTACCAGGCTGTGGTGACTTGGTGACTGCTGATGCAAGGTGCTACCAGAGACATTCAGATGCTCAGTGGGGTTTCACACTTACACTGTCTCCACCCCTCAATCCTTCCCTGCTGGTTTTTTGTGGGAATGGTGCATAAATTTGCACTTTGCAGATCAGGGATGGGATTTTAGATGCCCTTCCCATCACCTTGTCCTTCCCAGGGGTGGGAACTGGGGCTGGGTGAATCAGGCCATGGATAACATTTCTCTGATCCCATCCCTTACCCCATGAGGAAAGGCACAGCCATATAGGATTTAAGGCTTTTTCATAAATATATGCGGCTTGTTTATTTTTACCCACATTTCATCAGTTTTTATTTTAGTCTAATTTCAAGATTCTGTGGGATTGGTGCCAGAAATAATAAAATGCAGCAATAAGCATTATATTATCTTAGCCAGCACAACCATTGACTATTTTGGGGTTTTTTAGTACTTAAGAAACAAATGCTTCAACCTGTTTTATCAAACTGCCTGGCCCTCCCGTGGCAGATCACTGGAGCCATTTTCAGGGTATTACATGCCAAAAAAAGCAGGGACAATCTGGAAGGAACAGGTGTATTGGCTTCTGTTGCTGCTTGAAGGAGTAAACACCTAATTTGCTGCTCCCACAAAGGTGGTAAACATTTAGCTCACAAAAAGTTTCCTTCCCTCTGAGAAAGTCCCACTGGTGTCGACCTAAATAAATTCCAGAAGTCAATCTTTTTTTTAATAAAAGGTTCCCTTCCCTCTATGACACATTATTTTGCATTGCAACTGCTTGTAAAGAGAAAAGTGTTTTGCAAGCAGGCTGGACATTTTATTCTCTAAGGTGGTTTTGGCTGGAAGGAACTGTGCTGAGGTACAGCAGTTTGGGCTGACCTTCTTGCTGCTGGTGTGCTGTGGGCTTGCTGTTCTCATCAGGTGCTTTCCAGCAGACATGCTTCAGTCCAAACTCTTCTCAGGGTGAGGGAAGTTAAAAAAAATAGAAAGTAAATTAAGCTGCTGATGAAAAAGGAGTATTTGAAGAGGTATCTTTTGAAGACTCTTGGAATTACAACACTTTGGAAAACCTAACCGGCCTGGTGGAGGTTTATGCAAGGCTAATGTGTAAATCTGCATGTGCTCTGTGTACATCCAGTGAGGCACCTGGACTGAGCCCAGAGAGTCCACCCTGCCTACCTCATGTCCCCTCTTCATTAACCTCAGACTCTCAGAGTGGGAGCAGCTTCTTAGGAAGACTGAAGAAGATCAGGATTTGGATCTGGGGATGTAGACACTACGCCAGAACAAAATCAACAAAAAGAGCACTATCAGTAAATGCTCTTTCGATTTGCTTGTTGAATGCAACAAACCCGACCATCTTCATCCTGGTAACTCTTTGTCTTAGATTTCTTAAACTCCAAAAAAGCTGCATTCATACTTTTAGAATACCATGGTATCTCAGAGTTAACTACCTTCATGTCTTCAAATATATTATTTTTTGTTTGTTTTCAGATTATTTCTTTGAGCTGAAAATAGGGCTAAAAGTCTACAGGGTTGTACCTTAGCAGTAGCTTTCAAAATCAGAGTTCTCATGAAACCTGACTTGCAGCAGTTGTTTTGTTTTTGGTTTTATTTGTTTTTTTTTTTTTTTATCTGATTGATAGCTAGGTCTTGTTTGTTCTTCACAGTGTATTTCTAATTCTTTAGAGTGTATCTGCAACAATTCTGCGGTTTGCATTCAATTTGAAAATTGTACATCTGAAGCTAAAAAATAAGCTCTGTATTTCTGTGGTAAAATGAGGTTTGCCAGGCTCCTTCAGAAGCGACAGCAGTTTTGTGGTTTGTTTCAGTTAACATGGGCTGCAGGCAGCACGTGAACCTTTTGGTGCCCTCACTGTGTGCACAGCTGCCTTTCTTAGATGAGTGGATAGGTGCAAAGGTTTTGGGGGTTTTTTTGGTGGGGTTTTTTTTGGTTTTGTATTTTTAAAATAACACCTGCAGAGCAGTGGAGAACTCTCTGGTTTCTAGTTTTGGCCACACAATTGTAAAGCAACTCTGCCAATACCATCCTTCAGGACATCTGTGAATGACTGTGTTTTCCACCTGCTGTTCAAGTCACTCAGTTTTAGAGCTCTGTATTCTGTTGTTCAGTCTCTAAAAGGTATTTATTATGTCCACTGGACAGATTACAAGCTTGTTGTTTAGACAGTTGAATTATGGATGGTGATTTTTTTTTGTAGTCCAGGATCTCAAGGTGTTCTTGTACTTGTCTCATCTGTGTTGGAGAAGGTATGTTACAGATGGCTGGATCATTGATGTAGTCAGTCTGTGCACCTTTTCTTTTTTTCTAAGAGATACTATTTCTTTTAAATTACCTTTTTTTTTAGTTTGGGCCCAGCATTTTCCAGTGCTGCTTAGACTCTCTTAGCTTGCCTCTCTTCCTGAAGTCATGCATCTCCTTATACTGTCCAAATTTCTTGCATTTTTCAGGTGAAATACTTGTTTGCTAAGTAAGAGTTTGCAGAGACAGGGTCTCCCTGTGGGAGTGTTGAACATGTACAGTTGTCAGTAGGGTTTCTGAAGAGCACCTGCCAGAGCCCTGCCACTGCTCTACCGCATGAGACAGACCAGTGCCCAGCACCAGACCTTTCTCCAGAATGGTGTTCTCTGTGGGTGGGGTGGATTTACTTAAAAAAAATTATATATTTCCTTCAAAGCAGGTATTCAGTTTCTCTTGCAGTGGCACCAAATGAAATCTTGTTTCTTTTCTCTTGCCTTCATCTATTTAGCACCTACTCCTGCTTTGACCTGGATGAAAGAGAAGCTGCCCAAGGGTGAATGGCTGGCTGACTGCTGATGAGAACTGAAGTCCTTGTCCTGGGAAGATACTTTTGGTCTCCTTCTCATCAGTTCTTCACTGAAATTATGCTCCCTCTCATTTTTATCCCACTGATGTTTCTTTTTCCTTTTAAAAATGGTTATTTATCTGCGTAGTCCTTTACTGAGGAACAGTTACTCTCCATTACACAATATTCTTCTAATATTTCTGTCATTGCCCTTAAAATGTTTAAGGTTTTTTCATTTCAATATTAAATGGCACAGAACAAGTACCTAGCCCCAGAGAATACTCACTAGAAACATTGCTGTCTCTCTATTTCTCTATAACTTTTGAAACTATCAAAGAACTAATTTCCTTTCTCACTTTATCATGTGAACCTGGGTTTGATTTCCCTCTTGCTTCTTATGTGACTCAATGCTGAATATCTTAGAGAAATTCAGGATTTTTTTTTTCAATGGTGGAGGCTTTATCAACAAAACTTCTAATTTTTGAAAGTTATTGTTTGCTAATATATGCTTTCCATAAACCTGTTTGTTATTACCTCTACTATTAGCCTTAAACTCAGGTCTTTTATCTGCTCTTCTGTGGTGCTCCCAGGGTTTCCGTCAGAGCAGGAGGATGGCCCATATGTTCTTGCAGTAACTGGGGTAACATCAGTTCTCTGCCAGCTAGCTGCAACTTAATGACTCCTGTACTGAAAACCAATATTGAAGGTCTGATGACCTCCTCCACCAGCTTTTAACACTTTGAGGCTACAAGTTAGCTGGACCAGTTAATTTCCATATGTTTAACCTTTTGTACCTTGATCTCACTTCTTGAGTATTTCTGCCTCTGCTGCTAACCTTTCTACAGTTCTTAACAGTCAACTGATATGTATTTGTTGCTGTCAGCTTTCAACACTTTCAAATTATTACCCATATTTATAAGGTTTTTTTAATTCCTTTTTTAAAGCAGGTTGACATGTTAATCACCCTATTTTGTTAATTGGATTATTTATTGTGTATATATATATGTAATCAAATATATTTATTATGGTCTTTTTCATCTCTTTTCTTGAATATTTCCCAACTATAATTGAAATTTTTTAATTTAAATTTCCTCTTCCAGGTGATTTCTTGCATAACAATTCCCAGCTTTGTGAACCTGGAACTTCCAAAGATCCCAGCGTATAATGCTCTTTGCACATAATTACATCTGTTAAATAGCCTAAGCAACAGTCAATTTCTATTCTCTGATCAGTTTTTCTGTGGCAGACTGAGATGTGAGACAGAATTCCTTTCATGCGGATACAATTTGTTCTGAGCATGAAAAGCGACATATAAGATGTCCTCAGGACACTCTGGTGTTGGGACCAAAGGCACCCAGCACATTTCACTCTGCAGTCTGTCGGTGCAGATTTGTGCAGCGCCGTGGTCTCAGCCCGGCCAGCAGCCAAGGCCCACGCAGCCGCTCGCTCACTACCTCACCAGCGGCATCTGGGAAAGAATCAGAAGGGTAAAAGCTGGAAAACTCGTGGGTTGAGATAAAGACAGTTCAATAGGGAAAGCAAAAGCCATACACACAAACAAAGAAAAACAAGGAATTAATTCACTGCTCCCCATGGGCAGGCAGGTGTTCAGCCATCCCCTGTAGAGCAGGGCCGCATCACACATGACAATGACTTAGGAAGACAAACACCATCACTCCAAATGTCCCCACTTCCTCCTTCTTATTCCCAGTTTAATACACTGGCCATGATGTCATATGGTCTGGAGCAGCCCTTTGGTCACTTTGAGTCACCTGTCCTGGCTGTGTCTCCTCCCACCCTACCATGTACCCCCAGCTTCCTCACCAGTGTGGCAGTGCAAAAAGCAGAGAAGGCCTTGGCTCTGTGTAAGGCAATAACAAAAATATCTCTGTATTATCAACGCTGTGCTCAGCACAAATCCACAGAGCCCCATACCAGCCCCCGTGAAGAAAGCTAACTCTAAACCCAGCACATACAGCTGGGGAGATGCTTGAGGAAATGAGCACCCTGCATGCTGTTGTGATCGCTCAGGCTGGACTTGGGCTTTTCCAGTTGGGACATTCAAGACATCTACTTCTCAGCTGCCTGGGTCTAGGAATGGAGAATGGCAGAGCACCATTTTCTGAAATTTGTGCTCACTGAAACCTTCCTAAATTGGAGGTTAATCGGGATTTTCAAGTTCTTACTATAAGTATCTAGTTATCAGGTTTCAACAAGATAAACTGGAGTGAATTTGTGCTCCTATGAGGGTCTCAGTCCCTTTTGTCTGTGGCCAATGCTCATATGACTGGAGCAGAGTCTATTGATTTCTTCTCCAGGTGTCAAAGTGATGTACTCCATTTTGTTTCAAGCATCTTTATCTTGAACTGAAAATATTCATCTATTCCTCCTTCAATTTCCTTCTTTGTGTTAACATCCTGTTCTTTGGTCTAGTCAGCAAGGAACCTGGAAAGTCACTTCTACTGAGATAGGGTAGGGGGGGCTTGAACTCTGCCAATCCTTATTTCTGTTCTGGTAAGATTAAGTTCAACAAACCCAGTTACATTTCACTCATGATGTACCTCCTGATTTCTTCAACAAAAAATCAGGAATTGTCCTGAGGATGATAGCCAGCATGCTTACACACCTTCAATTTAACTTCAGAGTTGATTAATTTTGTATAAATTTAAAACAACAGGTTTATGCAGGAAAGAAAAGTGATTGTATAATTTAAATTTGTATGAAGCACACAAGGAGACTGAATTAAGATGACACAGGCAACATCTGTCCCCGTGCATTATGTTTTTTGAATGCTGAATATATAATGTGCTTACATTGATTTGTATATACATAACATATATATTAAGGGGTTTCAAACCTTTCAATTTTATATGTCTTTATAAATTTTTATGCTGAAGTATGCATCTTTTTAGATTAAACTTTTCCCAGACGCTCTCATATACCCCTTGGATAAAAAAAGCCCCAACAAAACAACAGACATCCTAACAGTATGTGGAACTACCAGACAGAAAAACATGACATAAAATAAAGTCTCATTCAGTTATGGTATTCAGTTATTTTCTGGAAAACAGATATAATTTTTTTCCTAAAAATTCTAGATTTTTCTAATCTTGTTCAGTTTCTTGTTTTGCAACTGAACTCACAAGTTAAGCATACTTTATCTTTGCCAGTGGAGCATCCTTTGCCAGCTGAGTTGCAGCAGGAGATATGGTCTCTGCTACAGCTGAACTTTGTTGATAAGTTCCTAGGTTTTGAAATGGACTGGGAATAAGAGGGGAAGAAGTGAGTAGACCCCCAGGGCACTCTTCCTTCTGCTTGAGATGGAGCTATCCCATGGCCATGAAGCCAAAGCCTTGGCAGAGCCTCCCTATGCAGTTCAATAGCAGTAATTCAGCCTGGAGCTGAAGATTGTATTAGTCACAGTGCATCCTTGTTGGCAGAAAGGGCAGGGGGGAAAGCAAGCATATTCCATCACTAAAACCAGCTATTAATAGCCTGAGCTTAGCTGCAAGCAGAGAGAAGGTGGGAGAGGTGCTGCAGGAGAGTTGAAGCGGTCTGAAACAGGCATGTTGCTGCTGCTGGTGGAGCCAAAGGCTTGGATTTCTGCCACCATGCATGAGGGAGGCAGCAACAAAGTGATTAATTTCTCCTTGGCAGGTGATTAATTCTCTGTGGCTTCCAAATGAGGCTGCCAAAGTTGGAGAGAAACCTGCTAAAGATGCTCAAATACTCCAAATGTGGAAACTGGATGAGAAGACAGAAGTTTGCTTCTAAAAAATGAAGCCTTTACAAAGCACTTGTGGGATAGGCAGAGCTGATGGATGGCTCTGAGCAGGGGAGCATGGTAATAATGTGCACTTTAAAGGAGAGCCAGGAACTCTTGAATTTTAATCTGAAGGCTGATGACATCTCTTCCCCAGATCCTGGGCAAGGTGAAGTTCACTCCTATTGAAACCACAGGGAGTTTTTGCATTCATTTCAGCCAGGCCAGGATGTCACTTTTCTTGAAGGAATAACATTGACTGCAGGGAGGAAAGGTGTCTGGGAATAAATTAACTACCTTTTACAGTGATACATACATTATTATCACTGCCAAACCATCCCTTGCACATAAAGTTAAAATTAAGTTTTATGGAAGAAAAATAGAATAATAACGATCCAAAGCACTGGCTGATATGTGTTGAAAGGCTCTGCATGGCCAAATGTTTCTGTACTTATGGCCCATTACATTTCGGTTCACCTTCCATAGTTGCTGAGCCAGAAAACTCCCCAGTATATCATAATCAAAAAAGTAAATATTTAATACCTTTTGCTCTGCACTCAGTGTGAGCAGATATCCAGTTCTAATACTTGCACCAGTATTAGAAATTTGAAGTTTACATGTTGACCTGGGAGCAGAGCTGCGGAGGAGAGTGATGGTGAGAGCTGGGGTGAGGGAATGGTTAACTCTCTGCTGGATGTTGGCTGGGTTTCTGGGTTTTTTTAATGCACACAGGGCAAGGCTCCACTTCTGGCAGTGAGGGAACTGCTGATCACATCCCTGGCTAACAGCGCCCAGAAGTGCCTTGTCACTGCCACGGGGTCATGGGCTTTTCTTGTGACTTGTGCTCATTCATGTTGCTGGAAAATAAAACCATTCACCATGAATTCAGGAAGCAATGCTAGTTTCAGCTAAGCCCACATGAAATAATAGTTTCCTTGTTTTGGAAGGTATTGGGATAGGTGTCTTTTTTTCCACACAGGCAGCTTGTTTAAGAAGGGACAGAGATTAATGAGTGAGATATCTCATGGCATGTGAGAGTAGAAAACTTTCTGTATGTACAAAACCCTGAAACTTTTTTTTTTGGGGGGGGTAGGTTTTGTCTTACTTAGGTTTATAGCCTTTTATTTTCACTTAAGCTTTTTGTATTTCATATGCCCCAGAATGATAACCACAGGGTTGGACTTGACTCACAACACAAATGTTGTGAAAACAGCAAACCTTTAACAAAGCCCCTGGTATCACTGGACATCTGGCTGTGTTTGGGGAGGGTCAGGCTGCTAAGAGATGTGTACTACAGAGCAACAGGGCACTGTGTTACACATACAGTTGGACACTGATGGCATCGAGGCAAGGGCTTGGGTTGGCTAAATCTCACAAACATTAAATATAATTTGAGAAAATCACAAAGCTGATTATCACTGAAAGATGCAACTGTGAAATGTTTCTGCATCCTGAAAAGAAGCTTTTTTGAAATTATCATTAATTTAATTTTCAAACAACTTATCCTAGGATTTATGTTAGACACAATCACAAATAATCAAGAAAGAGAAGATTAATAACAAGGTGATGGCCTTTCCAGATAATACACAGTTGTTTGGGATAGAGGAAAACAGAACTTAAATAAAGCACCCTTAGTTTTAAGTGTATAGTGAGGAGGTCTCTTTCAGTTATTACAACTTAGACCAAAACAACCCATAGAGATATTGTGGATAATTTTCAGATACATCTCATATTAGTATTCAGAAGAATTATAAATGTAATAGTACCTTATATATGATGAGAAAAACAATATAGGAATATAATAATATCACTATTTAAAGTCATGAAGCCATCCCATATACTAGAAGTAGTTCTGGTTCATCCAACTCAAGAAAAGATACAGAAAAATCGAGAAAAAAAATCCAAAACAAACAAAAAAACTCAACTTGAAACAAAAACTGTAAGACATTCACAGTAGTTTGGTACTCTTTGGCTCGGAAAAGACAAAGTACCGTGAATGGAATAATGCATTGTTTTATAAAACCTTAGAGATTTTAGAGAGAAATTTATGCAGATTGCATGCTGTTCTCTTAGTTTAACAGATTCAGAGGCACCCACAGAAATTATTAAATAGAATGCAGTATAAACACAAGGAAAATCTGTTCCACACTGTATGTAATTATGTAGAATTGATTGTTACTGAATGACATGGAGATGAAGAATATAAATGGTCTCAAAGGTAATAAATGTAAAAGGAAAGGTCAGTCTCTCTGTAGCAAATAAACACTTTGCATCCCTCAGGTGTTGAAGTCTTAGTCACAGATGGCTGGACCAGGGGAAGATGGAGAGTCTTTTTGTTCAGTGTAACCTCTGCAAGCATCAGCAGCCACTGCAGGGGACGGGCCAGCCAGTACAGTGCACTGGAACTTCCAGCTTGCCCATTCTAGGACCTGCCACTTCCATATTTCTGGGTCTAAGTTTTCATTTTGGAGATTCAGCTTTGCTTAGTGATTTGATAAGATCGGGATGAATTAGAATTTCCTGTGGGACAAACCATCCTTATTTTCTGTAATTCTTATATCTGACATGAATCAGTCTAACTTGCATAGATGAGGGAGCCAGGCTGTGTTGAAGAGAAATCTGTGCTTTCTTAGGGAAGAATTTTATCTTTAGAAGTAAATAATTTTTTCTCCGAAGTCAGACAAGGTTATGTGTAATATTTTTGTCCCTATGTGATGTTATTCCTCACCTGAATACAAACTGCAGGCAGTAATTTGGTGCCTGAATATGTGTCTAACTGTGAAGACCTACGTGATAAGCAGACCTTGGCAATACAGAATCACAGAATGACAGAATAAGCTGAGTTGGAAGGCACCCACAAGGATCATTGAGGCTGTCTCCCAGTCCTGCACAGCACCATCTCCAGGAGTCATACTATGTGTCCCCGAGCATTGTTCAAAAATTTCTTGAACTCTGTCAGGTTTGGTGCTGTGACCATTGCCCTGGGGAGCCCATTCCAGTGTCCAACCACCTTCTTGGTGAAGATCCTTTTTCTAATATCCAACCTAAACCTCCCTTGACAGAACTTCAGGCCATTCCCTTACATCCTTGTCACCACAGGGAATACAGCAGTGCCTGCACCTCCTCTTCCCCTCAGGAGGAAGTTCTGGAATGCAATGAGGTCTCCTCTCAGTCTCCTCTTCTCCAGGCTGAACAGACCAAGTGACCTCAGCTGCTCTTCACACAGCTTCCTCTCAAGGCCCTTCACCATCTTTGTTGAATACATTCAGCTTCAAAGGAATGCGACAAAACTTTGAATTCTCCCCCTACTTTATTGTGTGCATATAATATAGTAACAACTCTGAGTGCATCCCAGAAATATCCTGCAGGCAGCTGCAGCAGAGGGCAGCTGTGGGTTGACCCCCAATCCCTGCACCTGCTCGGACCAGCACCTCCTGGGCGGACAGAGAAAGCGGGGCTGCTGCATGTGCAGGGCCACTTGTGTGCATGAGAAGTTGTCCCCAGCTTCTCCAACAGCCTAACTGGGTCATTGAGGATTGTGATTGTTTGCTCGAATAATTAACCTTGTGAATAGGCGTGTCTTTCCTGGGAAACAAGCTGGCAGACTAATAGCAGCTTTACTCTGGTAAAGGACATGGTCTGTACCTTTGTAGTCCTAAAAATCCTGTATGTGGATACAGCCCAGCAATGTATAGCTCTGGAAATAGATGCCTATATTTTTTCTAGCAGTATTTCAATTCAGTTCCTAGTATTGATGTTGCAACAGAGGTGCTAGAGAAACTGAGGCATGTAAGGCATCATGAACTCATCTCTACTGTGACACAGACAGGAAGCCAGGAGCATCACAGGGTAAACCAAGGGGCGTCTTCAGATCGTTAACTTAAAAAAACCCACCCAAAACCCAGACATCCACACCCACACTGTTATTCAAAAACCAGAATATCATCAGGAAGCAGTGAGTCACCATGTGGCCATTGCCTTTTTTTCGTTAAGGTGTTTCCCAAATGTAAAACTTAGGCTTCCTGTTCCCTTTAGATGAAGTACCCGGTATCACTAGGTAAGCAAAAGCCATTTTATGTTTATTAGCAATAGTACCGTACATAACAGCCAGGAGGAAAATAACTTGTTTTTAATGTGATGGATGAGCATCCAAAGGATTGGGGACTGGATCCTTGGCCTGTAAGAACTGGGGAGCTTGTAAGACCAGCAAGTCTGTGCAGTGGTTTGGATATGTGATAGTGCAAATGCCCAGTGTGATGCTGGAGGTGGGCAGCAGTGCCCCAAAACATCATCTCCAGCCCCTCCTCATCCCGTGCCAGTGGAGGTGCTTGAGCAGAGGGCTGAGCTGAGCTGTGTGGGTGTGTGGATCTGCAACAACAGGTGTGTTTGGATGAGGAGGCTTAGAAAGGCCAAAACAAGTTGCCCAACATATTTTTAATAGATTATTGCCAAAACGAAATGACAGAGAATCAGAGTTATTGCCTCAAGAAGGTCATGGAAGTTGTTTGTATTTTAAAACATCTTGGTAGCGTATGTTGTGGCATTACTATTAAAGTAATGCATTCTGCCTAATATAATACATCTAATTACATGACGTGAGCCTCATCTGATGACTTTTGCCAATTATATCTGACAAGGATATTTTAAATGTGAGGCCATGTGTTACAGCAATTTCAGGAGATGAACACAACAGCATATGGTTTCAAAAATAAAATATCTACTATGTTATTTGCAGCGATTAAGTACCTACTAATGCAATTGTAAGGTAGGGAAGCAAGTCTTTCTGGTTTGTGAATTATGCTAGTGCTGAGTCATTGCTGATTTTTTAAAGTTTTATTATGAATGAAGGGCTGGGTCAATGCCAAATTCCATGTTCCTGGCTGCTTCTTTTGTTCCCTGGCAAATTATTCAAATCCCTGGAATCAAACACCTTAAAATTAAAACTACAAAAGTTGCAGAAGAAATATCATAAAAATTTGAACCAAGCAGCACAATGAGTGACCCTGTGGACCTGAATAGAAAATGGTACCAAAAATGAAGAATATGACATACACCATCATATGACAAAACCTCTGTCATGGAAAAACAAAACAAAACAAGCTATTAACACTTTCTGCTACGGAACAGAGATATAGCCTCAAATGAGCATGCCTGGGCAGAGGATGAAAGGAATGCAAAGGCATCCTCCATTCCCTCTGAAAGTATCAGAGGGATAAGAAATGAGTAGAGATTAGAGGGCTATTCTTGGTGCCTCCTGTTGTTGTTCAGACAGACACTGAGCAGAAGGGGTACAAAAATCATGGACCACAGAGTAAGAGAGAGAACACAGGAGAGAGGAGAAGCAGCACACTTTATCTGATGATATTGTTTAATGTAAACATGCACACAGACTTTTGAACCTCAAGGGATTGTCTGCAGTGCTGGCCAGGAACAGCATTCTTCCTCATATTTGTACTCAGGCCAAATGTGCCCAGCATTGCAGAGAAGGGTGGAGACTGCCTGTACCCCAAAACACATGGCTGTGAGGAAGAGGGGTACTGGATTGTGATCTCTGTGGGCCAGGCAGCCCCACATACACAGGTACCTGACACAGGAGAAGAGTTGCCCTCCTTGCTCTACTAAAAACAAGGTGATCCTAGCAGGATGAGTTGTATCTGGAAGCTGCTCTGGTCCCTCCCTGCCAAGTAGAACCCAAGTTTATCATTTGATGTTGCTTATTTTCAGGGCAGACAGGCAGTATCAGGGCAGTATCAGGGCAGTATCAGGGCAGTGAGGAAGCAAGCACTGAGGGAGAGAATTGAGGCAATTCTGTGCTGCTGGGTCTTGGCTGGGTGGTGGCAGGGCTGGCACACGGGTGGCAGCAGCAAACTCAGATGTGAGCTAAAATTTTTGCAGATCTGAATCCCAGTGCATGCTGAGAATTTGCTGGGATGACAAATAAGGTGCTTGGCTTCTTTCCAGCCTGTGAGTCCTGCTTTCAAGACACTTCCCGAGTCTTCCTCTCCCAGAGGAGAATGGCAAAGAACACCCACATCATCCTTCACTGGGAGACTGTCACATTAGTGACACCAATATCGTAGATATGAGAAATTTGCATTTAAATCCCTTCCTCATTGGCTGGCTTGCTTGTATCTCTCCTGGGAAAGCCTAATTACTCCACCTCAGGGTGTTTTGGGACAAATGTTCTCAAAATACTTTACATTTTTCAGCTTTGGCTGAGTATTTGTTTTGTTAAGTTGCCCCTACCCTCAGCTGAGCTTGAACCCACTTAACCTAGCTAAACCACTTTTGCTTTGCCCCAGTAGATATGTAATTGCTTCAAGAAAAGAGGAGCAATTTTAAGAGAAGGGACAGAGTAAGCCCTCCATAACCCACTGCATACTTTCATTACTAGATTGCTATGCTGAATGCTAGAAACTGGGTTAAAAGACTTTGGCAAAAAAGTGCTCTTTTACATTTCACATGAAGTCTTTAATCACAAAAATATAGATTAAAGGCAGTGTAGGGGAGGAGGAAGCATCGTGATCTTGCTGTATTTTGTGGGAAAAGCCTGTCTTGGGTGTTGAATACAAAAGAACATGTGTGATCTATTAGCGGAAGATTATGTCCTCTGGCATGGAATCGCCTAGACTCTCTTAAGCACCTAAACTTTGCATCTTTCCTTGGCTTGTCTGAGATAATCTGAGTGGCTCCCTGTATGCCATGCAAACTAGAGGATGCCTCTAAAGACAAGTGCAGACAGACATATGTGTTCTGCCTGTGGCCTGAGCTGTCCAGATGAGAGCCAGCTGTGATCCCTCAGCTGTAAATGTGACATTAGTAGGTTGGATCAATACCTCCTGCTGAAAGGCAGGGCATACTTGCTCAGGCACAACACCTTTAAACACTTCTGAACCACACCTGGCTCTTGTCCATGCCAGCCAGAGGAGCCCATGCCCACTTGTGTAAGCCTGGTATAAGTTAGAGCTAAAATCTTCACTTGCTCTAAGGAGTCTGGGTGCCAAAATGTTAGGCCCTGTAGTGTTTGGTGTTGTACTTTTGCGTGTTTAATTCCTGGTTGACCAGGAGAGCCAGGTCTGAGAGCTGGTCTAGAAATTGCATTGGGCAGAACATGGGAAGTCTCCTACTGTGGATGCTGTGGTCTGGGGTCATTAGCAATCCAGTTTTTTCAGTGGGAAGTCTGACTCTCTTCTGAATGGTGAATAAATACTCCAAAATATAAGCCTGTATCATAAATTTTGTTCAAATTTGTCTTTTATCTTCAAGTATGTTTTTTCCAGGAGCAAGTGTTCTGACTCAGAGTTTATTCCATATCAGCTCCTACGAGTTTAGTTCACTAACATAAATACGGGTGATAAATATTGAAGCATAAACATTCCCCGAAGAAGTTGCAGAATCCTTTTCTGAGACCCAGACACAAGATCCATATTTAGCACTGGGAAAAAAATATTTCCTTGTGTTCATTAGTGAGTGTAAAGGAATTTGGTTTTTGGAAGGTAGCAGACTGCAGTTCTCCTCACTTTTTGGTTATTCTGGGCTTCATTTTTTAATTTCTTCAGACACTGGTATTGTGCTGTGTAATGTGGGAGAGATTCAGGTTAAAACCACAAAAAATAAAATAGAGAAAAGTTCTAAACATCTTGACTTTTACATTGTGTATTTTTGTCTGAGATACTGGCGTATATAACCATAATTGCCAAAGTCTTCTAACTAATACGTGTGCATGTGATTTAAAAATGCAAGCAACCCCATCAAAGGGCCTCTTGCTTTTTGATTCTCTGAGAAATGAATAATATTCAGCACATTTTTTGGAAACCGCATTTAAGTCAACCCTGAAAGTGGGACTGGACATTTAATATTCAAAGAATTTTAACAACTTCAGCATGAAGTAGGAAAAAATAGAGTTACATTTAGGATCCTGGTGTCTGCCAAAATAATACTCTCATGTTTTTCATCTTCAGAGCACTTTGCATAGAGTGAATGGACGTGTTTCGGTGCATTAGCCTTGAGCAGTAAGCTTGGTGGTGCTTAATGCATTCACTAAAATACAGAGCTGCTTCCAGATTTAGCAGCCTCGTGTAGCTCGGTGTAGCCCTAAGGTCTGGCCCACAGCCTGAATCAGGAATGTTTGGCACAGAGGATCAGGCACTGCTGCTGGATGCCCAGGATGGCCGTCCTGGCAGGGGAGCAGCAGCAGTTGGGAGCAGGGGGAGCTCATCCAGCTGGTGCATACCCATACTGGGCCCATGCTGTGGGAGCCTCCTAAGCTCCAGTCCTGGATGCTCTGGCTTTTGAGGCTGGAATGCTTGACCTCACATTGCAGTTTCCACAGGACTCTTGTTTCACACAGTGAAGAGCTGGGTTTTTTTGTTATTTAGACATTTTTTTTATGTCACCAAAAACATTGTGGGCATTAATTTACTACCTTCGCAGCTTTGCTGTGAGTTTTGGGTGATCTTATAATTCCCATTTTGCTCCGGAGAAACTAAGCACAAGCTGACTGAAAGTACCTCCTGTTGTTTAGTGTATTTTCTGAGGCACTGAGGCCCTGGGCCACAGAACACAGAATTAAGTCAAGGCATTTTCACCCACAGCCAGGAGCATTCCTCCTCACTGCTGTGTATCCACTCCACAGCCACTGCTGACTATCCACCCATGTCTGACCTCTGGAAAACTAGGAAGGTGACATGAGTTACCAACTGTTCTCATGCAACTTGGTCTGAAGACACTGTCTACTGTCAGAAGGGCTCCTTCTGGCATATGGTCAGAGAGAGTCCTATCTCTAGGTGATATTTCTCGTTAAGAAATTAAAGATTTTTTTCTTCCATCTGTAATTTATATTTTCTCCTCATGGTTTTTGTGGCAAATGTGGAAAGCCTGCCATGGACAACCCTTGAATTCACTGCATAACCCAGCTCTTTCCAGGTGCACCAATTGGAGCACCAATTGTATTTGAAGTAAAACAGCATGCGAGTGACTGAGCAGCTTTAATTCTGCATTTCCTCTCTTTGAAGACTTTGACTTGGCAGTCTCAGCATCACTGTTGTGCAATAATTTATAAATGTTCTGGTGGATTAGGTAGACGATATTTGGAGGGAAATGTGTTTATATTCCTGAAACTAACAGCACAAACAGTACATGATGTCAGTAGGCAGGTACCCTCTTTTTAGAGAGGAAGAAAAGGGTATGGGTTGTTAGAGTGACTGGAAGGCAATAGCTGCTTTCTCAGTTGTGCCCAGCTTGTGTTTTCAGTACTAAAGGACCTACAAGCAGTTCCCCAGTCCTGAAATGGCCATCCAAAGCTTCTCAGTTGCTTGCCACAGAGCAGAGGCTTTGCTGTCGGTGAAGTTTTCTTTGTGGAGGGAGGCTGGGATACCATTGCAGCAGCTGTCCCGCTTTCTAAGACCAGATGACTTCATCTTCTTCTGGTGGGAATCCTCATTTGGACTGTGAAGGTTTGATTAATTGTCAGATTTGGCCCAAAAGGTTTTGTGTCAGAGATCCATATTTTGATCATTAAAGCACATTTATGCAAATGCTACGAATATTGAGAAATTATTTTTATTTTATGTGTTAACAGAAGAAAATGGAAAAGGGAGGTAATCTTTTCTTCTTCTATTGTGTGGCCTTGCTCTGTTGAACTTAATGACTATTCTTATGTGCTCAGTAGGAGCAGAATCAGCACTGACTGTCTCCCACTAAACCTGTCTGATTGGATTTCCTCACCTAGCTGTGCTTCATCTCCTTGATGTGACCCTGCAATCTACTTGTGGCATGGCAGAGAAAAAAGTGAAAATAATGGGAAAATAATAACTGTCCTGCATGCATTAGGAAGGAGTGATCATGGATTGCTGGGCTCCTGTGCAAATGGTGTGGCATTAGGACCTGGTCTCCTCCCCAAGGCTGTGCAGAAGATGTGGAGAGGTTTAGACCCCTCTGTGAGTAGGGATTCCCACCATGCACAGCCCTGGGCAGGCAGGCAAGTTCCTCTACTCAGCCTGAAACTTCATGTCTGCTTTATATTTTTTGCTCACAAACACCAAAAGGATCCTGGTTTAGCTCCACCATGAGGTCACCTGTGGACCTGGAGCTGCAGAAGCAGCTGGTGGCCCTAGAGCTGAGCAGGAGCAGGTACATGACAGCTGCTTGGGGAAGGAATAAGCAAGTGACACAGTGGCTTTAGAGGTCCTCCAGCAAACACCTCCAAACATGGGACAGATCTGGCCTGTTTCTGCTCAAGGATACAAGTGTCTCAAACAGTATGTCCACTGGAGAGCATGGAGCAATGTTGAGAGGCTGGAGAGAGTCAAAGGTCTGAGACCTTCCCTTGCTGCCTCTCTCCTAATCTTGTACGTCTTTGCCAGGGATTACATCCCAAGGACTGCCCTGATCCTTTGATACTCTCTCAAAGTGTCTTTTGAGACTATCTTAAAAAGTGGCCTCCAGCACCTTTGGAGCATCTGGCAGTATATGTGAACCTAGGTGGGAAGCTATGTAGAATTTCAACAGCTTTTTTCCCCCTTTTTTCTTTTTTTTTTTTTATTTTATTTTTTTTTTTTTATTTTTTCCTTTTTTAAAACAGTTTAAGCTATTTTTAAAAGACCAAAATAATTTTATACTTCAAGTAGTGCTTCTCTGATTTATCTATTTACATTGTGAGCATAGAGAGGGCTTAAAGTACCCATTGTCCACATTAGCTCTTCTTGTCTTTTCTCTCATCTGCATCCGGAGGGCTTTGTTGCTGTGGTTTCTTTCATTTTCTAGACAGAGCTGGATGTTGGCGAGATGAGAATTTATCCAAATAGAGTAGTGACGTTTGAACAATTCAGGTCATCATCGTAAAACAGAGAAGGAATGGGGCTGAAAAACAGACATTTTAGCCAGAAAGATCTGTGTATTTAGAATCCAGGGGCTAGTTCTTGCTAGTTAAAGCTGAGAGATGATGCTTAAGGGACTAGTGATTTTTATTTTTCATTTTTACATAGAAGATGTAAAACTAAGCTGCGGCTGCACTTAATGATCAAGGACATAAAACTACAACTGTGTGATATGGCCTAGCATTAAGGGAGTATGTACACTGACCACGAGAAACAGCTGGGTAGGCTTAATGCAGATTAGCTGATACCTGGTGGCAAGGTGCTGCTGTCAAACAACCGATTTCACTGCATTATTCAGCCCTTAGGATAGGTTTGTGCTGTTTCTGTTAATCCCTAGCAGATGTTTGGAGGATGGCACACCCGGTGCCTGGCTGCAGCAGCGTGACCTTGTGCGGAGAGCAGTCGGTGCCGCTTGGGATGGCGGCTCTGCCGTGAGGATGGGCAAGCCTGGGATGTAAATGGGGGCCCACACACACATCCTGAGCAAAGAGAGTCCTGACAAATAGTGGTAACCTTTTAAGGGGAGCTGTGTAAATGATCCTTGTCAATACTACCATTAGATTAGTGAGGGACAGTGACTACTCCAGGGCAATGAACTACATTAAAGTCACTTAATAGAGCTCGTTAGTAGTAAACTGACTCGGTGATTTGCTTTTCATCAGCTCTGCTGGTTTACTATTGAGCCTCTTCTGTTCAAATGGCATGTGAAGTCTCTGGTACTAGCTGGCACCTGTGGGGTTATTTAGCAGAAGTTCACATAAAGTCAGCCAGACTGGTAACAGCTACCCAGGTGACTGTGAATTGTAAGTAATGCTGGCAAGAGTTTAGGACTTCTCCTCTGTCAGCTTTCAGTTGTACCATGTGTTTGTGCAGAAAGGGTACCTGTCTGATTTTTGTGAGTCCTGTTTTTTGCACATGTCTTTATGTGTCTGTGGTTTGCAGCTTCGGAGTCTGTCCCCTGGCAGCTGCTGTGGCAGTGCCAAGCATCAGGGACTGAGGAGTTCAGCCTGGATGGAGGGTGGGTAAGTGATGGAAAACCACTGGCTCTCCTCTTTGGCTTCTCCATATACACTGTAGACCAAAGGCTTCAAAGAATTGCCATTTTCTGCCAATCTTAGGTTTATATATTTGTGTGAAAGCACTAGATAAAAGATGCTTGTATACTCAAACACCCTCTGAAGAAGCTTTTAGCTTGAAAAAAATTGAGTTTAAAAGCCTGTCCATCACCTGAAACCTGATTCATATCCCTAGAATCAGGGTAGTGGAGATTTTCCTTGTTCCACAAAAGTAGTTTTGTGACAAGTTATGGATAACGTCCAGGGCTGGGAGCTTGGAGCTCCTTGATGGCAGCCCTGCTGGCAGGTTGTTCAGTGACCTCCACCAGCTCCTCTAGCTTTGTGTCTCCAGCTTTCCCTTATCATCCAGAGGGGTTGTGAAGACAGGTTTATGCTTAGAATGATCATGAGCTCAGTGAAAAATGCCCGAGTATGATTACTGGCTGCAGCAATATTGTACTTGTGGAGATGGCCTCTTACAATTATATCTCCAAGGATCCTGCAGACACATAAATGTCTCCAGTTCTCCCACCAGGGAAAGGGGACTGTGAGCTGGCCTGTGCAAGAGCATTTTGTCAATGGAGGTTGGGTTTGGTTTCTCCAAGAAGAAAACCTACTGGTGAGCTTGAGTACTACTCTCTACCTGGGCGGCAGAGCTCTTCAGGGCCAGGAGAGCACTGAAGCAAAGGCCCGTGGACACAGGGTGCTCCCATCAGCTGCAGTGGTGGCTCACCTGCTGCTCACACAGCGATGTGTGTTCATCCCATCACCTGCCTCTGCTGGGGGGTGCACTGAGTGCATCCAGCCTGCCGTGTGCTGCGGGGACCCAAAGTGCTACAGCTCTCCTGGCAGGAGTTTTTAAGGCTCAGACCACACTTCCAGTGACACAGCTCATTTCACTCACAGAGGTGATGATACTTTGTCACCTTGCTTCTAGCAGATACAGATCAGCTCTTTTATGCCCTAATGAAAATATAGCCAAATCCCAGGGTGGAGTGATGACCCTGCTGAAAAACTGGATGGAAAAATTTGCTTTGTTGCAGTATCATTATATTTCTTTTTATTATTCAAAGTGCAGCTTTTTATTTCACTTATGGCTTGTTCAAGCCTTTCAGAATTGTGTAGATGTTTCAGAAGGATTTTTTAGACAAATGTTTCATTTTGAAGTGTCACAGAAAAGATTTGAAAATTTTAGGAAATTCCAGGGCTCAGTTTGAAATCCAATTTATTTGAAATAGCAATGAACAGCAGATTTAGGTTGAAAAACATCACCAAGATTTTACTTCAGAATTATGGGATGAGGATAAAGGAAAAAAAAAGCCATAAAGGAAGAAGGATAAATAATTCCTTTCCTCACAACAGGCAGCAATAAATGAGAAACCTCTTCTGACAAGTATGAGTGTTCTCACGCTTTCAGAGGGATTTTTATCTTCTGAAAAACAAGTGGTTTAGGCAAATAAAGTTTACCCAAACCCTGTCCTGATTTACATAGATGATTAAAAAGCATCAGCCCACATGATAGCAAGGTCTGTGATTGTCAGCCCCTGAACTCCCTACACTGCAGTGTGGTACTACTTTTACAGGTTCAGTGTCCAAGTGATTCTTGTGGATCCCTCTCCTCTGGCTGGAAGGGTGGCTGCTCACTCCCTGGGAGGTGGTGGGAAACAGGAGGCTGGTGTGGGATGGGAGATGCTTTTGAAGGGATATGTTCCTGTCTGGAGGGCCAGGGGATGATCCCAGTAACATCTGCCCTTGGCTCTGGCTCCATGTTGAGCCATAGCCATAGCCTGGGGCGTTGCCTGTCGCTGGGGCAGGGAAACGCTGGGGACATACAGATAAGGTAGTAGTGTGCTTCAGAGGAATTGGTTTCCTGTCCCTGGGTGACAAGGAAGTGTACTCAGCACATGTCACCCATGTCTGGTGAGCAGTCACCCTTGTTTCCTGTACTCTTTCTGTCCCCTTGCCACTCTGTTTTAATAGGAAATCTCTTTGGTGCAGAGATTCTATTGATTTAATTTGTCTTCTCACCACAGTAATTGGGACACCATGGACTCACATGAGAATAAAAAGTGAGGTGACTAATTTGCTGAGTCCCTAATGCAGAGAGTCAGATGGAAATCAGTTGTTGGCCATTGTACATCACAGAGCAGAGGTGTCACTCACAGTGAAACTCATCCTAATAAGTGAGCTGGCAGCTCTTGCTCCCCCCACAGTTTCTGCATCAAGACTGAATTGCAGTAATCCCATGTTAAGGTGACACAGGTGTAGATTCATTTCCAAAACTGCCAGTCCCTCTGGACTCCTTGTTTTAAATTATTTTTTTCTCCACTTATGTCAGTACAGCAGCAGATTTAAATGCTGGCACTGCACTGATTAAAATTGTATTCCCAAAATAACTTTGTCCTTTGGTATCATTCTGTGGGATGCTTTTGTTTGTTTTTTAAATTGCTAGATTTTTAAAGTGAAATATGAAGCAGAAATTGGATAGAAAAGTTTCAAAATAACTTCGCCACAGGTATGCACTGCCTGTCCTTGGACAGTCTATTTTAAATAAAAATAGGTACAACCAGTAGCAAGAGAAGCAATTTATTCATAAGGGGATTGCTGAAAGAGCTGGCTGGTGTCTCCTATATCTTTCCCCCTCTTAACATGGAAATCTGTATTACCCATGTTACCTTTTTGTAAACCTTTCTATACACCAGCTGTGGTAAGTTATCTACAGTGTCATTGGTAGTGATTAGTGACTTTCATTTGCTTTTGGTGGAAATCTTGTGCTGTCCTGAGACTATATAAGACAATTTGTTTGCTGACCTCACCTATCAATTTATTGCACATTCCTTGTGCCCCCCCAGTGTTTGCCTCCTTGTGGAGGTCACCCAGCCTGAGTGACCACCTTGCCTACAGCCTCCTCTTCTCACTCATCTTACACCTCGGGACTCTTTATTTCTTTTTTTTTGCCTCCTCCTTCTTTTGAGCTACAAAGCACTAGGAAAAGTCCATACTCCAGGTAGCTCCTAATACTGATTTCCATAATCTCCTCTTTAATAGTCCTAAGGATGCTAGTGGTCTTCTCAAAGAGCCATGGAGAAGAAAAAGAGATTATTTCTGTAGGACATCCCCAAGTCCTGCTTGCTCAACTCCACTTCTGATCTATATTTTCTAATTTGTTAACTATTTCAACTAATTCAGCTTTTTTCCTCAGCAGGGAGAGCAAGAAGGTGACACTTCTTACTTGCTGTGGTGGAACTGCCCTGGATCCTCTGTTGGGAGTTCCTTACCACTGAAATGAGCCCTTCATGGCACTAGGTCTAAAGTCTGTACGACTGCTAACCAGTGTTTCTCTTCATGACTGATTTTAAACCTATTTCCCTGGCTCAGTGTCCTATTTGTATGTTGCATACCCCTGGAAGCAAAGATTGCTGCATCTTTTAGATCAGAGGACCTCTGTCAATTTTTTTACTGTGTTACCGTCATGCTTTTATTTGAAATGAATGAAAGGAGTCGTACCATGCTGTGGATCAACCATAGGTTTCACACGACTTCACAGAGAATTTGGACTCTTTTGACTATGATTTGGGAAATTTGGCAAAGAGCATTAACTGAAGTTGAATGAACTCTGCACTTTTGGCAACACCATTTCCTCTTTCTGGCATGATCAGGAGCGGCCATCTGTTCTGTCTGATGCTGTTTTCTGCCAGAAACCTTGGATTCTTACAACTGGCTGGATGTGCTCTTTACATTCAAAGTCCAAAGAACTGGCTGATCTAGAGGCTTCCAGTTAAACTAAATTAATGTGTTTCAGGGAAGGAGCAGAAAAGCTCCAAATTTGGATTTTTTAAAAGTCCGTGAGATTTTTTCTCCATAATTCTTTCTTTTCCTTCTTCAAAATTCTACTTCTCTTCTATTTACAATGGAAAAAGGTTAAAGAGGAAGGAGGAAAGATTTGAATAACAAAAAGTGGTCATTTTTCACTCTTTTTTTTTGAGGAGGGGAAAGAGATGCTGGAAAACCTAAAAGAAGTTTCTGCCAAGATTTGCTTATATTTTTGATAAGTGCAATTTTTCAGTGAGAAATTTGTGACTTCCTTTATTTTTAACAAGTACTACTGAGAGCTATATTTAGAAAATGCTTCATGTATCTGCAAGGTAAAAAGCCCCATATTTGTCAGCAATAAACATAGCACATGAACACATCATGGATGTCTGATAGCTCTTTATAAATTAGAGGCCAGTGCTCACCTGTGGCTATGCTGGTCTAACAGCACAAATCCTACTCTTTCAATCCCGAGAGGAGAGTTTATAAGAGACATTACAGAGGACAGGAGGCACCTGTGTTTCCCATTTGCACATTTGCTAACATATAGCTGTAAAATATGGAAAAACTTTAGAAGAAAATGCCAAGATTTATCAAAGAAAGACAATACTGATATATTGGCTCAGGAGATGTTTATATTTGCATCTTCTGAGTGAGAGCTGCTTTAACTAGGGCTAATGGATTTGTCTGACCAGCAGACTCACTGCTATGAGAAAAAGAGAACCCCTGGCATGACAGTATGCATGAGAATGGTGACTTCTGGGGCATGGCTTTTCCTAGGAATAGATTTTATATGCATATGAACTTTAAAAGAAAGGTGGGATTAGTGGGTTTTACCCAAGCGCTCAGTTATTTAAACTCTTGAGTGGGTTTGTAGTCATCTTCATATCCTTCAGCCACTTTGGAAATCTGACCTTGAAACATCCAATGCATCCTTGTGGGCACATTTCAGGAGCCCAGGGAAGGATGAGAGGTGAGTAAGGAGAAGTCACAATGGTATGGAGCTTGGTACAAAGAGACCATGTCAATAATGCTAGCGAGGCTTACTCAGTGTGTCTGCAAGTGTGCCTTCAAATCTCTATCAGAGGAGAAGTGAGATTGGTAACTCCTTTTTATTACAAAGTAGGAAAATACATACTCTAAGATAGGTGTTTTCCAACTGATTTCTCAGACCACTAGAATTAATTACTTTTATGGCCGCTCCTGCAGATCGACCAGGCAGATTTCTAGGAAGGTATATCCCGACACCAGCATGTAGTTGGAGGATTGCAGATAAAATTATCCTCAGAGGTACTAAGTAGTGTGTGGGTTGTGGGGGCACAGAATTTGCTTTTGTGGTGAAACACACCTGAGACAGCCTTAGTGGGAACACAGGACCTCAGCATTGCCTTCATTGTGAAGAAGTGTATATGAGTAGTTACCACAGTAGGTTGAAAAAAGGCATTGCCCAGAGCATGCCAGTTCCCTGATCTTTTGGCACTCACTTCTCAATGAGGTGAAGCTCCATGTATGTGCATTTATTGTAATATTATTAACTGTTATTACTGTTGCTATTATTATTATTTATGTACCTGTGCTCTAAAATGACTGCATTGTCCTACAGGAGCCTTAGGATGCAGAGACAGAATGGATTATCTCCTAACTTTAGTATGCGATGGAAATTTCCAGTTCCTTTTTGTTGTTTTACGTGCTTGTTTTTTTTAATACAGTGAAATTAAATGCAAGAATCTTGTAGCACAGCAATAAGGAAAAAATTAATTGAGCAAAAGTCATCAAATGCAGAATTATGGTTCCCCCAGCAACTGTAATGAAGGCAGAGAACGCATATATACGCTGGTGTTGGAGTGAACGCTGCACACTGCCTGGAATACAAATCCTAACTGTGTTCGAGGGGCTGAGTGATGATTACTGCGAGAACCATAACTTTGCATTTCCTGACTTTTTGCAATTAAAATCTCAACCTGGATGATGCATTAGCATAGGCTTTGCATTTAATTTGCTATTTTCTTTGGAATGTATGTGTGTGTTGATTGTGTTTGAACATTTCTTAGCTTTTAATATCATTTATTCTTTTGTACGGGAAAAATCGGGGGAAAAAACATTTACCACATTAGCTCCCTTCTTCTCATTGTAAGGGAGGGCTGGAGGAGAGAGGGAGGGAAGAAAAGAACAAAAGCTCTAGCGCAAGCAGTGCAATTAATTGCATTTTTACCTCTAAAAGACATTTGCTGACAAATGTAAATGTCTATCACTGCTTTTATGTTAATATTTGTACAGACTGGCCAATCCATACAGGGATGGGTCTCCTCTGGATCTTTAACCTATACACAGTTGAACTAAACATCATTTACCTTACCATGACCTTGGAATGCCAGAAGCAAGTCTGACATGATCTTTGGTGGCCCCAAGCTCACAGTTTCTTTAGGCCATGATGTTAAAGTCCAGAACTCATGTCTGCAGTCCTTCAGACTGTTTGAAGCCCCAGTGACTTGAAAAGCTCAAACTTGTGAACGTTTGGAAATGTGTCTGCACTGCAGGATCTCACCAGACTCTTTCTGTGTCCTTTCTGTACCTCCTCACTTAGCCACAAGGGAATTTAATGGATTTAAGGAGGCTTCATGTCCTAGCTAGCTGATATGCTGTGGGTTATGGTCAAAATCCCAGTGCTTTCAGTGGGAATGGTATTCCTCTGCACGATGGAAGATCAGACTGAAATCTACCAGTGTTAATTGGATTATAATGTTTGTCTTTCATTTTTATCTGCCTAGAAGGAAAGTCAACTTCTTTCACTGCTTGTCTGAGCCCTGGAAGCACTGGAAACCTTTTATGAAGAGCCCAGGGACCAAACTAGCCAAGTCTGTCCCTTGAGCTTGTTCTACACAGCAGCTCAGTAAAGAAGCTCATGCTCCTCATCATCACCCTGGCCAAGAGTAGTCACTTGTTCTACACTGATTTATGGTCTTTGGGCCTAATAACGACCAGCAAGAAAGGAAGAATCAATGCAGCTGACTCTGTTTATGCTGCAAGTTTTATTTTTTTTGTTTTATTTGTTCTTAACGTGTTGATGCTTACATAATTTTGTTTGACCTTTGCTTTTGTTCTTTTGTGCTTTAACCTTTTGTAGCAGCTCTTTTTTGTTTTGTTTTGTGCTCAACCATTTCATGATGATGACTTAAGTCTATTCCCTTTATTCTGAGCCTTGTGCTTTTATATCCCACTCCCCACAGAGCCGTCAAATTTCTTTTAACCTAAAGGCCTTCTGCTACCAAAGGTAAATCAGCCTTGTCTAAGCTCATTCACTTGAGCCCACCAGAGAGAGATTCCCTTCCCATTCTGTGCATCCTCACATGAGCTCGTGTCCATGTGAAGATGTCAGGCATCAAAGTTCAAAGAGAAAATAGCTTGGCACACATTTCCCAGATGCTGTCAGACTGTTGCTTAGGCTCTGAAAGAATTAAATTATGTGAGTACTCATGTTGCTGTCAGAGGCCTGATGACTTCCAAGAACAAACACCGTTATCTTTAAACATACCTAGTGCTGCTGAAAATCACAAAGTTCTACTTTATTGTTTAATTTATCAAAAATCCAGAAAAATGTGAAAGCCTACTACTGTTAATTAACAGCGGTTGTAGGATGGATATATACTAAAATATGTGGATCCCTCATATCATTATTAGAAATTAAATTTTGGAAAAAAGAGATGTGACCTAGAGCAGTATGGCTTAAAGCACTAGAAGGAATGGCTTCCTTCCCAGTAACAGTAGTGTTTAGTCTTTTTATAGGTAAAATTTTTATCTTCTATTTTGACATAATGGATTTGGAAAAACTTCTCATGACATTCCTAGGACAAACAGGAGACAGACAGATTTAATTTTGTTAAAACGTTTACTATGTCCCACTGGCAAACTGTGTTTTTTGTCAAACTCTTTTGTTCCTAACATGCACAAGCGACATTTCATCACATTTTTTGTCAACAGAATGTAATTTTATTCCAATCATTCTGTCAACAAAAAGAAATACCACAAAATCACTTTGCTCACAAACATAAATTATATGTTCATTTTGTTTGTAGCAGAAATGGAAAAATCCAAACTTTTTCTGTGGAGACAATGAAGACTGATAGCATTTGTTCTGTGGACAAAATATTTGTGTTACAGGCAGCAGTTTGTGATTTTTTGGCTGGCTGGTGGGCAGAGCATGCATGAAATTCAAGGTGAAGCAAAGAAGAAATGTTTGAATGTGTTTATTTCAGCCTTGATTCAGGACATTGAGATGAAATCAATGGACTTTGAATCAGGCCTTCAAAGGCCCAGATGTGGTGCAAGGCACTGTATACACAGAGAGCACACAACCCATGAGAGGGCTATGCCTTTTTGGAGAGGTGGTTGGGATGTCATGGAGGATCCTGTTGGGCATTCACATGGCACAAGGTAGAGCATTTAGATGGCAGAATGGACTCCCAAGTTTGCCCGTTCATTTTACTGACGTCCTGATGTGTTCTTTTATTTATTTTCTAAATATCTGCTTTCTTGCACAGCATAGGTAATGCATTATAGTCAAGATACACCCTTTTAAAGTGGATTTTTACAGAGTAGGGCCATTGCTCAAGAGCCTACATACTCCAGCACAAGATGAGAAAAACCTGTGTGTATTTTAGTGATTGCCAGCTGCTTTCCTTTTCCCCCATTACGGCACATGAACAGCCTTTTCTTTTGTCTTCATCTTTCAGCCCAGTAGTCTAAAAATGGCAAAAGAGACATTGCAAATAATTGTTGGATTTTGAGTGTTTAGCTCACAACTATATGTGCTTTCTGATGACTGGTTGAAAGCACCTGTGCAGAATACCAATTTCACCCTGATGTATTTAGGGAATGAACATTCATTTTAGCTACTAGCTTTTCAAGAAAATTGGTACCCAATCAGGGTATCAAGAAAAATAATGCTGTAAGATTGACTTCTCACACCACAAATGATCACTAGTGAATAACCAGCATAAACAAAGGGTAGGAAATACGTCATCACTTAAAGATGATTGTATAGACGATTTGGGTACAATTACAAGCAACTTGCAGTTTTTTTTCCTTTTGTTAAACTAGATGCAAATGGAGAATAAGGTCCAAAATCTGTACTGGACAGGGATTTTTTCAGAGTTCATTTGTTGGCTCTGGCACTGAGCTGCTGGGTAATTTTAGGGAAATTGTTTCATCTTCCTGTGTGCAAAGGTCCCACCTATCAAAAAGAGGTAATGGTTTCTATTTCTCTAGTTCTTAATACTTGTGTGAGGAATGCTGCAGAAAAAAAAGAAGGTTTGAAATGGAATAAATGACCATCTCCTTTTCAGTTTTTCAGGCTCCAACACCTTCTCTTCCTTTCCTGTACACTTGGGCAACTACTTAAAGCTCATAGGGTTTTCTCCACCTGGTCTCAGAGAGCTGTTCCTCTTCTCTTTCTTGTGACCAAGATACAGCTGCTCTGCTCCAAGATCTGCTCCTACTTGACTGCAGACTATTTTTTACTTGGCCTTCCTAATTTCTCACTATTTTTCCCTGAAGTGATCCAAAAGGCTGCTGCCAAACCCTTACCTATGTTCACCCTGTGACACAGCTGACAGACTTGTATCTGAATATCATCTCCCAGCCTCCTGGAGTTTTCTGATCTCCATCTCTCCTTGTCTCAACTGATCAGCAATGCCAAATGTGCTGCCAGCATGGCTTTTTGGTTGGCCTATGTCCAGCACTTGCCTTTCCCTCTGACTTCTCCTGTCCTGAGCCTGCACCTCCTTTCTTGGCTACCTCCAGCCGCCATGGCTGGTACCCTGGAATGTCTTTGTGCTTAGCTGCTTCCTCAGGTATCTCTTTGGCCTTTGACAGTACTCGTGGTTCAACTATGAAAATATTGCATATTCCAGTAATTTTCTAGTAATCCTACTTCTGGGGTCACACTGATTTCCAGGGAACCTCTGTACCTCTATTGTTTTTGTATTTGGCATTGAGTGATATGTTACAAAGGGGAAGAAAACTGTTCTTCACTTGTAGCTCTATGTGGAGCTTTCTGTGCTAGAACAGTTGTTGTTCATCGTAGCACCCAGTGACTTGTGTAACTCTGAATGCATAAGCACAAATGTTCACAGGAGTTTAATACTTAAGGATTTTAAAAAGTGTGGAAGGAAGAGATGAACAACTAATTTTTGAATACTCAACAGTGCTGTAAAAAGCAACTTGTTGAGACACAGAGAGTTTTTGCAAATTTTCAGGGTCCTAGAAACAGCAGTTGCAGACTATTTGAATCTTGTTTCCAAAACAAAATTTTTAAAAGATTGGAAAAAACCAACTCCTAGAGTTTTGTCTTTGGAAAGTGTATTACAGTTATGTATTAACACCAGAAAAAGACTTTGAGTTAACAATAACTAAAATGGTACAGTAACTAGATTCAAGCATACAGACTCACAGTTCATTTTTATGTGTCCAATAATATTATTTTCATACTGCTTTTTAAACTATCCCAGAAGAGTATGATATGTCAGTTCATGGGCTTTTATCACTGAGAATGGTGTTTTAAAGTACAAATATACATTCAGTCTTCAGCTATGAAATATTATCTCCCTTCAGAAGTCAACTGGAAGTCAGAGAAGAGATAAATTAATAATTACAAATGCTTCATAACTGCACATCAAGTCCAGTAGTCTTGCATTGATTGAAAATCCAAGCCCCTCATGAGACCAATGGGAATTTTCTGTTGACCTTAACAGGGAGATAAGCTCGTGCACGCTTTGAAGGTAAGCTCGCTTGCCCTGATTGGTGTTGGTTTCAGTTCCTTACCTTGAAACATGAATGTCCTTGAAGCAGAAAGTGATCAGATTTTACAGCCCCTCAGTCCTCTGGGTCTGTGTTTTCCACCCTTTCTGCTTCCCTCTGCAGTAAAACTGTGCACTATTCAGCCTTTAACCCTTCCTTCCACATGATCTCTCTCATTTTTGCAGTAATTGGTTCACCTCAGGCTCAACTCGCTCAATCAGGGTGCTATGAGCTGGCCAGAGGGTCTCACAAAGCTGCTGATTAACCACCTCCAGGACTATGACCTTCTGTCCATCTTCTGGCATCCTGCAGAGTCAGAGAAGGTGGAGACTGTGTGATCAGCATGAGAAGTTCATTAAAAAGTTAGCAAATAGCTTCTAAACAGGAAAGAATAGAAAATGGCAGCTCTGGAAACTCCTTGAAGCTCTATCAAATCAATGGGAGAGCTTGATGAATGCTCTCAGCTGCAGAAGTGGCAGCGTCCCCAAGGTGAATATCAGGCAAATGAGCAAGGGCACACTGAGTCCTAGGCTGGAGGATGGTGGCAGAAGGGATCCCTGGTGGTGGTGCTGTGAGCAAGGGCACTGAACCTCTCTGTACTGAGTTTCACATCTGGATCACCCATTTTGGGGCTAGAATTCAGATTTGTTTGCAGCTGGAGGAAAGGTGACAGCAGGTGACACAGCAGCTCTAGAGAAGAATGGCAGACGCAGCCCAAATTTGGGAAATATATCTGCACTTTTGATGTCCTTCATAAGGAAATTACAGGAAAGACAGGAGGGATTTTGTTGTTAAAACCAAGAAAATGGAGGTTACTCTGTATGAAAAACTGTCCTTTAACATCATCTGTGGAGGAAGCCATGAGTTTCCCTCAGCCCATTCTTTTCAGTCTTTGATCAAAGATGGAAGTCAAGCAGAAGACAAAATTAGGCGTGCAATTTCCGATTCATTCTCACTAGGTTTGTGCTGATGGCTTAAACAGAAAAAAATATCAAAGCTGGGATTACAGGCTTAGCAAGGGGAGTGCATATTTCAGCACATACTGGGCTCTTTGTTGTTCTGTCACACTGGTAGAATGAGACTATTAATACATTGTCCTAGGCAGGCTGCACAATAAAGCCCAGTGGCTAAGTTAAATGAAAGAGACCACTAAGAAAAGCAGTGTGCAGCTTCCTACTGCTCCCTTTTCCTTGCAGAACTGTCTAGATGAGGCAGGGGAGGGACAGTGAATGAAGTTGTAAGAAGATTTCATAGAGGAGAAACTTGTGATAGTCAATAATGTTCCTCAGCAAAGATTTCTAGCATCTACTTGCTGTTCTACAAATTTTCCTGACTTTCTGAAGTGCTCTGTGTCAGAAGGCCACAAATATTCCCTCTTTGTGCACAGGGGAGGAATTTCATGGTGGCCTGTAAGTGCTTTCTCCAGTTACCTGTTCAGCATTTCCCAAGTGTCTGTGGCACACAGGGGCACAGGCATCCCATTTTTAACCATAACATTAGGATGAAAACAAAGTCGCTACTTCTGAAAAAAGCAAAATTCAAGGTTGTTCAACATTTTGCATCAATGTGAGTTATCTGAAGAAGGCTCACCTAATACTAACCTGGTATGCCAGTGACAACAGGTTTTGGCATTCCTTGCAGAAGCTGTGAAGACCAGCAGTGGCCCCAGTGCAATTTAGGAAATCCTGTCTCTTAATATCTCTTATTCATTCATGTGTGCTTGTTAAACTCCCTGGCAGTGGTGTAATCCACACTTTTTCTTGCCTCCTAGATGCAGAATTCTTGAGTGTCTGGTGCTGAGACAGGCAGTCAAAAACTTGTTATTTGCACAGATTAGTTGCTAAATAACAGTAACAACCTGCTCTGAAATAATATTAACCCGACCCCTGGTTGGGATAATCCCTAAGGAAGTTGTTGGGTTGAGACCCAAAGCCACCACCCATTTCCTTAGTGCTGCAAGGACAAGGAAACTTCCCTTTCATCTCTAGCTATCTGCTAGACAGCTCAGCTGAGATTGACAGTCAGATTTTGGGGAATCACTACTCATTGCAGCTCATAACAAGTGCATCACTCCACTGCAGTAGGATTCTGGTGTCCTGTGAGACCCGCCATTGCTTTCTGGGAATCATAAATGAGCCCTGAAGTGTCTCCAGTGCACCCCCAGGGCAGGTACTGGCAGGCATGGGCAGCAGGCTGCCGGTCTTGGCAGGCTGGGAGGACCATGGTGCAGGGCCAGGCACTGCTGGGGTGAGTTGGCAGGCTCACATGGGTGTTCTGAGTCCATGTCTGCTCTGGAGTGGGTCAGAAGAGCCACTGTGCCCTTTTTGTGCCCAGATTTTCTCTCCCTACCTCTGAAAGCCACTCCCAGTGTCACCCCAAACAAACCCATTCATCTGCCCATGTCTCAATTCCACTTGCTATCAACTGAGTCTGTGTAAATGCCTAAAATACAAACAGTGGGTGAGCACCATCTATTCCAGGCATTTCATACAGAAGAAACAGAGCACAGGTTATGCCGGGTAGAACTACTCTTTTAATGTACAGCTTAATGAACGTTTACAAAAGGCTTTGAGTACCAGGGTTTGTAAAGATGCTATAAAGGCAGAAAATATTGTCTTGTCACAATGCTTCTCAGCTTTGTTTCTTCTATTTTCAACACTGAATGAGCTGGGGATGTCTCATTTTTCTCTTCCCCGAATGCTTACAATGTTTTGTTCCCTTATTCGTATTTTTCAAAGGTATGTTGCAAGTGGGAAGAATCCCTAATATGAAGGAGAACATTTCTAGGAGTCACTTTCCCCTAGGTTTGCCATCCAGAGCCTGCTGGTAAATTCTCATAGCTCTTCAATGCCATCTGGCTGCTGGTGTTTCTGGGGCAGTTCTGGGGAGCCCATCCAGCCCCAGCCATGGAGCCACTGCAGGCAGTCCAGCAGCACTCTATTAATCCATCTGCAGGTGGGTGGTGACTGGTGGGAGCATCCTTCCTCCATTTCCCCAGCCTGGGCAAAATTGAGTTGCTTTTTGGGCTGCTTTTATGGCAGAGCTGATGTTAAATAACAGTTGATCTGGCAAACTGTCCTCCTACTGCTTAATTCTGAAGGAAAACAAGACTAAAATGAAAAGCCCTTTTCCTCTTTTATTTGTCATTTTACTAATTACAGTATTACAGCATTTTCCAGGGCCAATTACGTACTGTTTGGGGAGATTAGCAGAGTGCAAAACCTGCTGTGGTGTATTATACAGGGGTGGCTCATTCAAGAAAAGTAGTTAAATTCAAACCCTTATAATTTCATGTGTTTATCCTAATGCAGATCCCATATATACATATATATAATAGCAACTGCACAACATTCAGCAATGCTTAAAACAGAATTTCTTCCCCATGAGAGAATGAATAAGTCATTTGTCATATGTTTCCTTTAATTCATGGCTACAGAGCATTTTAGAATTGCTTGATGTAAATCTGTCTCATCTATTTGACAACTCTGATATTGAGTCATTCATTTTTATTCTATGACTTAAAAATTTCTGTATTGCAGATAGAGATGGGTGGCTAAAGTGCTAGTTTTGGACTATGGCTTGAATGTAACAATAGCTTTTGACCCCAGCTCCAGTCCCAAGGAAAGTGAATTTGGCAATCTCATTTCAATTCATAGTGAATAGCTGTTCACATAAAAAAATCAGCACCTACCATTTGTCATACTTGGCAGCTTCTGTTTAAGAATGGTCCAGAACTGCATTACCATGGAAACTAAATTACCTACTCCTACTCCTGGCTCAGAAGGTGATTTCAGCCAGTGGTGGAGGTTTCATGTCGCTGGCAGAAGGGGGTGGGGGTAACTGGGGGAGCTGCCATGTGTATGACCCATAAGGACACTCGCTGCAGTCCTCTGGTTTGAATGTTGCCATCTTCTGGTCCCGTGCCATTGGGTTCAGACCACATGGGTTTCTCACACATCATGATTTATTTACTGATATTTCTTATTGTAACAGCTACCAGCTCCAATTGGGAGCAGGACTGTGTTGTGTTTAGCACTGTTCATACATATGTTTAAAGACAATTTCTCCTCTGGAGACCAGGCAAGCGTGAGAAGCTCCATATATTCCTTTTAAAATTGAAAATTAAAACAAAATAAGTGATTTGCTTCAGATTACACAGGAAAGTGGAGGCAGACCTAGCAAATGAATGCCAATTTCTTCATTCTCAGTGCCCATCCAGGATGTTACTTATCCAAACCACTTAATTCTTCTTCAGAATTACTACTAATTTATGCCAGGTGAATTGGAAATACCACATGGTTGGATAATTTTTGTTCCTGTCATCTACAAAAAGGCTGCTGATTCATAGGACAGTATTTTATTTCAAGCTGCTCAGTCCTGAAGTGAACAAATTTAATGGATTAGAGATCAATGTTTACTGGACACTGAAAGTTTTTAACGTTATTCAGATACTGCAAGTTGATTTTGTAATAGTAAGCAAAAACTGTGCTATAACCACTTCATCCTTCAGTAATGACCAAAACAAAAGATGATTTAAATCCACTGAGCTGCATATACCACCCCTTTTCCTCACAGATATCGCTTCTTAGTGAGATGGATACTAGTGGAAAGGCTAGAAAATAAATAAACATGAAAAACCAACAATAATATGGAACTCTCTTATGCTCAGAGAGCTAGAAACTGAGCAGAGAGAAACAAAATTTTTGACTTTCCTAGAGGGGTAGGTAGCTTAGATGCAAGGACAAAAGACCCATCAAGGCCAGGCTGGATGTGGCTCTGAACAACATGGTCTAGTGGAAGGTGTCCCTGTCCATGTTTTTAAGGTCCCTTCCAACCCAAAACCATTCTATAATTCTATGAGAACCCTCTGAATGTTTGGCTCTTACTGCATCAGATTTGCACCATGGAGCAAGATTCCTTCACTTCCCAGCTGGAGGTGGGTGCTGCTGAGAGAAACAAGGTCATGAGCCCCCACCTCTGCAGGACACCCTGGCAATCTGTGGCTTTCCACCCCATAGACTCCTGCCCCATCCTCCTTCATCCATGGACATGGACTGCTCCCATTTTTAGGGCACAACAACAGTAGGGCCTGCTGAGTGTGGACACCCTTCTTGCTTTGCCCTTGTCATGGCCCTGGCACAGTATTTGGGTCTCTTCTGCTCTGCATTTGCTTTTTATATGCATCTTTCCTATTTAAGTGTCACAGATCACTGCACCAGCTGATTAGCCTATACATGAATGGAATATAAAAGAGCAAGTCCCCAAGTTGTAGGTAAGACCTTTTGTGAGATTGACTGGCTAAAAATAAAATGGAAATTGGCTCTGAGCTTTGGAGAATCTGTCTCTTCCTCAGGCCACAGGAAAGAAGAGCAAGGGGTAGCACTTCATAATTAATTATGAATTTATAATTAATTTGAAGCCTGAATCAACAACCTAATAGAGGAACTGCTATTATTTCTTCTGGATTCCCAGAGTCAATGAAAGGGTTTGATCCTTGCAAGCAGTTTCCAAAATTTCAGGGCCTTTTTCTATTAAGTTTGATTTTTTTTTTCCCAGCACCTTAGACTTGTGTACAACACTTTTTCTGTTTAAGGGAACAGATCAATAGCTCTACTGGGTCACTAGGCTCACTACAACTGAGTGCAAGTTGTTACCCTCCCTGAGTAGGAATGATTTGTTTATTCATGTAGGTTTATGTATTGTTTTGAAGGTTGGTGCTTTTGACAGATAAACAATGCAAAAGTATTCTGTGCTTCTGCAGCACATAATCTGATGTTCATTGTATACAAAGACTCCTTACTCTGTGCTATAAATACAGCATAACTTCTCTCCCCTCAGAGTTGCATGGGGCTTAAGCATACTGGTGGGGTGGGATTTTGAAAAGTAGTCAAGGCTGACCTTTTCCTGCCTCCCCCCTAATGCCGATGGTAAAAATTCCTGCTGACTTCAAGGAGAGGGGATCTGGATCAGTGTTGAACACTTCTGAAAATCCCACCTGTAAAGCCTGCAGAGTTCATTATAGGGGCAAAATTTTGTATAAAGCCCAGCAGGGACATACAGAAATTGTTAGCAGCTTATTAATGGCCTTCACAGTGGATATGTGTATTGAATTTAATTGGGCTGCATCCCAGTAAGGCCCTGATTATGATTAATTTTCTCTACAGTCTACCTTTAACTTTTCTTTGAAACTGGATGGACAGTCCAGTTTTGCACTTTTATAAAAGACTGGCAATGAAATAAAGCAAGCAGGTAATTATGCCCCAAGGAAGAGCTGTGAGTGAGGTAGACCCTCAGTTAATGTAGCTAGTTGGTAGCAATTTGGTGTCAATCCCTCTTGATGTCCTGCTGAAATAAAGCAGGGTTCAATGGGATGCTATTTAATTTTTGTGGGTAAAAGCATGGTTAAGTTTCTTTGTATAAGGTCTGGTTAGTAGCGTGAAGACATAAAATAAGCGTTGAGCACAGTGACACACTTGAAAGGGCAGGTTATATTTATTCTGTGTTGTGTCAAGGGCATGCTGCTTGCTAACTGTAATTAGACAGTGTATCTGGAGGTCTGTGGCCAAATAGTAAAGATGTCTTTGCAGAGTATAAAAGGACTATTGTGTTAGTCCCTGGTCTCAGAGGGTATGAAGAGGTTTCCCTCTCCTGTCTGTTATTACTCATACTTGGTTACTTTAATGTAAATTCAGCCATGAGGAGAGCTGACAAGACTGTGACATGAAGAAATTTCACTCTTTTCACTGAAACAGGGCTTTTATTGTCTAGTAATACCATCTTAGTTCTCTGCAAATGAAAGAAAGAGATGTTATTGAAAATCCCATAATTAGCAGCTTAAGGTATAAACCATATAGAACCCTGTGTTCTATGATAAATCCCCTAATTAGCTTTGTAGAGACTGTTTAATAGCAAACATACATGCATCCATATCACTAAATAATTATTTGCAAATAAACTCTTTTTCAACATATCTTAGGAAAACACAAGATTATTAGTTGGCAGAGTTAAGCCAGCTGAGTAGCTGAAAAAGCACGAAAAGAGGTACAGAAGTTCTTTTCAGAATCCTGCTGTCTTTGGCATTATTTCTCTAAAGCTTGATTTATCAAGAGGAGAATACAGTATTTGGTTTCCCCATAAGTAAGCTCTTTTCATGTTTTGTCTTTGAAATGAAAATCATCTTTTGGAACAAATATCTGCTCTATCAGATAACTGCATGCTTGTCATCCCTAACAGTGTGCTGGCAGGAAGACTGGGTGAGGATTTTTCTGCAGTACATTGAGTACACAGTGCTGGCACTAGATCAAGAATCAATTCCTCTGATATCGAAATATTGACTTGGCATGGCCAGTCTGATTTAAATGCTTATCATTCTTGACTTTGTAGGCTACATACATACTGCAAACATTTTTCATTGTGGGTCTGTGAATAAACATCTTTACAGCTGCCTGGCCATTTCTAGCAGAATAACAAAGGGGCTGTGTGCATGTATGGGAGCCCGTGTGTGTGAGCAAAATTGCCAGCAGATTAATGCAACCGTCACTTCTGTGTAGGGCTGTTTAGAAGAAGTTGAGAAGGGTGTTTTTAATACTTGGTATTACACAGCTTTGTTTCTCTGAGTGCAAACACAGGTTTCACTGCTCAGTCTGGATAGGTGCTGGCCACTGAGCTGATGGAAGGGAGAACAAAAACAAACCCCAACACAATTATTAAAACATTTTAAAATCTTTGCAATGTGAAATAATACTACTACTAATACTACTAATAAAAAAGTAAAGATAATTTCCCATAGGCAATCAGAACACCTATTAAGTTAGCAACGGCGTTTAATTGACATTATCGCACGCTTCAGTGAGGAAGACAATGGATCTTGCGGATGTGCAAGTGGAACGCATTTGCATTTCATAGATGATTAAAATAGATTTGATTGCATTTGTCTGAATCCTGGCAAGTGAGGGCACATCTGCTGCATTCGATGTGCCCTGCGTTTCCTAGGACTAATGGAGTGCACTGAGTCACCGCAAGACGGGCTTTTACCTCTGAAAGTCCCACGGCACCTTCTGCTGCATGGCCAGCTCCTTTGTTAGCCCTGGAGACCTCTTCTTATAAAGAATTGATGTAAAGTAGAGCAAGAAGGGAAGGATTTGAGGCAGTGAACTTGTCTTCATCTGGTTATGCAAGAGCCCTTGGGCTTTCTGCTGCTTCAAGGTAGAATTTATAAGGTGAGATGAAAGGTAATTTAAGTCATTAATTTGCGTTAAGGGCTGGCAGAACAACAACGGCACATTTAATCTTGCTGTGGAAAAAATCGGTGATTTGCAGAGTAGGGGTCAGAATTAGGGGTCTGACTTCCTCTTCCACTCAGCTTAAAAAGGGCTGCTTCAAAATGGAATTTTATTTACTGGAAACATAAAGCTGAGTTAATTGTCTTCGAAAAAACATCCAAGAACTTCAAATATAGAAACCAATTAATTAATGGTATTAAAATGTTTTCCTCCTGCTTTTCATTACTTTACCATCTAAATTCAACATTAAAAATACATTCCTGGCAGCAGTTTAGCTCAGACTTGTCACCTACCACCCAAGCCCTGTGAAGGACAAGGGCTGCCCTGTGCTCAGCAGGGGGCAATGCCCTTTCCTGTGAGCCCACCTTTCCCTCCTCAGCCCAGTGGGCACTCAGCAGCTTTCTTTTTGGCAGTGCTGTGCTTTTTTTGCCAGCCAGTGTAACCATCCTGTGGCTGATGCTCTTGTCCTTCTCTACTACTTCCTCCACCGCCCCGAGCGTGTCTCCTGGACCCTTACTGGGCTCTATGGGTTCTGCTGTTTATTGTTGCTCTACTCCAAGGTGCCTTCCATTTTTGCTGCCTTTGTGTTCCTTCTGCTCTTGCCACGTGTTGTACTCTGCTGTCCCTTATTCTCATGGCATTGCACTCTTTTATTTGTCAAATGATTGCTCTTCCCTTTGAGAAACATCTCTTAAAAACACATTGCCCTTACATCAAAGAGTGAAATTTGGAGGAGCTGGTTTGACTGGGAGAACCTGGAAAATATGGCTCCTCAGCTGATGAAAGCAGTTTGTTCAGGACACCAAAGTCTCAGAATAGCTAGACATGTTCAACAGCAATTATGAGGGTCTAATAAAGGAGCAGGTTTCTTGGATGGCTCCTGTGCTGCCACGCCCAGTGGTCTCTGTGTGGCCATGATTGTGGCCATGATTTTGCCTGCACTCTGGGCACTGTGGGCTATTGGTATTCCTGGCTTTCAGTCCTGGTCCTGGCTCATAGCATCCCTGCCAACACTGTGATCTGTACAACTCTGGCATTGCTCATTTCCTGCCTCTCACTCCTTCCATTTCTCAGTTCCCTCAGGAACAGCCCTGGCACTGCCTATCTTGGGGGTAGTAGAACAAATAGTCCTTCTGCCATTAGGAGAGCTCAGATACCACCAATGCCTTGTGATTTTAATGGGGGCATTCCTGCATCCCTTGCCCCCTGAACTCCTTTTCTCCTGGCCATGGCCATGCCTTGTTGATCTGGACTATCCCTGTATGTGATATAGGACAAGTTCCACAGGCTGGGTGGTAGCCACAGGGAGAACAAACGCATAAGTGCTGGAATATTTTTTTTTTTTTTAAGTATGTTACTTTTGGGAAGAAAATTACTGCGGATGTATGTCACATTGTTAAAACAATAATTATAGTTTGCCTGTTGTGAATCTTATTTTAATCATGTACATGTTGCAATTTTCCTCTTTTACTTAACTAAAGTATTCCCATAGAGAAAGAGTGCTTATAAAAAAAAATTCTCACCATTTATTAACAATGCTTTTCCCTTCAGCTTTCTTGCTATTTAATCTTAGCCCCTTGACACAAGTTGCACATATTAACCTGTCAGAGAAATGTTAAAATTGCATGACACTTAGAAATATATTCAGAAAGTCCATAAAACCATCACAATGGTTCTGTTTTTTCTCCTCATCTGGTCGTGTACTTTAACAACATTTCTCTATATACTGGATCTCTCACCCTATTGTTTTTTAATGTGGTCTCCCAGTTGGAAATGGCTTTTTGAAGGTTTTTGGATCACCGGCCAGAGAAATGTGGGCCCTTGCTTGTGACCATCACCTGGTCTAGCGTCCCTAAAACATCAAGACAGAAGCCATAATCCAAGGCCTCATTTGAGTACTTCTGCTAGGTTGTAGGCAAAGCATCAAGACAAAAACTAGAGCTGAGCCCTTCTGAATGCTAACTGATGGGGTAGCGTGGGCTATTATCTCCATAAAAAAATGGATAAGCTGCCTGACCTATGACTGCTTATGCACAGCTCCTTTTATAAATTACTGGTGATATTTGTTTGCTGTGACTCCCCTAATGGACCAAGGCATCTCATTAAGCTATGGGGAAGGTCTGTTTCATTGGGTGCAGCTGGCCCTCCTTTCTGAGGATGGAGTGGAAGGTAAGGAAAGACCAAGGGAAAAAGAGTTTGGATAGTGAAGAATGATGATCAGTGGTGACTGTTTTGAATAATGTTTTCACTCACAGGTTTCAGGATGTAAAATACAAATTTGGGCATCCAGCTTTAGACACACAGTCTAGGAAAAAAACATTTCAGAGGGGCACTCTGGATCCTGCAGTCAAGAGAAGTCCCGGCTTAATACAAATTGCTATTTCCACATGACAACACAGACACCAAACTCAAGGGGAAATATGGCTTTTAGCTTCAACAGTGTTTATCTGTGGTAAATGCCTGGGATATTCTTAATCAAGGCATATAAATAAATGTTAGTGTTTAGGCCTGTCCTTGAAGCAATGCAGTATGGAATATAAAAATCATAATTAATACACGAGTCATGAGTTTTTAGATTTCATTCTTATTCAAATAAGAAAAAATGTTTTTTTATGTCAGCATGTACATCCTAAAAATTGTTTACCATGTTTCAGAAGCACAAACATAAGGCTGAATTAAGCTTGATCAGTCAAGTCTGACTGTATCCTCTTTAATATAACACGGCTGACAATTCTAATAGTGAAGCTTGCAAGCTGTAGAAAAAGCATAATTTTTATACACCTTTGGGAGAGAGCTGGTAGCTAAGAAATTTCTCTCCCTATTTCAGAAAGAAAAATGTTCATATGCAACAGAAATATCTTTATTTGAAGGCAAAAATAGCACCTCTCTGTCATGTGCTCTAATTAACTTGCTGTGATGTCGCTCTGGTGATGGACACAGAAATAGACATTTGCTTTCCTAAATCCTGAAGTAGAAAATGAGACATGAGTCAGGAGGATCCAAGAGGGCAGAACTAATTTTCTTTTAATTACTTTTATTCAGGTTATATCATCCAGCAGCTGTTCAAGTTTCATTTCAAGATGTTGGATCCTCCTGAAATCCTAGTATGTCATTTTTGATGGGACTTACTCTTTTCTCCTTTATACATATATAAGATTTTATATCTTAAGTGCTGGTAGGGAACATAGACATGTGAACAGTGTTCCCATTCACTGTTGAAGGATATAACTGGCCATTAAGTCTCCGACACTAAATTAGAGGAGGCAAAAACTCTGCAGAAAATGTGGCCAAACAATATGAGAGTACTCATCACTAAGCAGATAGCCAAGGAAGTGTCTAACTGTTCCTCCAGCTGGCATACACAGGTACCAAGGCCTGCTCTGGGGGAAAGCAGTGTGATTCATAGCTGCATGGCAACTTTTGGATGGCTGTGAAGGCTTCACCACAACCTCTGCTTGGTGCCAGAGCTTCAGGGAGCTTTCCTCGCTGTGACTCTAGATGGAGCTGGCAAAATTAAAGCTGTAACCAGGTGAATGTAACTCCCCAGTGGCTCTCTCTGCTTTTTAGTCTGCACGGCAGGTTTGGCTAAGGGCGGAGGAGGGCCCTCCCGAGGTACAGTCCTGCTGAATACTTGCCAGTCTCCTGGCTGCTGTCACCAGTGTCTGAATCCAGTCCTCAATCCCAGTGCCTCCGCTCCTCTCATCTGAAATGAGAGTAACATAACTGTTTTCCAGCAACACATGAGAATAAAGACAAAATAAAGCCTTCTGAACCACCGCATGCGTTCTGCAGCTGAGGCACACCGTGTGTCTAGAAGTGCTGCTGAAGGCAGGCAGTGCCCTTGAGAAGCAGCAAACTTGTAGAGAAGGCAATGGACGGACTTGCTGAAGACTGCGTGAACTTACCCCTTTATACGTGTCCAGTCATTTTCCTGCCTTTTGGAGAAACAGTAGGAAAATGTGAATAACTTAGAAAATTCTGGTTTTCTGTTCCTCTTATGTTGTGACTGGCTTCTTCTAGAGATGGACAAAAGACTGAACCTTCTATATGTGTCAGTGGATTTATTTTTCACTACAAGGTCTGTAAGCACAGTCTCTTGCAAGAGAGCACTTGTGTGGTGTTTTTTGTGCATAGTTCTTTTGTATGCCCTCTTGGGATATTGAGTGACAAGTAACTGCCTGGTCTTCTAATTTTGGATGTGACCCTGAAATGTAATGATGTAGAAAATCTTAGTACAGATTTAAAAAAAAAGGAAAAAATCTGAAAATGAGTGTCTATATAGAAACCACATTATCTGTACTATTTGAGTACATTTGAAAGTCTGTAAGGTCTCTGAAGCCTATTTTTTATGTACATTTAGGATGCCTTGACAATATAAATCAATATTTCAGTATTTAAAATCAAGGAAATGAAATCTGCATAAAATGGAACTGCCCGAATGAATTTTGACAGCCTCTCCTACATGCATTATTTATTTTTTATTGTTTTATTTTTTACAGATGTAGATGGTGACTGAACTACTGCTGTAAACTTGTACCCAGGTAGCTTTAAAACACATATTATTGGCTGAGTCCATAGTAATGATGTAGTTTAGTTATAAAACAGCTTTTGTTGCAAACAACTTTACAAGCTTTAAATATATATCAAACTACTGAATATATGAGAACAATTTTCATCTATACCTGAAATGCTCTTATATGGAATGGATGATTCATAGCAGATCCAGAACACATATAAAACTTCTGAAAATATATTTAGCGAAGGAAGTGAAGGCTATTTTAAATTTATGCTGAGCTGGAATTAGAAAGTGCCTAAAACAGTGCCTTAACAGACAAACTCCACTGAAGAGAGAGTACTGTATCCTTAGGATTTACAGACTGACGAGGGATTTGATTTAATTCTCTGCTTCCAAAGGGCCACCTTAGCCCACCACCACAAGCAGCATGTTGTGCCTCTGGTTTCCCAGTCCAACAACGGCACCACTGTAAATCAGCACCTCCAGGTTTTACAGCACAGCCCTGTGTCCTGAAGGTCCCACGTGACCTTGAGCCCATCCTTGTTCAGCTTCACTGTTGCTGGCATCAGCTCCTCTGAGTCAAACATGGAGGCTCAATACTACATTTAAACCCTGAAGCCCACTCTGTTTTAGCGCTTTCTTCTTTTTTTAATCATTACTCTCTGTTTAAGCGTTTTTCTTCCCCCCCTGAAAGCGCCATACATTTAAAATTCTTCTAAATGGATGCAAATGGCTCTTATTAGAAAAACAGAAAGCAGAAAATCACTCCAGGACAAAAACTAACCCCAGCATGTTTTAATTTTCAAATTAGAATATCCTCCCTAGTGCTAAAATGGGATTTATAATGGAAATGCTGACATCCTTACCAGACCCTACTGGCCTGTTGCTCTTTTGTCCTGCAAGTTATTAAAATCTAGCCTGGTTACCTAAGAGACAGGGTAGCTACTTAGAAGATATGTAGCCATCAGTAAAAATTAATTTCCAATGTATTTATTGGAAAAATACACTTAATTAAGCACTCAAGTTATACAAGCCACCCACCAACTACAAGTGTGTTCTGGCAACAGAAGTGTTGTTATTACCCTGGGTCTGCTTCATGATGTTATTTTCTTAAGTAAATGCATTTTTCAGCCTAACAGTTCTGGCTACAGCATATTGATAAGATAACTCTGCACTAAAAGGGAGATGTCGTATTTTTAGTCTCCTTTTCCAGTTACCAGTAGTTCATTAGTGACACTGTTGTGAGAGTGTTGATTCATTAAGAGTCTTTTCATTAACAGTCTGACATTCATATGTAGAAGAAAAAGCCAGGAAAAATAACAAGACACTCAGCATTTTCTTCTGCTTCTTTGGTAGTTGTATCTTTTGTAATTTCAACAGATGAACTGGAAGCTTTCAAGACTGTAGGTTTTAAGCTAAACTTCAGTGTGTGCAGTCTATTTTTTCTTAATTTGCACACTTAATGTGATTTCAGGGGCAAATTTTTATTTTTCTAGTGTAAGAGTTAGATGGCAACTGCATGTGAAAATCAGATGTGAAAGTTCTGTTGTTTTTAATTGGAGCCTTAAAGGCTAACATGGAAACACTAGGGAAAATATGACTTTTGCTATGTTATTTAAATAGGCTGTTAGCCACATCCCTAAACTTTATATGGCTTTGGATAGATTAGGAGCTCTCTGCTAAGCTATCAAATATATAATATTCATGTAAATTCCTAGCAAATATATAAATATGTATTTTATGTTGTTTATAATTGCCATTTAATTGTAGACCAAATTCCATAGCTTAACATTTATACAGCACCTGATACTTTAAGCATTGCACAAATATTAACTAATTAATAAAAACATCTGAGCAGCTCTTTGGAGACTGTCAGATTCCAAAGAAGTAAATTCCTCTTCCTGAAAAAGTGGACTGTTCAAGCAAACACACTGTAAGCTTTTAAATGGCAAATCCAAAATGACACAGTGGGACACCACTTCATGCCTGAAATCTGAGCACAAAGCCTTTCTTTTTCCAAGATATTTTTTTCTCCAGTCTTGTAAATAAATACTAGGTAATGACTTAGGAAGCAGAGGGGAGGCAGGCTAGAGATGAACTTGACATTGGCACATACTTTGTTTTCATCTCCATATAGTATTTCATTGGAATATAATATTACATTGACTTATGTATTCATTCAATCATTAAATTCACAGGACTCTTAAGTTCTGTCATCAAAAAAGCAAAAAAACAGCAAAACAAACTGTATGGATTTAACCTTTGTTCTCCTTCATGAGAATTCATCAAACAAATGTGTGGCCTTTAAGTACTTCATGAGTTATTTTGGCTTTGAAAGGTCTGATTTAGTGATGCAAAACTATGTGGTTATCTCTGGCTTGCAAACTAGTCTGAAAAGCTCAAACCCAACCCACCGCATATTGTTTGATAACTTTAAGCTACACTGGCCCTTCTGTTTTGCTACTCAGGGCTTTGCTTTCCATGATAATCTTACAATTCTGGTCCCTCTGTCTCAGTCAAAGAGATGACATTTCAGAACACATGTGACATTGCTGTGTGTTTTTATATTCAGCATTGTGTCTGTAGAACAATCAGGACAAAGCGAATCTCCACGGTTGGCAGGTTGTGATTTAAGGCGGACACAGAGCAGTAAAAGATGAGAGTGACCAAGGGGAAAAACTGGCTTGAGGAGAACAGGGTATAACTGGATTTTTGTCTTGAAATTTTTTCCTTGGAAGTTATCTTTTTGAAAAATATTTTTTAATACTTTGTTGTTTAAAATAGAAATGTTAGTGGCTAGTGATTTTTAATTTTTGGTTTCCTACTTCTCACCCCTGTCTTCTGGGGCAATGTGGAGACTATATTTTTAATCATCATTTGCAAATTTGAGAACTTTGGTGGCTCTTTATGCATATATCTGATAAAAAAATAATTTGGAAGATGTTTTTACAGAACTTTTTCTGTTTTCTAGAAAACTTCTAAACATATTTCACATTTTGGGAGCAGCCATAATTGCAAGGCTGCAAGCAGGGCATAGAGGCTGCAATAACACCTTAGGTTTATTTCACATGGGGAGTAGTGTTAAGGATGAATACTTTGGTAGCAGGGAGCCTCAGAAAGTTAATCCAAAAATTAAATTGCAAAAAGGGGCTTGAGGAAATTAAAATGACATTGACATAAAGAGCTGGAATCTCAGAAATCATCCAACAGTTTGATCTCTTGCCATGTTGTCTGCATGTCTAATTAAAGAGCTATAATATATATAAGACAGTTTTAAAATAGTGAAAAAATATTAATGTAGATGTGATTTCACAAGAGATGTGCCATTTATTTTGTCTGACAGCCAGGGATAACTGAATGGGAGTGAGAGCAGGAGGATATGATGGCAGCATATTCATTACCTAAGTAGGACTTCAGCTCTAAAGCAGCTTTCTGCAACTTCTGATTCCAGTTTCCCTTCATATTGCTCAACATGCTTCATCAATATTTATACATTTTGGATAATCAGCCAATATCTTACATCTCAATGTACTTTTTGTGGTGTTTACTCTCTATCCAGGGAACTTTGTTTAAGCTTGTTAGTTCCATGAATACCACTTCAAGCATAAACTCTGGGATCCATTAGAGCAAGATCCTTATAGCAGGATTTGCCTGCATGATGAAGACAACAGTTTAATAGTATCAGGTGAACAGATATTAAAAAAAAAAAATTCAAATAAGACACCTTACACAGAACTGTCTAGAGCAGAAGGGAAATTAATAATCACTAAGTGTGAATTTACAAGGTCTCTTCCCATCAATAAATTAAAATGCTCTCAAATGTGTATCAACAGATCTTATCAGACTGGACAACAATTATGGAGCTGAAACACAAAATAATTAAAAAATATTTAAAAGTAGAAGGATTGAGGATTGGCTATGCATGATCAAAGTTGTTACTCTACTTGGAATAGAATCCCTGCAAATAGAGCTTAAGGCCATCCCAACCACAGCAAATTTTTTTTATCCTAATCAATCACTACATGACTGTGCCCTAAATCTGCAGTTCTTAAATATTTGATAGAACTAATTAATATATTAACAAAAATGCATTTAATCAAGATGAGGATATCCATAAAAACTATCCCCAAACATCCCTTATGGTTTTTCACTTACTCACATCAGTGTGATGTGAGAGCCCAAGGCTTATTTTCAGTGGCTTTGCTAATGGATCTTGTCCTGCCTTGAGCCAGACACTGGCAGAGAGTTTGCTATACAGGGGGTAGCAAAATGTGGGGCTTTGCTTTATGGGCTGTGAGGCACCTCAGAACCCTTGTGTTGGAAAAGGAGAAAAGCACAGGTTCCCACCCACTATTTTGCACCTTTTCACATGTTTAGACATAGTTTCTTATGAGCCATGTGAAAGATTTCTTGTGCTATTGAGGAGGACTGAATAATCTGTAGTTTTCTACTCTGATTATTATTTCATCAGAAAGCTGAGATATTCTGCTCCAGATCCTCAGCTGGCAGGAGTCAGTAGCTACCCCACAGCTGGAGTGGATCTAGTCTATCTTGTCTTTTGGAGCTCAATGGCACAATTTTTGGAAGGTATTTAAAGTTCTATTTCTTAGTGCACTTTTTCCAATTATTTAGTTTTATTTGTTAGATTTCATTTGTCTTTTTCAAATTTTTTTTTCTGTTCTAAAATCCAATGTGCTTTACCAGTAAATGAAAATCTCTATTCTCTCCACAACACTAATCTAAAATGACACTTTGCTTTCAGTTAGAAACTATGCTAATGGTTTTGATATCTTTCCTTTTTCTTATTACTATTGATATCACAGCTGCTGAAATTTTTAACATGCTTGTACTTTAAAAAATAATTTGAATGAAAAATAGTTGTAAGTCTCCCAGACTGCTGTTAGGAAATCTCACAATTTAGAGTTTTCAATTCAATTTCCATTAGAGAGCACTGTGACACTCAGCACAGGGCACTATGCGATATTCAAGCAGTGCGGGAATTCCCTAGGGACAGTGCAATATGGTGAAGGGAGGCACCCACAGGAGAGTGGTGTGGGACTGTGCATCTGGAAGAGGTGAACTTTCAGATGTATTACAAAAGCAAAAGCAAGCAAACTTTCTGCCCATTAATCTGGCTTTTGGAGCAGTGCTACTCGTGGAGCAGCTGGTGAAACAGCAGGAGGTGGGTGTGTAGGTGAAGACAGCAGCTCAGTTTGAGATGGTTTACAATACAGGGAGATGGCTGAACTGAAATGAGCAATGCAAATCTAGGTACTGCAGAAAATAAGAGGAAACTGAGGTGAATAAGAGCATTTAACAGATACGAAGTTACTGGGACTAGACTAGAAAGCGTTGTGCTATGGATGTTACCATGGCTACCAGCACCTACTCCTTCCTGCAGGGGTTGCTGATGAAGGGCATCTCCTTATACAAGACAAGGTGCTGAGGTAGACAGAGCTGTTCAAAGGCATCTTTCAGGCCCGTGGCAAAACCTGGGCAACATCTCACTCTTCAAAAACTCTCCATTGCTGTAGACATAGAGCCTGAGCCTGAGCACTGGCATCAGCATTGGTACAGAGCACTGGGGAGCCATGTGTGGGGGTTTTGAGTCAGCTTGGACTATGATTTTAATCCCAGTTCTGGAGACCAAGATGAAGAGCACTCAGCCCTTTTGGCTAATAGTGACCATACATTGTCTGAATAGCATCATGTCCTCACTCACCTGACACTGTCCCAGACAGCTGAATTCAGATATTGCTACATATTTTTAATTTAAGGGACAAAGTGGCAGGAAATGGAGGAGCAGAAAGGGAAAGAGCAGTGGCAAAGCTGACAAGGTGTTGTGTGTGGCTGAAGGGCAAAGATGATACAGTAGGGAAAAACCCTGGAAAGGGGAGGGGAAGGGTGATTAGATAGCCTAATAAGTTTTTTTTTCTTCAGTGTTTAATTTCCTTAGGAGTACATGCTGCATTTTATGTCAGTGACAGATAATGAAGGAGCCAAAAGATAATAAGCTTGGTATTCAGAGAAGATCCCAAGAAGCGGTATGTTACAGGGCTGTTTGGAAAGCTGAAATTCTCTGGTGATAGGAGATGGATGAGTTGGATGAATGCCCCATGAGATTTTCCTCAGTCAATCTAAAATTAATTCTCCTTCATAATTAACATACATTTTATATTTTTAGGAATGGCTCTCTAAGTGGTTTTTTTTTTCTTTTTTTTTTCCTACCCCTTTTTACTGTGTATCAGAGCCAGCCACTTTAATTGCTAGTTTTCCTGATTTAGGATGAAAAAACTCTCAGAATGTTCATGGCTGTCTGTCTTAGCTACTCATTTGATCTTGTACCCATTGTATAAGCTATCGGGTATTTCTTTCTGCAACAGATCTTTAAGACAGTGATCTGCAAGTATTAACTCACAGATAAGGAACTGTGACACAGTCAGAAAATGCAGGTTTCCCAAGGTCCTGGAGTGATGGGTGATGGACTGAAGGATTTTGAACTTCAGCCTCTCTTTTTTTGGAATGTTGTTCCTGCCCAGTAGTCCGGGGCTGATATCTGTATCAGGAGTTATGTAGGTGACACGTGGAGCCATGAAAATGGCATTCAGTCCAGTGGAGCTCCACACAATGGGCCAAATGGAGTTTTCAAAAAGATGCTGCATTGGTTTGTGCCTGATCCTCCCACAGCTGTGGATAAAACTCCCACTGGTTTCAGTTCAGATGGTTCCACTTCTGAAGCCCTCTGGAAAAACCCTAAAGCGAATCAATTTTTCATTCCATTTTTTTTTTTTAATCATGCTTTGGTGGAAACTTCCTCTGGGGTAAACCCAAACCAGCTCACTCCCACCTCCCTCCCATGTTTCACTCAGGCTGTTTAACTGAGAATATCCCAGTGCTGACCCCAGCCCACAAGCAGCTTCTGGTTCTGCTGAAGGCACTGCAAGTCTGGCATCGGGAACAACAAAAGCAGCAGCGTCTGACCCTAATTTAAATTAGTTACAAACTGGAAGATGGAAACAGTTGTATATGCTGGCAGATTTCCTGGTGTTCCCAGACACTGGATCACTGCAATTCATCTGAATTCCATTTTACCCCATAGGAATACAATGAGTCAATTAACCCTTTAAATAAATCAACTAATTCCAGAGCAATCGCACAGCATCTGTTTCTGCATTTTATCAGTTACATAATAAAAATCTTCCTCTTGTCTTTCTGTTTCCTATTGCATTCTGTACTTTGGATAAATACCACCAGTGCCTGCCAAGTCACAGTTGCAGAGATCTACTGCAGAAAATGGAACCGGAGACACACACTGGGAGAAATCCTCTTTAATGCAGTGTTCAAATTGAATGCCTGCAGTGTTACACAGAATCACAGAATGGTTTGGGTTGGAAGCAACCTTAAAAATCATCTGGTTTCATGGCAAATTTGAAACTAAAATCCACACCTCATTAAAATGAATCTGATGAGTAAGTTAAGTAGAAGAAACATCAGTAATTTATGGTGATGAGCTCAGCATTTTCCCTCTCCCTTTTTGTGTTGTGTCTGTCTTTGGAAGCCTGTAGCATGTTACAAATGAAGTGCCACAGATGAGCTAGAAATAAAAAGCTAGGAGGTTTTCCAGGGAGACAGAGAATAAATACAGAACCTCCACAAATGCAAACACACATGCTCTGGACTGTTAAGAATTTTGAATCTCACAGTGTTTTATCTTCTCAGAATTTCCCAAGTGGCAAAATATATCCCCAGGAAAAGACATGACAGCAGACAAAAAGCAAAGACAACCAGAAAATAAAATTCAAATCAGAAAGCCTACCATAATACAGTACAGAATTACTTGTTCCCTGAATGATAAAGGAAAAGTAGCAGTCATGACAATGATCAATTTTGCTCGAGAAGCTTACCAATTTAACAGTGGGTAGACATCTTACAGATATCCTGCCTGAAATAGAACAGAGGGAATGAACCAAATGATTAGATTTCAAAGTGTGAATTAGCTTATGTAGTTTTTAACAGAGTGCTTTGGAATAGGATCCAAAAAGCATCCTTTTATGTTGGTGTTTGTCACTCTGTGTTATTTCTACTGTTGCCTAACATGGGCTAACCTTAGAATTTTATCCTAAAGTAGTTCCCAGATAAGATATCCTGTGTGTAACACTAGAAAGGACTTTTTTAAGAAGACCTACTAATGCTGATGATCCCTTTTATTCAACTTTATTCCTTTTACCTTCCTTTTTTGCATAAACACTTCGCAATATATCTTCTGTTGGTAAAGGACATTATGGAGTCAGATGTTCCTTTGGAAAAAACTTCTCTTCAAGGACTATACTAGTTCTGTTACTTTGAATACAATAAAAATTCCTAGAATGTTAATAACATGAAGCTTGAATGAAGTAATTTCTTTGTTTGAAATTCTTAATTTTTTTTATTAGAAGATGCCTATTCTTTTATTCTGAGCCATAGTGGAGGAAGCTTTCCTGGTGTGAAAGTCTCCTTTGCCTCTGTTTTAGGTAGTCATGTGCATAAAAGTATGCTGAAATCAAACCTGTGTCTGCTTGTAGTCAGTAATTTCGAGGTGAGGCTGACATTGTTTCAGCAATCACTAAAAAGAAATGTTGAGGGCTGGAATAGAGAGTCATTATTGTCCATAGTAAAAAGCAATATAAAGTGTGATATAAAGTGTGTGGTAGGCAGTGGGGAAAGTTATACTGTGGTATAAACCTTCTAGCTCTAGTGAATCCATGACTCTCAACTAGCCAGTAGAACCAGTGATTTTGATTTCCTGGCTCATGCTGAAGGTTGATGTCTCTCTCGAGTAACAGGATTAAGAGACTAATGGTGTAATATTGAGGGACTGAAAAGTGTTGTCCTACTGGTACTTGAATGTTACTGTCCTGTACTGTTTTGCTTTTGAGTTTGCTCTGGGAAACAGTGATGACTTGGTTTCACAAGGGTGGTTTCAACAAGGAAAGAAGGTTCCATGGTCATACACCTCCTAGGCTGTGTGTTTGTGGCATCCTTGCTGGTGATAGTGGAGATGTGCTGTCAGGTCCTGCATTTATTCCTCAGGCATGGTCAAGTTCCTGGTTTGTAGAGGTTTACATCTGAGATTACTTTAACAAAGTTGGTATGCTGCAAGGAAGGAAAGTTTGAGAAATTTTCATTAGAATAACATTGTCTTACATCTAGTTATTGGTATAGGCCACAGTTTAGGATGATAAGTAAGCTCTTCAGAGTAAGGTTTTGGCAAGGTTCAAAGAGGATCTTTGAGATTGGAGAGATTGAGAATATGGCTGTACACATTTTTTTTCCTTATGTGTCTGCTAATTTCATTCACATAGGTTTAATGCTCTATTAATATTTTTTTCTAACAGAAGGTTGTTTGTAGGCTATCAATCATGATTATTATATGAAGATTTAAAGGTTTAGAGACAGGTCTATGAGAATGTTATTTAATTAAACTTTGTTGTGATCTAAACCAGGTGAAAAAGCTGAAATACTGGTTACTCTCTGGGCATAGTAGGAGAGGTTATGATGCCACCTTGGGAAGGGGTACAGAGGTACAGACTGGTGGCAAACACAGTGGCAAGGATGACAGTAATGTGAAGGTGAATTAGCAGAGATGTCACACAATTTTGTCTACACAATTAGTAGGTGAGGCAAAATGGTACATTTTAAAATTGGGTAAGTCAATTTGAGTTGAGTTTGAAAAACTACTTTGGTCATATTATAAAAAGAAGCCTCAACCAACTGAAATTGTTTTGGTTAGTTTTCTACTGATCAGACTCTACAGTCTGAAGGACAGCAAATTTTTATGCCTTTATAAGAATTATTTTGACTTTAAAAAAAATCCTGTTCCTTGAGAATGAAATGAAATATTTTTTTTTTTTGTTTAGCTCTTTGCATAAGAGTAATTGGCACTTACTAATCACAAAGAAATTAGTGAAAACCCAGAGGGTCAAACGAAGTTGTAATGTAAAGAGAAAGAGAACAGGAAGATAAGAAGTTACTTTAACACTTCAAGTGATATGACATGGAAGCATGTAGGCTGACAGGTTCTTAGTCAAGAAATAAAGTCCTTTTACAGACCAATCCATGATTGCTGTATCATAACTAACACAGAGAAAGAATGGAGCTGTTACCAGACACACCAAAAGTTTAGTTTTGTATCAAGAAGTAAGGAACAGTGTTGGCTGTATTTTCAGTGCTTGACTAGAATGATAATAATTATTTCTCAGGGATTGTTTTACAGAGAATATAAAGATGTAAGGTATGTGTATCATATAATTGGCATCTGTATTGCCTCAGGACTGAATCAATGTAATCCAAGACTGCAGCTACATAAACTTCCCCTCTCCTAAAAGGGAAAGTTTTCTTTGGGTGATGGTAGGCTGCAGAGCCATGATGAATTGCATAAATATCTATTTAACTATTTTGAGGCTGAATTGAATAAGAAAGACTTCAGTAATTTCAAGGGTATCTTTAAAATAATATTTATTTTGGATTGGAAATGAAGATGAAAAGAGTTATGAAGAAAAATAAATAGTCCACCAATTTCTGTAGCACTCTGATACAGAGAATTGTTTTTATAGCAGTACTTTTGCTGTTTATCTCAGATGCAGATTTACCAGATATCAGGAGAGAAAAAGTGGGAAGAAAAATGTGCTTGGCACAGCCTTGTTCAACCTGTGTGCCCCAGGTCACTGGAGGCAGTAGCTGTCACAGGCCTGCTCCTACTGCTGTCTCCTCATTATCAAAATAGGTGGAGAAAGCACAGACTTTTGGATACACACCAGAAGGTATTTTTAAGCTCTTCCTGTCTATTAGGGAAAACAATGGATTTTGAGAAGGCAATGAGGAAGGAATATTTGAATAGGGTATGAATATCTTTTGCATAGTACAAATGGTTTAAAGAACATCTCTGAAAGCTGGTGCTATGAAAGCCCTTCTGCCAGACATGCACTGTGACTTTCAAAGTTAGGATTTTCCTCCTTTTACATGATGTCCATCAGCCCATTCTTATTTGGCGTAATATTTTGTACTCCATCCTGCTGGATTTTCTCACCCATGTTGGTGCTCTTGTTCTGGCTCCCACAGAGCCCAACACAGTATGCTTTGCTGTCTCTCCAGTTATCCTGACAACAAGCTCCACCAAAGCTGGCTGTGTTTAATACTGAATCCTGAAAATACCTTTTATTGGGAGTTTACAGCACCTCTTGAGCCAAGCTTGCTTATGATATCTGTATCTAGGACCTGTGTCTCTCCCAGGCATGAATACCCTGATCTCTTGCTACTTCTAAATGCAGAAATCTTTTTCCCTCACAACCCAGCATCTCACATTTAGGTCTAAAAGTGACCTTGCCTAAGCTCATGGGCCTGGGCAACTCCACAAAGAGAAAGAGCAAACTTTTCTGCAGTTCTGGCAAGATTGCACAAATTCAGCTGGTTGCAATGCTTCAGCTCTCCATTTTCCAGGAATAAGGAAGAGGACTAATCAAATCAATCCAAACAGATAACCACCACCATGCAAGAAGATATTGCCTTTCATCCCTTTCGCATCTACTCTATCTAATCCTTGCATTCCTACTGACATAAAATAGACACCACTCTCCTCCCAGGACTGTCAGAATGGATAAAGGGGATAAAAGTGGGAGCAGCATTTACAAGGTTTCTCTCCTTCCCTAAGAGGTAATACCTTGCATCATTAGGGGCTGAGAATTGCTACTTTAAGATGAGCTGCAACAAATTCTGTCTTGATTATTGCCTCATTTTGGTTCTAAACTATCAATATCAACATATGGCTTGAACACCAGTAAAGCAGAACACAAATCCGTGGATGACTTCATCTGTTGTACAAGTGTTAGCGAAATAGAGACAAAAAATATTTAGTGATTGGCATCTCTGGAGAACATGTGTATTTTAAAGTCACTGTTATTCCAGTAGTATCTAAACTGCAAGAATAACAGTAAATATGACTTAACAGGGGAGACAAAAGAGGCAGGTGACTGCTCTGAATGTGGATTTATATATTTTCTCCCCTCTGGCTGCTGAAGGTTACCATGCTGAATGATAGGAATTTTGAGGTCTTGGTAGTTATTTTGCTCATTTTAGTCTATGACATCCCAGACTTATGTCTCAAATCTTAAGATTTGTGGAAAATCTTCATTAAGCTTAAAGGTGTTTCAGTTCAGTAGAGTCCTTGGCATAAGCACTGTGTCAGATGTCAAAGAAAAATTAAGAGAATAGTGTTGAATGTTCCATGAAACCTCTGGAAAGCCAGATAAGACAATACTCAAAGGAAGGAGGAAAAGGGAAAATGCACAGCCTCTTTGTGGTGGTTACATGATAACTCATCAATAACAGCCTCCTATGCGTTCTTTGGTCCTTGACACAGTTTTTGCCCTGTGCTGTAAAATAATCCTGAAACTAACTCAGCTGTAATCTTAAATCAAAGAACACTTGGGGGATGGGTAGGGGGACTAATAGTTCAACAAAAAAGAGTTCTATTTAAAAATCCTTTACTTACATGAAGAATCAGCATACACATCTCCTTTGAGTCCAGAAGCACCTTGTTTGGATCTGCAAATTTTTTTTTTACTTTTTCTTTTTTCTTTTCTTTTTTTTTTTTTAATTTTTTTAAATGTGAAAAATACCAGTAACTTTTTATACAAAAAAACTTCTTTATGTGGACAACCTTAAAAGATGGATCTGATTATTTGGACTCAGTAACAGTCTTCGTAGGTCACAGAGTATTTTTAATTAACCTGATGTTCCAGTTCTATTAATTACCCTTGTAGTTCCAGGTAAAGGCAATATTCACTGCTTCTCCACCTCAATTTAAAAGCAGTGGTGCTTTGCACATTACACCACAGTGCTTCTGTTATTCCCATGGCTCAGGAACATATTGAAAAACATTCTGCAAACATATGTTTAAACTGGGAAGTATTTTCAGATGAAAGACACTATGGAAGGGGAAAGTCCTCTCAGAAAAAGGAGAAAAACCCAAACCCTAAAATGAAGTATCAGTGAGCATTACCAAAAGTTCAGCTTTACCACTAAATGCAGCCTTTATAATTGCTTGCTGAATGAGAGCAGGGCATCAGCACTCCATCCTATATAAAGGGTGATGTCTGTGCGCACCATTTGCCTATTATTTCTAAATGGAGTGTCTGAATGCCATTTGAGACCATCTGAGGCAAAAAGGAGAGTCAATGGCTCAAATGACAGTCTGGCTTCAGCACAGCTGGCCTGGGTGGGGTTCCACGCTAGCAGGGAGCTGCCAAGCAAGATCACTGAGAGAGTAGACCACGTCGTGAAGTGAGTCTTACAGGCTTTCATAGGCCATATACTCTCTTTCATTAAATAACACACTGAATTGTCCCTAAGCCAGTCCTAGAGAGTTAGCGGTTTGGTAGCCAGCCAGCATCTTGTTATAAAGTTTCTGGCGCAAACTAGTAATATTTGTAACAAATTCTCTGGATGTGTTAACATATGGAATTTGGAAGCACTTGCTTAGAGGTCTCAAAAGACGATGAACTTCAGTACTCTCATAACTTATGTCATGAAGATCTTTCCCAAAAAAAACCATCAAGATTTGTACTCAAGAAATAAACCAGAAAATTGTGTGTTTGATACATACAATAGGGTATGCATAGTGTCTTTTTTTTTCCAGATAGTGGGATATCAATAAGCAGGTCATGAGTGTCTCTTATGTATACATGACAAATACTTTTCCTCTGGATTGACGATAAAAGTTTGCAGTCACATGGCAAAATTCAAAGACTGTTGCTTAATAGCAATTTGTATCGTAAGTCACAGGATGGTGTTTTTCTACATATTTTCCATAATTGCATGGATAAAGAAGAAATTCTGAAATGGCTGTTTTGAGACAAAAACCAGGCTTCCTGTCAGTAGACAGATGCCTTACTGGACTCTGTGGTGTCCTCAGTGGAGCTGAAAGGCTCTATACAGTGGTAAAATCCATGCTAGGTCATGCAGCTCCATTCTAGTGCCTCTAGCTTGAAAACTTCATTTGGCAAATTATTGTAGATCTGACTCAACTTGAGGGCTGTGCCCCTAAAGCATTCGTGACTGTTTATTTCTCAAAAGAGAAGAGAATTTTCCTGAAATGAAGACATGTTGTAAAGCATTCCCCAAGATTGTCGGTACAGAAATTTCTTCTGAGCAGGCAAAACAATTACTCTCATTGGAGGCCACCATGAACACTGGAGTCCAGCTTGCTGTGAAAGAGTTGGGATTTGAGCTTTTGACTTTGATTTGACTGGAGAACTGCTTGGTGTCTAGCCTCATTGCAGCTTGTAAGAAAAGGCTCTACTACCCCAAAGCCATGCTTTAGAAATAGTGTAGAAAAGGTATCCAGAGCATCTCATGGTACCTTCTGAGGCAGTTGGATAGTTTCAGAAGGGCTCTTATGGGTTTATACAAATCACTCAAGGCTCAAATAAAACACATTGAAATGGGGTGGCATTTGGTAACATATATTAGGTATGCTGATTTATCCCACAGCAAAGGCAGGCAGTTCTTTTTGTCATCCTATTAGTCAATTATGGTTAATTATAGATATGATAGAACTTTATATAGCTTTTTATATCTTATGTATTTGTGGTTTTTGGGGGTTTTTTTTGTGGGTTTTTTTTGGGGGGGGGTTGGGGTTTTTTCTGTTTTGGTTTTTTCTTTTTTTTTTTTTTTTTTTTTTTCTTTTTTTTTTTCCCACTTGTAGAGGTCAGTAGATGAAATTATTTGTGTGGCTAATTCATGAGTCATTGTTTAAGAGATGAGGATGATGATTCACTTTGACAAAAGCTATTTATAGGTGCCCAGCACTATATTTTAAGGTCTTGGAAGAGTCAGTCCCCTTTCCTTTCATAAGGAAATATAATGTCGTAAGACCTTTACTAGCTTAGCTGTTATGCCAGAAGCACATCATTCACAGGATTACCCTCTATGAACAAGTTAACATAAGAACTAAGAGAGAGTTTTAAATAAGAGCTGACTTACACAACACATGCTGGAGGATACCTGATCGTGTCATGGTGTCTGGGAACCACCTCCTCTCTCTTTCATTTCCTTTTCTTGTTTAGCCTTTCCCCCCTCCCCCTGCATTGCACATGGGCTGTTCATACTCTGAGGCTGTGGTCATGTCTACTCAGAGTATGGACAAAGGCAAATGTCTCTTCCTGCACCTGAGGGTGGGCAAGGCAGCTTTTGGCTGCTTGTGTCAGGAGTTTCATCAGTGCAAAGCTACTGCTGAGATGATTCATTCCTTCTTCCTGTGGGATTTATTCACTTGGGATATGCTGTAAACTATGCTGAGATGAAGAAGAGATCAGTCTGGAATTCTCAGACGTTGAGCAAAATCTTTGCTGGTCCATGTAGATCTACTTTTTGGACTCTTGTGTGCAGGGACTGGGTCCTGTGCTATCGTGAGTGTCTGTGACTGCAGTCCACTGAGGGGCTGCACAGACCTGCATAAAAACTTACGCAGGAGGGACATCTGGCATTGGCCTATTACACCTCTGCTTTACAAAGGCCAGGCCAACCACAGTGTTAGCTCAGGTTCCTCAGAACCTGTCCAGCAAAGTGCTGCAACCTTCCAAACCCAGAGCATCTCTGTGAAACTGCCTGGGCAGAAGTGCAGTCAGCAGCCAGCAGGACTGATCACTCCCCATGACATGGCACTGGGCAGAGGTCAGTGGGAGCACTGTGTCCAGTTCTGCCTTTCTCAGCACAAGAAAGGTATCAACCACACAGAATGAGCCCGAGGGAGGGGTCACCAGGGTGGTGGGGGGCTGGAGCGAGTGACGTAGAAGGAGAAGCTGAGGTGGCTGGTTTATTTTAGCCTGGAGAAGGAACAGCTGAAGGGAGGTCTCCTGGCTGCCTGCAGCTACCTATTGGGAAGCTGTAGGGAAGATGAATCCAGATTCTTATGAGAGATTCACAGTGAAAGGGCAAAAGGCAAAGACACAGCTTGGAAGACAGGAAATTCCAGTCAGCTATGAAGAAATTTTTTTCACTGGAAGAGCAGGAAAATGTGAAGCAGACTGGCTGGAGAAGTGCTGGAGTCTCTGTCCTTGGACATGCTCAGAACTCAAGAGGACAAGTCCAGAGTAAGCAGATTTAGTGCAGCAGATCTCGCAGGTATTGGATTAGATTAACTACTCCAGTTCTTTCTACATATTTTTTTTTTTTTTTTTGTATTTCTGTCATACATAGTGGATCAGCACTGTCTCAAAACCAGCCCTGCACTGCATAGGCAAAGGTGTGTGACTACCACTCCTTTCCTTGTTAGAGAGCACTGAATGAGTGGGAGAGGCAGAGCATTACAGTAGATCTACCCAAAATTTCTTAATGGAAAATCCTAAACTAGCAGACAAATGGAACTCTAAAAGAAAAACACTCAGAATAAAGATAAACTGTTTTAAATTGATCAACATTTTGTACAATTCTGTATAGAACTTGTTAGTCTCAGCTTGTGTTTCCTTTTTCTGCCCTTTTTAATTACTGAACAAAACCCCAAATTCTTGCATAAAAAAGGCTATGTGATGCAGGTGTAGAACTGTAGAAATGTGAAAATATTAAAATGAGTATTCTTCTTTCATTTCTGCCCCTGGTTTAGGACCATTGTGATGTAATCTGATTTAGGACTTTGAGACACTGTTTAAGCCATCCTCTGAGGCTGATTTAGAATCTTTCAGCAAATGTTCTTCTCTCTGTTAAGTTTTTGTCAGAGATCTGCACGCAGTTCCCTAATTCTTTTCATGCCACAGTAAACTTTAGTGAAGTCAATGTCTACTCTGGCAGCAAAGTAGAAATGAAAGAGACTCTATTTTCAGAGCTCTAAAATAGCCACTGATCCATCCTTTGGAAAATACTGCTCTCAGGGGGGTCTGGTGAAGTGGTGCTGGGTTTCCAAATGGACAGAAAAACAGACAACTGTATTCTTGAGCATTTCATGCTGACTTTCTGTGAGGTGACAAGGATGGCTTCCCTGGAGGGCTGGCTAACTGTAGGGGTGAGATTAAATAGATGACTTTACCCCTCCTAAATTACGTGCCAGAGACTGCTGCCTCTCCTGTGTCAGTGCCCGCTCACTGGAACGTCTGCTGGCATTGAGGTCGGTTTAACGTGGTAGCAAGCCTTGTCACCAGGGTCCCCTGCCACTCCAAAGTATGGATTTAAAGGCAATCTTGAATCCGGAAGGGAAGAAGGAAGAGAGTGTAATGCTGTGCTGTTTCAGCTGCTAATTGTGCCCAGATTAGTTAATTAGATAATTAACATAAGAATGCTCTCTTTTCATATTAGAGCATCATACATTTACAATAGAGCTGTTCATAAGTAGAGTGCTATGCTGTGGGAAACACTAATTAATTTTGCAAATTTGGACCTTTAATTGCTAAAGTGCTGTGCTTTCTCAATGTTTGTTTTAGAGTAATGTTAACTGATTACTGCCTGTTTGGAGAAGTATTTATTCTCTCTGCCAGTTGGACACATTCCTCTTGCTGTGCGACCAGAATCCCAGTTTATTTGCAATATTAACTGCACTGCACTTCAGAGGAGCTTGCAAGAGATGAGATTGTCTCTAAGCCCAGCTGACATAGGACCCAATAGCTGCAAAAGCAATGCAGCCCATAATTTCCTGTTAGGACTCATCCCAGTCATATATCTCTGCAGCCTGCATACTTGATTGTTGGAACAACATTCATCCTGGCTTCAAAGTAGTATCTGGAAAAACTGCAGCTGGCAGATGCAACCACCTGCTTCCTTTGCAGCAGTTCTCAGAAAACATAAATCCACTTTGCTGGCTCCCTAATGATCTCTGAGTCAATTTTCAGGGCCTTGTGCTGAGTTCTCAGAAGCACTTATGTGAGCTGGGGAAACATCAGCAATATCTGCAGGATCTTGATGGTCTTCTCCTCAGACTCCAGCTCCTACCACCCCAAGAGGATTGTATCTATGGGCAACTCTGCAGCACCAGCACCATCCCCCTGGCTCAAGGAGTAGTTCAACAGTTATTGAACCAGAAGGAAAGCAAGCCTCGATGGGATTCTCTTGCCCAATAAGGCTTGCATTTGCTTGGGTAAAGGGAGACATGGATTTGCTTCCTTCTCCAAGGCTTCTTTATGCAACACATAAAACATGTTGAGTTAGGAAATTGGAGCAGAGTTCTTCACTATCCCTTCCCCACCTAGCTGGGGTCATCAGTTGTGGCCAGTTTTCTTCTGGTGTGTATGTGGGCACAGCATTCCCATTCTTGACTATCACAAGGAAACACAAAAATATCTAAATTAGTAAAAGGGCTGTGTGTTCTCAGAAACACCTTGAGGTGAGATTTAAGACATCTAAATGTTAAGATGTATTTTTTCTTCTGGCTGACATCTGCAGTAGAACTGTAGATGCTGGTCCAAAATACTTACTATGTTGCACAGAGTGCTTAGCTACCTAGCTCAGGGATATTGAGACTAATCTGAACAGAAGATGTCAATGTTCAGAACTTTCTGAATCTTTGGTGAGTGAGAGCTGACTCAACTGTGTAAAAGTCTTACCCGTGACTAATCACTGGCTGAAAAGTTTCAAGTTAGCCACTCATTCAGCAAAACTGAGTCAGCAAAACTCAGATACCGAAGTTGAATACAGGGATGAGCTCTAAAGAAATGTTTCCAACCTTTTCCACTTGTTCAACTAATTTTTCCAGTAGCTTAACCAGATTCAACAGGGGAAATAGAAAACAAAACAATGAAAACATATACTGAATAAGTGCATATGAAGGTATTTTTAATATGAGCTTGACCAGTTTGAGAAATGAGTGCAAATATTTCCACTGTGATATTGTTGTACTTTGAACCTTAGCAGCACTCCTGGAAGAAGGGGGAACAAGAAGAAAATATGTCATTAATTGTGGGACAAAGGGTGTGAAAAAGGACCTTTAGTTGGGGAGGGGCTGTATGACAGTGTAAATTACATGATACATTTACTTGTTACTCATATTTTTGCTTTGTGCCTAAACTGCTGCTGTTTTCATTGTAGGCTTCAAGTTGCTGCAATCATTCATTGAGGCAACAGTACAAAGCTGCCAATTTGAAAACAAGACTTTGCTCACTAGCAGAAGAAAATGAAAAAAATTCAAGGGTAAGTCTGAAGATTACAAGGACTTTGAAAATCCTACCAAAAGTGAGCCTTTTAATTTAAGTAAGAAAAGAAATTAAGGTACAGATTTTGCTGTCTGCCTGCTGAGTTAGTCCTATTGATTCCAGGTAGGCCACACATTATTCGGTACCATAGCAAGTTTTAGATAATTACAGTACTCATCCCTTGGGTAGTTTACTTTTTAGGGTTTATGTCTTGAGTTTTATCCCCTCGATTATTTCTAGTGCTAGGAATTTTTGCAAGCACAAAAAGACTGGATGAAATGTTTCAAAGAAGCATCTTCAATGCTTTTTTTGAGTGCAATTATTTGGTCTTATATACCTTGTTCATCCAGTAAGTTCTAATTTTTTTCTAAGCCTTTATATTTCTGAACCAACAAGGTTCACATTTGCTCTACTGAGGGACAGGATATGGAGCCCAAGTACTTGTTTAATTATATTCTGAAGATATGTCTACACCTAATAATACAGTTTCTGAATGGCTGCTTTCTTCTGACTTTTCTTTTACTCACAGAAGAAAAGCCCTTCACTTACTTCAGCTCAGTGTTTACTGTGATGCCCAGTAATGTTTCCCAGTGTTTGTAAGGATTCTGGTTTCCTGAAGACATCCTCCATAATCTTTGGAAGCTTGTGCTGGTTGTGGTAAAGTTGTCTTTACCCATGGAGGTCAGAAAGCAGCAACGTGCAGAAGACAGCCCTTCTGTTTGTATAGCAGTTCCACCAGGCAGCAGATGGGGGAGGTTTCTGCAGCTGGGGGGAGTTTAGCTGGATTCCAGTGCTGCAACATCTGCAGTATTCACTGCCTGACTGCAGTAAGGCTTGAGCAGATGATGTCTTCTCCCTGCTGCCTTCTCCCTCTGGTTCTTGCACATACACATGTATGCGCACTCCCTGTTGAGACACAGCTCAGCTGCTATATGTGCAAAAGCACCAGCCTTGTCTCTCCTGAGATTATTCATTTCCTCATGTGCATAGGCCATTTCATGCAGCAAACAATGCTACAACGTGCCCTATGTGAAGTAATGCTCACAGGAGACACATTTTGTGTTTCTCATCAAGGCTGCCTGTGCGAGAGGAGCGGTCAAAGCTGCTGCTTAACCAGGGCCGTGTCTCACAGGGGAAACCTCTGTTCCTATTGATCTGCTGGGTTTGGATGTAAATTTTTTTCCCCTCCACCATTTTAATACTGTTGATAGCACTAGTGTGGACTCATTTTAAACTAACATAAAAAAAAAAAGGCTTTGCTGGTGTAGCTTAACTTTTGGGGAGGAATGGGCAGAAGCACAGCTCTATCAACAGGAGCTGCATTACTACAAAGAGAGTTTCCCATCTGGGAAGAATGTTTTCCACTTCTCGGTGTCAGTGAAACTTGAGTGGGAGTCCTGCAATTACTGTGGGAGTATGGGGAAAGATGTAGCCATGGAATTAATAAGGTGTTAAGATGGAAAGCATGTTCTAGCAAAGAATTGTCAAAAGTATTGATGACTGAAGGTGAAAATATAAGGCAACTCTGAGTTAATAATTTGGCAGAACATTTCTGTATAAGATGCAGGCTATTTATGGCAGCTTCTCAAGGAATTAGTGACCTTTGAAGTGGTGCTGAAGTGGCAGAAGCAGCAGAGTGACATTTGTTGTTTTCTTTAGTACTGATTCAGACACGCAATGTTGACTTTATCAAGACATTCTCTTTCAATATAATTTACTCAATCACAAGACTGCCTGGGCAACTATATATGTGAGTGTGTGTGTGTGTGTGTGTGTGTAAAACATGACAAAGGAATACTTTGAAAAGTATTGTTTCCTAGCCAAATATTGAATATGCATTAATTGTTAACGCTACTTCTTTAATTCTGGAAATTTTGTTGACTTGAGTGGGCTTTGGCTTAGAGGTTGGACCAATGGAGAGATGCTCACTTTGGTACAAACATGTTGATGGAAGAAGTTGCCATTCTCGGGTATTCATCACTGTCTGCAGTGGTGATTACTGTCACCAGCAATTTCCCCGTTAAAGTCACTTAAGCTATCTTAATTGATTTTTCCTGAAGTAAATTAGAGAGCTCTGACAGCCTGCTCTGCCAGCCTTCTGATGAAGGCTGCAGCCTCCAGAAGGGAGGTGATTGAACTGGCACTTATGGATCTATAAGAGGAAAGGAAAGATGTCTATGCCATATCAGATAACAATTTCTGAGAACTTTTCTTGGACTTCTAGATTAAAAAAAAAAATGTTGTTATCTCTAGATCATAAACAATATAATGAACCATGCTCATTGTGTTTTTTTAATGCTAGGTCCACTTTTAGCTATGGCAAAAATTTTTTTAATACTTGTCCTTTAGAAAATGCTGTGAAGTTGAAATCAAAATGTCCTTCAAGACAGTATTGATTTGAATGAGATCCGGCTGTGAAAAATGTCTTAAATAGAGTTGCTATAATGTGTTATGAATTTTCTGGAATAGAGTAATATAATTTATCTTTTTAATGTTACTTTTTGAAGTTTGCTTTCATATTTGTGCTGAAAGAAAACATTTTGATTAAGCAGACAAGGGTTGACCCAAAATGCCTTCTTTTGATTCAGAAGCTTTAAAGTGACAAAATGCCTTTGTGCTGATTTGTTGTGGGACCAGCATTATAAATTACAGAATTGCTATGAATCTGTAAAAATGTGTCAGAGTAGGCACATGGTGTAGGTGACCTCTCTAGGAAATTCTGGGTTTTAAGTCCCCAAAATGAGTGTGTTAAATTATCAGGATGGCTAGTTTGATAAAAATTCTTGTGTGGATACTACTATTGTGCAAGCAGTTTTATACTGTGATGTCACTGAAAGGGTTTATTTCTGTCCTAGCTTTATTGGCTCCATCAGTATCTTGAATAAGGGGGTCTACAAAAAAGTCAGAGAGGGACTTTTTACAAGGGCATGCAGTGATAGTATAAGGGGTCATGGCTTTAAATTAGCAGAGATCAGATTTAGATTAGATAGAAGGATGACATTTTTAACAATGAGGGTGATGAGGCACTGGAACAGGTTCCCCAGAGATGCCTCATTCCTGGAAGTGTTCAAGGCCAGGGTGGATAGGGCTTAGAGCAACCTGGTCTAGTGGAAGATGCCCATGCCTGTAGTGAGGTGTTAGGAGGTGTTGGGAGTTAGGGCCAACTAGGTCTTTAAAGTCCCTTCCAGCCCAAACCATTCTATGAATTAGCTCCATCAGTAAAATCCACTGATAAACCTCCCTATTGTGTGTAAAGCCTGTGCCTGAAGAAGAATGGAAAGTTTGATTCTGGTTCCATTTATTTGGGAGGAAATATAAATTAATGCTGTTTTTGCTCACCTTTTAGCTGCGTTCCCTTGTAACACATAAAGTGAAAGACAATAAAGCTCAGATGCAGTAAAGTTTCTTTACAAAAAGACTGAAAGTAAATCCCATATTATTCCAAGTCCTCCAAAGGCAAGAAATGCTGCTCTGAACATGTTGAACCCTTGTTTATTGTGAACTGCTCATGAAAGAGAAAGGAGTGTGGCACTGGGCATCCTGCTGTGCAGAAGGACAACACAAATGACTACAACACTGAGAAGACAAATGAGCATACAGAAGGGTGCATTAGTAATTGTGACCTCTCATTATTAGGCACTGTCCTATTCAGTACCATAATTTTGGTGGTAATTACTACTAATTGTTTTAATTTCTCCCTCCTGAGCTTTCTTAGAGTTCATACCATGAGGTCAGTTTTTCTTGGCTGCCTTCAAATATGATAAATGTAATTTTTATTTTTATACCTGAGTCAGGACTTTGTAGAAATGCCTTCTTCCTCTTTGTGTGAGTAGCGAAAAGAGGCAGGAGAAAATGCTGGAGGCTTCACTGCTTTGCTTTGATCTTTCTCTCAGAATTATTAACAGTGAAGCCTCTAAGTAAACAATTGTAAAAATTAAATCACTACATGGAGCTTATAGGAACTGCAGGGTCTGCTGTAGCAGCTGTCTGACATTGTGATGTTACCTTCATCCCCAGGTTAAGGCAGAAAGAGAAGCAATTTCATCTGCACAGTGCTGAGCCAGGCCAAATGATTTCCATCCTGTGCCTGAGTGATGCAGAGCAGGTGCTGTGCAGTGCTCCTGCTCCCGTATCACTTCTCCAGTCCTGACTGGCATGGTGCTCCTGCTCCGCCCACCTGGGTCTGGGAGCTGGGGAAGGACATCCACTTCTACCAGGCCATGATCAGCAGCAACCTGCTGGGAATGAAGATGAATCCTTCATTCCTAGGTGTCCTTCTGTCAAGGTGAAATGCTTTCTGAAATGCATTTCCATCCAGAAAAAACAAAACAAAACAAAACCAAACAAACAAACAAAAAAAAATCCCCAGATGGCAACTACATAAACTAACTAAGATGAGCAAAGCTGGCAAAGCTAGGCTTTTTGGCCTTTAATTTAATAATTCAGGGGCAGGGGTTGAGGGTCAAAAGGGAGCTCAGCTCTCAGATGAAACTGCAGTAAACTTCTAAATCCTACTGGTAAGTTTTTCTTTAAAGGAAGTTTAGAAAAATACTTTGGCTTTGTCTTTGTGTTTCTCTATCTTCTCAGTTAAATTGGATGTTTCTATGACATTCTTTTTCACTACAAAGTAACTTTAATTAGCTCTCCTATGGTGTAAGCCTTTCCAGCTTAAAAAAATGCAGTTACATTAAATGTCCATGTTCTCAGGCTTGCAGCTGCCTGCACTTGTGAGGCAGTCATGGAAAAGGAAAAACACAAAATTGAGGTGGGAGGAAGGTTTTGATTTGGACTCTTCCTGGTGGGAACAAGTCATTAAACAAATGTTCAGTTTCCAGATTTGGAAAAATTACTGAGTATATTTTGCAGAGCTGCTTTAGAAGCAACTGAGTAAGAGCATGGTATCTCACCAATAGGTGTTGCCTTTGAATTTTAGGAAAGGAAGCAGTGGACTATGACTTTGAAAAAGCCAAATAAAGGCCAAAGGCAGGTTTTGGCTTGCCAAATGGAAACAACTTCAATCTAAATGGAATGGAGTCCTTTGAGTTTTTGTGTTCTCTTTTCATTTTCACTCTTTGAAAGAGAAATAAAGAAAATCCCTAAATCTGCGGATTGGCAGAAAAATAGCTTTTGCAGGCAAAGGACTGATATTAGCACATGTGGGTACTGCTGATTTCAGTAGGAGTGCTTGGTTCAAACAAGGACAAATCAATATCATCAGTTTTTATCCCTGGTGCAACTGGGAATTCCTGGCCATCTGATTATGGGCTGGCAACACTTTTATGGAAATTTATCAACTTGCTTTGAAGTTTTCTAAGCTTCCACTTGCATAGTGAACATATTGATAAGAGGTCTCATGGTACTGTGTTCACATATTAAAATGATGTGCATTGTCAGAGCAGCGAGACTGCAGTTTAAAAATTGTGATAATGTGGCTTCGACCTGAGCTCCCTCCCCTCACTGCATTAAGTCTTCCAGGAGACACTTTGCCTTTCCCAGGAATTTGACTGTTGCTATCAAGGTCAGAGCTCTACTGAATATTCTTTCATGGAAGGTGTCCACAGGCAAGCCCAGATCAAAAACACAGTCAAGGAGGAGACTTTGCCATTTATCTATTTATATATAATTTTCAAAAACCCTGTGTTCCACAGCAGGTTTCTCTTGTCTCAGAGACAATATGCTTCCAAATTTCCTGAAAGTTTACTTTTATAATCATGTAGTCTAAATAGAAATTTCCCACAGCAGAGAGTTTACTTCTTCATTTGATGGTTGCTGCCTCCCAAATCAAAATTTTTTATAGAGGAGGGCACAAATGCCTGGAGTACGGAAGGATTCACAGCTGTTCAATAGGATGGGGACATTAGTAGTAACATACATATATAGAAAAGAGATGCTATTTTATGGAACAGACAACATGAACTTTACTGCTATTGGCAAAGGATCTTTTTGGAGGCAAAACATAGAGCCTTCCTAAACCAACACAGATATTGGCATCTGATTCCATTAGTGTCCCAGAAGTATCCCACTAATTTATGGTGATATAGCTATTCCTATTATCCTGATTCTAAACTACATCTTTCATTGCCTAATTAACCAAAACTGTGTGAGAATGAACAAACACATCATTTTGCTGAAGTCTGCCCAGCTGTCATCTATAACTTCTAACCCAAGTAAACCTGAGTTAGGGCAAATTCAGAGTTGTTTTTTAGGATAAAGCTCACAGAATGGAAATAAACATCTCACTCAAAGTTAAGATTAGTCTGGTGTGTTCTGTACTGGGTTTAAAAATTGTTGGGCAGAAGGATTTCTTTTATTTTGCCTTTGGATATGCTCCCAAGGCACCACATGGGATCACCTGGGGCTCAAGAAAGCCCCTGTAGAGGCAGGCACATGCTACTGCAGCACTGGCTTGCCCTTGGGATCACAGCAGGGAGTGCCCACGCAGGGGAGGGGGGCTGGGCAATCTGTACTGAATACTGATGGGGTCATAAACATGAAACAATGCTCAACACACTGCTGGGAGGAGAAAAAATGGCTTTGTTGTTATTGCCCTATCCAAATGTACAGGCTTGGATCTTGGGCTATGCCTTGGCTGCAATGCTTTGTAGCAGATGAAGTCACTAGGCAAGATGTTAAGCTATCTTTAGACCCCATCAGTTCTGCCTGGCTGATCTCTCTTCCAACACTAGGCCAGTGTCAAGAAGTCCTGATTTCCCGCTCATCCTGGCCCTGGAGAGCAGTTCTGGGAACTGTAATCTGCTGTACTGTGGGCGGAGGGCCAGCCCAGACATTGGCGGGGTGTGCACAGCTGCGCCTCCAGCAGCAAGTCATGTGGCAGGACTGGAGCAGGGAAAAGCAGTGCTGAGGACACGGGGGCCACACAGGGAACTGGTGGGGTGTCTGGGCTCTCCCCCTCAGGGCACAACATGGTGGTGGGTGGGAGAGCCCCTCATTCTACTTCACTGCACCGGGCACCATCCAGCTCCCCATGGCCAAGCCTTCCCTTGCTGCCAAGAGACCTTTTCTGCCAGGTGCTGTCCCAGTCTCAGCTGCAGCATAGGTGAAGGCTCTCTCCAGTCTTCCCAGGATGTGCTGGACCAGGCTTGCCATGGTTCAGGGCTTGATTTCAGGGTTTGGTTTCTGTTCTGCTGTTGGAGTCATGGAAAGCTGCTAGGGAGAGCAACGAGAGGTTGCTTATAATTTTTCAGTTGACAATCCTCAGATTTCTCTTTGTACATTTAAAGAGTAAGCCCACTGTGATACAGACTATTGTTATTCATCCAAAAATGTGGAAATGGTGTATCTTTGTTTAATTGAAAAAAACCACCAGCATTTATATCTTGAAACATTCATCAGCTGCTCAATGAGACAGCTATCTACATGGCTTTACTTCCAAGAAGAAATTAAATACTTCATCTTAGAAAAATCCTGTGAGCCTGTTTGCTGCTATTTTATACCTAGATAAAGAAAATAACTTCTGATTGTCTTTAGATTATCCCAGTTGACAGTATATCAATGAACATGTCGTTATCAGATTATAAATGCTGCTATTTTTATGAGTCTTGCAGTCCTGTTTTTGCCAACCAGCACTGTCTGTATTGCAGCCGACATCTCTGCATTAGCTCTGTGCCTTCCTAATCAGCACAGCATGCAAAGTTTTGTAAGTGCCTTTGCTACAGCAGCCATTAGCAGCTCTATTGCCTATATGAAATGATACTCTGGGATGTATTCCTTTACTCTGCTGCGGTGATATTTGCACATGATGACTACTTGGAGACAAAGAACCATGTCAAAAAGAAAGAAGCAGCTTCAGAAAGTTGTGGGAAAATGCTACTTTGCTCTCAGCAAAGAGTGAGTTTAAAATATCTAACTGCTCCATGCTGAATACATGATAGGACTGCTTCCGGAGAGGAAAAACAGTTTAGTCCTTGCAGTGGATATACAAGCCCTTAAGGCAAGCAGACAGGTTATGGATCTGACTCTAAGGAACCAAAAACACCCTAGCAATCCCAAAGAAGATTTCTATAAGGTTTTCCATATTTTTGGAATACACAGTCTCTACTATCCATTTGGTATGCACAGAAATTGAACCAACAATTCGGAATACAACTGAAACACCAAATTTTTGCAGATATGAAAGAAAATATATGTAAGATAGATAGCTATATATGTATATAAATAAAATTTATAAATATAGATTTAAAAAAATCCTTGCAACTCCAGCCAGCATTTCAAGTAGGTTGTCCATCTTGACATTTGAGCTTCTGAACTCTGTGTTTTACAGAACATCAGATCCTCATTTCCCTGCATCAACCCCTGCTTTGGTCTTTGGTCTTTTGCCAGGATGGCAACATTTAGAAATTTCACAGCTGTTTTTCCCCACGTTATGTAAAACATTTTGCACTTGAAGAAAGAAATTATCTTGACATCACTGGGATATAAAGCAAATGTTGCATCCATGTTGCTGGTATAGGTGGAAAGGAAATATTATTTGGAGTCCAGAAGTGAGGGAGGGAAAGGAGGGGAAGGGGCTTGTATCAGGCACCAACTGCATTACAAAGGCATTAGTGACAGGTGGGGACAGTATGCACAGAAAGAGAAAGAATATAAAATAGCTAGTCACTGGTTTTACCACAAAGGCCAGGCCTTGGCAGTTTCTGCTACTGAAGAGAATTAGACAGAAACAGTCTCCCCAAGCATCCTATGATGCCATCTGGCTTATTACAGAGGAAATCCCCATTGGCAGTCTGGGTTTTTTTCCCTTCTTTTTCTTCACAACAACCTGAATGAGTGCCAAGATTATTTCTCTCTCTCTCATGCTCCTTCTCTTTGGCATCAAAACATCCCTCTGTAGAAAAGGGAAATATGCACTGCATTGGCTCAGATGAAGGCAGCAATTTAAGGAGCAGGAGCCTTTGCAAGCTTTGAGATGGAAGCAGGGCTGATAAAGGAGATTAAACAAGCTGAGATCCTTTTGATGAACAAACTGAACCATCTTGGTGCTGAAAAAGTAGAGATATAGTCGAAAGCTCTGATATACTGTCTGTGCTTGCCAGGAGAGCTATCTATTTCCATTATTAGCCTAAAGGATGATGTAGGCAATGAAAGTGAGTGACCAAATAGGAGTTCAGGTGAGATGAAGGTAGTGTGAGCAGGGAGCACCTCTTTATTACAATTCTTCAAATCACCCACTGCGGGTAATTACGTTGTCACCTCCTTGTCCTTTCTGCAAGGTTTCCTTTCCTGAGATTAGCAATGTGCATGCACAACAGTGGCCTGTATCTGACAGACAAAGAGACACAAGTAGTGTGGTTAGTTTTAATTATTTTTCAGTGAAACATCCACATTAGATGCAGAATGTAGCTGATTTAAATTACAGCTTGCCTGAAAACTGTGATTGACCTGCAAAAAGGTCCTACCATGTTTAAAAAGATGATTATACTGGAGGAAAATGTTGAATATTTTGCCAGACACTGAATATTAATTCTTATCCTAAATGCGTAGTTTTGTGTGTGTGTGTGTAGTAACACATGCATATACACAGAACTAGATTTTGTATTTATTTTATTATTTTTTAAATATCCTTTTCTCTCAGTAAATAACTTGTTTTGTGAGTTTCCCATAATCTCAGTAGTTTTTTCATTGCAGAAATCTTTGCAATGAAGAGCAGCTAAATGAGTTTTTTTGCATCCTAATAATTTTCATTTCAGCTTGAAATGTTATTGAATATTTTGTAAATACTCTAGTGTACATATGGGATGTGTATATGTCCTGTGTGGAAATCTGTCCCTTATTTTCAGACTGTGGTGAGGTAGGACACTTGCTCAGTTCTGGCCCTGATACAATATACTTTCCTTCAATCTTTGTTATTACCACATCATATTTAATCTGTGGGTAGAAACAGAGCAGCCACATCTCCCCCTCTCCTGGTTTTTGCCCAGTCATAAAACTAGAGATCTCTCTCTCAGTCATGCTGCTTTTTAAGATTTCATTTCAATCACATTATTGTTGTGTTTTCTCCCTTCTTTCCTGCAGTAAAAAAGCCACTGAAGTATTTGCTTAAAAAATATAGAGCTTGTTGAAAGTGGTTATGTTGTGGGTAAAATGACCTATTGATATCAAGCCATCTGGGGAAAGGGCTGTTTAACAAACATTGGGAAAAAAGCAGTGCACTCAGCAGGTTTGGGAGAATGGTATCAGATGTCTGCAGAGCAACTGTTCTTATGTTAACACTAGTGCTTCCTGGCTTTGAAGTGTCCTGTAAGTGCATGAAGTGTATTGACTGAAGTCTAGGGGGGGTTTTGCACTTTCTATTTCATAGTGAAAGTTTCTATTATTTCTTTTATCATGTAACGGTCATATCTAAACTCAGAAAGTATTATCAACAGTTCCAGGAAGAAAAATCTTCATTCTGTCACAGAAAAGGAAATAAAGGTTAAAATAGGGGTTTTCAGGTGTTACCAGAAGCATCCTACTGCTACATAAAAAAAAGTAATAGAAAAAGGAAGAAATTAAAAAGGGAATTTAGTATTGGGTGTGAATAAGGAAAGGTGAGTTATGTTGTTTCCTGACAGATTTTGGTTTTGACAAAAATTCCACATATTTTGTTTATTAAGAGTGTTTTCTACTGTTATAAAAGTTTCTGGCAGTGGATTTTAGCTCTTCCCTGAGATACTTCACCTGCCTGCAAGAGGACCTGGCTGTATGCACACAGCATACCTGGGGCAGCTCCACTGAAGTGTCTGAGTGGTACCACTGTGCAAGCCATTCACCAGTCCCTGCAGAACTGAGTGAAACCTAAAACTATTCACAGCCAGAGAGACTGAGCTCAGGATCCAGAGGTGTCTTTGAGGACATGCCCTTCCTGGCCTCTATGCAGGATAACCTCACAGTGAAGGGACTGACATCTCCTTACAGAAGACTATACTTTGCAAATCTCAGCAAACTGTGATTTGATGATCTCAGCAAATCGTGGTTTTGTCTGCAGTGCTTGGTTCTCCCCCTCCATGTGGTGCATCCTGCTGCCAGGTGAAGTGGTATTGACTGCCCTGGGCTTGTGCTGCTCAGGGCCAGACACTCCAATCTGCATGTCCAGGGTTGCAGCTGGAGGGCGCGGAAAGGAAGAAATGTAGGCAGAGAGCACTGGGGAAAGACCAGAGAGTTGGGAATGAAACTTTCTGCAGCCTGGCCATCGATGTTTATGCGGGTGGCGTCTGGAAGGGACTGTTTCCCTAGACCTCATCCTGTTTTTTCCAAAGGGAAATTTCCCAGGCAGAGCTTCTGAGCAACCCCCCACTGATGAAACGGGGGGATCAGTTACCAAGACCTGGGAGCCAGTGGGGAGCTGGACTAGTAGATGGTAGAACTATACCTAGTAGTAATAAAGGCTCAAGATCTTTATTAAAGGTTTGCTACTCTTTGAACATTTCTAGTCAATATACCAGCCTTTATCTGAGTAACCCTTTCCATGAAGCTTGAAAAATGAAAAAATAAAATAGCCAGCATCTAACCTGACAAACTGTAGGTCCAAAGCTAACCCAGGAGTTAGCTTATTCAAATCAAATGAACTGCCTTATTGTTTGAACAGTGCTGATAAGTTTTTGATAAAAGACCTTGTATTATTGCTTTTACACAGTTATATCGTCCTTGCAAAAGACAAATTGCTCAAAACAGAGGACAAATATACTTCCTTAGAAATCTTTTCACTGAAAATATATACAAAATTAATGAAATAAATGAAAAAGAAACACATTATAAACAAAAGAGTGACATTTATGTGCAGGAGACCTAAAAAATTGCCTTTGCAATAGAAAAGACATCTTGATTGTGAAATTGGCTACTGTTGGAATAGCACAATTTTAGTAATCTCTCTATCCCAAGCACAATATTTTATTCTTATTTTCCTTCAAATCCATCACACAGTATACTCAACTATAGGAGTTTTCACCAACAAACATTATACTGACTGTATCAGTAATTTATATCTGATAAGAAATGAAAATATTCATGGATTTCTGCAAACTGTGTGCTAGAAGTGTGGCACAGAATGATGAATAGCCCTGACTATCTGAAGGTATTTGTGTCTTCTGTTATCTTTAAAACGACAGATACCGAAAACACGTGACATCTAATTTTTTTTTTTTTGTTATATTAGTCTTAAATAGTGCAATTCCTCTCTAGGAAATGAGAAAATATTCAGATACCAGTAACACCACAAACTCATGTTCCCCCATTCTCCTGCAGACTAGGAGGTCTTCTGGTTACTGTGTATAGCCTTTGCTGGAATTAGTGAGTCTGACATGTATTTTTGCCTTTTCATTCAAATACTGGGTCTGGAAAACAGGTATTTGGAGAAATTAGGGGACTGCCTGGTCATTTGAGTTCTCCTTTCCCCAGAACTGACACGTATACCTTGATCACATGTGTAAGTCTGGCCCACACCATGGTCAAATTCCCTTGCAAGCTGTGCAAACTGCATCCCTGTCTCTGCCCGCCTACAAATGCTGAATGCCATGGTTTAGCCTGCTGTATTGCAGAATTTGCACTGGAATAGGACAGGGCAGAATGCATTTGGTCACTTTGCAATTGTGGGCAGTTTCTTTTTTTTATCTCAGGTAAAATAAAAAGGACATGCACTATGTAACCTAAAGGCTGGATGCTGACAGAGGATGGATGATACCAAGATTCGAGCTGTGCCTGGGTCCTTACCTGCACTGCTACCCAGAGGCACAGGAGGCTCTAGAGGTAGAGAAGCTCTTGCTGCCTCCTGCAAATCCATCTGACTGTGGTGCTTTGTTCAACTGCTGCTGAAAGGGGAGTTCCAGGACAGTTCTTATCTTTCTGAGTGCAATCACATTAAGAATAGTTCAGATCTTTCTCAGCACTCTCTGTCCAAATATTTTGTATGTACTGTAGCTTAGCAATGCCTCCCAGGAAATATTACTCTGTCAGTAGGCAAACAATTGCTTAGCTTGAAAGAAGTGTAATTATTTAAGGCATGCACAAATGTTTTTGGCTGCATGGTGCCGTAACATTATTAACTGTGGGGGAAAAGCTAGCTAACTCTTTTTTAGAAACTATATTACCATTGTCCTAAAATGCAAAATTGCTGTAAGTCCTATTCTGACCAGAATTCCACATTTGCTCCTGATAGTAGATTGGATTTCAGAGCAGGATTAAGTAAATAAGTCATATTAAAATGACAAAATGGGTAAATAGAATATAATGTGAAATGAAATGTAAATTGGATTTAGGCAAACACTTTTATACAGACCTCCCGTCAAACCCTATCAGACTGCTTCAAATTCCTACTGTGATTTCTGCTTGCAGTTCTATTACATGTTGCCACTCAAGGGCATTTGATGTTTTCTCTCTCTGGAAATTCATTTGCATTTAAATGATTTGAAATAATCATAAAAGCCAAGTGCTATGAAGTTTGAAATTAGTTACTGTCTATAAATTGCGATGCCATTAAAAGATGATTTTGAAGAGCTTTGCTGTCTCAAATGTATGCAGATTAAAATCTAACAAAGTACACCTTGTTACAAAACTGTAAAGAATGGTGTGACATGGACTTAAATTGATTTATTCTCCTACTAGTGCCTATAAACTTTACATACTTGGGTTTCTTCTGAAAGTGGAAAAAAACCCTTTCATTTGCCTACTGAATCTGAGCCAAATTCTGTTCTCAGATGGGGTTTCATTGGGTGTATCTGACACCAGTGCTTGGCCCTCAGAGTTTAATCTATATGGTCTATTAAATTTCTGGAAATGCTGTGTGAATAGTTGGGTCTCATAATTTTTTTATGGAGGGAATAAAGGAGTGGGATCAGGAACAATGGAGGCCATTTATAGCTGGCAGTATGCGTATGCGCATTTTTACCTGTATCTGTTCAGCCTTCCCCCTATCCCTTGAATTTCAATATTCTCCTGGTAGGTGTTTCTACAGGATCTTCTCTGTGAGGCAGCTGGTGCTCCTGGCATGTCACCCTGGAGCCAGCCTGGCCTTCTTGCCTATGGAAAGGTAAAACCTGGTTAGGAGCACAAATACATTTTGAAATACTAAAGCCCCTTTTGAAAAAGAGCGCTTTTCTCCATTCACCTCCAGGCGAGCTTAGGCAAAATAGAGCTGTCACCTCATAAACTCGTCTTCTACTTCACCTCCCCTAGCACTATTCCACTTTTAACCTATTCCTGCTCTCTGCCTGGGAGACCTTGTTGCAGTATACTACCTAATATAAATTCCTACTCTCTCTTTGTTTATACCATTGGGATATTATAACTTTATATCTTTGGATACCAACAGTACATTCCAAATATATTTTCCTATCCCCAAATAATTTTAAATGGACTTAACCACAAATATATGTACAACTATGTCTAGTTGTATAACTTGATCTTAAGATGTTTGTAACAAAGAAAGCAAAGTTACCTTGGTTTATAGGTCTCAGAACCCAGGGATGGAATTACCCCTTTATAAACATATTTATGTGTGGGTTTTTTATTATTTAAATGAAAGAATGAAGTATGTAGAATGTATCCTAAAGGGCAAAAAAAAAGGTTTTGGGTTTGTACTTCCAGTCTAGTGGTTTAAAAATTCCTGATATAATTTCTTTGAAGATAAAATTAGCTGTACAATTCTTACAGTCTCTAGTACAAGAAAAAGTCCTATATTTGTTTGTGTATGAGTCATAAAGCAAAACAGCTGTCTTGACCACCTCTTTAATAAGCAACTTTTTTTCTCTGAAATTGTCTCAGTGTTTAGTGCAAACTACCAGATAATCCTTCCTGATCAATCCTTAATGCAAATTCAGTTTATGCACACTAGCCTGGAGACAATACCTAGTTTCTCAAGTAGGGTTTATGGTTGCTGCAGGGTCAGATTAGTGATGGGGAGTGGGGGAAGTGAGACAGGAGTGAACTGATAAGTTTAATACATTATTGTTACTTTAGTATGCAGAAGCTTCTTATGTTAGAGTTCTGGTAGAGTCCTGGATGCCTTATTGGGAGGAAAATCCTTATAGAGTCACTGTGCAACTCAGGCTAAATAGCCCCAAACAAAGGATGAATCTCTTCAGTTCTGATCATTCCCTGGAAAATCAGTTGGAGGGCAATGGATTTTGCATAGAAAATAAGAGGTGGGATATTTGCCCTGGTCAGGTTTTCATGGCAAAAGTAATTTTGGCTTCTACATAGGTTTTGCTGACAACCCCCTTGCCTGAATTATTGATACAAGAGCAAGCATTCTTTCAGTCCCAGATGGTTTCATCTGAGCAAAACTACAGACTACCAGCATCTTTCTTTCATTGAAATGACCTGGCCACAGCCATTTACTTTAGTCACTTTCCACAGTCTGCTTCAGGAGCTTGGAACAGGACAATTTTGTCCATATCCATGAAGGGAGAACCCTGGAGCGGCAGCACTGAAAAACTGGGGATAGTCCCTGGATGTCTGAACAGTGCCTGAAAGTGTGAGAAAGTGCTGAGATACAGCAGTAATTTGGACAGGGATGAAGGATGCACCTATTCATTGTTGAACTGATCCAAGTGGTTACTCCAGGTGCCTACTTTTCCCTCATGAGAGAAAAATATGCTCTTGAGAACAGTGGATAGTCTTTTTTTCAGTGGAAAATCCTTTTTAGCACACTCTTTAGAAAAGTTGGAAAAGCTTTCGTTTGAGCACAGTCCTCCATCACAGCAGGGTTCACTTAAATGAATTAAAAGCTTATGAAAAGACCGTTTTTTTGGATGCCTCTTTTACATATGTCCTTTTAAGAAAGACATCCAATAAATGAGCTATGGTCATTGATTCTGTCCTGCTTTAAATCAATATTCACAGACCACTGAAGAAAGTTTTGCAAACCATGTGGCTTTGAGAACACATACTACTCAAAACAAGACCTGGCAAAACAGATAAAAAATTACTCATAACTGCAGATGAAATTGTGGCAGGAGATTTAACTGAAAAATATAACATTTTATGAACTGAGGGCAAAACAATATCTCCCAGAACATATTGCAATCCGATCTCTGCAGATGTTATTGAAATAATGCAGAGTTTGATAAAAATACGTAAATTATACTTTATTATTGTGGATTATAAAATATGTTCTGAAAGGGATGGCAAGCACAGCAGGCATTTTGCTTTATCTAGTTTGACAGCACTTCTTTGCCATTAAATGAGGAGGCATAACTTAATATGTGCAAAAGGCAGAGAAGGAAAGGGCCTAGATTGAAAACTTTCTAAAGATAGGACTATCTACTTGTGTACTTGCACAGTGCTTAGCACAGAGACCCTTGAGTGTTCAGCACTCTCCCTGGTACAGACACTAACATAAATAGCAGGGGAAACTTTCTTCTTTGTTCAAAAAGGATAATGTTTTCTTTATATATTCAAAGCCTCATGTTTTTGGACAGAGCTTAAGTGCCCTTTTGGTTTCATCTGACTTTTTTTTCCTAACCACTCCCTACAGGCATTTTTTTTTTAGCTCTGCTTTGACTTATGCTAAGGAGCATAAAGTTTTGCCTCCCCAAACCTGTGTTAGCTCAATATTGCAGTTCAGACCTGTCACTGCACAAGATAGGTTTGAGGGCCAGAACTGCAGCAATGAATTTAAAACAGTGGGAGGTAACCCCATCTCCTACTACTGCAATGACATTTTTAGTTTTAGGGTTTTTTCCCCTCAGGCAAGCATTTCTAAATGTTCTGGAGTAGAAAATAACAGATGGGATTTCTTTAAAAAGATACAAACCACAGCTTAGGGTTTCAATATTACTTTTTTTCTACCAGAAGGTAGGTAATTAATGATTCGATGTGCAGCCACCATACACTGGAATTTAAGCTGCTAGAAATCTCATTTGTAACCATAAGAATGCAAAGGGACACAAAAAACTTGATTTGTTTTTGCGGCTTTCCTGAGTTAAAATTAAACCTATTACCAAGAGCTGACAATGCAATATTGTTGCATTAAAGCCATGTTTATGCTTTTTCATGCAGAATGTTTCCTGTGAATAACGACCTATAGAATTTGTGGTATTTTTTGAAGGCAGAGGTTTAAGATTTTATTCTACTATTGTAATTTCTGTTTGTAGCCACAGATGCTGTGCCTATTGCCTGTATATTGTCTCTACTGCCTGCAGTTTGCTACCCTGCTCACTGCTGTTAATAGGGATATTAGACATTCACTAGACAATACAGTTCCTTTTAGTTATCCAGCAGGTGACTGAATTTTGTGAACATGCTGATTGTGTCTCAGATTTACAGATTTATCTTTCTATAACACAGCTCTCTTTGGACCCGGTGGGTTGCTCCTTGCACCTCTGTTCTTCTCATTCACTTTTCAAGTTCCCTATTACAAAGTTCCCAGCTCCCATTTAGTCAGCTGTAAATAGGAGGCAACTGCTCAAGATGAAAGCAGTGATGTAATTAATACATTGATTCAGATTTGTTTAATATAAACTGAAGAATAAATTTAAATAAAGGTGAAATTCTTGGTTTCCTCTCTGGAACTTGCTTAATGCAGCAGAGAAGTATACTGGGGTAAAGAGTTATCCCTTCGTTGCAGAGACAAGAGCCCCGTGCCTCTTTTTGCACTGCCTCCAAGGAACGAAATGGCCTCCAAGAGCATGGCACTAGTCAGAAAAGCAGTAATAGTTTAAGTCTAGAAAGCATTTAACAATATGCTTAACTTGAAGCCTTTTTTTTTTTTTTTCAGTCCCACCAGCCTCAAAAGGATTTAACAAGGCACTTAATGTCCTCTCTGAATGAGGATACTTTCCTGGAGCTGGCCTTAACAAGGGAACTCACTGCTTCCTTTTGCTGTGCAGTCTAATGCTCTGAGTTCTACCTCTTCAGCACCACCTCGGAGGATCTGACTCTGCCTTAGGCAGGAGAAGGAAAAAGGCAAAGGGTTAAGTAATCCATTGTCATCATACCTCTGCATACCATCCTGGTCATCCCATAGCTGGTGGTTTCTCTCATGCATCCACCCTTGGATCTTGCCCAGTAAACGATGTGGAAGGTCACCCTTGGAGTCCCAGCACGTGCCCCAGAGACTGACCACACACAACATGCCTCTGGAAAAATGAAATAAGTGCAGGGAGGGGTCACTCAAAAGGCAGTGCAGAATTGCTAACTGCTTTCTTGCGTGATTTTGGCCAGTGGTTTGTCCACTTCTAATTATGCTTTTACTGTCAATTTAAATGATAACACTAGCAATATTTTCACATGATCTTTGCTTAGGGGGAAAGTAAGCAGAAGAGTGAACACTGATTAAGGGAAATGAAAACAAATCTGTTTACTGATAATATATGTGGCAACACTGAGACAGGTAAATGGTACTTAGGGATTGCTCTCTGCTCATGTTTATGATCTTCAATATATTTGTGCATTCCTCATTTACTGCTCAGGCAAAGTTAGCATTTCCAAATTACAGATGTATCATGACAATTTTGGTCACAGCAAGGTTACAAATTCTGTCATTCAGCAGACCTACCATTCGGTACTTCTGAATGTGATTTTACTGGTCTCTGTTCTTGTTGGAGAATATACTAAAATTCAGATTAAAGGTAAATGCATTCTTTATGCACTGGATTTTTTCATAGCTTCTTCCTCAGAGAAGCTTTTCTTTTCCTCATTTCATCTTGAAAGGTCATTTTAGGAACTAAAAAGGCCTGTTGCCAACTTTTTAAATACTTATGATCTCCAATAAAATGCCATTTATTTTTAACATTGTACTTTTTAATGTGTCTTTAAAAAAGACACAAGTAGATGACTTTCTCCATGAATAATGTATCACTTCAGAAACTTTGAATGCTATGACATAAATTATCAACTACTTTCCTACTGTTTGCTGATAAAGTGGGGGTGTTTTTCACACACTTTGTAGTCAGATCATGTTTGGAGGAGGCTTCATTTTGTTGCTGTGTCTGAATGATGACATTTCATCATAGTTTATGCCACTTAATAGCATAAAATGTCAGGAGGAAATGATCATAACACTTCTGCAGGTGATAAGTATTCCTTGCCTCTGCCCTGTGAAGTAAACCATGGTGCACTCTGTAAAGTAAAAGCAGACACTGTAGCAAAAGTACTGGGATTAGGAACACAGGGTGTGCCTGGTTTAGCAGAAGAAACATGTAGAAGATACCTCTTAGAAAAGAGTTCTCGTCTTTTAAGGATTTCCAGGAATGGGCAATATTGATAAAAGTCAGAGAGAGCCCCCAAAGCTATGGGCAGGGTCTGGTGGAGCATGATGGTTGGACTTCAGGATTGATAGCTGAGTGACCAGAGCAGAACATCCATGGGCAGTGCAGAAGTGTTTCAATATCCTCAGCTGGCAGGGTCAACAGCAGTGGTGATGTATTTGAACTGGTAATTCACACATGAAGCAGGAAAACACTGAAACATTTGAAAAAGAGAATGAGAAGAAAAATGAAGTGCATAGCTGAGACTGTTTTGTGGCAGTAAAATATTCAACTGGCTTAATGTGCTTCAGGAAATAGTGATGTTTAGGATGAAGAGAAGAAGAAAATTAGTGGAAGTGGAGAAAACCAGATAGCATTTTTTCAGGCAAGAAGCATATTAAAGCAAATAAAGAACTGGAGGGGAAGAGTCTGCTGGGACCTGGGGCTTAGCAGAGAAGTGGTAAAGCAAATAGCAGAAGTTGGAGAGAATAAGAGAGATGGAAACTGAAAGGAGAAAATAGCCCCACAGCACATGGAAGCAAAATACTGGAGGAGACCCTGGGGGACACAAGTATGGATTTATGTCCTGCAATTATAATTAGTGAAAATGAGGGGATAAAATGAGATTTTGACTATTTAGGAGCACAGAACTATTTCCAAGTTTTAAAGTAAGTTTTATGTTGTCCTTGTCTGCTAATTGCTTTCTGAACTCCCTCATCTATTGCTTGTCTTTCCAGAAAGCACCTTGTCTGTGACACACCCTGGGATGAACTGCACTTGTCAGTGGAAGATACAGCAGGAAGAGAACTCCAGAGAAATTGCAAGATCCATTTGTAACAAACATAATAAATATCAATAAATTGCATGGTCAGGAATAGCACCTACGTAAACAGGATGTGGCAACTGGAATGAGCATATTAAACCATACTCATCAAATGATCAGCTTTGAAGCGGGACAAGAATATTTATATTTTGTAAAATGCTTTATGGCTGTCAGATCCCTGGAAGAAGGTTATGGTTTACACTGAAAATTCATGAAGGAGTTAGACATGCAGAAATGTGAACCATTGTCATAACTGGAAATCTAGAAATGCGTGAATCCTTTGGAAGGCTTTGGATGTTGCAAAACAGGCCCTATATTGGCCTTATAAAGCAACACTTGCAACATCTATATGCCTTTTGGTAAGGAAGACAATGGAAATGTGAGGAATTTGTGTCCTTGAGTCCATGCATCTTGGGAATGCTTATAAGAGCAAATATACATTAATTTAGGATGACTGTGTTTTAAAGGTGTCTTGCAACTTGTTCTTACCTTGGAAATCACCCAGTCAAATACATCAGGATTTTTTCAAATACCTAGTCATTGGATATTTTGCAAAAAAAATCTAACTTTGGAGAATGGACAGTCTTGGATAACTCAGAAAAGGTGCCTGAATATTTCCAATATTTTACCACATATAATTCATTGTAGACTAGCAGCATTAATGTCAAATCTAAGTAGTTGCACAATAATTGAGGATTCATAAAATGTTTCTGGGAATCACCATGTAATTACCATTGTCTCCAGTGGTGGTACAGGAAAATAATATGCAATATTTCAAGATATTTAATTAAGAAGTGTCAGTGAGTTACCTTGAAGATAACTTCTATCACCCCCATATGACAGGCCTGTGTATGACTAGATGATGGATGAGTCCCCTCAGTATGAAAGACAGATGAACTGAGGAACATCAACGTGATATGCAGAACTCATTATAATGAAGTATATATAATTGTTGTTTACTCTTTAAAGGTGACCTACAAATACAATGCTTTATGGCTACTTTTCTTGTCTTCTTTATAATGCAATAAAAAATTCTAAAAAGTTCTCCAACAGAAGCTGTACTTTTTTCTTTCCTTAGAAATTCTCGTCAATTTTGTTTTTTCTCCAAAGACCTCTGATCCATGAAGGAAGTAACAGGTTTATGGTATCAGATATCAAGGAAAAAAAAGATGTTTGTATGAGGGTAATTTCTTATGTGGTCTTCTTTGGATGTGGGAGCTGTTATGAATTCATGTGTGGTTCACTAACAATGTCAACAGCAAAACCCATCATCCCTGTCTAGGGAATTGTAGGAAAAAAACTTGTAGCCTTCACAATGAAAATGTGAGATCAGGGGAAAACAGAGAAGATAATTTAAAGAAAGATGGGTTTCCTAATGGTTATTTCTGTCAAAGGAATTAAGGAACTGCCACTTTTTATTTATGCTATTTAGCATAAACAATGGGCTTTGTGTTCCTTGCTTAAGTAACTGCTCTCTTACCCTCTGTGCATTACCTTACATTTTGACTACCTGCAGTATTTCTTGCTGTCACGACACAGCTGACTTGATCACAGCCTTTAGTTTTGGAATCCTTGCTTTTTACTCTGACTCTTGCTTACTAGCCCATTTTTCTTCTACTCTATCAGTGCCCTTCTCTGTGGACCCTAAGGTGATAATTACATTAGCTGTACTTCATCACAAGCTTGTTAGGGCTTGACAGTTGATTTTGGCTGACCATAATCAGCCTTGTCCCCACTTGTCATTGTCCCTTTGTGCAGTGGTTGAACATGACTCTTTCCACATTAGCAAGCAGTGTGCTCCATTAGGAGTGGATCTGCTGAGTGAAATAACCTGCAGTGACCTCTGTGATACGTGTGGTTTTGGGGACTTGGTGCTACTTACAGCCTGGTCCTGTAGGTTGAATGCTCGTTAGTGCCTGAAGCACATCTTTGGGTTTGTTTTCATCTGGAAGAGGTCAGTTCGTGTGCTCTGTGACAGGCGTCTTGTGGAAATCCCAGCACGTAAACGGGGAAATGGCTGGGAGATTTAAAAATGCATTTCTGACCATCAATGCTGATGAAGGTGCCTTTGCTGCTTGCTCATATACCTAGGGTAGTACTGCTTCAGCTGATATAAAGTGAGACCAGATTCCTGGGGCTTCCCTGTGTTCTGGGTTAAAAGGTAGGTGAAAATATTTTTGTGGTTTTTCTACACAAGAGAAGTAAATCTTCTCTTCCTCTGCTCATTTAGCAGAGGACAAAGACTCTTTTTTCTCAGTGTGTGCGTCTTGACAAAGTGTAATCTGGATTTATTCCCATGGAAGTAGCTCAGTGTGATATCCAGCTCAAAACCAGATCATCTCAAAATTAGAACAGGTGCATATTCTTGTCCCTTCTACCTCTTCAAGATGGCTGGGGCCCTTTTTTGCTTCCTTAGTCATAAATTTGGACTTGAGAAGGAGAATAATTGCATGCATCTACACTTTCTCTCTCTGCTTTTTTGCATGTCAAAATACTTGATCTGTATTGAAGTCCATGAGTCTCTCATCTTGGACTGTGTATATAATTAATTAAATTATAATAATAAAAAAAAAAATAATAAAAATGATTTCATTAAATTCTGTCAGTGAGTATAAATTTAAAATAGACAGCTAGTGGAGTTTGTTGAAAGACCCTAAACATTAAGTAAGAATATGTGTGGCTGAGACATCTGATGAGTAAAATTGTGATTGAAGAAATTCTCCATTTATTTGACATTTATTCTCCATTTGAATATTTATTTGAAGCAAGATTGAAAGCAAGGGCAGAGTCTACTTTTTGCAGTTGTTGCAACCACCAAAACTGGAAGAAGTGCAGGAAGTATCAGAGTTGGGAAGAATGGTTGTGGTGGGTTTTGCATTCATTGGTCACAGGTTGGGGTGAGAGTAGAGTTGTGTCCATTCTGATTCTTTCACTGAGAAACCGCTCATGAGAGGTCGTTGTTAATGCAGCATTTGGTTCAGTGGGGCCTTGGTTCATATCAGAGATCCCACAAAGGTGCTCAGGGCACAGTGCTGCTATGGGAGAAGGCTCTCACAAGTGTGGTATTTGCTAATTTGTCTGTGATTCTGAATGTGACCTTGTGCAAAACACATGCAAGCTGACTTTGAGTAAACTATTGTTTTATGAAAATGTGGCATCACTATTCTAAACTCTTTATTTATCTCTTTCTTTCCTATGTTTTTTTTTTCCTTTTCTTATTTGCAGGTCTTTTGTGGATTATCCATTATTTAATTTATATCATTCTGCATTTTTTCCCCAATGTTTCTTAAATAAAGCTCTTTTCTTTTTTCTGCATTATAGGTCAAGACTAGAAGCAACAATGATGCTTCTCTTTTTTCTAACACAAACTTATACTTGTGGAGACTCATAAAGAGATTTAATACCAATAAGCACGAGTAAAACTTGTTGACTGCACAGGAGATAAATTTGCAGACAGAGTGAAAACATAAACAATGTGTTATCATTGCTCCAAATCAAAAGAAGGTCAGCACTATGTGAAAAGTTTATAGGCAACGCACATCACAAAAGTACCTTGAGATGTTAACAGTTAACAGTTAACAGATCTTCAGCTTTAAAAAAATGGTCTTAACACCACTGATATTGCTGGAGATATGGCAATCCATACCAGACTGTCCTGGCCTTCTGATTTTTATTCTGCATTTTACACATAATTTTTGTCATCAATCTCCATTTATGTCAATGACAATGCATATTTCACACAGTCAGAAGTAGACAAAGAGATGCATTCATTGTTATAACTGATAAATTAGTGTCTTTGTTCAAACAACTTGCATTTACATTCACTGTTAGAGAAGGAAAAGCTTCTTAAAAATTTATAAGCTGACTATGCAGGTTATCCTAAATGTGCAGTCATACAGTGTTGACGCAGAGTTAAATTTAGGAGTGCTTTGTAAAACTAGTGGAAGGTAGAGCATTTGTTCAACATCACAGACTTGCAAATGGTTGAGCTAAATATACGGTGAGCATTCAGTCACAGGTCAGGCTCAAACAGTGTGCTCAGAGTGCTTTCTGTGCATCGATTGGTCTAATCTTGGAGATCATTTTGTGTTTTATTCAAAATTAGACAGTGCTGTGAGGAAAACATGGACCTATGGGATACAGAAAAAGACTGATACATAAAGCAAGCTTGATGCTCTGCTTCATTTTGTGTGCCTTATACAGCCACTTCAGGAAAGAGTACTCAGCTACCCAGGATCAAGTTCTCTCTGAGCTGCCAGTGAGATACCTCCAAAAGTTATACTGGGCATCCCCAGCCCATCTGACAGCAAAAGGATTTTAGTTTATCAATTATTTGTTCAGAAGCCTCCCCCAGTTCTTAGCAAACTGGGACCTGGGCTTTCAAGCCCAGGCATGTATTGTCTGAGTAAATGGGTAATTCATGTGTGTAAATGCACAGAGTGCTCACATAAATCAGTTGCTCTCATCCACGGGTGACCAGACAGCTGCCTAACTGGCCATGTTCCCATACAAATACCTTATTTAGAGACAAGAATTAGGCCTCCATGATATATGGATGTCATTGTATGCCCTTAAACTGATTAATGGGAAAATTATTTTTCACCCTTTATTTGTTTCACGTTCTCCCATCTCCCTCTAACCTGTCCCAGAACATAAAACACTCTGAAATGACCACCCAGTCTTTCAGATTATAAATTCCTCTGGGTAGGAGGATTTGCTTTATGTTTTCTCCTGTGAGCCTGGTGTACTCTCCTGTGCTAGGGAAGTGCTTGAGTGCATGCCTATAATTCTCAGCAGGAGCAGTGTCCAGGGGCCATGAGAGCACATGCCAGCCCACCACCTGTCTCCAGAGGTGCCGTGTAGCCAGCCTGCAGAAAACCAGCCGCTGGTGCTGGAGGTGTCCTGAGGAGCTTGGTCCTCAGAGGGTGTGCAGAGGTTGTGGTGGCACATGCTGACCTTGTGCTTACAACAAAGACAATATTTGAAGACTCTTCGTCACCCTTTGTAAAGGGTCCTTCTGTTACAGTGCACTGTTGGGTTAGAGGCCCATGCATTCTCGTTAATTGATTTCAGCTGGGAATAACATTTAGATCTAACCAATATTTTTTAAACATGACCAACTAATACCTGCCCATTTAGCACATCAAGTAACTTTAAAGTCATTGAAGACTGAGATGAGTCCAGCTTCAGATGTTACTGAAAATGAATGCTCAGTTCTGCCTGGGCACAGGATCTTTCTGGTATGTCATGAGAATGGCTGCAAAATCCTTTTTGAATTTCTTACTTAGCCAATGACTTGCTGGCATCTGAATCTGCACAATTTGTAATGAATAATTTAAACCATAGGAAGCAGAAAGTGTCACTGAATTAAAAGACAAAAAAAAATGCTTGAAAATGCTTTCATGATCCTTTTTCTTGCTTAAAATGTGAAGATCAAACAAGAAAAAAATGTAGTTTAGGATCACTGCACACTGTACAAGCAACCAGCAGAGTTGCAATGTTGAGTTCATTGGGTTTATCCACTTTATATGGCATCTCTTTGTAGTCAGTCAGGACAAAGCTGTAGACATTAACAAGAAAATATTAAACATTTATTTTGTGTGTTTTTACTTGTCTTCAGAAGATCATTCTGTAAACAATTTTTCTTGCCAGATAGATTTTATTCCACAATTGTGTACAAATTACCTGTTGCTCACCTATCAATCCTGCTTTTCTGTTTCCTTTTCTGCCAGTCTGAGAGGTGCAGAGATTCAAAGTCCAGAGCAATGTTGGAATATAATGTTGGAGTATTTTCTGGAGTTTATAATGTATGTCACTGCTCTGAGGCTAAGTTAGGAAAGTTCAAGATTTCTGCAGTAACCTTTGTTGTGAAGAAGATTGCCAGACTTGGGGTTTAGGTTACAAGTTAATGGGCAGTGGGGGGCAAAGGAAGAACAGTGTCTCTCTCCTCTCTGAAGCACCGCATCCTGGTGGTAGCAGATGGCTGGATGTTGGGATCAAAGAAATCATGTTCTCTTTAGCTGTGATAAATTGCAACACTCCTTGCTGACTTCCATGTTTATGATCATGGGTGAATTTGATATATTTCAATAGAAAAAAGTCCAGGAAAGTGTATTTTCTGTACAGTGATGAAGACAATTATAATTCTGGCTAAAATACGTGTGCTCAAGGCTGTAAACACAGTGAGCAAGTGCACTGACTGCTGGGCTAGATGTGGCTGTCATTGCTCTTAGCAGTGAGGTGTTCTTTTGCTGATGCTGTAGGTGAGTGAGTGAGGTTTGTGCAGCCCATCCCTTCATGAGGCAAGAGGTTATTCTCATCCAGGTGGAGAGAGCTTCCCTTGTGCCTTGTAGTAAAGGATAAGCAGCTGGGAACACTAACCACAAACCAGTGCTTTTTTGTTAGCTGGCTATTTGCAGTTATCCAGCTTTGTAAAACTAATTTATAGGTGTTTTGTAGGTCAATTTTTATGGCTTGCTTTGATGTATGATGGGGGACACTGCATAGGCTGAATGTTTACTCTCATATTTTCTTGGGGCAGCAGGTATTTAGTGGCTTAACTTTGCAAAAATATGTATTTAATCCCCCCCACAAAAAAAAAAAAAAAAAAAACCAAAAAAACAAAAAAAAAACCACTCAGTCGTAAATACCTCTGGATTTTTGAGTGCAGAATTTGAAACATGAAGTGACCGGAGTCCGTATTCCGCATGCAGATGTAGGAAGTAGGCAGGAGGCATTTCTTGAGCATGCCGTGTTCAGAGGGAGGTCATTTAGGCAAATGGCCATGACTCAGCTAGCACTGAATTAAACAGCTTCCAAAGAGCACTTACCCTCCAGAAACAGAGGGTAAACAGACCTAAGCCATAGCTGAAAATGTGTGTAACCAGCACTTATTTCACTCCACCACTACTAACCCAGGACCAGCAAAGACAATGACTGAGGGTGCACGTACAACAATAAAATTTCCTATTTCTTGACTTGGTGTTCTGCAACAGCTTTTCAATCTTTTTTCTTTTGTTCCCTAGGAATTTATTGTTTGAAAAATTCTCTGTGCAACTATGATTTCTTCTAGAGGATCATCAGGAAGACCTGTAAGCTGTTTCCTGACAGAAGATTGAGAGAGAAGAGAAAATGAGCTGTTAACAAGAATGCTGCCTGCCGTCTGAATTGTCCTAATTCAAGAAGGGACATAAAGCTTAGACAAAAATTTATGGTGCCTTAACCCTGGGAATGACTCAGTTGTTTAACAGCATGTTTGTGTTCACACAAGCATAGCATCTGGGCTGAACTAGAGCATCCACTGGAGCATTTCCATGGATGGATAAGGGCTTTTCATGAAGGACCGTCCAGGGGGATGGAGGGAGTTCTCTCTGATGGCAGCAGGGATGCACAGAGCTCTGCCCTGGCATGGATAAGGAGACAGCTCAAAACTTGCAAGTTCAGATCAGCAGGAGTAACAATGTGGGTGTTTCTGAGCAGGGTACCTGCTGCTGCCAGCCTGACCAGGAAGAACAGATGAACGCTTCTGCAGACAGCTGGGAAAAGTCTCATGTTTGCAAGCCCTGGTCTTCACAGGGGCCTCCAACCACCCTGATACCTGCTGGAAAAACAGAACAAAACACAAGTGATCTGGGAGGTTCCTGCAGCACAGGGATAGTGCTGCAGACTTCTGACATGGGTGGTAGAAGAGCCAACAAAGTGAGACACTCTGACAGACCTTATACTTACCAACAGGAAGGCTGTGGGCAGGCTTGGCTTCAGTGACCATGAGCTGTAGAATTCAGGGTCCTGAGAGGTGGGAGAAGTGCCAAAATTAGTGTCACAACTCTGAACTTTGGAACAGATTTTGTCTTTTTCAAAGACCTATTTGGAAGAATCCCATGGGACATGGGCTGAAATAGATGAGCAGTCCCTGAAAGCTGGCTGATTTTCAAGATCACCTCCTCCAAGCTCGAGAATGGTTCTGCCTGACAAGCAGGAAAGCAACCAAAAGTGGCAGAAGGGCTTCATGGATAAACAAGAAGAGCAAGGAAGCCTTTTCCCCAATGAAGGGGTGGGGCAGAGAATAATTAAACAAATTGTGCATGCACAAATCCTTGGGCCTGAAGGAATTTGAAGGAAACTCCCTACAGAAAGAGGATTCTGTGTTCTGAGCATCTCTTTTACCTTTTTGTGACATATGAATTTAGTTTTTTCCTTCTGAAAAGAAAAATCTTTTGAAAGCCGATTTACTTTTCTCAGCATAACCACTTTTCTAACGTTGCAAACACATTTCATAGCTGCAAGGTGGTAGTAAAACTGTTCAGAGCTCAGCTTGAAACAAATACACATCAGGGCAAGAAATAGAAATCATAATTGTAAACAATTGAATACATCAATTATTCTAAAGCCAAAGTAAATAGTTTATGAAATGTACATAGTTAACTACTATCTAATAAAACTGTTATCAAGAATAAACCACAAACAGAAAAAAGTGCAATAAATTAGTATCTCCTCAATAATAATTTGACTGGCCCTACATTTCAGCATTTCTTAGGGCCATATTGATATACTCATAAAATAAACATTATATTTACAAATTATGATTATTAAAAAAATAAAACCTGAAAGCTGTCCTGAAACTCTATTCTTTGTCATGTTTTGGGGTTCTTTTTTGTGCCAGAATCTGCTAATTAACTGTGGTGTTATATTTTTGTAAGAGATATCAATTTATCCAAGCTGCTGTTCCGTTTCAAAGATCTCAGAATAAGATTCTTCACCTATTCAGTTGAAAGCTCACTATCCCACAGAGCCATTCTTTAATCACTTCAATGCATGACTCCTTAGAGAGCAGAAAGTGTTCTTGACTTTATTAAGATATATTTGTTCTTCCAAACTGAAAACTAATCCAGACTCAGAGTTCATCTTGCTCAGTTCTATTAAAAAGGTTTTTAAATTTTTGTTTGTGATGTTAATAAGCCTTGAAAGTTTGAGTGTTGTTACTGGTGTATACTTTGATCAGTGGATTTGAAAAGGAGATCTTTGGCTATGGCTCTTATTTGCATTACATTCAGGCAGCCCTGAGTACAATGGAGACCAAACTCATTTGGAGGCCTCTAAATGCCAAGAGCAATACATAACAATTTTAGAAAAATGTTAATAAACACACAAGTTTTATTGAGATTTTTTTTTTTATTTCTGTCCCTCACTTGTTCTGTGATTTTTGACCTGAGGTCCTGAACAGGATTTTCTAAGAATTAGTGTGTCTTCCTCCAAAACATGTTTCTAAGTTGGGCTGGGTGACATAAATGTCCTCTTCCCAGCTGCAGATATATCTATCCAGTAACTTTTGCATTTCATGTACCAATAAGATACTTTTTCCCATGTGACAGAGCAGATCTGTGAGCAGCACAATAAAGGAGACAAGCAGATGAAGGTGCTGCAGGCTGGCCATAATCCTATCCTCCTCTCCTAACCTCTATTAGATGGTTTTGAATTTATTCTTTACTCCTGGATCTGCTGCAACAGTCTAGTGAAAATTAAAAAAAAAAAACAAAAACAAACAAAACTTGGTAAAAACAAAACCAAAAATGAAAAAACCTTTTAAATACACGTCTTCATGCCACTCTTTTATTTCACACAGCAGAGTGGTTCAAAATGTGGAGAAGCCTGGTTAGGAAGTGATCAGCCACTGGAAAGCAGCATTGGTGACTGCTTTCTTAAATTCAGGACAACAAAATGCAGAACAAGGCTGCTTTGAGCATGCATAGCCTGCCTCGCTTCTAGCTTTGTAGGATACAGAGCTCCTCAATAGATGTAGGAGCTGTAGAAGCTGCAGGAGCTGTAGCAGTTTGGAAGTTCAGTAGCAGTTATTCAAGCTAAAGATGTTCTCACCATTTTACTGACTTGGCTCTTAATTTATTTCCAAAACCTACAAATGTAGATTATATCTTGAGAAACTAGCAATCAGATTGGGTTCTGGTTTTGTTTTCTTGCAGACTGCAAAGAGCATTATTTTAACAGAGTTCTGTTTTACATTACATTACAATTTCATTAAAATACATTTTTTCTATCCTTCTGGTGCACTGCTTCTGATCAATGACACCCAAAAACTCACCTCACCCAAATGAAAGATTGATCTGATTCACATTTTCAGGAAAAGATATAATGAGTGATCGGTTGTGGCTTGAAAACTTGGATAGCGGGTTCCAAAATGAGCAGTATTTATGGCTGTTTTATAAGCACTTAAAAAATAGAACGGAAATACCGATACAGCCTTGACTACCAAAGAGATTTTATGATGTCTCCCTTTAAATTATAATGTCTTGAATTTAATGCATTTTAATGTTCCTAATTTTGAATTAGGAAGGAAAGGAACTCATGACATTTGCACTGTGTGACTCTGCTATGTGGAAACTCACAGCATCTCATAATGGCTTAGATGGCAATAATAAATAAACAAAATGGGCCTTAAGCTATTTTTTTTTCTCATTTGTATGCACAAAGATGATACCAAAGTTGCTTGTTTACTCTCTGCAGTGGTAAGAGAGTCCTTGTTTAAACTATGGTTCTTATAAAAGTGAGTTACCATTGTCTTTCTAATAGTTTTTATGATATGGTTGCAGTTCTGAATCCACAGCATCTCTTGTGTTTGCTGCTGAGATGCAGCGGAAAATTTGGATGCAAGTGGGTATTTACCTGTTCAGTAAAGAAACATAAAAAACCCACCCAATAGTTTAGGACATTCTGCATTGCACTTTTTTTTTCCGTATCATAAAAAGCCCCACTGCTGGAAGCACAGTAAACAGGGATTTCTGGGTGAGACTTATTCGTGGTGGAGGATGAAGAAGTTCTTCTATTTTGTGGGTTAGATGGCATTTTTTGTTGCTTAGTTGTTTATTAGGTTGCACGTCATCAATTGTAGGTTCAATGGTTTGATTGTTGTTCTTAATGAGATGTTCTAGTTATCATTTCTGGCTTTAGGGTAGTTTTGTATTTGAGTGAGGTGAAAGGTCAAAGGCCTTGTAGCTAAGGGAGTTAGGTTTCCTGTCTTTAATTGCTGCTAATGAATATTCAGCTGTTGAAATGGAGAGAAAAGTAAGAGAAATGGAAGGGACTAGCAACTGAGAGAGCCTGAAGAGCAGCAAGCTGCAGGACTGGGTCCAGTACTGATCCCTGGGGGACATCACTGGTGACTGGACATCAACTGGATGCGGCATCGTGTTCTTGGATGAGAAGATTCACTGCAGTTCTTGGATGAAAAAATTCAAGGCTATGTATAAAAATATAATTCAAATGAGTTTGAAACAGCTAGGAGAAAAATGGAGAAGGAACTGCAAGCAAGTCAGAACTTCTAGGTACATAGCGTACTGGACAGCCAAATACCCATTCAAGGGGTGTTTCACATAGAAACAAACACTTAAGGCCAAGGCACAAGTAGAACTTGGATAACTGAGTAGTCTTCTATCTAAGGAACAGACAAAATATTTTTTGTACTGAAGAGAAAAGATGAGCAACCAGGAAGAGAACATGGCAGGAAAGAAAACAAGAATAGAGGCTGGTTTCATAAGAAAGGAGGAAAAGAAAATGGAAATAACAAAGGATAAAGACTGCAGGAGAGAACAAGATGATAGTGTATTAAAATCAGAGAGCATGAACAAAGGGTGAAGAGAGCACAGAGGATCAGTATGAGGGAAGGTAAGTAGTGGAACACTTGCTCGGTGCTCAATAAAACAAAGTTTTCTTTGAGGATGACAGCTCCCTGAGATCGACAGCTACAGGCTGCAGCTCAGAAGAGGTGTACAAGGGAGTGGGGAAAATTGTGACTCACCTTCACATTGGGATATTACCAGGTAACCTTGGCATCAAGCAAGTGATGACTCAGGTGGTTTTTGGCCTTTGAAGGGGGTGAAGTTGCGAGAAGATAATGCAATTAGACAGAGAGCATAAGATCTTGGGATATTTGGTCATTGCAATATTGGATTGGACATTAGACATTTACAAAGAAGTTGGTGCAAAGGTAACTCTGAATCCAAGAGTCACAATTTCAAGAGGGAACCCAGCATACTAAAGGAGTGAGTGAACATAGTCAGCCCAGACTGAAAGAGGAACTTAAGAACTAAGCACAAACAACTCTGGGAATTTCTTTCTGTCATAAGAATGCAAACTGTCAGAAAGCTCTTTCTAAGCTAAAGTCAGTCCTTACAGATCAGAAAAAAAAAAGAATTTAAATAATCGGGGAACCTATATTTAGGAGAAAAACTAATGAGCAAATAAACCTGGCTTTTGCAAGGTAGTCATTACTGGTGTGAAAAGAATAGTGCTGGAAGTTCAACTAAGTTAGAGCTGGGAACGGATATTAAAATGAATAGAGGAAAAATGTTTGCTTAGCTGTAAGAAACTTAGGTCAAGGAACTTTTGTCTAAAATGATCCTCTTGGTTTGATCGAAAAATAGTATTCTTTTTCACAGGCAGAGCAAGTATTATTTAGTATGACACAATGGAAGCTGAGAAGGGTTATATGAACACTGTCTGCAAATACATCTGGGTGGAAAGGCACCACATAGGAATAAAAGGTCAGTCTGGATAATGAAGGAAAGTTTGTGACCATGAGAGCTTTGAGGCTGTGGAAAAGACTTCAAGTGGGAATAAAATGGAGCTAGAACACTTTATGGTTGAGATTATCAGAGTTATCTATCACAGCAGGAATTTTTGCTTGGTGATATGGGAGTTTCCTTCCACTGCAATGTTACTTCTAATTTGAGGGCTAGCATAGCAAGTCTTTCTGCCAAGGAGGGGAAAGACAATTGTGAAAAAATGTTAATGACAGAGATGAGAAGCATGACAGTGGTTTTGAGAGTCTGGGTGTATAATTATTATAGGCTTATTATTAGCCAAGATTTTTGGGTTCCATGTAGTTTTAAAACTCCCTTTATTAGTTACAATTCAGCTGTGACTTACAGCATAATATTTCTTTGGCTAGAAATGAAAATAGAAATGTTTCAAGAAAACAATGAGAATTTTTATTTCATGATATGAAAATACTTAGGATAAAAATAGACAAAGCAAAAATATTAAAATATAACCTCTTTTAACAGACTACCAAACCCTCATCCCCAAATTAAATTAAATCAATTACATTTCTCCTTTTCCTTGGCTGAAAGCTTTTCAGGAATCTCTTAGAAGAGCATTAGCCTCAGTCCCCTTTCTTGCTTCTTTTGTTCTTTCTGCATGTCAGTTTTTGTAGTGAAAGTTGTACAATGATTGGAGAACATATCATATTGTTTCAGCTGTGGGACTGATCAGTAAAGTTTACTTACTGAGGTTTTTAGCATAGAATAGACATATGTTCTGAAAATACATTTTTGGGGTCATCAAGCTATATGGGATATGAATGAAGGGGACTTTAACTAGACCTGTATGTGAAGCAGCAGATCTATTAGTGTTTGAAAAGAATATTTTTAAAGTCACTTGTCAATAAATAGGTGGATAAACTTGCAACCTGTTTTGCAAGAGAGAAGATGAAATGGACCTTGCCAAGATTCCTCAGCAGCCTTAGATAGCAGTCAGTTGTTCTCAGAAGGCTACATCAACATTTTGCTGCTATTTAGAGGCACCACTTCATACCCAAAGGGTAGGAAAATGTGGTTTGTAGTAGAACAGCTGCTAATAATAATGCAAGTGATGAGCTGAAATGAACAATGGATGTTAAGTTTTTAGTTTCTCTAGTCCCCTCTGGCTATGCTACCTATTACAAGCCTGCTTTGATTTCACACCAGAGTATATCATAATTCAATAGGAGCCATACCACTCAAACCAATATGAAATTCAAATCAGGAAATATGTTTGTGGGAACAAATGGGATAGGATGGAAGTCTTTTGTTCATGTGTTATAGTTTTCTTTATAACAAAGCTTTTGGATGATTTTATGTGTGTATAAAAAAATAATAATTAAAGAAAAGAATAGACAATCAGAGAAAACTGTCTTTCCAATTAGAAGAATCCTTTCTTTTATGTTTTATGACATTATAAGGCTTAAATTGAGGGATGCCAATGCCGAAACGAATGATTAAGAAATATGAGAGTGCATAGAAATGCAACCTTCATTTTGTACAATAATTCATTCAGTTAGGAAAAAAATTCCTATAACATTTCAATTGTATTGTGAGAAATGTCTTGTTACTGGAGGCAGAGTTTGTTAGATGCCAGAAATAAAGCATAACAGTCAAATCCAGCAACAGTGAGTGATGACGAGGTGCACTTTATTAACTTATTTGACCTATTTTTGACCTAGATTTGCCTAACAAGGCAAATCTAAATTTAGCTCAGTTGTCCGATCTGGATTGTATGAAGCAGGACTGAGGGATCACTGAAGGCTATTTTTTTCATAATGTATCCCCTAAATTTCATCTTTTGACTCTTATTCATTTTGTTCCTCCTGAAATATTTGCAGGTTTTTGGCAGCTAGGTAACTTGACTGGATGTATGTGGAGAATGGTCTGAATCTTTCAAAAGAAAATAGTGCTTCTTGCCCACAGCTCACAATAGCTTGAGAAACATCTTGTTTGGAGAACAGAGACCAATTCAGACTGCAGACAGATACACAGCTGCTTCCAGCTTAATTTTTGGAAATGCTTTTGTACCCTTCAGGTGATTTACTTTCTCAACCTGGATTGGAATCTTTAGATATATTTAGGCCACATATATATATATATATATATATATATATATATATATATATATATATATATGTAACCATCAGTGGTTGCAGCCGAGAGCAGCTGGCCAATATGTACTTTTATGTTTAATTCCTGTTTTTCAGTTCTATTCACGTTTTAAAATGCAATAAAAAGTTTTATTCTTACAGCGGTCTATATTATTGCCATTTAATTATTTTTAATCTTCCATCTCTAGGAAGGCATCATTTGCCTCATATTTTATTTGATACCCACCTGTAGACTTACTGTGCTGTGTCTAGACTTCCTGCTAAAATTGTACCAGAAAGAGGGAATGAGTTCCCTTCCTGGCCAATTATCCTCTGAATCTTATGCATCTCTACTTTGGCATCTGCTTCAGTGTGGAAAATAATTTGATAATTTTTTTTTTACTGTAATTTATGAGAAGATCAAAAAACATTTTTTCTCTGAGAAAAACCATTTTTTTTCTTCTTTTTCAACTTCCATGTGAATGTTTTTGTGTGTGGTATGTCCCCACTGGGATTAAATGTGTGTGTTGTCCCACAACAAAGTACCCTGCAGAAGTGATCACACAGTTTTGACTTAGCTCTGTAGATCCACCAGAAAAAGTGTTTATAAGAAGTATAAAATATGACTTTTCAGAATGCAGCAGAACCATAAACCTCTTCAAAAATATAGTTAGATATTTGGATTTAAAAGGAAGCCATATTTAATTTCTTTTTAAATCCATATCTTTTCTGCAAGCAAGTAAAAGTTTAATTATTGCAGGATAGTTTGAATTTTATGTTCTGTTTTTTTGTCTTGGCATGGGTATGTCTTTAATAGCTTCTTTTTGAGAATTCAAATCTAGAAATGTTTTTGTCTTGGGTGACAATCATTGAACAGGTGGCATCTACAAAGAGGAGTTATAAAGGGATTAGTCAAAGGTAGGGTACCACAAGCTCTTTTGAACACATGTGGGAGTGACATGCAAGAGGTTGGGACTGTTTGGCTTGATTAAATGCAGGTGTTGTGAACATGGAGCAGAAGAAAATACTTTACTAAGCTTAGAGGTTACTTAAAAATTTATGGGACTGTGAAAAATACCAGGTCTTTCCCAATTAAAAGAAAATCAACAACAAAAAAGGGATCCTATGGACTGTGAAATAGCAAGTAGCAGCACTATGAAAATTTTGTTTTACTTTGTTTGCTTCAAGGGACCTGGGAGTTGACTCAGCCTTACCACAGCCTCGGTCACACCCCAGCTGAAATCCAGGGTCTCTCCTGCTTGGTTTGCTGCTGCTGTTCTGGAGTGTCTGTGTCATCTCCAGACAACCTTCTTGGCCGAGGGCACCTTACCATCATGCTCTGAAGCTGAAAGGTGACTTCATAGTACCCATCACAGCAGTTGCCTGGAATGAAAATTCATTAGACAGAGGTTGTATAGCTTCAATTCTGGGTGGCCTTAGACAGTTTTTGTCACTTTTTCTAACCTTTCTGATACTCTTAGGAAAAAAATACACTGAGTTAGCAGAATGGTCTGCTGATGGGAGCAGGTCTGTGAGACATTTCTATTTTGCTGCTGGATTTCCTCCTGTGCCAAGTGCATAGTTTCCTCTGTTGTGTGTGTCTGCAGCACACTCATCTCAATGTGGCTTTAGTGGCTGCTGTTGTCACATGCTGGCCCTTTCCATAGTGCTGTGTTCCTCAGGTGTGATCTAGAAAGCATTTCTAAACTCCCAGAGGTTGTGACCCTGCTTGCTCCATGGGCAACATGGCATAGGTTATGAATCCAAACTGTGGAAGTCTGTTCTTCTCAGACTCCGGTCTCTGATTCTATCAACACACAAACTGATGCTGATTTTCCAGCATCAGGGAAGGGACACCACCTAAAAATATCAAAACCATTATATAATTTAGTAATTGTTTGGCCAAAGAGAGACTTCTAAATGTGATAAAAGTGCTGGTTACAGGTGGCAACAATGCTGCCTCTTAAAGCAATATTTTATTACCCCTGTCTCAGAATGAGAACATGGCCATATCAGTGCTCAGCTGGTCTCTCACAGCTTTTCTTTTCCACTCAGCAGAACTGATTTTGAGAACTCTGCAAGTGCTTCCCAGGCACAACTATAATGTGCAATGAAGTCTTGTATGAAGAAATTTGAAGAAAGGCTGCCCTGAGATGATAATTTAAGGCCAGAAATCTCAGATAATTGAAGGATCCAGGACCCACTGGGATCAGCTCTCTCAGTAGAATGGTATGTACTAAGAGTTTTATGATTCTCTAGTCTTTCTTAAAGCTATTTATGGAAGGATATCATAGATGATTTTTGGTGTCTGCACGAAGGGGACAATGCTAGGTTATATATTTGCCCTGTAATTGTTGAATTGCATGGAAATGACTTGCCTTTAAATTGTACATGGAGTAAAAATTGGCTGAAAAGAAGCATTGAACAACAACAAAATTGGCTGAAAAGAAGCATTGAACAACAACAAAACACTCCCATATACAAAAAAAAAAAGAGAAAAAAATTATAAAAACATCTTTTCATCACTCTTGCACGTATAATGAGGAACTAGCTACTCATTTTCAGCACTTGCCCAGTCTCTGTGTCTCACCTGGCAGAGTATGTTTTCAGGATATACATTTTCTAGGGAATTAGCAGTTATAAATATTGATACTACTATGTTAAACACATAGTAGCAGCAGTAACAGTCAAGAAAAATCTTGGCGATTTTCAACAAAGATTGAAGAGCTTCCACAGAATTTGTTCAAATCATGCTGCAAATACATGGCTCCCAGAGTAAATGGCACTTCATAGTACTTGGAAATTACATCTGGAAGTACTATTTTCTGTACAGCCTAGAAAATCTAGCCTCTCAGCTCCTCTGGCTCTCCAGCCTCCAGAATTGCTGCTTGAATGGATATATTGTGCAAAATCAGATTGATTTGGCATACAACAGGGTGCTCTCATCTCGTTGCACAGAAAGCCAAATGCTTCATTAAATATTTTGCCAGTTCTACTTTTTAGAAACAGCACTTAACTGCACAGTTACTACAGCCATTACAATCCATCCAAGTGCTGCAATAAATTGCCTGTCGCCCAAATGGGAAAGTTTATATAATAGAACAAAATACAAGCTTTTATGCTACTAGCCATTGAAAAAAAATATATACATTTACAGAGTTTGGACATTAGATAAAAACTGTTACAGACAGGACTGAAGATAGAAAGTAGTATTAATAGTCCCTGTCTTTCTCAAAAAGGGAGTTTTTAATTTCTGATTTTAAAATTAATACTGTTACTTTTGATTCTGAGTAACTTGGTGAAAATGAAAGGACCCAATTTCTTTTTCTACAGTTAACTGTCCTAGGAAGAAGACATTACTGTATAGTATGAACTCAGGTAGATGCCCAAAGTCTCACTTCTGCTGATGCTGTATTTTACCCATACTTCTCACCCCAGTGCTCCTTACATGGACCTGATTCTGCAGATGCAGTGTGGAAAAGGGCCCAGAAGTTAGTCACAGACACCAATGTTTTCTTATTGCAGACAGGTATGTCTGCTGTCCGAACCTGAAAACCATCACATTCTAACTTACATAATGGAAGCAATGAGGCTGAACCAGGTTTTTTTGTTGTAGAGAACTTCCACAGCAGGCAGGTAACTAGTTGGAGTTTTACAGGTGAAGGCAATGCATTCAGAAAAGCCATGTGTGCTCACAGAGTCCAAGTACAGCCTCCTCGTGGTGAGGCTCTTACCGGTGGTGATGATACAAAAGAGCTCTTTTTCAGATGGGTACTGCAGCTTTCAGGTGGCAAAGCCTGCACCTCTGGGTCAGAGTCTTCAGTCAAGAAAAACACTCACCTGCCTTCTGGCCAAGCAGGCAGTTTCTAAAGCCAACAAGGCTACTGCTGCTGTTTACTGGTGATAAAGAAAAAGCTGGGATGCTACCCTTAGATGCAGACAGCAGGAAAAGTGATATCTGTGGGCGGGATAACTCTGACCTCTGAAATTCCAAGACTGGTGATAAATAAAATTTAACAACTTTCTTCAAATATAAATAGATTTTTAAAATATGCATACATCTATACAAAGACAAATAAATACATTCAGAACTTCTGTCATGGAAAAAAATTCTTTTGACTCAAATACGTTAGTCATTGTTTGTAGATTTTTTGTTGTTGAAGTGTCTGACAGGACTTACTGGTGTTTGCCCAGGATAGTCTGGGTAGGTCATTGTAAGTCTTGCAAAGAAAGGCTAGGCACAGTACCCTTTAATTTTCATGGACAAGTTTGATTGAATCACTGGGGAAGCCATGAGTGATCTTATTCATAACCAGGGACTTTCAACATATTATGCTCTTCATATATATTATGAACGTGTGTGGCCCTCTAATTACCATCCAATCATCAGAGCATCAAAGTGTCTTACTTTGTTTACAGTCCTGAAAAACCAGAGTCAGGTTTTATGAGCCTGACAATATATTCTTTTTTTTTTGTTTATATTATGTGATTTCTTTTTAATCATATGAGAAGAAACTTTCTACATAATCATTGCAATAAACCTTTTGTGAGACTTTTAGAAAATTATTTTGTACTTGCACTGCTGAAAATGGATGCTGAGTCCTATTTATATGTTCAAAAATAAGTCGTTAAATCTTTTAAAATACAGAGGGCTTGGAGGACCTCCCTGTAGGTGCCCCTGTTTATATTGCCAAAGTTTAGCTGGTGGTTGCAAAAACCCAGCAGCCAACTTACTAATGAGCTTGTTTTGACAGGACTGCATAGCTCATTGCTTATTAATGCAGTGTTGCTGGCTGGATCATGCCACACTTTCTGGAACTGTAAAAGTGATTCAAGAGACTGTATCAAAACTGAGCTGCAAACATAATTTGGAACCAGACTCACTGGATTCACAATCCAGTTCAAATAATCAGGACTGCAATGACATTTTCCCATGCACTGCTACTCTTTTCAGCTCAAAACTTTGAGAGTCTTCAGTATTCTGGACAAATTTATCCTGGGGATAACTCAAATGAAGTGAGTGAAGTCACACCAGGGATTCATTTGGCTCATTGCTAACATCTTGTCTCCTACCAGCATAGTCCCTGTCCTCTCTGCATTGCTCAGCTGACACACTCTGGGGTGTGATGAAGACAGAAATGGTCAGTTCAGCTTTCAGCCTCCTCTATCTTTTTCATGGCAATTTTTTTTTAATTTTATTTTTAAAATAAGAGGAGTATAATTGCTATGGGCTGAAAGTAGTTTAGAAACCAAACAATATCAAAGTCATAACAGAGGGAATTGCAGTGATCAGTGGGGAGATACCGTCCTCAAATTTATTCCTTCTCTTGTGCTAGGTAGTTGAAATTTTGCAGTGTAATTCACTTTGTTAATGTGTTTAGGGATTCATGAGGCCTTCATGATCCTGTTGACTTGCCATAAAACATACTATGGGCTTTTCCATATGCAGTTTTTCTGGAAGAATCCTTTTCCTTGCTCAATTTCTAACTGAAATGTGTAAAGATTGATTGACATCAATCATCATCTGTGACATCAACAATCTTTGACAAGCTTGAAGAATTGATCCATTTGGCCTGAGAATTAATCTGGCATTGAAATCTCAACACTGTCTACTTGAGGATGACCTCAGGGCATGTTTTGCAAAGAATCTTTATTAATTTAGATTTAGAAATGTCCAGAATAAATACAGTAGCTCTGTTTTATTATTCCATTTACACAATACATAAAGGGAAACAATGGACATTGGAAATATCTGAAACATTTCCTTTTTTTTTTAATAAAAGTATTTATGACACTGTGATTACATTACATACATGCACGTGCATGTGTAGATCCACATAGACATGTGGACACTTGTGGACATATGCACACAGAGAAGTATGCACATCTTTCTCCCTGAGGAGGCATTTGTATCTCATTGATTATACAACACTGCCCTTAAAAATCATGGAGAATAGGTCAAACAAAATTATCACTGAAAATCCATTAAAAAAATCTCAAGAGTATAAGAGTGAAGTTACATTTCCAGTTTATGGAGGAGATAAGAAAATGCCAACATTACACAAAACTTTGCCAGTATGTCTCTGCCAAGAAAACATAAATCTAGAGCCACAGTGTACTATGTCAGATCAAATCTCTGGGGATCAAGGCTTGAAAAACAAAAAAACCCAACTATATACTCATGCAGTTCTTGCTGACTGATTGTATCACCTCCAGGACTGACAGAGGATCATCGCAGTGGATGAGCAGCACACTCACCTTCTGGTGACCTCTTCAGCCCAAGAGCTCCAGAACACCTTGTTTGTGTTGCTCTGATACACAATTCTGAAGGTTTCTAAGAAACTTATTTATCAACAAGTCTACGTGTCTCTCTTACTATACATACAAGGACAGTATGGACTTGCCTAATCTCTTCTGTGAGATTAAAATATTGTCTTTTTATTTTTAGCGCTCCCATAGATGTCACTGCAGTTACTTGGATATACCTGAAATCCAAACTTTGTCTTAAGTTCATAAAAGTTAATAGTATTAGTTGAATACTGTACTTAGAAGATCTCCTACACTTAGCAGGAACAGTAGTATTTAATAACTTTTGATTTCAACTCTGATATATGTTCATGGGGTTAGAATAAGCCTTTTTCTTTTCCATACTAAAAGAACCTGCACTGACTGGTTTTGCTGCAAATATTTCATATTATTTATAATAAAACCTCTTTTCTCTTCTGTGAAAATGAATCCAAGGGACAACTTCTCTTTTCTTTTAAAAGCATTTAAAATGGTTTCAAATTTACTATCTGTATGCATTGATTAAATGGAATAATCTTCAATAAGAATAGGAATACATCTAAATAGTACCTTTTTATTTGTGCTGCTAGGTATTCAGCTATTCATGTCCCTGTAACCTTTCAGCTCTCATTGCTGGAATCAAAAACATGAGACCGTGGTACGTTTTCTTTGGCTTCATGATAAGACATAATTGTTTTTGTTTCAGTCCATGTTGCTTTCACTGTCATGGAATTTGGCTTCAAAAATTAGCTTTGAAAAATGTAACATCTCAAATTGAAGAAAGCTGACTTAAAGAAAAATGTACATTATTCCACCTATTATTAAGATATATCTTTTGATATATTATATACTTATATGGTATCCTAAATACTGAAAACTCTTCAGTCTTAGTTGAGTTAAACAGAAAACACCTTTTGACTCTTAATGAAATGTCTGATAAATATTAATTTCTCTGTTTTTGTTGAAAAGCTGAAAATTGCCCACATTTCCTACAATTTCTTGCCCTGCAAATGTTTGATTCTGGGCCAATGAGATAATTATATGATCTTTCACTCTCCTCTGAAACAAAAAGTGTTCACATAAAACAAGGCTATTATTAAGTGCACTGTGACTTACAAGATACTTCAATGTACACTAAACATTCCATGTTAAATCTTACTAAGACGGGGAAGCAAGCTGCCATGCTGATAATGTTGTGATCCTTTCTAATCACCTGTGCTGGGATTAACTCATGTGAATTTTATCACCTTTAAGGCAGAAGTCTTGTTTTAGCTGATCATTTCAGCTTCTGCTATTCTAAGTGCAGTGAGATGAGCCTGGTCCCTGTAGTGACACCAAAGGGCTGGAAAGGATTTAAAGAGTACTGAGAAGAGATGTTACAGAGAAAGGTAGAGGGAATCAACAGCCAAGGAGAGTGGGATAACCCAAAGGGGAGGAAAGGAGAAAAGGCAGAGTTCCTGTTCAGCAAGGGAAAGGAACATTGAGGGCACACTTCATTAAATACTTACATACTGTAAACAATAAATAAATGTAGGATGAGAAGAGACTCTCAAGGACAGCTGTAGCTGGCTTGTTGCTTAGGAGATTTAGAAGAGCAAGCCATCTGGGAGAAAAGCCCAGACAGCTCAGAGGTGGGGTTAACTTTCTTTACTAGTCTGTGTTTCTCCATGTAAAGACTAACAAAATTGAAATTATCACTAATAGAAAGGCATTTATAAGACTTTCTCTTTCTGTGAAAGATGAATTTCTAGCTCATGAGAAGTCCTCTCCTCTTCAGGAGACCCACCATGATGGTGTGCTCCAAAGTGGGGTTTCCTTTTAGTTTCTTCTAATTATTCATTTCCTCCATAATGTGGATGTTCCAAAGGTTTTTATAAGTGTTATTGCCTTTCGATAAACAGCCAATGCATCTGTTGATATGGAGGTTGCTTTTTCAGAGATCTACATCCATTTGAATACACAGTTTTGCTAAGAAAAAGGATACAATTAGGAAGAAATTCCTTACCTTGCTTTTTCAGAGATCTACATCCATTTGAATACACAGTTTTGCTAAGAAAAAGGATACAATTAGGAAGAAATTCCTTACCTTGAGGGTGTTGTAACAGTTTGCCCAGAGAAGTTATGGATGCCCCAGCCTTGGACGTGTTCAAGGCCAGGCTGGATGGGGCTTTGAACAAGTCTAGTGGAAGGTGTCCTCTCCCATTTCAGAGGGGTTGGAATAAGATGATCTTTAAAGTTCTTTCCAACCAAAACCATTCTAGGACTCTATGAAAATTAACACTGGTTGATTAGGCAGCTGGATTTGGAAGATGGTTTCAAGGGTGCATTTAATAAACACTCATCATATTTGCTTTGAATGTGTTTAGATTTATACCATATAATGGCCATCTTTGCTAAAATGTTAGGAAATGTATTTATGTATCTTCAGTACCCTATAGCATACAGATGTTTGAAGAAAATACCAACAGTAAGAATAACAAAAGCAGTTTCCAGGACTTCAAAGTAATAAGACTCCATTAAATCCTCTTGTAGTATATGGTTCTTCATCAAATATTTCTGCAGTTGGGATGTTTTGGGGCAGATGCACACTATGAAAACAGGGAGCCTGTTGATACAGATGCCATCAGATCTCAATTGCTTGGCTGAGAGAGTCAGAGGCATCTGTTTAATTATCTGTGTAAGTATGGAAACCTATGAATAGAGCAAACCTGTTCAGAAATGGCCACTACTGGCAAACTGATAAATGCTGCAGTAATTTTTAGAATTAACAAACAGGAACAGAGCAGTAGCTTAGAATGGAATTAATTATGATTAACTGTAGAACCTCAAATTCCTTCTAATCTTCAGAAATTAAAAAAAAAAAAAAAACCAAAAAAAAAACAAGGAAGGATAAGACATCTGATTTCTTTAACACAAAACCCCCTCAGAATTATACATGGCTGTTAATCATAGTTTGATGAATTCTCATTTATATTTTACGAGTAAATGAAATATCTTTAACAAAAGGCTTAAAGAATTTCATGAAAGTGTGCTTTTCCAGATGTACAATATTGTTGGTTTGCTTTTATATGGCCATCATGAGTTTCAAAGTAAATTTAACCTTAATTATGTTGAAAGTCTCTGTAGATTTTTTAAGTAGCTGCAAATCTTCAGTGCTGAATATGGAGTTACAAATTTCCTATTAGAGAAACATATTGGTAATTTGTTAAACAAGTCACACCTGATTGCCAGTTACACCTCATTGGTATGCTGTTAAGACAAGCCCCTTCACATTTAGTTAGGTATTGTTTCAAACAACTTGCCAGCCAAGATTTTTCCTTGGATCTTGGAAAGCAATATTTTATACATACTCAAAAACAATAACATTTAAATGACAGCTATTTTCACCTTGGGATTTTGACAAAGACTCTTAATTGTTATTCTGAGGCAAAAATCTTCATTAACAGGGAGTTTGGGTTATGAATATTTATCAATTACCTAAGGAGAGAATCCTTGAGAGGAAATGTTATTTTCTAAATAACTCAGCCCATGAAAATTAGTCTGGGAATTCCTAAGTTTACATTTAAAATACATATGAAATTTCTACAGCTCTTGAAACCTGAACTGCTTCAAATCCTGCTTAACCACTGCTTTGCCACTGTCCTTGTACCCAAACACCTGCCACACTTGGTCTTCACCATCCGGGCTTTTTTCTCTGAACACATGGAAACCTGGTATTTTGAATACAAAGATTATTCAAAGAGTCATGGTTGGGTTTGGATGCAGCTAAAACAGGGTCACTCACATGGGTTCTTAGACTTAGTTCCCTCTTTTGACTTTAAAAAACCACTTCTTATTGGTGTTTCTTCCTTCTTTGTTTGTTTTTTTTTCCCTATAAATAAATGATAGCTGAATAAAGGAAACACCCTAGTTGAATAGAGTGACAAGGTTTATGAAAATCAGAAAGCAATGGATGAACTAAACAGAAGGAAGAAAAGGATAATATTTTCTCCATTTGTTTAACTTACCTCATCACATCATGATCAAAAGCAATGGATACTGATGAGGTATAATTTCTTTTTTAAAAAAAGCCAACACATATTCAGAGAATGAAACAAGTTCATTTGAGGATGCCAGATTCTTTGCATGTTACCCAGTAGATGAATGCAGCACTGATTGAATCACACAATTTTCAAACAAGATATTATTATTTCATTATTTTACACTGGTTTTTTGTTTGCACTGTACTATTTAAATATTGAAACATGGCACAAGACTTTAACAATCCTGAGCCAACCCACATTCTAAATACATGAAATGGGTAAAATTGTCATTTAATGAGAACAGAAAAAAGTTGACAAGTATTTATAGAATTGTTGAAATGCCTCATCTAGAGCTGCAGTCCAATGATGCTTGTAGCTTATCATTGGGCATTGTGCTTTGGAAAAAATATCATGGGAATTTCTCTATTCTGCTGTCCAGTTATAGTGAAAACTCTTATATCAGGGTAAGAATAGGACAACAAGTAACAGCAATGGGATTTGCTGTTGCCTGCATGTTGCACATCTGACTTTGCTGGCTAAACCACAGGTACTACATGCCCTGGCTTAAAGCCCTGGTTCAGATCAGATCACTATTAAAACTTATGTCCATGATAAAACACAACTTTCTGTAGTTGCAATGGAAAACTTGGACAGATAAATGTAATTGCAAGCAGGTGCATGCTGGAGTCTGCAGGCCTGAAACAGCCCTGAGAGGTGCATACAAAGCTGGAGTGCTAACTCAGGACTCAATGTTTCGTGAAGTGCAGCACCAGCCCAGCAGAAACAGGAAGTGAATAACACAGGCGGCTTACACTAACCTAGGTTGCTTAATTTATGCATAGGAAGTCTCCCATATATTGCCTGCAGGAAGGACAAGATGGCAAGAGCTGCTCCCAGGGCTGGGAGGAGGCAAAGTGCACTTTTCACCTCTTGAAATGGAAGTAGACCTGCAGCGTGGCAGGACTTGTGGATTGCCTTGGCTGCTCAGTAGGAACAATATGTGTTGGCAATAAACTGCTACACACACTAAGTACTGCTGGTTTTCTAGGTAGAGAATTGTAGAACTATCTATTCTCCTCACCAAATGTGGAAAAGTCATATGTTCTCCACTGATTTTTACATTTTTATCCTAATACCCCAAAATCCTGATGATGGATGTCAGTCATTGTGCGAGTACATCTGTTTTACTGTGTGTCTAAATTTTAAGGCTGGCTTTCAGAAATTAAACTATCTAAAGTAAATATGTAACACTTTATTCAGACTGATGAATATTTTGGGACTGTACCATTTACCAGTGGTGAAAATGCATTTTCTGTGTGATTGATGGGTTATTTCAACACAACTGAATCAATGCATCTGGCTGATGCTTTATTCCCAGTCATAGCTTCCCTTTGGCATTTGTCATCTTAGTTGAGCAGGAAAATCCTTAGTAACTGACTGTTAGGGTTATATCTTGTAGTGTGAAGAAACAGAGATTTCATTTTACCTTTCTGTTTGAAAAAGCCAAGACTGACTTACTATACAAGGGGGAAAACTGTTAGCTCTTGGAATCCATCCTTTAGTTACCCTTTGCAAAAAGCATTGTCTGTCATGGCCATAGAACTACTGATGACACTAAAACTGTCAACAAATTTGGTCCAGGGGTCCTGTTTGTGGTGGAAAAGGTGCTCCTCCATCATCATTAAAAGTCTACTCCATTTTTCATGAGGGAACTTTGAAAACAGTGTGCTAGCATCATATTTAGCTGTATGTAAATAGAGCAAGTTGTAATCAAAAACTGAACAGATTGTTTCCACTTTGGCGTTTCACTAATTCCTTTTACAATTCATGAGAATAAAAGTGAGGAGTAGATTTTAGGGTTGAACCACTTTGTGAAGTTTTCCTTCAGAAATGTTACAGGTTATTAAGAACCAAAAGGTGCCTTCATACTCCCTGGAATGAATTAGTTCTTGCCTTACAAAGATAAGACAGGTGGCATTTGATGTTTCTGTGCCATCTATTGTTCTGGCAGCTGGATGGCAACTGCAGCAGCCATGCTGTCCTTCCAGCCCCTCTGCTGTGTTATCCTCCAACTCCTGCCCTGCTGTTGTTTTCCCCAGTCTAACATTTAAGTAATTCACATTGGAAGTATCTGACTGTTCTTTCTCTATTGAAATACAACCACTGGTACATAACAGCAGGAAAGCAGTCCGGCAGCAATGTTTTTTTTTTTTTTTTATTATTTTTATTTTTTGCATTTAAAATATTTTGCTTCCAGCAGCACAGCCTTTGGAGGAACAAAAGAGATACTAAGCAGAGATGAACTGGATGGGGAGGGAATTGAATGGGTTGAAAGATAAATGACAATATGCTCAAGGGTTATGAGAGCCATCTAGCGATAAATACACTAGGAGTGAAAAAGGTCACTCTGAATAAGTGAGTGCAAAAAGTAATCAAGCATTAGAAAGAAGGACATGCCATGTGTAAAGAATGAGGTTCTGGAGTTAAGAGTATAAATACTGATAAGGAAAAGAAAGTGGGAGAATGAAAGCAGATTGCCCAAGAGCTTTCAAAAAAGTTGCACAATAAAATTGGGTTCATGAACACCAGGACAAAGAGATACTGAAAAAAGGCAAGGATTTCCACAAGGGAAGCAGATGCCTGGGTCCAGACAAGGAGCAGCCAGGCAGGTCAGAGCTGGAGTGCAGAGGCAGGCGAGTGGGCATGGCACCACCTTTCTTGGGAAGCTTTTGTGCCCAAAGGCAGCTCCCACAGCTTTGGGGCTGCTCTAAAAGACAAGAGCAATGGCTGCAATGGGGCTGAGGCCAGGGGCACTGCACAGATGTGTCCTTGGCAGCCCTTTGTTTGCTATACTGCACCGCCATCAGGAAAGGCAGAAGCTGTGTGCCTGCAGGAATTGCTTCAGGCTGGTCGTGCTTGTTCTGCAGTCAGATTCTGCACAAAGCTTCTGTCTGGCATTCAGGGAAGATCTACCCTGACATGCAGCAATGATATCTTACTGGGAATGTTTTTTACTGCTATGAGACTGAATCATATGCAGAGCGTAGTCATTTCAACACCCACCTGGTTCAGTTTAACACAAGACCTATTTCTATAAATTTTACAAGTCTTCCATATGGCATATACAGAAGATTAATTTTGGACCCCTACTGCATGTTTACATCTTGATTCTGGGCACTTTAATACGTAGTTAAAGATGGAAAAAATCTCAGGAAAAAAATCCCTGTATTTCCTGCCAGCTTGTCTAACTAGTTCTTATCAGCCTGTCTCCTGAGCTATGAGAGTGTGGGCTTTAGGCTTTTCATCTCTGCATGCCATGGACAGCCCACAGGGTAAGGACACAGAAATGGCAGCTGTAATGCCAATGTTAAGCCAAACAAGATCAATGCATCAGAAACCTGATCTCACCTGAGGGAGGGGATGCTATCCAGAGGGACTTGGACAAGCTTGAGAAAAAGGCTTGTGTCAGCCTCATGAGGTTCACAAAGCCAAGTACAGGGTGCTGCACCTGGACTGGGGCAACCACCATTATTAATACAGACTGAGGGACGAACAGATTGAGAGAAGCCCTGCTAAAAAGGACTTGGGGGTGCTCATGGATGGATGGAGAGATGGATGAAAAGCTGCACATGAGCTGATAATGTGCAGCTCAGAAGGACAACCACATCCTTGCCTGCATCAAAAGCAGTGTGGCCAATAGGTAAAGGGAGGTGTTTTTTGCCCCTCTGCTCTCATGGGATGAGCTGGAGTTATGAACTCAGCTCTGGGGCCCTCAACACACAAAACAATCATTTTGAGAGGAGGGCCAAACAAATGATCAGAGGGATGGAGCACCTCTTGTGTAAGGACAGTATAAGAGAGTAGGGGTGGTTCAGCCTGGATAAGGGAAGGATCCTGGGAGACCTTACTCTGGCCTTTCAATGTTTAAAGGGGGACCCTCATAAGAAAGATGGAAACAGATATTTTAGCAGGGTCTTTGTGACAGGACAAGTTGTAATGGTTTCTAGCTAAAATAGAGTAGATTATGACTAGGTATAAGAAAGAAATGTTTTATGATGAGAGTGGCAAAACACTGAACAGAGAGGTGGTAGATGCCCCATTGCTGGAAATATTTAAGATCAGGTAGGATGTGGTGCTGGTTGAAGATGTCTCTGATCATTGTATGGGGAATTGGACTAGATAACCTTTAAAGATCCCTTCCAACATAAACTATTCTACACTTCTGGGAATATATTAAACCTGATTTGTCTGACCATTCAGATAGACCTGAATGGCATATAGATCCTGATAATCAAGTTCTCCTGCTCTCTTCTTCTTCCTTATAGGAGGATTGAAGGTAATAGTATTGGACATTTAAGAAACTCAACTAATGCCTGATGAATTATATAAGAAAAGAGTGATGGAAAACATATTGGTGTGCAAAACCCCCCCAAATCCTGAGTGAAAGTTGTGATTGGGTAGGAATATGGGGAATTCTGCATAAGATAATTTCATTTTGGCATTTTGGGGGCTGAGTAGTTCCTGAGCCACTTGAAAGGTCTATCATGGAGTTCTATAGTGGTTCCAAACTTGTAGGAGTCCTTGGCTTCCATTGCTTACTCCGATGTTGCTCAGGTGAAACTCTCCATGGCTTCACCAGAAGAGAACTGAAACCTGCATCACCAGTTCTGGAACACTCCTGGGGATACGAGTGAGGGACATGGGCTACAAGGATTGGGATTTTAGCAAGGCTACAAGCATTGGGATTAGCATTTTAGCACCAGTAGAGAATTTTAATTGCTTGCCACAAGGAAGGGAGAAGACCTACAGTGAAGTGTTGCTTTTGCCTTTTTCCTCCAGAAATGTCTTCTTTTTCTCTTTGCTAGTGAGAAAAGACAAACTTTGTTTGCTTGTTTGTAAGACTCTTCCCATCTGCTTTTTTCCAGAGTTATTGAGCTGCGGTTTTAATGTGAGACAATCACTGAAATGACATTTAAATTGAGATATTCCTTGCTTATTTCAAAGGAAAGCTAAGCATAAAGAAGGAACAATCCAATACAAAATTTCTTTCATGATTGATCTCTACTTGTAAGAAGATTTTCTGCATTTCTCCCTTAAGGAAAAAAACAAACATTTGTATACTCTTAAGTGAGATCAAGGCCTGCTTTGAAAAGATTAACATATAACTGTACTGGGAATAGCCAACAAGAAACACAGTAAAGAAAACTTCATAGCAATGTGTAACTTCATAGCAATGGGATTACTGGAGGTTGTTTGTGGTTGATTATAATGAAGATAAGAACAAAAATTAAGAAAATGCCCAGTATATGATACCTAAAATAAAACTAAAATCAATAGTATTCCTGCATGATCTGGCCCTGCTGGGGGGTTTAGCTGACTCTCACCATTGTTGTTTCTGCTTGGAAGCTGAGGAAGTCTTTTTATGCCCAAAAGATGTATGCCCAGCAATAGAGAGTTATCAAAGAGATGGGTATCTCTACATCATGGAAGAATAACTGTGTAAGAAAGCCTCTATGTCCACAGTGAATCAGTGGCTTCTCAGTGCTGCCTGGCTTTGAAAGCTAAGACATCACAGGATATGTAGCTCTGAAAATGATGGATGGCTTGATCCTAGGCCCAAAAGTCCCACACTGGGCACAAGAGATGGATGGGCTATCTTCTGGAAGGGATCCCAGCACCCAGGTTGCCTGGCGAATGAGCCTCTGGTTGCTTCACGTATGAGGCTATGTACACAGAGGGCAGCATTTTCCATCCCCACCAAGGAAAATGAAGGGGAATTTGTAAGGACTATGTTCCAGAATTTAGTTTATGCTCTTCCTAATGGCATTAGAGGGGACAGACCTGCCCCCACTTGTTCAGATTGAACAAATTCCATCTGACATAGGAGCCAGGCAAAATCTGAATTTACTTCCTAGGCAATAAGAACACAAGTATTATCACAGCTGAGCCCCGTGTCCCACTCATGTGTGATGATGTGTCACAAGGTTGTGTCCCCAAAAGCTGGACAGAGATAATTGATTTCTGTCTTTAACTGTTTTTAGGAGTTTTGTTCTCATCCTTTCAGCTTTAATGGCTTGCCTCTTTCCTGGGGTCTGGATGATCAATGCTGCAGTGTTTATAATCAACACTGAGTGATTTTTCATGAAGTAAAACACAAAGAGTGGCCTTGCTGAGTAGGCAACATGAATGTATTTGATTTGTATTTTATTCTCAACCATTTATTCTTAACTTGACCCCCTTTCCTCTCTGCAACTATCAGGCTTTCAGCATAAATGATAGAGCAGAGGCATGCACTGGCTTGCTTCATATTAGGCTATATTCATAGTTGCTGATGTTTCATAAATCACACCTGAACAACTGAACCTTAGTAGAAGTCTGTGGATCTTATACTGGTTCTGCAAACACATATATAGAGAAAGAAGTTGAGAGGAGGATGTGTATAGTACTGTGGATAGGAAGTTTCACAGGAAACATTTCTTACCCTATGCAGAACTTTTCCCTGCTGGCTGTCTTCAGGTCTAGCATTAACATCATGTCACAAGAAAATGTCAAAGATGTTTTATCAGGTTATTTCATTTTGGTTTTGCCATTAATATGCACCTACATAGTTTCCTCTTCTTTGTCCTTACACTTCAGTTATTAAAACACTTTAATATTCCCTATGGATATTCTTTAGTCAGCCCGTACATATTTAATGCAAGCAGCTCCTCCGAGGGAAGCAGTCCTTCTATCAGCACCTTTACTGAAACAAGATCACCTCTTCCTTTAATGCAAAGTGGAGGAATACACTTGTAACAAAATGACTAAGAGAAAAAGCATCAAGTGAACATCATGAACTCCTCAATTCCTAATTCCTAAAAATGACATTGATATACTAAAAAAGCTATTATACATCAGCATGTGTTGTCTTACAGGAGTGAGGTGTCACATGGTAAAAGTATATCTGCAATAGGAAGAACAAATTGTTCCCCTTAAACAAATAATATTTATAGTCTAAAAAAAAAAAAAAAAAGCTGGGTAGTAAGATGGAGCTTGGAGGCATCACTGAATTGAAGATAAAATCTTTCCTTTGGCTCTTCAGCCATCTCTGTTAGTGGTAGGCTTTTCTGGCCAGTGATGGGCTAAGGTGCTTCAAAAAATATTTGAGGAAAGAATGGATGAAAGCATTTCAACCAAGAATCTTTCGTCTTAAGAATTATTTTAAGCATCTTAGTTGTGTCTAACTTCCACCTTCCATCAGGGTTAATTTTCATCAGGGTCATGCCTTTATGATTTTCCACTCCTCTTTTTCAGTGCCTGCAGGATGAACTATTCTTCTCATGGATGACACATTTTCAAGCAAATTTCTGTTTTGCTGCTCTTTGCTCATGCACTGAGTTGCAAAATATTCTTGTCCTTCATCGCTGCATAATATTATATGAAAAATAAACTAATGTAGGATTTTCTCCTTTAGGTCATGAGTGTTGATATTCATTCAGACTGGACCTAAGGCAGAACTCTCTCTCCTGGAGAAAAATCACCTCCTCTGGCTTTAGGTGGACCTTTCTTCCTGGCACAGAAAAGGATTCAGGGGTGGGTGTGCAGCTGACTTTTCTCTGTCACAGTGATGACTTGCTCTCCAATAAAAGCATCTCCCCATGCTTATTGTTCTATGAAAATCAGATATTTTTTTAGCTCACTTTGCAGACACCAATTGGCAGTGACATTCTGCCCTTTTAGAAAAGTAAATTCAGTCGCTGAAAATATAAGTTCCACTCCTGCAAACAGATATGTGTGGATAGTCTGTGCCTCTTTGCTGATCCATATTGATCAGGGATAAGGGTCTGTCTCTGCAGATAGCTTTGAAGGTTCAAGGTCTCTGTTGTGGCAACATGAGCAGTATGCTGAGAGACTGTACATAAAAGGAAACTGGGAGATGAAGTGGAAAATCTTGTCTCTGACCTCCCCCCTGACAGCATGGGAGGAAAGAATGTCAACTTGGGCATTTTTTAGCTTTAACTATGAATAGCTCCAGTGGAGTTAATGATACTTAACTAGTGTTTCTGTAGACAGCTAATCTGTTCTTCTGATCCTCCCAAGGCTCCCTGCCCCCTTTCCCCTTTTTATTAAAAAATGAACCCACTCAAGGCAGAATTTTAATCTTTTGTGACCTGCAGTTTTCACAAAGAGCTGGTTGGACAGGAGCAATCATAAAGTTTCTGTATCTGATGGCATTGTTTTGAAGCATTTGTTGTGCTCCCCACTTGTGGTTCAGCTGATAAGCACAGTTCAAGAAATAAAAAAAAGCATTGTTGATTGTCAACAGGCATAACAAAACCAGATTGTGTTCTGATGGTATTTTAACAGAGATATTCTTTTAAAAATGTGCAAAGTTGTCTGTGCTGTTTTGGATAGACATTTTCTAAATGCACAAAAATGCAATGGGAACAACAAAAGACATTAAAATCTTTAAGATGAAAGAGATCAGACAGATTTTTTTCTGTCCAATCCATTAAGTTGTCTCAGGGATGGATTATGTGCTGTAATTATCACCATAAATGCACCTGATTAAAAAATTTGCATAATTAGTGTATTAGTAAGTAGCTTTGAAAAGACCTGCTACATATATTTGTGTGTGTGTGTGTGTGTGTGTGTGTATATATATATATATATATATATATATATATATATATATGTGTGTGGTCAAAAAGATCATGCACACATATATATGCAAATTATATATCTAGTCCAAGAAAGGCACAGAGTAACCAGGACCTCTCTTCTGCCATAATTCAAAGACCAGTAGCTGAAAAATGAGAAGCTGGAAATCTTTGGGAGAAGATTTCAAAGTGGTTTATAATACAATAGATTTGTAAGCCACCAGCTTCTAAGAGCTGTAGCATCTCTGCCTATGAGTAGCATTTTTAAGGTGGCAGGATACTGGGGCCACTACTGGAAGTTTTTGCTATATGTCAAATCCTTTATGCCAAAACTCCCTCAGTGAGGTGCAGCACATCATGTGGGCTCTGACACTTGGAGTCAACTGCTGAAAGGCCACTGAGAGAGGAAGTTTGAGATGAGATGAGCAATTTTAACACAAAGATTTTCCAGCTTCCTCAGACTCAAGTTCTAAATTTAGTCTCTCCTCTCCTCTCCTCTCCTCTCCTCTCCTCTCCTCTCCTCTCCTCTCCTCTCCTCTCCTCTCCTCTCCTCTCCTCTCCTCTCCTCTCCTCTCCTCTCCTCTCCTCTCCTCTCCTCTCCTCTCCTCTCCTCTCCTCTCTTTCCCTTTTTCTAAACAATGCTGGAGAATAGTGTTAGGAAAAAAGAAATATTTATTGACTTTATAATGGGATTAAGGAAAATTGGAAGAGAGTATCATTAACCCAAGGGATAAATGTTATATATGCAATCACTGCTATCCAAACCGTTGTTCATCTGGAAAACCAATTTAAGTTAAGCCTTTTTTAATTGCTTCTCTGTGTACATTTACTCAAATCAAGAAGGGGCAGAAATGTTTATTTTCTCTTTGCCAGAATTTTGTTGTGAATGTCTACCTCTTTTTTTTTTTTTTTTTCCTCTTTTGGATACCTCTTATAAATATGGATTTGAACAGAAATGTCGGCTTCAGAGTCAGAAAATCTCTGTCCACTGAGGGAAGGAAGATTTCATACTGCAGCAACAGGGATTGAGGTGCAGCAGAAGGTGTCTAGATGAGATTGAGACTTTCTTAATAACACATCACAGGAACTCCTTTATATCAAAGTGAAACATTTCATATTAAACTCTTGGAGAGTGTTCAGAGGAGGGCCACGAGGATGGGAGAGTCTGGAGGGGAAACCTGGTGAGGAGCGACTGAGTGACTTGGTCAGTTCAGGCTGAAGAAGAGGAGAATGAGAAGAGACCTCATTGCAGTTACAACTTCCTCCTGAGAGGAAGTGAACAGGCAATTCCTGATCACTCAGGCACATGGTGTGACCCTTGGGGTGTCCTGTGCAGCACCAGGATTTGGACTCGAAGATCCTAATGTGCTCCTTCCAACTCGGCATAGTCTCTGATTCTGTGGTTCTCACTTTTACTTGGCTCTGGAAAAGAAGAGTTTCCTTGGAAAATGTGCTACTTCTTTTTCTGGTGTTCTGGTCAACAAAAGGATGTAGTTTTACTGCAGGATGGTAAATAGATGCAGCAAAGGGGCTGCATTTCAATTGAAGCTATCACTCAGGCTGGTTAACTGTTGCCTGTGTGTTCAAAGAAGGAAAGGCATAGAGATGAACTGGGCAATGTAAGAATAGAGATTAGTTTAACATTTGGGAGACTGCTGACTGTATTTCAATATTGACCTTGAGCACTTCCTTGTCAGTAATGTATATATTAAGCCTTTGAGCACCAACATTATTTTATTGATGAAGTAACCTTTTGCTTGTGGTAATACTGGGAAACCACTGCATGTGTTTCAATGGAATTTTTCTATGTGAGAAAAGCAACAGTAAAAAGCTCAATTTTACTATTTTCTTTTAGGTGCAAAACAGCCCACAAACCTCTGCATAAAACATTTTTCCTTTGTCAGCATATCAGAAGGTAAATTCTCAGTGCTAAATCTTGGCACAGTGTGTATGTGGAACTTCATGGCATACCTGTCAGATGTTCTGATTCATTTTTAGGACTCTGAAATATCACAGCTATAAAAGATTTAAAAGTTCAGCACAGATTCAGCTGCTTAATTCAAAGAACTGTGCTCATTAACTGTTTACCTGCCCTTTGCATACCCTCCAGGCTGAAAATGGGAACTGGCATCTTAACAATGAGCAATGCACCAGCATTGTGCTAATGAGCTGCCTGGCATATTCACCTCCATGCCACTCTGCAGTTCATTCTCTTTCATGGTACACTGTGTGGGGAGAAGGCAGCAGCACCCAGGCAGGCAGCCCCAGCAGATGAAAGCCACCAGAGTCCATTGAACAGGACATCAGCCCCCTTCTCTTCCCTCACATCCACAAGCAAATCCATATCTTCCAAAGCACAATGCTGAGTCCTGTGGTTGCTGTGGATTTCCTCACCAAGCCTTTTACTTTTCCTGTTATTTCACAACACTTCCTATCAGCTGGAGGAACATGGACACAGATGGGTGGTCCTTGCCTTAGAAGATCTTACATGTGCTGACAGCACAGCTGCAGAACAAGACTTTCCTGATTTCACAGAACAGATTTCAAGGCTACTGTATACATTTGGACAAGGGTTGTCCAGTATACATTTGATCCCCTTATTTACCTGTAGACCCTCTCTGTACCAAACAGTATCTTATATTGCTTTAAAAATATGTAGATTTGCTACTGCCCCAGCACTTTTCTCTTCAAGAACTAGGTCTATTTACTGGAAATTTTTGGCAGTCGCAGGATGGTGAGTACCTACACGTTTCAGAGCTGCATTCTCTTTGCTGGGAGATGCTGTGGAATGTAAACTTCTCTAATGACACCTCCTTCAAGCCCTTTTCAGTCTTGTCAAGTTTCCTTATTAATAGAAGAGAAGCAATCTTCCTTCAATGGCAGCAACTCTCTAGGCAACTGCTGAATTTATAAGAATACAGATGGTGCCTGCCATTTCTTTTTTTCAGCACCACACTGCATTCCTCATCTGACATGTGGAACTTGTTTGGTACCATAATGCAGCAGCTGGAGACACTTTTCTTAGAGGTAAAGGCAGTTTTGCTTGCATTTTTCTTGGCAGCATTGAATTTTGCCCACCTGCAGACAACATTTTTTTTTTTCCCTTCTGAGAGAGCAGAGCTCGTGATGGTGATCTGATTTGAAATATTCTGGCTCTATGCCTCTTCCTCTCTGCACCACAAACTGATAGAGCTAAGCATTTCTCTCCTTCTAAACAGAAAAAAAAATTAAAAATAAAGAAAAAAAAGCAGGCAAGCATCTAGATAAATCTGTATGTAGCATTTAAACTATTTAAATGGAAATGTTTTCTTTGGGATCTATCTCTGGCAGATAACAGTGCTAGATTTGAATTCCACCAAATTAAACAAAACCCAAGACTGTTTTATTAGAAGAGCTAAATGAAGATGAATGCTATAGAGCTGAGTGCTTTGCAGTTCAGGCTGATCTTTCCTGACAGGTTCTGGTGTGCTGTTGACTGCACTGGAACAACCCAAAAATGGACAGAAAGAGGAGGATCTCCTGACTGAAATGCAAAGATGCATTAATCATAGGGAAGATGTCTGTGTCTTAGCTTCTGACAGCAAACCCCTTACATTTGGTTGATTGCATGCTGTTGGTTAACTGCTTTCTGGGATATGTCCCTATTGTGTTTGTCAACAGCTGTTATTGCAGCAATTTGGGTTTCAGACTCTGGGTTTTCAAAGCAGCCTGCTGGTCCAGTGTATAGCACAGCTGAAGAAATTGGAAAGACCTAGAATAAAATGGCATGGAAATAGTACCATTTCTGATGATTTAGATGATACTTTTAAAAACTCCCTTTCTCCTGACCCTGTTGGAGTGCTCACTGACTCAGTTTGTCAGGCTTTAGATCTGTGCTATATAGTAAAGATTTGCAGTTGGGGTTATTGTTTGGGCTCACTACCAGTTCTCACTGGCATAGAGAGTTAAAAAGGTTCAAGGAGTCTTTTCAAAGTAGGATAATAACTCCTCCTATTTGACATGTTGTTAAAGGTTTCCTCAGGGTTTTAATCCTGAGTACGTAAGAGAAAATATGCATCCAGATAAAGGCAGATATTTGGGTGCAAGCAGTTTGCCTTAGTTTTTGAGTGCAAATATCAACAGGCTGACAAGTCTCCTGTGTGCAGGCAGAAGCTCTCATTTGTTACATGCATTTAGCATTAGCACATAGCAAAGATATGTTCAATTGTAAATATCAGCAGACTTCTCTTATCAAATGCAGAAAAAGACAGGGGCAAACCATATCCTCCAGCTGCAGTTCAGTCAGATATTTTCTTCACTTATTCGGTGTACAGGCATTTTTTGTGCAAGTAATTTGGATTTTGAAGTAAATTACAAGATCAGCTGTTCTGACAGGCCAAAAAGAATATTTTTAGTTCCACAGTTAGTAAACCAAATCAGCAGGACATGACTTTTTATGTGCTCTCTGTGAAAACCAACTGTTCCCTAGTGTTGGAGGTGAAAGGGTACATTTTTCCTTTGGCACATCTAATGACTGAATTTCAGCCACTTCACTGTTCTAGCAGAGCTTGTTCTCATAGCTTGGAAAACTTGGTGGGTAATCAGAAATATCTGTAAAAGCAGCTAGAACTGCCTCTTCTTTGGCTCTTATCTAAAAGTGTTTTTTTAAAGTAGCTGAGTAATTTGATAATCTGCTGAAGATTTTTCATATAAACCACTGAACAGAAATGTTGCAGCTTTGTGGGCTGCTTGAGGCTTGCATCTTCTCGCTGCATCAATGAAGTCCCTTCTGAAGCACAGGCACTCAGAGGTGGGGCTGAGAGGTCGGGAATAAAAAAATTACTCTTCTCAATTTCACAGAATCATGGAAACCTAGAATGGTTTGTATTGGAAGAGGCACAGTTCACCTAGTTCCAACCCTGTCATGGGCAGGGACACCTTCCACTAGATCAAATTGCTCAAAGCCTCATCCAGCTTGGACTTAAAAAGAAAGCTTGTTCCAGTGCCTCACAGTAAAGAATTTCTTCCTAATACCTAATGCAAACCTGCCTTCTTTCAGTTTGAAGCTATTCCCCCTTGTCCTGTCATGACACACTCTTGTAAAAGTCTTTCTCCATCACCCTTGTAGGCTCCCTTTAGGTACTGGAATGTGCTTTAGGGTTTCCACACAGCCTTCTCTTCTCCAGGCTGAACCACCCCAAATCTCTCAGCCTTTCATTTTCTTTACAGGAAAAAAAAGAAAAAAAAAAAAGAAAAAAAAAAAAAAAAAGACAGAGATATGAAGGGAATAAAGAATAAAGGGAATATTAAAGTGAAATAAGTCACAGAGCAAAAATAAAACAACTTGATAATCCCATTTTCCCTAGACATCTCTAGGGAAATAGCAAAATAGCAAATATTATGTAAGAGACTCAAGCCCTTCTAATAAGGATGCCTGCCTTTTTGCAAGGATAGATTGGATTGGCATGTCTAAACTTGGAAAAGGAGTTAATGAAGGAAATTAAAAAATGGTGCAAAGGACAGAAAAAAAGCAATCATGGAAAAAATTGCTTAAATTGCTTATGGTTTTTCACAGTTTCACTAGTTGTCTTCTGATGTTTCCATAATTTGAGCCGGTCTGGAGAAGTTTTTGCCTTTTATTACAGAATGTTGTGGATGTTAAAAGCATAAGTGGCTGCAAAAGGCAATTCATGGAATTAATAGGAAATGAAAAGATCCTTACAGGATGTTAAACACAGAGGAAAATACAATAACTGGCTTAGGATACTAAGATTTCTGACAGCTGAGAGGATACATTAGGAGGAGTATCTGGGTGTGCTTGTACTTTTTCTATCTTCTTTCCTTTATTCATTAATGCCAAGTTTTGATCTGAATTCACTTTTTGTCCTTCAGCTTCAATATTGCTAAAAGCAAATTCTGTGGTTAAAGGAAGGGAGTAAAAGATTCTAGCTGATGCTTGTCAATTACTCTGTTGAAGTCTTTTACTGCTTCCTTTACATCCACAAAGTAGTGATTTCAGAGGACTTGGTGTCAATTCACTGAAGTTCCAGTAGCAAAAAGCAAAGCAAGAGGAATTACCTAAATCTGATGTCTTAATCCTCCTTAGTAGGGTCCTTCTCCTATATGTGAAAAAACTCTGAGAAAGTTCAATAGTGGAGCAAACCCAGTCATTTAATAATAAAGACAAAACAATTTATCAGCACTTACCAATTTGGGGGGATGGGGGTGGGAGTGGAGGGCAGGATGGGCTTTTTTGATGTTGAAGATATGGAAGATGTGTAAAATACCTGTGGGATGGCTCCCCTTGGTCCTGTTTCTTGACTTTGGCAGCAACAAAATTGGAACAGTTTTAAAATCTTTCTAGTTTCTGGTCTAGGTTTAGGGACTTTTCCTGATGTTGACTCTGCTCCCTTGTGTGTCTCTACTTCAGCTCCAACCCACTCTACTGGCCCACACAGGAGCCACAGGACAGGTTATTATCAGCTCTGTGGTCTGTCTCTGCAAACAGCACAAGAGCATGATACAACACTTTTACTATCATTACATGTGTATGGCACCCTGAAGGGGAATGGCAGGTTATTGTAGGAGCTCCCAAAGGAACTACTGAAAAGCTAAGCCAGTTTCTCTGCTCAAGAGCGTTCTTTTGGCAAGAGGACCCAAGTGAGCCAGGTGGGCAGGTTCTGGGTGGTGGGGAGGGATGGGTTGCTACAGGCAGGGAGTGACTGTGGTGTGCATTGCTCCTGTCTGGTGCCAGGCATAGGTGCTGTGACTCAGGCAGGCACTGCACCAGTGCCATTGATGTTATCGATCCCCTTGTCTCCCAGCTGTTCCCTAGCTGTGCTGCAGTCTAAATCCTTCTGGCAGGGCTTCAAGCAAGGTAATTTTTTATGCAGAGGCAGTAACAGAGCTCCATGTAATGCTCTGCTCCTTTTTTATATGGGACGGTTTTTTTGTTTGAGGGTTTTTGGTAGTTTGTTGTTTGGCTGTTTGCTTGGGGATTTTTTTGGGGTTTGGGCCCTTTTTTATTGTTTGGTTTGGTTTAGGTTATGGTCTGCAAACTACTCATAAATGCCTGTTTTCTGTTGTGTTGCACAGGTACACAAGTCGGGTGCCTAGGGAGAAGCTGATGAAGAAACCACAGTGATACCACGCAGGACGTTGCTAAATCGCTTCCCCCATTAACTAGTGACATTTGAGTTAAACTAATGAGAAGCATGTCTGCTGCAATGCAGTACACATTTATTCTTGGAGACTGCTTTCTTCAGCTTATTTACTGTTTTACCAACACTCTTAGTCACCATTACAGCTGATTAATGAGGCCTTTCACTAAAGGGAAACTATTACGGACATTCTTATTTGATCTGCTTTGAAACTTTTCTATTTCTGATCATTGTCTTCTGTCCCTCCTTTCTCTTCCTTCTCATCTTTTCTCAGAAATTATAAGTGAGGCAAGAGATAATGCCTTCACAGACTTTGACCAACTGCTGTACATATAGCACATGATGAAAATCAGACAAAAAAAGTGATATTCTTGATAAAACAGGTACTTCTACATTAATAATCTGCCATCATCTAAATTGCCATAAAATCCTCATCTAGACTGATATAATCCTAATGCCTTCTGCACAATAGGCAGGTTTTAAAGTACAAAACTCCATCTCTTTTCTGATACAATCTCAATTTTAACAGAACTTGCTGTATAAGGGATAGCCTCAGGATTTCTACAGCTGCTTGCTTTGGGCTTATCTGACCTTGCCTGCTTTATAAGTCATTCTCTGAAAGGAGTTTTCAGTAATATTAGAAGCACAAAACACTCAGTTGTGATTTTTTTGTTTTCCAAACAAAAACCCATGCATGTGTGCTCTGAGAGTTCTGTCCAGGATTCTGGATAGACCCATGGATCTACTGGATGGGAAACAGTGGCTGTGCCCCCATCAGGGTATGTCTTTATGAAACCAATTTACACCATTTGATTTTCTATACTGATGTCTCATTTCGTAAAATAAAAATAAAAGGTTCATTTTGGGGATTTTTTCCCTTTTGTAAAAGTACCTGCAGTCCTTGGAGTTTCTCAAAACATCTAAATTTAATAGCAGGAATTCCTGGAAAAGCAAAGTCAAGACACTTTCTGGGGCTTTAGCATTACCCTCTCTCTGATATGCAGAGGGCATGACTTATCCAAACCTCTATCCACTGAAAGTTAACCAGTCACAGAAGAGCTTTGTCTGTTTGGGGAGGAGGAGCAGAGACCACACAACAGAAAGAAAAGCACATTTTCAAAAGAATATGTAGATCAATATAATCTCATTTATATATCTTTTTTCATATAGAACATATGATCCAGCTCATAAATGCCCTAAAAATATTCAGTCTACTGCAAAGACAGTATCTTAACACCATGCTAGAGAGATGAGGTAATGGGGAATACCTCTCTTTTCTCATAGGTATCAAGTTGCAAATATTTTACACCATGATTCATCAGCTATGTTTGACTTGCAATTTATCTACTCAATTTGCTACTATTCATCTTTCTTCCTTCTGCCATGCTGTCTCCTTATATTCTTAAGTAATATCTTCCTCCTTCTAGGTTTTATTTTCTTTCACCCCAAATCAAGGGAAATAAAGGCTTAGCAACACGTCAAGGGGGTATCTGGATTGAGGAAAAAATGAGAATGGTAAAAAACCTAGATGTGAGATCTTGACTGAACAATTCTATTCCATGGCAGGAGGCAGTCTGCTAGGCAAAATATTTTTAGATGCCTCTTTGCAGTGGTGCCACACAGATAGAAATAAAATCTCTTGTGAGACTATTTGGTTTATTTCTCTGTACCCATCACTGTTATACTTACACCCTACAGGTGTATATGTCCCTGTAGCACATTTTCCCAATTCTTTAAGCGTCTCTTATGTCTTTGTCCAATACTGAGAATGTGGCTGTGCACTCATGACCCAGAACTGCTCAGCAAAATATTTTCTGGAAGTTACTTAGTAATACATAGGTATAGTGCATTTTCTGTTTGAAAAAGGAAAGCTTTTTAGCCCTGAAATTGGAGTAACAATTGAAGATATTGTACCTGTGAGCAGCTTCTTGAATATGACAGAGGAGAGTATATGAGGAATACAAGTACAGTGAATGGCTTCCCAAGGACAGGAGCTGTTTGCAGCCTTCCTCACCCATAAACACTATTTCTGTTACCCAACTGGGTGATTACTAAATGTGGAACATGAGAAATCAAATCAAGATGGTGTTATGGAGCTCAGTGGACTGTGGTATTAGAAATGTGCTTTACTTAAACAGCTTTGAACTTTTATCACCTTTAGTCAGAGAAAGACACAACATGGTGCAAAGAGGTTTTTTGTGACGTCCAAAAGGTATTTTTAAGCTCAGTTCTTTGTGAATGTTCTCAATTCCACAACTCCTGAGTGTTTTGTTTATATGATTTCCCTGATCATTACCAGATCATGGCATGATCTCTTAGAGATATGGAATTTGCAAAGTGTGTTATAATCACAGTAAAGGCAAGAAAAGGTCTGTGATAATACAGTGCTTTGGTTCAAAATATGAGAACAAGATCAGTAAGCAGTACATGGATGAGCATTCAGTCTGCACTGAGGTGAAAGGAATAAGACACACATTTAAAACAAATGTTGCAGCTGAGAAATTTTCCGCAAATAATTTGTGTCCCAGTTTATCTCAGTTGCCCTTTACATTCTGTGAGGAAAACCTGCACTGCAAATATCTGCATTTGTCTTTGCTTAACAGTGGGAGCAAGTACAGATTTAAAACTAAAAAACACAAAACATATCAGGGACACCTCATTCCCAATCACTTCAAATCACAGAGGAGTTTGTTGTGCTTGAGATGATATTTTGTTCCCCACACTGTCATTTCCCTGGTTTATCTAGTCTTCAGAATTTCTTATATTCATTGCAGGAAGCCCATTATACATTATAAACAATTATGTTCAGTTCTTTTCTCAAAGATTTATGCTTTTCATTTTTAACCATAGGTTATGGCCTTGAACACCACCTTATCTGCTCAGCACCTGATAATTAAGGGAATTACACAGGACTTGCTAAAACAGCACATGGTAGTGATGACGAATTTAACCTTAACACATCCTTGTTAATGCTGGGGCCAATGCCTTAATCTAAATATCTACTTATATGCTTTGATTGTGGTTTATTTAGCTGCAAAGAACCTTGTCAAACACAAGAGCTGCTGGCTGTAGATCAATAGCTGCATGAGCCTAGTCTGCTCTCCTGGTCTTTTCTGGATGATTAGTTTTGTTCCAAAGGTCTGCTGGCAGACTCTCAGTGGCATGTGTTGGGCCAGTGAATCGCTGAATTGCCTGGCATTTGGATGGGAAAATTTTTTACTGTCTTTGGAAATTCTTATGTGGAAATTCTTGTGTTTTATCTTATGAGATACTTCTGTGAAGTATCTCATATTAGTTATAAATGGTAAATTTAAAATATTAAAGAAGAAAGTTGATTAATCAATTCTGGTTGTAAACTGGAGACACATGCATAAATAAATAAAGTTTATTCAGGGTTTCAGATGAAATGATAAGGCATGAAACAAAACATTTTTTGTTTTTAAACTTTTATCCTCTTCTTTTTTCTCAATGTATCAAAATGGAATGAGTAGCATTTCATCACTCTTGTCTGAGGGAATAATCTGTGCCTTTCCCTTACACTTCTTTTTCTATCTTCCCTCACTCTCTTCTTTTTGCAAATTGTTGTGCTGCAGGTATACTTGTGGGCACTGTAATAAAATTCAATAATACATATCAAAATTTTATACTTCTGGAAAATTTAAAGCTGTAGAGAGTTGCAAAAGTTAGGCAGAAAAAATGAAATAGATTTTAATCTAGAAACATCATAGATTTCACTTCTGCTGCTAAAAATTTTCACGAAAGAATAAAGAAAAATGGGAAAGTGTATGAAAGGGGAGTTATTTCTGCTGTTATTTCAGAATTTAATATTACTATTTGTTTATATTGTATTAAAAAAACAGATGGGAGATTTTGATTAAAAATTCATTTTAATTTTAGATGCCTTTCCTCAAAATCATGAGAAATGTCTCTGCATCTGGCTTCAGAATTTAAATACCTCTGCACATGATGGGTGCTGCAGGAAGTGATTCATGCTACTTGTTTAAGGATGCAGTGAGGCTGCATGAGAGGTGCCGATATATCTCCTGCCAATGGAAGGAGAGTAGGCTAGAAAACTAGTTTAGGAAAGATTGTTTAGAGGGCTGAAGTCAGAAGTGACTCTCTTCCCTATTGAAATTTGCAGTGGGCAGTCCCATGCATTTGCAGGTACCCAGACCACTGTGATGATCTGCCCTGAAGTCCCTAGGCTGAAAATCCTGGAGGCACAAGGAATTTATACGTATGTGTGTGTGTGTGTGTGTGTGTGTGTGTGTGTGTGTTGAAAGCACAGAGCATAACAGAACCATGGTTGTGGGGATAACACAAAACTGTTACACAAACTTCAGTGGTTATCATTTTGTATTTTTTTTTTCACACAGCATTTTGTAAAAGTTATAAAGCTGCCAAGTCCATTAAACTGGAGCATCCTGGACAAGTTGCTAAAATCATATTAAATAATTTCTAGGTGTTCATGTGATGTTTTTATAAATATTAGATAAGATGGAGCACAAAACAGCCAGGCATTTTTGAAGCTGAAAACAATAAATATGTGTTATTTCTTTATGATGGTTCACATTTAATGCTAAAATCCTGGTAGTGAGCCTGACTTTGGAAGGATATGTTACTAGAGATTGATCTATAGCTATGCATCACATGATTTAATGAGGGCTGTACCTGGCCAGTAACTCCTGAGCCTGTCTGCTCTTTCTCCCCTAATGGGATATCTATATTCTTGTTTTCTTTCTGATCCTACCAAAAAAAAAAATATATAGATCATAGTAACACACTCTTCATGACATTTCATTAGTCTGCTACAATTTCTGCATTGGAGGTTGTAGTTAGCTAGCTTCCAGAAGACTTTGCAGTGACTGCTTTGAGTCTATACTTTTCTCAGAAGAATGTCATTAATATATCCATCCCATTACAGCAGTTCCAACTGGTGACTCCTGTAAGGAAACAACATTCCATGAGGGACCAAAATTTTAAAAAAGTTTGATCTGTACCATGTTAACTCCTTGGTTAAATTGGAAAGCATTTGTAGCTCTACAACATAATTCACATTTCCTAGGACTGGAGGATAGTAGGACAGCCTAGGTTGGAAGGGACCACAGGAGATCTGCAGTGCAAACTCCTGCCCAAAATCTGGGCAGCTGTGAGATCAGTCAAATCTTCATAGTCTGCAGGGATGGGGATTTCACACCCTCTCTGGACAGCCTGCTCCACTGCATGGCTGTCTTCATGGGACAAAAAATTCATCTTTTTATATTATTCCAGTCATATTTGTCAGCTACCTCTTCTGCAGCTTGAACACACTTGGTCTAAAATATTTGGTGAAACAATTTCTTGGAAAATAGCATACAGGAGCACTAGGACACTTTGAATTGTGTAGCCATTTAGATCAAAACTGTCAAAGAAAAGAATTGTGATTGAAAGCATTTTGGTTTACAGTTACCATCATTGAAAGAGACCAGAGTAAAAATTTGAATATATATACATATGTATACCTATGAACATTCTTTTTTCCTATGGCACATCAGTTTTAGGCAGTACAGAATATGACATTTATATAAACCCACTACTAAGAATGAAAAAAAAAATACAAAACCATAGCTATATAATGAGCAGGCAAAAAATATCTGTATTTTGGAAAAAAATGCTTTATCTTGCAACTGAGAGTAACATTTTCCCTAAATACAATTTTCAAGGTAAGGAGCTTATTGTTGTAGCAATATCTCCAAAGCATTCCTTTCTACTGATAGCAGAAAAAAATTCCAAATTTCTCTTAAAACACACAGACCAAGTTTAACCAGATTTTAATCTAAATTCTACCTGATGGTGGTTTTAAAATGTTTTTAAGGAAGATTGAAGTAACCAATAGAAAGAACCTCAATTTTCTGGTAAAGTACCATGAATGTTATTGATCTCCATCCTATCCTGAGACAAAAATTCACTCTATACCATTTACTAGTTTTATCAATTAATCATACTGAAAATAATCTTCTTGACATCATTTATACTCCCTTTATGCTGTATAATAACAGTCAGAAGTTTTACATGCCTGTTTGATACGAAGTTTACATATAGAACTATATGTATTTTTGCTCTTCAAGAGAGCAAAAAAAAATACAGTAAACCGTTCAGCTGTGGTACAACACAGATAAAGCTAAAGGTCTCAGATCAAATCCTCAGCAGGCGAAAAATAAATGTCATTTCATTGATTTCAGTGGAGGTACTCCTGTATGTGCCAGTGAGGATCAGGAATATGAAAGGAAGCATTACAAGAACCATGAAGAAAACAAAAGCATTGAGTTATTCTAATATACTATGATTGTGTTTGTATCCCCAGAGAGGTGCATTCTAGAAATAGACCAGGAACTGCAATTACCGTGTAGATAAAGAAAGACAATGAAACCATCTCATTTTAGATTCATAGGGTCAGAAAAGAGAAATTGCCTGACATATTCTCCTCCTTTGAAAACCATATGTGCTAACAAGGAAGGGAGAGCACAGAACCCAAGGCAGAAGAATTTGCTGCATTGCATTTAAAAGCTTTTAGAAAGAAGTATTTTTGTGTGCTTAAGGAAACAACAATGCTGAGTTAATTCTGCACATGGAGTTAGCCAGAAATTTGAAGAGCTGAGGTGAAACCTGAAGTGAAGCTGAATATTTACAACTTCACTCTGTCCTAATCCTAATGCTGCAGCATGAATAAATTTTCATAATCTCTGTGCTTGTGAGTCATCCTGGTGTCCTTTGCCGCACAAATTCACACTGGGCTATGTAATTATTTTTAGAAAATAGGAACTTTGTCATCTTTGCCCTGCAGAGGGATCGGGTGATGCCATTGGATCCCCATTGCTTTCCTGAACTTGTGACAGTGAGGAACAAGTTCACACCAGTGATTATTCATGAGCTTTGTCATAATCAGGATGTGTATATGTAGATACAGAGCTACTGGGAATGGTTTCAATTAGAGCTCTGTGTGATTGGGAGTAGAGATGTTTGCTTCAAGCTTTACAAGCTGATGAAAATAACCTTCCAAACACGGTATCTCAATCCCAAAAAGCCTGAGGGGCTTCCCATCCTGAAGGAAGAATCTTGCAAAGGAAGAGAAATAGTACACATGATTGAATGCTTTTTTCCCACACATAAAAGTGTGAGCCTGACAAAAAGTGCTTGGGATTACTGGACAGCTAAGGGGCTGCATAATGAGATATGGAGACCTTCACCTTTGGGTCACCTGTGACATGAAGTCGTTACCATCTGTCGGCTGTTTAGCAGTCTATGTGAAATGAATGTTGTCCTCTGTTCCCTGTGACCAGAGCTGCAGCCAGCCAAAATGGCATGTATTGGCATATTTCAAAGGACACCCGGACCACTAAGATTTCCTATAGTGCCGAGAATGAACTGACTCCCCTCCTTCATAGTTGTTTCTCTTGTGCATATTTCCAGCTTTTACTAGAGGTTGATCTTGATTGTGGGATTATTTATGCTGTTTGATATCCCCCACTCCCTCCTGTCACTAACTATTTAATAGAAAACACATAAAAAAGGCTGGGAGTTTGGATCCACTTCCCCTTCACAAGAAGGGCCATTAGAACAGCTCTTGTGGTTCAAACCTAGATTGTGCATAACCCAGCTCCACCAATGTCCAGGGAAAAGCATGATAAAGAATATAAATACGGAAATACTCTTCTGTCCATTTATTCTAAAATGCACACCCATACATCTTCTCCCTGATCTGAAGACTTTCTGGCAAGGTGAAGTTGTTCCTGTGTTTGCCTCCTGATGGATCTATCGTTCATGAATTAGGCTGTTCCTTTCTGGAACACATTTGTATTTTCTTTGTAGCATGACAGCAAAGAGCTCAGAGTGCTGGGCTCTTTCCTGCATTTTACCTTCTCTTTGCAGCTCCATCACTTTACTATGCGTATCTTGGGGGTCACAGCCTCAGATGGAGAACAAAACATCACAGCTGAATCGCAGTCTGATGGTCAGAGAACTTTCCAAGGACATTTCTAGAAATGCCTTGACATTTTCCAGGGAAATGATGGCTGTGAGGAATCTAAACCCCCAGTCTTCCCACTTCTTGAGTACATAATTTAATCCTTACGTTTTAAACGGAAGGAGAGAGCTGCAGGTGGCCATTCTCTGGGCACTCTAAGGCCAGGAGAGGGACATCCAGGGCACCTGTTTTTATTCTGATGGTTACACATATGAGCAGTGGAGATCTAACAGGCTCAGACTAAGAAAGTGTGTCCACACTGAGAAATGCACCCAGCAGCCTTCTTCTCGTGCCTTGCCTTTGACCTTGCCATACGCACAGTGAACTTACTGGGGACAAAAGATGTGACTGATTTCCCAACACAGAGCACAAGAGGAAGAAAAGGAACTGAGGCATAGTGTGCCTGGTTTCCCTACTTGTGCAATGCTGTTCAGCTAGCTTAGGTTTTAAAGGAACGCAGTAGGAAATGCAAGCTCTTTTTTGTGATACCATTTTTGACAAAACCTCAGGTTGTATTTGTGCAGTGACATCAAATCTTTTTTTGCCTATGGATTTGCTATTCATTGCAATTTTGTACATTGATTAAACTGGATCTTTGTAATGTTCAATATTTAAAGTATGCTTATGAACAATATATCCAGACTTGTAAAAATGTAAAACAGCCTCTGACCACTATTACCTTCTTTCTTGCATAATGTCAAAAAATATCCCTCATCCCCAAGATGTGCTGGCTGAGGAGGCACACACATACAGATGGGCACAAGAGCCCAAAAAGTGCTGCCAGACATAGCTATTCCCTATGATAAATATTGCCCTGTAATGCTTGCAAGGACTGAAAACTTATAAACAATAACTTGCAGCTGGCACAGAGAGTAAATTAAAGCAATTTATTGAATAGATATAGATAAAAAATAAGAAATCATAGGCACACTCCATAAAATCACAAGTCCATAAACTCCACTACAGTGGAACTCCCATGTAATGAAAGGTAAAACTCTGCAGGACCTCTCATACATTCCCTCTTTATTTAATACAGTGCTTGGGTTTTACACTGCTCCTGATAAATGAGAGCCATCATATTGTTGCCATGGGCTACCCTTTGCTTAGGACTTTCCAAAGGAATAACTTTATGGGTTACTGCATAAACATGGGTTTGATGCACAGAGCCCCTGACTGCAACACTGTGTTGCTGAAGATGGTTTTAGGATATCCTACAAATGTTTCTGAGGCAGATGCAGAAGTGTATTACACACTGACTCATTGTGCTGTGCCTTGATTCAGTGACACAGGGAAATGTAGATACATCTATCCCATGATATATTTAAGGGGTAAGTTCCAGTGAAAAAAAGAAATTTAAGCATCTTTGAGTGCTGATGTGTACAGCATTAATGAAACTAATTGTAAAGCTGCCAGCAATATTAGTTTCTTATGAAATAAAGAAAAAATAACCAAACTAAGTGGACAAAGACACAATATTTTGATTGAGTACTACAATTCCTACAATTTAGAGAGTTTTTTTGAAGTCATCTGGTTGACAGCATTATTAGTATAAGGTACTGTAAATAAAGTCATTGTTGCATCATGAAATCAAATGTATCCACCCAGAGAAAGCTTTACAGAGAATCACAGTGTTTTTTTTTTTTCTTGATGTTTTGCTCTGCTGTGTGAACCCCTGAGATTTCATCTGAATGAATATTTTGAGAATTGCCTATTTCTAAATTTGCCAATTATATTTGTGGGGGCTGAATGTTTTCTGACTTAAATTATATATTTTCTTTAAATAAAGAAAATCCTATGTCTCATAAATATTTCATTAGAAAAATAAAAACGTGAGCTTGTTTCACAGATAAGGTGTCAAGGTTTTAGAAAAAAAAAAATTGCCAGGGAGAAGTTGAATTTCAGAAAGAAAACCAGTAAAGAAATTCAGAATAAAGTAGCTTGCTTTAAGGTAAAAAAGAAATACATTATATCCACATTTATATACTTAGAGAATTATGCAATTCCCATAATTATATATGGAAATAACCAGTTATTATAGAATGCTAATGCAAATGTGTGAGTAGTTGAAAACACACATAAACATTTTAGCATAACAGTATGTTGGAATTCATATGCAGATTGATATTTATATTTCTATTTGCTAATTTACAAACAATATTTTGTCACATATAAATATATATGTGTGCATGTAATACTAACATCCAATGCTATATTTCAAAGTGTATTTGTTTCATAACTATATGCAGCAAAAAAAAGCTTGCATTATTTAAATATAAATTTAAATCTACAGATAAAATATAAATTTAAATCTACAGCATTATACAGCAACGACTTGGAATTGTTGATCTGTCTCAACATATTACCATTGCTGGTAATGGGATGTACTTTGTGAAATTTCAACTTTCTGAGTCAAGGGGTTAACATTTAATCAATAGTTCTCACTGTTATGGGCTCTTCTGGGAAATACTAGGTTGTGATATATGCTATGCATCATGAAGCAGGAGTTAAAGCCTGGTAGAAAAATAATCTGATTGTAGAGTTTCATTGACAGTGCTACTCATACATTTTCTGTATGTCATTATTTTCCATAAAGTCCACATAAAATTGCCACGGTCTTTTCCATTATAGCGTCTAAAAGACGTTACATACCAGAGTGTTATTGTGCTCCTGTGAAAACCCGTGCCAGGTTCCCATCAGGAGTTACTAGGGGCTGTTAATAAATTGGAATATAATGAACTGGCTCTCATACTTTCCCAGTTAAACAATAGGTGTGGGGGCTCCTTACTGGAACACAACCAGAAAAACTGTGTGCTCTCATCTTATTAAAATACAAAGGCTGAGCAGAAGAAAAATCCTGCATCTAAATATTCTGAAGTATTGACAAATTATAATTCCAGGGTCATAAATTAATAGATTTTAGAACCAAAAAGGAAAACTATGGTTACTTATTGTGGGAGAAGTGAGAGGTGACAATGGTAAAATAATCCTTATTCATAAGACTATCTAGTCTGTTTTCTGAGTTGGATGCCAAGGGATTATTCCTGAGTCATGTCATGCAGTCTTTGCTCTGCAGAAGACAACGGAGGCTCACAAGCCTGTGCACATAACCAGACTGAAGGCTGGACAATATCTGGACCAAAGCCCAATTTCATGGCCCAGTGTGGTGGGACAGATTTAACAGCTTCATCAAGCCATTCCTACTTCTGCATCGCTTGATGAGCAAGGCATTGCTATGATAGGGAGTTTTACTGAAAAATACTCAAGAAGTCCCAACAGGTTATGTAAAACAGCAGATCTTTCTTAAAAAACATTTTTGTCTGTTAAAATTTTTATGATAACTTGTATTTCTTTTTCCTTCTCTCTGAAAGATATTAACACCTCCCTGCTGCTTCCAAGACAAATTTTCAGGTCTTGTGTACAAGTCTGATATTTTACAAAAAGAACAAAAGGCCCTATTGGGCCCTCTCACCTATATGCTCAAAGGAGTCAGAAGGAGACCTTATCACTCCCTTGGCCTGGCCTTTTTGGAATGGGAATACCTGAAAGTTTCCATGCTCTCGGAGGGTTTGAAGACCATTGTGGACAGTGAGTGGAGATTACAGGCAGCCCCACTTTCCTAGAAAATAATTGTAGGTAATGGTTGTCCAGGAGAACTTTATTTCTGCACTTTTTTTCTTACACCTATTAGAGAAGAGTTCTGAGCAGACAGCAGCAGTAAATGGAATCTCATTTATTTTTTGGTAGGATCCATGCTCAAAATTTATGCTTTCTCTAAGATGTAATTCAGGCAGAGAAAATCCCATCAGCAGCACTGTATGTGTTTCTTTTGCTGTTTGACTCTGGGGTTTTGTAGGTGAAATGATAACACAGAAGAATTGTGTGTAACTTGTGTGTTATCTTTAATTACAAACATGCTTGGTATTCCCCTCACAACTTTGCAAGAACAGCTAGCTAAAAGAGAAAACAGATCCCTCTTTCAGTATGTTTGTGGCAGTTTTTATGCTGCAAAGAGCAATGGCAACCAGCAACATATCTGTTTCTAGGCGGTATTGCTGTTTAGTACACATGTCACTAAACCCAGCCATCAAACTTGAAGAAATCATTATTTTGCTACATAACTTGAAGGAGACCAGCCCCTGTAAATCAGCTATGCACCATGCATGTATATGCTTTTTTTTACTGCCTGTTTGGGGGGAATTTATAGAGTAATTCTCCAATAAATAACTTAATTACTGAAACGTAAAAGCTGCCAATGTGTTGCAGTGTAGCAGTGTTGTTCCAAAATGAGACTACATCTTCCTTACAAGAAAAATATATGCTTGAAGAAGTATTGCATTTTTAGGTTGCATGCAAATGAGCTGCTAAGAAATACAGAAAATTTCTTGTTTTCATACAGTCTTTTTGTTTTCAGTATACCTTTACATTACCCACTTCAATTTTCCTCCATTGATGTACAGGCTACAGGTAGCAGAAATGGTATGCAAATGTAGGAGAGACTCTGTCCTGTGATTTTAAAGTATGTCCTTCAAGTATGTCCTAACTCCTGACCCATGGAGAGACTCTTAAAAAATCAAAATAAACTAGACTACATGTGGGACGATTTGATATAACAATGTATGGTACACAAAACAGCTTGGAAATAGGGGAAAAACAGTGCCACTTTTGGCAAAGCTCTGTCATTCTTACCTCTATATAGTTCTTCCTCAATTGAGAGCTTATACACATGCTCATCTTCCTCTCTCCATTTTAGTGTCAATGTCAGTAAATATGAATTAAATTTTATTTTCTTTAGTGAGACGTGTCTGGCTTGCTCTAGACTCAGGTCACACTGATGGGCTGTGGTTGCAAGTGATTTGTGTCTCTGAAATACTTAAGTAGTGAGTGCTCAAGTGCATAGAATAAAATTCATGAAGTAAAAAGTAACCATATTTACTTTCCTGAGTTCATGCTGAACCATTTCCTAATCTGCTAATGCCTCATATTGCTTGTCATGGGACAAACATATTTCACAGTCTAAGCAATAAATCCAGCAAATATAGCTTAATGGTCTGTCAGAACTGGGAGCACAGGCTCAGGTCTGGTGCAGCTACCTCAGCATCTCCTCCTGCCAAGGCAAAGTCGTGGTGTGTTAAGTCTTAATGAATCAGGCAAAGCCCAATGACAAAGCTCCCTTTGACACTGATGATGTGGAATTGGAATATTAAACACCAGTGTCCTGATTGCCTCTCCATGGGCATTAAAAATCACACTGAATTTTCTCTGATGTTTCTGTCTGGCCTTGAGGTCATCCTTTTCCTTGGTGTTATTCTTTGTACAGAGAGTGTTGCTTCTGTTTTTTTCCCCTGACCTCAGACAGGCTTTTAGACCACAGTTTTGCTCAGTAACTTATTGCAGGTACAGAGCACAGAATACAATCTCACCTGAGAATATGATCCTCACATTCTTCACCTTATGCCATGTCCAGCAAGACACAAATCAGGGAAGAATTTTTCAAATTTGATGAAAAAGAGGCTGTCATCTGAACATCTTATCCAGTTCTAATTGCAATTCATTGACATTTCTTTCTGAATAGAGTAAGACAAAACAAAACAAAAGAAAACGAGTAGATTCATGTGATAAAATTCAGTACAAGGTAGTAATTTACTTCAGCTACTGACTATATTCAACTTGATTTAAATATCTTAATATTTAATTATCTACATTCATCTTACTGAAATGCACATAAAAGAACATCTTCAAAGAAATTAGCTTTGAACATTATTTACAGACAAGGTGACAGCTGTCTAATTCACTCTCTTGTGCCAAGGGAGAACAGCAAAGTGATGTAAAAAGGTTTTGAACTGTATTATTTAATTCACATAATAAATTTCAAGTAGAGTCATGTGGTAGGGTTCTGTGCGGTTCACTGCCTTTCTACTGATTCTCTTATTAGATGTTTGCACATCTATGTCTGGCCCACATAATAATGTCTCTAGCTGTCTTGAGTAAACTTTCAACGGCAAAGTAGTGTGTTTTTACAAGAATGTGTATTCCTCTGGTGTGTCGTGTGCATATTCAGCATGAAACATTCTCAAAAGCACAATACTGTTTCAAAGGCCTTAAGGCAGAGGAATGTTAATGTGATTGCTTTCAGTGCTGATTGTGTACTCTGCACTGAGCAAGTTCTGTTCTGCCCTGAGTTGCTTATTGACTAGAGTCTGATGGCAAATGGCAGGAAAACAATACTGCAGGTGGGTAGATAGATAGACCTCTTGGGCTTCTGTCCAGTAATGATGGGATGCAAATGTTATTTGTAATGAAAAAAAAAACAAAACAAACCACTTTTGGCTTTGATTCTCTGCATAAAACAGGGTTGGGAGTGCTGTGCTCTGCAATTTCTATAATCCTTTTAGCACTGAGCTGTGTAATGCTGGTCTTTCATTAAAATACTCTTGAGGATAAGGAAGAGCAGTTATACTCCTGACCTTACCAAATATAGCATTTTGGAGAAAGGATTCAAACTTTAATGTCAAATAGCTGTTGTGTCAGTCCAGAGAGCAGTAAGTGAAAAGAAGACTGAAAAGCTGGGATGTAAAAAGGTTAAAAACTATGTTTCAGCAATAAGCTCTGCAGAAACTGATTGCTCTGATGTAGATTAAGTTGTACACTGACCTTTCAAAGAATAAGCATTTTTCTCAACTGTCACTCTATGAATGCACAAAACAAGCAATATCATTAGGGAAGACACCCAAGCTGGTAGACTTTGAAGAGATTATGTCAATGAGTCATGACCCACCCATTCAGCAAATGAAATGAAGGTTAGAGCTTGTACGTATAGAATAAATTTAACTGAAAAACTGCAATTATGTTTCTTTCTTAAAAACATATTGGTCATAAAATCTGGGATTATTTAAAGCTTTTGTACTCAAATATATATAAATATATATGTATATAAAGGGCTAAAATCAGCTGTTGTGAACTTCTCCAACCTTTTGCACCTACATGTGTTTCCTACTCAGTGGAAGACAGCATTCTTAGCCTATGAAAATTATGATTATTTCAGACATTTTGCATCTGGCAAATGGTATTTAAGAAAAACTCTGCATGGTGCTAACAACATCCAATCATTCTTAGCACTTGTTAAATTGAGCCATTCTGGGATATTTTCACCATTATTTGCAGAAAAACATGACTGCTCTTTTGAGTCCCTAGTAGAAAATGTGACACAAGGAAAGCACAAATGCATAAAGGTTTGGGCTGTGCCAAATTAGAAATTGCATTGGGAAGAGTATGGTCAGCAGGTAAAGGGAGGTTATCTTTCCCCTCCACTCTGCCCTGGAGAGACAGCAGCTGGAGTGCTGTGTCCAGTTCTGGGGTTCCCAGCTCAAGAAACTTGAGGAGCTTCTGGAGTGGTCCAGCAGAGGGCTAAAAAGATGATTATGGGACCAGAGCACCTCACTTATGAGAAAAGGATGAGGGAGTTGGGTGTGTTTAACCTGGAGAAGGAAAAACAGAGAGGGGACCTCATCAAAATCTATGAGAATCTGAAGATAGGGTGGCAGGAGGATGGAGCCAGGCTCTGCTCTCTGGTATCAAGTAATAAGACAAGAGGCAAAGGGCAGAAACTGGTACACAGAAGGTTCCAACTGAATATGAGAAAAAACTTCTTTGTGTGAGGGTGACCAAACACTGGAACTGGCTGCACAAAGAGATTGTGGGCAGCTGCTTGAATATCTCCCTCTCTGGGAATATTCAAACCCCACTGGATGTAATCCTGTTCAACCTTCTTTAGCAGGGTGATTGAACTAGATGATCTAAAGAAGTCCTTCCAAACTCAATTATTTTGTGATTCTGTGAATCTGGGGGATTATTTTTTCTTTGTGAGCTGCAGTCATTTATAAGACTCCCACCTGGAGCACTGTGTACAGTTCTGGTGCTGCCAACATAAGAAGGAATTGTTGGAGAAGTCCAGAGGAGCACCATGAATTTGATAAGACAATGGGAACATGTGCCCTACGAAGTCAAGCTGAGAAAGTTTGGGCTGTTCAGCCTGGAGGAGAGAAGTTTGTGTGGGAACCTCGTAGCAACTTTTCAGTATCTGAAGGGGGCTTGCGAGGAAGCTGGAAAGCGACTCTGCATCAGGAGCTGCAGTGACAGGACAAGGAGTCATGGGCACAAGTTAAAAGAGGGGAAATTCAGGTTGAATATCAGGAAGAAATTCTTTACTCTGAAGATAGTGACATACTAAAACAGGTTGCCCAGGTAGGTTGTGGATGCCCCAACCCTGACAGTGTTTAAGGCCAGGATGGATGGGACTTTGAACAACCTGGTCTAGTGGGAAGTGTCCCCACACTTGGCAGGAGACTGGGACTAGACAATCTTTAAGGTCCCTTTCAATCCTTTACATTCTATGATTCTATGACAGAAACCTCAGATGAGCTAGCAGCTCAGACTGAAAGTGTTTCTACCCTGCAGGAGCAAATTTTCATGGCAAAAGGTGTAGCGCATGCACTTTCTGGCACAACACCAAGCAGGAATTAATCTAACTACACAGACCAATAAATGAGGGGATGATGGAGTGAATTTCAACACTGAAACACTGAACGAGCCCTCCAGAAAGCTTCAGCTCTTGGGGAACTGAATGCACCTTTGTGTAAACACATTTTTGCTGCGCCAGAACACAAACTACCAAGATTAAAACTATATTTTGTATATTTATTCAAGTTGCAGTTGGAGCAGACATTGCTTGACACACATGGGTTTGGTGTGTGAGCTGTTGTTGACTGGAGGGATCTCATTTGTTGAATGCCTGGGTTAATACAAGTCAAGCAAAGCCGCAGACTAGAAAAGTGGCAAAACATAGGTAATCTGCCATTTCTTCCATGCCTCTTACGAAACAGGGAAGAAATGGTAAATATGCAGCTTTCTACGAACAGTCTTTCCAAACAAGACAGGTACTTCCACTCACAAAATAAGCAGAAAAAAAGTTACTTTTCTTACCCAACCCCTTAATCTGTGCTTGAAACTCAAAATCAGCCTAATCCCTAGTTGATCACAGCCCACCCAACCACTTCACATGTCAATCAAGGTTATGTAAGCTATAAAGGGCAGACTGACTGCAGGAATTTTACATGCTTCACTCAATCTCTTTGAAAAGTGTCATTGATCTGGGTGATTCTAGCACCAGCCTTTGCTATACCAAGTTTGGAAAGAGAGGTAAGAAAAGGGGAGGAGGAAAAAGAGACTGTGGCTGTACAGGCTCCAGCCTCAGTCATTTCCATGAAGGCACAGAGGCAAAGGAATGATAGGGGAAGACACTGTGTGCTTCCTGCTGGTCACTCTTCCCTCATTCACTGTGGCTGGGAGACAGTGTGCTCTTCACTGACCGGCTTTATCAAGTCATGGACATTGTAGCAAGTTGGGTAGAAATGTTCTCCCATTCTAAGTCAGTCTCCCTAGAGGTCATGCTGTTCTGTAAACAAGGGCTTTTTTTTGATAAGGCCAAAGGAAAAATTATTTTTCAAGTTTCATTGCATGGATAGCTATTGATGATACAGGCCTAGCATGAGAAAAATTTGTTACATAGGTGAATATTAAGAGCTGTCTGTACCCTTAGTAGCCATAAATTTTTGCAAAGGAGAAAAATATATCTAAATATATATGTATAAATCCTTCCTATTCATGTGTTTGACTTTTGAAACTGCAAAGCTGCATAATGAATCTGGAAATCACTGATCACAGAGTAGAAGTTCATGACCTAAAGGATTGTATTTCTCTTCAGTAAAAAAGGGGTTATAGCACCACTGCCACATTCTCAGGACTTCTGGTCAGGGGGGAGCTCTTCTCATTCACATAGACTAGTGATATTCATATGATATCTCATTTTCTGCCTGCTCTGGCTTTATAGCAAATGTGTCATCAAACAGTATGCATAATTATGCTTTTATGTCCATTATATATATATATATATATATATATATATATATCTACATACATATAATTTTATCCATTCTGCATAATATTTGCTACATGACATTTTAATGTGGACCATCATAAGCCACCTTCATTTTCATAAGTGGCTCCTGTTAAGAAACTCTAATCTTGTGATAAGTTCATGACCTGTCTTCACTAAGTCCATTATTCATGCTCCTGGGCACAATGTTGTCTTTCCTCTTTTTCTTGTTTTTGATTTCTATGACAGACACAAACGAAAGGAGCTTGTGCTATTAAATTCTGACATTTAGCATTCCTAATAGTCAATCTTGCATATGGACAATAACAGCATTTGCTTTCTCTTGGATCACCTTTTTTACATTCCCTATTTGTTTAATTGTCATTGCCTTACACAAACATGCAAGGTGAGAGGTTTTCCTTGACATTTCTCTTGGAGTAATGATAGTCTCATTTTTGAGACTTTTGCTACATTTTACACCACTTTGACTAAGACTGAAATTAAAGTTGAGCTTCATGCTGCACAGTTCTTGTCTACTTGGCTGCAGAAATCTGGACATTGGAATCTACATCCTGAAGCAATTTAAAAGAACTTTTGCCAGAACATGACTGCCCTCTTACCAGTTCACATGGCCCAGAGGACCAGAAAAGATCTTTCACAGATCTGATTGTGATTGAATAAGACCCATTTCAGTTTTCTAACAGTTTAATCCATGTAGAGGTTCACTGCTCACTCCTTTCCTTGTAGCTGGTCCGTCTGAAACTTTTTCCTTCTAAATTATGTGGTCCAATATACAGAGACTTGCTCATCCCATTATACAAAGAGTTGTTGGAGGGATTTCAGTACTATGACATTAAGAAAAAAACTGGTTTGTATTCAGCTGAGGTTAATAGCTTTGCAGATCTCATAAAAGCAGTCACAATTGTTCTTGACTGAATCATCATAAGAGCAAGCAGGTGCTTATATATAATCATATGTTTTGGGAACTGTCTCAGATCATTTGTCTGGCTCAAAGGATGTACCTCACAGCTATTCATCTGAAAGACATAAAATTACTCAAATTGGCCACTTGGATTTCATTTCTACCAGAAACAGTGTAAAATTCAAGATCACTTTGTTGTTTACACATCTTAAGCAAGCGACACAGAAATGGCAGTTTTATATGTCAGAAGTGGTTTCTCTTCTGTTAATGAGTAAAAAGTCCCTCTACTTTTTCATCCTATTTTGCAAAGTCTATTATGTAAGTTTGATTTGTTTCATGGGTATAAATGTTCTTTCTGGCCTCTAATAGTTTTCATCTGACTTCAGGCAGCTTAACATAAAGATTACTGGTAAACAAACTCATTGACATAAAAGACAATGACCCTTTAACATATACAGTGATTTTTTAAAAAAAGAATAGAAAATCTTAACTTTGTTGCATGATTTTAACATAAAAAGCTCATTCTTTTATTTAAATGAAAAGTTAAGAATAGTTAAATATTTCTCTTTCAACTGTCCATATCCTGATTGAAGAAACCTCACTTTCTTATACTGCTGCTGCTGGACTTATGTGGTTTAGATTCTTCAAATCATTGTTTCAATTATTTTTAGTTCTTTTAGGTGATACCAGTAAGATACCACTTTTGAATAAAGTAGTTAATGAAAAAGAACCCCCACAATTCCACAACTGCTTCTTTTTTTCACAACACAGTATGTCTAGTTTCTCCTACTACAGTAAAGATGTGCAAAGTGGTGAAAGACTAGGACTTGACTGATGATGTTTCATACTCTTTGCATTGCCAAACTGTAAAGGCAACACAAGATCAGGGGACAATACCGCCAGCAGGAGCGCAACAGCTTTAAAGCTGCTTTGCAGTTTGTTTTGCACAAGCCAATGGTCATAGAACACCTGGTAGATAAGGCCCCTTTAGTCCTCTGAGCAGCCTAAGTTACTGCATCTCCTCCTTCAGATGCTGAAACAGTAAAACAGTTTTCTACTGTAAAAAAAAAAATAGCAACAAAATGGAAAGAATGTATGGTACCCTCCTGAAAATGGATAATTTTCCTTGGGGTTCTTTATTCCCATTTGTTCCTTTGTCCTTAATACCTTAATACCACTTCCTTGCAGCAGAGAATCAAACTGCTAAAAGAAAAGCTTCCAGGACTTGTTTCCAAGTCTCCAGGAAAGGCTGATGACTATCAAGAAAATGTCCTGTTTTCTTTATGACTTCTCTTTTTGCTTTGGGATCAAAACTTGAATTCAAAGTGCATCTATGAAGTTATATCTGACATCTCATTGAAATACCTGGGATGGCCCTTCAATGTCAATGAATTAGTTAGTGAAACCTAACAAGTGCTCTGTGTCTTGTTTTGATCAAGCTGTGCAATGAATTGTACATTGATTTAGCAACTGAAGTAGGACTTGTGTGATTAATTACAGAAATTTTTCTGAAGTGCCAAAGTGTCCGATGTCAAATGTTGCTCTACTAAATCAGTAATACCTCTCTGGTAATTCAGTGTTTTTATTTTTTTCTTTTCAGATATGTGGAGATTTCACACTTTGAAAATAGAAAACTTTTGTTATAACAACTTTTCTCAGTAAAAGTGATTGCCTTTGGAAGGTGTGATATTCATGTGTCTCTCCACAGATTAATTCTCTTGGATCTTATCAGCAGTGGCAAAAGAAAATGGAATATCTATCTCCTTTACTGTAATGTAGGCATGCCTAAGCATTGTAGCCACTATTTTTTCTAGCCCTTTAAGGATAAATTATCAAGTGGTAAGGAAATACTAACCTCATTTGCATTAGGTTTAGTTCAGTACTGGTATTTCTACTAGGTGAAAAATAGTCTCTTGTACTGTGATTTTTGGGGGAGTGAAAATCTTCCAATATACAAATTTGAAACCCAGAGAAAGGTAAATGTAATTTTAATTTCTTCTTTCTCTACAGTGATAACTAAGACACCAAAAAATATTTCATCCTTGCGTGTGGCGTTTTTTTCAATATGCTGCTCTGCTTATGTTCATTGTCCAGCTAGGAGAAGAAAATCTAGCCTTTTATTAACTATTCATAGAATTCACTGTGAAATCTAATGTAATTGTGGTGTTGCTGGGCTGCTTACTCTCAGGGAGTGGCTTTCTGCTGCCCTTTCCAGACCCAGACCTCAAGCTGAAACTGCAGTCAGCCGGCAATTGGCCATAAGCAGGTGTTCTGAGAAACTCAGAGCAAGTCAATAAACAACTGGAATTGAACCTAGACTCTGAAGAAACAGATAGCTCAGGGTAGTGCTGCAGCAGTGGTGTCTGAGCACAGCAACCTAATTCCTCTTTGTAATGGATGACCAGAGGGGAAGTAAAATGGATGCTGAGCAAAGTAGGAAAAGAACAAAAAGTTCTCCAGAGACCTGGATGTCAAATGAATGTATAAGGGAGCACTTACAATACATCTTGTTTAACTGGAATTAAACTTATCTTTAAGGACATTTTGTTCCTCACACTGTCCTAAGAATGACTGATTATTTAGCATAATATTATATCTACTTAAACCAGCTATTAATTAATTGCACAAGTATACTGTAAATAGCTTTTAATGAATGGTTCTTATATAGATAAATATTTGTATGTTCAATATATCGATTGAAAGTTTTAGGAGGAGAAAGTCTCAGGTCAATATTGATAAGACCAGTCAATGTTCCTTTAATTATAATTTTGGAGGCATTCATACCACTTGTTTTTAAAAAGTGAGGTGATCTGTTCCAGTGATGAATCTAGTCACACTGGCTTACTGTTTGCTCATCTCTGTAAGTATCTTAAGAGTTAGGTTTGCCTGAACTGAGTTTTCTTTGTAGTTTTCCTCTAAAGATTAAAGTGCCCTGCATAGTAAGAATCAATATATGACATCTTACATGGGAACTGGGCTTGATAGAATATTTATTAGAAATTAGTGACTGGAGTAGTAGAAATCTGTCCTTCACAGCTAAAGTTGAGCAAATGACTGTGTGAATAGACAGCAACTGCCTTAGGAACTATGCCAACAAAACAGTTCCCCATGACCCACAGCCTAAAGCCATGACAAAGGCCTAGTGCCCTTGAATATGCAAATGAGGACAGGTATTTGGAGGTGGAAAATGGTTTTGCCACTTCAGCTTGTACCAGTTGTGCCAAAAAAACCCTTCTGGATCTGGTTTTAGACCTCGTAATTTAAAAAAGGACTGAAGAAATTCTATGCATCTCACCTGCAGTCCGAAAGTTCCCTAACAATGGAAAACACAGAAATTTAAATCTCAATAATTTGTCCAGAAGAAAGCAACATAAGCTTTTATTTGATGGCATGCATGTCATTCTGAAGAGAAAATAGTCTCTGCTAGTGAGAATTATGATGTGCTAGACAAAGGCACTGCAAGAACTAGCACCTACAAGTTAAATCGGCAGATTCAACCAGAAGGAAGGCACACAGGTGCTCAGCATGCACTGGAAGAGACTGCTGAAAGAAGTGCTGAATTTTTCATTTCTTGGAGCTTTCATATCAAAACTGACTGCCTGTCTCGAATTGCCTGAGTTGAAATCACATCCTTGTGTTCAATAAAGGCATGCCTGGATGTAAGGTTTGATCAAGGATCTCCTACTAAATAACCTAGTGGTCCTTGTTGACTTTAAAATCAGGCAACCTATTTCATCTACAGGCTGTGGGGAGAAGAAAGAGATAAAGATTATTTCCATATTTTCATTTTGGGAAGGTGCTCAGAGAAGTGTGATGCTGTGGTATATATATGGACAGACAGATGAGAATTGATGACTTCTTACCTTGATAAGAAAATTCACATGCTTGCAATATGATTAAAGAAACATCAAAATAAAACAGATTAATTTTTCCTTTAATTATCACAGTTTCTACAGCTGTTGAGAAAATTATATCTTCTTTAATATGCCAAATTTCATATTATAACCAACAGATAACAAGGGAATAGGGGTAATTGGAATTAAATTTATACAGTGGAGAATTCTCCAGTTTAATGTTGTCTAAATGGGTTTTAACATATTGAAACTGCCAGAAACTCACATGTGAATAAAAACTGTTAAATAAAAAGAAGAAGAAAAGTAGGATATCAAGTAAATACAGTTCCAGAAAACTTTTGAAGTAAAATAATGCAATGCAACTGGCAGCTCCCATGAAGTTCCGCTACCAGTGATCAGTGCTCAGTCAACCTAAGTTAAGTGCCAACACTGATAAGGAATAGATAAGTCTCACAAAACATGATTCTCCTTGGTGACAGGTTATTTTCCTCCATGACACTAATCCTTTACTTCTTGCAAGATGAGAAACTTCAGAGGAAGCTCAGAGGAGCGGCAGGAACAGAAATTCTCTCAGAGAACAACCTATTTTGATGCTGGTATTTGTTTCAGGTCAGCACCAGTCATATTCAGAGCTCCCTACTGTGCAAAATTCTCCCACAGAAGCCTGGAAAGTGACTTTGCACAGTTGGTCTTACAGCTGAAATCACCAAGATACAAGGTGGACAGTGAAGGGACCAGAAGCTGAGGTGACTTGCTTGACTAGCTAGGTAGAATTGAATTCAATCCTGGGACTCTGAGATTCTGAGCACAGTGTTGTTCCCTGTCCCTGACTGTGAGAAATGGGATGTGAATTACCACTAAGGCTAAGGCAAATCCCAAGAGCACAGCCTCTGCTAGTCTGCAGCATCTTCCTGCTGAGGCACCTGGGGTGTCCTCAGCCAGCCAGCCAGCTAACTACCACATAGGAAAAAAACATGCCATGATCTAGTCTTTTCCAGCTTTTATTGCTGAAGAAAGTGTTATCTTGGGTTCACACAAATCTTGGGCAAAATCCTAGTTGCATGAATATCAATGGGAAATTTTCTGTTGAATTTGGTGGTAGCGTCTCAGGCTCATGAATCAGAAGCAATGAAAAGATAGCTTTGAAAGTGTGTTTTTTTAATGTCATCAGTAGGAAAGGAGCCTTTTTCTGGGCCATCCAATATATTAACTTTTAACGTTTGGCCAAAATACATGGACAAATGTAGTCTTCATCTGTATAGACATCAATGGTGGACACACCTGCATTATCACCATTTTGTTTTCTTTCTCAGGTGTAAGAAACAAATTTCTAAGCAAATCTTCTGATTGCTCCTCCTTTCCTGCATTTGTCATCAATTGTAGAGTGATTTTGAGCACATTAACTAAATTCCTTATGGATGAAACCAAACCAAAAGATGGGCATGGGGAGAGCCCTGAATGTGCTCCAAGTACAAATAGATGCTCAGTCCACAGGGCTAGAAGTGAATTACTCCAAAATAGACCATGGTCAGAGTGTTTGTGGGTGCTGCTCTGCATCATCGAAACTTTGCTCTGCAGATTTGGTCCTGTTGTACCACATTCTTTACTAATATAAGTATATTTTCATCAGTTATATGTCCAGGTTAGCACTATATTGAAACTGGCCTTTGCACACCTTCTGTCTGTACAAGACCTAAAAAATTTAAGCTAGTGCCCACCATAGCAGTCTTGTACCTGAGGCAGTGTTTGAGCTATAGCTGTATGAATGACTGACTTTAATTCATGTTGCAACCCAAATTGATTCCATAGATCTGGATATTCAAAAAGTCAGATGCTCTCTAAGTTAGGGCTCCCATAGTTCTTTAAATCACGTGATCCCAAAATCACTGTAATTATTTATATAGTGAGAGCAGAACGATTACAAGTTCTTGCTTTTTTTTCTCCAGGCCAAGACAAACAAATGAGAGCAGTGCCTTAATCTAGGGTGGGTGTTAGGTACATAGGGAACTGCTAGTGCCTGGTTATGCCCACACTGTGCAGAACACAAGAGGTTCATCATCTCTGTAGGCTGGCCCAAGGCAAAACTGTCATGGATTATCAGAAGAAAAATACAGCTGGTATTATATCATGGTATAACCTGAGGCAGCAATGAAAGGAACTTCCTTTTTTTATGTGCTTTCATTTGAATCTTGGCTTCTGTAAGAATGCACTGAAAATAGATGTTACCCTGTCATCAGATCATGACTGAGATTTTCCCAACCCAACACCTTGCTCTGTACATTGCAGGAAAATAGTTTTTGTGCTATTAGCTTCAATATTTACAATTCTATTACAAACACAGAAAGCTAAGAAGGAAATAAGTTCACTGTATAGATTGCAATCCATATGTGGGAATAATATAGATATTTAATACTTAGCTGAAGTATATAATGATGGCTGTATCAATCTGGACTGCTAGTTCCTATGTCCATTTCATCTCTAGTTTACAGTCAACAAAATTTCTGAATGGCACAAAAGTGTTCCACTTAAGTGACATGACTTCTAGGAAGCTGTCAGATATCAAGGAAAAGAGACAACACTGCCTGAAAGGACCAGAGCTCATTCTCAAGAGAGTAGGTGAAAAGATGATTTTATGACATTATATTCTGACACTGTATGAATCAGTTTTAATGAAGGATATACTTGCTTTATTTTGCAGTGATAAATCTGAAAATATTTCATGCCCTAGGCCTGAAGGAAAAAAGGTGGTTTTTTAATGGAGTAAAAAGGCGCTATATCTTTTTATTGAACATGAATTTGAGAACTAAAACTAGATAAAAATACTTTTGTTCCCATATTTTTCTCACAGAAACTGAATAAAAGCAAGACTGTATACTTCATCTTTCTATCAGTAGCTGAGATCTGCCTATAAATTCCTATTGCACATGGTATTTCACTCAGATTTTTCAAGTAGGAAAAGATTTCATTTCATAAGTCATCCCAGCTTCCAAAGAACCAGAGATTTTTTTTTTTTTCAGAATTATGAGCTAATTAAAATTATCTAACAGCAATATAATTTAAAGGTCACTTATATACGTATATGTACAAAAAATGTCCAGGAGTCTTTTTAATCCACTTGTGAAGTGCAACTGTTTCTGCAGTGAGATATAAAAAACATCTAACAGTAAAAATACATGATAGTTTGAGATGGCAGGTGAATGAAACTTCTTCCTGTCACAACTGTGTCATGATAAAAGTAGAAAAAATGCAATTATGCAGCTGGAATTTGAGAGGAACTTTAGAATTAACATAATTGTTTCTCTAAAGAAATGGGAGGATTTGCATGTTACTGAGGAAACTAAAAATACCTTAAAGAGACTTGCTACATATGGACTTTGGTTTTGCTACCATTGAAATAAACCAGCTTTTCTCACTAGGAAGAAAGTGTGGTTAATCACCACAGCAAAAATTCCCCCGACACCTTCATTTCTAATTTTGTCTCTCTAATATCATCCTATGGGTTCTGCAACCATATTCTCATGGATATTTATGCATTTCTCTCAAGTAAGAACAAGCCAACATGACACACTACCTGCTCTTTCTGGTGGTAATACTGGCTGATGCCTTTATTATCCACAGTGAACTATTTCTAAATTTTGGATGCTTCTGAAAATAAATAGACTAAACTGATTATGTATATTTATTTAATGTGGTATGTGGTTTCTTTGGTGTTTGGTCATGCTTTTTAAAATGTAATGGTAACTGATAAGATCATCTCCATCTTTTTGTTCTTTCCACATCTGTTTGAACAATTTTGCCTAACTTAGGCAACAAGTTTGGGGTTCTTATGGGTTTTTTTCTTCATTTAGCTGTTTTCTTCCCTGGCTTTGCATGTGGTTCAAATTATGATAAATCCAAATCTCATTACAATCATTGTCATAATCATGATTATTTGCTGAAATGAAGAACCAAGTGGTCCCAGAAGATTACACACTCCATTACCCCCAAAAAACTATAGTGTAGCACCATGGATGGGAACAAATAGAAAGATGAATTCTACCATGCTACCAGTGTGATAAGAAGCCTCCTTAGTCTCACAGTTATGATTTCTTTTTCTGCACATATCAAAGAAGAACATACAAGTTGAGCTCTATTTGAAGACTGCTCTTCCTTCAAATGTAATCCACAGGTATGGCTCTGTAAGTACCTGAGTCCACAATAAGCATCATATGTATGAATGGAAAAGCTGTTTATTAAGCTTTTACAGTCCTTAATGTTAATTACTGCAATTAATGACTGGAACTGCAATTAGAGTTCAACTAAGGGTTTTCTAAAATAATAATGGGGCCTCATGAATATTGCTCATGACTGTCTACTGGGAGTTATTTAGCAGCCATTAGATTTATTATGTGTAGGACCTCAGTTTAAACTTTCATGACTCCTCTTCAGATAAATTAGTGATGTCCTGCAAAGTCATAGGACCACATCTTCCATTGTTTTTTTTTGGAAGAAAGACAGTTTTAAAGCTAACTTTGCACCCAACAAAATTAAAATGAAGATTTATAACACTGAACACATCACATAAAAATCTCCTAGATGAGAAAATTTACTTTACTTTTCACTCTGTAATGCAGAATCCCATTTGGAGGACAAAGGCTACCCTGACACTAGAACCAAGCTTCAATAACAAAACTGCTAACCACTTTCAGGTCACTACAGCCTTAGAGAAGTTTCACAACAATAAAGCAAGGTTTACAACAATAAGGTAAATTATGCATCATCCTTTCAGCTAATAATATTCCTATAAATTTGACTTCTTTATGAGCATTCCTACAATAGAACTGCATTTGTTCTTAGAAGATCTGTGTCTGGTCCACATTACCATAGCACAGACCTCATAAATGCATGTCTGCAAAAGATTGTGTACGTACTTGTCTCCAGGTTTGTCAATGGATTCTTGCCTTCAAATTAGTTGGTCTATCAAAGCTAAGCCTGTGCTCAGAAGCCTGTATCTGCAGTTTTTGGTCCCTAACCAAACAAGAAGTTTGCCAAGGGCTCTTTGGCCTTTTCCTAAATTCTTTTTGAAAACAGGACCCAGTCAATTTTATGTATGCCTGCCCTGCTCACAGCTCCCCATGAAAGTGGCTCAAACTAGTACTCAGCTCATGTTTTTCATCAGGAAACTCTCTTCTACTGTACCTGCAGAAATGCCTGGCATATGAGCACAATTTGGTGTCCTGAGCACATAGGTTTTAGGGCAGCTTTTTGGCCAGACTACAGTAATGATGAACACGAGCTTCCTCAAATTGGTCCTCACACCAGACATTCTCCCCATGATAAAATCCTAACAATGCTTTTTTACAAAACGTTGCTTTCACAAAAAGTCACCTTCATTTATTTGGCCTAATATTTTTCTTACTGTAAGCGTTCAGCCTAGTATCCGTACAAGAACTGAAGAAAAACCCCCAGAAGGGCTATCACACAAGGGTACCAATGTTTTAAAACACCTCATGAGTTTGTGAATTTTAATGAAATCTGAAATCTCCTGGGTTTTTTTTCATAATTATATCCTCAAAAATTATTTCAGTGTCACCAGTATGATTTGCTTAGTAGCCACTGTTTTATCTGCTTTGTGTTCTCTTATGAAAGTGGAAGAAGTCATGAGGTGGAAATAATCTATTTCAAAAGTTCTCAAGTAAAATCCAAAAGGATCTGTACTTGTCCAACCAAAATTTTTATATTTGAACTCAAAATTATGTATTTATTTATTCAAGTGATATTTTTAATGGAAAGTCTGGAAGATGCAGTGCTCTAAACAAGCTTTAAATGCAATGTATAAATACAGTGAGATTTACATGGTGGAATGTGACCTGCACTTAACTCTGCACAATGGACACATATCTAATGTGGACACTTTGCCCAGGGTGGCTTTTGTGTTCCTGAGTTTTAGTGAGCAGACTCTTTCAATACCTGAAGTGAGGACTGCTCATAGATGTCTGATCCAAGTGTAACAGGAAGAGTCTATCCAGAGTAGGTCCTGGCTGAGTGAAATGCTGACACTGAGCTGATGTGACAAACCAAGAACTTTTCTCCCATTTCTGTATGTTTATCTGCACTGAGCTGTGTCATGTGGTAAGTCATGCCAGGTGAAGAATGCAGAGATTTCCCAGATGTGGGGACAAGGAGATAGAACAGATTTGTCACATTTGTTGCCTGTAATGCATCTATAAATGCACTAGCTACCTCCTTGCAATTCTGTACCAGAATTACATAAAACAAATAAACTGAATCAAAATAAAGCAGAAAGAAAAAGGTAATTTAGTCTAAGAACAAGTGAATGGGCCCCAGGGTTTAATAAGAGAAGTTAAGTTAGCACAACAAATTTCCAATGAATTTACCATAATTCACTTATCATGTATTTAGTCTTCTGCTTGCTCGTTGTTCTTTTTGTTGTTTTTTGTTTGGTTGGTTTTGTTTTGTTTTTTTTTTGTTTTTTTTTTTTTTTAATAAGAATCGTGGTTAATGGGCTGCAATGAGGATTAGGAGATCTAAACTAAAGCTCTTGCTCTGCTGCGGATTTCCCTCATTACTTTAAAAAGACTTTTTATTGTTCAGACATCCCTGCATTGAGAGTTACCTTTTGGAAATGCCAGTAAGTTTAAGAAGATATTGGAAACAGTCTAGATATAGCATCTGCAGAACTTTTTTAGAGCAAGTATATTTGGTATCTATGACATGAATGGTTATCTGCAGGATCTTCTACCAGCAGCATTCATCAGAATTTTTGTAGTCTTAAACCAGGACTGTTCTAGGGTTTGAGAGTATACTGATTCACTAAAGATGTATTGTTAGTTGAAGAAGGGTAAAAAAGAATAGTGTGTTGATTACAGCAGGGAGTGACCCAGGATAAACAACTGATATTATTTCAAGTACTATGAAAGAAAGGATGGGTTTCTGGGACCATGCAGGGAAAGAACAAGTTGGGTTGGTTCGCCTGTTTTTCTGTGTACAGAATCAGCATTTCCTACACCAAGATGGAACCTACAAATTTTCTGCTGTTCAAAGACTGGAATTGACATTGACCTTGACATTCAGGCTACTTGTAAATATGCAAATGTAGATGCCTAAATCTATCGCTCCTTTAATTTTATGGGATAAGGTTATAGACAGTGTTCCCATACTGAGACAGAGCTCTGACTGAAATTAGGAAGATGCATGAAAGAAACTCTTGGCTAAATGTTCAGGAAAAGGGGAAGGTTAGCTAGGGGCACACAGGAATAGGATCTCTTCAATGGCACTAAATCCAATGCATCAGCTGTAGTTTACACAGTCCTGAATTTCCCATCCGTCAGTAATGCTATCTTTTAATACCAGAACCAGATGCACTGTAGCTTTCTAAACAGGTAAAAGTGGTATGAAAAACAGATACAGAGTACAGTGTACCAAGTAATGCCCAGCATGCACTAAACACTGAGGAGACACGTTGAAAAACAATTATATTCAAATAGCATGCACAAACCTCCTCTGTTCTCACTTGCCAGCAACAAGTCTGTTTAAATAACAATATCTCAAAGCACAAAAGAAAAGCAAAGCCTCATGAAAGTCTCTTTCAGGGACGACTGCAACACCCCAATCCTTTTACTTTGCCTCTTCAAGGGAATGGAGATGAAGAATTAATCATCCTGTTACATAAAATGCATACTCCATGGGGAAGATGCATAAAGCACACAAGAGATGGACGCATTTTTTGTAGAGTAAGGTCACCCTCAGGGGGTGAGAACACAAGGAAAAGTGCTCACTGAGTAATTACTATTTCAGGATGCTCTGGAGAATTGCAGGCTTGATACCATCTGAAAGAGCCTATGATTTTCAATTAACCCTTTGCTCCTTTAGATTGGTAATTACCTCAGTGTATGTTGGGGAGCAGAGGAATTGGAAATGGTTTCATTTGACTGGTGGTCAATGTCTGCCAGAGGTGTGAAACCCAGGCAGGGTCTCCTGAATTGGTTGTCAAGAGCAGGCAATTCTCAGATCTTGAGGAAGGCCTCTACTGCAAGTTTGGGAACAGACAAGCAGAGAGCAAGCTTCAAGCTTATGATCTTCTTATCTGTCTCTAGCTAGGTCTGAAAATGCCTATCAGTGTCCTGCTGACCAAGTGATGCTGGCAGGCTGAAACCAGTGCTGGATTGCACTGAGGTTTAGGGGACAGGAGCCAATGTTATGTAAATTCAGTACATGCTGAGGCAGCAGGTACCGTCAAGGAAACTAAGATATGATGAGTAAAAATAAAAGACGAGAAGATTTTTGATTTAAGCAAGGGGATGGAAAAGGGGATATTCTAAGGTGCATCAGGTTATAAAGGCTTCACTGTGTTTTAATTACTGCAAACTAAATCTCTGCAGTAGCTTATTAGACACATACTATAGTTTTAATTAAGTAATTAGTGAGTTTGATGAGAAATACAAGGATTTTAGCATTTAAAGTATTCTGAAGAGTGTATAGGCAGGGGAGTCTTTTTTCTCAGGTGTCTCCATACTATATAATGATTAACCTTGAGTGAAATGTTACAGGAAGCACTGAGAGCTTCTATTCATTAGTCACAGGCATAAAACCTGACCCAAAAGCTCTTAAAAAAAACTCTGCAAGGAGAGAACTTTGTCAGCATGAAGCCTGTAGCACTTAGGTCAAAATGTGCATTCAGGTGTCTAGTAAGGTGTGGCAAAACAACATTTATCTCTTAAAAGGACAGACTTAATGAGAAATATCCATAGGAATAAGCAGAACTTCTGTGTTACAATGTGTTGAAGAGATAATGCGGTTGCATTTAGGTTATGTGTGACATAAGTTTCATATTTCTCACTGAAAGCTCTTGAAAGAAAAAATATAGTATGAGAAAATGAATACAGCTATCCTTATAGCTGTTATACTCCCATCATTCACAGTGTAAACTTATGGCCTCCTGAGTGTAATGTCATGGGATTTTCATAGAAAGGACAAATACGACCCTATGGGAAAGATACATCATGCTTGCTCTCTTGAGACAGCAGTTGGATTTGTCATGGAGATGGGAAACCCAAGGTCTCCAGGTAAGCACCAGTGCAGAATGTGCCCCTAGCAGTCTTAAGGTAACTGCATGAGAGCTGATAACATTGTTCAGTTGGGAGAGTCCTTCAGCTTTTTGAGGTATAAAGAGTAATTCCATCCTAAATAACATTAACTACCTAAAATCTCTTCAAAAGTGTATCTACTCAAACATATGAATACTGAATAAGCAATATAAACTCTGTGCTGGTAGCATACATTTGGTAGCAATCTAGTTTGTTATTAATGAATCAGTATATTTTGCTCAGTGGAGCACAAAGACACATTTAATCTTGAAATATCATTAGCATTGTGTTATTTTGTGGCACATTTCACCTCAAAGATTGCTGCATTCACTTCATCTTGAGTAGAAGGTATAATCCATCAGTTAGTGCCATCTCATTATAGTTCCATCAGAGGCACCTAATGACTATGGATACCTAATACAAGTTTGTAGGTGATTTCAGAATGTGACTCAATGCACTTGGGAGGCATGAACAGCTCTCTTATATCTGAGGAAACTAGGAAGAAAGGGAGAAAGAAAGAGGAGCTAAACCAAAAGGAAGCAATTAGAAAGAATAACTCTCTGACTGCTGGATATTAGTATTTTAAAAAGACAATGTATCCTTCCATAATTAAATATTTAGATAATATTTCATAAATGTATGTGTATTTTCTGTTACAAGTATGAAACTACATAGCAATTATAATTATATTTACTTATATCTATCTTTATATTACCAATTTTATCTCCAGATCCAGATATATACACAAACAGGTGGATATAAATGTGCACATTCTTAGAATGTGTAGATACATAAGAACTGCATTTTTTCATCACTAAATACAACCAGTTCTATGCTGGAATCAATTTTCTATTGTAGCTGCACAAAAAGTATTCAGAAGAAGAGGAACAGACTGTTGAGTCAAGGAAAAGGCAGAATGTTGTATTCCGAAATAAGATAGACCGCTATGGTCAAAGTACTGCAGAAATGTCACTGTAGTTACAAATAGCCTGACACAGTCAAGTTTCTTACTTTCATTAGAGATTACAATTCTGTGAGAGTAACATTTATCTCTGTAGTGCAGATTTTGCTGGTTGGTCTAGGCTGGGTCCTAAATCAAAATAAAACAAGTAGAATTGCTTGGAGGGTGGTGATCACCTTTGTTTGGCACTTAAAAGAGACCCCCACTATCCAGCTAGTTTTCAGGGGAAGGGGGGTCTGGTTGGTTGTTTATTCTTTCTGGTTGAAATCTCCTGACAACATACACCATCTAAGTATCTCCATCTAAATTTTGGGAACTCTTATCACTCCTCTATCACAGTATAAGTAAGTCTGAATTCTGCTACAAACTCTGCCATTTGAGATCAGAGCAAATTAGCCAGAAAACCTACAGAATCTTAATCTGTGGAAGTTTGCAAGTTTGCTCAGCTAAGAAAGGTCACAGCCATTCTGCTCTCAGGCTGGTAAGAGACCTGGTCAGAGCAGAAAAATGGTCTTGAGACACCCAGAGGAGTCTCTTACAAACACAGTTTCTATGATTCTATAAATATGTTTGGCTTGTGCTACAAACACTCCAAGTGCTGGGAAAAAAACACCCCAAACTTGTTAAAATATTATAATAACTTCAGCTGGGGAATTCTGAATGTTTTCAATTTCTTGTTAATTTATTCCTGAGCTCTGAAATGTTTGAAAACCCTGAAAATAAATGTCTGACTCACAGAAGACATTTTCTATGAAAATCTACCAAATTTACAAATGATTTCTTTGAAACTAGGAATTTTAGACCAAAATGAAAGTAAAGGCTGTCATAATTTGGAATGAATGCCAGTACTATGCCAGATTGTACCATGAGTGAATAAACAGGGGATGATGGCAACAAAGCAAAAGTATAATTAACTCAGTTTAGCATTTTCAGGGTTTTGCATCAGTAGCTCTAGCAGGAAACAGCTCTGCTTTTTGGCCACATCAGTATGCAACCAGCACTGAAGAGATCAGCAATAACCAGTGAGCTGAAAAAAATAGTGTTCCATGCACACATCTGCTAATCTGAGGCAGAAGGTATTTGGCTTCATACCTCTAGAGTTTGGTGTGAACTCCTGGTAGCTTTCAGTGGAGAACAGCCCCCCTTCCCATTACTTTTGTTCTGCAGCACTAACCTGCAGCAATTGTTTAGAAAATAGATGTGAATATCTTAGTCTTGGGAAGAGCTAAAAGAACATCAATCTAAAGCTTTATTCAAGCCTTTGGATATGCTCAGTATGTTCATACTTCTTCTCAGTAAGAATGTCCTGAAAACAGAGCTAAGGACATTTCCAAAGATTGCTTTTATATGATCCAAACCATGACTTTGTTACAAGCTCACACACAGCCTAGAGCAGCAATGTCAGTGTTTGAGGGCTTTTTTTAGCAAAGAAGCCTATTCTAAAAAAGGTGGGAAAATAAATTTGTGTGATTTCAACCTGCTTTATTCTGTCCTGTAATTGTTAGAATCTTTATTGTTTAGTAAATGTATTAAAAAAAAAAAAAAAAGAAAAAAATGTGCCTTGAGGTTAATGGGATGTTTCCTTAAGTAGAAAGTCAGAATGGACACCTGAGAGCTTTATCTCTAAAACTGTTGGTGTAACTGAGGATCCTCAGGATAGGATTTCAGATGTCTTAACTGACAAGATGTGTAGTAATACTCGTATCCTATTCCACAAGAAATTTAGCTTTGTAACTATGACTACTTACTGTTACAGAGAACTGGAGGAAGAAAGAATCCATTTTTATGCTCAAAAGTGGAGAAACGTGGCCTATTTTCATGAATTTGAAGCAGCTAGAGAACTCAACCAGCTTGCTGTAGCCTCTGTAGTCTACCATGTTCATAATGCACTGTATCACAGCAAATTAGCTCCTAACTTCCTCAAATCTAGCCTCGGTATTACTTGAATGGCCACATTTCATTTGCTGCAAAATCCTTCTATTTGTTTTGGTGGATTTTTTTTTTTTTAAGAAATGGAACTTTGAATGATACTTTGTTGGCAGATATATTTATCTCCCAGGGCCATGAGTTGCATGGGTGTAAGCGAGGGCAGAGCTTGGCTCTAAATGACTGAAATGCTATGCTCCCCTGGCTGTCAGATGCCGAGGCAGTATATAAAAATAACAGAGCATTAAAACTTCATAAGTAGCAGAAAGAAGGGTTGGAGTGACCTAGCATGCCTCCTGCTTCCCAGGGGCCTGCAGAACAGTTTCTGTGCCTTCAGCTGGTCTTGCTGAGCTGGAGAACACAGACCAGCTCCAAGGTGTGGGTGCATGGCTGGGGAGCGCCACGTTCAGGAAGCAGCAGCAGCTCCCTCACTCACCAGACGGGCTGGGCTGACACAGCATGGAAAAGGGTGGGATGGACCATGAGTGTGGGTGCAGGGCTGCTGGTGGTGGGGGGTCCCAGTCTTTGTTCACCATCTTTCCAGAGTTGTGTCCATGCTCACTGCAGTGTTCCTGCAATGTGACAAGCAGATGAATCTTCTACATTTTGAATGAGTTATAGCTTCTGAGGTATATTGTCATGGTAGCGATGAGATAACCTCCCTGGACAGTTCAGTCTGTACAAATGTACTCACTGCTTCACAGAGCATTTCTGTTTTCAATCATTATACCTATTGGATGTTTCAGAATGTGTGATTTTTAGGTAAACTGAAAATGGAAAAAAAACACAAGTTGGGTTCAATATAGAAGAGAGGCAGTTTAATGAGAGAGAAAAGCTAACACTGCAGTTCTTAAAGCACAGGGGAAATCTAAGCATGGAGTACCAGAAATGGGATTTCAGCCTTTGCTCTTAATACGTGTTGCATCTAACAATTCCATTTGTTCCACTGTTCTTCAGTGCCAGAACTAAGCAAATAGTTTGCAATAAATAATTTAGCCTTTGAATTTAACCTTCATTCCTGCTCATGGAGTCACAATGTACTGGTTGCAGTGGTTTCAAACTTATTTGCAACTCAAGATCATGCAACTTTTAGGGGTGAAGGGAAGTTGGAGATATTTTTTATTGTGATGTGCCAGTGTGATATGACACTCCCAATTGATCGCAAGGTACTGCTTATCTTCTGTGATCTGATGGTTGCAGTAGGATGGTGAAGAGGGAAAGTGAAAGCTGTCATTTTGCAATGAAACATGAATTTTGCCTTTTGAAAGATTAACATCTTGATACTTTTTGAGTAAAGAAAGTTGACATGGAGTTACTACAAGAAACAGACAAGTCTATTCTGACTCAGTCAGTAATTCTAAATACTTGGTCTAAGGTTGCATCTAAAGGAGACACTTGAAAACAGGGCACCCTAAGACATCTTCCAGAATAAATTTCACCTTTTGCACTGCATTGTGAAATGGACTTTTATGTCAATGAGGAAAGTAAAGGATTCCCTAATGACTCTACTACAAAACAGAGGCCAAAACCAGGTCACTTTGGGTCGTGTTTTTTATCAGTCTTCCATTCCTAGCTCTGGTAAAAGATATGTCTGTGATTTCAACCCAAGAGATTTTTGGCTTTGCCTCAGACAGGGCCATTTCTTTTGCAATGAGGAGTTACAAAAATTCGGCTAAGAAAATGTCACAAAATAATTTCTCATACTGCAGCTCAAGGCATGCAGAATAAGCTGTGAGGATTACTGCTGAGCTCCTTTTCCAAGGAGAGAGAAAGAAGAGCAAGTTGTACAGATCTGACATCATAAAATACTACTATGGCAACAACTCACTGTTTATCTGCTTAACGTCCATTTGTAAGGAAAAAAAAAGAGCACAAATATGAAAAACCAAATTATATTTTATCTGCTGTTATTTTGGTGGGTAGTTTTATGTCTCAAATAAATATGTAAGTTTTCAGAATTAAAAGGGGAAGCTTTGGCACTGCCAAAGTGTCAGTCTTTCTCTGGGTGGTTACATTGGAAAAAAATAAAGCCTCACAAGTCACCTTGCTGGAAAACTACAAGGTTTTGAAAGATCTCAGTAGTGCAGGGAAACCTCATGTATCTTCTTTTCTGTTTGGAGATGGGAACCAACAATATTTAGAATGGGTTTGACAGAGTTCATTACAGAAAAAAAATTAAATTCTATATGCAAATGGGAAAAAGCACTAGAGTAAAACAGTAATAAATTGGTATCAATCCAAAAAACGAGAGGGATAACACAGATTTTAATTGATCTCTCAGCTTATAAAAAAAATGCAATTTTTTTTATAAGTATGCATGACATGCTTAAGAATTCAGATAGGTTTCTTACAGACATCCATAAGCAATTTCCCTTTAGCCCCAGTGACAGATAAGTATCACAATTTTCTAGACAGTGAGGATTGAAATTACAGAAAGGAGTCTTGATAGTCTTTTGTTTTTAGAAATCTGAACTCAGCTGACAAAAAATATCAAAAATTCCATTGTTTTTAAAACAGAGATGAAATACCTAGACACTAAAAAAAAGATTGAATCCTTTTTTTTAAAGGTATAAAAACAGCCCTTATATGACAAAAATATTTTCCTGTTTTTCTATCTTTATGTCCTTTAGATTTTCCTTTTGAAAAAAGATGAGATCTCTTTTATTACTTGCTATCTTAAGTTTTCTCTCTTCATTTATATCCATCCTTGACAACAACATGCAATTCATTTTCTAGCAAAATTGGATAATAGGAAAAAGTAGAATGAGAAACATCCTCGCATTTAAATGCAGAGATTCTGGTGTATGCAGGAGTAAATGCCAGGCGCTCTGCACAATCCAAGGATAATCCTTTTGTGTACTACATGAACTTGTGAAATCATTATCCCAACAATTAACCAGCATGACTAATGGGACAGGGGAAAGAAAGAGAATAGTTTCTGCTGCTATTCAGTTGGTGCAGAATGTCCCCTGACTTCATCTATTTTACTGTACATCTTACTGGGGTGTCTTCAGTCTTTTAGAAAGAGAGGCTGACATGAGTCTTGGGCCCAGCTATTTTTGACTGTAGCAAACATTACACTGATGTTTTCATACTGTCCCAGCTACCATTCTCTTTTTCTTTCCAATGAATATACAGGGTCTTATTAAATAAATCAAAATCTTAAAAAAAAAAAAAAAAAGTGGAGGGAGAGCAAGCAAGGCACAAATCAAATGAAGCTGAGTGGGCTCTGTTTGCAGGCTGTGGCCTTGCTCCCACTGGGCCCACGCAGCACGTGCCTTTTTATCTTAGTGCCTTTAAGCTATGGTGGTCTGTTCAACCTTCTGCGGCTACATATGTCTCTGTACCAGGATAATTGTTCTCAACAGCATGAGCTTAACCCTATCATCCCTCCTGCCTCTTGACTTACTGTAAATTAAACAGTGGCTCTATGAAAAAAAAAAATTAAGCTAGGAAGTTTCAGCAGCTCTTTAAGTCTACCATTTTAAAAATATAGCTTTTTTTTATGGGACCTATGAAACATTTCTCTGGTTTCCATGTGATGACATGGAAATAATTTTAAATATCCCCTTTGCACTTTTTTTGCCTTTTTTTTTTCTTTTAAGCCTCTGAAGCAAAGAACAATCAGAAAGAAATTAGATTAATGGGGAAAGAAGACTAGACACGGACAGACAATATATGTATGGAAAACATGATGCAGGGAGCCAAATTCCCATTCAGTTTGCCAAATTACCCACAACTTCTCTTTCAAAGCCCTCCTAATAATGTGCCATTGTATGCAAAGCCTATAATAATTGAGTTAAAAACAGTGTATGAGTATCAATTACATATTATGGATGTAAATTTTACAAGCCCCCTCTCCTTGGTAGGAAAGGGGCGATCTTTGTGCCATGCACAGTCAAGAATGCTCTGTCAGCACTGAACAAATAATAAAAAATAGTAATAACAGTCAGAAAGGCTCTTTAGTTCAACTCATATTTTAACTGCTTGGTCTAAAACTCAAGCAATATAAAGTTTTCACAGATGTTGTCATCCTGATCTGTTCTGAAAATATTAATTCCTTAAAATCCCTTAAATGTCTTGATCTTTTTATGTATCTTTGTCTTTTCAAAAAGATCAGGAAATTTTAAACTTTCCTTTTCTTCATCCTAATGCCTTTCCCAGGACTTGTTTCAATTCAAATAAACATTTTTTGCAGAGACTTATGCTTAGTCAGATGACACTTAACCAGCACCTTTTATGTTGGCATCCTTATTCTCTCTCTGGAAATACCTGCATTGAATAATTGATTTTATTTTTGGAAAACACCAGAGAGATTTTGTTTTTTACAGAAGAAAACAAAGAATAGAAATCATTGAGCCATAATTTTATGTTCTTCACTGGAATCTGTCCAAACTGACATTTAAGTCAAAGCAGATAGCATCATGTGAGGGTTTAGCTCTGTCAGCTGGGCAACTGCAATTTTCAGTATATACATTATTGTATTGCTGCGTGCAGTGGCAACAGTGCTGATACTGCTCAAGATTTCAGTTCTTCCTTGCAGAACAGCCATGATCTCTCATACAGATTGTGTGTTTTCTGTAGTTCTGATAATTGTTTCCCTTAATCTACAACAAAAAAATTACTTCATCTGAAAGAGCACAAGTTTACTTCTTCTTCAGATGATGTATTAAGATGCAGTTGTAGTGCAGCATAGCAAGATTCTTTACTGAATTATTCTCCTTGGGTCCTAAGCTGGGCTGCAGAGGCCCTGTGTCTCTGTGAACTCAGGACTGTCAGAAAATTGTTGTGTCCTTTTCAGGCTTTTTATACAAGGGATTTAAGGTTAAGCTCCAAAGGGAGCTTTACCAACAGATCTTGAAGGTTATATGGGATTCTTGCCCAGGCTGCAATGTCTCCTCAAGGGAAATTCACAACTTGAAACTTTTTTTATCCATCCAGGTTTTGAAAAGTGCTGTGTTGGCCTAAGAATCTTCCTTAAGCAGGTCTTAAATAGTATTGCACAAAACCTAAAATAGTTCTGCTCACAGAGTGAAAAGGTATTCTGAATATGAAGTTTCTAATTTTGAGTAGCTGTTACTGAGTCTCCCAGTCAAGTTATAATTTCTTTATTAGCAAATAAAGTTCATTGTGAATTTTCCACACCCATGCTATGCTGGTATCTGTAAAGACAGCCTGTTTCATTACCAGGTTTGTCACAGAGGCAGTAAAAACTCTGGTTCACTGATTCACATCATGTGAATAGTGATATTACAATAGTTCATAATGGCATTCCTTATAGAAATCTGCTGCAGATGTTTATGGAAACATGTATTTACTAGATGTTTATACATACATACTGAAGTATGTATGTGACAGTACACCCACACCTAGAGCAAAATAAACTCTGGTGTCATGACATTGGTAAAATGTCCAAGCCTACAGTGACTTCTGCACACCTACAAGCTGAACAAGCTGTGGACACCCATGATCACAAAGCTGCCTAGACCTTTCTTTCCCAACACCTCAGCATGTGAAGCCCCACAATGACACGCACGAGGGTGACGTGTGACCCCCTCTGTGGGCCCTTCAAAAGAGGGCGGCAGGACATGCTCCGAAGGGATTTGAGGAGGAGTTGAGAAACACTTCAGAAAAAAAAACAGGAAAAGTAATGGCACATTCCTTTGGGCCTACAGCAGGAGGGTAAAACTGTACTTGGCTCTCCCTGTTGTCACAGTCACTGTTCAATGCTCATACTGTCCGTGTGCCTGGACATGCGCTCTGAGCTGGCAGATGCTCCTTGCTCCTCTCCATCACAACATCAGGGGTCATGCAAGGCTAACAGGAAGGCACACAATCTCTCATGTGTCACCTGAAAGACCACTATTTGGCCCCTGTCTTAACACCTGTCTCATTCGGTCTCGTTCATCAGTGCAGATGAGCTCAGAGATCTGCAATTAGCCAGCTGTAGGCTTCCTCTGCGCTAGTCCAAAAAAATATTCATGCCTAACATGTAAGACAGGCCAGATTTAAGCTACATATTTTCTACAGATTTTTCTTTTTCTGAGGAAACATTTGGCTTCTTATATTTGCACATTGCTGTATGTGTAGAATTTGGCGATATCTCCTGCATGTAGCCTCTTTAGGTCCTCTCAGTTGGCTTTGTTTAAGTATCTGATTCATCAAAAAACTTTGCACAGTTTGGGCCTGGTGCAAAGCCAGTTTAAGTCAACGCCAAAGCAAACCAGGCCTGTATATACTCTGCTTCAGCATGGATTAATGCATGATGTTTTAGGCATTCACATTAAACAGCTCTAGCCCAAATCCTTGTAAATAATAATAGTTGTTTAGAGTATAAATGAAGTAGTAAAACTTACATTTTAAGAGCTACTTGGGATGTAGCCAAAGTACTAAATAAACAAACCTTACACATTTAACTGTTGACCATACTGAGCTTACTGAGAGGCTGAAAACAAAGGAAAACTTCCTCAGCTAAAAAAAAAAAAATCCATGCTAGGCTAGACAGAGAAAAAGAGGTTGCAAAGTTGCAACAGAGTGAAATAAAGTAGAGACTCAGAAGATAGTTAAAATGCTACTCTTGTCTCTAGGAAGAAACCTGACTACACAGCGGTAAGAATGTCTTTTTATTTCCAGAGCTTACTAAGGCTGTGATAGATGTGTATCTGGAATATATTTCTTCTTGTGTGAAAAGACTACATATCACTATCATTAACAATAACTCAGCATGTTTATCACAGTGCATTTCAAGGAGGCAAGAAAACACACAGGTTACTGTTCTAATACTGCAATAAGTCATGGAACCATCAACTTGCTCATTGTTTTTAGTGTAAATTTTGTATTTCACAAGGTTTTTTCTCCTTAGAAATGGCTTATGCAAAACATAACAGAAATATATTGGAATGCCATGCCTGAGTCTGGGTAGCATTTCTACAGATCAGTTCAAAGCAAAGAGTATTTCTTCACTCAAATGTGTTATGTTGACTGAATAATGTGTTAGTGCAGTCAAGAATACAGTATTTGTCATCCCTGACACTCTGAGAAGATATTTGCTCAAAAAGCGTTCAGCCTAGTTCTGCAAAATATTTGTTGCTAGGCTCATATTCACTATTTGTGGGTAAGATTGGATGCCTCTATTATTTTTAAATTTGTTCCATCTAAGACACTGTTCAGGAGTCTTACTGTTTTCAACATTCAGATTTCATATCAGTAAGAAATAATTACCTCCCTGAGAAAATCCCCTTTCGTCCTGATTGAGGCCATGTCACTGCAGCAGAAGTATTATTCAGCAGCCACTGGGCATCCGTGGTGGTGACATCTGTTTGGTTGTCTGGTGAGGGATTGAGGTATAATCAGTCATATAGGTGTTGAATAGTATTGGCTTCCTGACAGACTATCAGAATGGCCATACAAGCAGTTTAAAAATCAGCCTTTTTGTTTCTGCCACCCAGTGAAACACTGTGATGTTTGGAGATCAGTTTTACTTGCAACTGCACAAATCAGGACAAGAAGTTACTTCCAAGACAGAAAAATAATATGCTAACGGGGGGTGGGAGGGGGCTGGAAAGAAATTGCTTTGCCTCTCTGTTTTTTCTTTACATTTAGACAGAACTGTAAGGCAGAGCTTACAGTTCTATTGTTATTGGTTAGTGAATAAAAGATGAAGATTAACATGATTAAAGAGAAGTGAAACAGGGGTTCAGCAGTATTAACTCAAGAGAGTAATTCTCCTGGACACTACTGGGACTGTGTCCATGACTGAGGATAGAATTATGCTCTAAGGAAAGCAAAAAGCAGACCCTGTCTAACCAGTCCCCTAGGGGGAATGGGAGTGATTACAGGGCATGCTGTTTTCTCTTATTTTATGGGCATAGGCAGCCAACTGGAAAACATGTGAGGAAACCAATGCAACTGGCATCAAATCTAATGTAACTGAGTCTAGACTAGCAGTTGAAGATTATGAGCTATTGTTTGCAGAGCTGAGAGTGAAAGCAGGGACATGTCTACTGAGGATTTGTGTCTCAGAGCAAGACCCACAGTAAAAAAAACTGTTCATATACTTAATTTTCACTGAGGGAAGATCACATGAATAAAAGAAACTGAAGTAAAGACTTGGTGGGTATAGGCTTAGCAGGAAAGCAAGCAAGAGAAATTTGGGGGATTCATCTCACATAACTGTAGGCACTATACTACAGATAGCTGTATTAGAGCAACTCACCCAGACTCCCTTTAAAGTCAGCAGAAACAAATAGTTACTTTTAGAGTGTAATTCATCTTAAGCTCAAGTAAACAACTAAAATGTCTGTGACTGTGCCCCAGAAGTGTCTGTTTCTCTGCTTTAACCACACAGTTGTTCAGATGAGATTGTGCACACCACAGATGGAGATATGGATCATTCCATGAGGTTTCAGAGGGACAGCAGGAACAAGAGACTGACAGGGCGCTGCATGCAGAAGGGAGGTGCTCCCCTATTCAGCTCTCCATAGGCAGATGTGGAAGAAATCTGCAACTAACCCAGAATTTTTCCAGAAACTTTAATTTTCATCTTTCCCATCATTTACTCAGTACCTCCACCTCTGCTATCTGTATATGGAGGAAAACAAAACAACAGAAAAACATACTGTTCTTTCTTTATTGTTATATAATTTTAAAATATATATAAAGGCAGCTTCTAAGTATAACAGCATATCAATACATATTTTCCAAAATTAACGCCTTTTATTTACGTGTAGACCATATGTGCAACAGTCTTGGCTGTTATAGAAGAGGCTGGATTCAAGCCACAACCTAGAAATAAGTGCTTTTGCACTCAGTTCCAATGGTTTCACTGCAAGCTTTGCCTAATGAGTTCTCCAGACTTGCTGCAGGCACCACACTCAGCTGGGTTGGTGACCAGACTTTATAGCTGCTGGACTTGAAAAAGTGCAATGAGATCTCAAAGCAGGGAAACTCAACGTAGATCAGCTAGCTAGCAGGACATATTTATTGCCCAAGTACTCTTAGGATCCATTACAGTCTCCATTAAGACCAGTATATTGAAAAGAATAAAGAAATGGCAGAGAAACTGTTACTTACTTGATGTTACGAACAGCATAGGCAGTACCATAAACTTGCAAAAACAGAAACATAAATCATAAGAAAGTTATTGTATTTTTGGTAACAGGAAGCTAAGAAAATGTTTTTCTCACACTATTTCTGAAGGCATTTCTGGCTATGCAACTATATGTCAAAAGAACCCAAAACATTACGAGGTCCTTGAAGTAAAACTACCTGATGATACTATTAAGGAAGATACTACACTTCTTTGCTGACCTCTTCTGTAGCGCTTGAGTTTAGATGTAGCTGCTGTATAATATCAGAACATTTTGAGTTATACAATTCATATGCATTTTCTGTGAATGATGCAAACCTTCCGTGAGTCGTAAGAAACTGTGAAGCCAACATGACAAGAAACAAAACTCTTACACAGTACTTTCAGAAAGTGCTTCAATACACTTGTTTTGTGATTGTTACTTTCCCTTCAGTGTTTGTTTAAAAAAACATAAGGAATCTCTGATTCTTTGGGCCTTGTTTCACTAGATATTTTCCAGTAACTTAAGAATCTAAAGGATCTTCCACTGCTCTATCCCTGCTCTGCAAGAGGCAGTAATGTTAGATAGTTTCAGCCTGAAACAGTACTAAAGAACCAGATATTTAGTTTTTCTGACTTAGAGGGAACAAGAATATTTTAAAATGCATTCTTCTCAGTAAGAGAAAGAAAATGCATAATAATGCTTTTTTATTGTGCACATGCCCAAAAAGAAAATATCACCCTCTGAATATTCCAGTCTTAAAAGGCATACTAGAAATGGTGCTCTCCAGCCTTGCCTTCCTGCTTCCCAGCAGTCAGCTGAGGCCTTGGAGCTCACACTCACACTGCTACATTTAACAGCCAGTCTAATCCCTCACCAATTTATATTTTCAGCTTTGAGAACTGCCTGTGGCCATGAGTTTAACAATTTACGTGTTGTTTGGAAAGTACTTCCTTTTGTTAGGTTTAAGTCTACTGTCTAGTAACATTTTGTATGACCCGTTGTCAATGTGGTGCCTTTGCAACTTCTGCCTGGCAAAACCTGATTTTATAGATCTCTATTATATTTTCCCTTACTCATTGCTTGAAGAGTTATACTTTATTTAGTCTCTCTTCCCCAAAAAAGCTATTCAATAATCTGATTTTTATTGCTCTTTTCTGTACTTTTCCATCTCTACTCTATAATTTTTGTAATAGTGGGACCAAAAACGCACATAGAATCCAAGAAATGAGTGTGCCATTGATTTCTACAGTGACATAGTAATTTCTGTTCTGCTTTGCTCTTTATTCTTTTTCTGACAATTCAGATGACGCTTTTTGCTCTTGTAACTATCAGTAGGCACTGAGCTGACATTTTCCGAAGGCATTCACAATGAGTCTAAAATCTCTTTCCTGAGGCTTATTAGGTAATTTAGAAGCTCTTGAAGTATACATCCAGTTAAAATTGTTTTTCTCACATGCACTGAACTTAGCAGCACTGAATCTAATCTAATGTTTAACCACTTGGATGGTTGATATTGTGAGATGTAGCTGTAACTTCTCACAATCCACTTAGGACTAACTTTGCCATCTCACTATCCACCTCACTTTTTACTGCTCCATCTGTAAAACCTATCAATCTCTGTCTAATTTACCAGTGCAGTTAATTTTTTTTATTAGCACGGCTTATCTGAAGTCTTGGCATAAATTGCTTCAGGGATTCCTTTAATGTATCTTGTTTTATATTGTAACTTTCTCATCATTGTGTATGCCTAGCCTTCTGAGACGAGAAGGCGTGTTTGAACATTTTTTTGTTCTGTACTTTTTCTTTCCATTTATTTTTTTAGCTTCCCCCTCTTTTATTTTCAATCTTGAGCTTCTATTTTATGAGATAGTACCATGAAATATAAAATAATAATATGGGCCTAAAATCCATTAATTTGGGAGATGGATTCAGCATTTAATAAAGAGAACAGTGAATCAAATAATGATAGACTCCCTGTCAGAAAGGAATTGAAAGGTGACACCAGCATGTGTTCCATATACTACTTCTTGTACCAAAGCTGTAGACATGAAAATAGGCTGCAGCCTACCTCTTAGGCACAATCTCCACTCACAGACAAAAAAACTCCTCAGAAGTTGTGCAACTGTAAAGATTGCATTTCCTTCATTCTTCACAAGAACAAGCGGCTGCTTGAATTATGACTTTGGATTTAAAATAGGAAATATATCTAAATTCTCTAGCAATATGATATTTCAAGTCAAAAACCTTCCTGATGCACTAGGACTTATCTGAAATCTGCCTTTCATAACAAATCAAAATTTGCAGGAGCTATTCAAAACTGAAATGTTCTTTGTTTGCTGTTCTTGCTGCTGTTCTCTCCCTGTCAGCTCTAGGGAAATTTTGAAAACTTCTATCTCCTTGATTCTGATGTAGATTATAGAGTGGGAGGTGTTGGTACTAGAAAAACAAAGTAATTGCTTGCCTACACTCTAATGAAAACTATTGCATGAAACATGACTGTCATAAGTGATGATGGCAGTATCTAAAGCATTTGGGTTTATATTTGATTTAAGTGACTGTGCTGATTATAAAATAAAGAGTTCAATTCTAATGATATGTATGCATTCACTGGGGAAAAAAACTTCATTCACTGCCACTATTCCCTTCTGCACTGACATTTCTGAATCAAATAGTAGCTATGAAATATTTGGCCTGCTGTTCTTCTGGCTGGGCAAATTGATAATAACTCCAGAGAAATCTATGAAATCAACATAATCCTAATTTATTTCAATGTCTGTTCATGCATATTCCCCCTCCCTTTTTTTTTTTTTTTTTTTACTTCCTTCCTCAATTTTACTCCTCACTACAGTGTGAGTTGTGGCAATTTTGGACACCCATAAGTAACAAAACAAAATTATCTCATATATTTCAAGGGAAAAAATATGTAACACTACATCAAGAAGAAAGAGCAGTCTTATATGGGAGTAAAACAGATTTATGTTTCATTCTGCTCCAAATGGCTTTCCTCTACAAATGGCATCATCCAGTTGGGACTGAGCTTTTACACAGGATAGATTCTATCTCATCTTCTGTGTTCTGTAGTGACTATTTTTTTCAACATTGATGATAAAGTTTTCTGAGAATCTTTTCAAATGTTTCTGCACTGGAAATATTGTGGTTTTAAAAATAGAGAACTTTCTCTCCCCTCTTAATTTGCTACTGCACATGACCCTAATGTGCTCCTTTTCACCGTCTCTTTTTGCATTTTTCCACACTTGGTGCTTTTCTTGCATCTCCAGTTCCTGTGTTGCGTGGCTATAGGAAGAGATCATCTGGGTGTAAATTAAAAATGAACAAATTTTTTATCTGTCATACCTACAAAGAAGGGATGGAAACATAATTCAGGTGCATCTTAAAATATTAAAACTCACTACTGATTTTGAAAGTCAGCATGTTTTGGAAACATTATTATAAAGCAAATTTCATAATTTCAAGAGGAGGGTGAAGATACTAGAAGAGGTTCTTGGACCTGATTACAAACTTACAACTGCACTGTCGACCATCAAGAATATTCCAGTGTTTTACTTCCTTCCCTAAAGATACTCTAATGCCAAACCTACTGGTTTCTAAGCAAGGATGAGTACAGGAGAATTCTGTATGGATTCTATTAATCCATAATTTTATTACAAGATTCTAAATGTTAAGCTTCCTAATGGAATTCTCACACTATCATATGAGGTACTTTTTTAAAAATTTATCCTTCCACTCTAGAGCACAAAAACTTCTTTTTTAGAAGATAAGAAACACAGAGGGCATTTTTCATCAGATCAAAAGGGTTGAAATACTTTATACTGTCACTCCGCTGTCTGTTGAAGTTTGTCTGTGGCACTTCAGAGTATATTATAGGGTGCTTTTACTTTATTCTGTAGTGGGATAGCTTCCCAAAATGTCCTTCCAGTTTTCCATTTAAGAGATGCGTGGGATGAGTAGATTTTGTAGCTGCTAAAGCTATTTATTGTTTAGCTGAATGTGGATTATATTTTCTTGCCTATAAAAAGGCAGTCATGGAAAGAGATAATATCATCACTTAATATTTATGAATGGATAGTTTTCTTTTAATGGTGAAATCGATACTTGTCCCTAGAACAGTTTGTTTTGCTTCTAAAACAGAACAATAAGCAGGATCATCAGATAGCTTTTCAGATACCATAAATAAAAAAATCTGCTTATTAGCTCTATTTTCATCTAGATTTTTGAATCTTGTTCTTGAGCCAGTTACAGAGTGTTCAAGGGAGGTTATTTAGTTAACCTTTAGTTTTATCATATTCTCCTTGGGTGTGCAATTCATTTAAAGACCTATTCCATATTTTACTGAAGGTTATACACATAGATGTGGATATGGATATGTGCATCTGTGTGAGTATTTATGGAATTGTCAGCCTGCAGAGAATTGCCTGTGACGTACACAGATTTATTTATCCTGTTATTTGGAGCATAGTTTCAAAATAATTGCCAGGTGAGATTGAGATTTTATTGCTGGTACTCTCTATTTCACAGCTTTGCTGAAGTGGTTTAATTATCAGCTATTAGAGGTGATAATTCATGCACCAAATCTGAAGGGAGCTTTAAAAAAAAACCAAACTCCTCAGTACGCCTTCAATGCTAAAGAGAAGAGTTCTGCGTGCTATTTATACCCCTTAAAGTTGCTTTTGCCATAGCAAATAAGCCATGGTTTTTTGGTCATTTTATCCTTCAAGCTGTGCTCATTGGCTGTGGTTTTGTCAAGGGGCTGGCTGCTGGTGGGCTGTGTGACACCACAAATGTTGCTGCACTGGAGACCCAGGCTGGCTGCTGATGGCTCCCACACCCCCCAGGGCAGAGCTCCATGCTGCTGGTGCCTGGCCAAATACCAGCTGTGGCCTACCAAAGCCATACACAGGGGATGCCTCCTGGTGCTTGGGCTCAGGACTGATGAATACACACCAAGTGCTGACCCTTAAACCCTCCTTCAATGATAAAGCACTTGAGCAAGGTGTTTAGCTGTAGCTGTTGGATATGGGAATAAAACAGGGGAAATGACACCACCATGGGAAGCAGTCTTGTGGAAAGAGCAGAAAGATATCTGTACTTTGAACTATTCTGAAATCTTTATATCAATAGCTATGCATCCTCCATGGAACCATGTTAGTCTGATGTTTCTGAAGTTAAAAATAATGTCATAATCTAACAGACATCATCTGTGTCTGATGTGAGGTATTGATAACATCTAGTACACTGATGGGGTAATACATGCCAATAACAACTTTTTTACTTTTTTCTTTTTTCTGTTTGGTTGGTTTTTTTTTTTTTTTTTTTTTTTGTTTTTTTTTCCCAAACAAAGTTGGATGTGTTTGAATCCAAGGCTTCTCAAACCCAGGTGGCTCAGGCATCTTGGTTTTCTTTTGTTTGTTTTATAAAGCTATATGTATCCTGAAGATGAAATCTCTCCTTCTCTCACTGGATCCTGTCTTGTATTCTTTCTCAGCTTTTCTCCATTTACAAAGCAAATAGAAAATCTGTTTTGAAATCTAAGAAGCGGGGTGAAGGTCTTTGTAGATTACAATTACTTCAATTAAATTGCTTTCTGTGTTAAAATAATACTGCTTTTCATTAGAAAGGGTCTTACCTGGAGAAAAGTTGGTATTTTTTCTCTGCATTTTGATGTAAGCTTATATAAGCATATGACATAGCAAAATTATCACTATGGTTAATATCCTAAAATTCTTAATTAATTTTAAATGAAATATCTTCCATTCTAAGCTTGCATTAGAAAAAAGTATATCTCAGGCATTACTCCCTTATTTTTGCTGAAACTTCAAATATCAAAAATGCACTGAATTAAGAAGAGAGAAAAAGCCCTAAAACATGACCAAGAAGCAGAAAAATCAGAAGTAGTTTATACTTACAGAAAAGAATTTTAATTAGTAAGAATAAGATAAAAACTAACATAGAAGGAATAGAAAAAAAAATACATTAAGAGGAATATAAGCTAAATGTATTATTTATGTTAAAAAGGAAAGTAAAATAAGAAAGCCAGGGAGGTCACATGACTTTAGTTTTAAATTTATTGATATTACATGTCAAGAAGTTTTTTTTAATTATACATATTTCAAACTCTCAATTTCTTCCTGGCTTTCTTTGGTTTTTTCCATCCTAGAAGGAAATTACATCTCCCCAGTCAATATTTTTTTATTATATTTCAAACTAAGTTTTAAAATAATATTCCCTATTTTTCAGTTTGTTCAGTCACAGTCACTGGAATTGTGTGTTGCCATTTATTTGTTCTCCTGACTAGCATTTGAGAGAAAGAGGCTGCACTGAATGCCCTAACACTGCTTCAGTGACACCAAGAACTCCGTCATCCTGAAGTGGCAATTGAGGGAACTATTGACAGACCAGAGGAAACACCACAACTGACACATTTCTTCAGTATCATTGAAGACAATGAGGGAAATTATGCCTTTGATATTATGTGCTCTGGATTTTTTTCATATGGATTTGTCTAAAAACATTGTCCATATTGGATGAGAGTACTCTGAGTGTGTTGTAAAGAGGTAGGGAAAAGGGAAGCAGAGGAAAAGTAGAGATTTTTTGGAGTTCTTCTGTGGATAAAAATACATTTTTATTGACTCATTTTACCTCAGATGAGTATATTGCAAGAATTTTTAGTTTAGCTTCTTATTGCAGCAGATGGGGATCCCAGCTGCTTGTTTCTTTCCACCCTGACAATCTGGTTATATCAGTTTTTCCAGCAGCTTGCACGTCGAAGGCTTAATCACAAAGAAAGAGGCTAGAAATATCCCTTCTTCAGAAAACAGAACTGAAGCTAGAAATCAATTTCCACCTTTTCTTCTGACTTGGGTCACTGGTAGTGGTGATGCCCACTAGGGGCAGGGGCCAAATTTGCTAATGGCAGGGTGACCAGAGTATGCCATGGATACCTTGCTTCTCATCAGGCAGCCTGTAGTCCTCTTCTCCTACCAAATACAGCTGACCATCAGTTCAAGATATTTCCCATCAGACTGGGACAAGGCAGGCTTTGCACCTCTAAGTTGAACCTTGAAAATTTGCTCAGCTTTATAAAATGTGGGGATTTTATTTAATACCAAGTTATGGTAATTTGACAATGTGAACTGTATGGCTCAGCCTCTAAACCCAAAAGCTGTAATGACAATTTATTTAGAAGGAGATCTGATATTAAATTGCAGCACTGATTGCTGTGACTCCCTAATCAATTGTCTTGAGAAACTTTTACTTTTGGGATTGTTCCTAACCTAATGGGGCAGGGTCTAGATGGTATTGAATCAAGGAGAAAGACAACAGGAATTATTGAATGATTTTGAAGAGTGAAAGAAGAAAGGAACAATGAAAAATTTTGAAAAGCTAGATAGTCACATTGAGAGTGTATTCTCTGTCTAGTAATGTAGACATATAAGAAGGAAAAAACCCCAAACAACTGCAGGACTATTTTCATGAAGTTTTGTGGAGCAGAATTTGAAAGTATTATAGGTAAGGTCTCAAACCCTTCTTCAGCTACACATTTAAAATGTAGTGAAAAGTCTAAGGACTGAAATCTAAAAGGTTTGTTTAATGAAATGTTTTCCATAGGACCTTTGCAGAAATGGGAGGAAACAAAGCATTAACTACAGTAAGAGGTCAGATTTGCAATTAAGTCCTTTATCTAATGATACAAAGAAATCTCTGTCTCTTCTCTTCCATTATATTCTCTTTTATCTCTGTCTCTAAGCAAGACATTAAAACCAAACCTTTTACAGCAGGTCATGATTTCTTTTTTTAAAAATCCCATTTTTGAAACATTCAGCTAGCATAAAACATTTGAGGTCTGCTTTTTGAAAGTTTAGTGGATTCACTGTCGTGAGTTAAATTAACAAAATTTGTTTCTTTTACATGGCAAATTCTACATGGTGCTCTGTCTTCTGAAAATATCAGGTGATAGCTATCTTAGAACAGGCACAAAAGGCTGGTGGAGATTTTGACCTTTATACCTCTGTGCTGCTGCTGCAGTGTGTTCAGCTCCCCAGTACTGAGCGCTGGCTGGAACTGCAGGCAGAAGGGAGCAGTCCTCTCTCCAGAAAGTGTTTGAATAGTGTGGAGTGTGGGGCCACATATTAAAGAACTCTCCATAACACTCTGCTTCATCTTCTCTGAGAGGTATATTGGGCTTTAACTGGATGGATGTTTCTGCTACGAGTGCAAAGCGAGCGCTAATTCCTGAGGGGGCTGTTGGTAGGCTCTTCAGAGCTGTAGTAAATAATGACTAAGTCCATGAATTACACAGAGTTAATGCACTGAGCCTTGTGTTCTCTGTATGCCTTGTCTTGCATTGTAGCTGGTCTACTATTTACTGTATACTCTGCAGTTTCAAACAATGTTTAGGCAATCTTTGACCATGAACAATCTCATAAGTGCTCTGCTCTTTTTGCTGAACCCCAAAGTGTGGACTATTTCCCAAAATCTGACTGAACTATTCAACATCCTTTACTTTTTCAGCCTGGGAAAAAAATCCCATAGGAGCTGCTTTGTGCCAGAGTCAAGGTTGATTTTCTTGTGTTATTTCACCACTACCAGTTCTAACCTGAAGTGGAAAACATGTTGGTGCATGAAAATTTGAAGATGATTTCCAAACACTTTTTCACTAGCAAAGAGGTGCAGTCTGAGCTCAGATTAGATTCAACTGCTTTGTTTATTTGTCTTAGTGAAAGATTTGTCTCTCCTTCTTGCGTGATAAGTCCCGACAAAGGAAAACACAATCTCCAAAAGCAGAGTGTACCTACCTGTGGAGTGGGAATCACCTTACCTAACTTTATCAGTTATCTCTCCAGGTTGTCTATGTTCCATCTGCAGGCAAAGGAGAGAGGAGAGCATTTCTAAAAGCTGATTCATCCCATTCATCCTGACTGTTTAATGCAGGTGAGTAAATTGCCATCTGGATGTGCTTGCCACTTGCTTTTTCTCCCTGCCCAAGCTCTAGAGGGAACCTAGATAATCAGTTTAGACTAGAAAATTTTTAGATGAATGAAGATAAGTGTGATGACTCCTATCCTCAGGTGTGCATCTGTGTGACAGAAAAAGCATAGGTGGTGGGAGAGATAAAAGATGGGCACCATTAAACACAGTGTGAGGGTTATCTTACAGTCTGTCTGTATATGTTTGCTTATCTACTCTGCATGTGTGGTTTTGTTAGTGTGATTTTCTTTTGCTCCAGGATAACCACAAAAATTTGTGCAGAGCAAATGATGTTTCTGATCAGCAACAGGTAACACTGGCAGCCATTGGATACTGCTGAATATCCACCCAGAGGATCACCAACATCTTGGAAATCTCAGGAGCAATACTTCAAAGCACAGGCTGGCATCATGTTACATGGTGCCTTAAGGGTTCAAATGGTTTGGAAGTGAAATCACTTCCATGGTTTCTGTGATTTGCATGTGAAATTGATTTTATTTGATTTATTTGATCATGAAACACAAGTGTTTCCCCAAGGAGTACAAATAAACATGTTACTAGAAACTGAGTAGATGTGATGAACCATAAATCTGGGAAGCAGTGGCTGAATGTTAGCAAACTTTACATAACTCCAGTTATTTTATAAGGTTTTGATTTCCTGTATCGATTCATGTTAGAGAAAAACACAACACTTTGAAAGGACAAATTGAATGAAATTCTGGTGGATGCCAAACCCCATCATTTTCAGAAGTACATTCCTGGCTTTTAAATTTATTAATATTTTGTACCTGAAACCAAGAGACATTGCTTCCTCTGACTGATTAATAATTTTCTTTGAAATGTTAACATTTATTATTTATCACTGATCCCTATTTAAAAGCCCATTTTTCTCCATCAGTTATGACAGTGTAAAGCTCAAATCTATTATGGTGAAGCCTGTAGTCCTCAGAAGCTCTAATTTCTTGGTTGTGGCCCGTAACCCCCTTGCAATGCAGTGTCTCTATGCAGACAAAATGAAGCAGTACCAGCTGCTGATGCACCTGCCAGGCCCTGTGTGGGGATGTCACACCCCTTGAAGTGAACTAGGTGATCCTTGGTATGTCACCTACTCGCCTCATGCCTTCTGTGATGTCTCTTGTGACCATATTATCAGCTTAAATGCCCTGAAAATTAAACATTTTTCCCCTTCTCATTTTATAGAACAAGTATTGGGAACTTCGAATGCCCATTTTTTCTGGGTTCTCATCATGTCTGTGTGGCTTCATCTTTCTTTAAAGCCCATCAGCTCTCCTGGAGCTGCAAGGAGAGGCCAGCTCCAGAGGTCACTTTCAAGCAGATCTGGCTTTTAATGGCAGAAAAATAAGTAGAGCGTCTTTCTTATAAAAAAGAATTAATCTCACCTAAATTTAATTGGTAAAAATTAGGTTACTGGTCCCAGCCTGTCAGCTAGATCCTTTTCTGGTCAGTGGAGAAGGACATGCTCTTTCAGAGGCTGATTTAGTAAGACAAGTCCTATTCTTGTTTCTTTGTCAAAAAACTTTTTGAGATAAGAGTAATTTTTTTTTAATCATAGCTTTCTACCACTTCTATGTGCAGGATGATAAACTGATGACAACCTCTATAAAACAAATTAATCAGCCCACTGTTAGTTCTTATATATGAGTTTGTTCTAAGGAGGAGACAAAGTTTCCAAAGTTTCAGTGTTACACAAGTTCTTCAATAAGGCATGCAGAACTAAACCACAGGTAATTAGAATCTAAATTGTTTAGAATCTTATTGTTTAATATTCAAGATGAAATATTTTTTTATGTTTAAATTTCAAGTTTAGGGGGAAAATTACTATTATTTGCAAAGTCCAAAATGAACCATGATGTAGCAAGCAAAGTAAAAAATTCTACAATAAAAAGTTAACAGTTATTTAATGGAAAGAATTTTGGTTTGGGAAAGTATCATTATTTGCATTTTTTTCCTATTCAAATAAACATACAAAAACTCAAAAAAATATTCTTATTGGCCAGGATGGAGAGTTCTCACATAAGAATTGGTATTACTCTTTGTGGGTGTTACAATCTTTAATTGGTGTATGTAATTTCAGTTGCTTGGTAACAACAACTTAAGAATTTCCACACTTCTCTGTGTTTAAAATCTCAACCTAAAAATCAGAAATCTCTTTAGAAAAACATCCAAAGCAAAAAGAAGACAAGTAAAAGTGTTGAGCATAGAAATTTCACAAGTATTTAGCATATTGCTTTAATTTCCCAAAGCAAAATTAAAGTGTAACTCCATGATTTTCATTAAGGGTTTTTTTGTGTGTGTGTGTTTTTTTTTTTTTTTTGTGCATGGAGTTCCCAAATAGAGAGCAAACTTCATAACAGGAAAATGGGAGCCTTGCCCTTAGTTCTAAATTTGATGGTTTCACTGATTCCAGTGAATTTGCTTGCCTTGGAGAGTCTTGACCTTTACCCAACAATTTGAAAAGAGCTCCTCACTCATATCAGCTGAAGGTAATTGTGGTTGCTCAGGTCTTGGGCCATGGCAGGTATAGGTACCACGCTGTAAATCCCTAACTGTGGTCCGCATATACCTGGAGTTATTTCGGACTAATTATTGCTTTGAACTAGAAGCATTCACATTTTTTTACTTTTCACACATTTTCCTTTTGTGTGCCATGCAGTATTTTTGAAGAGTTGACTGCTTGTCTCTGGAAATCGTTGTGAGGAACAGGGTCCATGATACTGCTTTTTCACACTCCTGTTACTATTTGCCTAAAGCCATGTGCTCTTGCTCACCTTAAACCTCATTTCTAAATTTTTGAGGGTCTTTGCCATATCCATCATAAAACGTTCTGGTCCCTGAATAGAATTTTGAGACACCATGGATGTGAATAATAAATTTCTTTTATCTTTACAGAAAGTCACTAATCTTATGGTGGTCTTTGCTCATCTTCAGATCCAGCATTGCCTCATCCATCAAACTCTTACCTACCCTCGTGTTTGAAAGCAAAACCCCCCACAGAAAACTAATCATCAGCAAAACCCTCTGTGAGAAACAGAATGACATGAGCCTCACAGAGCCGTTGGAAAACAAGCCCGTTGCTTTTGTTGAGTTTCATCTATACTTAGCATTTTTGCCATGACTAATCCATTCCTTCACTCTAAATTTGCCATGGCAAAACAACACGCCTGGATCTTTATACTGAACACCAAACACAGCTAAACCCTTCACATGTGCTATCAGGGAGCTGCTTGCTTTCACCACCAGAAAGGTCACGACAGAATGGTCAGAATACAGAACAGCCTGGGATAGAAGGACGTGACATATTGTTATGCAGAAATCACTCTTATCACTTGGGTATGATATTACAATGTCTATATGCATCACTCTCTAAAATAAGACCAAACCATATGGAGAGATTTTAACCTCCCTCCCATAGCAAAATTGCATTACACCATTGTAATTCTCATCCTCTTTTAACTCTTGCAGTTACTACAGTTACATGCACAATCTCTGCAATGTTTCTTCTTCCCATGGCTTAGCTGGGTTTTCAGCCTCATACATAATTCTATGAGAATAATATCACATCAAACTCCTTAAACTTCAACTAGCAAACAACAGAAGGAATCTAATGTTCAACCACTTACACATCCATGATAGAAAATCAGGCAAAAAAAAGTAGATGTGGTTATTTGGCTTTCCATCTGTTCTATTTTTACAGAAAAATGCAAATCATGATCCTGGACACTCTTGTGTGCTTCTTGATTTGACATGTGTTCCCAGTTTTTGTGAGAGAAGGCAAAGCACAAATGAAGTTCATTAGACTGTCTCCTTTGAACAGTCCATTTCTACTCAGGTTATGGAGAAAATAAACTCTACTCCTAGTATGTAGCAGAATACCCAAGCCAGACTTTTACAATGTGCAGAAGTTTGGACTTTCTTTATGACCTTTCTCTTGATTAAGCTTCTGTGATGATAATGAGAGAATAAACCACCTCTGTTAATTATGAAGTACAAGCTCAACTACTTAGCTTGTACAGCAGAACTGAACAAGAGCACAGCTTAATGTTTCCTGTGTCTCAGTGATATCGTCAACTTCCACCAAGACTGTCTTAGCAACAAATCCTTATGGGATGTGCTGTGCTCCTCCACAAGGAGCCCACCTTTCCCTACTTGCTGCTGGGGGCTGCACTCGTGATAGCTTGAAAACTGTGCAGCGCCTTTAAAATATTCTGTCACAGATGGTTCATTGGACAAGTCTCCTGCCCTGGCTCACAAGCAGAGGAGAAATTTATGTTTCCTACATTTTTCCTATAGCTGCTCAGCAGAGGTTAGGACAGAGCCCCAGGCATGTTCTAAAGCTTCACTAATGTTTTCCATATCTGCAGAAATAGGGCCAAGTCTGAGTCCCTTAGCAGTCTATGGTGAGACTCACTTTGAGTATTGGGACAGATACTTGGCCTATGTTCCTTAGTTTGTGTTATTTTATCTGGTAGTCCCTTGTGCTTGAGGAATAAACCATTAAGACTGGATTTATATATCCTCCAAGAAAGAACAAGAAGTAATTCAGAATCCAGGGGAAAAGGGAGAAAAGAAGAAATAAAGCTCCAAAACACTTTATCATGGTACTGACAGCCTACAGAGGAAATGGGGTAGCTGTGTTGTACTCTCAATCCTAGAGGACCTAGTGAGGGAATCTGAGCATCAGGCTTGGCAAGGCTGCTCTGCATTGCTGCAAGGCAGGGTGGAGCATCCTGCAGTGGGTCACACTGTGAGCAGAACAAATTTGTAAACTTCTTCCTTCTTCAGAACATACCAAACTAGTGAAAGCATGCATAGCCTTAAGCTCAACTGTCAATGGCAGTGAAATACTTTCTGTGATAGCTTGCTTTGCTTTCTTCATTTTTATTTCCTTTCCCAATGGTAAGTTTCAACTTAACAAAAATTATTACCTTTATTTAGATTGCATAATATGCAATTTTATCAGTCCCCCTTCTCTAGGGTGTAGAAGATCTAATAAGGTCCAACTTAACTTGCCTACTGTTGTAAGATATTAAAACTGGGTTCATTCTTGTGCACCAGAACAGCAAAGTGAAGAATGTGCTGCAGGGCAGATAGCTGGTGATTCGGGAGGAGGGACTTAGAGGCTGCCAGCATCCCTCTCTCTATTGGCTTCCCTGAAAGCTACGTAGTGTGGTTGGTTTATTTTCCATAAAGGACCCTACATTCCCTGACATCTTGATTAAAGTACTGCCATTTGGGGTAAGGGGTGTGTATATGGAGGGTTGTGTGTGGTTTGGCATTTATCTTTTGCTTGAATAGATTTATCTTCTGTTTGAAGCTGCATGAGCTCACTCTGAGAAAATCGTACTTTAAGAGGTGATTGCTAGGAATACAGCAGAGGGTATCTGTTACTCCTAGAATTTGCTACCTTCATTTGCCCAAGAAGTTAGTCCTATCATCCAAGTCACTGATGATGCAGAGGGAACTAGGAAAATAATTTCTAGGGTTTTTAGATGTGATCAAACTATCATAAGCCTCAAGATAACTGGTTTCTCCAAATGCGTAATTTTTGGGCTTGACTTATGGCTCTGTCCTGGCTCAGGAAGGGAAGTCGCCCTCCAGTGCATAAGGGCAGAAGTTATCTCCAGCAACCCGGGAAGGTGTCCAAAGGTGCCAGTTGTGTGGCCATGGACCCATGGAGCACTGCCCCATCCTGAACTGCGACTCCTCTGTCTTCACTAAGTTCCTATCACCATTACTGTCAGACTATCCAAGTACTTCATTTACACCTATTTGGGCTGAAAAGTATGGGGAGTTTTTTCCCCCTCTTTTTTTAAGTGTGCATGTTATTTTGTGTTCCTGCTAGAGAAGGCAGATGGAAAGATTTACACCTTGCGCTTGAAGCTGAATGTGTTGACATTTACTGTAGACCTCAGAGACTTTATGTGTCTTGACTGTCTCAGACTAAGCTCCAAGGAAGTCCTTTCCCAGACAATCTTTGCCTCCTCAGAGATTAAGATCTGCTCCATTAAGACAACAGAGCTGATGGCAGATTGGAGTTGTCTTTTTCTCTGAAGCAAACACTAGAAATGAAGTCAATATGCCCAGAATCAACCATGCATATCCCATTGAACAGAATCATAGAAATGTAGATTGCTTTGTATTGAAAGAAACCTTAAAGATCATCTGGTTCCCACACTCTTCCAGGTTGCTCAAAGCTCCATCCAGCCTGGCCTTGAACACTTCCAGGGATGGAGCATCAATATTTCTCTATTCCAGTGTCACATCACCCTCACAGTGAAGAACTTTTTCTTACTATCTAATATAAACCTACCCTATTTCAATTTAAAGCCACTCCTCCTTGTCCTATCACTGCATACCCTTGTATAAAGTCCCTCTCCATTTCTTCCGTAGTCTCCCTTTATGTATTGGAAGGTGCTATAGGGTCTCCCTGAAGCCTTCTATTCTCCAGACTGAACACTGCAGGTGTCTCAGCCTGTCCTCATTGGACAGGTGTTCTAGTGATCATCTTTATGGCTCCCCTGTGGATTCACTCCAACAGTGTACCTCCTGTACTGAAGACTTCAAACCTGGATGCAACACTCCAGGCTGGTCTCAGCAGAGCAGAATAGAGCGGCAGAATCATCTCCCTCCACCTGCTGGTCCCACTGATGCACCCCAGGATACAGCTGGCTTTCTGGGCCATGACTGCACATTTCTGGGTCATGTCCAACACTCATCCATCCAGACCTACCCCAAATCTCAGAGCTTCCCTCAATCCATTCTTTTCCCAGCTTGAATTTGTGCTTGGGATTATCCTGACCCAGGTGCAGCATCTCACACTTGGTCTTGTTGAGTTTCATGGGGTTCACACGAGGCTACCTTTTGGGAGGCTAGTCATAGACATTATCTCTCCCCTCTGCTGATATGCTGCATCCCAGCAATATAATTTTTAATGTGCTTGATATTTGCATGAAGCCAGCAGATTTAGTTGCACCAAGTATCTCTGTTATGAGTTGAAAGTAGGCAAGGGTATCAGTTGTGGAGATTTTCTTATCACATTTGTGATTTTATTTTGCAATATGTGTTTCTCTAAACAAGCGGAGAGATTAATTTTCATATGTGAAAAGATTTACTACCTGCAATATTGCATTGAAGTAGTAATATTTTTTGACCACTCTTGGAGTGAAATGTTTTCGTTCATATTTTTAAAGGCTGTGAGAAAGTCAGAAATCATGGCAATAAAATAAAGCTGTTTGTGATTCAGAGCAGAATGTTATTAATAAGAATATATTATGGATAAGGGGATAATTTTGTCACTGTACTAACTAAACATGCCTATGTCAAGGGCAGGGCTGAGGTATCTTTTTTATTTCTCATTGTTTGAGAACCTGTATACAGCAATGTTGAAACAGGAGTCCGTATTGCCTGTGAAGACAGACATGGACATGGGCAAAGGGACAAGAATTGATAACACATTATGCAGCTGTGCTGCAGTCTTTTCAAGAAAGGCTGCTTTTATTGTATTAAATAAAGTCAGCCACACCTTATCTTTTGCTCCTTAGGGCAAAGAGTCTGATATAATTTGTCTGCATGGTTGGTGCTTTGGTCGTCGCAAAATGCAGTGGCCACTGAATACCTCACCTGGGCCTCAGGTTCCCCAGTGCCCTCCCCTTCCCCCCAGAATTGACTGGGTCAGTGTAGCACCAGCCCAGAGAGACATGGGCAGCTTGTGATGACCTCCTGCCTGGACCCTTGGCCCTCTTCCCTGTGCTGATATAATTATTTTCAAACTTTCCAAAGTAGCGGATATTGATTTTTGCATTTTTTTTGCTATTAAAATAAATAAATAAATAAAAGGCCACTGAATATGTGCCTCCTTTTCATCCTCTTTTACATCTTTGATATCAATCTATATATTTTAGCTTGAGCTTCTACATGTAGATTCTTATGTACTGAGGGTCAATTTATCTTCTAGAATTTGCTTTTAGCCACAGCTCTGTGATATGTACTTACAAGAGGCACTTTTCTATGTGCAAGTGTCCTCCTGTAATGTGTGCAGTGAGAGGGAGACAGACACAAGGATTCTTTAGGAATAAGTAAAAATAAGAAAAATTGGGATTTTGCTCTAGAATAATGGTCAGAATGAGCTTATCCTTCCCCATCAACATAATAGAGAGTACAGGAAGTTGAATCTAGTTAGATGAGGTTAACCACACACGTCCTGGGATGCTGAGCATCCCTCATTGCTGCTTTCTGTGAAATTGCATTCACAGTTAGAACAATTGCTGCTAGTCATATTTTATGTATCACATTTCACATTACTGTTATTTTGCACTTATTGGGTCACATTGCCAAGATTAATTAATAAACCATGGTTCACACACAACCTGTCATCTCATGTGCAGCTCCAGCTGGACTGCTCTCTTCTGACACTTGCTTTGGAATGTGTAGTGTACCAGAGTAAACAAATGAGGTTACTTATGTGAAAAAAATGTTCCTCAAAGGGAAGAAAAGGTTCACAGTCAGACTTTTAGTTCATTGTACATGTTAGGATCTGATTATTAGAGATACTTCTACCCAAATTAAGATGTAAATGAGACCATATAGTCTGAAGTCAATAGTATGGATTTTATTTAACAGTAACATGAGATAGAGATAGAAAGAAATAGAAAAAAGGGGAGACAGGGGTAAAAAGAGAGTGAGAGAGAGAGACAGATTAAGTAGGAAGATAGTCACCACCACAAGAATCCAGACAGAATCATTGGTCCTCTTCGCCCTGGCTTCTTGGGGTCCCATAAAACAGAGTTCAACGGGTTAATATATGCTCAGGTACAGTGGGAACACCCAAGAACCTCCCCTGGAGGGGAGAGGTTTACATTGTCTTTTACAGCACTGTGGATCTTGCACAGTCCCTGGTGGAAGGCCTCAGAATCAAGTATGGGGGAGCTTTGGATGTATTTGATGGTTTGTAACACCTTCTAAGACATGACATGACAGCGTAGTTGAGCCACTTGTGCCCCATCAGGAGGGAAGAATAACCTCAAGCCTACTTGTGAATGTGAATGTCCCTTGTGAATTTGACCTTCTGGAATACAGGGGGGTGAGAGAAAAGTTATACAAACAGGGCCAGTTGTGTAAGGGAGGACAATTGGCATAACTGGCATGGTAAAAAGCACCATCCTGCCTCTGCAGGGTTTACTTCTTATCTGGCTCAAAACCCACATTGTAACTTCTGGGAATGGGTTATGTGGACCAGAGACTTCACCACCACATACCCAAAAACTCTCCTCCTTCCCCTCAGCTGGGCAGGGGCAGAGTGTGCAAACCTGGCCTTAAAAAATGGCTGATAGTTTTGATTCATTAGCCATTAACATTTCAGTCTCTCATAGTCCAGATTCCCAGGATCCAGTAGGCACATTTTGTGGGGCGTGGGCTTTGGTGGTTGTGGTTGAGCAGTTGCTCCTTTGCACAGTTTGCTACTGTCGGCAAAGTCCTTCAGTGATCTTAACAGTGTTTGAGGCAGTTGTGATCTTTAAGTCTCTAACAACATGCTTGGAGCTAAGTACATTACTGAAGAGAAAGCATCTTTTTCTCTTATCCTGAAAAATGTCTAATTGTAAGATGTTTAATTTTATACCCTCTAGGCCATTTATGCATGTAGCAAAATAATTTAGGAAAAAATTGGAAATCTGAATGTGGCCCATAAAGCAAAACTATAACAGTGATTCTGACAGCAGGAAAAGTATTTCAAAAGGTGTTTCACACACCTCATACACAGCTCTTTTAGCTGTGTTTGATTAGCTGGATTAGATCTTCTCTTTCTCTAAGAAGACAGATGTGTCATGATACATAGAGGGGGACAGAGTTCATTCAATGTGACAGCTCAGCCCATAGGTGAGAGAAAGGATATTTGTCAAGTCAACGTTAGCTATGAAGCCACATCTCTAAAGTGCATCACTAAAATTTCCCATGGTGGTATCACAGAGACAATAACCAGCTTAATAAGACTGCATAACCTTCTCAATCATATCACCTTTGACATTACTGATAAAACTGGATATCAGCCATGGAGTTGATTCTTTAAGTTTCTCTGCATATGCACACATGGGATTCCTGTGTCTTTTTATCTGAACACTACTTGCATTATGAGTCTTATGAAATCATGTGGATTCCAAAGTACTGCAGTTAATAGGATTAATAAAGACTGCCACAAAATTGACATTTTTTACAGACTCAAAACCAGTTTTATAGATTTCCACTTTATTTTTATGTCTGACACTTTCCACAGCATGATGGATAATGTTACAGTGACAGTAAATAGAGTTGACAGTAGAAAGACTCCTCATGGAAGACAAGATTTTTTTTTTAATGGCTCATCTGTTGGATATCTCTGCAGAATTGACTCCAGGTTGTACCATTTTAATGCTATAACCAGAGGGTCATGTGGACTGTGATTTTACCTTGCAGGTTTAGCTAACACAGAATAACAAGACTTGTGCCAAAGTGATTTTTATTGCAGTCCTCTGAAGAATTTTCACTATATTCTGACTTTGTGGGGCTTTTGATTTCAAATTTGCTTTCAAATAGTTATCCATAATGGTTGCAGGTGTTTCATTTGCGTCAACTGCAAACCAAAGAAAGTCAGTTGCAGAGAATAAAGAGTTGCAGAGAATAAAGAGGCGCACCTGATATTGAGCCATAAAAAATAATTATGGAATTAATCATATGGTAGAGACTGCCCAACTTAACTGATTTTACAGAGAGACTTTGCAATAACTAGACACATTATAATGTATTGTCTGTATCCAGGTGTTTGGGCATCACAGTAATGAGTGCTAGGGAAGCACAGAAAATTCATATTAATTAGCATTTCAAATAGATGATTGAAAAAAATTCTCAAGAACATCTTTTCACTAATCCCATTCCTTATGAGTTGCTGGGGGGCTGCCTGGACCAGTGTACATGGGAGATTGTAACTTCCATGACCATGTACAATTAAGGCTTAAAATTTGCAGAATAATAAAGTAGAACAAATATTAATAGATTAAAATTTGCAGAATTATAGATTGCAGATAAACTTGAGAAAGTGCTTATTTGTTCCTTAGGGAATGATGACTTGGCCAAAAGGTCCTGGGAATAAATGCCTATTGTCTCCTCCTTTTTTACAGCTGATTTTGTCTCAGCACACAAAAGTTATCCCGAGGTTTGTATTAAAACACAGTCGAGAGAAGCTCAGTGTATTCATATGTAAAAATGATTAGCCAACAGTATGATGAGTCACCACACTGGATCTGCTGTGTTTTACAAAGTTCATCTTGTGACCTTTTCACTGTTAATATGATGCGATGGAAATGTGCAAGACATCTACATTAAACCTTGGATTCAGTCATTTTACCTTCAGCTGGAGGTTTGATGAATTTTATGAAAATTGAAGTGCTCGAGGAATATGCACATGGCTTGACAGTGCTGTGCTCCTCACAAAGGTAAAGACTGCCAAAGTGTTCTCTTTCCTAAACTGAGCACAGCTTCTAGGATCCACTTTTGGTATAAATCCCAAAATGAGCTTAAAATACTGCAAACTGGATGTTCAGAGGCATTCTTTTTGCTTAAATTCATATTTTTCTCTGCCTGGCTACAAATAACTACATTTACTAGAGTTAATGGAAAACAAAGACCAAAGAGGTGTGAACACGGAAACCCAGGCAGGTAACGAGGTGAATAGATGTCTTTTCTCAGGGGGAATTTCTTTGTGATTTTCTCTAACCTGCAGACCTGCTTAAACAATTAACCTTAAAAGCTTTTCTGGGTTTATTTGTTCTTTTCATTGGCACTTTTCTTTCTCGCCAAATAATATTTGGCATTTGAGAAGGACTTAAATTTAACTTCTGGGCAAAATTCTAAACTTACACACACTGACACACAGCTGAATTATCTCAATTTATGTTTTGTATGACCTCATACTACTGAGATCAAAATGTCATTTATTCCTACTCAGCTATGATCTTGACTTTTTCTTCTGCGCAGATTAATTAAAGTTTTTCCAAAAAGTCTAGGGAGATGTTTTAAGCCCACACATATGCGCATGTATTAAAAAAAAAAAAAAAAAACCAAAAAAAAACCCCACAACCACATTCAAAAAGACCTTCTAAAGCAACATTTTTCTGATAGTAAAAGTATACTTTTCTATGAATCATCACAATTAATTTGCAGTTACAGCCACAGAAGGTTCAGCATTTGTTATATATCCTGAACAGATATTTATAACTTGATCCCAACTATGAAATCATTTTGCATCATTTTCCCTTTGATCTTACTTCTGAGAGTGTAATTTTCACTAAGACCTCAGGAAGTGCCAGCATATACACACTCATGAATTTAAGCTGTCCCTACCTATTAATTAATTAATTATTCAAATTTTATTTTGTTTTTGTTCCTCTTTATCACTATGTCATTTTTAAAGGATCAAAACAATGAAATACAAATAGCAGCAGTTCACAAGTCATTGACACTTGTTAGAGTCACAAAATTTTTTATCTAAATACAAGGAAGAGGCAATTATTTAATTGGATTTAGAATCAGTGGGACTGAAAGGAAAAGGTTAATGCAATCTAGTGATCAAAAATCTCTTGTACCAGCACTCATGACAACTCTCCATGCATATTTTTCTGTATTAATTCTAGCTACTGAGTTGCTAAATCTGTTTTGAAACATGTGAGTTTGATTTTCCTGTAGCTGGGCACATTTTGACAAGAATGACATGGGAAGCAGAGGCACTGAAAGAGCTGAGAGGAGTTCTCAACAGCTCCACAGCTGGTGGGAGTTTTTTCCTCAGGTGAAATGGGTTATGTGATGCTACTGTAGACTAAAGGTTTTTCGTCTGTGACTGGGATTTTAAAGAGCTGGGAAGGGGGGTCAGGGGCTTTCTTTGACATGATGTTTGTCAGCCCTTGGCTGGTCACAGAACATAGCTGCAGCTATTAAAGTGAGAGTGAAGGCACGCTGGGGGCTCATTTAGTGCTGGGACTTGCTGAGCAGCATAAAATGAAGAGCTGTGTTGTCATGTCGGGAACAAATAGTCCTGTATCTGAAGAGAAGTGGGCCTGGTTGTGTTTAAGAATGTTTTGTGGTCTCTTGAGGGCTGAAAATTCAAAGTACTTAGTGTTTGGGATTTTTGCTAATTTGCACACTTATTCATTTCTATTGTGGATAGCATGGATATCTTTCATTTATCTGAAATGGATGATCTAGACAAATGACCTGACAAATGGATGACCTAGAGAACAGCAGATAGATCTACATGGTCCTGCCCTCCCTATCCACAGTTTCCAGGAGTTACTAGCTTGGAGACTTTCTGAAGCATATATGGCTTCTCTGAGGACTCCACTATTCAGCACCCAGTGAATGAAGATCTACCTCCTTTGTATTAAGTTCAGCTTCTCTTTGCTCCTGAATATTTGTAGTGGAATAAAGAGTAAACACTTCCCAAACACCCATACCAGTAATGGCTGCACACATTTTTTTATTCTGTAGGTTGAAGACCCTTAATCTATTTAGATATTCCTTACACAGAAATGTTTTTCCATTATATTCTTCTTGGAATATTTCTCGGGTTGGTTTTTTTTTTTTTTTCCTAACTTTTAAGAACTGGGAGCAAGTATAAAGCATAATACCTGTGATGTGGGCAAACTATGGATTTATTCAGCAAGATTGTGTATATACTCTCCTTGTTCTGTATTCCTCTCCTAATGAGTCCTACTATTTAGATGACTTGCTTGATTGTTATTAATCAGTGAGGTGATAGATCCATGAAATTACCTATTGTAACCCCATGGTCCTATTACTAATTAGCATCAGTCAGAGGAGTGGTGTTGGATCAGATTTCACATGTGTTTGGGCAGTGTTTTCTCCATGTGCATTAACTTACATTTCTCTACACTGATCAATAAAATGACTGATGAAAGTCAGTCCTGTAAAGGAATGCAACTCTTCAGAGGTGGGCCTCAGCTCTGCTTTTGTGAATATTTTAGAAAACTTCAAATATTTTCAGATCCCTCCAATCTTTTTTCTGTGAGCTATGTGAGTAGGGAGACAAGAATATTATTATTGAACTAATGGCTGTCAGAAATAAGAAATCTATTTAAGTCTGTCTTCTAGGTGTGCATTGTGTCTTGGGGAGGTAGATGCCCAGATTAAGAAAAGTTAAAGTGAAAATAACAGTGGTTTTGTCTGGTTCAGCAGCATCCCCGAAACAAAACCCTTTTGTCCTTGTGGCTGCAGATCCCATCTCCAGAAGCTGCTGTGCAATGCCAGCCTGGATTACACTGGGGTCAGGAGAGAGGGATGCCAGGGGACATGGGCGAGTTGCAGCCCACCAGCCACAGAAGGGGCAAGCTGTAAAAAGCAACCACAGCTGTAGGGTTTTTCCAAGAATTGCAGTTTAATTGCACTTTAAGGGTAAGCTTTTGCCACATTTCTCTAAGGTGTGGGGCCTGGAAAGCTGCTGCACTAATAGTTTTTTCTCTCTTTGATTGTTTTTTTTATACAAAGCATGTGCAAGGGCTGGGTATAGTTTGTGACTTCTTGCTATTCAGTCAGATTCAGAATTTTGGTTACAGGCAGCTCAAACTTCATTTTCTTGCACATCATCTCAGGTCAGAGGAAAGAGCTATTCAGGAAAATTCTGTCGAAAGTTCCTCTGAAATTCTCATCCATCACTTCAAATGAAATATGGTTTGTTAAGACTTTTTTATTCAGACTATGAAACACAATTTGAAAACATGAAAAATGAAATAAAAATTTTCATTTAGCACATTCAAGACAAAATTAAAGTTCTTTACCAATTTTGGAACAATGTTTTGATTTGGTTTTTGTTTTATCTAAGGGGGCCATTTCTGATTAAATTTATTTTGTCTATATATTAAAGATGTTCAGAAACTTGAAAACTAGGATACAGCGTTTGTGTTCTGGAAAAGAAATACCCTAATCAGACTATCATAACTTTCTGGTATCTTTTTGATTTTTTAATCAGGAAACATTGAAATGTGTGTTTCTATTCCAAAAATGGGAAGAAAGAAAATCAAAATGGCAATTGTCTTTGTCTTAGCTCATTTCTATATGTGGAAATTCCTGGCATAGTCCCTTAGCTCCTGCTGAGGCTATAGTCAGCAACTTGAGGTTTACTTAGTACAAAAATACTGTCAAGGTTTTAAGGACATTAAATAAAGCAGTTCATCAAATTCCTTTTCCTTACAAATGATTCAGATATTAATGATTCAGATATTTGACAGTAAAATGCTGGTGTGTTAAAAAAAAAAAAGGCATAATGTAATCTTAATATAATCAAGGGGAAAAAATCAGTTCTGGAAGACCTCAGTCACCAAAGAGATCTCTGATTTAAACTCTGAGATAAGTTATGCTGTAGCTGCTCTAGGGCATCTTGTTCTTCCAATTGCTATAACTGAACAATTTCAAACAATGAAAACTATCTTTCTGTGGACCTCAATTTAAGACCAAACTTCTTGGACTCTGCATGTTTAAAATAACTTCAAAACTAAGTTGACAGTGCAGACAGAGATGTGCTTGCTGGGGTGCCAGGTGGATGCAGGAACCTTAGGCTGGTTCACTGCTCTTAATAGCTTTGTGCCTTCACCATTCTCCTGCTGTCATCCCACTAGTCCAACATTGCAGGTGATGCTAGACAGACAACTTTTGGTATGCTCTTCTGTGTCCCTGCCAATTTCCTGTCACTAAAACCCCCAAAACTTCCATAGAAAGGTGTTTCAGGATGTTGTGATTAATCAGGAAAATTATTTTTGAAAACTGAAGTGCTGAAATACACACACAAGAGACAGCATGAACATGAAACAAGAGGGGTCCTTCCATTCTCTGCTGGTGCCTTAAAAAAAAAAAAAAATTACTGCAAAATGGCTCATCCCCAGCAATCTCAGTTAACATGAAAAAATTTCTACTGTGTTTTTTTTTTCTGCTCGTGTTAGGATAGTATAATGGTATTGGAACTATAATGCAAGTTGTACTTTAACTATAAAATGCTTAATGAAGAGGCAGATGAAGAGTCAATCAGTTTTCATTTTTATGAGTCATTCTGTTTAGCTGTAGCCTCTGTCATACACTTGAGTGTTGAAATAATTCAAACTTTGGTCAGAGAGGACTGTTTATTAAAAAAATGTGAATGACCATTCTGATTGGAAAAAACTTCTGGAACTTGTTAAACCTTTAGTGGAAAGTTATATGGTGTGATTGCCTGTTATAGTAAAATGGTAGAACCTGATGCCTCAGGTAATTTCTTGAAATGTAGTCAGTTGTCCCATGTTCCTAAATTTATCTTGTACTTAACATTGACTCTATTTTTTAAGTGCTGCCTTGTAATCAATTATATTTTAAAGGCCTTTTAAAGTCTGCCAAGCACTTTCTTTGTCTGGACATCTGGACAAAGTGTTGTCACCTGCAAATACTGATAATTCTGTTTAGCTCTCTTCCAAACAACCTTATTAACTATAGTTTCCAAAATAGCTCAGCATTTTTCACTGTAGGTTTCTAAATTGGGAGTAAGTTACATACTTCTATCTGCTGCAGTTTTGTCAATCACTTTCTGAACTTACAGCAGAGTATTCAGTTTTCTTTCATGATTACTTTGTTTTCCTAATTGGTTCCTGGGGAAATACTTTTCCAATTAAATACATTGTCTTTCAAGTGAATTTATTTATTAAATGGTCTTCATCATCCATTGTTTAATACTCTTGATGCATTGTAATAGACTGGAGAAGTACAATTGTCCTTAGTAGAAGCTCTATCAGCATACCATCATAGCACTGTTATTTTAGTGATTTTCTGCTTTTAATTATTGTCCCAAAAACTTTTCTGAGGATTCATAGCCCGTAACTCTGAGAATTCCCAGTTTTCCCTTTTTGGAAGGAAAGAGTAATGTTTGTTACCCTGCCATCCTGTGTTTTTTTAATGAGCTATTCTGTATTCTTTGTTAGAAACAGCAGCTATGCTTCTAAGAGATCTCCTGGAGGGCTGCCATCAGTCAGGTGACATGCTGCTCTTTAATTTATCAGTTTAATTTTTCTACTCTTCCTATTTTGACAGATCAGCCTGACATAGTGTGCTCTTTATTTCCTGATAAGGATAGAGCTTGGGTAGGTACCTTGGCTATATTTGCTGTGGTGAAGACTGATACTGAATTTTTGGTGCACTGTAATGCTGTTCCTAATATCTAAACTCAACTTATTTCAGCCTGTCTTTATGTTTTACAGTCAGGTTCTGTGCTATTATGTAAAATTCTGATTTGGCTATAGGTTTCTGAAAGATCTATTACACCATGACCTTATTACAATGTCAGGCAATGTAGTTAAGCAGCTTCTGCTTTACAGCTGTTCTCAGTATATGGGCACGTAAGGGCTTCTTTCCCAATACAGCCAATGTGCCTGCTCCTATTTAATTCCCTTTCCAAACCGTGGCTATAACCTGTTCCTCTCCATTTCACCCCAGCTGCCCTTGCATTTCTGACAGCCTTTGCAGATATTTGCCTGACCAAAGCTCTCCCTGGCTCTTGTCAATATTTCTCTTGTTCCATACTGAAGGGAATTCTGAGAACTTGGAGAGACTGTGCTAGCAATCTGCTTGCACTTTGGTTTAAGGTGGAGACTATTTCTATGCTGAGGCTTTTCTTGTGCACCTTCCCTCATGTCAAACAGACTTGAACCCTCCCTGTACACCAGCTGTCCAGATGTTCACTGGTTCTGTATTGGGATACCTGGTGTAACTTGTCTGATTCCTGCTGTGGGCACACTGGGTCAAAGCATTTTCCCCAGCAGCCTGAATCTAACTTACAAGACCAAGTCTCACTTTTCCTGATATATTACATTAACGTGATGTAACCTCTCTGGAACATTTTTTTAAATACTTGCTGCCTCTCTTTGAAATGTGGTAATATTATTTAAAATAAAAGGTTTAAATGTATAATGTGTTAATGAAGAGTGACCTTTCCATTTTCAAAAGTCTAAGTAGCAAACAATTGTACAAAGAACAGCTTTTAATGGGAAAGTCAGTTTTATGCCAATAGCCTATGTGAAAAGATGATGGCATCATTTCCTGCAAAACCTATTACTGTATAGGGAGATTGTCACTTATCCCAACACAGACTGTGCAAAGATCAATGTTTACCCTTCTCTGAATCACATATAAAACAAATGATGTGAAGAGAAGATTCACCATCTATTTAAAAACACTGGTTTCTATTTTGGACATAACATGTAAAATTTCTGTTTAGCAATTTCAGTTAATTGTTAGATTAACATTTTTGGGAACAGATTGCAAACTTCAAAATGGAAAAGATCATTTTAGGGAGGGAACCAAGGCAGCTGTCAGTGAGCAAAAATTAACATAAATTTGCATAACAGATGTACAGTAAGGTGTCTATGACAGACAATCGCTGAATATTAATGATACAGACCACGACATCATTTGCGTAAATGCTGTCTGCTGGGTATTGAAGCTGCTGCGCTATTTGCAGAAGACAAAGGAGCGCAGAGCTGAACAGATGCACCAAATACATCGATGCATCTTAATTTATGACATCCTCATGAAAGACCTTGTGGTGCGATTTCAGGTTTTATTACAAATAATTCGGAGATAAAGGAACTAAGTAATTATCTTTTCCACTACAGTCAGTTCTTTCAAAGGGGAGGGAAGCTTACTTGTGACAACCATTGTGATGATTTTTTTTTTTTTGTGGAAAGCCTCTTTAAAAAAAAATACCCCCATTACAAAGAGTCAAATATTCATCATCATTAAAAGATTAGCGCATATTAGCATGCTTCATGGGACTTGCCACCTAACGTACCGTCACCACCACAACTGGAGTCCTCGAACACACAATGCATTTCAACGAATCTGCAAGGAGAATAACTGGAGAGAAAGATAGAGATGATACAGGCTGTTCAAAAAAAAAAGAAAAAATTACCGATGTAATGATTTAGATGATTTTTAATTAAACTTCACCCTCAATCTTTCCCGCCCTTAGTCCTTGTTATAAGCTGCAGGTACAACTGGAACCACCCAAAGATTTAGAGATATCTATAGATATACAAAATATTCTCACTACGTTATTCCTGCAGCTGGAGAAATTGATGCAAGTTATTTGCTGATAACAGGAACAACAAAATTTGGGTCCCTGACTATACAGTGCAGTAAAGTTAATGAATGAGAAAGGGATAAATATAAGAAAATAACAACATCAAACTAGACTTGTAAGCCATGTGTAAAGAAAATCAGGCAAGGCACAGGATACTTCTCTTCTGTGTTATTAATTTATTTGGGCCTTAATGGATTTCTCTCCAAGCCCATGTTACCATAAGAAAATGAATTGCTGACATGATGAATCTTTTGGTTGCACATACAGAGTTTTATGTGCATAGTGTTCAATTTCATTCTTGTCAGCTAATCAGCAGCAGCCAGACTTTTTATTTCAAGGGATTTCCTTTTCCCATTTGAACAGAGAATATAGCCCAGTAATCACTCTGCAGAGCCACTCTGTGAGCTGTTATTTCCACCTGCTTTTTCCTTAGAATCTCTATCAAAGCCTTAATCCAGTAACCTGATAAAATCCTTTCAAGGTCCTGTAGGGTCCATTGTGAAACTGTTCATCTGAAAGGATTGTGGAATAAGGGGAAAGTTACCATGTCCCCAAAAGAGCCATATGGTAATTATTTTAATGGAAGCTTACTGTATGGCCAGAAGGCAGTTAACATTTCATTTCACATTTTGTGTGAAAGAATGGAAAAACTGCAGTCTGACACTCTTCTGTCCAATTTTGCTCCCAATTTCTTTTACAGAAATGCAGCTTTATTCTGTGTTTCACTACACTAACAGCAGGTGATAGGCTGACGCCCAGATACGCTAGCAGTGAATGGTAAAAATGTCCTTCCTTTTAGACTTTGTCTGCATTCACATTCTAACTCCACTAGGGGAAAGAGATGGTGCGCTAAGTGGGGAAGGAGCTTGTCCAAGGTGTACAAAACAGGGATGAACAATGGAACTGGAAACTTTCTTTGATGTGATAGAGATCATTGTGCTTTATTGTCTCAATAACAGAAAAGTTCTTGCTGACTACAAGTGGCCCAGCATTTAGGTGGTCTAAGGTTTTATACCACTGTAGGTAAGCAAATTGCTGATATTCCCTTTTCATAATTTCTGAGCTGGGTTGACCAACTTCACTCAACACTGGCAGAGGAGATGAGTCTCGAAGACAGCTGAGGCTGTACTGAAGAAGTCTGTCTCCCTGCTATGAGAACTACTTTAGGACTGTTCTTCCTAGTCTGCCTTGTTGGACCACAATTTTCTTTTCATTTTTTGAGTAACCAGCTGGCAGGGTTCCTTGGGCAGCAACAATGGGAGAAGCTTCTGACAACTTCTCACAGAAGCCACTCCCATAGTCCCACCCTGCTACCAAAGCAAACCCAATACTATGCAAACCCAATACTGCTACTACTCTTTCACGGAAGCCTCCAGGCAGCTCTACCGATGTGTTGGCTTCCCACTGTGGCTGGAGGAGCAGACAGGTTGAAAGATTATCTCCAAAAGGAACCATGATCCTAGGTACTCTGGAAGTCTGTGGAGTTTGAGCCCAAGTTTGGAGGAAGGAGGAAGAGTAGGCAACAGTTGCTTGTAGTTTCTGTTTAATTTTTTTTCCTTCATGTTTGAGGTTTAGTAAAAAAAACCCTACCACCTCAAGGAAGCATTCAGCATGCGCTTTGCCTTACAATTCAGCCAGTATCCATAAACCAGTGAGAGGAACTGCTATGCTTCTGGCTGGGAAGTACGGTTCTGGTAGCACTTGCAAGTGGCTACATTGTCATGGGGTATGATAGGGCTTCTTATGTGCCTGCCAGAGGGATCACGAAACCTGTATATCCTGTCATTGTCCAGTTGCCAGCATAACATGAAAACACTTGGCAAATGAAACATGAAAAACTTCAGAGCTTGATTTGTTCGCTTTTACACTATTATAAAACCATTGATTTCATTGTATTTACTCTGAATTTATGTTGATATAACTGAGAAGAAAAAAATGGTTCTGTAGAGGTAATATATATTATTTTATTCATTCCATTTTTCTCTAAAACAATTTGAAAGCCTTGGCAAAAGAAGTCCTAGGTTGATGCATAATATACCAAACGTATCAGTAACTAAAATAGATCTTTTTTCCACTGCTGTAATTCTCCCTAGGTCACTTTTTGAAAACTGCTACAACATGTTTTAATAAACAAATACTTTTTGTATTTATTTGGATACAGATTTCAGAGTGAGGTCACCTTCAGAATGGTGTCCTGCAGCTAAGGCACTCTCAGCAAGATGCGCCTGAGGAATGGGCTGCAGGATTCCATGGCCTATTTTGGACAAACAAATATCATATTTGTTTTAAATGTCATGTGAAGATCTCCTCCCATGTCTGAACAGCTAGAAGATATAGTGTGGTGATATCTTTTCCTTTCTGCTTTTTTAGGTAATACAACAAGTTCCTCTACTTCCGGGTTACCTTGTAAATAAAAATTTATTGTTAGCAATGAATAAATTATACTTAAGCTACTTTATTACTTTGCTGCTTTTGTTGTGAGCTCTCAGACTACTTCTTGGCTCATGTTCCACCCAGTATTTAAAATCCTCTAGTCAGAAACTCAGGGATCAGCCTGGCTAAGCATGGGGAGTGTGTACTCTGATGGGGCACAGTGATCTGTTTGCTAGGCGTAGTCTCCTTAAAAAAGTGAAGGAGAGCAAGATTTTTGATGAGACACGGGAAGGATGCCTTAAAGCTAAGCTGTAAATATTATCAAAAATGTCTTTTCAGTACTTTGGAGCCCACTGTCCTGATCATATCTACAAACTCAATAAAATAGTTTTGGGAAAGAAAAGACTAAGATTACGAGTATCACACTAGAGTGAGCAAAGGCAGGCAAGGATCTCGTTGCTGTGGTTACTCAAATTGATTATGCAAAGGGTAGTTCTGGGCTTTGGAGGAAGTGAGGATGATGTTAGTAGATATCCATCTGGAGGTATTAGGAGGGAAGAATTCTATACAATTTCTACATAAAGGATTTGGAGAAAAAAAAAAAGGAGAAAAGATATTGAAGTGTACATCAGCATGAGCATGAGCAGAAAAGTAGAAAAAATAGAGCCAAGAAAACTCCACAGAGGATCTAGAGATAGTGACTGACAGGGAACACATCAGAAATTAGTACAGAATTTCCAACTAGGAAAAGCATTCAGTGAAACAGGAAGTGCAAATTATGTCAGAGAATTATGTCTGGTGGATGAATAAAAAGAAAATGGTGAAATAAAGAGAAAGAAAGTGAGTGAAAGGTGAGAATGACTGGAGTATAAGCTTAGTGTTCAGAGAACTTAAAATGGAAAGTGCAAAAGAGACAAAGCAATAAATTTCAGATAAGCTGTGAAGGTGTAAAGAGGAAGAACTTTTTGGTATGAAATTGATTAAATGCTAAAGAAAATGTTTGGTGTCTATTTTTCATTTAAGATTAAACCCTAGTGAAACATGCTAACCCCACAGCCTCAGTAGAAGTAAATTCCAAAACTGGGAAAGCTAATTTAAAGTATCTTACCCCAGAGGACAGTAGCCATCATTTATGGGAGAAGTTTAGAGCAACCCAAAAGCTTGATGCATGCAGTAGATAACCAAAAATAAGAATGTGGAATGCCAGTAAGATAGACTAGGCCACAAAAAAGACTTCTGTGAGAATGTTCATAAAAATATATAAATAATACGAATAATAAGGTAGTGAAAAAAAAACTTCTAAAGGAGAAAACTAATGCATACATTAGTACCCTTATTATAATGATCCAAATCAAAGAACAGATTGCAGCATAAAATGTTATCCCAGTTCTGAGAAACTGATAAAATAATATAATTGGAATCTATTCAGTCTGAATAAAAGTGGGCAAAAATCCACTAAACACCACCTATCTACCTCAAACCCGAATTGACCCATGTTACTGCTATTAACTAGTGGAATGTTCTCGGGAAGCCCAGCCAGGAATAAGAAATGTAGCCCTGAGATGGGGCATATGTGTCAGGAAAACAGCTGTGTAAATAGTGAATCTTTTGCTTTGCTGGTATTTCTGAAACTAAAGAAAAAATAATTTGGGGTTTAGTGTGCAAAGAAACATTTTTGAGGTAAATTAGATTTCTTTGGCCAGATTACTTGCAAAATGCATTGCCTAAATGCTTGGAGTTTATTTGTTTATCGGGGTTATTTATAGTTTAAAAATAACTTTTTCAAAATTTTCTAAATGACAATTTTGAAAGAAAAAAGTATAAACACACAATTTTCTTTAAATATAAAAATTATTTTGAGGGTGAAGGAGGGCTGCTTTAAACCTCTTGTGTCTCTAACTTTTCAGTAAATTCAGAGTAACTAGTAGTTATATTTTACTGTTCATTGAATATTTTTTTCCAGAGATACTTTAGCCAAAATCTTTCACAGAAATTTAGTCTAAGTTAAGCCATAAATCTGTTTTTCACAGTAGCAGAAGACATAAATGTTCTCATAGAAGCAGACAGTAAATTAAAAAAAAAAAGACAAAAAACCAAAACTAAAGCAAAAACAAACAAAACAGACAAAACAAATAAAAACAGAAAAAAAAAAAAAAAAAAAAAAACAACAACAAAAAGGTCATTTACAGGTATCCAACAAAAGAAAGTCACTGGATCTAGAAAACTGCTGGTGTTTCTTCACTCTCTGGCTTTCATGGGACACTGATGCTGGTTTTTGAACCCCATTTGAAAGGGGCCAAAATACCAGCTGGGAGCCTTGCCATGAGAGACAGGAGGATGGCTGGGTGGGGGGTCCCCAGGTTCCCCCCCAGGAAGGGTGAGCCAGGTCTGTGTGCTGCAGGAGCAGTCTGGGAGAATGGGTGGGACACACACAGGATTGCTGTCATTTCTAGTGGTGGCAAGGAGAGAAGGAATAGGCTATAGGAGGAAGAATGGGCTATAAAAAAGTAAAGTTTATAGCATTTCCCATGGTCAGAAATTTAGAAAAAGCTCCATGCCTGAAAGCATGAAGATTCAAACAACCCAAGGCAATTTTCCAGCTAAAAGCAGTAAATCTCGTTCAAATAGCACCTTCTCAATTTCTTTCTCAAAGCTGTTTTTTTTCAGAAGAATTGTAGGATGTCCATTTCAAGATATATAAGGTTTTCTTATCTGGTAAATTTTATGTTTTCTCATCCCCTTTCTCAAAAAACACCCACTCAGGCCAGATTTTTTTGCCCAAAGCTCACAAACTCCTCAGCAAGGCCATGCTTTGGTGGGAGCCATTGTGAATACACGCAGGTGCTGGAGCACAGAAAATGTTTGGATGACCTGCAATCAGGAGTCCCATGGTTGCTTTCCACCCTGTGCTGCCACTGCCTTCTCCCTTTGCTGTGGCTGTCTGAAGTTTGCACTTGTGATCCAGTGCCTGAGTTCCAGGTAAACCATAGCTTTGTGAGTTTAGAAACCAAAGGAAAGAGCTAAGAAATGACAATATGTTCAAAACAATGAAAGTGTTAAACTGAGTTTGAGAACATTTAAACTGTGGTCTTTATTTCTACCCATAAGGAATGTAGGAAACTTGTGAAATACAGCTTTCCAACCAAATTTCAGTCATGCCAGGAATTAAATTGTGCTTCTAATTGAGAATTTGGTTGTGTCCTCTCAATGAGAAATTAAAATGTGTTTTCAGTCTTTGTTTCACAAATGTTTTTCTTCTTTGCTGCTTCTCCTTTTTTTCACAGCTTATTCTGTTAATAGTTGAGTGTTTAACCTTGGTTTTTGTTCTCACTCTACAATACTAGAATATCTCTGTGACACATATTCCTTGAGCTATCCTCTGATATGCAGCTGGTACACATTCAAGGTCATGGTCCTTGTTGAAAGGCAGGAGAAAAGTGAAACACAAAAAATGATCAGACTAATTTTCTGCTTCTTTTGCTTTTATTGAATCTGAAGCTTATACTGAATAAGGACCTTCTGCTTCTTTTCACTATAATATGAATACAGAGTGTTTTGGTATTGGTATTACCAGGACTAATTTTCAGTTTTTAAAGTTCAGCAAAAAGGCATATGGATGTTGTGAATTACAGGGAAGAGGGTACATGACTGGTTGATGTCAGCTGGGGTTAAGCCACAGACATTTTCAAGAAAAAATCATATTGAAATGAGAAAGTAATATATTTTTGTGTGGTTTTGGGGTTTTTTAATAAATATATAAATTAGACAGTGGAAATAAAAAAAAATCAGAAAATTAATCTGTTTTTCATAACAGTTAATTAGTATTTAGCAATACTTCTTTCATTCTGAGACAGCAATTTTTCACCAATAAGTAAATACTGTTGGGAAGAAATACTAATACTCAGCTCAAGCCTAGATGTTTCATTAGCTAAAGATCTGGCTGATGAGTTACTGAATCTGAAACTTCATAGGGAACTACGAGAAGAGGATGTGAAATATCCAGGACATTCATGCCATAAATGTGTAAACTATAGTGATGTACAGAGATTAAATTTCTGTTTATATGCATTTGTATAGACAAGTATTTTATGTAGCTTTTCCAGGACCAAATTAATCTTGGTACCCAAACCCAAGAATTATTCCCAAGTCATGCTTGCAGCACATGTGATGGAGTTTAAACATAGCCAACTCCCACTCCCACCTCAGGTCTGATCTACTCCTTTGTGTTTCACAGCCCAGTAAGGAAGAACAAGTTTAAACACCTATTTCTGCCACAGAAATGAACCTCTGGTCCCCAGACAGGTCTTCTGGAAAACCTGTAGCTGCAAGGAGCCTAGCGCTCCTCATCAGTGATGCAGTGTCATGTAGATGACCTGAGGCTCAATATTGGAGATGCATTATTTAATTTTTATTCAGAGGTTTTTTCCTTGTTTATTTCTTTGTCACCAGAGGAAAGTTTCTTTTGTATTTATATGTTAAAGTTCTCATATTCTAACCTATCTGATCTCAGGAGATGGTTTGTGGCTTTTTTTTCAGTTGCGCTGTAAAAATTATTTCCTCCAGAACAATTGCCCTGTCAGCAGTGTATTCAGCAATATTACACATACATTTTGTTTTTCCTTCACTCCCAATGTTATATTGCACTACAGTTTTGGAGCACTCTCCTCCATAAATCTGCTCTCTTCAGTTCTAGAAAAGCAATTTGCAATGTTGTGCTTTCTTCCCAAACTTCACCAGGTACTGTTGCTTTCTTGGTGCAAAATAAATAACTGTGTGATAAAGACATCTATTTTGACAGTACTGATTAAGTAGCACAGCCGTGTCCCTTCCAAAAAGCAGCTCCTTTTGAGTGAGCAATCCATTTCAAATGGTCTTTGGTCTTGTTGCTCTGCTGTGTAATCCGTTTTTTGTTTATGTGTGTGTGTATGGGCTCTTGAATCATAGCCAGCTCCATTGGTTCCAAGTGATCCTTGGAAGTGTGCCAGTGTAGAAGTAGAGAGAGGACAGGAAAATGAGACGTTCTTCTTTTTTCTTCCCCAAGAAGTTTTTGTAAAAATCAGACCCTTCTTGGATGGTAAAGGCCCATCACCACAGCCATTGGGGGTTGGTTCAAAAGAATCGAAAGCCTGAAACCAAATCTATTCTATGTATATATTTTTATAGAACAAGGATTAGTAGTTATCTGTCATTTTAAGGAAAGCCCAATGAAACAATTGTTTCTATCTGCACCAACCTTTTGAGTTCTCTTATCCCATTCCCAGGAACTACTTGAGCTGGCTGTTCCCACACTGGCAGGTGCCTTCTGCCACCATGCTCTTGTACTTTGTTGAAAACAGGGCCAGAATTGGTTTACAAAATTCCTTGCTATAAAAATAGTTTCAAAGCATTTGTTTATAACTGTGGGTCCATCTAAAAAGAAGATCTTAGAGTTATTTAATTACCTGCAGAAATATCTGCTTGGCCATCACATGATTTTTGCTGTCTTTTGACCATGAGTACTCCAGGATGTCTGCAGAGCTGATACTACCACAGCTATTTCAGGCTTCAGAGATGGGTTTATGAGACGGTGAGGGGGGCTGATAGCAGGTGTCTGGGCAAAACCAAAATCTCCTGTGTAGAGGACTTATGATAAAATCAAGGCAGAGTATGTTAGTGCCAAACAGTGGATGAGTGTTTCTGGAAGAGAGAGAAATATTTTCTTCACATCATTCTGGCATAAAGCACAGCAGGGCACACAATGTGCTAAACAATGGCAGGACTGTGTGCACTCTGGCATCTACTGCAGAAACAGTCACTCCTTTACTGAGAAGTTTCTCCCTCTCTGCTTTGGGGAGTCCCTCTAATTATTTGGATAAAAATTCTGGGAAAGCTCCAGTGTTCAGGCATGTGACCTCCTCTCATGGATTTACTTGCCATTTTTCCCTTAGCCTCCAGTCATTTTATTCTTTTCCTTTTTACATCCCACTGTAGCCTATTCTCCCCATCCCATTCTGAAGCACGTTCTTTATTTATTTTCTATTCTGCAATTGATGTGCTGCATACAAAAAGAGTGCTACAAAAATTCTGAGGTCTAATGGGCAAATTCTGCATCAGCTACTAGCTTTTCTAGGTCCTCCTGTATCACAGATCCTTGCAAAATCAGAAGGACTAGATATGAGAATGAAGATACATGACTGAAGTGATACTGAAGTCAAAAGTCACATTCTTTTACCAGGCACAGTAACTACTGCTTCCTTTCCCAGAAAATGGGAACAGCACAGCTCCATCACCACTCTTGCAGTCTTGGAAATGGGAGGCTTATGAAACTGGAGTAGGAAACTTGCCATGACCCATCTAGATTAACCACTTCCCACCCTTGAACGATTTTTATCAGTCTTGTTTTATACTATTTGAATTGATTACTGTGGTCTTGTGTGTCTGTCAGTAGTCTTGAAATCTGCTTTCACAGCTTTCTGTGAGTGCTGGTTGCTGCTGCAGTTCTCTTAAACTAGCTTCCAAGTTCATGGCTAGCTATGCTGGGGATGTGCTCAGAAGAGAGCTCTGGTTAGATTTAACTAAGCTCCCTTAACAACCACAAATAATTTCCCCACTGCTTCTCTGTGTTAAAGAAGGAAACTTGGTTTGAAGATTAATTTCAGCTTTTCCTTTTCCCAGGGTGTTAAAGGTCAGTGCCCTGCTGATTCTGGTTTGATTGAGCCTTCGGGTCATTCCTGAATAGTCTTAGAACTACAAAGCATAGTTTGAGTCATTGGGAGCAAAGAAAAGTGCTGCAATGCAGATCAGCAGCATAAGAATATCAGGATGAAAAATGACAGCCCCTGAATAATTTCATTAGTGTTGTTAATACTTGAGAGGGCTGAGGGCAGAATTTGTACCAACTTCATGCATCAGAATAAGATTAAAACTGAATATCTCAAGCCACATCCTGTGGTGATAGAGAGGAAGGAGCAGTTCTCCATTATATGTGAACTTGTAGGGAAGCCAACAGGGCTGTTGTCTCTTGTTAGTTCTAATGGGTAATTCTAGCCCCATGGTGTGACAATTATTTCCTCTGACCAAAGAAAATATCCAGCCTGGATCCAGCTATGTTCCTATATTTTCCTGGATCCCAGGAGAGCATTTAGTTTCTGTGACTCGGTAAGCCCTTATCCTCACATCTGCAAACAGTTGAGAGAATAACTTTGGAAGTGTGTGTACTTTTAGCTTAGTTCTTGCCTGTTATGCCTGTGTGGAACGAAAGGGAGAAGGAAGGGAAGAAGGTAGCTTTAGAGAGTGAAGAAAAGGTCAGCATAAATGAAAAGCAGTGTAGGACTGTGGGTGGGGCAGCAGATGGAAATTAGTAATTTTGTTTCTCTCAGAGGCTGTCCCAGCCCGACTAGATGACAGCAAACGGATTGCCTCACCTTTACAGCTTGCATCAGTTTAGACTTGGAATTTCTTGGTCCAGATCTTGGGACAATGAATTTCTTTCTGCAGGCTCCCAGTTTTAGCTGGAATACCTAGATGTCATTGTACCACAAATAAATAAATAAATAAATAAATAAATAAATAGATAAATAAATAAATCTTACCAGGGCCGACACTTAGATAATGGTGTGCATGGCCTCTAATCTGAGAAGAGGTTTTGCCTATGATGATTTCTCTAACCAACACAAATGTCCCTTCTCCTAGTTTATTCCAAATAGCTTCCATGAACTGCTGGCACTCAAGCTGTCCATGAAGGGCCTGTTTGTCGTGTAGGTGGTACTGTGGGGAATAAAATCCGTGCATTAGAATGCAATGGGGTTAAGCAGGGAAATCTGCAAAATGCAGCAACTACTCTTGGGCTGGAGCTTTTCCAAGCCTCTCAGTTTTCGGAAGAAAATTAAGTTCTCCACTGGGAGCAGGCAGAAAAGCAAGTGTGTTACTACATCAAGCATGAGCTTCTAAAAGAATCATAGAAGCTTTCTTTTTTTTTGGAAAGGAGCTTTAAGATTGGGAAATCTAACTGTTAACCCACCACTATGTCCACCACTAAACTTTGTCCCTGTGTGCCACATCTGTGCATCATTTAAATACCTCCAGCAGTGGTGAATCCACCACTTGCCTGGGCAGCCTGTTCCAGTGCTTGACCACCCTTTAAGTGAAGACATTTTTCCTAACATCCAATTGAAACTTTCTCTTGCAGAACCTGAGGCCCTTTCCTCTTGTCCTGTATTTTGTTCCCTGGGAGAAGAGACCAGCACCCCCACCTTCCTACAGTCTTCCAGGGATTTATGGAGAGCTCCTTTTCTCCAGATTAAACGTCCCCAGCTCCCTCAGCTGCTCCCCATAAGCCTTGTGCACCTGACCCTTCTGCAGCTCTGTTGCCCTTCTCCGGATATGCTCCAGCACGTCAATGTCTTTCTTGTAATGAGGGGCCCAAAACTGAACACAGGATTTGGAGTGTGGCCTCACTAGTGCCAAATCCAGGGGGACAATCACTGCCCCGGTCCTGCCAGCACACGGTGCTGGTACAGGCCAGGTGCCTTTGGCCTTTTTGGCCACCTGGGCACAGCTGGCTCATGTTCAGTCACTGTCACCAGCACCCCCAGGTCCTCTTCCAGTGGGCAGCTTTCCAGCCACTGTGCCCACAGCCTGTAGAACAGCTCTGTAGAACCTTCCTGCTCTCCAGTAGATCAACACTCCCGCCCTACTTGGTGTTATCTGAAAACTTGTTGAGGGTGCAATCAAACCCTTCCTCTGGACATATTGCTTCTTATACGTCATTTCCTTTTTAAGCTTCACTCACAGAAAGAAAGGCAAAGACTAACAATACAAGACTTCACTTTGGAAGCTTCCTTAACTTTCCTGAAATTGAAGCAGAGAGGTTCCTAAAAAACCCTTTCCCTAAATTCCCAACTTGAGTAAATTTAAAGGTTGATCCAAAGTGCAGGGAAATCAATGGAAAACTCCATTGACTTAAAAAGACATTGAATTAGGCCCAGAATGATTAAAGTACTTTGGCTTATCCTTGAAGATTAATTAATGAGAGCAAAGTTCAGTCAAAGTTAAGTGGTTTTGAAAGACTCCCCCCAAAGTTTTCTATTTCAATAAAACAATAAAATGGTATCCCACTACTTCAGAACAGTTGCTCTCTGAAACAAGGCCAAGCCATTTCATTAACTTTGGATCATCAAGTTTAAAACAACAATTTTTTGTGTGTGTGTGTGAGTGCATATGCAGCCTTGTGAAATAAGCCTTTTTCTTTGGGGCAACTTCTGACAATTAATAAACAATTAGATGTCAAGCTAATTAAAGCAGCTTTTTCTAATATATATAAAACAAACCTTATGCTCTAAAGTGGTTCCAGTGTATTCAAAGCACTGAAATTTGGTCTGAAAGAAAGGACTCCCATCTGCCTCTCAAGGTCTACTCTCCCTATAAACTCATGAATAATCATTGTCACCAGCTTATCACTGTCAGATTAGGGGCTTAGTATTACATTTTATTTAAAACTGATCCAGATGGCTGCCAAGAGATTTTCAGGCAAATGAACTGTGAGGCAGACTATCATCAAGGAGCATTTTACTGTTTGTGCATACAAGTGTGTTCTAGGTCTCCAAAGTAACTTACAAAGCTGACAAACTATTTTTTATTTTAGTTTTTTTACTTTGGCACCTGTGAACTTAATCTTCATCTGCAGCTCCTCAATATAATTTTTCTGGCACAGGAATATAGTCAATGACCTATCCTTCATCAGATATTTAATTTACTTGAATTTACCAAGTCATTCAATTAACAAGCTAAAGAATAGAAGCAGGAGCCATGAAGTTATGTGTGGCTTTCTAGACATGCAGTGACTTTGCAAAATTTGACATTCAAAAATACTACCTCAGCATACCTTGAAAACACATCTGTTTTTTTTTCTTGTAGTTTTTCTGTTTCCCATTACTCAGTGAATATGCTTACCTGTAATATGTCTGCAGTAAAAGAATTTCCCATCATAAGAATATGGAGAGATTTCTTTGGTAGTGACTGATACAAAAGTGAATCTCTATTTGCAAGTCTTTCATAGAGGACAGGAGAGCTGAATACACAGCAGCCATTCCAATGGGAAATATATTGGAATGTATCCAAATCAGGTCTTCCTTGACTTCTGAATAATAGACTGTATTTAACTTCTTTTTAAACAATGCCTGTGTGACTGTATATGATATGTAAATGTATAAAATAATTTAATGGTTCACTTTCATTTATGCAATAATTTAATATACATTTATCCCATGTTTCAATTTTATGTTTTATTTCAATATTAAGTCATATCCCCAGTTCCAAGTCTACCTAAAGAAATGTTTTGTCTGCAAAGAAATATTTGTTCCAGTACTCCTTTTTCTTTAATTAAATCATTTAATTTTGGAAAAAAAATCCCTTGAGAAAAAATTGCATGTTTCTACCTTATTTTTTAAATTTTGTTTTTAAAAGTTATTAATTTTTGTTGTATGTTTAGATTAATTTTTATCTCAAAAGACTCTGTTTAATTGCACTGGAAGTAAGTAACATCTTAATTCAGAAAAGAAGACTTTTCTATCAATGCTAGCTAATTAATGTAAAAATTTTCCAGAAGAAAATATTTCAGCTCTTACCTTTTGTTTTCCCACATCAATAATAGTACTAGTCCATTCTGAGATTGCTATGCTAAGAAATAATGTAAAAAAGAAGCTTTTCTGTAAAAAAAAAAATCTTAGAAAAATAAATGAAAATTCTGCAATGAAACTGTTACTAAATTATTTTTTCCCACAGTTCCTAACATAAGGAATGTTGATGATACTGATTTTCATTTTTCATTTGAGGTGGAATAAGTTTCCCATTAAAGCTTCTGTGCTTGATATTTTACTGTGGTAAAGGCCACCATGAATCCCTTGTGATTTCTGTGACCTTCAGACTTGAAATTATCTTGTACTTAATGTATTCTTTTCTGTCCAAAAATAGGTTCAAATTTTTTAAATGATGGAAGGGACATAGACATATTAACATTAATGGTGACTATGTACCTCAGTCCCCTAGACAGTTTTGAGAATCTCAGCTGCAGATGTCAGATTTGTTATTTTATGATGAACTTCTGTAGTAGCATTGCATTCGTACAGATAATAAAGTCATTATCTAATCATCATTGTTCCATGTTTCACACTCTGTTTGAACTCATGTTCAAATGATTTTCCACATGATAAGTACATTTCTTAGATATATTTGATATATCATATAAGGTCTGTGGTACATTCTGACGACTACAGGAATCCCAGGACAGTGTGATACTAAAATCCTTGGTGGCATGCAGCCTCAAACCATAATTCAGCTCATGATATCAAACAGTGAGGCACAGTCTGTGGCACAGCAAATGCCCACGCTCTGACCCAACAGTCCTGCTGCAGTGTTAGGCAATGCACTCCACCCCTGATCAGGAAGATCTGAGGGTGATGGAGGGACTACAGAGTTACTACAGAGGGACTACAGAGTTACTACTCTGACCAAACTGTGACACTTGGTTCCCTGTATGGAATCAAAAGTTTAAAGGACTGCAACAAGTGTAAGCAGTGGTCTTAGACAGTAAGGTTTTACTTGGGCAAGAGGAGAATGTCAAGAGACTGTGATTTCAAGGAGACATACCCAGTAACTTCTAGAAATCAAACACCTTTTCCAGCTCATAAAGTGACTCACCTTCCCATGAGAGAAGGTGGCAGAGATGGGGAACTTGTCCATTTTTCTTACTATAGTGTAAACTGGAGACCAACTTGTATTTGTTCCATATTCAAGCACCAATAAAAGGGGGACCGTAGGATTATTTTTGCAATCCTGGTCACATCTCAAACCCAAGATTAAGAGTCACAGTATCGTCTTTAGAGTGGAGACTATGCTGCCTTCAAAAACTGACTTTACAGTACATTCTTCTTTACTTCCCATTCCTCTGTCACATGCTATCTTGTGTTGTGTTTTTTCCTATTATCAATAAAAGGACAGAATAGATAAGTCATCAAAGAGTATAATGTAAATTAAACTAGATTTTCACTAGTTTGTGGCTTTCTAATAATGTTTTTTGGCTTGTGTCACTTAGTATTGTCTATTATTGATCTCACTGTGGAAAAAATGTCATTTGTGGTGTTATTACAAAAAGTACAGAGTCAATTTGAAGTGAAAGGAAAGCATGGCAATTGTAGAAACAGTGATAGAAAAAACTCTGCCATGAGTAAATTTAGCCACTCCCCTCCATTTAAACTGCAAATAGTACAATGATGTCTGTTCCTCATCAATTAAGGCATAAAGTTTTTCTACTGTCACAGCCTTTCATCTAGTTTGGTATTTCTGTACCTGCTTCTGAGATCTTGAGTGACTGTTCTTGTGTTCATTCTCAGACTTGTGCCCCTCGTAGTCATGTTGTTCCACCAACAAGAACATCCTAAATTTCTCCTTCTCCTCATCCTTCTGCCTTCTTTTTGATCTGTAAAGAATAATTTTCATTTCTGCTCTTTTAGCATCTGTCTTGTCAAACAAGATTTTTTTTTCTGTCAGAATATGAGTTTAATAAACTAAAAATCATATCTTGCCATCTCAGTGAGTCTCGTTGCACCCATATGAGCCTGTAGTCTTACCAGGGTAAATTTTATGGGAGATAAATTTTAGTGCAACTGTGGGTGCCTGGCAAGTATATATAAACTAAGGTGTTAAATTCATTTTCAAATCTGGTTCTTGGTTTCCAAAAGCAGTAGAATACTTGAAAGGTAGGATGTAGCTTCTGACAGTATTGCTCATTTCTTTATATAAGAGATTTAAATGACACTTTCTGCTGGGCTGCACAGGCTTGACATTTCCCTTCATTTGATTCAAGGTAGGATGCTCAGTCATTCACCGTTGGGGTGATCTATGAAACTTGTTTCTTTTACAAGTCTCTCTGGATATGCACTGTGTTGGGAGGGGCAGATTTTCTTTCTGCTCTGGGTTGCAAAGAGAGAGCATCAACAGCCTCAGAGCTCTGAAGTACTCTTCAGTCAGAAGTATCTGCTACTTTCATGCTTAGCACCTCTCAGGACTTGAAATGTGCTCTTTGAATGTCAGGGAGAAATGCTGTGCTGGCAACACGTGCTCCAGCACCAGTTTTTGAAGGTGATATCTTTCTTTTCATCGCCTCAGCTTTTCCTGCCTCCATTCATACTCTCATTTATGGAATGGGGAATCCCTGCTAAGCACACTTAGTGAAATCCCATGCATTATGTTTTCCTTGTGATTACTTTGAATATCAAACAGCTGTCTCAATAATATGTTGATGTTAGCAAAAGTAATATCTGACATTTACACAGCAACCTGCAACGTTAAATATTTTCTTAGAATTATATAACAAGGAAGAACAGGCTTTGCTTACGAACTCAAACTATGAAACAAAACCCTGCTACACAAAGACAGACACCCAGTAGAGTGGCACTCACCTTGTCTCCACCCTTTAGTGTGGACACAGTTCCTGGTAGGAGTTCACTACCTTTTCTATAAGAATCCATGGCCACTTGTTCTCTCATTCCCCTGTTTAGTGTTCAAAATGGGGAAATCCCAAATGGCTTCTTTGACAAAATCTACTTGGTTTTCTTATGAAGAAAATTTGCTCTGGAAGAAAATGCTCTATGGGATTCCTAAGGAAAAGCATATTGATACAGTCTCTGACCAAATAAGTGTTAGAATTTCTGTCTGCCAAGTATTAAAACTGTATCCTGCCCCTACATCTTTTTCCTAGGCATCAGCTCTTGGCCCCTGCTGAAGGGGAAAACAGGGATAAATATTTCATTTGATCCAGTAGAACAGTTCTTCTTTGGAGTTAGCATTGATCCATTTTACCCCATTTAAATGTATTCCCCCCCAAAATTGCAGATGTCTGTTTATAGTGGAGTTATAAAATCAGAAACAGGTAACAGACTGCTCATCTGACTGTGTGAAAGCTGTGATATGTTACAGTTATCTAACTAGTCTTTTTCTCCTCTGAATTTTCTCAGGAAATGTTTGCTTGGCCCAGCCAAAGAGTGGTATTTTATCTATAGAAATTTGAGTGGAATTCAGCTCAACTCACATTAATTATTTAAGGTTAGGCATCCAGTCTCAGGTCCTCATTTAGACCCTCTTTGTGGTCAGGAAGGATAGACACTCTCCTCCTCTCTAAGGGACACCATCCATCTTCTCCACTGACTCATTAAGGAGTCCAGAGTGTAACTCAGGCTAAATGAGTTATTTCTGATGAGCTAATAATAGGTTACATTATTTCCTCCACTTTCTTTTCCCTACAAAAACACACATGAGAAAGGAGAGGGAGGGTATGCTAGCTTGGACCCTCATTTTGCTCAGTAGATGGAGATATCTGTCAAACCTCAGCATTTCATCTTTTCTACCAGGATCATCACCCCAGTCAAGAAATGTGATGGTTACTTATTGTCTAACCCAGTTCGGTTTGTACTGCTTGTCTGTGTCCAGCCAGTGATGGCTGTAGTTTTCATCCTGCAGGACAGCCAGGCATGCAGGTTCTGATTCCCAGATAGTGCACTGTTTGGTATGCTGATGCACAGAGAGAAACAGCAGCTCCTCAGGTGCTCTCTCTCTCTTTATTCCCAAACATGAGGCAGCCAACAAGGGGTAAAGGACCTGTCAGTTGAAACAGACAAATTAAATTTGTAACAAAAGAATGTTTTCAGGCAGCTGTTTAGACATATCACTAAGAATCCACAGATTCACTTTACCCTCTGCTGCAAACAGCAGAGGAAATTAGGAAGCTGTATCCTCATTGGTGAGTTTATTACCTAACGCCTGGAAAGTGAATATCAAAGATGCTGGTGTTGCCAAGCAACTGCATGAGGATGACAGCGGTCAGAGCACACACAAGGACTCTGTTAGAGGAGCACTGCACAGCAAAGGTCGGCTTCATTCACCATTGTGTGCCATGGCATGTGATTAACAGGGTGCCTGGCTCTGTCCTGGGGATGCACATAGCTGCTTTCTGGTCATGATATGTCTCTGACAGCCAGTGAAGGTAAAGTGGAGAAAATGGAGTAGCAATCCTCTGACCAGCACAATGAACATAAAAAAGAAATCTTCTTGCAGTCAAACATGGTCTGACCTTCAAAGTGTCCTAAATGCAGGACTGAGCTCAGAGGTTCTGCAAGTGCTAGTGGACGTATGAGGAGATTTAGCATGCCTAGGGCAAATCATTGCCTTTGAGTGTGGCTAGCAGGAGATGCCATATGTCTGTACATGTACCTCCTTTATTCTCTAGAACTGGGTGTTTGCCAGGAGATAAATGGTTAACTGGGAATGGCTCCTGATCCACGAATAGCTCCTAGTCTAATGAATCGTGGCTGGCCCTGGACAGGTGCACAGCCAGGCCTGTTCTGTTGTTACACGTCTGCTCTCCAGAGCCCAGGAATGCTCCCTGACACTAATTTGTTAACACGGGAGCAGCCCATGATACTGCTCCCGCTGTATTTCTTCATCCAGTTTTTTGTCTGAAGAGTGGTGGAGCCCTAAGTCCTCTTGTGTCCTTCTCAGATGGCTGTTAGATCCTAACAGTTTCCCCCTTGGCTGAGCAGTGCCATGATCTTTGGGGCTGCTTTGCTTAATACCTTGGCAAACACAGCAAGACTGTCTTACTCCTTTAGAGACCCTGCAAGAGTCCTCATGCACCCCTTTGCATGACAGGAGACAGGAGGCTCTTGCACTCTCCATGCTTTCTCTGGCAATAATGAATCACATGACCCAGGGGAAGTTATTTAATATCCCATCCCAAATGGCTGTCTCATCTGCATACTTGCAGTATTCATTATTTAGAAGATAGCTCTGCTATTTAATCTTTGTATTATAGTAGCATCTGGAGGTCTCAGCTGAGAGGCAGCATACAAATACAAGGTGAAAGACAATTTCTTTTCAAAAACTTAACATTGTAAGCAGAAAAGCAGCATTGCAGAGTGATTTGCTCAAGATCCCACAAGGGAGTAATAACAAAGCAGTATCTCCCATCTATTTTTTTTTACTGCTAAAATAACCCTGTTGGTGGAACATTTACATATATAAATAGTAGAATATACCAAAGAATAGTGCTTAGTTTATGAAAGAATATTTATGATAACCCAGAGAAGAAGGCTTAGAGAAAACTTTTCCGAATGATATATAAGTAAAAACACCACTTAAAGCAGATACATCAATGAGACTGCAATGAATACCCTCTAAATGTGTTCTTCTAAAGACTACTTCATAAAAATCTGATTTGAGATGAAACCAATAAATAGGGGGGTTTTTTTGGTTATGTATATTCTCTACTTCTGAATGAAGTAAAACTTTTTTCACTGAGAATTGAAGATACCATGAAACCAAACAGTTTTATAAATTCATGTGTGTTTTGCCAAAAGGCACATGCCAGAAAATGCATTAGAAAACAATTAACATACTTGACCAGGTCAATTTGTAGATTAGACTTCTCATTTTTCCTCTCAAAACTGTTCTTAAGAATTTCTATAAACTTAAAATGGTTTCAAGTTTTTTTCTCTTAAGTTAACTGAAATGTAGAGCTAAAAATATTTACATTTTTTCTGAATCTTTGTTTTCCTGCAAATAATTTGTTGCTGACTCTAATTGTACTGCATTTTGACCTCCTTGTACTTTATAGGATATTATTTGCAGAATTACTTCTCACATTTTGAAGCAGACTGTCTGTGTCTCGCATTCAATGAATATTTATGGTTGTCTGAGTACTTTACTGTCTTGGTTCATAAAGACATCTCTAGTAAGGAGAGAATATAAGCATGTGTATCAAGTAGGGTGCATGTTTTGACTAGCTATCCTGAACTGATTTGAGTCCAAGCAACATATTGTCTTTTCGCATTATATTTTGTATCTCTGATTAAACTCTAATTCACATAGTCACAGAAAATTGCTTTCCTCCCCTCTTGTTTTCTCTGTATTGTGGCTCATCTCTTGTGCTCACAACTGTGGCATATTCCATGTGAAACCCTGGTGTTTTATAGGATCCATAAGAGAATGCTGAAGTTACCTTGAACCATCTGAGGTCGAAATGGAAACTTTACATAATCAGGGAATTTGGATCCATCTCTGGTGCTTGGATAGCACTGAAGGTACTCTCTGACTGATGAAGCTACTCTGTAAGGTAGCAATGAATCTGTTAATAAAATCACAAAATGTATCATGGGAGCAAACTCTTTTAGTCCTCTGAGTAACAAGTCCTTCGAAGTTTATAACCTGGCAGCAACTCATCTGGCATGTAGGTAGCATCTTTGGCAGGAGCCTGGATATGCCCATTAGAGATAAAGGAACCTCTACCAATGTCACTCTGTTGGCATGGAATGGGGTGATCATAAAAATTTTCAACTTTTCTGAATCTTAGACATGGTTTTCTTTATTGATTCATTAATTTTTCTTTGTTCAGAATACATCAAAGTCTACTGATTGCATGTAGAAATAAAGAGCATTTACAATCAGTCAGAAGTCCAAGACCGACTGTTCCAGCAAACACATGTTTAACTTCAGGTGGTTAAGTTGCCTTTTAGGGAACTACTCAGACTTAGAGAAAACATTTATTCGGGCAAATGTTTGGAAAAGGAGCAAAGGAACAAATTGCATAAGTAGCAATTTACTGAAAGCTGCAGAGAATGCTACCATTAAAACCAAGAGGCACCAGTTTTGCCTTGAGTATCCTGTTAAAGTGCTGTCCTTGCATCCAGTTTTCTCTCCTGACTAATGGGTTTTAATCTGGATACATGACATCCTACATTGAAAAAAACATGGAGGAAGAGAGAGAAAAGGATTAATCCTCAGACATCTTTTACAGAGATCCTCAGTGCAAGAAAAGAGCCAGGGACTCTCAGCATGAAGTCGTAATTTGATGAAACTGCATCCACGCCATTTAGGATTGTCTGTCTTTACTGCAGTGTTCTGTAGCAGTCAATGACAATGAGCACATGGGACATCTTCTGAAAATTTCCTTGAACTGTGACACAATTTTCTCACTTGGTCTTTAATTTAGATTTGTCAGTCAAGGTCCCTGTATGCATTCACAGCCAGGGAATGAGCACCAGCGAATGAAACGGGCCACAGAGACTGTGGCTTCAGCAGAAGTCTCCCAGGATCCTGTCTGGGCTCCCACCAGCAGCAGTTGTTTTGCTGAGATTCTCGTCATGCAATGCTGAATGAAGACATTTTCATCAGTGAATAAAACGGACCCATGTTGAGACCTCTTGGCTTCAAGTGACGGCAAAGCAACAGCAGAACAGAGCCTTTCCACTTCCAGTGCCTGAACTCTTTGATCACCTTTCTTGACTCCTCCACTTAGTCCATTCAATAGTTTGGGAAATATTATTTCAGAGCATAGCTGTACTTTCTTTTTTTATTTCTGTAAAATTATCCAGTAAGGCTGGGTTAAAAAAAAAAAAAATCTATGAACCTGTATTTATTAATACCATAAAGTGTTTTCAGATATAGCTTATATCACTGGCCTTGGACATATCAGGAAATTATAAAAATATGTCCACTCCATCACTTAACTTGTGCTAGGGACTTTCAGAGAGACTAAAAATTAGCCATCAAAACTGTTTTCAGGAAGGTTATTTCCACATTTTTATATATTTATGGAGTAAAGGATTTCAGAAAGTCATAAATACTCTTCTGAATACTTGCATTTCAAACATTACAGAATCACAAAATTGTTTGTGTTGAAAAGGACCATAAATATCATCTAATTCCAAACCCTGAATATGGTCTAGAGTTCTTGGGAAATCATACATATTTCTGCAATTTCATTATCTGTGAAAATTCTCTTTTGCCAAGAGCTCCTATGATGGAACACTTTTTTGAAAAAGAAATCATGAGGCGTCACAGGGGAAGATGGCATTTAGTGACAAAATGTGATTTGAAGTGATAAAAATGACTTCACTCAAGTATTGTGAAGAAAATGACATTATTTCCTTATGAAGATGTTTGAGTTATCTGAGAACATACTTGGGAGTTTTGGGTAATTTCTGAGAGGGCATGTGAATATTTGCTAATCAAGGCATTTAGTTTTTGAACTGGAAAAAAATAATGAAGGTGGATTCACATAGTTTACTTCTGTATTAAAAGTGGAAAGATGATCAAATCATCAAGCTCCTGCTGACACAGCTGAACCAATGTTAACACAGCTGGGAATTTTCTTGAAACTCCCTCTTGTGAAAAGGCTGCAGACATGCTAACACTAATATCTCAGAATTTAACACTCTCAGGCTTTTCGGAAATGCAATTTAAACATAAAATTAGATCTGTATGGTGGTTCAAAACTTAGATATGCATGTTTTAGTCTAAATTAATATCAAATTTAAAACTGTTTTAGATCAGGTAAATATAAATATAATGAGTATAAATGCATTGTATTATGGACAAGATAACTTCAAAACCCACACAAATGAAAAAAAGGAAATGTGTATTAAGAAATAAAATGTTCTCCTAAGCATTTTTTATGTCCACAAATTAACTCAGTTATTCCTATTTGTATTCATTTAAGATTTTTACACTAAATGCTTTCAAGGTTATAATTAGCTTTTTCTGTTAAGTTTTCTTCAGCTATCTGAATCTTGAAGTACCTTGCAATCTACTTTGCAGCTACTTCACATGTGGCTTTGCTGAAGTTTGAGCAACACTAGTAAAAAGCTTGTTTCTTTTAAATAATTTATTTGTCAATGTAGCTATATTCTACCTATTGTAAAATTTCTACTAGGAGTTTAACAAGTATAGCTTTAAAAGTTTTTAGATAAATGCCCTGCAAAAATCACTCAGCATAAAAAATTTTTAGAAGAACAAATGAGAGAATGTTTATTTCTTGCCACAAAAAATACTATTATGTGAGAAAGAAAAGTGACTTGTCTTAAATTTAAGATTAACTTTATCCCCTTAGCTTGAGCCTTTAATCTGTAGAAAAACCTGGGGATTTATGAGTGTTAACAGATCTGAATTTTTTATTTCTCCTTCTTTCCTTTTACTTGTTCATTTTCCATCTGTGTGTCCCCTAAGAACTTGAGAGCAATGATTGAAAGGAAAGATAGATGATTTATTTGATATGTCCTTATTCTGCCACACAGCAAGTTAAAGTTAACTTTTTACTTTTATATTCATACATATATATATATATATGTGTGTGTGTGTGCTTTAAATACAGTTAGAAGCAAGGTGATGGCTGATGGTTTAAATAAACATAAAATTTTGAAATTCAGTGGCACTGAGTGTGAAGGAGATAATACCTGGAAAAGTACAATTTTTTACATGAGCACTACGACTCAATGATCCTTGTGGGTCCATTCCAACTCAGAAGATTTTGTGATTCTGTAAATAATATTAAACTTATAGAACTGTGTTAATTATATCCTGAGAGGTGAGGCATATCCTTTGATGTTCAAAATTCACACGGAATTTTCCTGCTGCCAATAAGGTTGCTCAAGATAACTGCTCTAAGTATGAACATTTTACAGTATATGTTGAAATATGTGTTTGCAATATTTGTAGTGTGCTGAATATCCTTTGTAAAAAAAAAAAAAAAAACAAAAAAACCCCAAAAAACTATTGGTCTTTGGTTCATATATTCTTCTGGTATGTGAATTTTGATTTTAATTTTCTAGTGGAAAAAGGAACTGAACAAGGTCTTCCTGAGAGACATATCCTCGCTATTACAAAAAGGTCTATTATGTAAAGAATTCTCCTCTAATACCCACTTCTAAAGACTTTTGAGATCATTTCAAAGTGATTTTTTTCCAAGAGAGGACATGAGGTTCTGCATCCTAATTTAATTGAGGATTCTGAGCTTCAAAGAAAAGCTGAAGTTTCAGATACTTTTGTGCTTAGTGTTTCCTATTAATACAGCTTCCAATCTAGTAACTTTTTCTCTTTTCAATCCCTCTACTCAAGCAATGTCCTCATATAGAGAATTTATGTCCTAAAACATGGATTCCAAACTGAATGTTTTGCCTAAGACTTATGTTTTGTAACATCTGACCTGTAGCACTCACATTCCTTAACAAACCTGGTCCAAAAGAGGCCATGTGGTTTTTTCTTCTTGCAATTTCACTGGAGTAAATAAGGAAGTATCTCACTAAATTCAATGCAGTGACAGTGGCACAATATTGTTTTTGATAGTGTTGGATTAGATCTTTCATAACAAGTGCAATTAGCACCTGATTGATCTGGAAAAAGCAATTTAATAACTAATGAATATTGGAAAGATGTGATGTAAATGCACTAGAATGTAAATGCACTAGAAATAGATTCACTCAAAAACAGATGGGAAAATATAAATTAAGGGAGGAAAAAAATTTTAAAAATGTAAAGACAGTAATGAAGAAGTGCATTTAAAAGTCAAAAACATTTTTTTTCTGAATTGTATTTTCTGTGAATATCCAAAAAAACCCTTATGTCTTCTACTATTTGTTTATTTGGGTCATCCTGAACAATTGTAGGCTTCCTCCACTAAAATGTCTCTTAGAGAAGCAATGGCAAGCTTCAATTTGCAACCCAATAGATGTATGGGAAATGACTGTGGGAAATCCCAAGCTCAAAAATTGCAGCAGTAAGGGGGGGAAAAACTGTTTTCTTAATTGCTGATTTTCCCATGTTTGATCTCATATCTGCAGAAGAACAGAAAGTTTGACTGTGGGTTTAGATTAAGCAAGTATGCAGAAAACCAAGGGAAATAAATATTTGAAAAATCAAGCACCCTATGTGACATGAACATAAAATGAGGGATTAATTGTTTTCAAACTGAACACATGAAATATACTCCTTTTCTAAAATAAATGTTTTATAGTCCTCACCACAAAGCTGAAAAGAGTAGAGAAGAAGGAAGAGGAATAGAGGTGGGGAGGGGTAAGAAACAAGGAAAAGGGAGGGAAGAAAATCTTTGCCTAGTTAAAGCAAAATAAAAACTGAAATGAGCTTTTTGTTACAGATTCAGTGATGCTACTTCTGCAATTCTGTTTGGAAATGGAGGAGATAATTGCATTTTCAACTTTGAACCCATGCCATTCATTTCTGTGCTGTGACCTCAATAGTCTGTTTGACTGCCAGCCTGTTCAGGTACTAAGAGCAAAACAGTGGGAAATGACACAGCAGAAATCAAATTGCATGAGTCATTTTTTTTTTTAATTTCCTTTATGTTCCTTATATAATTCTGATGGCAGCAGAGCTAAAGTTAATGAACAGTAGTAAAAGCATCTGCTGAAGCTGTGTCAGTAGATTCACCTCTGTGTTCACAACTGCAGCGCTGCAAAATTTATCCAAGGTCTCTTTGAAACAAGTTTTTAAATGAGGTGAAAAGTACCAGAATTATGCAGCTCATGAAGGAGCCATATAGTGTTGTGGTACCATAAATAAATGCTGACATTTCCTCACTAGCAACTACAATAGCAGTGGGTAAAAATTGAAATTCAGGGGGTTAGACTACTATAAAATTTTTACAAGGTTAAGCAAAGGGAGCAACTAGAGCACTGTGAAATGTCCACTGTGCCTTTTAACTGGATTTCTAAGGGCAAATATCACCTTCTTCCCCTCAGGGGTGCCCAGACTTTCAAAAGTAAAAGAGAAAAGCCCCATCAGATTAGTTTCTGGGCTTTGCAGCAGGAGGTATTGCTTGTATGTAATTGCTCAGTTTCATTATTCATGGGCTAAGACCAAAGTGCTCAGTCAAAAGAAATTGGCAAGGTCTGGGGCACTACAAGGAAGATATTTAGGATTTCATTCAATAAAATACTTTATAATAACTTATGAAAAATTAATTTCCTGAAAGAGGAAATACCAAGCATCTACTTAATTTGTGTGTGTTGCTATTGTCATATGCAATCCATGTAAAGGATCACCATGGGGGACCAATTGCTTTCTCATGGGAATCACATGAGAAAGGATAGGGACTTTTTGTTGCTGCTTTAATTTTAGTGGCTGCTCCTAGAAATTAAGTAGTAAAACTGCTCTAATAGCTCAAATTCTCACAAATGGTTCACTGGAATCACCAACTTCTCCCTCATACCAATGTGAACAGTGACACTGGCAGGATAGCAGGATGCTGGGCCAGGGATTGGGAGCTTCTTGATGATTCTGAGATTTGTTCATCGAGTTCCTTAGACTTAAATCCTTAAAGAAAAAAGTTAAATCAAATGACTCTTGCTTGTCTTCAGCTGACTTGTGGAGCTGGTATTCTGAATAGTTTGGCTTGGGAAAGCTGCTTACCCACATCTCCCTTGATTCTTCAGTCTGACAAACTAAGATAATTAAAAATAAGGAACTAAGAGCACACTCAATAAAGGCTGGGCTGCATAAAATCAGGTGTAGGTCTAACACTATCTGTACTCTAAAACTGTGACCTTGAGTCCTCCCTCCAGTTGCTACAAATTCCTGGAGGAGATTTGAAGTCATGGACATCCACTTGACTTCTGTGAGGCATTCCATAACTTTCTTGAACTGATGCCCAGATGTACCTCAGGTTTGAGACAAGGCATATTGATCACATTCAAAATCATCATGGTTCAGAAACCAGATTTATCAATTTCTCCACTGATGCCCCGATATAGGTATTTCAAATTGGATTCCACTAAAAATACACCAGATATTTTGGCCAAGTTTTGAATATTTCTCTTCCTGCTTGTGCAAAAAATGCAGAGGCATTTCCCTCTTAGGGAATATTTTAAACTGATACTTGGGGAGGCAGAGGACATGGAGACAAAATCTAGGCTATGTACCCTCTACCTGCTCTCAATAGGTCCAAGAGCTACATTTTGGCTAGGACAGCAGTGGCCTCAGGCCCTCCAGCCTTCCTTAGGAAACAACCATCATGCTTCTAACCAGCTGACCACATTGCATATGTTTGCAATAGAAACCTAGAAAGTTGAGCCAGGCCAGCATTACACAGGTTCCCTGCTCGGGGGATTAGTTCAGAATGCTAGAGTAACACAGAGGCATATCTTCAGGTGAAAGAGGGATTGGGAATAATACATTCTGTGTTGCAAGATGGGAGAAGAGGTCAATCTGTATTATCTTGATCTCTTAGCTGTGCATCAGCACTGGGCTGCCCTGAGGAAAATGAAAAGACGAATATTTTCACTATTTGTGCTCTCAAAAATAAATAAAAAAAGAAAAGCCATTTCCATTCAGCATATTTTAGCAAAAGTCACAGGCTCTTTGCTTTTATGAATTCCATAGAGATGTAGGCACCTGAAATGGGCTTTATTTAGGAGATTACTCTATTAATGGAGTTTTCCTGGTAAAGAGTTACAGGCAATTCCCTGTTTAGCCTTTGGATTTTCCCTTGGAGAAAGTGCAGATTATTTTGAAGATTTCTATGATATACCTTATTTCTCTTTAAAACTGTGTAAGAAGCAGAGGAATTTGCCTAAGTTCTCCGAATTTCAGCCTCAGGAGGGCCAAAACATATCTTTCTCTGCCAAAGCACATGGGTGTCAATGTGGATCCTGTTTCAGATTTCTATCTGGCTTTGTTTATTTTAAAGATCAAGGCTTTCAGTTAAAAAAAATCTAAAAAGTAACTAAAACCTATACCCCATATAGATTACAAATTGCATGTACTTTACAGCCTTAAGAGTGAAAGCCAAGGAAAATAAACAGTTTTATCTTCATCATGGTCATGACTCCTGGAATCTATGGAGTGAATACAACCCTTGCAGGTGCCGAGATATTAGTGTCAATAATAGGTGGGCAGTGCAGATATCTGCTGCACAGCAGAATGATGGGGTGCTGTTGGGGCTCACAAGACCAGTCTTTGGGGTGGTAAGGATGAGATCACACTACCTTATAATTCTCATGGGTTGGAAGCTCCTGGAAATGCAGCTGACCTTGCGCACAGGTCACAGCTGATCAAATGTGCACTGTGGCTTGTGTTTGCTGTAGGTGGAAGGTTGTTATGGGAGAGGAGGCAGCAGACAAGCAAGGAGTTATGGCTCTGTTGCTGCAGAGGTCAGGGATCTCCATATCTCTCGTCTACGTGCAAACAATGTGTCTCGTGCAGTAGCCTGGAAATTGTAATGGTGACGACATTCTGTCATCTAAAGTTCAAAAAGAGCTCGATTTGGTTTGGAACTTTCTCCAAAACTCAGATTCTTACTGTGAAGGAGCCAGTGCTTCCTTAGAAAACTGAAACCAACTAGCATTTATTGAACCATGGCAATTATAAATAAGGGACCATTACTTGCAGTTTTATATCCTTTTCATCCTGATTTTTCTGGATGCAGCATAAGCATTCACTAACTCATAGGCTCATGATAGTACAGAGTTATAGCTGTTTAACAAATCAATTGATACCAAGAGGTTGAGCAACTGGGTTTTTTTCACAGAGGGAATGACTGCATAGCCAGCAATGAAAAGATGCCAGAAATTCTGGCATTAGGTACTTCTAAATCACTGTGCATCATTCAGAAGACACTGATAAATATTTGCCTTCCTGAATGCTGAGACACACTGCCCTTTCCTTAAAGTAATGCTACATTCCCCACTCAATAGTTTTATTGTCTCTTGTAATTCTAAAGCCCATGAAAGGATATGACTGTGAAGGACATCAGAAGGACATTTGGTCCATTTCTCCAGATTAGTCATTCCTGAGAGATATCTGTTAGGACAGGCAACAGCAGTATGATGTTCTTAAACAGTATGATGTTCTCTAATGTTAGAGATCCCCTGGCCTCCATCTGTAAAACCTTTTCATGGTTTTCTATTCCTAAAATTTTCAATACTTTTCATAAAGTCTGACCCATGCCTTTTTTGTCATTTGAAACTGTTGCTTCTTATTCTATGCTTTGTGTCCATGAGCACCAGACATTCCTCCTTATCCTTTCATAAGAACATTTCACAAACTTAAAAACTGTTTTCCTTCTCCTCCACCTACTCTTCTTTGCACCTCTTTGATGTCAGGGTCACATTTTCTTGACTTCTGATTGTTATTAAGTCTCTGCAATATTTCTCTAGCTGGTCCAATTTTCTAGAAAGTTATTGCCTGAAACCAAACCTGAGGCATGCCTGAGGGAGACCTGATCACCACGTGCAGTTCACAGTCCTGTTTGGCTGCAGGACTGCTGCCTCATTAGTTGCTTCTTATCTTCAATTCCTGACGCCAGTAATTTTTATGTGAGAGTCTGCCTGAGAGTTCACAGAATCATAGAATTACAGAATGGTTTGGGTTTGGAGGGATCTTAAAGATCATCTAGTGCCAACCTCCCCAACATAGGCAGGAACCTTTTCCCTTAGACCAGGTTGGTCAGGGCCCAATCAAACCTGGTCTTGAACACTTCCAGGCATGGGACATCCACAGCTTCTCTGGGTAGTTTCTTTCAGTACCTCACCACCTTCTGAGTAAAGAATCTCTTCCCTCTTCCCAACATCTGATTTACATCTCTTTCAATTTAAAGTCATTCTCACTTGTCCTATCACTACATGACTCCAGGATGTTTCCCTCTGGTTTTCCTGTAAGCTCCCTTCACATATTGGAAGGTTGCTGTTAGTTTTCCCCAGGGCCTTCTATTCTCCAGGCTGAACAGCCCCAACTGTCTCATCCTGTCTTCAGAGGAGAGGTGGTCCATCCCTCTGGTCAGCTCCATGATCCTCCTCTGGACCACGTCCACGTGCTCTAGTCCATGTCCTTCTTATGCTGGGGGCCCCAGAGCTGGATGCAGGGCTCCTGATTGGGTCTTTTGTTGCATTGTTTACATTTGTCTTTATTAAATTTTATCTTGTTTTTTTTCAGCCCATTCTTGCAACCTGTCAAGGTGATTTTTTAATTTGAATCCTACCCTCTAATTTATTCATAGACTTTCCTAGCTTCACGTCAGCTGCAAATTTAATAAGTGTAAATTCCATTCCATAACTCAGGTCATATTGCATACACTTTTATAAGCTTTAGGAAGACTGAAATAAATCAGCTGACAATTTGGCAAAAGACTGTACTCCCGTGTACTGCTCAACTATAGAAAAGGTTTACTTTTTTTTTTTTCTAAATATATCTGAGACTTCCATGGTTTTGGTGCTTTTTTAAAACTTGCAATATTTTTAACCCTTCTTTATTTTTCTGAATAATTTTTTTGTATTAACCTTTTTTCATTAGTAGTTTTTAAAAGTCTGTTATGGGGTAGAGATACCAGATGTAAAGCACTAACTACTCATATTGTGCTAGCATTTTTAATGTTTTACTGAACTATGTAAATCACAAATACAATACAAATGCCACCAATATGACAGAGATTATCCAAAACTGCTAACACCAGCAGTCTCCAGGGGAAAATTTCTATGTGATCAGTTTTAATCAGGCCTTTCTCTGAAGCTTTTATGTAGGCTTCCCCTCATGCAGGTTAGGGCATCTGCCAAGAGAGTATTTTCCTTGCTGTTTATGTAGTGCTGCAAGTGAACATTATAACTCAGAGGAAGGAACGTAAATCCTGATATGTTTGATTTGCTGGGCCATGGTGACACCTTTTCCATCAGAAACAAAGCTTTCTTGTAATTCAGCTTACTCAGCAGGGTTCGTAAAGCTGGATAATCCCATGATTTTCAGCTGCTAAGCCTGTTGCAGATATTTAATATAAAATGACATGAGCCACTGTTCTTTAGACTATTTCTTTGACACTTAAAAAAATTCTGAGGCCACTGACCCATCATGAACCAAAACTTACAACGGTGTGTAAGGGTATCTTTGTTGCAGATCTTTGTGATTGATGTCCAATGAGAAATCTGAAGTTTCCTGAGAAGCAGAGAATTTAAACTGAAATTACATAATCATGTTTGTCTTGTTTATTGCAAAAGGCACCATGAAAACCATTCAGGTCTTTAAAAATGTCTTCAGTGTGGGAATCAACAGATATTATAAAAATATGTTTTTCTTAACTCTACTAGTCATTAAAATTTCACCTATTAATATCTATCTATACTGGTGATTTATTTTAAGAGATACCCAATGTGAAGCCTTGTTTGCATGCTTTGTTACTCAATAAAAAGGAATTTAAATTGATTTTTATGCTGTTGAATTCTACATACAGTCTTGGACTACTTTTGCCTGTACAAGTTATCAGAGTTTTCTGTAATACTCAACAGCTGCTAGACAGGATGCACCTTCTTTTTTGCCCTCTTCATGGGAGATTTTTGTCAGTAAATCGTATTTCCAATTGTGTCTGTGAGAAGACCCAAAGTCCGGGCATTGGCCCTTTGGACTACCTACTTTAGACACTACCATGAACTCCTAGCAGGCTGCAGGCTGAGATAGTCAGTCCTGCTAAATGTTTAAGCAAAAGGCCCATGGTCCTTTTTCCTCAAAATAAAAATTGTCAGTTCAGATGTTCTCCATCTTTAACAAGATATATCCCAGACCATAATTTTTAATTTTCTGCTTTCAACAACATTTCTGGCAATGTCATTTAGTTCTGTGTTAAAGCATTTTCTAACACATTGGCAGATATCTTCAAACTTTGCCTGAAGTAATGCCAACTAAAGTTTCTGAGATAACTTAATCCTAAGGAAACCTGAATACGTTGCCAAGAAGGACATTGGCATTGCATTTCTCATGATACAACCTTAAGCAAGATAGCAAACAGTGCCAGCTGAAAGACCCAGTGCAAGCAAATACAGAATTTGAGAGGAAGAAACCATAAATAACATTTTAAATAAGAATGAAAAGGAGCTCCGGGCACAAAAGGACTTAATTATTTTTCTTTTTCCTCTTAGTAGGATTGTCCAGATCATAGCAGGAATTGATGATCCTTTGGTTCTTCCTCAGGTGTACTGTAGCATCAGCCTCCTTTTCTGTGATATCTGTTTTCCAAGGTCCATGAAGACTGGACACTCTGTGTAAATTGAATATTAGGTCTAGAGAGACTGTCCTGGTATTGCCGGGCCTGTTGTAACACCTACAGAAGCAAATGGATCCAGAGCTGCTGCTGTGTTGCCAAACCACTTTGTATTCTTGATTCTTCTTCTGTATTCCTCAAGGGCTGGTCAGCAAAACGGTGTGAGAGATTTGTTTTAGAGATATGTTGTTGTCAAGAGTGAAAGGAAATTGGCAGCCCGAAACAAAACTGAAAAATGTATCTTGTATTTCTGCAGACAGGAATCATTTTGGAAAGAATCAAGAAGAGTAAAGTTTGATAGTGATTCCTAGAATGAAGTACAAAGGTTTTGAAACTGGCTGAAGTGAAAATAACATGCACACCCAAATATATTCCTTGCTTTCTAATTTGTCATGATACACCATCTTAGACATATGTTAGACATAGTCTAACTTAATCTCAATCACATAGATTTTTCTGCTATGATACATGAACTTTGATAATTAAAGGAGCAATTGTATGATGACAGGATAACGGGCCTTCTGGATAGGAAGAAAATTGGTAGATGCCATATAGCTTCACTTCTGCACGCCTCTCATGTGAAGGCTGGGAAACATGGACTAGATTAAAAAATGGTTAGGTGAGTGCATTACTAATTTAAGAGATATGTATTAAAAGAGTAGGTGTCACTAATTTCTGATCAAATTAGAGGAATAGTTTGAGTGAGTGTTTACAGGAATTATCTTGAATGGCAAGTAGTGCTTTTTCAAGACAGGATGGAGAACACATTTATTAAGTTCAAAGAGAGCACCAGCTGGGCAATATATGTATGACAAACCAGGATTAGAACTACAACAGTGTTGATAAATTGGACAAATAGCCTGGAAAAATAGAATGTAATTAATAAGCTAATAAAATGCAATGTTTTGCCTTTTTTTCATGAATTGTAAACCACACATAAGCTGAAGGGTAATGCAGCAAATCTGCAGAAAGGTTTAGAATGAGTCACCAATAAAAATACCATTAGTTGCAAAAGAGAGACAGATACATGTGTTTTTACTCAATGTGTATTTGCTCATTAAGTGTCACCTGTGTTACAACAGTAAGATTTCTGAGTGAGGTTACATCTTCAGTATGTGTTCTGTAGACAGCTTGGTTGATGGAGAACAAGATTAGCTGGAGAGCCACCAAAGGACAGCAGTGAGAATGATGAAGATTGAGAGGGGACATTTGGGGAAAAATGAAGGTGTTAGATATTTTTGATCCAAAGAGTGGAAGTTTAAATAACAGAAAGCTTAGATAAGGAGGGGAATGAACTCTTCCCTTTGACTGCCTGTTGAATAAGAACAAGTTATCTCAAATTGTGGCAAGACAAATACAAGTTGAACATAAGGAAATTTTTTCCAGGAAGAAGAAAAATGAAGTTTTTTATCAGTGTCAGAGAGAGCACTGGAAATCCCACTTGAGCAATCCCTAAAAGATGTTTGGACAAATGTCAGTCAGAAATAGCATGAGAATAATTTATCTAGTCTCAGAGTAGAGAAATGACTGGGTGATTTCTTCAGTTATTTTCTGGTTTTGTTTCATATAATTCAAAATTTGTCATAATTTTTGACAATGTGTGTATTCTTTTGGCTCAGATAGTCCTACACTTGAGTTTTAGTTTTTCTGTGCTTAAGACACAATGATTAATCTCTATTTCTGACAAAGTGTCAACCAAAACAAAAGTATCTCACTCGACATGTGTCTGACTTATCACAGGATCATGTTATCCACATTTTTTCTTGATAAATTATAAAGCCATGTGAAAAATTGGGTGTACTTTTGATAAATTTTCCCTTTTGGCCTCTATTCTGCCATCATTTTTATGTTACCCCAGGGATATTTCTCTCATGCCAACAAGTTCAAACAGTTACCAAAAGGTGTCTGCTTCTGGCAAGGAACCTACAGAGAAAAGAACTCTCATTATGGAAGCATATTTTCTCTCCCTTCTTCTCTCCTGAGGACAACAGGTTGCACTTCGAGTAGAGGGTACATGATACTCATTCATTCCCAATCTGCCATTAAAATGTTCACTCTGACAGCTGGTGACCACGTTGTTATCTCTGCTCATGCCAGGGGTCATTTCTGGCTTTGCAAAAGCATGCAGAGAATTCTTTCTAGTTGGGTAATGTCCTAAACTATTACATTTGAAAAACATTTTCAATAAATTAGGATGAAGACTAAAAATATAGAAATCTAGGCAATCAAAGGAGAGGCTCCTATTGATTTCAGCAGGGTTGAATCAGATCCCTTACGGAAAATATCCAGAGATTAATTCACTGGTTATGAGGTTTTTCTTCTCTTGTAATCAGTTCATTTGGTCTCATATTAACAAAAACATCTAGAGAAATGTATAAAAAGAAACAATGTAAGGACATTTTAAGAATGCTGCTTATGCCTTCTTTTACTTCTCTTTGAAATATCTGCCATATACCAAGTAATGAATAACTCAGGCAACCCAATTTTCCAGTGATAAAAACCTCTACAGAGACTCCACTATTGCACAGTCTCTTCTTCTCTGCGTAACGTTATTAAATGTGAATTTTCTGCTGGGAAAGCACAAGTAGGCTAGATAAAATGGAAGTATTGCAAACTTGCTTGAGAGTCAAACTGAATTTTTGCCTCCTTCTGAATATAAAAGCTCTATCAGTGATCAGTGACATTTCTGCTTTGCATTTTATACATCATTCGTTTCTGTATTTCCCAAATCCATTTCTGTAGTCTGACATATCTGTAAAATACCAATATTCTACAGAACACTGCCCAATGCTACTGTACACCTACAATTTCTTTCCTGATACTCACGCACAGACACAAAATCATAGAATACTGAAAAAGTATGAATAGCCGTGATTCTAATTTAACCATTTAAAAAAAATCTCTGCTGCCTAATAAAATTATTTCAGTCAGTAGCTTGCATTGCACACTGCTAAAGCAGAGCAGTGAAGTGCAAGGTTTGATTTCACCTAGCAAAAAACCATTTAATTAAGAGTCAAAAGAAGTCTGCCTGAAGAGATGTCTGTAAGAAATACACTTTGACAAAACTGGAGTGTGTCTTGGATTTTTCACCTTGTTTGTTTCTGCTTGTTGCCTTGCTTCTACTGATTAATGTGTGGTTCCTCAAAGCCTAAAAGATATATGCTGAGAGATAGGCTTTTTTCCTATAGCTCTGAAATCTGTTTGAGCTAACTTTGCTGAACTAAAAAGCTAAGCAGGCATAGGACTTCTGCATGCGCTACTTTTTTCAGACTGATGAGAGCTATTGTATTATTCTAATGTTTTTTGTAGGTTTACCTGAATTGCAAACTGGATGTGGACAATCATGAGTTGCAGAGGAGTGATAAAAAGCTTTTCCTTCAGCGGGAAGTACCAAAAAAAGGTGTTTTCAAAAACTGCAGAGCAGTGGGTGGGTTTAGTTCATTTTCAGCTGGAGCAAACAGGCAAAGTTCAATGAAAATTTTGCCTTTTACTTCTGACTGAGGGATGCAAACAGCATGTTACCACAAAAAGCCAAAGCACATAGGCAATTTGTGAATTACTATCCATGTTGCAAATCCATCTCAAGACTTGTGTATTTTGTGTATTCTGAAAAGGCTCCACCTTCAGCCAGTATTGTTGGGTGACATAACTGCACTCTTCCTTTGAGTAAATTTGCTAAAATTGATGGGGAAGATGTGCTCAGCCTTTCTTGCTCAGGAAAGTGAACATTCTGCAGTCTGTCTCTCAATGCAGAGTAAAACAAAATCCCCCAGAGCACAGGCTGGCTCACAGTCACGTACATTTTCATCCCTCCAGGCTGATAACCACAGCCAGCAGTGTATGAATGAACGTGCCATATATGCAGGGATTATGCAATACGTATCCGCACCGTCCAGTTCGCATTAGCATCACTGCGAGCATCTTATCAGGCTGGGCTGCTTCACAAATGAATGCTGCCTGGCTGCTGGAATTATCTGCACAGTCAGATACTCATTTTTAGCTTTTTCATCATGGCTGAAGACAGCTCCACTTGATCTCAGCAAAGTTATTTTAAAATCTGAGAGTTTGCCAATGTTTCTTTTTAAAGGATCACATCTAGTGTGACTCATTACTCCTGGATTTCATTTGTCAGAGCAGCCAAGTAGTCTAGCTTTTACATTCCCAATGGCCATTATCTCTGTTTGCTAACAGCTAAATGGCTGATGCATGGATACACATTATTCCTGTGTTTTCATGCAGAGAGAGATCTTTTACTGGGAACAAAACATTAAAACAAGACACTAGAAGAATATGCTAATCCACAGATTTTAGAGAAAAAATTGTTATTGATTGGAAATATGTATATAAGGTTTATTTTACTGACTACTAGCTCTAGGGAGTTTATTCATTGGATTTCTTTGCTTTTAGATAATATAATGGATGTGTTCAAATAGAGTCTTATGCTACTGACACTATATGTTAAACAATAATTTCTAGCAGCAATCAATATGTTAATTCCAAATACAGCAGCTGGTTCCACAGTATGATCTTTCCTCATCAAACTACTGCCAGAGCCTGCCTCAAAGTAAGCATGTGAAAAACCTGTATGTGTTCAGCCATCCATTTAAGCCAGTGAAGTTGATTCCACTGGCCACTGAGTAAACCTGATTTTAGGCAAATACTTCAGTGAGTTAGGGTCTGAATCATTGTAAAATTGAGCTGAAGAAACCACTTGATTAACTAATGTGAAGCCTGAACCACGTAATTATAAGATTGCACACATCTGGGGTAGAATTCATTAGACAACATTAGAGTTACCTTTCGGTAAGCACAAAGAGTAAAATAATTGTTGCTCCATTAAATAGCTGTACTACAGTTTGTGCATTTCATGTCTGCTATATGGTGCTGCAGATGCTTTCTGATTAGCAGTGAAATATGATGATGATGATGATGATCTACAATTGCTCAGAGCAATTTCAATTGATAATTAGCTCAGCAGAGAAAATTCCTACCATTACTTCAGGAGGTCAGAGCAAATGTAATCCAAAACCTTTCCAGCCATTGAAATTTCACATTTATAAAAAGATTCCCTCTAATCTAAGGGGGAGATAAGACTAGCATCAATAGTAAAAAGATATAAACATTTAAATTGATACTGTGACCTTTACATTGTTTTTGGGTTTTTTTAAGCAGTGTGCCTTGAGTGTACTCTAGTACCTTGCTACTAGTTATAGATCTATTCATGTGAAGGATACTGGGCCAATTTTTTGTTGGTAAATGTGATAGAGGCAAGATTTCACTCTAAAAATCAAATGGGACCATCTTCTAAGGTGTGGAAATCCAGACAGTGCTGACACAAAGCAGTTGCACATGCATCTGTAACTACATCTGCAGCACAACTGTGGAGTGGGGTTTGCAAAGAACCAGGCAAGCAGAAATTCCATTGTAGTATGACAATGAGTTTTGGTAATACTGTTACCATAAATGTGCATGGTCCAGTCACATAAAGACATCACTTAATCTTTGAAAATGTTACATTTTAAAATATAATATGAATGTATTATTTGGAAGGAAAGGCAAATAAAAGAGCAGGAAATGGTTGGTTTGAGTATTAAATGGTTGATAAAATAGATAACATCTGCTTGTTATGACAACTAAGTGTTGTCATCAAAGATTTTTTTGTCATTTGAAAAGAACTAGACCTGTGATAATTGTATTCAAAAAATAAAAGAAAACAACCATGTGCTCTGTGTAATTAAACTACTTCTCTGCTGTTGCAAATGTGTGTTTTAAGGTCACTTAGAGAGTCATCAGCAAAAGCATTATTTTTTAACAAAAAAACAAAAGCATGACGAAGTTCATTGGCAAAGGTTCTCTCTACTACTCACTAGATGGTTAAAGCACACAGAGCAAAAGCCAGATAATATCTAAAATCCATGTATTTAAAACCAAAATCAACCCAAAAATTACCTATGTGGAGGCTGGGGGTGTGGGTGGAAAAGGGTAAGGAGAGGAAAATGAAGGAAAACAAAGGATAAGGTGGACCTTCCTGTTGAGTTGCAAGGTTAAACTGAGCCTGAGACTTGACCAACAGTTTAAGCCTAAAGGTTTAAAAGCACTTGAATTTAACAGCACTTAATTTATAGCTCAAGTTAAACAATTTAATAAAAGCTTCATGTAGAATTTACTATAGCACAACAGTAACCCACTTACAGGCCTAACTTTCAAACCTGAAGTACTTAAGAATCCAGGAGAGCAACATTCCATTCACTAGGGCATATTCACACTTGCTTGCACACAGACCTAAAGAGTAGGTACAAGGTATATCTGTGAATAATTCTCCTTGAATTCAGTGAAGTACTCATTTCAGATGCCTTTGCATCTTCTAAATGGCCATGGGGTCAAGCCTCGAAGAGTGAGGGATATCAGCCCAGGATTCACTGCCCTTGTTTGGCAGTGATTCTGCAAGTATACCAAACCTGAGAGTTCACTGGCTCTGAGCAGATTGCTGGTAACCTCCCACTGTGGTCCAGGAGAGCTCAAAGAGTCTCACTGAGGACCCCTGTTTGCATGGTTGCAAGAAGGTTGGCTTTAGTCATAATATTTTTTCATCCTGGCTGCAGTTCAGGTTGTTAATTTCCTTTGAAAGTTGAGTTACAAAAATGTTACTCTGCTTGGGTTGTTATTCAGGCAAGAAATGTAAGATTCCAAGGCTGTTCATTAGAAACAGGAGCTTGTTAGCATAATTTCGTGGAAGCAGAAAGTATTTCTGATAAACTCAAGAGGAGCTTAGCCCAGGTGCTGTTCGTCAAGGCTGAGGCCTAATGAGCATTTCTTAGATCACAGTGTGGCCCAAGGGGGCAGGGGCGGGGGGAATGCACCACCACATCTGCCCATTGTATAAACTAACATGTGATTAGAACATTAAAACTTGGAATAATTCAAACAACAGTTACAGGTCCCTTTCAACTTGAGACATTCTATCATTCTGTGATTCTGTGAACAGTTCTAGGTCAAGACTTTCTCTGTGGTTTGGGAGTCAGCAGAATTTACACATTTCAAATGCCAAAAAAGGTCATATGTGTATCGACGTGCTGGCATATCCATAACACTGAGTGAGCACTTTTCAGAGGATCCACGAGCATGGCATTTTCTGACCTCTCTTACATCCAAGCACCCTGGTAAATATCTGGACTTCAGACATCACCTGTCTTCCTAGGGTGTCTTGCAAACCATTATTTGAACAGACTGTATCTGGCCTTGAGAGGGGCCTGTCTGTGGTCCTGAACACACATATTTGTCTTGATATGTCTCCAATCAGCTGTGACTGTTACATATCTGGGTACCATTTTAATTTGGGTATTCATAACAAGGAGGAGTAGCAACCTTAAACCCTCTTTAATCCCCCAGTAAACCCCTGCATTGTGTACATCTTTCCACCATGGTCAGTTCTCCTCACAAATGGGTTGATGTGGTATTTCAGCATGTAATTTAGAGAGAAAGCAGCTGATAAATTAATTTCTAATACATCAGCCCTGCGTTGCAGGATAAAGCCCAAGCTGATAGAGGGGCAGTGATGCTTGTGGGCAGCATGGCACTAGCATTCAGGGGCTGTGAATCCTCTGCCTGGCTACAGTGCATTTTTTTTTTCCACGGAGTGACCTTGAACACATAATTTGTCCTGTTATAATATGAATAAGATGATTCAGACTTCAATTTAAAACACTTCAAAATCTATGCTTGAAAAGCTCTATATCAGCTTTAGCTATTATTGAAAGCAGTGCTAGGATCTGCACTAGGTCCCCTCTGTTTCTGCATCTATTGTTCCTTATCTTCATCTCTCCTTTTGTCTTCACTCCTTTGCCTCCCACAAACCCCTTCCCATAATCAACCTTCATAGACTGCACTCAGAATAGACCCCTTCAGCAGCCTGAAATAACTACTTCAGTTTAAGGCAAGTAAAGATATAGAAAACAAGTCAGTAAACAAGCTGATGATTTTCCCCAGTAATCCAAAGCAATTATATAAACTTACATATGATCCTTGTGCTCCCATTCCTCCTGCGGTCTTTCCTCTTTCCTTCTTTCTGTTTTGCTATTATTACTTGGCATGCTACACCTGCTTGAGACCAAATGGTCTGAAAGGCAAAGGATGTGTCTTTTTCTCTTTACTGTGCCTTACATACAAATGTAGGAATGAACATTACATTTGAAGCATTTTCTGAACACTTTGATGATTTACTGTTCTGCATCTTTGTAAACACTTTGTTTTCTCCCCTGCAGTGAATCAACTGCCTCTTTTGGATCTTTTGTCACTGATTCTTTCTGTGTGTTGCAGTTTTCTCTGCCGCAGAGCTGAGATGGGTTCTTTTGAAAGCATTTGCTTCACACTCATTTATTTCTTGCAGAGTCACGTCACCCCAGGGCTTGATTCTCACTGCCTTTTGCAAACAGTTTCTCGCACTACTTGGGGCTACTGATGATTTCTTCCTGCTCTCTCTCTCTCTCTCTCTCTCTCTGAGGAGTGTGGGTTTTCCCTTGAGAACTGTACCTGATTTCTGAAGAAACTAAAGGTTGTAACTGCATGAGAAGGAGTTGTGTTACACCATGTCCAGTCTCTGACAGGCACAGCCAAACCCCTAAGGAAGATGACCACAGGGTGTCACTTCCCTAGGACATCTCTGCAGGTCAGGACTTTCTGACTAGAATTTTTTGTAATGGTATAATGATGTTTCCTCTCCCTCCTCTACTTCTGGACTCACTAATATACTATCAACATATATATTATATTTTTAACATAAAATGACTGGGAACAGGGAAGTAAGGCTGCCTGCCATTAACCTCAGAATTAACATTTTCAAATAAGTATCCAGAAAGACTCCTGCAGGCCAAGAGATCATCATTATTTAATAGCACAGTTTGCATGTAATTCTATTATTAGAATCATAGAATGTTCTGGTTTGGAGGGGACCCAAACCCCCTGGCATGAGCAGGGTTACCTTTCACTAGACCAGTTTGTTCAAAGCCCCATTCAGCCTGTCCTTGATTGCTTCCAGGAATGGAGCATCCACAGCTTCTCTGGGCAATCTGTGCCAGTATATCACCACCCTCAAAGTAAAGAATTTATTCCTAATGTATCTAAATAAATCTATATCTGCTATCCTTAATTTTTAAACCATTACCCCTCATCCTATCGCTGTTTCCTGATAGAATGCCACCCTGTCTTTTCTGGAGGCTCCCTTTAAGTATTGGAAGGCTGTAATAAATAAATTGTTCCTCTTCATGGAAATCTTAAGTAAAAGGCAAGAGATTTATAGAACCTGAAGAGAAACCAGAGTTCACTTATCACTTCTGGATTGCTCTCAGTGGTACTGTGGCAGATTTGAATCCTTTAGACCAAAGTGTTAAATACACAGATTCTGGTAAAAACAGTAATAGCAAAGACATGTAAATCTTTTTGTATTATATTTATATGAAGGTAATGAAGAGTAGAAACTTCACTCTATCATCTAGCCAGAATGCACTAGGTAGTAGAGCTACACAATTCATCTACTACAGGCTCTCATTTGATCCACATAAAGTACACTTTTTCAGGGTTTTTTTCTTTGGGTTTTATTGGTGTGGGTTGGTGTTTTGTTTTTGGGTTTTTTTTGGGTTTTTGTGGTTTTTTTTTTTTTTTAACCCTAGTTTCCAATGCAAAGAAAAGTGTGATGTAAAATTCTGTCCACAATGCCAGGCCTACTTCAGGCACTGGACCTCTCTGGGAAGACTTACTTGGTTCTTCTTGCTCATTTGTGACTCTTTAGGAATTCTGTCATGGGATATTTGTCTGCAGAAAAGGACAGAAAAAGGAGAGAGGACATTGGAAATATGTCTATATTCAAAAGATTAAAACAGAAAAAGACATTAACTGCTTCCTTTCCTTGACCATGTAAGGCAATTAGCTTAATCGTGTTAAACAACACATTAGACATTAGGAAAGGATCTAGCTACAAGTACAGGTGAAGTGGAATAAACTACCAAGGAAACTGATAAAAGATTTTCTTGGCAAATTTCTGTGAAACAGAAATATCTGTCAGAGGTGATTTAGTTACCTTTACCTTACTGCAAAGCAATAAACTGGACACTAGGAGATCCCCCTCTGCTCTTCTTTGCCTTCAAATACAAATTGTCATTGAAGACACTTCATCACCAGGCCTTAGCTACCAACAGCATTGTATATGGCTGTAATTGGTTTAACTAGTCCAGAAAAACACTTCTGCCCATATTTTTAAAGAGGCAGACTTCAGAAATCTGTCAGTGAAATAAAGCCTGAAAGAGAGCATTCCATCTGGGGTAACCCTTTTTTGCCGTATGTCAGTCCCTGTGAAATGTTTTATGTATGTATTCTTTGGAAATCATCTAGCAGAAACAGCTGTGTGTGCTGCCCACCTGCTCAAGCCTACAATCTAGTGTTATTTCAATTAGATTTGATTGCAGGAAAAGTTTATGAAACAGCTATCAATGATTTCATGCCATCTGGCTTCCGCTTCTCTTCTGTTTAGAGAGACCCTGTGTTTACATTGATTGGCCTTCTATATATACAAGCATGATTGAGTTTTATTATCCTTTTTATTTGTCTGATAGCAGTGTGCTTGGTGTCTTGCAGTGTGCTGTACCAACTTACAACAGAAGAGAAACTGTAAAGATTTCATGTCATGAAGTTTGGATCAGACACACGCGAGGCTTCAATTGAGAATACACCAAAAAATAAATTGTATTTAAAAAATCCTAGTTTTTTATTTAGGATATAATTTTTTTTTTCAGAGGGTAAAATTACTTGGTTTTAGCCATGTAAAAGCGAAGTTTTCAAACAAGAGAGTAATTTGGTTCCCTTCCAGAGTCAACAGAAGGTGATATAAACTTTATCAGGAGGAGCGGGTCCAAAGCCATGTCTTGGGTGAAGTGGATTGTCTCTGGAGCCACTTCTTTCCTCTGTTCATTATCATGGGAGCTTGGACACCCAGCTTAAGATGGGCTTACCTTCTCACCTGCTAAAAGCAGAGATGAGCCATCCCTTGACTACAGAACTCCTTGGCTACTTTTAAACTCCTCAAATTATGGAAAAATTATCTTTGGTTATTAATTTTTTTCTAATTAGCTATTTTTTCTTTGATAACATTTAGAAGTTTACTCTCAGGTGCAAGATGAACATAAGTCTTTCAAAATGTTGACGTTACTTTTCTTTTTCCCCCCACATTCTTGGTGTTTCTGTTGTTTGTGAGGAATTGGTACATAAAAGTCAATCTGGAAGTGAGTGTTTCATTGGTAGAACAAATTCACCTTCTAGCTTTGACCTGATTTCAGTTATGGCAGGCGTTAACCCTGGTGTAGTTGAACTTGACATTTCAAATGACAGCTGAAAGGTTCATCCCTGTTTGGGCAAACCAGCTCTAGGAAATGACAGTTCAAACTCACACTACCATCTTGCATGTTTGTGCCTCCTGAGAGGAACCAAATTTAGGTGCATGCGTTGACTTTGGAATTAACACCATCTGCTCACACTGTGCCTGCCTAAGATTTGCTTGGGCTGCTTGCCTCTTTCTTCCCAGAAGGACAACACATTTGTGGGGCTTGCAGGTGGTCTGGGCACATGCTAGGCTGTCAAACTCAGTGGTCTGGAGGCATCCCTACTCTTTGGAATTACTATAACCTTTTGAAACTCTACAGAAAAGGCTATGATACCATTAGAGGGTCCAAACCTCTTCTATATTTTCATTACAGTGTTTATTCCATAGCTGTGTGCCTGCCTGTAATATTAAGTACCAACATAAATTAAACTAAAAGAAGCAGGATAAAACTGTAAATGTTCTCATGAACAGTGTCTCCTTTTATTTTCTATAGTGCCCACTACAGTGGGGATTTGCTCTTGACTTTCATAGCTTTGTGTGACTGCAGCATAGATGTCACTGAGCTGTTTCTATTTAAACCAGTGGGCAGGCACATAATGAACCTTCAGTGAAAATTAGCTGTTTAAACACCTTGCACCTGGCCTGTAGTACTTGCAAGCTGAGAACCATGCTATCTCATATGCCCCTGACGTCTTTTAAAAACAGATTAAGAACCTTAGAATTCTATATGTGTTCCTTGCTTACACCGTGGCACCAAGTTTCAGATGTTTTACTGGGAAAAGAAAAAAATGCACAGGCCATCCGGACTGGAAAATCATGTACTGTTACCACATTTTTAAACCAAATATTTGAAGAAAGTAAACAGTTCTCTTTAAGCTCAATGAAAATGGGGGAAATGGCCAACATATTTGCTTTTGCATATTTCCTTATGAATTATTTACTACTTCACTAAAACAAGTTATGCTAATAATATTCTAATAAGTAGTGTAGGTCTGACTCATGTTCTGCTGAAGAGATATGTGAGGAGAACCCAGGAAACTTTGCTGTAGACTCCCATAATTCTCTGGAATACAAGTGGTATAATTACCCCAATACTGCTGAATATATATGAATGTAGGCAGCTGTAGAGCATAGCTTCCACATACTTACAAGGATATGTTTGAAGGGTAGCTAAATACTGATTCTTTTATATTTTTATTATGAATTTGCATGACCACAGCACGTAGTGGCCAGACTAAACTGTAATCTGTGCCATCAGTAAAAAGAGCATGTCTGCAAGAACCTTTACAGGTAAAACCAGTGAGTCCTGTTCTGGGAAACACAAGATACTGAGGCATGGGTACATGCACACTAACACCATGGATAGGTTTTGGAAGTTCATTGTTTACAGGAGTAGCACCCTGCTGTATCACAATCAGCTGTAAGATTTTTTTGTCTATATACGTGCCAGAATACTGAGGCATCTAAATCTGAGATATTTCAAACCAGGGAATTAGGAGGATGAACAACTTTGGGTCCACCTGAAATACAGTGATTTATTCAAACATATTTCATGAGGTTGTGAAAGAGCCAGGTCTTGACTCAGACTTTCTAAGTCCCTGCTCAGATCTTTGCCCCAGGATGAATCCTCTTGTAATCAGCAATGCACTTTGAAACTAACTGTTTAGAGTGTAATTATTACCAGATCAATTCCTGTACATTCAGAAATATAGAAAACCCAAATGTTGTTTGAGTTCTGAAAGTGCTAAGATATACACATGTGCTTAATGCTAATCCTCCGGGCTCAGTGGAACTGATCACATGTTTAAAGTAAGGAACATGGCTAAGTCTTTGCAGGAGTGGGACTAAATGATAAAAATGTAAAATCTCTATAGCAATTGGCTGCTCTCCATTTTGGTGAATGTAGCCTTCTGGAAAAACGGAAGACACCCCATCACCAACACAGAAAATAACAACCCCGACAACAAGCTAATACAAAGAGTCTGAAAGAAATGTGCTATTGTCATGAAGAGAATATCAGCAATACATTTGGCAATTTGAGGAATGGCTACATCATTAAATAAATACATGTGCAAAGCAGAGACTAGTAGTACTGCCAAAAATAGACCTGCAGAATATGGAAGCAATTGAGCTATTTCATTAGAAAACTTCATAAATTGAGTGCATCTGATCTTAGATGTGCAGTAAGAATAAGCAGCATTTGTCATATATATATATATATATTTATATACATATATATATGAGATTATATATATAATATTGGAGAGCAAGCTGAATAAAGTCAAAGTGGAGGGAAATGGGTAAGAATCAGTAAAATTAATCTTAGTCCATTATCTGTAAATAAAACAAGGCAAAACTTTTGTAATAAACCTCAAGCCATTATGGTTTTTTTAGCAACTTAAAAATCATCTCATATTTGTCAAGATATGAAAAATGGTTCATGAAATATCTTGATTAAGTGAAGGTTTATTTATAAATCTCCATTGAATTCATGCAGATCTTTATTTTTCTGCATGGTTTCAGAGCAATATGAAATAACACTTTGTGGCTTGACACTCTGAGCTATGTTTCACCAGAGGAGGTTTTTGTAACTCTGTATAGATCTTCAGCTGGTGTAAATTTTATTCCAGCTGAGCATCTGGTCCTTATTTTTACTGGCTTTATACTAGCCAAATTAATATCAAAACTGTGAAGAAATATGTTCATAAAATAAACATGGTATTCAAAATATATTGCTGAAGAAGAATTGTTTCAAAACAGATGCTGGATTGTCCTATTGAATCTTTTCTCTATCTTGTTACATTAGTCATACAAAAATTTAAGAGAATGGGGACAAATAGAAGAACTTGAGGAGTACACAGCACCTGGAAGGCAACTGAGAGCAAAATTTACATACATCACAACATATCTAACTTCCAGAATAACTCTTGTTTCTTCAAAAATATATTGTGTGACTCAGAAACTCTTAACTAATATAGCACTTTCTGTTGCACCCAAAATAGAATAGAATAGAAAATTACATTTGGGAGGTACCTACAATGACCATCTTGTCCAACTGCGTAACCACTTCAGGGCTGAGCAAAAGTTAAATCATGTTTATTAAAAATGTTTATTAAGGACATTGTCCAAATGCTTCTTTAAGACTGACATCCTTGAGTCATCAACCACTTCTCTGGAAAGACTGTTCCAGCGTTTGACCACCCCCTCAGCAAATAAATATTTCTAAAGATCCTACCTAAACGTCTCTTGATTCAGTTTTGAACCATTCCCATGTGTCCTGTCACTAGAAAAAAGGGAGAGGAGATCAGCACCTCCCTCTCCACTTCACTCATCTGGAAGCTGCAGAAAGCAACAAGGTCACCACTCAGCTTCCTTTTCTCCAAACCAAACTAGTCTGGAGTCCTCAGATGCTCCTCACAGGACATTCCTTCCAGCCCTTTCACCGGCTTTGTTACCCTCCTCTGGATGCATTCAGAGACCTGAATCCTTGTTGAATTGTGGGGCCCAGCCCAGCACTCAGCGCCCCGGGTGAGGCCAGCCCAGTGCTGAGCACAGCAGGACAGTGACCTGTTTTGCCCAGCTGTGCTGTCTTTGATGCATCCTAGGATAAGGGGTGCCCTCGAGGCTGCTAGGACCACTGCTGGTTCACATTGAGATGCTGTTTTCCTTGAAACTTGAAAAAACACTAAGTTGAAAAACAAACTATAAATGGGCTGCAAAACCTTTGGCTAAAAAGATAACTTCACTCTATATGTTCCTTGGCACAGGGTGAGGACATCTGAAATGCAGAACCCAATAAGCAGTGGAGCTGAACTGTCTTTCTGAGCAGCTGGTGCTTTTCTGACACGGCAGTGCCATAGCAGCAGCTCCCTCTGAGAGGCCTAAACCACGGTCTAAGTCACCCAAGCTCTCTGTACCTACAGACAGATACACACACCACATCACCAGAACCACAGCCTCACATGGCTTTAGGGTGAAACATGTAACATGTTTGCACTGACAATATTGAGATGAAATGCAGGCATCATGCAGCCCAAATTTCCAGGAGCAAGAGGCAACCAAGGACTCAGGTACCTCAGAATAACAGACCTGCTACATGCCTTCCTTCTCAGGTACAACTCAGCATAAGGAGAGATGCATGCAAAAGAGGCCCCATCCAAACCCTGCCTAACAGCCTACAGGAGATTGAGAGGCTTCTGGTATCTCACCTGTACTTTTTTGCAGTCTGGCACCTGTACTTGCCTCTCTCAAGACAGGAGATAGTATGTCAGGGAAGACAATGGGAGCTGAAAATAAATCTGAGATAAACCTTCAGAAATATGATGGGTTTTTATGAGTATTTCTAGAATTCCTGAAGGAGCTTATTCAATTGAACATTGATTTCTGAGTCCCCCACATACTATTCAGGTTTGATGCCAAGTGAAGTCTAGGTGAAGTCAGTCTGCTCCATGTGACTTGCTCCCCATATGCTGGCCATGCTCAGCATTGTCCTTGTCACCCACCATCTGCCTGGGGTCCAGTTTTTCCACTGTACAAAACTGTGTGTGGGCCAAAACACGTTCTAGGAACATCTTGATGGCAACTGGGACACTTCCTTCCAGTAGACATGTCCATGTGCCTGGGACTTCAGCATGCGCTGGGGAGAGCCCTCACCCTGAATGCATTGGTATCAGAGAGAGTTGCAGGTACTTGGAGGGTAAGATTTGAGAGTGGGCCAAGGAAGTGTTTACATCCAGTAACTAGCATAGCAATTGATGGTTTCATGTGACTTTGCAGAATTCTGTCACAAGCACATAGCTCTCAAATTGTTCCGGAAATAATAGACACTCCTAGGCAAGTTCCACACAGGCCTTTTCAGAGTGCACAGGCAAGCTCAGGATAAACATGTGAAGGAGTGGCCTCATATGCCAGGTAGGTAATCAGTGGTTTCAAACTTAAAAAAAAAAAAAAAATTCCTTTCTCTTTAGGTAATCCATTTTTCTGTTAAAGAAACTATAGTGCTGACATTGTGTTATTAGTTCATGTCAATGATATAATCACTTTGTGATGAACACCAAAAACTCATCAAACTCTTTTGTATAAATAGCATTATTATAAATATATGCATGTATTTATAGTTGTGTCTGCATCTTTTGATGTATTAAATGTATATTCATCTTCTATTACCTTTTAATTCAATTTCCAAAATCCAGTTTCCACCATCATTTAAATCTATGGAGGTACACAGTCTTGTAATTGTCCCTTGGTTCATTTTGAAACACAGCATGAAAAAAATTTACCATATAGACAATTGGGCAGGGCTTTTTTGCTTATGTTATACCCATACATAAAAATATTTTACTTTCACTGAATTTGACTGACCAATTCAAGTCCTGTATGTCTTTAAGAAATGACCCTGAGCTTTAGACTACAGGAATAGTATGACAAGTCATGCCATTCAGAAGTAGTAATTATTAGATGGATGTCCCAGGCAAGAAGAACCCTATTCTGATGATGAGCAAATTTAGGATGCTTAAAAATGCACAGTGAGCTTCATAATATGAAGACAGCTAGTGATTACAAGGAGATTTAGGTAAATGTTTGTTCAGGTGAGTAAAGATGAGATTTGTTGGCTTCCTACATGCATCTCAAATTTCCTTAGAAACTGACTGGATTACAGATACAGTGAGAAGATGAAGTGAAGGTATCTCTACCAGAAAAGGCTTCTCATCTTCAGGTATTGGCCTTCCTCAAAAGCTGGTTCAGTGGGATGTGAGAAACAAGGGCTGAGAAGACATTACAATCACTCCCTTAACTGGGGTAGTATCTAGACTTTCAGGTTATACATGGGGTAAATTCTCTGGAGCTTTTCTCCTCTTTGAACATATTTTTTTCTCATAGTTTTAATGACAGAGAGCTCCCAAAGGAAATTCTTACATGGGATGGGAGATGGTTAAATACCTGGAGAAAACATGTTGCTCATTGCTTCTAGAACTTTTCCATAAATGACTGAAGGAATCAAATTTCTAAAAAAATCCAGACAGAATTTCAAATTGTTCCTCATCTTCAAGACAAGCAAAACTCCTTACTCTTTACACCTCTACCATGTTTCCTTTTAAAAGATGACTCTAAGTAAGAAGGAACCAAAGAACTTTGCTGTTCAATCTTCCTATTATTTAAAGTATTTCATCTGTTAAAAGTAAGACTGTCCTTTGATGGAAATGCTGAGTGGCATGTCACTTTGCCTTAAATCTGAGCTGAAAAAATTCAATTAACAATGAGGAAGGATAACGCTAAAATATATACTGCAGTAAGAGGACCAGCAGAGTACAATTTAGAATGATAGCTGGATCAAGCACAGCAGACTTGATTAAAAATTTAGCAGTTCTGCTGATGAATGTCCTAGTTCAGATTTTGAAAACATCTATGAACTTAATTTTCCACTGATTAAATAATCATTTTATAAACCGTGTATAATTCATGTAATGTTAACTCAACAATCTTGTGAAATATGACTGCAGCTAAACAGTTAACTCCTGCTCAGTGAAATAGGACTTGCAACAGACCATTAGCATGAGCTGGTCAGGGTAAAACTCTTGATCTTCGCTGCCCAGTGCCTTCACATCTGTCACTGTCACTGAACATAGACATATATATATCATCTGAGGTACTCCTTCTGGGCAAAATCCCCATTTCAAGTGTTTCCAAATAAGGGTCCTTAGCAGTGGGTGCCTGATTCCAAGGTTCAGCACCTTTACACAAAACCTGCACTTGAGAGATGCTGAACAATTGATCTCAGATAAATCCTTAAGAAGTAAGGTGCAATCATCATTGATTCCAAAGAAAATTAGTGGCCTCTAAAGCATAAAACTGCGATAACCCAGGTTATTCTTCACTGACTTCATCCCAGATGATTGTGGTAGGAAATTATAGTACACCCTGGAAAACAGCTCAGTTTTGCTGCAAAAATTGCCAGTGAAGTATAGCATAGAATCATCCACACTTCTTATAGAGGTAAGGCCTTGTTAAAATGTACACCAGCAAAATTATGTATCAAAAATAGTTATAAAGATAGCCAGGTAAGACAGATTATGAATTGTAAGGATAGAGCAAGTTTTGACTTCCATCCGCCTTGATGAGAAAATTCAATGGGACTTAGCAGAAAAGTGTGAATATAAAAATAGTGGAAACCAGGAGACAACTGGTAGTTATCAGAAAAATTAGGTTCTGGAAAGATCTTAGAATCACTTTAACAGAGTCTAAAATAAAGCTTAGTATATCTACAAAATTAGTCATATGGTGTAGGAGCACATGGTGAAGTCCTGGGCTCAGAGACCTCAGAGACTGGTTTTCACCTAGTGTGAGGAGAAAATATACAACTAAATTTAATTGGGTTTAAATCAACAAGGGAAGAGCAATGGGAAAGTTGAAGAGATTGTTGACTGCACATCACAATAGTAAGGATTTTGAAAGGCCAGAATAAACATTTTAATTTCATATATTGAGCAGAAATATAGAAAAGTAAATCTTTAAGTATATCAGCACAAGAAAGAATGCTTTAAATTTTTCAAGGATTTCAAGGATTCCTAAATGTGATTTTTAGGATTCTTCTCCACTCAAACATGTTCTTATTTATACTACAACAGATGTGGAGTGATATAACCTCTTTGGAAGAAAATGGGAGAAATTAATATGCCAGTTATAACTTTTGTAAGTTTTCTTGGTGTAAATCCAAATAAAACCCAACAAATATGGGCTGGCTCACAGCTTTGAAATGTGCTTGAAATTTGCTGTAAATATTGAAATTACATTTGTCTTGCAGTTTTGCCCGGGTGTCATTATGAGGTGTTAGTTTCACTGATGCCGCAAGGACTGTGAACTTGGATTAAAATTAGTGAGAACTTTGACATGCGCATTTGCAAAAAATCTTCTGTGCATTGTAACGAAGTTTTGCCTCGGCCTTGCACCTCTGAGGACCCTCATGTATTCCAGAATTTGGAGGCAGTAAAGAAGCCAAAAACATACTTGAGAAAAAAGGGCAAATGAATGTGCGTTACACTTCTCCAGAGAACGCTGCAATTGCTTGTATGTGGGACTTTTAATGGCCAAGATTTCCAGCAGTCCTTTTCCTGTTTTCCTCACCTCCAATCGATGCCAAAATATCTTATTTTTCTCATGCTGTAGCAGATTTCATGGCTAATTTCTGTACTTGTCTTGCTCTGGAGGCTATTAAAAGCTTGGAGGAAAAGCATATTGACTGGGAGGTTTTTCTTGGCTGAGGCCCATAATAGTGAAGCAGTGCACCCACGTAATCAGGATCCACCCTCACAAGTTTAAAGCTCAGTCTAAAATCCGCCAAGCGCTCAGAGGAAAAGCACATAATTTAATACATGTCAGAATTGCATGCAAATGGCTAAATACAGTGAAATATTATCAATGTGTGCAATGTGAACCATGCTCATGGAGCCTAAGCTGAGTCCCTGAACAGCATCTGAGTGCCCTATCTCTTACTCCTGAGGACCAGCCAGTCTGCAGAGTCAGGCTCCCAGAGCTCTTCTCACTTGCCTTTAAGACACATACTGACTGATAAAAGTTTATCCTCCATTCATTCCTTTTCTTGATAATGCAAGTTATCAAGTTTCCTCACTGTGATTTATACCCTGCCCCTTGTTCAGAGACAAGAAATGAAAGTGGTTTCTCTCCCTGAAGATGAGTGGAAATGTTTAGATTGCATATGTTCCTTTGTGCAGATGGGTCCCTGCTTTCAAAATCACATTTTTGCTCATGGAGGAAGCAACATGGTCTCAGCTAAATGCTACAATGCTTATTCTGTCACCAGGTGACATCATGTTACCATGGCAATGCTTGGCAGCATTTCAGATAATGGAATTTAAAAGGGCTTTGGTCTGAACTTTTCAGGGTCATTTTAAAACAGAAGACCCTGTCTTATCTGTTATAAGGAAAGGTGGTGGGGCAGGGGGAGATGGAATCCAAATCTCAAAGTGGGCCATAGCAAGCAAGCTCATGTAAAACTGAGAGGAACTGACCTTCAAGGTGCACTAGGTATCCCCTCCACTCAGTTATTTCTTTACTTAAGCTTGAGCTGTGGTGGTGCTGGACTTTCCACTTACTGACATATGCCCTACAGCACACAAATCTATTTGCAGATTAATAGTTATCATCTGTCATGTAAAATGGTGTTTCAAATTTACATCAGTGACTTTTACCAAGAGGTTTCCTCATCACTAGCTGTCATTCTCAGAAGGATCAGGAAGTACTCCGAAAAATCAATGGCTTCTTCTGAATAATGAGAACATCTGCTTTTGAAAGTGATGTAATTTCATCAGATCAAATTTTTGATACATGCTGTTTTGTACTCTGTTAGAAGGCTAAAAATTGATTGAAAGAACAGTGTCAGTATCTGAAACTCATAAAATAAAATAGTTATCATCTGAAAAGTCAGGTTGAAGTTTATGAATTTCAACAAAAAAGCATGGCATCATGGGAAGTTTTACTGGGCAGTAGAAAAATCTGTGCTTTCAATATTCAGATACTTACTACATTATTGATCACATGTGTGCATTCTGGTTTTGAGAACAAAGGAAAAATTATTCAGTGTACATTTAAGGCAGCCAGAAAATAACAGTGTCTTATGAAAATTATTAGGAATTCCTAAATTCTTACACTTTTCTTTCAAAAGAGCCTTCAAGCAGAAAATGTGCAGGACAATTATGGATCTATAGATCTGGACAGCATGTAAATGAAAATGCATAGCAAGCAATAATAAAGTTAATCACCAGAGTCCTTGCCTGTGGGTAACTACAGTTTAACTGCTTCTCATTTTTGCTAACACATAGAAAAACAAGGGAGATGTCAACAATATTCTCTTTTCAAAGTTTGTTCTGGTGTGGGTAAATATTTGCAGTTTGCATAAAATGGCACTAAATATCTTTTATCTCTCACAAATAAGTATCAAGTAATCATTTTAATGAATGGGCACACCCAATGATACACAGACATTAATGTCAATTCCTCTATATTTATTAAATAACTATACATTTCCTCATATATTATTGCAGTAAAGTGTGTGATTTGTCCCAGACTCAGAGCACATCTTGAACATTATTGAAAAATTGTGAGTAAACATTGAAAACTGCAAGGCATTTGCACATGAACTTTCAGTAGTTATAGTTTAAATAACCCCATTAATGTGTGATATTATGAAGTTTATTACTTAGAGCCATGATGAGCATAACGAGTGAGCAAATGGGAGTACTGCAGAATAAATAACATTTCTTTGCTTACAAACATCCCCATAAGTTACAATAATAAAGTGTATAAAGTGACAACGCAGGAAGAAGCATCGTTCAGTTGGCTACACTAAACTTTTCTTCCTAGGCAATAAAACAAGATACAATAAATTTTTTATGTGTAAAGTTAATTTTTCATTATACTGACTAACACAAACGAAATCAAAATGTCAGCAAAGGTTTTGGTTTGATTTAGCCTATTACTTTAAAAGATGTTACTCATCTCAAAGGTGGTTTTTGACACTCTTAATGTGTTTTTGAAGAGAGCTTTATGGTCTACAGCTAAGACTCCCTGAAAGTTTCCACCTTTGTAAATCAAGAGGGAAGTAGAGGGGGTAAGTGGAGTTTTATAGGCTTGCTTTGCCATACACAAACGTAGAGTGAAATGCCATTGAAACCTCCTTTCATTGCACTCAAAAGTTTATCTTTTAGAAGTGAGAAGGGCAACAGTTTGCTCTTGGGCCAGTGCTGTCTTTCTCCAGTGTTTTTCCAGGTGACAAATTCCATTGAAAGGACCAGATTTCACTACAGGAAGGAGTGAACAGGATTTGTCCTATAGCAAAAAAAAAGATTCCACGATGCATTTAAATGTAACTTACAAGTTTAGTGTAAGCTTTTCTACCCATATTCCATGTGTTATGTGCAGACAGGGGAGCAGAAAGCCCAATCAGAGCCCAGCCTCTCCACAGCCATTTCTCAGAAACTGGACGGTGAGACTCCCTCCTTGCACAGTGCTGCAGAACTTGAGTCTGCATAGGATCAAGCAAATGACTAAAATAGTGAAAAGTTTATAAGGAGCAATTAATGTTTCCATCCTGCAACAAAAACATCAGGATCTGGGGTGCTTGACGTTAGAAATTTTACTTAAACAAAAAACAAACCAAAACAACAACAACAACAACAAACCCCTTGCATTTTAATAAAGAATTATTTATTCCAAATTGAAATTAAAGTTAAATTCTCATTTTTTCTGATGAATGAATACTTTATATAAAAGACACCTAATTTGCAAGTGTCAAAATAACCTAATAGTTTATGGTTTTTTCCAGTGTAGTCAAAATTCTTTATGTCAGTAAGGTTTCTGACTTTGGCTCAGTTACAGGAGGTGCAGGACTCTGTTGCAGCCATGGTATCAATGCAGCTGAATTGTGGCATCTGTAGGACACCAGATGCTGGGAGTACAAAGAAGTTGAGTATGATCTATTGGAGATATAATCATTCTGGATTTTAAGCCAGGTTCATTACTTGCCTTGTTCCCAGAAAGATTTTTTTCCTTTATAGACTCATTGACCACAATAAAGAAAAAGAGTAAACTGGGGGGGGAACCCAGCCTGGATAAACAGCCAAAATATGATGATCCATTTTTTCAAAAATTTCACATTGATGTGATATTAGCCACTATCAGAGACAGAAACATAGGATTGCTAAACTTCTTATTTGCTCTAACACTGCCATTCTTGACTTCCATAAGTTAGGAACTAGGAGTCCTAAGACAGAATTAGAAAGGTGAGATTCATCTCACCTGACTCCAGCTATCTGAATGTTAGGAATTAATTTATGTGGTTTTTAGATTAAAGTCTGATGAACTGAATTCCATGCTCAGTCACTTGAGAAAACCAGCTAGTTTGGGAGTCCTGGGCTTCTGAAGCTTCTTCCATCTCCTTGATGCACCTGACGTTGCAAGTAACAGAATTAATTAAAATATATTATCATATCCCTGCCTGAAACAAATTTGATTGAAAATAAGGCTGTCCTGCATGAGTGTAGCATACTCTCATCATGATGCATGAGGAATTTGTGGCAACAGTACATAACTCAGTGAGTGCTATGAGAATGATCTCTACAAAGTTCAAGACCTCTAATATCTCTGCTGGTACACAGTGCCTGGTGAGTAACAGCCATACAGCTGGAATAGTCTTTCTTCAGTTTAGCAAGAGGTGAGGTTTGATTGATAATAGATGGGGTGCTCAATTCCCTTTGAAACTGTTATAAATCAGTCAGATAGTTACAAACTGAAAAAATAAGTCAGGATTAGTGAAGGATTTTTCAAAGACTTTTGTAGGCTGTAGGTATTACTTTGCTGAAAGTCAGAAGAAGAACTGGGAATTAAATTGGTTTTTTTTTTCCATCCTCCAAGAAAAAAACCTATCAATCCCAGGTCTGTAAGGAGAAAAGGACCAGGGTACTTTGAAGCTATGCCCCAAACTTTCTGCACCATTTAGGCCCTGGTGCAGTGCTTCAGGATGATTCACCTCAGGACCTTAATAGGAGAGGCAGAACTTGGGAATTGCACCTTTGTGATTACAAGGATGGAGCCTGCCTATGTCTCTCCATTGCAGAGCATGACTGTGCAAGTTAGGGAAGGAAATTATTCCCTTTAAAGAAGGTATTTCAGTCTAACCACATCAATCTAACTGATCCAAGAAAATCACCAAGGATTATGAGGAATCTCTCATTTTAAATTAAGCATAGGAATGACCACAAATGAAGTATTGCCAGTGAGCATCTCGGAAAGGGCTGGTAGCAATGTCTATTATTAATGTTATCTAGCCATTGCCCTGAAGAGATCCCACTTTCTGTTGCTTACTCTCTGCCAAGCTTCAACTGTTCAAGCTGAAATTTGACTTGGCAGGCAGCACCCAAAGGGGGGTCACAAAGCTCATCTAGGGCAGAGCAGAGACATGTTCTTGCATCTGTAATAGCAGCTTGCTGTTGTGTAACCCTACTGGAGACAGAACTTATGTCTTACCACTTATAATCCCTCTGGCCAGAGCATACTCACATTTCTCCTACAGAGGGTCCCCAACTTCAGAAGCAGGACTGGTCCAGTAACCAGAACACTAAACAGTGGTGGATTTCTTAGATGTGGAAGATATTCTGCTTTACAAAAGGAGTTATTTGATGTGTCTTTTAGAGAAAAATATATTCATCAGTTTTACTTGGGGTTCAGGACAATATGAAGGATGATGATGAGTCCCTGGAAATCCTCCCGAGGAAACCTGCATGCTGCATTCACACCATGCTAGTGGTCATCACCACATAATGTGCATTGAGAGCTGAACAAGTGATCAGGAGAGTCAGTAGGCTCAGGGAGAGGGTTTCATCTCGTTTAAATGCACCTACAATGTAGACACCAGAAGCTAGGCTAGTCACCCAGGACTCAACTTACAGTCTGTGGCCAGAAATAGGCACTTTTAAGTAGTGATTCAACAGACCTATTTTACATGTCTAAGAGGAATTGTACTGTGATGTAAGGGGTTCTGTTTCTTTCCAGTAAGACAGCCTTAAAGGGACTAACTGTGACGTAGAGTAACTCTCTGCACACCAGGCTTCTGCATTAGTTGGATGAAACTCATGGTGTCTTTTTGTGCTGTACTCACTCCCTTTCTGGAAAGGGAGTGAATACAGCAAAAAGAGAGCTTGCACTCTAGGTTGCAAAGACCTGGTGCTATAAAAAGAAATTCATCCCTAGGATGACCACAGTGTCGAGCAAGAGTAACATGAGCAAACAGAGTTACCACCGTGAGATGGATAAATGTACAAGGGCTAGTGAAATGAAACTAGTTTAGTATCTGAATTTGGAGAGAAAGTGGGAAGTAGGAAAATGTTCTTCCCTTCCCCAGCAAGGAGAATTTTTTGAAATTGTAGCCCAACTTTGGAAAAACACTGGAACATCTGTTATATTTTGTCCTATTGAGAGTGCAGAATTTCATTATTTCTGTGGGGATGTATTGTCTGTAAGACACTTAAGAAGATTTGTCACCAAGAGGCTGCAAAGACATAATGCAGGAGCATACCTTCCTCACTGTGTTAAAGCACTAATAAACAATAATAACAAATGCAGAGGTAAACACAGGACTTATCTCCTGAATTCTGTCTCTGAATTCAACAATTAGGTTAACATTAGGAGAATCAAGACCAAGAAGACAGAGCTGAGAGATCCCAGAAAGCACTCCTCATTGCATGGTTGAACCTCTTTGAAAAGAGCCCTGCTATTAAGCAGGGACTATTTTTTCACGTGTTAGACACTGTGCACCTTTAAAGGCATAGTCAGCTGCTGGTCCTAGGAATACACAAGGAAGCCTAGAGACCTCAGAGATAACCAGATGCTCAATTGCTGCTGGCCTAACCACAGAAAGCAGGAAAAAGACACCTATGGAGGAGGTTGAGGAACATAGAATTGTGGAACCATTTAGGCTGTAAAAGATCTAAGAGTATTGAGTCCAGCCATTGAGCACAGCCAAGTCCAACACTAAACCACGTCACTAAGGGCCACAACTACATGGAAGGCCCAGAAAACAGAGGAAGTAAATTAGACAACTGCAGAGGAGCAGCAGTCAGATGCCAAATAAAGAGGTAATGGTGTGACTTCTGATCTTATTGATCATCTGGCCTGAGGTGGGGGCCACACACAGGAAAAAAAAAAAAAAAAAATTAACAATACAGAGAACCAATTGGACTCCATGTCCTGCCACAAAGTCAGCAGCAAGGAGGAACCAATGCAAAAAAAAAATCCAGACAGGAACAAAAGACTGGATACGATATTCTGAAAGTGTGAAAGGCTTCCTGGTTGTAGAGATGTTATGGTACAGATGTATTCCAAAGTGAATATTTTCAGGAAATAGCTTCATGAATTAACTTGGAGGGAGCAGAATAAATGGTAGGAGAAGAAAACTGTTGAATGCATCCAGAAATCCATTTACTTGCTAGTGTCAGGAACCCTAGTTGCATTCCTTCATGAAGAAATTATTCATGCCACAATGAGATGATTTAGCTTTATAAACTTTAGCCTTTATTTTCTTACTTAGGAAGTGGTACAGAAAACACAGTTCACTACACTATGATAATAAATAAATGGTGATCAAGTAATTTAAAACACTCATTCTGGAAAGTTATGTGGGTAGCACTACTGGTTCCAAAATCTGTATTAATACTAGCCTTTACTACATCTGCAGTGCTTGCTTTACTTGCTTGCTTTGAAGAAAGCAGTATTTTGATAAAATTTGTGATATTAACAACAGGTATTAATATGTTGGTGGTCATCTTGATTAACCCACCAGGGGTTAAATCAGGAATCTTCTGGTATTAAAGCCTGAGATGAGTCAGCAATAATAAATCATCTAAGAAACAAATTTGTATCCTCAGAGATCAGACAGAAGGGGGAGTCTGGACTGCAAGGGCCATATTACAATTTTGGTGAGTTTAGCAATATCAAAATATAGAAAAAATGTGGCCTCTTTAGATTTTCATTTTAGTGATGCCCCAGCAAGAGTTTAAAATTATTGAAATTATTGTGGAATTAATTATTTTCCTCCTGGCTTGTACAAAACATGAAGTCTCTCACATGTCTGTATCTTACACTGTTGAAATATTGCACTTTATTTTTCTAGATAATATTATCAAATAATATCAAAGGCAAAGGTTAGGATATGGAAAAATAAAAATTATATTGAAAAAAATTGTACATTTGAAGAGTTGAAAACATATGCAAAATTAAAATGTGTATCTTAAGTGAAATAGATCTGGAAGAGAGTTCCCAAAAACTAATAACTGTTGTCACCTGAAGAGTCAGGTATGCCTTACAGTCATATAATATTTGATGTAATAAAACTTTTCTGATACAGATTTCAGTGCACTCTAACATTATCCTTTATTAAGATGACAGTTAAAATTTTTACTATAATTTTCTATCTGAATCTTATTAACTTTATCTTTAAGGCTGTTCTTTTATTCTCCCTACACACATAGCATTATGCTTTATATCTCAAGCTTTTAGGAAATTGAATCCAGTATCAGTTCAAGAGAATTAAATTTAGACTGCTTGGTTTTGAATGGCTAAAAGATTGAATACTGAAGATTTTTTTAGAAATCCTCAACACTGATAATCAGCAACTTAAGGACAACCTTGTAGTTAAGGTGCAAAATTAAACATCATGACATTTAGATTCACTGTGCTGCTTCAGGTCTTTTTTTGTAAGCTGATGCAAATATCCATGTTCCCCATCTGTATAATGGGAACATTATTATTCCTCTGTCTGCATTGCCTAGGAGTCCTGCAAGCTGCTCTTCAGACTTGTAATATTCCCTCATCTGTTAATGCTTTGCAAGAGAAAAGCTTTTAAATGTATTCTTATACAGGGCAGGAATGATCTTACTATGCTTTTGAACTACACTGTGCAGCACTGGGATCTGAATCTGCTTGTAGCTCCTTCTGCTGCAGACATACAAGTGTTAATAATAATTAACAATATTAGCACCTTTTAGCTGTTCTGCACTTGCAAGCTCCTTCTTGCCTCTTTGCTCTGGATTAAGGAACTCCCTATTGTCTGCTTTAGCTATGGTAAATACCAGTGTTGCTCCATATTATTATGGTTGTAGTTGTCAGCAATTTATTCAAAGAACATCTTATGATTGCAAATAAAACAAGCAGTTGTCTGCACTGAGGTGTTTATAAACTACATTAGAGAAAGCACAGCAAGATGGGAACAGAGGAAGCCTTAGAATTCAGTGCTTTTCACAGAAGTACAAAGCAATAGGCTTTTCTTTTCCCTCTTTTGTCCAAGCACTTTCTCCTTGTTTTCTTGGAGTCCTGATGTGTGGCAAAATTTTGCATTCTCCAAACACTGGGCAAGACATGCTTAGCTGCTAAGTTTAGGCCACAATACATAGGAAGTCTTGAGGGAGGTGGATGATGCAGGAAATCCTGTTCTCCTTGCACATCCCTGAATAAATGCCACCTCTTGAAAACAAACCATGATGTCTTGCTCATCAAACCTGCAACTGCTCACCTCCTTCCTTGTGGACAGCTGCACAAAGTATAGGAATGACCCTTTGGCTTCCAGCAATGTCTTATCCCAAGACAGAATTGGTGCCTTATGATGTGCAAATCATTGCTCAACCAAAAGAGTAAATTTAGGAGTAAATTTAGGTTCTGGCATAAAGACTGTTAACATTAGAAGTGAAATTCCTATTGGGCATTTGGCCAGGTCTCTTTCTTAGCTTATGTAACCTGAAAAGAACATTTCCTCTTTTTCCTTCTGTAGTTTGTTATCATCTCCTGTTAGGATGTGCCCCAGGTGGGACTTTGGTTCCCACATAGGATTGGCAGGAAGAACTAGAAGCATGTTAAGAGGCTTCAATTTCCCCTGTGTCAACAGCAGCTGGTGCAACATGTCCTGCTGCATCACAAAATGCAGCTGCTGCTGTTTTGAGAGGCATGTCTGTCAGAGCAGACACTATCTGCTGGGGCAGGAGGTTCATTCCTGACTGAGGCTTTGAAGTGCTCCTGTCTACCAACCCACGCACACTAAATAAAACAAAGGGTTGAGATGACACTGGAATTCAACAAAAGAGTATAAAAGGTCATGGGGTAAAGTCCAGGTGCACAGAACTTCATGGAGTAGTTATGGAGCCTCCATGAGAGTCAGAGGCATAAGGAAGGAGAAAGAAGTTGCTGTAAGCTACTTTAATTATGAGATTTTATACTGGAAATGAAAATGTCACCCCAGAGCAAAATGCTAACTTAGTTACCCTACAAACAACTCCAACTGAAAAAGAATTGCAGGTTAAAAAGGAAAGGGAAGAACCTGACAGCAGGGCTAATAGCAACTAGCAGGTCTTCAAGAGTAGAAAATGTTAAAGGCTAAACTACTGCCAAAACATATGAGGAAGCCAAATCCAGCAGGGAGATTCTGTGTTTCATCAATAAGCTCTGGATCAGGCCCTTCATTTCCCCTTTGCTCACTGCAATGAGCAAGAAGTGGTGGAAAGAAAAGTGACTCACTCTTGTAGGAGGCTGCTTGGTCCCTTTGCCAGGCAGTTGGCTGACAGCACATTGCTCTGTAGGGCATGTTATATCTCTGCACTTTCCTTATCAAAATGTCAATACTTTCTCATTGCCTTTGAATGTTCCTAGGAAAGTACATACACACTGCAGGAAATGAAAGTCATGAGATCCAAAAGGCTGAGATAGGTGTTCCTAGGAAAAGGCCCAAGCTAGAGGCAGGAGCCTGAGAAGAAGGGTAAATAAGAGTTATTTACTTATTTTTGTACAGCTACAGTTGCAGTTTTGAAAGGCAGGAACAGAAGTTTGAGGTCTGACCTGCCTCTGAATAACTGAGTGTTATAAAATTTTTGAAATCAGGAAAAATAACTAAGGAGTCCCACTGTCAGCTCTGAAGAATGCAGTACATATTCCCTTTTACTGGCCTTTATTTTGGCTTCTCAGCTATCCGTATTTGTTGAATAGCAGTGCTTTAGCCTAGGGAAACAGACACATCTGCAACAAAATAATGGTTGCTCTTAGTCCATGAAAACTTTACTAGTATTGCAGTGAGTCAGGGTTTCACTCCTATGCTACTACTCTGACTCAGCTTTGTTCCCATTTTGTCTTTGGTACTGGACATTTTGAATTGGTAACATCAAAACAGCAGAAGAAAGCACTAAAATTTACTGTTTGGGTTTCTTTATCCAACCTTGTTCTCTCATCAGTGTCCCTATAAGCTGTACCAAAGACATTGGTCTTTGGTCCCTACAGTACTACCATTGTAGCAAGTGTAAAACAGCTGACAGCACGGTGCTGTTCTCCCTACTCTCACCCTTCCTTTTGCATATTGCAAAAAATGCTAATAATAATAATAAAAATCATCTAATGCTCGATTTATTGTAGAATATCATTATTTGATTTAATATCATAGGATTTAAAGGTGGAAATTATCTGTTTGGCAGCAAGACTGTGCCCCAATGCTAGACTAGAAGACCCCACCTCCCACCAATGTGCCATCCTGTGCAGATTGCATGAGGTCCCACTTATAGGATTGTTCCTTGGCACAGCTAGACTATGTAGAAAGGAAAACAAATTCTTGGGCTCTGTCATGTTCTCCAAGCAAATGCTGTGATCTGATTTTTCCTGTAAGCAGTGGAAAACACAAAGTAATAAACCCTCTGAAAATGCAGCCTGGATTTGAGGCAAAATTTCCAGATAAATTGACTGTTTACAAAAAATGAGCTTTTTTAAGTAACAGAAAAAAATAAAGTGTGAAACAGCAACAGAAAGTACTAACAGCAATAACAAGATAGTTGCTAACAGGCTAGGATTTCAGTTTCAAGGTAAATTTGCATTCACATAGATGTACCAGGTTAGATCTTATATGAGAAAGTCAGTGAAAAGAAAAATTCAAACAGATCACAGACACTTATTCGTTATTCTGCCATATATTAATTTTATGTGCATGTTTGGTGGCTGATTACTTGGATAGAGAAAAATTTGTTTTATTTCTCTCCCTACAGCTTGTTCATTAAAATTCTGTTTTACTTCAGCAGACAGCATTGTGCTGCATCCTGACAACTGCATAGAGGAAAAGTGCCACAACAGACACATGCCAGCTGTCCCTTCCAATCCAGCAAACTACTGCTTCCCCACCTGGAAGTATGGAATTTACCCCTTTTCCTGGGGAATTAACTTATTCTGCAGCAAGACAATGGAAGGCAGCTTGTTCATGCACAGTTAAAGTACGCACATGGTAAGCACAACAGCCTGATATCTCTCTGCATTGCTTCAGTTTCGCACAGATGCATTTCAAAATGATTCCTACTCATCTGTTTTTTTGGCAGCCACAAAATCTAACTCCTGTTTGCTACCTCCAGCATGGCTTCTGAGTCTGTGAAAGGTGTCTGGCCCCGTGCTCATCCCCGCAGTGCACAGGAGATACATGTCCTCGCAGGGAGCTGCCTGGCTGCCCAGCCCTGACTCTGGGCATGTCTCTGTAAATTCCAGGGACACATATCACAGCCTTATCTCCTGGATTAGGGACAGAAATTCCTCCTCTGTTTCAAAATACTGGCATTGTGCCAGATTCCTGGATACCTAAAATTAAGCATCAAGGCCATATCTAAAAAAGGACTTAGGTACCCAGGGGGAACCTTAGAGGGAATTCAGGCACCTGAATATAAAGTTGCCACAACAGAGTAGTGGAGCGCTGCTCTTCATCTATTTTCCAAGCTTAGAGGAGCTTAAGGTCCAGAGATGCTTGACTTTCTCAAAGTCTCCAGGCACCTAAAGCTGGGCTTGCAGTGCCAATGTAGTTGTTCCAGAGCTGGCATAAGTGAATATGACAGTATCTAACTCAAGTCTTAGATTTGAGACTTTTCAATTTTATTTGAAATAAACTTTTCAATTTTACGTTTGAGTAAAACAGTTCCATTTTCAATGGTGTTGGTGGCTTGCAGCACCAAATCTGCTGATGGCCAGCACTCACAGGGAGAAAGACATGAATTCTGACACTGTGCTCTGATTCCTTTTTCTAACTAAATTTATCGTCTTGCAGGGATTGACTGATCTCCCACATAGTCTCATTTACATTGTCAATTAATCAGTGCAGGAAGTTAAACAAGGGTATTTTAATATACAGGAAGAGTATTTGCTTTTAAAAGGGACCTAAATGCACCTATTGAATTCCAGCATCTTTCAGGTCATATTGTTAGGTTATATTATATTTGAAATGCAAAGGGGGAAAGTGCATAGAAAAACTCTCTGCAGCAAGTTATGCCTGGTTGAGTTTCACATCGACTTCATGTTTGCTCATTCAGCATTAGAGAGGTATTTAGGCCAAGGCTTTAATAGGTGAAGAATCAGAACAGGAGGAGATTTTGCGTCAGTGTGTGGGCTGTGAATGCAACAAGGAGGTGATTAAATAGACACTGGCAGCAGAAGATAAAGTTAGCAATTATGAGGCCATTTCCAGGAACAGGCCGCCCAGAATAAAATTATTTTGCTAAAAATCAGCAGGTAAAAGTAAAAAAACATCTCTCAAAGAAGTCTACTCTTGTGAAAAGATTGGGTTTTCCTTTAGAGCTGCAAACTACATGGTTGCACAGTTTTCCTTTGCACATAACTTGGTGATTATTTTTAATATTCTTTCCCCTCTTTACAGAGCTGGTAGGGCTCACATAGAACATCAGGTTGGAGCGTAATACTATCTGAAGTGCTAAGGCATCAGGAAAAATGAGATTGTAAACTTTTTACACCCTCTCACCCTGATGCTGTGAGCCTAGCAAGAAGGAGCATCTACCTACAGTGTGGATCCCTATTGTGCTTCACCATACATAAGGTGAGGGGCAGCAACATCACCAGATGCTCTGCTTAGTGCCACTTGTGATGTCATTAGAAATTGGGCAAAGATCACAGATTTCTTCCTATGGGCTTCCAGATTCATGACAGATGACAATTCTTTTCAGATGTTCCTGACATAATTGGCTTTAAAATGCATCTCTGAGAAGTGAAGACCAAATCCTGTAAACTGTGCATATAAGTCATCCAACCCCCTGCCCTTTGTTATGGAATTATACATGCCCCATTGTCATAGTGCAGAAGTCGTTTTATATCGATCAACAGGAGATATTGAATATGCATTTATACATGCTGAGAGCACCTCAGATATAGAGAAAATTATGTTATGAGACATAAAAGCATGAATTTCCACTGTAAGAAGACTGATTTGAAAACTTAATCTCCTTTAAATATTGTTACCAGTGCAGCAAACGTGCTGTCCTTACACATATCCACTGAGATTAAAACAGCAGATATTTTTAGAGATTTCAGGAGCAGCTGAAGTTGCAAGATTAATTTATTAAAAGAAAATATCTGAAAGATATCTGTTCTGTTCAGGATTTCAAATTTTTGTTTATATCTCATAAATGTAGATACCTCATAAAGTAGTCTTCAAATGCTTCCCTCTGCAACCAAGTCCATCTCTCAGAATAGAGAGAGTCAAATAATGTCCATCTCCCTGAAGCTGGTATCAGCTAAAATACATCACTAATGATGGTGTGAATTCTCAGCATTTAAAGTCGATGAGGAGAATTATAGTCACCTGGTCTCTTTTGCCCTTTGTGTAACCAGACCCTAGCATTTTGTTGGTGCTCCTTCCATTTCCCCTGACAGATTGACCTTCGGTGTCTCGCCTCGATTTTCTTCCATCACCGCAGGTAGCACAAATAACACAATTTCTATAAGAGTCACCATAGAGACAGATCCACCACTAAATCCAGAGCCTCATCCCTGCAGTCAAACCTTGATACATCAAACCTGAACACTGAATCTGGAAGCTTTAACATCTACAATGAGGGGATTGACAAAACTAGCCTGGAGCTAAGCAAAAATAAGATTACTGAGGTACAAGGTTTTACTCAATGTTAAAGATATAGCACAAGTAAGCTCTATCCTGTGCACAAGTAAAGGGGTGGAAGGATTTTGCTTCTGTGATTTTTTTTGAGAAAAATATTCTTATAAATCTATGCTGTGAGGCATAGGACACCATAGAGCCAATGATGCTGATCCAGGAAAAAAATGGTGTGAACACCTGTAAGATCTGTGCGTGCTGCAGTTTCTTTAGGAGTGTTGCCATAGTGTATTGGCACACATGCCATGGCCTAATAACAGCATAATAGCCCAAAGACTTATAAGAAGAGTGGAGTGTATGATTAGAGGACCCATGTTCTCCAAGAAGTATTTTTGCAAACAGAATTGTGGTATATTACGGTTATACCAAATAAACAATGCAGTAGGTTTGAGTGCTGGGTTTTTTTTTTTTTCTGTGTGAAAAAGTCCAAAGATATTTCATACAGGTTTATTCTTATTCTGACAAAATATACAAAAGAACAAATGGTTCAATCTTTTCTACTAAATACAGCTTCAGGCATATAATTAGCAATCTAGAGAGGATGATTGCAAGTGAACTAGCATGAAAAGTTACACTGTTATCATAGATGAAGTTATAATATTTCATTATCATTCCATGATGCATGAATTAATTGATATTTATTCACAGAGATGCAATGGAAATAGTGCTGCCTTTTATGATAATTGTACCTATTTTTCAGTCTGGGGGGAAAAAACTGCCTTAAACACCATGACTTATGAGACTGACTTTCTAAGAGCAGCTAAGTACTTGTACCTACAAAAATACTGCAGTTATGTGCATTTCTTTTATATATTCATGGTTCCCATAGCTATGCCTATATATATATGCACTATATGCATAGTGTTTATGGTACATAATGATGTATGTGAGAATATGAACATACACCTTGAGGGAAAAATAGTGGTTTTAAGTGTTCCTTTTATGGGAAATAATTAATGAACCCATAAGTGAAATACTTTCACCCTTCAAGTGAAATGACAAGAGTTATTTGGCATCTTTGAAGGTTACATAGATCCTAAACAGGATGGGAAAAACACATACCTGTTTATGTGGGTTTCTCTCTAAGGATTATGTTGCTGCATCCTACAGGCTTAACATCAATCCTGGGGTTTAAACTTTTAAATTCTTAATCACTGGAAGCAAATAACAGGTTGAGCTAAGCTGTGAACTTTGATGTATTTTTGAACTGCTTTGTGAAGCCTGGATTGGCTTTGTGATTGGATGGAGAAGGGCAGCAGACAGGAATATTTAAAGTTTTAGGAAATATTTGAGCAGTTTTTGCACTACACACTGTTAATATTTATTACCATTGTGAAAAAGGTGCACTTGGTGCTGTTTTTCTTTGCTTGCTAAGACTAGAAGTTGCTCCTCCCATATGCAATAAAAGTTGCTGACTTGGCCATGAAACCTCAGAGACACCAGAAAACATCAGGAAATCAAAGAAAGGCCAGATAGTATGTGGTCAGGTGGAATTGAGGTGAACAAAGAATTTGAAAGGAGGATGCCACAACAGAAAAGGAGGATTTCATAAGTATTGGAGTTAAAATGGGTGACAGTGAATATGTTGGAAACCCAGGGAAGTAGAAGGCTTGCAGACTCTACGGAGATAGCTAAGAATTATATATATTTAGAAATATCCAAATACAACAAGTTTCAAGTGGAAACTGCAGAGAATTTCTTTGCAGATTCATCTGGTCAAATGAAGCTGGGAACTGCACAACAGGAAAACGAGCTTGTCTTTCAGGGCCACTTGCAGGATGCTAAATCTGGGTCCAAGAAGGACCCTTCAGTCCAAGATTACTATGCTAAAAGGAATGGAAAGAACAGCTTGTAAAGGAGACTAGACAATAACAAACTGTGCTGTCTTCTTGGAGCCAAGTCTCATGACATCATTCTGGGAAGGCATTTTGAGGTTGGCAGGAAAATTTTCACTAGTGAAATTGCACATTAGCACAAATGACACTTCTGTACGTGATAGCTCATGAAGAGATTGAAGGGGCCTGGTAGTGTGGCAATTCACTATGATCCTCTATCCCTGGAGACTCTCAAGTCAAATAGCTGCATAATGATGTTTGATATAAAGAAATGATGCCCACAGTGGAGGAAGCATGAAAAATGTTCAAGGTCCATTGCATTATCGAAGAAACTTTCTGCTGAGGAAGTGACTGGTTTATAAAAATAGAAAACTTCCAAAATTCTGAAGGTTTTGAAGACAAATCGTATTCATTTCATGCCAAATCAAGACAAAGCTCCCAAAATTAAGCAAAATCTCAAGGGGCAGAACAAAAAACATCCTTTATACATCTATATATTTCTACATAAATATCAGGATTCTGTGTAATAATTAGGAAGAATTTGAATTGCTTGTCTAGGACCATGGTTTGGTCACTGGTACTAAAACAGCAAGATTTGACGGGAATTTTAAAACTGCAAGTTCTGTTTTGTGTGAAAAGAGAGTTGTGAAAAAAGGGGAAGGAAAATTATTATGACTTCTCCATAACTTCCTGATAGAGTAATGATCATGAATACCTGTAGAACAAATCTCAAAAACCATTAAGTGGAGTACTAGTGTCTGACACAGATCACTAGATCACACTATAGAACTACACAAGAGGATCTTTAAGATTCTTTCTATGATACTGTGTGACAAAAATGCACACCATGGTGCAGGGGTCAATTTCAGTTAGGTGTGATAAATTGTCAACTTTGGCATTGCTACTGTGTCCTTGGAATTTTTTCATTTTAAAGATGAACATTCTGTAATACAAAAAAGCAAGATAAAAATGCAATAATTATAAATTTGAAAGCTGAGGCATACTGAGAGCCAAGTGACTGACTTTTTTGCCTTTGTCCTGTGTAAACAGAACAAAGCCTGTGTATTTGCTATCTTAATGGACCAATTTGCTATATGGAAAATATGAGCTGGCTCAGCTTGATTTCATCATAGCCTGCAAGAACCTCTGAAAGAAAGAAAACTCTGAAAATAGAGTGCCAATCAATGTATCAGACAAATAATCAAAAAAGCTCCCTGGCTGTCAGATAGACATATTTAGACTAGAACAAAGATTCAAAGTTTAAGCATGAACAGATATTTGGAACAATTTACCAGATATAAAGTCTGGTAGTTCAGTAGGAGTGTGTGGTGCAGTGGTGTCAGACTAACTGGATTATTTTTTCCAAGAGACATCCCTCATTTTGTCTGTAGCTGCTAGGTCTGAATGAGAAGTTAATTCAGGAAAATCCTATGGACTACATTAGGCAGGGAGCTGGGGAAAATGTTTACAACATTGAAGTCCTAATATTTTTTGTAAAATTTGGGAAGTAAAACATCAGGCCCTACAAGGTCACTGCAACTCAGTCCCCATTACCTCAGTGTCTCTGGAGCACAAGACTTCTTGTATGCTTTAGAAAACAACTGTCCAAAGTCTCAAAGTTTTGGTTTAATTCTAATAAGTGTTTATCCAACTTTTTACAACTAATGTATAAATCCTTTCAAATGTATGGTCTTGTACCAATGTGACAGAATTCTTTGCTAACAGAATTTTCACTTCTCTTTTACAGAAGTCCTGCTCTTACTTCTTGTCTTTTCCTTGGTTTCTTCATCCATTAGATTTAAGTGCATTCTTGTGTGGCAAAGTAGAGATTTGATTTGTTTGTTTGTAGGCAGGTAGTACTTTGTACAAGTATTGACTGTATACTGTGTATGTTGATTTGATTGATGAAGATAACTATAGCTTTTGTTTAAAACAAAGTGTACTTGTAATTGAAATGCTTTCTCAGAGTCTTTAAATACACTAATAAGGTTATTTGTATACTTTTGTTTCAGCTTGACTGAGAAAGCTGCTGTTTTGGGATCAGCAGGACCCCACTTTGTGACTCTGTATCATGGGACACACTGAAGGCTCCCTGTCCTACTGATCCCAGTGGTCCATCTCATCTACTTAGGAGGCAGCAGTTCCGTCAACACAAGCAATTGTCCCAGGGAAATTCAGAACAAAGAAAATGTGCAGGCTTTGAGGCCATGTGATGGTGATTTGATTCAAAGGAAAGAAAGAGAGTCTCACACTGCAGTATCCCCCAGACTAAATTGAGGGGTGCACTGTCAGAGCTAGCATGTCTCTTGGAGAAAGCCAAGAGGACTGCTGACAGTTTCTTGGCTGTGTGCATGCATACTCCTCAAAACCCTAGTAATCTTATGTTTAACATTCTTCCATTGAATGTATTAAGTGTAATTGTGTTTCTGAGACCTGCTTAGTTTAGGGATGATCAAATTGAAGTGGTTGTTTTGGTCACATCAATACAGCGTCTTATCCAAGTTCAGTTGGAGATCCAGGAGTAGGTCTTTCTTCTTGGAACTAGACAGCAACTCTATGGTACTAAGTAGATGTTCAGCAAGAGGTATTGTTACCTGTGCTGTAGCTCATTGCTGACATAAATTGTAGTATTTGTTATTAATCAAATCCATTTAATCTGTAAAACATTGAAGAGAGTATCTACAGAGGTGCCTGTTTATTTACTGGGTAGATTGATATCTCGTATATCTATTTTCAGCTCCAGATGGAATATTGTTTGAGCTGAGTCTTCATAAGTGCAAATTAACATATTCTATCTAGGCATAAAAATGCAGCCAACATCTTGCCAGCTTGTATCATTACTCCGTACTGTATTCCTTATTACCTTGCAGGTTTTTACTTATGTATATAAATCAGCAAGGAAACAAGGATGAGAAGTACAACAGGTAGCCATCAGAATCCATCCATCAGAAAAAAGGATCAAGAATATCTAAAGTATCCTGTTAGACCTCTGTCTAACAAATATATTTTTAAAACTTCTTTGTGAAAAAAGCTCAAGTGATATTGATTTTAGGTCCTCAAGTTATTGCAGTTGTTAACTACCCTTTATGTCATAAAGTCTTACCTAACATTGACTCTGAATGAGTTGGTCAGGGCATGGTGCTAACACCAAGGCTGTGGGTTCACTCCCTGTCTGGGCCTTTCACTTAAGAGTTGGACTTGATGACCCTTGTGGGTCCCTTCCAACTCAGAATAATCTGTGAACATTGAACCTGAACTTTTTGCTTCAGAGGTTCTTTCAGAGTTCATTTCTCTCTGAAATGCAGTAGCCGACTCACAAATAACAAGGAAAGGATTATTGTCTTCTTGCAGAGTTAATTTATATATTTAAACACTACTGCACTTCTCTCTAGTTTCCTCGAGACTTAAAAATTCTATTTCTTAAAACCCTTCCTCATTGGTCATACCTTAATTCTAACTCACTGCTTTCTTCTTCTCTTTCTCTGTCTTTCTTGGACCATAAGAAAGACAATTTTATCAGTGCTGACTAGCACAGAAAGATTCATTTCTATATGATGTTCCCCTGAGTACCTTATGCACCCCAATAATACTGCTTTTCAACAGTAATATGGTGGTTTGGATTTGTGACTCACTGTTCTTGCCAGGTCCTCCTCTCCCAAACGACTTCCTGGCAAGTTGTTCCTCATTATGTATTTGTTCAGTTCATAATCTTCCATAAAATATATAACTTTGTACTTGTCCTTATTGAATTGAGTCCCATTTTTTTCAGAACATTTCTTCAATTTATCAAGATCATCTTGCACTTTAATCCTATTCTTCAATCTCATTATAGCCTGGATGATTCTGGATCACCTGCAGATCTAATAAACTCATATTCTATTCCTTCATCCAAGACATAAGTGAAAATATTGGCTAGGCTCAGGACAAATTGGCTGAAATCTACTTAGACATCCTTCTATTCTGACATTAAATTAAAAACAGCTTTGTATCCACCCTGTAGCAGTTTCACTTAGTTTTCTTGACTTGCTTATGAAAGTTTTACGTGAAGCTGTAACAAAAGGCTTTGTAAGATACATGGCTTCTATGGTTTCTTCCTTATCCCTCAGCCAGTTAAAAGAATTTGACATGATTTTTTCTTGCAAGAATCAAATAGACATGGATTCCTCATCCTGGAAAAAAATTAAATAGTCTATAAAATCCTGGAAATTGGGAAGAAAGTATAAAATGAGGAATCATTCTCTGTCCCTGATAAGGCAAACAAATGTCTTCTGATGAGGTTTCAAGGCCACAGCTGACTTCCACAGCTCTCCCAGCTGGGTTCTTATACCTCCATGTCAGGGATTATTATTACTCATCTCCTTCTTGCACAGGACCATCATTGTGGTAATAATTTTCTTTATAAGTTGGTGATAAATACAATTTCATATATCACAAAGGATTAATGAAATGCCACAGGTTTCTTCACTTCATCCTGATACAGTAAAAATACTTCTTAAGCAAGACGGTTGCTTATTTACAGAAGAGTTTCAGAGCCAGTGATGTTTACCAGGCACTAAAAACTGTTTTCTGGTCTGTACCATCTCTGATTGAAGAGATTTTCTTGGGTTCCCATGAGACCCACACAGCCTAGATGAAGACTAAGAAGCAGCAGTATGAGCAGGCTTCAGGCAGTGCCTGATTTGAATCAGAAGTGACTATCTCAGAGCACATGCATATCTCATCAGTGGAGAAAAAGTGTAGAGCCTACAGGATAATGAAGTCTTTCTGTACCCCAGGATCAACTGAGTGAGGAAAAAATACATCTATGGGCAGAGGTTTTAAATGGTATTTTCAGAAAAACTGAGGGAAGGCTTATAGGAAGAATCAAATATGAGTTCATATGTTGGGGAGGACAGAAGGAGGAGAACAGGAGAAGAAAGGAGGACAGAAACAGGAGAACTCTTTACAGTCTGCCACCACTCAGCAGCCACATAATACTGAGTTAATCTCATTGCTCAGTTTTTTTGTTTGTTTGTTTGTTTTTTTTTTTACGTTTTCCTCTTTTGCTTTTAAACTGTCAATAAAATATTTTAGGGAAACTACCACATGGTTTGTGTTGTGTGAATACATCACACAATGTTGACCAGGCTCAGCTACAGCTTCTAGGTGCTGCAGAGAACAAGTACATTGCAAGCACAGATGCAGTACCACCTTCATGACTAATCAATATTCCACCAACAAGACTCCTTTCTATTTTGATTTATAATCTTTTATCATATTCATGACTTAAGGTCAGTCTCGTATATACAGAGCTTTGTAGGAAAACACAATATACTTTATTCTCTTCAGTTTGTTATTAATACATAGTGTGGGACCCCAGAGAAACACAGAAAAGTCTGCAAAGAATTCTGAAGGAAAAAGAAAGGATTGCTTTTCTCAGACATTATTTATTCAGTAAAATTAAGCATATTAATCAATAAATTAATAGAGATAATTTTCTTACAGCCCACCTGAGTAATTACTTAGACTATTCCTTTATATTTCTTTTATAAGAATTTTGATACCTTGTTATTCTGATATATTCAAGTAACCTGAGACCAAGAATGATAGCTCTTTATTTATTCCTCTTCTCTGTCAGTCTCATATTCTCTTTAGATCCTTGTTACCTATGCCAGGACAACAATATTCTAATTTGTCTGTTTTTCTGTTCTCTGGTAATGAATTAGCAGTGATGGGAACCATAGCAACTGAAGCAAAAACTTCATTAAGCAAGAACAATTTTTCAGTTTACACTGTACGACATGAAATTGCTTTCAGTAACGAAGTTTTCCACAGAACAATTATAACTAGAACAAAGAAAGCAGGAAAGCAGTTAAGCTGAACCCCGGTGCACTGAAGTCTGTATTTCAAACTGTGAAATGCTGACCAGGTTTCCATCTTAGGAATAATGCTCAAACATAGCCACTAACTGACAAAAAACACCCAGAAACCTCATAGTTTTCAAGCAAACATTTGGCAACCTTCACTGTGATTCATCCTGAAACGCTATTCTAGGCAAACCAACATAGTTAACCCCACCAGAGCTCTTAAAGAAAACCTTCCCACCTGAAATAAATGTGACTGGAATGAACTACCTAAAGTGTAGATGGTTGCTGTGAGGAAAGTATCTGTTCCATCACCCTGTGCTCTTGATGTTGCCAACAGTTTTTGTACTACAAAATGATAACAGCCATGGGCATCAGACACAATGGCCTGAGCTGTCTGGAGTCAGACGACAGTTTAGCTCTTCTGAATTAAATCTCACTCAGCATGTTAAGATAAAAGCCTACTTAGGCATGCAAAAAGGGTGGAGTTAACATTCAGCTGTGACACAATGATGTTAATGACATCTCAGAGGTTTCCACTCAAGAAATATTTTACAAGATAGAAGAATTCAGAAGTGATTTAATAGTGGAAGTAAACATCGTAGCCAGAAAAAAACAGCCATCCCAGGCTTTCTGTAAGCAACAAACTAAATCATCTGAAGCATGTACTGATACAAGGACAACTCAATTACCCCATCATTTAATGAGAAAGGAGGACAAGAAGTGACCAGCAGGTGCTTTGAGTGCATTGTGAACATTTCTTTTTTATGTATTAAAGACCAGGAGAGCAGCCTTGTTTAAGTAATAAGGCAGAACTGATTAAGAACACGACAGAGGAACAACTTAGAGTGAACTATCATACAACTGAAGAGCCTGTGATTCATAGGGAAGAGAGCAGCAAACAAAACCTTTTGGCACTTGAGGAAGACTGACTTCAAGAAATTCAGAAATGTGGTAGATACTAGCCCATGAAAACAAGTATCAGTGCACATGGCACAAAAGGAGAGAAAGAAACAGAAATCACAGGAAAACATCCTATCAGTAGTGAATAGATAAGACCAGGAAGATATATTCTCTGTTGCTCAGCAGGGAGGTACAGTGAAGGACACCGAAAAGCCTGAAGTGTTTAGTGGCTTTATTACTCAGTTCTCACTAAAAAGGTCAACTGCAAGTCCAGGACTAGCACAATTAATATTGGCAGCTAAAGGGATTCTATCTCAGGCTGGAATATATAAAGGGAAATGCATAGTGGATAGCTAAAAAGGATGCTCTCAAATTGGCTAGATTTGATTAAATGTTATGTGAGCATGACTAAAGAAATCTTAAAGCCAGTATTGGCTGTTTCTGAGACTTCATAAAATGGGTGAGGCACCTGCAGACAGCAAAAGAGCAAATGTAGTACCTGTCCTCTGAAGTAAGAAAAGGAGGCAGTGAACATAAAAGCACAAGAGATATTCCAGTGCAGCACACAGGTCATTGAGCATAGCCAGTGTTAAATGTCCAAGTATAACAAGTAGAAACCAAGGGAGTAGTGGTACTTCCCAGCCTGCAGGATGTAGCTTGCTCAAAAAATCTATTCTACTAGGATGAAAGATTTAAGCAAAAATACAGGCAGTGCAGAAGTCTATAATAAAAATTATCATGAAAAGTGGTCAATTACATACATGCATGCATACATGTAAACAGAAGGGCTGTGACTCAGTTATCACAATTTTATCATAACAAAATATCTTCTTGTCTTTGAAGTAGTGTGTAATATTAACAGAGGTCTGACCTCCTGTCTGACTCCAAGATACTGGACAAGGTTCACCTTGTTTGCTTTGGTTCCTAAATTGGAATGAAGTTGGAATTTGTGCAGTAACTCATTAAGAGTACAGGTATTTGGAAGAAAGCTGCAGACAATGGCTGGATGATGTGGAATGAAAGGCGAAGAGATAGAACCTTTGGATTTTTTGATGTTTTGCTTAGGGGTTTTCTTAGTTATTTCTTGAGATGTTTTAATCAAAAATCCTTCTGAAAGAATGGCTACTGCTATGGGAATAAGAAACTTTCAGCTTTGATTTTCCACTCCCAGTATGAATACAAATAATTTTTTCTCTGTTGAGCCATCTTTGTTTCTGGTGATGCTAGATGTCTATTGCCTTGTGCTCACTTTATCAGGGAATAAACAACCTTAAGAAGAAACTTAAGACAGCAAATTTAAAATCTAACTGTGAAAGTAATAAATAAATTTTTGAAACACAAAATATGTAATGTTCTGAGACATAACCATTTGATCATTTCTTGCGATGTTCTTAGATTAATAAAACAAAAGCAGCACAAAATAAGAGTATCAGAAGAATGTGAATCTTTACACATTTATATGCCACTGCAGAAAGACAAACTTTAAGTACAGAAGCAGAAGGCATCCAAAAATCACTAGAAAGTGTATTCCTTACCCAGATGTCAAGCATATGTAGGAAGCTAGCATGAACTCACTTAACTCCAGCATGCAGGTGCAGGTAAGGCTTCATGAAAAGTTAGGAGTGAAGAATGTGTTTCAAAGTTTGTAAAGATGTCAATAACAAACCTTATTTGAATGTGAGGCTTCACCATGACAGTGGCTATGGTGGGTACTTTATCACAAAGGCTTGGATGCAAAACTCCAGAGCTTCTGAAGGTAAACTAATAAAATTGAGATTTTTTTTTTAATTAAATCCCATTGAGTTCAGGAACATAATGAAAATTATGCATTTTGAGAGGCCCAAAAGCTGCTTTCCACATTTTTAAGGCTTTGAAAAGCCAAAAGTATATTGGGAGCATGCCTGAAGACGACTAATATATATATATATAAATAACATTCCTGCTATTAACTCTGTGATGTAAGGAGAGAAGACAGGTTTTCTAGGGAGGTGTTAAGTTTTTCAAAATAGCATATTTGACCTCCAAAAAGAGCTGGCTCATCACAACCAACAGGATGCAAAAATGCTGAAAGAAGCCTACATCCTCTACTAAAAGCAGTGAAAGAAGTGGCTGTGACAGTGGGAGTTAGAAAACAAGCTGAAGATTTTCTTTGGACAGAGAAGCTTTCCATGCTGGCCTCAGGCTTAAATTTTTTATCCCTTCAACCAGGAAACTTCTCTCACCAGACAATCACCTCAAGCAGAAAGAGATTCTACCCAGGGTATTTAGAGGCTGCTATTTACATGCTGTAAACATTTTCTGTGCATTTGCTAATGTTTGCTGCTGGAATATCAAGGGGTCCCCTACTTTCAAATGGTCTTCACCTTTAAAATCAGACTTGAAGAATTTAACCAGCAGTTTTATTCTAGCCTGGATGCATTATCAGTTGTATCAAAGAGTACTCATTCAGTTAGAGTTCCTGCTATTAGTTTTATTACCTTTAAGAGCTACCCAAGAAAGAGAAGCTTTACTAAAAATATTAAATCTATGTAAGCATGACTGGGAGGCTGGAGCATGACCTGATCTGTCAGTTATCATGAAGATCTGTTTGGAGAAAGGTAACACCTCTGTGTATCAAATTCAAGGCCAGCAAACAAAATTTGCTATGATTTTACATGTCTGAATATGTTTGGAGATAAAACTAAACTATCCTGGACACCTTGTAATCTGTTCTGAGAACCCTGACTTCCTCTGACCCTCTGTGCAACTTCTAGAGTTATTAGATGCTATGAGGGCAGCTTTTTACAGTGCCTTCCATCTCACACACCTAAGTTATATAACTGGTGGGAGAAGGTTACTGTAAACTTCTGGAAAAAGAAATGTGATTATAACCTTTGGAACAAATGTGATTATAAAACTGAGCAACAGTCTGCAAGAACTCGAGTTTTGTTCATATAGCCAGTCAGCTGCTGGCCAAGAGCATCAAGGCAGATCCTCAATGAAGGCAGGAAAGGTCAAGGCTTCTAATTTAGTGAACAAGCAGATGCATAGTTTCTTTCTGTAAGAAAGAAGGTTTTAGGTTATGATAGCATTGTCTTAAAAAATTTCTGCCAAATTGCTTCTGAATTCCTTAGTCGTAAAATTTACATAGGGAACAAAAATACTTGATACTTCCCTTAAAAATTGTTTCTATGACTTATTTTAATATGGGTATTATAGCTGCATTCCAAGACTTCTTGCAAATTGTTTAATATATTTGGGAAGTAAATGCAAAAGGTTTTTAGAAGGATTTTTTTTTAGAATTGCTTTTGTGTTATCCATATATGTCCCAATGTGTAATCTGTTATAGCTGTTACAGGAATAGTGTCTGAACCCTTACATTGCTTTCATGATATCTCTGAACCTCTCCTTATGGAAAGGACCTGACTAGCTATATTCTGTCCAAATAGAACAGCCATGCCACCAGGGTGAGCAAAAGCAGGAAAGATGAATGGCCTGCATGAAAACTGAAGGCATTTCTTTGTCTAAAGAGGCTAGTGAAATTGTTATCTTTGAAAATCTGAAAGCTTCAGTCTGTTGCTTAGACCCTCCACAGGATCAGTGTGGAGACAAAATCACCCAACAGCCAGCCCACATCAGGAACAGAAGATTGCTAATAGAAATTAAAAGACTTACACAAAATATATTCTTTTTTCGGGCATTTTTGAAGGTTAAATAACTATATGAAACATTTTTCTACAGAGAAAACAGTTAGAAAATATCAACATGGCATTCTTTCTGCCTGGAAATGTGGTATCAGGCATTTCAAACACTAGTAATTTTGGCTTTAGGAACCATTTTTGAATGGGATTTTTTTTTCAGTTTATGGAGGGCTTTTATGGAAGAAAATTGTTTGCATTCAGTGTGTGAAATGCAATTAAGTGCAGATGACTTTGATGGATGCTGCTTCTAAAAGTGATGAAATTCAGAAGGGACTTAGTCATTTGTGCATGAGTATCATATCCACAGATCCTAACATATATAGCCAGGCCAAGGGATAAAAAAAAGCTAAGCACAGTAGGTATTTTGCTTTTAAAAATCCTTATTAACGTGGTGGAGATCACAACCCCGATCAGCAAGTGAGCCTGTCAATCTTGAGTTCTCACCAGAAGCTTCTGAAGATGATACCAATGAGCCAGCTAGATAGCTTTTCTGTGGCAGAACTGAGACATTTAGGGCTTAAGACCTGAGTTATTCCCTTCAGGCCAACTAGCAGTTGAGGCTTTGAAAAAAATCAACAATAGAATTTCAAAAGCAATAACTTCTTTGCTGAAGGTTTCTGGGTCCCTGAGAACACAGCTTGGTTGAGAGTTGAGAATATACCTCTTTTACAGCTCTGGATCAAGGCCCTAAAGTACCCATGGCATTTGACTCGGAGATTTAAGTAGTGACCAACTCACAAAAAGCTCTTGATGACTTACTTTCATCACAATACCAGATAAGCAGCCAAATAAAAGAGCCAAATTAATCTAAAAAAAAAATTTAAGAAAAAGCAAAACAGGCTTTTTAAAAATAAATCCTCTTTTGTGGTATCTAGCAGGATTTATCAGGACCATTACTTTTTTTTGCTGTCCTTCTGATAGGAGGGCTTTTGACCCACCAGTAGTAGAGCATAGAGAACAGTGGACACCCAGCCTGCCTGGGACCCAGCCACTTGTTAGGGTAATTAGGGCTTTCTCCTGCAGAGGAAAATATCAGAGGCACATACACTCTCACCTCCAGGATGCTGAAATAGAACAATCTACAAAGAACAGCTTCAACTGAATGCTTAAAAGCCAAAATTCCTACCCCTGTACTTTGTAAATATCAGATGTATGTGAGGCAGGATGAGCCACACAAAAGAAAAACAAATGTGCCTCTGCAGACTAGGAGAGACACAACTGCCAAACTCTAGGAATGCCAAGCAACTGCAGTTTGCTGTCCAGGAAGTATTGGGAAGTGTGAATAAATATTACAAGGAATGGAAATGTTGAAGTACTACTAAATACACTGGGCTCATTTCAAATACATTTCTTAGAATGCTGGATGGGGTTCTGCACATAAAAGCTTAGTTGTTAGCAATTTTAGTGTACTGAGTTTGGGGTAGAATATTATCTAAGCTCTTTTCACACCTAAAGTCTAGGAAAGTTTTGCACAAATGCTCTAAGATATATCTTAACTAAATACAGCAATAAACACACTTTTGGAACATCAAAAAATCTTTAAACATACATTGGACTGATTGAAGATCACTTCCGTTTTGTTCTGTCTTCTCTTTTAAAATCTGAAATCTACAGAAAGTTTCTAACTCAGTATAAGATGTAAAATTTTTACGTTTTTTTACTATTGAAAATGAAACTATGTTAAAGAAATTTATTCTTTCTGACTGCATTGTACAGTACCTTTGAACCAGTCTGTTGGGATAAAGAAACATTATGTCAGTGAGAGGTAAGCAGCAAAACTCTTTGAACATACCACAGAAGTTTGACAAAGTAACATGACAAAAAAGGATGGCTATTACAAGAGCATAGGTCCAGGCTTGCTGAAATATGTTTGAGCAAGTCTAGGCATGCCCTATCTTAGTTTTATCAACTGACCATCAGCCAGTTGTGCTGCTCAAAACCAGCAGAATATAGTCCTTAACACAGTTTGGAAGACAAGTCCTTGCCATGGTGATACAGAAAAACATCTGGTGATACATAGAGCAACCAAACAGGAGTTTTGCAATAGCTGAGTATCTAATGTAGTACTAGAGGCATTTTTGGTTTAAATTCATGGCGTCTAGGAAAGGAAGCATAGGTTGTGAATGTTCAATGTTCATACAAGTCATGATATTTTTAGGAGTTGTTTTCTGCAGGGCACACAGCAAGCCACCCTCTGTCTGTGCATTCAAATGATTTTCCAAGGCCATAGGCAGATTATGTTTCCCAAGTCTCACTCTGCTGACTGGAAGTGTTACTGTCCCCGCATCTCCAGTCAGAATGCATTGCCCCACAGCTCTGGGAACACTTCAGATGCTTCATACCCTACCACAGGTAAAGCCACCTCACTCACCTTCACTGGCAGGTCAAAGTTGCTGGCTGAACTTTGCCTCATGAGATGTGTTTAACAGACCCCTTCAACTGGCAAAGCTGTGTGGACAAGAACAGTGCAGCAAGTGCAGCCCACTAGGAGGGTGCAATCTTAAGCTGCTACAGCTACTTGCAAAATGAAGATCTACATGTGATTTCCATACATGACCTCAAAACAATCAGCTGTCTGGGAAGAGCTCTATCTTACACATCTTGGTTACTTATCCCAGTTTTGTATGTAATGGCTTTATATGTGGCTTTAGGTTTCCCATCTTATTTTAGAAGTCTAACATCATTTCCCTAAAGGTCCACAGAATTAGTATAATGATAGAAAGTGCAAGAAGTTTTTAACACAGCATTCATGAACATAACTATTCAGAAACCTGGTGAATTTCCCACTAACTGCTATCATGGAAGACTGATTTGTATCACCTTTTTCACAAAATTATTAAACCCTGTCTTGGGGTGACTTTATCATGCTTGTATCCACATTCACCAGTTTAGCCCAGAAATAAGTTTTGCACCTTTATGAGTGGTTCTGAGAGCGAAGGTGGGGGGAGAAGGAGCACACAGTTGGTTTTCAGAAACTGCACTTGCTCCCCCACATTCCTGCTCCTGGACTGTGTTGTCTGCAGACAGACAGACAGCCGGACAGAGCTCTCCTTTGCTTTTAGTTTGTATTTAGCTAGCTGAGGCAGAGACTGTGGACTGTGTTTTTTTCTTTTTCTTTGGACCTGTTTAAACCTGCTCTGGACTGAACACCCAGAAGAGCAGCAGCAGCTTGCACCCGTGGCCACTGGGCCAGGCCTGGGCTGTGGCATTTCCAGCACCAGAGGGACTGATGAGTGACTGGGTGAGCTGAGCTACAGCCCACAGAGGGACTTTCTGAGTTTGTCATCTCTTCAGATTGGCAAGAGGTTTTATTGTTTAATATTGTACTTATTTTTGTGCTGGTGAATGCTTTGCCTGTTAAATAAAGTGGTTTTTTCTACTTTTCTTCAAGGAAATTTTTTTCCTGAACCAACTGGGGGAGGGGCTGCTTGAATCTGCTTCCTAGAGGAACCCCTTTGGAGATTTTCTTGCGAATTTGCCATAAACCAGGACAAGCCCATGAATCAACTAGGTTCTCCTCTCCCAGTGGTCCAGAACACCAGTGCATTCATGGTTATCAAGTCTTTTTCCAAATTCACTAAGATTTCCTCATGATCTGATGGAAACCACTTAGCACTTTCAAGGACATTTTGCCTGAAACCAGAATATAAATATGACAAATCATGTCCTAAAAACCCCTCTTCCACGACTACAGTTTTAAATCATTTTTCCTGGTTGACCAAAACTCTGGAAAATAATGTAGAGAAGGTCTTAAAAGTGTGGCACAGCAGTGTCAGTACCTGTATCTCTTTTCGTGTCTATAACAGAGAAGTATTAGTTTTTCAACAAATATTTTGTTCTTCAGAGACCCTGGAATCTTCATCTTCCTTCTTTGCTCTCACCAGCTCATCTGTTTTAAACCCCTCTTTCTTCCTCTCCATGTTCATTGATTCATGGGTTTTGTGCAAAAGACCAGCATAAAGCTGTGCAGTGAGGGCATCATCATTGTAATTGGGCATTGATTATTTAAAGAGCACAGTTGTTACTTTGGTTGATGAGACCATCTCTCAGACTGACATCCACTCTGAGAACAGAAATTTGGGGTAATTTACCAGACCCTTTTTATACCCCTTACCAGGATTGGTTTTACCTTTTATAGATCTGCAATACTTCAGTGCGGGATTAGGTCCCTGCAATGGGTGCTGCACCTGCTGCTTTACTGAATAATAAAGACAATGTTGCCATGATCAAATATCTGTAAATATTGAGAAAGGTGTAAACAAAGCACAGGTTGTCTTAGATACTGAAAAAAAAAAAAAATACTTGACTGTGTTGGAAATTGTAGCTTTCTATTTCATTTTATTTAATTTCATTTCTTTTCCCAGGGAAAACTTTCTCTCTTTCTATCATACATCATCTTGATCTTCCACTCACGCTGACAGAAAAAGGATACAAATGATTTTTAGTGCTCCACAAGGATAAAAGTCAGCAGGGATTATTAAGCTCTTTCTGAGCTGGAAAATGCTATGCTTCAGCATCTGGTTAATAAATATTTATTTTGCTTCTATTTCTGTGTGTGAGTGAGACCCCATCATGTTTATTTGAACAGAGATTATGGCTAAAATACATATTTCCAAAGGAGGATATGTTAAGGAGAATGTGTCACACCTTGGGTGAGACTGAGATTTTTAAAGAGTGAAACATCTCTCTTCTTTTTATTTTTCTTTTTTTCAGCAGCCAAAAAATACAGAAAAACTTTAAACAGAATGAAAATTACATCTTGGCTTTTGGACTAAGATTCTCTACAATCTAGAATGAAAAGACTCTTTTGTCAGAGGACACACATTGGCAGGAGAACTGAATATGCAACAAGTATCCTTACAAAGTGGTGATGAGAAGCGTATCTTGAAAGGGATAAATGTTCTGTGTCATGTGCTTTGGCCTTAGACATAAAACACAAGACAGTTTTAAAGTATCTGTAGCCTTGAAAGTTAGTTACAGGATATTCACTCATTTAGTCTGTTGTTTTCTGCTGTTGAGTCAGTTGTCCTAAGTCAGCAACACATAGAATGGAAATTACTATTTTAACAACGTCAATATATTAAACAACAAAAAAATAAGATTAAGGAAATGTTGCAGAATATGGAAAAGATGCAGCTGTAGCCCAGAGGTATTCATCTCAGCAGAAAGCTGGATACAAATAGTGGAGGAATGGAAAGGCTACAACAATCCCATTATAGTCAGCACTGCTGAGCAATTTAAATACAGAGGTTGCTGCCAAATTCACCACAATAAATGAATTAGATGTGTTTCCTGCCTGGGAAAATGGATGGAAATATATGTACATCATGTGAGTAAACTGAAAAGATCTAATTTTCAAGATATTACACTGACAGACCTTTTAGAGGTACAAATAATAGTGATAGGTGAAATTTTGTCTCAATAACTGCAGCTGTAAATCCATGGATGGAATATTGTTAGCAGCTACTCAGATTTCTATTGATGGGCAGGCAAAAATAGACCACTTTCAGCTGTTGTGTACTGCTGCTGTTTCCGATGGGCAAAGTGCTGAATCTGCTCTGTGGTGGGTTTTTTTATTTGTGATCCAGAATTATATAGTGCAGTCATACTGACATTTAATAATGGTCTTATTATTGTCCTGAAATACTTGCTCACCAGCTGCAAAACAACAACATTTTATTCACCCTCGCATGCTGTGTGGCTTCCCATAGATGAAATGGTATTTATGCTTGACAGTATTCCAGTCAGTGTCTCAAGTAAGCTGATGTGCTTAGCAAGAACTGAAGCCCGTCAAAATGAAGGTTATCTACACCAAAACAGAAGCTGTCATTCAATCATTGCTAGCAAGGCTGCAGGAGTCTCAGCAAGCAAGAGAAATGACAGTCCTTTTGGGATGGTTGGTTTATTTGTTATTCCTTTTTTTCTTTTTTTCTTTTTTTCTTTTTTTTTTTTTTTTTTTTTTTTTTGAGAATAATGTGTAACCAAGTTATGGTACAGACACTTCTTACCTGGCAGTATAAAATAAGCTGCTGCAACACCCTACAGACTTGTTTTTTAGGAAAAAAAAAAAATGCTGATTCCCTTGCTAGTCATAGAAAGTCTGGTTAGATTGGAGTCTGGACCCTGAAACACTTGCTCAGACATCAAAAATCTTGGAGTGAACAAAGAAAAGGCTGATGTTACAAGGGAGGAAATTGGCAGATGGAAGCTAAGAGAACCGCTAGCTGATGCCTTGCTATTTCTGCCTGCGAGCTGTGTATCAGAAAAGGCGGTTTCTTTGTCTACCACTATTTTTTATTGTTTGTTTTAGGGCTTACTGCAGGAAAGAAAGTGAGTGTGATGAGAAAATGTTGACTATGGTGCAGCTGAAGTGTTTGTAAAAGGGCTAAATTCACTGCCAATGTAATTCAACATAACTGCAAGCAATGGAGCTAACCCAGGGGTGAATCTAGCACCCTTTACTTTTCAGCTGCATTGGTACATACTCATTAGACAGAGCAGCTTGTATTAGTCTATTAGTGTATGCCATGTATTTAATCTATATATATTGCATTCATTTTGGTGCAGAAGTATTAATTATTAGGATGGAGGGAAGTAGGAGAATTTATTTCCTTTTTTAAATTCATTTATTCTGTCTACACACACACTTTCAGGTTTTCGTCACTGCAAGCATTCAATTTGTCTTAGGATCATCAAACCTGAGGGAGTATGGAGAAGACCCTCTATCCACATTGCAATAGATGGATTCTGCTCATCCTCTAGGCTGGCTAAACACTATCCCTGCCCTTTGACAAGGTTAATCTGTTCAGGCTCAGCATTGTCCAGTGCAGCTACTTGCAAACAGGCTCATACCAGGAATTTAGTACACCAACTTATATGCTGTTACTGTAGGGCCCGTGTGTCTGCCAGGCAAAGTCAGGAGTAATAGAAAAACTGCTTGCATGGAGAAATTTTCATGAAACCTCCAGTTTAATCCCATGCTTACCATTATTCCTGGAGAGGAGCAGGGATGGCATGCTCCATCTTTGGTATTTCAATTTCTTGGTTTGTGCATGTTCACTTTAGGCTTCTGCCCCTAAACAGCCCTTTTTCTCTGCTTGTTAGTCTATCCAACAACAGCCCTTCAATGAAACTTTCCAGCATCCAATTGCAGAGAGGAGACAAATATCCTTCCCTTCTAGGACACAACTTTCTCTCATTTATTTGTCTCACTTTTCTCTAGCCTGCGGCAAAAGGCTGTTGTGATGTGCGCCATTAAATATGCTTCTCTGTCAGGTTTTCTTGGGAGATTGTGAAGGAGTTTTCTTCCTAAGTTTCTTCAGTGAAAATTTATTCTTGTTCCATTCAGATTTTATGCAATCTTCCTCTCCTTGCAATGTCTGTATCTTCTATTTTTGCATTTTTGCCCTATGCTTCATTTTCTAAGCTGAAAATCACAGAATATGATAAGAAATAATATATTTTGAGATTTATTTTCTACATGACTTTTAGTGGGGTTTTTTGCTGACTAGTGGTCATGTTGGGTTCTGGTTCATTTGTAAGAGGCCTGTGAAGAAGCAGCAGAGATGAAGGGTACAAAGAAAGCTTCCAGTAGTTTCAAGATGACATCTTTACACACCCAACACATCAGTATTACTGCATAGGGCCTGAACTCTTCCAGTCCCACCTGAATTCCTTTCTGGCAATGAAAAAGGCCACCCTCTCTGCCAAATGCTTCAAGTCCACCAAGATTCACACATAGCACCATTGAGCAAACTAACATTATGGTAAATTTATATGAAGTTTGCCTTGATTTCTTCTTTCACAGCCATCATATAGTCTAATGCCATCTGACAAACTATGGACAACATAGTTCCAATCAGGAGCAGTAATAAAACAGCATATAAGTCAGAACAGTTTCATGGCAGGATGATTTACAGATCATTCCAAAAATTCACTCTCCTTTTCTTGTTGAGATTCACTTATGTCATAAAAAAAAGGTAATTCTGGAGAATTCTGAGTATATTATCAAAGCCTTGTAACCTGGAAAGAAACATGATAGAAATTCAGATGAGCACAAAGTAGTGCTGTTCATTACTTTTTAACTGGAAGAATTATGTTGTTCACTGGTAGTATATTTAATAATAAAATATATAAGCAAGGCTTGCCAAGCATAAGACTTATTGTTGGGTAAACATGGGGAAAACGTATCTATAAGAATGTTTGTAAATTCTTAATTGTATTTTACACAAACTTTTTTCCACTTTTTGTTCACTTTTTCCATCTAGTCCACTAAGGAAATAAGTTTTTTCTGTAAATGTGCACAGAAAGTAATTTTTAGGCCTGATTGTTTAATTATGGAACAAAAAATAAATTAATGAGAAAATATTGTGTTTATTGCAAATAAAGTGCAGAAGGAAAGTTGAGGTCAGCCAAATGTGGAAGATAAAGTCTATCTAGTCAGACCTACCTCCATACAAGCCAGTTCCAGTCCTGGGATCAGGACAGCCAGGTCAGCACAGAGCTGTGCAAACTGAATTGAGCTAACTCATTTACACAACCCCTGGGAGCTGAATGAGTACACAGAGTGGCACCATGCCAGGCAGACGTACTGTCCTTTTTCCTGGGCTATCTTGGCTATCTCTCCCATGACATGCAATTGTGTAACATAGATGTGTCCTTAGGTGACCAACTAGCATGCTCAGCAAGCAAATCCCAAATGGCAAATGCTCAAACAAAGGGCTGTAATCATTTCTGAATGCTCTGTGAGCACTGATATTTTTTCAGATGAACTGCTAAATAACAAACAAAAGGGAAAAATCTGGGACCTCGTTATAGATAAGATATTAGCAGAGACAGGAGCTAATTTCAGCCCTCTCTCGCCAGTTTGTTTCCTGCTGGCATATCAGTCAGCTGCCAAAAAGTATAGCTCCAGTTTCTGAGCCTAGTTTTAACATTCAGAGGCATTTCATCTTTTTAAAAACTTTTTTAAAACTTTTATTTGTATGGTAGTGCATGCAATACATTGTGCTCTCACTTTTAAGTGTGAAATATACAGCAGTTGCTTTTGATACATTTCAAACATACTGTTGTGCTCACCCATACAGAAACCCTTCAGCAAGTCCTGCTCTTCTATTCATCGTAATGCAAAGGCCTGTTTGGAGTTTCACATTCTTCAGTTATTACTTGTATGCTGCAGCACGCAGTGCATTACTCAGTAGTGCCTGAAGAGCTTTCAATTTTGGCCAAAAAGGTTTATTTCTAGATTGCAAACATTAATAACAATTCGAATGGACACTAGCCTTTGACAATACCCTTGGATGTATACACATGTGAGCATGCATTTTTGGAGAGAAGAGACCCAAGAACGTGCTTGATTTCCATCCTTAGGGCCAGGTCCTTCTATTGTTGCAACACCAATGTTTTGCCAGAAGAGGACTTATAGCTGTGTTATAAATTGAGATAGATAAAGCATTTGGAATGTGCTGTTACATCAAACTTCTTCATTTCCATGGGTGATCTTTGTAAAGAATGAAAAAAAAGTGCCATGCAAAAATATACTATATTATTTGGAAACATTAAGTATTAGTCATAGAAAACCTTTCATACATAGTTTTTTTACAAAGACAAAACTAGAAGTAAATAATTTAGAAAAACTTGTTTCTAAACCTAGCAGCCATTTTTTTGTCCTAGGTATTTATGAAAGGAGTCATGTCACACTGATTTTCCCTAATTCAGGAATGAAGCTACTCTGGTCCTGTCAGTCAGTGCAGTGAAATCAGAAGGTCCAGGTGATTTGGGTCACCATCTTTTTCCTCTGTCATTTTCTCTTTTCAGCAGAAGGTGATGGTTCTATTTTGTTGCCTTGTAAAGTGCTTTGAGATTTGAGTATGTGTCTTGTGTAAGTGTCAAGTGCAACCACATTTCTAATATCTAATTAGACCAAATTCTACTCCTACATATACAAATATGACTCCTGTTAAATGCAGCAGAATGTCACAGGAAATAAGAAAGAAGTTTATACATTTAGCAGATAACATACAAATCAATTTTCAAGCTGTATAATGAAGATTTGTATGTCTTAAGCATCCTTAACCTGAAGCATCCTGATGGACTGAATTTTGATGAAGAATGTCCAGTCTTTATTGGATGTAGGGGGAAACAGGATGGAGAAAAGGCTGAAGTACTTTATGCCTTCTTTTCCTCAATCTTTTACAGCAAGGCCAGCTGTTCTCAAGGTAAATTGCAGTGAAATATCAAAACCTTACAATTCCGATAGATTTGTAAGGCACAGTATGTTTATTTCAGTGCTGGATGCATGTGAGGGATCTTTTCCCTTCAAAGGACATGCATGCCCCTGAAAACTCCCGATCTTTTTTTATTACTCTAGCTAATTTACATAGTCATAGAATTTCACAGTAGGTTCATGCATATTCATTCTTCTGATTTTGCATTACACTTACAGCTAGTTACACTTGTACTCAGTTTTTGTCAGAAAGTACAGAGAGAACTCCTGGGTCAATCTGCGCTGTGTTTCAAGGTCCAAGGAGTCTTTCTTATCTCTTATCTCTTCAGCTTGGAAATTTGCATTCTTTCTCCTAAGCTGGGGCAGTTTTGCTAGTGTTGCAGTTACCAGACTAAACAGCATATTTTACTTATGTTAGCAAGCTCAAAGAGGCAAATTTCACCTAAATCCAAATGGATTTCTACCCTGTTAAATTTTTACTCTGTCTCAAAGGTACACAGACTCCTTAGTGCGACAGGCTGGGGGCAGAGTGGCTGGAAAGCTGCCCAGTGCAAAGGATTTTCCGGTTGCTGTTTGACAGTGACCGAACATGAGCCAGTGTGTGCTCAGGCGGCCAAGAAGGCCTGTGGCAACCTGGCTTGTTTCAGAAATACAGTGGGACCAGGGCAGTGACTGTGCCCCTGTACTAGGCACTGGTATGCCCACACTTTGAATCCTGTGTTCAGTTTTGGGCCCCTCATGACGAGAAAGACATTGGAGTGCTGGAGCATGTCCAGAAAAGGGCAGCAGAGCTGGGGAAGGGTCTGGAGCACAGGTCCTATGAGGAGCAGCTGAGGGAGCTGGGGGTGTTTAGCCAGGACAAAAGGAGGCTGGGAAGAGATCTTATGGTTCTCCACAACTCCCTGAAAGGAGGTCATAGCCAGGTATGGGCCAGTCTCTTCTTTCAGACAGCAAGTGACAGGATGAGAGAAAATGGCCTCAAGTTATGCTAGAGAAGACTTAGATTGGATATTAGGAAAAAAATTGTCATCAGAAAGTTTGTAAAACTCTGAAACTGGCTTCCCAGGAAAGTGGTGGAGTCACCATCCCCAGCTGTATGTGAAAGACTTGTGGCACTTAGAGACATGGTTTAGTGCTGGATTTGTCAGTGTAAGGTTAACAGTTGAACTCAATGATCTGAACAGTCTTTTCAACAGAAACCATTCTGTTTTATTCTTGTATTTAATTTCTGCCTTGTAAGTTGGTATGAAAGTCAGTCTTTTAGAGGCCTCAGACTTTTTATGTCTGTCTTTTTATGCCCAGTGATGCTGTGGGACCTACTCATACTGTGACCTGTGGGCAGAGGAGATGTCAGCCCTGGCAGGCCTGCTCAGGGCTCACCAAACACAGCTCTCTTGGATGGAGTCAAGAAGTTCGAGCCCTGAAGCTGCTGATCAGCCACACTGAGCCTCTCTGGGTGCATTCTGTATCCAATTCCCAAATGTAGAGAAAAGTCATGATCCTGTGCTGGGAAAACAGTAGCTGCCAGAGGTATTGGGAAAGAGATAAAGTCTTTGTCAGCCCCTCAGGAAACACATATCTGAAATGACCAGCTTGATGTTTGTTGAATTGAGGCCAAAACAACATAGAATTTACTGCAAATCAATGTGTTGCTGCAACAGCTATATCTTGCTACTCCTAGTGAAAAAATTCAAGCTTTTGTGACCCTGGTTTACAACTGTAAGGTAACACAAAGTTTAAACTGGAGCAATTTTTTTTTCAGTTTGGATCTGTGTTTCTACATAGAAAAATCTTATGGACTTTTCTCTCTATAATATGTAGAAGTTGTTATTAATATTATTTAGGCTTCCTGAACAGCAATTCTTCTGTTTCAGCTCTTTTTCTCAGAGCAAATAAATATTTGCAACAAGTAGAGCTGTGTAAGCTAGCAGAGGGGGGAAAAAAGACAAAAACCTGGCAAGCAAGTTCTGTCTCTTTGAAAACTCTCCAACACCATGAATCCTGTGAGAGCTTAATTAAAATGAAAAGGGAATTTTCAAAGGGATAAAACAAAATAAGCTTTTTTAATGCTATTTTTGTTCTGAGCTCAGAAAATCTTTCTCTTTTTCAATTGGTTTCCCCAAAACATAAATATTGGCAGCTTTAAGGTTTGTTTTTCATCCTCTTGAGCAAGAAGCATTGAGTTCAAAAGCTTTTTGCAGTGAAGCTTAGGGGGTTTGCTCACCAGAGCTTGGATTTCTGACACAACTAGTGAGTCTAGAACTGTAAACACTACCATGAAATCAAATTTGCCATTTCAAGGGAATTATGATTAAACAGTAGTATTTTTATTTTTGCTGATAATTAAAGGAACCTTTTTTTCAGACATAGCAGTGCATAAGGGCCAAGGTCAACTAAACCCTACACATCTTAGGCTTACATGATTAAAGGATATTTCTGCAGTCAATCTCACTCAAGAAGCAATCACTTTTCACTCTCAGCTGCCTCTCTTTAACCAGTGGCTGGGTGTTGCTTTAACATGAGTCCAGATCAATATTTGCTTGTTTCAATCTATATAATACTTATCTGTACCAGCCATCTGCTGGTAAGACACTACTAGTTGATATTACAAAGTTTTAGAACTTTAGAACAGAAATTGGTAAAACTTTAAATGGATTTTTTGGGTATCCACATTCTTGGCAAAAAATGCATGAGCCCCTTCTGCCCGAAACAAGAACAATTACAAGCCAATATTTAAGTGTCAAAATTTTCAAAAAATCTGAGTGATAAAATTGTTTGTATGGATCAGTTTGCTTCAGTCACTTCTGCTGTAGACTGACACGGAATAGTGGAAACTTGCATGTTAACTATTGATGCAAACACAATTGCAGAATCCTGTGTGACCTGCTTTAGGTGACCCTGCCTTGGCAGGGGGGTTGGACTGGGTGATCTCCAGAGGTCCTTTCCACCCCTAACCTTTCTGTGGTTCTGTGAGTCCTTTCCAGCTTCACAGGTATAAATCCATAAAGGATTGCTGTTGCTATGGTGGGTTTTCAAATGCCCTGGATGTACACACTACTTTCCTGCTCAGTCATGAACTTTTCTGAGCGCAGTGACCGTGTGCTCATGCACAATGTGATTGTGTGTGAGAGCACAATCACAGCATGCGCCGTGGAGAGGCTGCTGGTATTCACATTTGATGTAGTGCTCAGGCTTCTATCTAAGCAATACAACACAAGGGCTTGTGGGAAAGTGTGGAGGCAGCTTTGAGGTCTGCCTTTACACAGTAGTGTTATACCCCACCAAAGGCATCCTGCAGAGCTTGGTCCTACTGCCTGTGACATTGCACTTGAGCAGATCAACCAATACAAACATATATGCAGAGTCATTTATGTACCCAGTGTCAGACACAGTAATTAACAGGGACAAGTTCTTTTTAAAATTGGAGAGGGAGCTGGCCCCATGGACTCATCCCTCTAGACAGCACTGCTGCATTCATTCAGAAGTTCCCTGAAAGTGCTTTTAAGGAAATGTATTTTCCTGTGCAGTGCTTGCCAGTCCTATATGTGGTGAACGTCTTTCCACTTGTGGAAGAAAGTGCTGTGCATGTGTTTTTTCTCCAGAGGTCATTTATGGGACAAAAAAATCAGTCTTCTAGATGACTAGCTTAGGATTTTAAAAACATGGCTTGGGCTAGATTTATTTTAAATATTGATGGCAAGATTTAGTCAAGGTTGTCTGAGGATAACGGTAGCTTATGTAACTAGTCAGCACACAGCTACATGCTGATAGATTTCTCTATTTCACAGGTCTTTTTTTTTTTTTTTTTTTTTTTTTTTTTTTTGTAGCTGATCCAAAGGCCAGCTCATTCTTTCCCCATTTACTTGTAATTTTACCTGGGTCTTTAATGAATTATAAAAATGAACAGAAATTAGCTCATCATCCCATAAAGAAAACACATTTCTAATTAAAAACTATGTATATGGGTCACACTTTGCAGAAGGAAGCATAAGTCAAGCATCATTCTTCTTGATTTGTTCCAGGTCACTGTTTTTGCCTGCCTGGCTGTAAAACACTAATGGATTATCATGATAAAAATTCGCTTTTGTACCCATCTCTTACTTTGCACTTTTAATGTCTATTTTACTTAATGTATCTTATTCTACCCCACTTGCAGCTGCAAACACACCACACTTTATTAGAATAAAGTTTTATCGTTTTTGGTGCTGTAAATGGGAGGAGATGAGGTAGAGAGTTTTCTTTGCAGCACTGGCAGTTTTAACATATGTTAGTATAATAAATTAATTCAAGACATTTTTCAAGTGCACATTCTTTTCAGAGTCAGTTTTCTAGACACTGCAGTTGGTCCCTCAAATCTAAGTGGTTTTTTTATTGGCATTGACAGAAGCCTTCTATAGCAGAAATGTTTTAAAAAGACAAATTCAGTAGGGAAGATTTTTTGTACTTCAAGGAATATTGAAGATGGGTACATGAAAAGGGAGCTGGAAATGGGACCGAAGTAGATGTCTTCTAATATAAGCATTGTTTGATAACCAATGAAAGATGAGAGCTTTTGGACTACTCTGGCATTCTGTTGTTAAAAAAGAAAATATTGAAGAGAAAAGAAAGATGTGATAATGAGCATTAAAAAAAAAAGTCAATAAAATACATCTCCAGAGCAGATGATCTAATGCTGTAATTATCAACATTTTTTCTGTTTCTGATTTTCTTGTAGATCAAATGTTTTCAAGCAGCTCTAGATACAACTATCAATAGTAGATGAACAACCCTGTAGGGATTTTGATCTTTAGTTTGGAAACATTTGGTCTGATGGAGTCAGTCCTGAGGCAGCACCTCGGGTCATTGTGTTACCTGAAATAAGCAGAAAAATGTTGGCTCAAAGAGCTTCCAAATCAGGTTGTAGATGGCTGTAGCAGATGGACATCAAGACCACAGCAAGACAATCCTGACAAATGTAAAACATGACAGTTACACTACTGCCTACACACCTATTGCCAAATGTTTTACAAATTTTGTGGGATTAATATATTGAAGGCCATTCTGTGTTGCTGTCTCTTCTTAGCAGGGTCCATGATCTTTAAAATGTTCTATGGACGTTTCATCTATCATGGTACCCAGCACCTCTGCAGGTAACAGCAGCACATCCAAGGTGCTGTTTGAAAAGCCTTGGAGCAGAGGAGGGGGAAGCAGAAACTCCACAAAGTGCTCACAGTAACTGAGTTTGTGGCAGGCCTGTTCATGTGATCCCTGTGAGTCACAGCATTCCTCTCTCTTCATCTCAGCTTGGGTTAGACTTGAGTTGCCATTGTATGCTACAAGCTCATACAGGGTCCCTACACCTGCCAGCTGTGTCATGCCTTGTGACACATCTCTTCTTCATGTAATGTTCTCAAGGCTTAATTGTAAACATTTCATTGAGGGCACATCCTCTGGAACTCCTACCAACTGTCAACTCTATTTTATTCCTGGTAATGGTAATGCTCTCTCAATTCAACCCACTCGAGAAAGTTTCTAATTAGCAAACCTAGTGGAATTGAGGCTTCCAAGCCAATAAACTGCTTTTGAAAAATCGCTCTGACAAATGGAATTTGCAGGTAACCTCCTTGAACTTCTTTCTGAACCTTTTATTTTAGGGTGGGAATAAAAATGTAACATTAACTTGTCAGGCATGGAGAGAGAGCAGCTTCTGGGCTAATAGTGAAGGCCTTCACCCAGAATAAAGAAAATTGGACTGCTAAGCTCTATTTCAAAGGACAGTTTCCCTAATTTACATTGCGTACATTTAGGAATGGAGATTCATCCCTGTAAGGTGAATGTCCTAGACAGAAAGCTATGGACTTTAATATGTCTAATTTTTTTTAATCTCTCTTAATGGATATTTAATTAAGCTTGTGCAATTTGGCACACTTCAAAGGCAAAGGACCGAGAATGTCTCCATCCACAGATTTCCTTAAGAAGTTGGGCATTTCCTAGTGGTAGATGGGAGTTGTGGTTTCACTTTCTTTGGGAAAGAAGACAGGTTTCCTTCATCATCTGTAAATAATTTAACTGGCTAACTTTCACTGATTAAAAAGGGACATAGGACTACTTTTACTGTATTTCAAAGCTTTGGTTGACTCAGTGGTAGCTTCTGAAAAAAAAAATCCATTAGGCACCCAACTGCAGAACCAGGCTCAGGGCTGAGCAGTGGGAAGTGCAGCACTCAACCCAGACTAAGGGACCCACATTTAGGGCACATATTTTTCCTCCTGCACAAAGTGTGACCTTTTGGCAATCTGACTCTTAGCAGATTAACTTTTAGATGCATACTTAACCAATCCATCATTCTAGGAGCCTAGGGCTGTCATTTGAGAGCTGTGAATCCCATTAAGCTTCCACACACTGAAAGGTTAAGAATCATGAGGTTGTGATTCATCCCGTTCCTTCTGGAGTTATTATGGAAAGAAGGAGTGGTAGGAAGGAGGAAGAGCAATGTCTGGGAGCTGCTGTTGGGGTTGTTCCTTCAAACTTTCAGCAAATTGAACCTAAATAGAGGAAAGAGTCATTACCCAGACAGACAGATGCTGGGGAAAGCACTGAGACAGATGGATCATGAGGCAGATTTAACATATTCACCTAGTCTTCTTGGAAGTACTCCCACAGCCAGGGGACAGTTTTAGCCGAATGAAACACAGTGCCAATGGGATCTCTGTCCATCTGTCCTGATGAGGTAGGATCCCCTGGCAACAACAAATGTAAGACAAATAAGATCAGATTAAATATAAATAAGACGGAACTTGATTATCTCATACCTCTGATTAAGGTACTGCACTAGAAGGATGAGAAATAATCTTGGGTACTGTTTATAAATTTCATTTTAAAAAGCCATTAAATAGATGATAAAATACATAAATAGATTTGGGTGCAGAATTGAATTCACAGACTTTCTTCCAACCCATGGCAATGAACATTTAACAGCCTTTGGGATGGGGGGGAGCACTTTCAATTGCACATGCAAGAGGATGCAAGTGAGGTGTACAATTTTTTCTGCCAATTTTGTATCCTTTTGAACTGCCCTTGAATAAAAACATTCCTGATGTAGTATAGAGGAGTCACTCAGCCCTGTTAGATTAGGTGCTATGCATTACTTGTTCTGAAAGCCAGCAGTTGTGTTACTTCAAAACCAATAAAACTATTGACATGTTTTATTTTAAAAGTGGCTTTCCCAAAGTGCTAGATTCTAGTCTCAAGAGCATAATGGATAGATTACAATAGAGCTTGAAAATCTGACCACCCTTCTTCTATACAATGGCATAGTTATTGAGGATTTCAGGTCATGCAAATGTTTGTATACACTGCATATATAAAAACTGAAGGTGGCTTTGAACTGGAAAAGGATTAAGTAAGTCAGTCTCATTTCTTGGTAAAACCCCAGGCTCCATGTGACGCTACTGGATTGTCTGAGTCATATCTTCATATTTATGAGCCATAGTTAGTGTTTTCACACATTTCAGGATAAAAATAAACATATTGTAAGACATTTGTTCAAGGAAATTTGCCATTTTCAAAGTACATATTTTTGCTTTTCTGGTTATCAATTGAAATGAAAGGTTGCAACAAGACACTGACAAGGTTTCTGATTGTTCTAAGTTGTGTGTTTTGGTTTGGGGGTGTGTGGGGGGAGGTAGCATAAGGTCTATTGCATAACGTTACAGAAAGTTTTGGAATTGAAGTTTTAAAGTGTCTGTTCAAAAATATGCTGAGAAAGATACATTTTCAGCTGAGAAAGATACATTTTCAGCACTTAAAGAAATTAAATATAAAAACTATTTTTCAAAGATGTTCCAGCCTTACTTAAAAAAAAAATCTTGTCAGTTTTATGTTGCAAATTTAATTTCATACAGTAAATACAATAATGTAAACCTGTGCTTTGGAAATGCTGTATTTCTTTTAAACAAATGGATGCAAAATCAACTTGTATAAATTCTGAGATATACTGTGAAAAAAAACTGTGGCTTATGAATATGAAGGTATGACTCAGCCAGCCTATTAGTATCACAAGGAGCCTACGGTTTTATGAAGAAACTGAATTAATATTTGTTCAGCACTTTGAAAATGTAAAGAGCAGTGTAAGTGATTTCTAATTGTTGACTTTACTATGTAAAATTGGAATGAATGCCTGTGCAAAATTATAATATTTTGCAGTAATTCATGGGAGACCCCACAGGTAAACTAGTGGAAGCCTCACATTTCGTAATGTAAATAGAGCAGTTGGTGGAACTTGAGCATTGCACCATCATCTGCAGTTCCCTTGCACAACACTTACCTGAGTTGCAGAGTTACATCAGGAGCACCTCACTGAGTTTCTTGAATATATACCTGAACCTGAGGGTTGTGAGAGAGAAAGAATTAAAGACCAAAGCCCTTAATATTTAGATGCTATCATATTTAATATTTAAGAGCTTGATCCACGCTTCCTTAGAGTTTGTAAGTACTATGTGATGCCTCTGGAGAACAGAAATCAGGTAAATATTCACACCCAGTAGAAAAATATAAGACTCCTCTTGCTCTTTATATCTACCAGTCAATCCTGATTTCTTCTCTGTCTTGTGTTCCTATTACAGTAGGATTAGTGGAGCATATCTGCTTCCCAAAAGACTAAAGTTTGATGATCTGGGTCTGTCTTGAGTCACCAACAAAGCCTTGGCTCTTCCTGGCCTTCAGCCTCTTAGAGAGGCTGAGAAGAGAGAAGAGCATGAATTGGCAACTTTTTGCAAGATTACTGTGACCATCAAGACAGAAGAAAAAAAAAATAGGATACCAGTGGTCATATTCAAATAGAAAGATAATCACAACCTCTGGTATGGTCAGCCTTATCTACTGCCTTAAGGCCCCCTCTAAGGATTTAGGCAAGGGAGCTCAGCTTATGGACTATGGTTAGATGCAGGAATGAATGACACACCAAAATGTTAATTAACCTGTGGATAAAGTCTGTTACTGCAGCAGTTCTAGGGAGTGCATTATTCAAGACCAGATACATTGAAAACGAAAATAATGAGCTTCTAAGGGAGTTTTAACACCCCTTGGGTTAAACACAAGCTTAAACAAACACTTTCAAGATTACACTTTTCTGTCTAGATATTTCAATTCTGCCTAAATTCCATATTTGGCATCAACATCCTTCTTGAACTTGGCTCCAGGTACTTCCCTCCATTGGGAGATTATATATATGGTCCTTAAAATACAGCAGTTGATGTGTTTGAATTTTACTAGCTAATCTTCAGTGGTTATCTGATCCCACTGTATTGATAGAAAACACATGCTTCAGGCAATACCATAAAATTCACAGCCAGTGAGTTTTACAGACACCAAAAAAAAAAAAAAAACCCAGATAAATCTCAAGTATTTAGTGCATAGCGTAAGTAGCTGACTTAATTTCTCAGCTGCCATAGACTTATTTATTATAAATATATTATTTAAAATAATTTTGATTTATTAAGGTCATATAAATTCAGTGTTATGTTGAGAAAATGCTGTTAATTTATTACAGAGATTAGATGTGGCCCATATTCTTGCTTGCAGAATTACATCTTTTCTTTTATAATACAAAAACCACGTCAGTGTAGAAGACCTCTATGCTTTCAGCTATTCAGTAGAGAATGACTACCAAAACCCAAACCCACCTTGCTTAAGTGACCTTCTGAGAAATCTCTGCTGCTCTAGATGTAGATCCTTTTTTTGGAGTTGGATGGGTGTTTGCCATGCCAGCATCTTTGTGCAAAGCCCTAAAGATACTCTCAAGCCATCAAAAATTTTCTGTGGCAGGTTAATAAATTCAAACCTTTCTTAAGCAGCCAATATTTAAAAAAAAAATGCCCAGCCAAGCATATACACTGATATCTCCAGTAGTGTTAGCTCCATGAATGCTTTCTGGGGAAAATCAATTCAGCCAGGAGGCTGAGCAAAAGAGGTTTATCTGACTGCTTACTCTCACTATCTCAAGGGCCAAGTTCAAAACAGCACTTTGAGTGATGTGCTTAGGTTGAAATCTGCTTCCAGCTTTTGAGCACCCTACTCATCTCCTATCTGCATCTTAACAAATTTGAAAGTGGCTCCTGTGTGAGTACAGGTGAATCTGTCTGTGCTCACATATTTTCTGCTTCAGGGACTAAGGTTATTAACCAAAGTGTCAGGAACAGTGGGATTTACTTTCTGAACAGATCATGCATAAGAACAAGGACTTTCTCTCCACTGACAGTGTCAAAGTATTGAGAGCCAGATTTTAACACCAGGTCTGAAACTCTTTGAATAGATAGGGAGTGGAGTGGAGGGAAATGCATGTGGGCCACTATCACTTGCTGCTGGGATATTGTTTTTTATTTCTGAGATTGTTAATTGCTTAATTGAGCCAGAAAGAGTACCTGTGCCAGGATGCTCTGTTTAACATATGCTATATAACTGTCCTATTTTATTTAATTTACATATAGAGAATTTTATCAAAAATATCCAACACTAGCATTCTCTTTATCTTCCAGAACTTTGCTTTAGTTCTAATATTGCTTTGCAAATGAAAGACCTAATTATCTTCCCTGCATATCCATTAGAGATTCTGTTCAGCTTGCCAGGAACCATGTTTTTTATAAACTAAACTAAATTAGCTGCTGGAATTCTTTGCTTTCAGATTTTTAAATCACTGCAACAGATCTCAGGGGCCCTTCTAAATTCTCAGTGCCTCTGTTGAACTAACCAAGAATCCCAGCAGACACCCAATGGCATAATCTTACTTGGTTAGGTGAGGTTAGGTCCTCACCTAACCAAGTCTCCTCCATGTTCCTGCTTTTGCTAAAAAGCACACTGGGCCTTATTGGACAAATAATTGGCAATATTTCTTCACATCAATCTCCAACAAAGACTCTCACTCAATCCTGTTTCCTTTCAGTGGTTATTGGTTTAGAGTCCCACACACTGTCTGGGAGTTTATGACTCTCATTCCTAGAACAGTTCAAAGAACTCTGGATCACTCACTTGCAGACAGTTGATCATAACTTATCCAAACCATACTAATACAAAACATGTTTTATTTGGCTTTTATTTGTAGAAAAGATGAATGATGGCCGTGTTTTGACTTTTTTAAATTTTTGCACTCCAATATCAATAACATTTAATTTGCCAGGAATATTGTCTTACATTATTACCCTTCTAACAAAGAGGTTAATGATTTTATCAAAAAGCCAGCCAAGTCAAATGAAATAATACTGTATAGCTAACTGTTCTCCTGCCATTTGCTTTAAGAAAAAATGTCTTATATTGCCCAATAATACTATTTATACTATTGCAAACTATATAATTCTGAAGAAAAAGCTGACCAGATATGACCAAACTACTTTCCTTCTCTTTTATCAGGCCTATAAGTATACATTTATAGGTTCACAATGAACTGGTCACCCCTGCAAATTACAATGCAGTGAACTGAAACTGCCAGTAGAGAAATCAACCTTGCTTGTTAATCAACATTAAAATTCATCTGAAAAGAGCAACTTAGAAAAAAAATGTTGTACCAATGCGCAGAATACATCACTGTTTCAGCTACACCTCCCTCCAGTCGATCATAAACACTGTTTGTACATATTGATAGTTTTTCCTAACTCATAAAAACTTTAAGGCCTGAGATATAGCAGTGGTGGGCTGTTCCTGGTGACCATTTCACCCCAAATAAAAAGCAGAAGTGGCTTGGCCACGTTCTTAGTCAAAATGTCCTTAGTCACAACCCCAAAACTGTCTCTCCTTGCCTGTACCTTAACTTTATAAGAATCATCATCCACAGATGAATTAAGGCTGACTTCTCTGTGCATGCCAAGGTATCTCTTCCAGCAGTCTCACTAACCTGTGCAACGTCACCTGATTTGTACTTGCTGTATTGCTTGTCTGATCATCAGTTTCCTTTGCCCCAAGAGCAGAGCCAAAGAGCATCCTTCAAAACTGGTAAAGTCAGCACCATTTATTTTGGGAAAGAAAGGACAGTAGTTTATATTTAATCATGGTTTATTATCTGTCTACTCAAGGTTCTGTATTGCTCCTGCCATTGCAGCATCTGAGTGTTTTACACATAAAAAGGTTTGGCAAGGGTTTAATTTCCAGGGGACCACATAGTGCCTCTGGCTCTGCTCCCTGTAATTACATTCAATAGCTAGGATTTCCAAGGGACTTGTGGGTTTAGGAGCTTTACTCTCACAGAAACTGAATGTAAATTTTGTACTTCAGTCCTTTAAGCTGTTTTGAAAGACCCTTCCCATACTTTTACTAGGAAAGAAGGAAACTGAAAAGCAGACAGTGTGCAGCACAGGAAATATTAGTGAGCTGAGGCTTTTCCTATGTGCTTGCATCAGCTTTTGCCCTTAGTTTTCATCTGCGCCTGTGGTTCTTTCTGAAACCTGTTGAGAGCATATGATATGAGAAATGAAATTTGTTCCTTCTTCACAAATTTCAAAGTATTGCTCATTCCTAAGTCTTTGCTCAAAGAAGGCTCTGCTTACACAGGAGTAGGAGGCCAGTGCTCTCCACACCCATCCTTTGAATGGCTCTGGCCCCACTCCAGACTGAAGAGTCAGAAAGAAAAGGCACAAAGAGTGTCAAATAAGCAAATTTAGGCTACATGTTGTCAGTAGAAACTTTTGGGCACACTTAAGCAAAACGTTTCGTAGTGAAACCAGCATTGCACAACACATCAGGAGAGGAACAAACCACATTCCATTGAAGCTGCAGGAGGATTTGTAGCTAAGACAAATGTAATTTCCAGAGCAGTAATTTAGTCAGGATGTTAATACGCCTAATCTCAAAAAAAAACCAACCAAACAAACAAAAAAAAACCCCAAACAAACAAAACAAAACACCAACCCCACCCCGACCCCCCCAAAAAAGAAAATCATCTCACATCCTCAACAGATATTAATGAAAAGAAATGGTTAAAACCTCAAGTTTTATGTCTCATTTGAAAGATCAACACAGTTGTTCTGGGCTAGACAGTGTAAAATTTTCCATAAAATTAAATGACAAACAAATCATTATTTGATTTTATATCCACTAGGAGCAATAAACAGCAAGGCCTCGCAGCTTCTGCAGTGTCTGAATAATTCTAAAAATTTCAGGACTGCAGCATGTAAGTGGTAAAACATCTGTTCAGTGTGGAGGGTTGTGTATATTCTTTGTAGGTTTTTTTGGTCATCTTTTGCCGATAAATAGTTTTGGGGGTCCCTCTGTATAGAAATGGCTAAATGGAGAATTTACTTTTTCAATACCTTGTTTGACTCTTAAAAGTGGAACTATCATGTCCTCAGGCTCTTTTCCACTCCTATATCTCAATATTTTTAAATTGTTTGAAAAGCTTTTTACATTAAAATATTATTGTCAGTTACATATATGATAGACACCACATGCTGTATTTGACCTTTCTTCTAAGCCTTTTGGAATGATATTTCTAAAGAGCTAATATTATTGTCTACATAGGCAGACCCTGAAATTGTATACAAATTTAAGAAGCCTGAGCTGGTTCTAGGGCTGGAGAACAGGTTCAGGTTCTTGGTTGAGCATGCTACACAAATACTGACATAATTTTTAAAAAACAATTTTGGAACTGGGAAGGTTGGTCACCAATGCCCAAGGTCTTCCTACCTGTCAGGCTTAAAGTTTCTCTTTAAAGAGAAGGAAGTGGGTTAGGTTGGCCATTGGTTTCATAGCAGGCTAGAGTTTCTGCTTTGCTACAGAACCTGAGTTTGTGTGACATTTTTTATGGTAGAAATGCAATTGGTGTGTCCCCCATGGAGTTTATTCAAAAATGTCTCCACTAGACAAATATAATCTCACTTCTAATTCAGATTTTGTGTTTTTTTCATTGAAACAATTACATTGTCAAATACCAAACTATACTACAGAGAATACTAAAGAGGTAGGATTTACATTAAAAATTGCTTAATTTTTCAGAAAGTAGACTCAGCATTTTAGTGAATCACCAACTTCATTTTTCTCATTCAAGTCTAATTTTACATTCACAGCAGATAAAAAAATGAAAAGGTGAAGAAAACTTTGCCTTTTAACCTCAAAAGGAATTTTTCAATTAAAAAAAGGTACAGTAACCCACTCCTTTCCAAGAATTTCAATTTTCCTACCAAGTCCCCTTACAAAAAAAAATTACAAAATTTTACACCCTGCAGAAGGGAGGTGGATGCAGAAAGGCTTGCCGTAGTTGCCACATATATTCCTCTTTCAAATTGCTGCAGTACTAGCAACATTGTTTGCATGGCTGTAAAAAGTATACTACTATACAATGTAGAAGACTTCCTTGCTTCTGCAGCAGCACTAGTGACATATGTTATGTCACTTGAGACAAATGAATTAAACTTATGTTTCTATTTGGAAGTTGTTCACATCTATCTGAATTGTTTACAGAGGGGAAAAAAAAAACAACTTCTTGCAATAAATTTGTGGAGCAATATACTGTTATGTAGGACAGAGGGAATCTGTCTTAGTTTCTCCTCTAGAAACTGAAAATACATTGTGCAGCTGCTTACAAAATTCAGGCTGTGTTCTTTCAGGATACACATTGTCTTTCACATATTACTGTTTGTTATTTATTAATTGTAGCTTCTCACCAAGGACATTACTTAACAATGTGGGAGCATGTTTTCAATATGAGATTGACCTGTGACTTACCAGGGTGAAAAGCTAATGAAGTCAGCAGGAGTACCCAGAATGAGGGGAGACTTCTAAAACTCTCATGCTTTTAAAATCCTCTCAGAGTAAAATTAATTCACTGTATCTTCTCACCTCTGCAAGGCACATGGATGGCAAAGAAATTGTGGGTAAGAAAAGCAATATGTTTCTTGATGTTCTGAATTGGTTTATATACAGGTCATGCAAGTTTACATAATCTGGGAATACTCCAAGCATCATATTTCAGCAGGAAATCTGAAGTATCAGAGGCTGTTCTTGATACTATAGCACTCAAAATTTTTTCTAAATTTTTGCTGGGGAAATAATGTGTTGAATTCCCAAAGAAGGAAGTCTAGCATGTGAAGTGATTAGTGGATTTTTTAGATTGCTTTCAGTGAGAAAGGATTTTAGGATGGGAATATTGTGAAGTAATTTCATTATCTTTTGGGAGCCTGCTATCAGTGGTATTCATGTTGTAGTCAGATCTCATGCTGCGGATAGTTACAGGGCAAATAGAACCCTTCTGAGTCACTGGAACCAAAGAAGTCAGGGACTTCAAGTAACCAGTCTGCTTATTTTTGAGATTTGCAGAGGTTTACTGTAGGATACAAAGAAAATAATAGAATACTCAGCAACAAAACACGATGCCAGTCAGTTATCTTTTAAAAGGTAGTTAAAAGTACTAATCCTATTTTCAGCACTTTGTGTAATCACCATGAACTAAATGGCCATTAGAGCACCTTTCTAACAGAAACTAATATGGGAAAGAGCCATGCAAACCCACTTCTTCCCAGCCACTGTGAATACTGAAAAGCAAGAAGAAAAAATGGCTAAATCCTATTAGGACAACAATCCCTATAAATTCCAGTCCAAGATTAATTCTTTCCCACAAGGGCATATAGTACATGACTTTAGCCACCTTTTCAAAAGAAAGAAAGAAAGACATTTGGAAGGAAAAGGAGATAATTCCTGATTCCTTAGTCATTAAGCATATGTTTAACTTTAAGTACATGTGTAATATTCAGCAAAGCAGAAGCATAAAGCATAGATTTGTTTTTTAATAATTTGTTGATTAAGCTGAATGCTGTATGCAGACATGTGAAGAAGAAAAGCAAGTTGAAGGGTTAGCTGTTTAAAAGGCCAAGTTAAACAAGATGTAATTATGGCTTCACTTAATCTTTTCATTCTACTTCAAAGCTTCCATGTCTGGGAAGGGGTTTGACAGGTTAGAGTCAGCTTTGGTGTCTCGTTTATCTTGACTTTTTTTCAAAGACCAACACTTTTCCAATATGCCTATATCCTTGAAATGCCACAGGATAATTTCAACTTACCACCTCCAGAGAAACCACAAAGATACCAGTTAGCCCAATCTCTTTATAAGGCTGAGCCATTATTTTCCTGATTTGGACTTTATTATTGGCATAAAATCTTTAAAATTACAGACAGAAACAAGCTTTAAGGCACTGTGAAAAAAAAATAAAGGGCCAGGACCATATACTCTGAATCCTTTATCTTAATATCTAATAATAAGCCGACAGGTAATAACATGGCCTGTGAGACCTTCTTGCTAGGTGCTTAATTAAAAAGCAAGATCAAAGGTCATTGCTTCATTTAGAATACAAATCTCTGCCTTTGGTACTATAAGGGAGGGGGCAGCGTGCAACAGCCTGAAATATGAAGCTTTGGTTCATTGGTCCCAGGCCAAGCTTACCCAAGGTCACTGAGGCTGGAATGTCCCAAGCATGCCAGCCCCTCCCTAAGCCTTCCTGAGGATGTGGTCCTGCACTTGTTCTGCCTGAGCCTGGTCTCACCTGAACCTGGCTCACACTGATCCTGGCTGCAGGCAGGGCTCCAAGGTCCAGGCGAGTGTGGTCAGCCCCACGGTGGTGTCCAGGAAAAGTGTAACCCCTGCAGGCAGAGTGTAGGGGTAGGCAAGGCTGTTTTACTGCAAAAGTTGCCTGCACAGCTTACATAGGAAATAGTCTGTTCCTTAGGCTTTTCCTAATGTGGAATAAAATAGAAAGCAGGTAATGACAATATTAATTTTTTTGAGTTTAGTGACAGATGTAGGTAACATTTTAAGTTCAGAGAGCAGGATTTCATTAGGCACAGATGAAAAGAAAGACTAGGCTGGTTGTGATACTAAAAAAAATCTCTATGTAGCCTTAAATCTGTTCCTCGTGTTGGAGGGCAACAGATATCCTCATTGGAGTTGTAAGTGAGAACACCCCAAAAGTGTTTGAAAACTTGAATTTAACAGGAGTTAGTACTCTCATTTAACTCAGACAGACTATAATTAAACATAAATCCACAAACTCAATGTATAAAAGATAAAAAAATAAGCCATCCATTTTTTTTTATTTGCCTATGTGGTCTCTTCTGAACCTTCTACTTCAACAGAAACTGCCTGTTGATGTTGTTCTCCTAGTGAAAAACAAGACAAGTCATGACACAAAGATTAGTGATTAAAAATATCTATAAAATTCTAAAATAAGTTGATCAGTTAATTAGCATTAATTACCTCTGCCACAATGTACAAAAAAATTTAAATAAGTGTGGACTAACTTTATTATTGTGCAAAGTCCTGATAAAGTGGATCTGTTGCTATGGAATTAGATTTTGACCCCTGGGATTAATTTCCTATTATTGCTGACAGAACTGACACAGAAAATTAAGTACCCTCAATTTTGCTTTCAGAGATTCTAGAGGAATAAGTCTTTGATTTGGGCTGAAGCTCACCCCATCCCTTGATGTGGCTCTTAGGGACACAGTCAGTGGTGCACTTGGCAGTGCTGATTAACAGTTGGACTCAGTGGTCTTGGAGAGTTTTCCAATCTAAATGATTCTTTGATTCATTGTGAAATAACACCTTTTTCTGCCACATTAAAATCTGAGGAAAAACTGTCATAATTTTACCATGTTTTGCAGTTATTCTTCCTTCACCTAATGGGACAAACATCCAGCTCTCATTGCAGTAACAGCCCAAGCCTAAGGGTTTATGAAAGTCTGACACAAAACCTCTACTAATTTGATTAATTTCTAAATACAATGAATGAAATTTTCTCTCCTTTCTAACATTAATGTCATTTAATTCTCAATTTTTGGGAACTATCATTTTGCTCTTGATCTTAACATGTAGAGTATCTCTTCTAATACATGCTAAGGATAGTTGGTCACTGTCAAAGTTGGAAGCATCTATCTTAGTGCTCTTCTCCAGTTTTTATATTTTTGGCAAACATTTTCATTTTATGTTTGTCTTGATCTGTTCTACCATCATTAAAATTAATGTATAGTGAATCATTTTCTATGGTATCAAATAATTCATCTGAAGAGTTAACTGATGATGTCTTTATTTGCCTTCAGCTCCACTTTCTGTGGTTTGTACAATTCTGGGCATGGATGTTTTATTTTAAATAATAATTGAATTCACTGAGTACAATTTGTGATTAATGTAGGTGTGAATTATTCGAGGAGCACTAGACACTGGTGAATAATGGAAAAATATATTTTCTGAATAATTTATTTGAGAGATAAGGATTGTACAATAAATTATTCAACCAATGTGATTCAACTAGTCTTTAGTAATTTTTAAGGTATCATGCACTCCCTCTACTGGATGACTTGGTGCTTCCAAAGGAAGCTAAAAAACTGTAGAGTCATGATTTCAGAATTATTTTTCCAAATATCTAAAAGTTCTTGGCTACAGGACAGAGGATCTTTCAATATTTATACATAAACTCAGAAGGGCATATCTTATCAGGCAGACATCTTTTTAAGAGGCCAAAGATTTTGACATAATTACTTGGCATTGTAGGCTGATGTAACAAAAAATATATATAATTTTCATCCTTAAGTATTATGTGACACTCTGTGATGAACTATGGCTTGGCCAGGGTAGACCAAGGCATAAGACACCCGAGAAGTTTTTATTCAAACGATGACTGGTGGCATCATTGACCATGGGAATCCCAGGATGTGTGCTGCACACTGAGCTTTGCAATCTTAATGCTGGTCAAAGTCCTCAACAAATATTTCACTGTATAAAATATTTCACATAATCTATAAAAATGTTAATGATAGGAAATGGTGAGTAGATGATGCCATTAGATAAGGGATGGGCACTGACAGGTCAGTCTGCTCATTAGGTGATCCCCTAAACACAAAAGAAAGCATCCTGTCCCCACCCTAGCCCTGACTATGACAGTGGCTTTGATGCATGTCATACATTAAGATAAACACATTTCATTTCTTGTCCCAATTAGACTAGAGAAATCAAGCATGGGGCTGCCTGGCAGGATTATATAATTTGAACTATATTATCCCTTTTCCAGTTACTTAGCCTCTCATTTGCCTGACCCAGTCTCCTCACAAATAAACAACACATCCACAATTACTTTTTCTGCACCAATCCTATTTTTTTCTATCAATAAACAAATTTGAGTACTTTTTGATGGGTTTCTCAGTCATTTCAGCCTTGTATGATATTTCTGATGCGCACAGTTGTCCTTGCAAGGTACGACCATCAAAAGGCTGCCAACAATCCCGTCTAAATTCCCATGAAGTTCAGCCTGCTGTCATGTAATTCATGCTAACTCTAACCTTTGACAGCCTCTTACTTTGATATCTGTTCCCTAAGCCATGTCCAGCAGTCATTCTTAGTAATAATAATAAAAGACTATGATCTGGTCATTCTTCCTCAGCATAAGATGCTCATCTTTTCTTGATTCGCCCTTCAGATCTTTTGATTTCAGACTGTGAAAGGTCCCAGGTCTTTCCAATAGAGTTCATCAGACTCCACTGAAATCTCTCTCAAAGGCTCTCTAGAGATTTCTGCAGATAAGTGTTTTAAAGTTTGTGATGAGCCTGATCCAGCACATACCAAAGGACAGTCTTCCAATATTCTTTTTCTCTGAACTTCAGTCATGTCCCTTGAGAGTAATTTATTCTGGCAAAACCAAATTCAATCTAATTTTTAACTTACACTGAAATCAGTATAACTTCAGTGAAGTGACAGAATACAGATACAATAAATGAAAGAAAAAATCAGACCTGGCTTCTGTGACAGCAAAGGAAAAAAGTCCATAATTACTAATATTAGGATTGGTGCTTTAAGTGAAGGACATCAACTAACCAAATGTATTCAAAACCCATTCACTTTCATGCTATATTCTTAACCCCGTATAGCAATAAAATAGCATCACGCTGCCAGTCACACTGCTATCAATGGTCTTTAGATTGCAGCTTTTATGGTAAGAGAATGGATGGCATCCCTTTGGAGAAATAAAGAGAACAGGAAATATATTCATGGCTTCATAAGCAGAAATTTAGAGTGGAAATCTTGAATTAATTTACTTAGTTCAGATGTAAGATTGTATAAATGTTTGTCATTATTTCTTGTGTAAAAATGAAGAAAGATTCATATAAAGAGAATTTGTCAGAATGCTCATCACATTTCCATTATCTAGGAAAAATGTGACTTGGGATCCATTAAATAAAAAAGGGTGAACAGCTAACTCACTTCCTGATAGTCATATCAAGAATAGTTAGAGTAATATATCTGTACAGTACATAGGAAAGTGTTATAGATGTATTTATAATCTCTCTAAAAATGATAGTGAAGAGATAATTTTAGCTAAAAGAAAATAATGCAACTTAAGAGGCATAGGTTTTTACTGTCAAAATGATCCTTTCTTTTTGTAATTAATATAAATATTCTCATTTATATTAAAATTCTTGAATTCAAGCATTATTAAAATGGGCCACTTTTTTTTTTTCTTTAATAGTGTTATTCGTATTCTTGTCTTGATAAGTGCATCAGACTCTTTTCAGTGATGCCCAGTGACAGAGCAAAGGGAAAGTGACACAAATCTGAATACGAGGGAGAACTTTTCTGTGAGGGTGACTGAACACTGAAGCAAGTTACCCAGAGAGGTTGTGAAGTCTCTTTCTCTGGTGGTATTCAAAACCAACCTGGACACCTTCCTGTGCAATCTCCTCTAGCAGAAACTGCTTTAACAGGTGGTTGAACCAGATGATCTCTGGAGGTCCCTTCCAACCCCAGCCATTCTCTGATTCTGTAATTAATGTCAGCAAAACTCCTACCCATTATTTCCTTCAGCACAGTAACTAAGTGTATCTTGAGTGTGCAAGTATTTGTAGATACACAGTCTTATTACCTCTTCAAAAAATTCATCTCTAAGAGCATGAGCACATTTAAAACTGAAAATGATACTGCAAATTTGATTTCTGTTATAAGAAAGGAGACTCATATCGGGATCAGGAGTTTTGCTGTCTTCAGACCCAGCACAAAACCGGACCCAGACACCTCCAAAAATTACTAGAGACTACACATATGACACTTTTGCTTATCTCCAGTGGGCCTGGGGTGTGTCAGAGAGACCATGTATGTGCATTTTGTTCTGTGCATGAGAGAGAAATCTGATGCATTCAAGATCTACTGCAGTTGTGATGCACAAACAGGTCACCTGCCAGGCACGTGTCCATTGAGCCCAACATATCTGAGATGGTGTGGAACTGGCAGGTTGAGTTACCCCAAGAACAGGTGGTGGCAGGTGACAGGGCAAGAGTAAAGGCATGTCAGCTAGTTAGGAACTTGCCAGATGGTGGCCTGGCAGGCTTTGCACTTTGGTAGCCATCTGACAGATAGGAAAATGCACCACAGACAGAGCAAAGCCACCACAAGGAGCATTTTCCAAGCAGGCATGGAAAATGAATTCATGTGCTCTAAATTCCATGTAAACACCCAAACTACAAGACCCTTCTTCAGCTAAAAAAAAAAAAAAAAGATCTTGTTGGGAAAATATTGTGCAGAAAATGCAAAGATATAAGAATACATGTAGAAGTTCTAATATAAATAATCTTTCATTTTGTCCAGGACAGCAGTGAAATTTTGGAGGAATTTAGACCCACCTTTTTATTATTGAAATATCTGGATTTCAGGAAAAAAATTCTAAAACCTTTAAAGGAACGAGATTTCCAAGCCTGGTCTAAAACTGAATATTCCTGTTAAAAACCCATCCTGTTACACGTTTGAGAGGCAGCAATTTTTTATTTGTAAGGAACAGAGAAGCATTCACAGCATAAGCCTTTTTTTCAGGACTGAAATAGAAGCCTACATGACCCTTAGGTTATCAGGCACAGCACTTTTTCTAGAGTGCTCTTTGAAAGCATCAGCTGTTACTATGGTTGCTAAACACTGCAGTAAAATGTTATTGTTTGCATGTGAATTGTCAAATCCTAGTAAATACAGATTGAAATATTATATGTCCCATGACTGCCTCAGACTGAAGTTTTGTGGAACATTCTGTCTCTAACCATTCACAGTCTTTCTCTGAATGAGGCTAGGTTTTGTCTGTGTTAGAAATGCTGGTGACCTCTTCTTTCTTAAGCTCTTGTCCTTAGAGAAGACACTTGAAATTTGGCAGGAAGGTGAGAAACTGAAGATTCACAGCTGCAGTGGGTGTTAAAAGAAGAAGAACTCAAACATGTAAAATACCATATCATGTTACATACTTGAAAAAAACACACTAAATTATTCTCTTTTTTGCTTTATTTGCTCCACACCTTTGTTTGACAACTGCAAAATGCAGCTGACAGTACTTATCTTTCAAAAGCATTGGGAAAATAAAGGAAAGTTTGTGGAAAGCTGAAAGTCTTTACTAATAAGCTCCACTTAAAAAAAAAAAAACATGAGAAATTAATGATTCTGTTTGTAGGAGACAGTTTGGAAAATGTATGGTGAGGAAAGAAGAAGCCACTACAAAGAACAAAGATGAAAAAGTTTTCTATTTTTGCTGTCTAGAGGAGCCTCAACCTCTTTGTGTACTGAGGCACAGGTTTGGGTGAGAAGGCACAGTAGATGGAAACATTGGTTTTTAATAAAAACGTGAATAAGATGTATCATTGTATGACTTAATATATGATACAGGCAAACAAAGATAATACAGCTTGCAGAAATTCTGAGAATAAAATACCTGGTTCCTTTGACGACAGAGGGAGTTCCTAGGTATAAAAATGTCAACTGATATTACATATGGATACTACTTTCAGCTTCTCATCAAGTCTTCACCAGCCTTTAAAGGAAATAGGGCTTTTGCTGTGAATATGAACTATTTTCCTGATCTCTTCTCTTTCATAGATCTGTTCAATTCAGTTCTGGCAACACAAAGCATCTTTGAAATTTGGAAAATATTTGTATCCTCTTTTAATCATGATATGTCAGAGCTCCCAGTCTCTTCAAGAAACTGCAGTGTTTGAAGCCTACTAGTGAGATAATTAGGTTTTCAATGCATTCTTGAGCAATTCCTCAGGTTTTATTAGCTTTTACAGAAAGACCCTGCAACACTATGAAATATATGCAAACTAAATATAGCAGTGTAACCACATTAGCTCAGATGCATACACTGTGTCTGTGTGTCTGTGTGTCTTTGTGTAGTTTACCATGTGAAATAACAAGAAGTGTTAAAAATAAGGGCTTTTGTCTGTTCTTGCTTTAGTATCCCAAGTCTGAAGATTTAAGCATCACACCAGTTTCTCATCTTGCCTTACAAGAATCATTGTCTAAGGACCCAGGCTGTTTGTTCCAGTAGAACCTCCTGGTGCCGGCCTTGCTAACCTGGTGCCATGCTTGCTAACCATGTGGACAGCTGTACACCCATGATACTGCAGAGCTGCACAACATTTTTAGCCAGGAACTCCTCCGTTACCTTATTTCTACATCACTCATGGAGGATTGGGACCAACACAAACTACTGATAGGGATTTTTTGCAGTGATGGGGGAGCTCCCCCAGACTAGGGATGAGCACTCATGGAGGGCCTGGGAAGGTCAGGTTGGCAGAGCAACAGAGCACAGTGTAATAAGATATTCATTTTTCTTGTAGGCACTTTCTAATGAAGATCTGAGGCTTTCTGGAAATCCTTATCTCTGGCAACAACTGCAATCAACTGTCAACACCACACAGCAAAGTGTGATACAAAGTTCATGGGGACCCATTTTCTCTTGCATATATCAAGGACCAATTTTTTTATTTTCAACTATTTTTTGGACTCAGACCAGCTGTATGAAGCACAGTCTATGAATGCCATGATCAACTACAGAGAGAGCCATCTCAAGCAAACCTACTCTAATTGATTTGTACTTTACTGCTCTGTCTTCTGCTATTGTGCCACCCATCAGGACAGCTTATAAGCATCAGGGTGTCCTGTGGTTCCTTAGAAACAAATAATCCTTTTCTTTAAATTTTTATATGGCCAGGCATACTTGACTCTAATAGAGTATAAACCAGGAAAGTCTGTGACAATAATTTCTGTCTGCAAGTAGAAAATTAAATTATGCATAAATATAAGAAAAAGGTGTCATGTTTATACAATAAAAGTGATTTCTGGTGAGATCTGGAGTTTTTTCACTGTAAGCTTTCTGATGCTACTTTGACATTGTACAGTGGGTATTTTTAAGTTATTCATGCCACCACTTACTACATAAACATCTGAAGTATTTCTTAGATCTAGGATAAACTATATCAATTTCTCTTTCTTCTGCTCTGAGGTTGCTTATATTAAGAGGCCCTGTAACTCAGTTAATCTTTGCAAAGGAACCATTACATCGGTAATAAAATGGGAAATGAGTGCATGGCAAACAACACCTCTATTCAGAGAGTCTAGAGGTGCAAAACAATTTCAGAGAACTGTAGCCATTAGCAAAAATTAGCAGATTACCTGTGACAGCCAGCCAGATAGATGCACAATATATTTGATAGAACTTTCACAAAGAACAACCAGCTCATTGTTATAGAAAATGCACAATAGGTTTTAAAAGAATGGTGACCAGGATGAATGCTTTGGGACTGTAAACACCAACATCAATGTCCCAGGCTACAGAAAATCCATGGAAACAGCCCAGAGTGTCTCTGGTGAGTATGGTCCTAACTGAAGACAGAGAGGGACAGGTTTGAAGAGCAATAGCTTCAGCAGTCTTTGGGGATAACTGGCATCTTTAGTTTTTTTAAGTCTACATGGATGCCGTCAGACAAATTAACAGGAGAAAAATCTATCAGGGGTTCCCAGCTATGCACACACCATTCTTCATCCCTCAGGCTCCTGAGCCAGAGGTGTCCTGAGGCTGGAAGATCATCACAGGGAAGAATCACCAACACACCCATCCTGTGCTTGTGTTTCCCCCTAAACATCCACTACACCACACAGCTGGAGCCCAGACACCGGAGAAAGGGGGTCAGTGGGTCCCAGCCTTACTGGAGAGGAGCTGCCAAACACTCCAGTAGATGTCAAGGCTTCTCTAAGCTGTGGCAGTGCCAGGGCAAGCAGCAAGGCAGCCACGAGGATGCATGACCCTGCATCCCCAACAAGCTCCTCTGCCAAAGGAACAAATTACCTCAGTGATTCTGGACAAGGACCCCTGGAGGAATTTGTGCCCAGGCACCAGTCACTGCTATTAGATGCTGCCTCCTGGGGGCAGCAACAAAAAGCTAGGGTTGACAACCACCTGTAGAAACCGCCATCTCATGCCTTTTGGATCCCCAGTGATCCAGGAGCTGCAGCCTTTGTGGCTCTCTGAATCCAAACCCTAATCCTAATAACAGCTGGGGTCTGAGGCTGAGGTCCCCAGCACCATTGTTGGCCCACATTAGAATGGTGTGGAGGGACCAATGCTGGTGCAGTGGCATGCCTTTTACAGGCCCAGTGCTCCTGCAGATGTAGGCTTGGTGGCTCTCTGAACCCAACCCTAACCAAAATGACAGCAGAGAGCTGAAGATGAGGTATCCACAGCATTGGCAGTCCAGACTGGTACAGGCTGGATGCCACTTGTATAAGGCTGAATTTGTGAACTCATAAGTTGCAGGGTAAGACTTATGCAGGGCCAGTTCTGGAGGACAGGCATGCTTTAGCAGACAAGAGATATTTCTAGGCATCTGAGGAACTCATAAGAAGTCTCAAATTTTGGCTAACCTTTTGCTGGAAACTGTTTCACCCCCCACTGAGCACAGAAAGTGAAAAAGCACAGCAGTAAGGAAAAGCAATCCTTGCTTCTCTCTAGGACTTGTATTTCTGAGGAAGTCAGAAGAGAAAATATCTCAAACTCATAGTAAATCTCCCTTCCAGGTGATTCACAGCAATGCATTAAATCATGCATGTTACTGCATGTAAATGCAGTTACACCACACTATTCTCTAGATTCCTTCAACAAGTCAGTGGAAACAAGCACGTTCAGGATGTGATTCATGTCATCCTAAGGTAGGCATCTAACTAGACCAGCTAAATAACAACTTAAAAATGCCAGTGTCTTTTATTCAGATATAAAATTAGGTCATGATGGTGTGTTAACATATGAACACCTGGAGTAGGAACAGGTAAATTTCGATAGTATAACTCCCACCCATCATCACACAGCTTAGGAAAAGGAAGTTGTAGTGTTCCATCTCAAGGCAGTTGTGGTTCTTACACTTTGCTCCATTTTTTTGGCAGCTCTGATCTTGCTGCACTCTGGGATCTAAAGCTCCCAGGAGCTGGTACCTATTCTTCATAATCAACTCTGAGTTAAAAGTCTGTTTTCTACCTTTCTCATTATGAAAATTAGCAATGGGGCTTCATGTTGCAGACCTATGCAAAACACTTTGCTCTTACATAGTTACAAACCTTTTTAATCAGCCTCACCATAATGGCTCTTTTAGTCACAGAAATACAGCAGGGAATAGGAGAAAATCCACATATAAAATTGTTTCTGAATGCACTGCATCAGTCCTAAACCCCATTTGTTTTCTTTTCTCTTTTAATTAGGTTTTCTGCAGGCTCCAGCCATTAACTCTGTTTTAAAACAAACCGTCCAAGGCTTTTCTTTGATAATGGTTTAATTTTAGCTTTTTCGCCAACCTCCGAAACACAATTAACTCTCATGCCTGGTATCTCTCGTCAGATTCTCCTACATCTCCTCCCTTGGCAGTCCTCCAAATCAGGTTCATTTAACACCCACAAAGTTCCCACAATCCCATCTCTACAGATCTCACTTTCCCTGCACATCAGCTCACTATGGAGAGCAACGACTTTCTGTATCATTTACATCAAAGCCATCAGATGCTGTGAGCAGCAGCACTTGTATGACACTGTTTAATCCAATCCTCACTGCTTAAGTGCCCAGTCAGGACATGGAAGGACACTGCTGCTACTTGTTCTAAATGAGCAGCACAGATACATGGCCAATGCTTCCACCGTGAAAACAACAGCATGGGTTTGGGCTTGGAGTTAATTTCTTTCCCTTTTCCTCCCTGCACAGGCAAGAGATGATCAGTTCATTTAGATTGTTCACTGAGTGTCAACACAGCCCCACTACAAGCTGTTCTTTCCAGCTAGCTTCAGCCAGCTGTGCAAAGGGACACAGCACAGCCCTTCCTTCTTGAGGCACACATCACCAAACTAGCACTGCAGTGCCTTGGAGGAAAGCAATGGGTCTGATGGGGACAGGAATACTCATCATCATTCTCTGCATTCCTGGAGAAGCTTTCATCTGTAGGTTTCAAAGAATACACCTTTTCCTAGCATCTCATATAAGGTATAAACCTTACAATACCATTGACAGGCTGGGTAGCTGCACTTGTTCCAGCTTGCTGAGTCCCTGGGGAAGCTATCACCATCACCACATAAAGAAGAGGCACTTTGTTTGAAGGCACTGGGTTCTCCGTTCTTTGGACAGCCAAGAAGCTTCCTTTGGGCCATGCAGTTCTTGGCAATTAGGACGAAAAATCTGGACCACTAGGTAGCACAGCACAGTACTGAGATTTGACACGGTGGAGCCAAAATGCCTTTGCTTAAGAAGGCAGAACAACTACACGGAGTGCACCATGGCAGAAAATTGCATACAAACCCTGTACAGCAGGTGAACTGAGGACCTGTTCATAATTTTTGATCACCAAATCTCCAATTTAGAGAACTCATCATTCTAGAGCCCTGGCACAGCAGTGAAGTATGCACCTCAGTCCTCAGATCATCAGTCTTATTTTTGTGGGCTGAGATGTCTTTCTCCTGATAAGGAAGGCCCCAATGTACATATTTCTTCCCAGGTTTCATGAGACTCTGAAAGCTTAATTCAGTGTTATAAGACTACTTTTCTCTCAAGATTTACATAATATTTGGAACAAAAAATAAATAGACAAAGTTAAACAAATAATACTGAAAAATTAAGACTACAGCAAAGGAAATTAATGTCAGTCCTAAATGCTACAGAGGTCTGCGTGACAGAATTTATACACATTCTGTCTTTTAGAAATGTAATTGGAAATCTGTCAACATCATTAGATGCCTGGGCATTTTTACAAATCTGCCCCTGAAGGAGTTGTGGCATAAAGTAAATGCTAAAACAGGGGGTTATTTCCAATGATGCTTTCAGCAATGGATTATGGAAGCTTAAAATTATTTTTTTATTCTCCTTAGCTTTTTATAGAGTTGGTAGGACAATAACATTAATCAATGCATCCAGAACTATATTCCTTGTGTATGAGTCAGTAGTTCAGGACTCTGGCAGGCTTTAAAGCAATCTGCTACAGGGCTGCTGTGTGATTGTAGATAAGTACCTTTTTTATATTCCCTTTTCTTTCCATTTTGTGAATTTTGGTTCTAAGAGTGTTGTGTTGGAACTCTTGACCATAGCACAGCATCCAGAGTATTCTAAGCAAAACTGATGAGATGCCTCATATATCCTTGTATAATCTTCCATTCGTCCATAGCCTGAAAATTCTTGATTGAAAACTTTAGAACAAAAATTGTCTTTGGAAAACTGTCTAAGCAGGAAGTGAAATTTGCACTGCATTGTGGTAGGTCTCTTCTATTTTGTTGCTGTGAAAACTGTGCCACAGGCCGGCTTATCTTTGATCCCATCAATATTTCATATTGATGGATACAAAGATAAGTCATCACTGTTGGTGTACACAAGAGGCTTTATTAGAGCAATCAGTGTAATGAGCCAATGTAATGTGGCAATTATATTTGTAGTTGAGACTGAGAGACTGGTTGTAGATGGCAAGAGAAGGAAAGAGAGCTTGCTCTAACTGCAGAGGACATTTTTGCTATAAGGCAGGTCTTAGAAGGAGGCAAAGTGAAGAAAGCACAAGCTTTGGAGAAGAAAGATGCACCTGACAGGTTCAAAAGAGCTGGCAGACTTTGGAGAATGAGAAAGGAGAGCTGATGATGGAACAAGGCATATAAAAGTCTGTAAGAGCTTCGACAAAAATGCTTTCAGTGGAGTAAGAAGAGGAATTACTCAATTGTTGAGTGAGCAGTTAAGTAAAGAGATTAGGAAGAGAAAATAAATAGCCAGGGTTTAAGACAGACATAGCCAAGGCTAGGGGAGAAAGATTACTCATGAAGCAAAGGGGAAAAATAAATCAGGTAAAAGCAAATGGAAATGTTTTTATAAAACTAATATGATTTTTTTGTGTGTGTTTTCCTTTCTATATTTTATTTTATTTCATTTAGATTCAAAACCAAGTCAAAATTGAAAAGTACAAAATCCTTTGTGAGAGGCAAGGTCTATCTCCTGTACAATCTTCATTGCAAGTGAGTTCTGGCTAAAATCACTTTCTGCTTTCCATGCTTGTCTGATATCAGATTGCTAAGTAACTTGAATATTTTTGGCTGATTGAAACTTCTACACTTTTATATAAACCTATCTTGAAGAATTCTGAACCACTTAGTTCCATAATAATGCTTTTACTTATTTATAATGTATTCAGTGGCAGTTCTCCATGAAAACTTTCAGGTTTACATGGGAAATAGCTTTTCTAGAATATTTAGAAACTATTTTACTTCAGTTTAATTGCTGGGGATGTGACTCCTTTAGTTGTGATGCAATGCATCCTTTACCACTTTTAGTTGTCAATTATTTCAACTTTTTTTTTTTTTTTTATATGGTACCATTTCTTCCAGAAAGGAAACACACTTCACTCTTAAAAACTCATCAAAGTAGTCACCTTCCATCTTTTCCCAGGAAGACCTTCAAATTACAGATGCTTTTAAGTAGTAATCTACTGACTTTCATTGTTGTCATGACAGCATCATTGAGCATTTTTCTGCATGTCTTTTCCATGCAGGTTTTGCTTGTAAATGTACAATTTTCTTTTAAGATCATTTAGATGGTGACATGAAGCTATATTAAATCTGTATTTAGACAGTCTTTACACTGACATCTCTAAGGTTGCCATCAAATTTCAGTAGATGCAAACTGAAATATGCCACAATTTTTAGCTGAGATGAGCCTGAGAGAAACAAGGTCCATGGTTTGTTCTGGAGTAGAAATCAGCTCATAAAGTCTTATGTCAGTTTCCCAGGCAGTAAGACAAACCTTTCTACAAAGAATGGATTCTCATATCTCAAAAACAAGATGGGGTAGTTCCTTTAAAACCTCCTGTTTTGCATGTGTTTACAGCAGAAGTGTGGACAGTTAGTCCTACCTCAAAATTTATTAGTTTTAATGATTCCTTTTTCAGTTGACACAAGGACACTCTTCCTGCAGCAGTGAAGGGTAATGATGGGAGGATTGCATGGAAATTGAGGAGCAGTCCCTGTCTGTAGTGTTAGCTGAAGAAGAGGAAGGGGCATGTGAACACCAGAAGCAACTCTGCCAGTAGTGCTGAGCCGCAGGCTGCCAGTGTGACAGCACTGAGTGCCTTCACATCCCCTCCTTTGGGCAAGTACTGCTCTGCACAACTAACCAGTTATGGTCCCTGGCTTCTCATAGCATGTTCATACTTCTTAAAGCATCCAGGTTTTATCAAATTTCTGTTCTCCTTACTCCCCTGCTTCTTATGACATCACTGAGAAAATACACTTTCAGTGTAATCAATTCTAACTGCCAAGGATGCATTGCTGAGCCACTTTTTCACACAGTCTTGGTTTTCTTCTTGCTCTGAGTGGCTGGAACCAGATCCCTTTCTTCTTTAACCCCTTCAAATTCAGAATCTGGTGCAGATTTTTAATTGGGGTATTTTTTTTTTTCCTGCTAATAGTTTTGGTTACATCCTCGTGGGTGCTCGGATTCTACTTCATTGGGAGCATCTTGAATTGGAAAAACCCTAGAACCCCACAACTTCCTTACAGCTCAGCTCTACTCCCAGAATTTGTCATTTCCCATCCTCCAGGGTATTTGGCAGTCCAGATTATTGACCTGCAATGCCTGCTAGTTCCTGGCATTTCCAAACATTTCTTGGCTTCTCTAATTGTACTGCCTCCTCCAGTCATTTGCTCCATGTGTCAGGAATAGCCCTAGGGCTCTTGCTCCTCACTGAATTCCAGTTTCTGACTAAGTATTAACAAAGTTTCATATCTCTCTGTTCCACTGGCAGCTGCAAATAAATGCTCCTATTTTCATCTGCTCTTTGGGGAGCATCATGCAACAATTTCTATTCTGTTCAATATGCAAATACCCTAGCTTCCTTCTGTTTCCTCAGAAAGTGAATAGGGTTTCTAAAGAGAGACAACATATTTTATTAGATTAATGGAGTGAGAAGAAAAAAGCAGAGGAGCTTGAGACCACAATTTTTTTTCCTTTATTTGCAGAGAGAGCTGTGTGCATGCTGCTAATATACAGCTGTAACCATTTCTTAGCTGCCTCACATCAAGAAATATCTTCAGACCCGAAGGAAGTTAAAAACCACCACTGAGTGGTAAACCTGGTGGTATTGTCAATGTAAGGACTCTGGGAAGCCCAAGCAGGGTCTAAATCCTTTCAGAGGACACCACAGATCCTATCAGGTATCTGAAATGCACATGTTTTGAAATAATGAATTTTAGTAAAAATTATGCTTGCTGTGAAAATTCATAGTCATATTTCCTTGTTATTCTTCTGTTTGAAAATCAAAGATCAGAAACTTAGACAGCCAAGTCACATAACAGTAGTAATGAACATTGATAGTGTGAGTAGATGGCTTGTGAGCAGTCTATAGCTCAAATGTTACTCATCCAGATTATTCAGAAAACACCTATGAATAACAAATACTCAGACAAAATAAGGGACAATTTAGTGAATGATCTCACCTGCACTTCTCAGAGCTAGTTATTCAAAGGTCATGGCAGTGGTGATGTTAGTGGTGAGTTTGACTGTATTGAAGTCACCGCAATAAAATCCTATTTCAAACACACTGATGGCAACAAGGGTAAACTATATGGGAGTGCAGATGAGACCCAGAGGAAGGCTCTCACTCCCATTAGTTATGTGCAACAGTGGCTCTGCTATTAGTTACTCACTCCAGAGTAAGCTCAGAAACCAGCTGGTCAGTTATTCAACACTCAGGAGTCCTTTATACAATCTACAAGCAGCAGAGAGATTTTGGTGAAGGTTTTCTACAAGGACAGAATAATGAGGATGCATGTTAGTGAGGATGTGTACCTTAATGAGGTAAATAAATAATAGAAAAACTAGTTTAAGTAAGATGCAGAAACAAAATCTTTGGCTCATACTAATGATAGAGTCTACCCAACTTCATAGTGGCATGGGATGCAGGGATCATAAATAACTGCAAGTTTGCGAGCTCTGGACCCAGAAGCAACATAGCCACATCAGAATGACACAGTGCTTCAGTTAATTAGCTCAATTAGACAGCACTGACATGTTCATATTAGGGTAGATATGCCTCTAACTGCTTCTAAATGGGCTTTAGGTGTTATGCCCAAAAATGTAATATAGCAGAAAATGTAATGCCACGAGTACTCTGGTGCCAGGTAATTAGAAAGAGAGAGATGCATTCTGCTAAGGAGTGGGATAAGGTCGTCCCCAGGCAGGGGCAGTGGTGCAGACAGTGCAGTAGAGCCCTGGCCTCAGGTCCCATGGGAGTGGAGACACCTACAAGGGCTACTAGTTTGTTCTAGTAAAAGGTAAGATTTGTAATTGACTTTGTGCAAGATTTCTTTTTATCTTTTTCTAATTTGTTTTCTGCTCAGCTGCTTATCTGAATCACTAATTTTATGAATTAATTATATCCTGGGTTTTGACATGAAATATATATGTCTTTCATAGAGTTCCAGCTTCCCTCCAAAGACAACAAGCTGACTTGCAAACAAGTTTGTCCTGTATAATATTAACCCATTTTAACTATCTAAGGGACAAATTATCCTCAGTAACCTGAGTAGATTTTTTAGACTTTTGACTGAAAAAAAAGTATGACAAAAATCTAGATAAAAAAAGAAGACACAATATGGACAAACATAACAGTGAGTGAGGAAAACCATCACCTATGCCCCTGTGTATCGCTCCTGTAGCAGACACCCTGGGATCTCTCTTTCTTCTCTCTTATTGCTTCCCAGCACAGCCAGGTTTTCTTTCAGAAAGGAGCTATGTTCTGCACATGACAGTGCTCAGCTTTGTTCATAATCTAATAAGCAATGTGTTCATATGAAGCCATGTCTGTCATGTTGTCATGTCAGTCTTACAAAGTGATACAGCAGAGCTCTCTCACTTCATAGGAATCAAGCTCTTTGTACAACCAGAGGCAACCCAAATCCATTTAAAAAGAAATCAGTATGTGCAGTCTCATGTTGAAGGAGTGTCTTGTAACAAATGCCATTCAGCGTTGTCTTATAGTTTGTGATTCCAGGACCTTGCTGAAACACCTGAATAGCATCAATGTGGCAAATTGTTGCTGTGGTGGCCAAGAAGATAATTTATATTATTATGTATACATTATCTAGTCAACAGCACACAGAATGCTAGTGAAGCATTTTAAATTGTGCCCTTCATATTTTATTCCAAACGGTGCACCAAATATTTTGATCATTATTTTTCATTAAAATTATGTCTTTAGCTCCTCTCTCTACCTTGCTATCAGCTTTCACTAAACACATAAGATAGATTAGTGGAAGTAGGATCCCATGTGGTTCTGAGATTAGATAAAGAGATGATGAAAGGTCTTAGACTGAGGAAATAACCTGGGTGTTCTAGAAAAGCAATAATAAAATACTCAGAAAAGAAATGAACTCTCATTTTTTGTGCTTGCAGTGTTTATGAAAAAGCATAAAATACTTGTATTTTCACAAATAAATTGTAAATTTTATCAGTATTTATTTTAAGCTGTGATTCACAGCATGGTCATCTTAAGATTATCTTGTTTGCAAAGAAAATTTTTTTGAATGCTCTTATAGAAATACCCATTTATTTGTCATATGAATTTTATCTGTCTCACTCTGTTTCCTAATTTGCCACAGCTACTGCATTGAAAGAAGAATTGTGCTATTTCTTTACAATCTCCTTGTTCCTGTAAAAGTCACAATATCAAAGTGTTAAATTTGTGACAACACCTTCGGCTCCAAATTTCACAATAAATCATGGAAATCACCAAGATAATATTGCTTCCATGGGATGGAGAGAAAAGAGCAATGTAGAAGGCATGAATGGTTCTTCTGTCTCATCCTGACAGTAGCAGACCAGTTTCACTGGACCTCTGTCCCTGGTCCCCCAACGTGGTCCTCCTGTCGTCTCACAGGCCTTCAGCAGGAGCAATCCTCGTGGACAGCCACTGCCTGTTGTATTGTGGTTTTATATTTCTGTAACAGTTCTGTAATGGTTTGCCCCTTCACCCCCCATTTTCTCCCAACGGTTCCACCCCAAGCTTTCCCGCCTTTCCCTCAATGCCAATTTCCCTGAAAATGCTCAGTCATTCCCCTGTCCCCTCCCTGGCACCCCATCCATCACTCGGCTCCCCATCCCACTCTCCCAGAATCTTCGACCTTGGGCATCAAGTGAGTGGACGAGGGCCAGGGGTCCCTCCCTTGAACTTCCCCCACTGGTTTGTGTGTCTGTCTGTCCTTCCACCTTCCACTCCCCCAGATCCCACCGTTGTGTGGTGGGCGTCCCTTCTCCCTTGTTACCGCCCCGGTATTTGAGCTGTTGCAAAAGCCTCGAGGGGCTTTTCGGCTGTTGGATACAATGGCGTTCAGGGCTCCTCGGAGCTCGGATTAAACCTGAGACTTTTTCCCCAGCCGCGAGTCAACTCCCTCATTACCTTCTTGGACGCCACCTCTCCTCCATACAAGGCAGACAGCGAAGCACTCTGTCTTAGCCGCTCCCTAAATCTGCCACGAGACACAGGGGAGTGTCCCTCACTGCTGATCGTGCCCCTGCTGGGCAGGCGAAGCCAGAGGGCTTCAGAGAGAGCACAGCAGCAACTGTCCTTCCTGTGTCAGAGAGGATGCAGACCTGACATCTCACCTTAGCATCCTGCATCACTCTGCCTCACTGCTTTTTGTCTTTTTTAGGATATGTCCCATTAGCTCCCCTAAGCACGCCTCTCTCCTGGTAAGCCTGATGAGCAAGCTGATGAAGTTTCTTCACAAAAACTGTCAGTGCTGCTCTTGAACTTCAGTCTCTCCTCAAAATCTAGAACATTTGTGGGATGGGGGCCAGATGAAGTAAGACTTCGGTATTACTTCAGTTGCCCACAAATTTATTGGTGACAAAAATACTTGGCTTTCCCTCAGGCTGCCTGGCTGCATAGTCTACATATATGCTTTTGGGTGTGAAAGACTTCAAAGCCAGCTGATCCAACTACTTACACTGCTTTCTGCTGTGACTGACCTTTCTATGAAATGCAGTTGGAAGATCAGTGCTCTCTACATGCACACTGTGATACAAGGTACAGCAGAGGCAGTAATGACAGTCCCCAGTATGTCCAGCTGGCACTGTCAGCTCCTTTTATGCAGGAGTCCTTACAAGATGATTTGACTAATACCAGGCAGATGAAATAAATAAACTGAAATTCTTCCTGTAATACCCCAGAGATCTTCTGCTGAAGGCAGCTGGTATTTGTTAGGTAGATTGTACATGCTCAAAGTGTGCCCATCAGCAAGACAGGTGTGTGGGAGGATGTCTGGGGAGAGCTTGGTGCTAAGGACACATCTACATGCTCATGCCTGGCAGCTACACACATAGCTGTACTTTCTACAAGACACCTAAGATGCTGAACACAGTCTCCACCAGTTGCATGCTGAGCAGCTCCATGAAGTCTCCCTGATGTTTTCGTTCCCAAGTACCTAGAGGAGGAGGTAGAGCAGCCTGTGTTCCAGAAGTGGAAAGGTTTGGTACCAAGTTTAAGATATTGAAAAAATATTTATGTGTTTCATTTCCCTTGAAATTAGTAGCAGTCAGGCACTCAAATATTGTCAGAAAACAGGACCTTGTGGTTTTTCCATCACTACTGCAATTCCATTACTGGATAATGGAATAGAGAATTGCAATCATGTATCTTCTGTGCTACTTCATTAGCTACTGGACCATTTTCCCACTGTGTGTAACAATATGGTCTTATCAAGGTTACTCTCATCCTACCAGCACCTTCCTGCCTTCTTGCTGCCTTCCTCTCCCCTCTTCTCATGGAAGTGCAGCAGCCCAGGGCACCTGTCACTGGTGCTGGTAGACGACAAGGAGTGATCTCTGCCTCCTTATTTTTTGCATGGTGTTTTATCTCTGTGTTGAGGGTAGAGACCTAAGGTCTAAACATGTATGTGCACTTGGAGTTCAAAAGAAAACTACTTCTAAAGGAAATCTTTACAGTTGAAACAAACAGCCTTTTCCTAATAGTACTTTTTTCCCCCTCTTAACTTCAGTTTTCCTAGAAGAAAGGTGGGATCTCAGTTTTCTTCATGTTAAAATAAGGATAAGACATAACCTATGCATCTCTAAGCATCTGCTCTTAGTGTATTTATATAAAGCACATTTCTGGGTTAGAGCAGTTACTATGGTGTATGTTCCCATGCTGCCATTTTACATCTCTCTAGAACTCTGGGGGGGAAAAGTTAATTTCCTATAAATGCTTTCTTTTGCACATCTGTTCCCATGTGAAAGGGCCTTTCTGAGGACTCTGTATAGCTCCTGAGGAGTTCCACAACAATAGGAATACATTCTTAGTTTGTATAGCCAGGATGTGGATCCATTATTTAGAAAGTATTTCAATTGTCTGATGTCATTCAAATTTTCTCTTATTCAGTGCTGACTACCTAGCTCTCTGTGGTGGGAGAAAGAAAACAACCCTTCTTGCAGAGGTAATCACACTGCAATCAAACTGTGCAATATGATTAGGTCTGCCTGAGTCCTTGGTGCATTCTCAGTGCATTGAAACAGTAATCCCGGAGGAGCCGTCCATTGTACATCATTTCTCTCAGTACCGGCAGCTGATAGAAGTCATAGCCTAAAGAAGCTACAGAATCTGAAAAACAAACATACTAGAAGGGGAATGAAATGGAAGGCCAGAGCAAAGAAAAACAGCATGAAAGAAAAAGATGCAATTGAGGAGGAGGAAAAAAATCTAAAGGAAAAACACATCCCAAGTAAACAGAAACAGTGTTTAAAAACTCCAAAAACTAACAAAAATAAATTCTCAAGAAAGTAAAGCTTGGTGTGAAAAGAAAGGAAGGGCATAGAAAGAATAAGCTCTACTTTCTCTCCAAAATCAAACCCAGAAAAAACAAGGCAACTAGACAACGCAGATGAAACAGAGAAAATTTAAGAGAAAAATATTTGGGGGGGAAAAGTACAGCTGCTATGTGAAAATCAGAATAGTCTGCTAAGGTGATGGTGTCTTCTCTCGTGATATCTTGTAGGATATACAGCCTATAGTAAGGACTGTCTACAAAATGTGCAGCTCAGAAATACAATAAGTTAACTGGGTTTACTGTGTTTTTTTCATTGAAGATGGAGCTGGTTTTATTACCCACAGAGGGCATATAGTACCATCTCTGTTTCACATTGGATAGTATTACTCTTCAAAGTAAGTTTAGGATGCAATAGCTGGTAATGACTTTCAATCTGCTCTTCTCAGGCATCTGGAATTGTCAAAAAGGTGGCCCTGTTGACTTCCTGGAGTTGAGTTTCCACTTATGAAGTTTATTTTTTTGGCAAACTTTTCTACCAAGAAAAGCATTCTCTGGAATTTTCAAAAAAAAAAAAAAAAAAAAAAACAAAAGGACAAACCCAGTGCTGAAGTGGAGACATTCAAAATGACAGGGAGCTGCATCATTTTTTACTACCATCACTTAGAGCTACCTGAAAGTAAAAGCAAATTTAAAATGTAGGTTTTCTTGCCTTGCTTTGCTTGTTTCTTCTATCAAATCAATTTACTTCTGGGCTAGTGGTTTCTAGCACGAAACTACCATCAGGTAAGCCTGTCCTCCATTGTGAGTAATCTCCTCCCCCTCCATCCCCTTAGTTTTCACTGACTTTAATGTTTAGATGTTAAGCAAGTAAGCCACCCACTAGAAAGCTAATTTCCATGGGAGAAAAGTGCCATGTTCTATGCAAGGAAACCCTCAAGGAATTATTAGGAAAGGTTTTCCAGGAGTTTTATTGACATAAAAATTTTAAAAATATTTCTGTTACCACTGAACTGAGGGCTTTGTGAGCTCTCACTGTGATACATAGCTGGGAGCTCTGTTTTCCATTTCTGAATCTGTACAGAAATTCCAGGACATGATCATTTTATAGTGACAGAACCACACTGTCACTTTTCAAATTTTATTTTGTAAATCAAATGAGAGCAAGTTTGAGCATTGACTTAAGGCATGAACACATCCCTAGTTCTGATTGCTTTAGTTTTAGTCCCACTGAAGTGTTGAAGGTCAGCATCCCAATTATAGACACCTTTGACAGCTGAGTCTTATCTTTGTCTCACTCACAATATAAGAAAGATGTTGAGAAAGTAGAGCAATCCCAGCATAGGACAGCCACAATAATTGAGGCAGGACTGCTTGCACTGCAAGCAAAGACTGGGGGATCTGGGCTGCTTCAGCCTGGAGAAAGAGTGGTTTTGGGAAGACTCAACAGCAGTTGCTGCTATCTATGGGCACAGCATCAAGGAAATAGGTCTGGGTTGTTTGTAGCAATGCATGGTTGGAGGATGAGGAACTGCAGACTTCGAAAAAAGAGAGATTCAGAATGGACACAAGGGGAAACACTTTCCCCATGCCAGACCAGCAGTGGCACAAGCTGTACACAGAGATTGCACAGTCTCCGTTCTTGGAGGTTTTCAAAACCCATCTGATACAGCTGTCAGCCACTTGCTCTGGTCTCACAACTGAGTCATTTCGAAGCAGGAGGTTGGTCTGGAGACCTCTTGAGGCCCCTTCCAAGCTGAATTTTCATGTGTTTCTGTTTTACTCTTAATGAGTAGTGACTAAATGGACATTAGGACTTACAATAGGTTTTACATGAGTAACCATGAGTAGTGCACTTACACACTGGTAATAGAGATAGCCAGGTCTATCTGTCAAGTACATTGGTAGATTTTTAAGGCACTTAAGAGCTTGAATTAGCCCGTACCAGGATCTTGACTAGGATTTAAACAATGCAACATTCACTTATATTCTTGTAATATAATAATTCTCTCCTAGGGCTACAAGGATCTCCAACAGAAGTGCCAAACTGTTCATGAATACAGGTAATTAGGAAAAGAAAAACAAATAAAGGCAAAACAAATCTAGCCAGAGTTATGCAGCACAATTATGCCACATAAATAATGCTTTATAGAGAATATTACACCTATAGCCCAATGCAGTGGTGGAGGGAGATTATTTTACCATGGGCATCTGCATCGTCTGTGGTGTTGTGTATAGCACTTTAGCTTTAGTTGTTAACTAAATTTGCTATAAGTACAAATCTGACAAATGTTGACTTTTTTGTATACTTTTCAGTGAAAGCTCTGAATTGCATCTCTGGCCTGTGACTATCTCTAATGGAGAGGCATAACCCACACTGGGTATAAATCATGACACACTATACATCATCTGGCTTCTAGGCTTGCTTCCAAAGAGCCCTGCACATTCCAGTTACTTTTGCAAGTAGTGTACAAATCCTTTCTTCGAGCTGTGAGGAGCTCAGCAGCCCTGGTAAACAGCACACAGTGGTATAAAAGTCACTGCAGTCACAACAAAAATTATGTGTTTCTTCCTTAAAAAGCTGCTAGCATGGTCTTCAACTTGACAAAGGAAAGAAATTGCCCCAGTCAGCCCTAAGCACTTGTTAACAAAATTTCTATGGGAATTTTGCTGACAGAAATTCGGTTTGGTCTACCTAAAACTCCCCTACTGATTAGTTTATAGAATTTCATGGTGAGAGTTTTTTTAACTGGTTATCATTAAAGTTTCCTTTTTTAAGTCAATCACTATTATGTGCCAGTGTAACTTTGTCATATTTTGAGCTGTTTTTTGTCCTAAAGAACCGATTACAGCATCACTGTCACACAGAGACTACTGTTTCACTAGCTGCCCTAAATCACCATGTACTACAAGTCTTCCACAGAGTTGAAGACCTATGACAGATCTTTCTGGCTGTACCAAACCACAGTGAAATCAGTCACAGAGGGGGACCTGGATAAGCTTGAGAAGTGAGCCCATGAGAACCTAATGAGGTTCAACAAATCCAAGTGCAGGGTGCTGCACCTCACTCAGGGCAATCCTAGACATAAGTACAGCCTGGGAGATTAACTCCTTGAGAGATCTGTGGAGAAAGATTTGGGGGTGGTTGCGGACTAAAAGCTCAGCATGATCCAGCAATATTCACTTGCAGCCAGTCATATCCTGGGGTGTGTCCAAAGCAGCGTGGCCAGCAGGTCAAGGGAGGTGATTCTGCTTCTCTACTCTACCCTCATGAGACTTCCCCTGGAGTGCTATATCCACCTTTAGGGCCACAACACAGGAAAGACATGAACCTGTTACAGAGAGTCCAGAAGAAAGACATGAACCTGTTACAGAGGGTCCAGAAGAAAGACATGAACCTGTTACAGAGGGTCCAGAAGAAAGACATGAACCTGTTACAGAGGGTCCAGAAGAAAGACATGTACCTGTTACAGAGGGTCCAGAAGAAAGACATGAACCTGTTACAGAGGGTCCAGAAGATGATCCAAGGAATAGAGCACCTCTCCTATGAAGACAGGCTGAAAGAACTGGAGTTGTTCAGCCTGGAGAAAAGAAGGCTCTGGGAAGACCTCATTGTCGCCTTCCAGTACTTAAAGAGGGTTTTTAATCTTACAGTCTTTTGAGGGAAAGCAGCTTTTTGCATGGGCATATAATGATAGGACGAAGGAGCACTGTGCTAAACTAAAAGAGGAGAGATTTACATTACATGTCAGGAAGAAATTATTTACCAAGAGGGTAACAAGGCACTTAAATGAGTTCCCCAGAGAAGCTGTGGATGCCCCATGCCTGTGAGTGTTCAAGGCCAAGTTGGATGGAGCTCTTAAGCAATCTGGTCTAGGCAAAGGTGTAGGGGCACATGGTAGGGGGGTTGGAACTAGGTGGTCTTTAAAGTGCCTTCTAACTTAAGCCATTCTATGATATTATTCTATGATTTAGATCATAAAAGACAAGCAGACCATCTACTATCCTGACCTATGTCTGATACTGACTAATATGATCTATTTCAAATCAAGCAAAATAAGCATTTAATACAAAACAATGGAATTGCAGGTCAAGAGTTTTCAACTTCCACTGTTACTCATTATTGCAGATCTTGGACTAGGACACATTTATGCCCTTGGTGTTCCTGTTCTCATTTAAGGTTCCTATCCTTCTCCAAGATCTGAAGCACAGCAACTTCTTCTGCATGATCCAATTGCAGAGTCTATTCAGCTCATGAACTTTTTTAATAAACAATCATGCAGAGCACAGCTACAAACAAACATTTTTGTCAAACTGACATGTGGCACTTCATCTTGAGAATCTCAGGCATTGTCAACTTTTCATGTCAACTTTATTCTGAAACATTACAGTAGAGTCACTTTTTTTAAACCGTTATTAATACAAATATAAATTGTCTACATTGAAAACAACATTAATAATGTGGGCAGTAATGCAATAAAAATATCAGAGCAAACAAGTGCTTGATTGAAAACTGGCTGTGATGAATTATGGACTGATGATACACAATTTTTCTAACCCTTCTTGACAGACAAATATAATATTATCCTTAGCAAGAATCTGAAGGAGAAAGAAAAGGATAAGCAGTCTGGTTAGATCCAAATGTGCAGAAATACCTATGTATTTAATTTTTTGTACTCTTAAAAGTTAATCACTCAAATGCACGTGATGAGCAGCCACTGCGTCTTTGAGTCTCTATCTCACAGCACTGATGGGTGTATTGAAGTCACTAGTGACATAGTCAGGTAAAAATTCCATGAGCGCCTGCATCCTCCTCATTGTTTGGAGCTGCAGAGGTTCGGTAGGTCTTATCTCTATACATATAACTAAAATGTGGGCTGGCTCAGATGCAAACATCCAGATGAACACTGTTCCCTCAGGGCTGCAAAGTCAAAGAAGCACTGGCCATTGGTGATGCTCAGTGATGTGATGCTCACATGACCCATTTACATTTTATGGTTTGAATCTGACCAAGGCAGCTCTGAACTCCATGACTGGAGGAACTTCAGCTGATCAAGAAAGACAAACAAGAGTTTTGCTGTTGATTTCAGCATGAGGGTTGTCTCAGTCTCTTTTTGGGGCTATAAACTAGATTGTTTCTGAGTATGAAAGTGCCTACAGTCTCTGAAAAGGCACACAAGAGTTAATGCAGCCAAGTGCTCAGTTTTTGTAAGGGTTATAAAAATAATAAGTGTTTTTCTACATTTCTATTATTTGTCATGAAGAATTAAGCCACCTGGAATAATTAACTTACAAAGGCTGCCTGTGTAAGTGCTGGCAGGCAAAACATGTTGAGCTAGGAAAACTTCCATAGCAAACTTCATATTTGAAGAATATGAAGAATATTTGAAGAGAAGTTTTCCAGTAGATTTGTATAAAGACAAACAGAAAATAAGACAGCAGTCATGGAAATATGTATATTACAATCACAAATACTTCTAGTAAAGATCACATGCACTCTACAGGGAATAAGCCACTGACATTTTAATTTATGAACAATTTATACTTTACTTTTTTTCAGTAGATTGTTCTCTCTTTTCAGAGAGAAAAATGCTAAATCTAGTTTTTCTTTCCATCCTCTCCCCTAAACCATTATTTTTCATTTGAGTGATCTGAAAACTTTTATTATTGTTGCTTCTTCCTTGAATATATTGCATTGTTCACACATGGAAACCTCTGTTTTATTTGGACATTTGAAGAAAGAAAACCAGGAGAGCTGTAAATAGCAGCAACAGCATGGCAGGGTAAGTGCTAAGGAACACCAGGCACCAGGCGAGGCTTGAGAATTTCCATGGGAGAAAACAAAGTAAGTCTAAGAGTTAGGAATCCAGCAGACAGGGGGATTGAAAATGGGAAAGTAGTCCTATTTGCTGTGTTTTCTGGTAAAAAGGTGGTTTGTGTGGACAAGAAAGCAGCTTCAAAACAGGAAGCTGGGATGTACCTGAAGGATTTTGGGAAAGGCAGGGCAGGGTTCACATATCTGGACAAGCAGGCCATAGTTATTTCTGGGACTGTGTAATATCAGCATTCTAGCTCCAGTTTATCAGCCATAGCTTCTTCTACAGATAGCTCTCTCTTGCGAATCCTCCTTTCAAAAGGAAATTCTGGAGACTGCTATGACAATTTTTGTTTTCTCTGCTGGCTTATTAGTCCTTGTGGTTCTTCTTGTCCATTTTGCTTTCCTTTCCTTTCACACCACATCATCCCATGTGCAGCATGTAGACACCTCTATATTATTATTGTGTTATGCCAGCAGCCAGATTTTCATGTCTCTTGCAGGTGTTTATGAGAACATCTCTCTGATGATGAAAGTACACTTTCAAATTTGCCCTTGAAATGTGAAGCAATCAATGTTGGCAGCATTTATTCCTCCCTGTCAAATATTTTTCTCTTTCTAGACTCAATAAACAATTTAAGAATAATCTTTTATGACAGTGGTAGTGCAATCCAATAGGGTCGCCTTTGCTTTCTCATTTGTCTTACATTTGTTAAGATCAGGGGGTAAGAAATCTAATGGATAGCAGAGACAGCGTCTGGCTCAATCATCTCATCACTAATTGGTTCTTTGATTAGTTCAGACAAGCAGTGGAGAAGGTGGATACAACTTTCTAGCATTTCTCGGTGAGGGCAGCTTCCAGCCCATCTGTTATGTGAAATATCCACTAACTCATTCAGCTTCTCATTTTCCTGATTTTGAGGAATCCTTCTCAGTGACAAGTTAGGATTTTTCTCAAGTTTATTAAGGTGACAAAAGTCTGATTTTGCATAGTTTGCCTGAACTGTAATGTTGGTTCCCTGCAGTACACACCAAACCAGTTTGGAAGGAGGTTAGTCCACATACCTCCAGTGGCAACATTATCAGTCGAGGCTGACAAATAACAATTTAAAGAATTTTAATGTTCATGAGAAGTACAAGATAAGGTATAGAAAACTTCAGGTTAGTTATGAAACCAGTACAACAACATAGACTGAATTTCCCTCAAACATCACTGGACAGACTAAATAAAATATGGAATAGCCAAGGCATTTTACACATCCATTTAATTTTTGGGCCTCCCTGCTAAGAGGAATACACTTACAATGGTACCATGTGTTATCATTATCTCTTTTTTCATCTGAGTACATTTTTGGTTGAAAATCAAAGCTTTGGCACTGTCTCCAAGTTCTCAAGAATTTAATTCCAATGTAGCTGATGTTATGGCAATTACTTACAAGAAAAACTTATAAAACCTTGTTTCCCTGTTGGAGCCAAGGAACTTGAAAGGCTTTTGCTCTAATAAGCCTAATTCAGACAATCTTTAACACAAAAGAGCACAACCAATCCTCTGTTCAGAGCACCATATTTCTGAGCCCACATTTACTTACTTCCACCCATACCCTACCTCCTTCCACCCATACCCCAAACCAGTACTCAGTGAAACTACTGACTTTCATGGTTGTGATCTGCTTTGAATGTTGTTTACAGAAATTTCTTCCTTTTTATTGTCTAATAGTTTGAATTCAACAACAATACTATTTTGAGCATAAATATTATTAATTAGCTATTTAGCTACAGAGCTTTGTGGTGTGATGTACAAACAGATATTGTGAGAACTCTAAAAGCTGTTCCCCATAGCTCCACCAAAACAACATTGGCCCATAAACACAAAACCCCATTTTAGCTCTGTATTTTCTGTAAGTTCAAGTTTTTAGCAAGCACACTTAATTTGCCAGATGTGTCTGGTTAGTAAAGTGAATAAATTAGTGTTATAAATGTCAACTAGATCTGATGCTCCTTTTTCTGAGGACTATGTCTTCAGGACTTTCTCCTCCACAACAGCATTCAAACAGCTCATTTTTCTCAGTTTGAAGTGTTTTCAGAAAAGTAGAACATCCAGTTCTGGCATGTGTTTAGGAAATTCATTGGGAACAAATAGCCAGGGTAAGGTTAACACAAGTTACCCTTAGAATGTTCCTTCACAGAAACTCACCATGCTTAAAAGAGAGAATGGTTAGTTCATAAAGAGCACTGCAAGACCTCATGGTACAGGATTTGGTCCACAACTGTCCTAGTCCTTCAACATTTATGTAAGTGTATAGGGAGACCCAAGTAGAAGTTTAATTCACTTTGTAATTTTGATCTGCCATTCATTTTGAAAGCCCCTTTGGAAGACATGAGTGCAACCAAGCTAACTGATATTTCTCTTCTTCAGAGTATCATGATCATAATCCGGTCTGGAAATGCTTCCTACCTTTCAGCAGTAGTATGACAAATGATGAGGCAGCATAACCTCAGAAGGGATACTGAAGAACTAAAGTGAATACTATGGAGATAATCCTCAGTAGTTAGACTGTCAGCTGCTAGCCCAAATGCATTCCTCTGCAGTACAGAATACTCTGCTGTCTCTCATGAATATGTGTGAAGTGCCATTTTCTGTACATTACAGCATTTTAGACAGCTGCTCACCCTTATTGTTGTGCCTATTGCTGTTTCCTTTTGACTGCCTATCCTGAAAAGTTAAAGTCTTCTGAGGTACAGCAGTCTTTCAAAAAGTACTACTTGTTGGGCCTGGTACGTGCTTTTATTCCCATTACTTCCTCATTCTTTTTGAAGCTGATGTATAATCCTTCTTAAATGAGTCCCTTTATGCTATAATTTGGAGCTGTTCCACTTGATAATTTATGCTATCGACACCAGTTAACATGATCCCTAATCTCAGTAGCTTTTATTGAGCTTTTATCAGAGGTACTGCTTTGAGTTGTTTGTATTAATAATAGCTAAGAGCACTGACTGGAGCAGCAGTGTGTGCTGCCTCCATGCCCAGCCGCTCCAGGGGCTGACCTTCCTTCACATACGGAGCGGTGACTAATGAAAAAGCGCCTCCGCCTTTTCTTGTTTTCAGGCTAACACATCCTTGAGCATATACTAGTTTAAAGTTTGTTTGACATCTTAGATCAGCTGAAGGTTGTAAGTAATTTAAAGTCATTCGTCTAAGTCAGCACCTAAAATGAAAGCAGTAACGGTTTATTCCGTAGGGAGTTACATGTGAGCAGCTAAAAGTGTGTAACAGTCCATTGCACAGCGCAAAGCCGAGCTCAGGAGAAAGTAGATGAAAACCTATACAGAGTTTAAAGGGCATCAGCAATTATTCATTTTACCCCAGACAGTCAGTACAGGGGCCACTTGTCTTTTTATCAACAGTATCTGATAACATGAAGAAATTAATAATTTACAGAGGGCAGGCAGTACTTTTCCATTAGAAGCTATGTGGAAAGGAAGAAAGAACTGCTGGTACAGGCCAGAATGCTCCCCACAAGGTCGCTCTGACTCTGTGCTACAAATGTGTTTCTTTTTAACCCTTTCATAATCAAGAAAAAATACAGCTCCAAATTGCATTCATATTTGCCTTTACTGAGTGCAGAAAATAACACACAATCATGGACATATAGATATCAAAGGACTTCCCACCTTTGTTATCCTCTAGTCTTGCAAGCTGTGTAGGTTTGGATCTAGAAATTTCTTGTGTGGGAGATCTCACAGGAATCCTGGATGCTATGGGGACAAGCTGAAGGTCTTATTCAGACCCACTATCACTGTGAAGCTGACATAGCAAAACTCAGCAGTTTACTCAGTAGCCAAAAGAACAATGAAATGTGGTTTCACCCAAGGTGTTTGCCCACCAGTCTTTTCTTCCCACTCCACCCCTTCAAACCCCTTGTGGCATGCCCTGCTGCAGGGGACATCTGTGGGTGGCTGTCAGCAGCTGCCTGTGTGCCCACTGCCTGTCCTGTGCACACACATAAATACCATCACTGCCAAACAGGATGCACCATCACCACCGCCAAACTGCCTTTTCCTTGGTACCAGGCTGGACCTCTTCCTGCAGCTCCGACACAGCTTCTTGCATAACATCTGGGGGTGCCATTAGCTCTGTGGCTTTCCTGCTCAGATGACAATTTCTGAGAGAGGGAAGAAGGGCAGACATGCAGATCCAAAGAACACGGACAGAGGTTTGATATATTGTCCAAGGAATCCAGGCTAAAACATTAGTAAAGCTTACCCAGCCCATATGCTAATGTAATATTAGGGCTATATACTGGAAAGAGCAGGAAATTATATCATGATTCTTGCAGAAACACTGTTCTCTGCTACATGCCCAGCATAGCTCTTGGTGAAATCTATTAAATTTGTAGTTTATCACAGCTCCATCCATGTTGTTAAGAACAATCCATAAAATATAATGGATGTACAATACTGAAAAAAAATAGGATTTACACAGTTTGTACTTAGATTAAATAATTCCTTAGAATACATGGAAACTGTCAAAAATCCAGACACATGTTAAAATTGCAAGATAACAATTTTATGCTTACATATGATTTCTTCCTCTTCTTGATGAAAGTATTTTTGGAAGACTGTCCTGAAAAGGAAATGAGGCGGGGACCAAATCTGCATGATTGCCATGCATGATATTTATGAATTTGTTTCTTTATTTTGTTTAACCATGTTTAAACCACGTGCATTTCCAGAAGAATTTTTACTGCAAATATTTTAAACAGCAGTATGAGAGCAACATAAGATGGCATGGAAAAAATAACACAAGAAGAATAGGATTTCATCAGGCTTAGTTCAAAACTTCCACTGATGCCACAGGAGCATTCCCAAAAGTGCAGTCATTTATAGTTTTATAATTGGACAATCAAGGTTGGATTTTTTTTCCTTCTAGATTAGTTATTGAAGTGTATTTTTATGATTCATGGAACTCTCTTTATGTGTCAAGTTTTTTCCCCTGATGATACATCAGGTTTCCTTGTAGGCTCCTATTCATCTTCTATTTTCACTCTGTGGATAGAGTGAAGTAGGAGAATTACGAAGGTGCCCAGCACTGCTTTAAAGTTGAGGCTGAAATGAAATTTCCACTTAAAGGAGGGATCTAGTCACTTTTCTATGCACTAAATATACTCCATTGTTCCTAAAATTACAGTACTTACAGACTATGCAATGGATTTTCTGAGAATTTACAACTAAATCCATTATTTAGTTTGAGTTAGAGTTAAATGAAAATAGGTACTTTTACACATTCTGTCAGCCTTTTATTCATCCCTAATGACTTCTGTTATAAAATACAGACTCTTCATTATTCATATATCATCAGAATTATTTGAAGCCTTTCCATAGGACATTTTCAAAGTAATTATTTTAGGAATTATGTCCTTTTTTGCTGTTATTCATCAGAGCTGTGAGTTTCTAATTTATCAGTGAGAGAAAGGAAAAGTGTTGCATAGGGGGATTCTCGGGAACTCTCTCCTTGGTTACCCCTGGATGTTTCTCTTGCTTTGACAGTCCTCAGGGAACAGAAAAAAAGAATCTGTTTGAGTCAATGACAGTTTAAATAGTTATAATGCCATAACCACATTGTTATTGTACAGTGTCACAGCAGGACTAAGATTGTCCAAACAGAAAAACATTGTTTGGTGACTTAATATTACTGCATTTCTCTGAATTTGAGGGTAGCCCTAAGTTTCTGTGATGTATAATGTTTGTTTGGGAGATTACCTTCAATATGTTATTTTACCCTGTCTGTAAGTGTTTATTCTTTTATTACTGCAGGGTCTAGGAATTCACATGTCCCAAAAGCCTTGTACTAAATGCTACACAAACAGAGAACAAAAACCTCTCCCATCCTGATAAGTTTGCACTTTAATTGCAAAAGATGAAATAAAGAATGGAAAACCAAAGGGAAATGTATGAAAAAGATAAGATATTTCTGGCCTGGATAATAAGTAGTGACCTCAGTCTACTCCTGGCCAGCCTAGTGAGAAATAATATAAGCCTTGCAGAAAAAAAAAAAAAAAAAAGCAAACTTTTAAGGAAGGATCTGTAAGAGTTCAGGGATTTCACTATGCAAATACCCTGGCATAAGGGGCAACAGGGGAGAAAATACACGTGAGTTGAGTTAAGAAATATGTGGAAGATGCAGGGAGCTGGGTAGCAGGAGACAGGTATCAATATGCTGATGTAATTGCAAGTGCCAAAGGAGGCACAAGAGATGGGAGCATGTCAGATGAGACAAATGCTTTCACCCCACATGAAAAGGGCTGAAAAGGGAGTGGCTGAGTTAGCAGTAAAGAAAATTAATTATCTTTGCTTCATTTTTCTAGACTGATGGGAAAACAAGAGAAGTAAACATCCTACAGCAAGGTAGATGTTAGTATTTAAAATGTGGAAAGAAGTTCTATTTCATTGATGCACAGTTTTGATATTTTAATGGCAATTTCCAGTTTCTGACAAACACCTAAAGGAAGATGGATTTATTTGGCTAGTGTACTTCAATAGGGTAATTTAGATCTGTATGCATAAAACAACCAACCCAATGCAGTGTCTGTTAGTTTCCATGACCACAAAATCGTTGCAAAATACTGCTCTGTTAGTAAAGAAATTGAGACTTGGTGAAAGCTCTGCAGATCTGGTTAGTATAGACAGGGAAAATTATGGAAATGGAAAAAAAAATGTGTTATGATTATCAGCTTCCACCCTGAGTAACGGTATGGCTGTAGGGAGTAAATTAATCTTGTAAAAACTGGGTGTGGCTGTATGTGAAGGTAGGTTTGCTTCACGTGCCTGAGGTAGAAAAATTGAGGGAATGACAAAACAGTAAAAAACAATGGAAGAAGGCTTGGATTGTAATCCTGTTTGAATAGAAATACTCCAGGTTAAGCAATAAGAAAGGGTAAGTAAAAATATGTACTGTTTTTCCCTTAATCGAAAATACTAACATTGTGTCACAATGAATATTGATCTAAAGCCAACTTAATTGTGCTACCATTAAAATGTATTTCAGCACTGTGATCCAGACCTTGATCATTCTCACATTTAAATCCCTGTGCATGGGTATAAATACTAAAATTTTTCACTACATGAGGTCACATGAGCAATAGGCATAACAAATACATTGAAAGTCACCAGAGTCACCAGCTCTGTCACAGCACTGGGGTTTCCTCCTCAAACACCTTCTCGTTCAGACAGACTAGCTGGCACCAGGGTCTCCTGATGCAAGACAAAACAAAAAGGAAAGGCATTGAAACAAATATCTGTGGTCAAGATAGCTCTGTCATTGTCAACTAAAGAAATCTCAGTCACTGCTCCTCACCCAGGCTTCCTTTCCAAAGGAAATTTGGAGATGTTTTCCCTTCTATTCTGAATTTCTTTTTGGATTTTTTGGAATTGTATATCCTCCCACAGAACACAAATTGCAAATTTCAAAGCAGCTGTAATTAAACTCAGTCAAGAGTATAATGAAAACAACTTTTTTTGCAGTAAAAGAAGGATAAAAAATTAAAATGCACACAGTCAGTGATTGGTAAAATAGTAGATCATCACATAAATTTGCATTAATTGCACAAAAGCTGAAAGTACTTCATTAAATACTTTCATAATACAGTAACCTCTTTAGAAAATTATTTCTGGTATAAGCATGTAAATAATTACATACTCTGTGTCCCATGTAGTTTTATCTGCCCAAGCAAAGGGGAACAGAGTGTTACAGCTCAAAAGCACACTGATTTTTGAGCAATTGATTAAAAAGAACAAGCATTTTAATGATGTTCATCAAAGTGCTGTACATATATGAATTGTATATTCAAGTATCTGAGAGTTTGAATTCCTAAGCTCAGTTCAGTAAGGAAAAATCAAATGTATAAATGATGTATTGTTAGGAATCAGTGCTGAAGATAAGGATTTGAGAGTAAATCTGATTAATTTCAATGTAAATGAGCAATGTGATACTGAATGTATAAGGACGTGACTGGTCCATGTAGGTGCCTGTTACAATGCTTATAGTGAAAACTTTGTATTCTTCATGAAAGAGCTTATTCATGGTGACATTTCAAATCAGTCTCTATTCTTAGAAATTTTTATTTCCACAGTATTTGAACATTTTGCAGCAACAAATACTGCTATCCTTGTAACTCTAGTCTGGCATTAGACAATTTCTCTTTTTGCAAAATGCTGGGATTCCAAAGTTCTCCCATTCCAGATTAGGAAGAAAAGTGAAAAATCAGATAGAATTTATTTGGAATGGCCAAGAGGTTGCTGTGAATTTATCAGGAGCCCTGAGAATGTTCCTTATATATATATATATATATATTTTTTTTTTTTTTTTTTTTTTTGCCTGTAACTTCTGTATCCTGTAAAAGAATGACCACAGTAGGCCACAGCTGAAGTGAGTGTCTGGAGCATTCTCCTGGAGAAACCGGCTACCTCTGGCTTGCATGGATAAACTCTTTGCTGTGTAGAAAACAGGCTGGATGTCTGGACCCAGAGAGTGGTGGTGGGTGGAGTTACATCCATCACTGGTGTCCCCAGGGCTCAGTATCTGGACCAGTCCTTTTTAACATCTTTATCAATGACCTGAACAAAGGGATTGAGTGCATCCTCTGCCAATTTGTAGATGACACCAAGTTGGGTGGGAGTGTCAAACTGCTGGAGGGAAGAAAGGCTCTGCAGAGGGATCTGGACAAGCTGGATCAATGGGCTGAAATCAGTTCCATGACATTCAACAAGCCCAGGTGCCACATCCTCCCCTTGGGTTGCAGAACCACAGAATCACAGAATCAGCAGAGTTACAAGGGACTCACAAGAATCATTGAGTCCAACTTCTGGACCATCCCCAGGGGGATGGACAGGACCATCCCCAAAAGTCACACCATGTGCCTGAGAGCGTTGATCAAATGCTTCTTGAGCTCTCAGGCATGGGGCTTTGACCACTTCCCTGGGCAGCCTGTTCCAGAGCCCAACCACCCTCTGGGGGTTTTTCTAACCTTTTTCTAATATCACAACTTCAGACCATTCCCTTGGGCAGCACTACAGGCTGAGGGTAGAGTGGCTGGAAAGCTGCCCAGTGGAAAAGGACCTGGGGGTGCTGGTCAGCAGCTGAACGTGAGCCAGCTGTGCCCAGGTGGCCAAGAAGGCCAATGGCACATGGCTTGTTTCAGAAATAGTGTGGCAAGTGGGACCAATACAGTGATTGTTCCCCTGTATTTGGCACTGGTGAGGCCACACTTTGAATCTTGTGTTCTGTTTTGGGCCCCTCATGACAAGAAAGACCTTGAGGTGCTGGAGTGAGTCCAGAGAAAGGCAACAGAGCTGGGGAAGGGTCTGGAGCACAGGTCCTATGAGGAGCAGCTGAGGGAGCTGGGGATGTTTAGCCAGGACAAAAGGAGGCTGGGAAGAGATCTTACGGTTCTCCACAACTCCCTGAAAGGAGGTCATAGCCATGTAAGGGCCAGTCTCTTCTCCCAGTCAACAAGCAGTAGGAGAAGAAATGACCTCAAGTTGTGCCAGGAGAGATTTGGATTGGGTATGAGCAAAAATATCTTCCAAAAATGTTGTCAAGCTCTGAAACAGGCTGCCATGGGGAGTTGTCATCCTTGAAGGTATTTCAAGGCCATGTAGGTGGTGTTGATGGGGCACTCAGGGACGTGGTTTAATGCTGGGCTTGTCAGTGTTTTGTTTCAGTTGGAGTTGATAATCTTAAAGGTCTTTTCCAACCTAAATTTTTCTATCATTCTATGATTTTTTTTGTTTATTTTATCAATACTCTCTGGATTGCCTTGACAGAATGTTTGATAAAAGGATTTAATTCCTAATGCAATGAAGACATGGACAGATTCCTGAGAAAAGTTTCATATTTTTTTCAGTTTTATCCAAAGAAGAACTTAATTTTACTATTTTAAACATCACCACTCAGAGGTGGGAATTTGCCATTTCCCCAGATTTTTTATCAGATTTGGGAGTGAATAGTAATTATAAATTTCATCCAAGAATCCAGAAATTAATGGCAGTTTCCTAGATCCTGACCATGGATCTTCCCAACTTTGCTGCCCTGTTAATAAGAGGGAAAAAACTATAGCTGCCCAAGTGATGTGTATTGCAATAGTAAATTTTTTTTTTTTGAGACAATGCAGAAGGCCTTTCACATTTCCAAATGTAAATGGAAAACCTGCTTTGGTTTTCACTTGGCAGGTTCTTCTAGTCTTCACTTCTGATTTTGTTTCAGCTGACTATAGGAAGGAGGCATTAGCTCAAAGGATGCTTGTGAACACCTATTTTAAGACAGCAATGGGCAGGCAGCACTATCATGGGTTAAACAGCATTGATCAAATGAGTTTGCTTTCAGAACAGCACTTTCAGGCACCACCTGAATGCTTTGCATCCAGAAGGATCCAGCAGTGTGTGAGAGGCAATCTGGAGTCCGAGTGCCTTGGAAAGAGAAGGCATAAGAGTATAAGACTCCATACATATTGCAACTACAGTAGTAAACACCTACTATGTGTTCAGTACATTTGCTGTTTTCAATCATAAATGCCATTTCCTTTGTGAACCTATGATGAAATCATATTGTGCATTAGTTAGGTAGAAGTGCCCTGCTCTGTTCAGTTATAGCCAATTAACAACCAAGAGATGCACTTCAGGCCCAATCTCCTCCTTAAGGTGAATGTCTGAAATGTCAGTGTGCATCATTCACCTGTTTGTCACTTCTGGGGAGCATTACTTATTATCTACTTGTAAAAGATTTTTCCTTTCTTTCCGTAGTGCTGGCCCCAGTGTTTCACTAATGAATGAAGCATATAGGCTTGTATTTTTGCCTAGGTCTAATGACAAAGATCCAATTCTTTGTTAGATCTTTTTTCTCCCTCTTCTAAAAAATTACAAATAACCACTTAACTCAGCTGAATTACAACTTAACAGCTGACTCTGCAGGCCCATGCAAATCAAAATGAAATCTTAAAAATGCAGATGTAGTCATCAGAGTGCTAATTAATAATTTGACTGTTGCCTCTCCACTCCAGATCTTCACTGTAATTGTAAAACAGGGAGAGGAAGTATCTTAGGGTCATATTCCACCTGATCTTCCCAAGGGAGTGAGCATGAAGCATGCTTTATGTGCCTGGATAGGAAATGTGCCACCTCCAGGAAAGCAGCACAAAGACTCTCTCTCCAGGATGGAAATAGCTGCCTGAAGCTCCTGGCTTGTGGATGTGCATCAGCAGTGATAATGGGCAGCAGGATGTGCAATTGCTTTCATCTCTCTGTTAGCAACAAGAACAAGGGTACAGTGGCCACCATACACCAAACTGTCCATGCGGCCTCAAGCCCCAGCAGAACAGGACACTCCTCAGTGAGAGATGGTAGTTTTCTCTTTCCAGAGATTTTTCCATGTTCATACAGATCTTGCATTCTACCATCTTATGTGAAGAAATATTCTGCATCCTTGAGGCAAATTTTCCCTGAATTATCACAACCCCAGCTGCCATCACTTTTCACCATCATGAATGAGGGCTGCTATCATCTTCAGTACTTTTGCAATCATTCCTTTCTTCCAGGAATGAAAAAAAATTAATAATGCTTTGTGAAACTGTCGTGCTGCATCCTTTAAATGAATGATGCTGAGATTTGTTTTGTAATCATGAAATCATGTAATCATGAGGACAGAATAATTCTTGTCTAGAGGTGAGATGCACTGACAACTGGATTCCATTCTTTACCAACCTTCTCCTCCCCAGCCATAAGCAGAACATTCTCTTAGCTTGACTGTCATAGATATAGCTTTGATTATGGCTTTTTGGAAGAAATTGAGTTCTTTTCATTTTAAAGCTCTGTCTTAATTGCTAAATAACCATCATTCCATCTTTGTATCCACCTATTAAAAATAGCAAAGGTTTTAAGGGAGTTAATAAAGACACTTTCAAAATTTTTATAATTTATTGATTTTGGTGTTATTGTGACTGCATTGTTAATGCTTACATTATTTGCATATAAAAAGTATGTGACTGACATTAACATATATCAGTGTTTGTACAGTGGTGACAAAACTGTACCACATAATGAAAAATTCATGTGGTCTGTTAGAAAATCTTTATTGTTCAATGAAGTAGATTTACCCAAACATATGCATTGCATTCAACTGTACAGTGCCATCTCTTTCTGCTTCTTCTTAAGTCTTACAATATTTGTTTTCTTAAATTTTCAGTTCTTGAGTGATTTTATTCCCTCAGAATCTGAAATGTTTGTATCTGTAAAAATATTTCTCTAACCCTCATGATCAGAAAGAAAAACATTAAAGCAAAAACAATAGAGCCTCAAAAAACAGAGATCTTAACTCTTTTTTGTTATAATGCTGAGAGATTCAGGTAGAACTGAAAATTTGAGCAGGTTGAACCACGTTATTTATAAAAAGCAAAGAATTAATCCTCTTAAGTGAAAATCAATGTGCTCTTAATGGCACATCTGTAATTAAGTTCCTCTGAGTCTGCTGTACATTTAGACTATGACCATTTCATGTCAGTCTGGGAATATAGGGAAGTCTTAAAGATGTTGCAAAGTGGCCAGAGAACAACAAAAATTAGAACAGCACTTTAAAATATGGAGCTATAAAAAGATGTGAGTATAAATGTTCCCATTTTCTGGGCTGCAAAAGAAATTTCTATTGAAGTCAAGTAAAAAGGAAAGGGAAAAAACAAAAGATAAATTCTAATGAAAGCACTTTTCAGACCATCTATATTAATTAACCATAAAAATGCAGATTATGGATACTTTAGATTACATTAAATCCTCCTCAAACAAAACTTGTGGCCACAGAAACCTTATTCAGCAATATGGAAGAGAATTTTCTTCTTGTCTAGATAAACATTTCACACTTTTCCAGACAGTCCATATTGTGGACTTCTGTGTATATATCCCTGTGAGTGATTTTTCTAACTTGGCTTTTCTGAATGTGCAACATTTGGAACTCAATATACACATACTGCAAGCACTCACACAATACATGCCAGATCAATATTTCATGTTTACAAAATGATTTTTTTCAGCACAGCGACACTTTATCTCCTCTAGTCCTTCATCCTCCCTGTCAAATCTCTAACACAGAAAAGTCATTTTCAAATTAAGAAGTCATTTCTTTCTACTTTTAGATACAATAATAGTTTTCTATTTGTGATGTGGCACGACTTGGTATGCAATGAACCAAGCAAACCTGTGCCTCTCACTTTGCTGTGGTGCAGTGGGCCAGTTCTGCCAAGAGCTCTGTAGCTTTCCTCATCTTAAGCGCTGAACTTTTGATCAACCCTGAGGTAAAAATGTACGAGGGAAAAAATAATGGGCTCTGAGGTCTTTCTTAGCTTGGAACAAAACCTCCTCCAGGCAGCAAAGGAAATAAACTAAAAGGCTCTTGTAGTAGCAAAAGAATTAACTTCCTTCCAATTTCTTTGCAGGATTGAATACAAAATCTTTGTATGGTAAGTAAGACCAAAACTTACTCTGATAGAAACACACCCTACAAATTCAGGAGAGATTCAGCCACACACTTGGACGCAGAGATTTACAAAGATTGCCTGATGAGGTGTATCACATCTTACAGTCAAAAGGTTGGAGCATGTGAATGTGGTCCACCAGGTGCTCCTAAGGGTAGCCCAAAGGAGACTGTGGTCACTGATAGAGAACTAGGGGACCTACATGACCATGCTGTGCCTCAGAGAGATGGATGGAAAGTGAGTTAAATACTTACTTTCCCTTTAGTACCTTCTGGACAGTGTGGAGGGACATACATACAAATATTTTGGTTTTGTTGCACCAGAAAGAAAAGTTTTTCTCTACAGGAATGATCAACAGAGCATGAAAGGGTATGATTAATTTTGTATGAGAATATATAAAGTCTTATTCTTTTTCTTGATTTTGAGAACAAATGAATTCTGAGAATCTGAAAAACTATGGACAGTTTCTCAAGTGTGCATCCTTATCCCTGTCTCCATGCTGCAAGTCCTTAGATGCAGACATATTAAACCAGGTTTTTAAAAGCAGTGGCTCTAGAGCCATTTCCATAATGGCCCTGTAACTTTTGAGCCTGGCTGCTAATCTAGGATATTTTACACAGATTTGCAATTGTGAATTCAAGAATGCAATAGCTGATACAAAGTGGAATCACAATAATGTTCTTTCTTTGCCCAAGGCTTCTGTCAGAGGTGTTCTGTTAGAGCATTTTGCTGCAGAATGCAGCTTTAAGGCAAAAACTATATCTGAATTTTAGTGCTTGGGTTTCAGTCACATGACAGAGAAAGCCTCCATTTGTAAGCAAACTTCTAAAATAACTAATTCCCATTATTTTGTTCTCTCCTCAAAGTTGCAACATTTTCTACCTTCAAGTGTTCAAGGAAATCTTCCCAGAGGAAAGTTCTTTAATCATAAATTTAAGCACTACCTGCCTCATGCAAAGCTAAACATTAGAAAACATCCATGTAACCGTCTGATTCTGTGAAAACTCTGTTTGTTTCAAATGTGGCCAGAGATAAATGAGATTCATGCAGAAGGAGGAATAGGAGTTTGTCAAGAAATTGCAGTTTAATAAAACACATGAACAGGACATGGGACAGTCGCAAGTTTTCACTGTTTATTTGTTTACCTGCACTTCTGATTCTCTCACCCCTAGTGTCATTAAGTTTATATATTGAACAGAGTTACACATTTTTGTTCCATGGTATGATACTTGGTAATAATCTAATAACCCAGAAGATAAGTAATGGCACTGTAGGGGACTGAATTCTGAATACTTCAGAAGGGTCAGAATACATGATATGTTTCTTTTAAAGAGAGAACAGGGAAAAAATGCCTCAAAAATGTACTAATTAGAGGTAAAAAGGTCATTCTTCCATTTCTCATGGCAGAAGAAATTTTAGACATAAAAGCTAAGGAAAATAAAAATAAGTTAGGTATTTTTAATCATTCCAGCGTATATTTTTTTTAAATATTACTTCTTTAATCTCATTTGAAGTAGGCCCATTAAACCTAATGCACTGAACATTATGTGATCTGAATAAAATTGTGTCTATAGAGCTAGGCCCTCTAATGCAAAGTCATAAGGAAAAAATATAATAAACAAAGTCATTAATTCACTGCATCATCATTTCACAGTATCTCAACACTTCCTGAGTGCTATAATTTTTTATTGCTTGTTTTAACTATTGCGACTGCTCTTACTGACATAAAAAATTACTAGGGTAGTGTAAGATTTTTGGAAGCTTTCATATAACAAGTTCCTTACAAACTCACAAGTAATCAGTTTGTCTGTTTAAAAATTATAAAAATCTGTTCTTGGATCAGATGCCAAACTTCCTTTCAGATATTTTCTATTTGATCTTCAAATGTACCTGGATAGTATAACTATGCATACATCTGTTTCTCAGATACGGTGAAGATGCAGTGTTATTTGGATTGGAAAGATGGCGGGTTTTATTCAGATCTACTCTTGACTAGATCTACTAAAGATCTAATCTTTAGTAGGTACACCAGTACCAGCCTGTGCTGGTACTTGGGGTTATTCCTCCCCAAGTGCAGGACCCTGCACTTCCCCTTGTTGAACCTCACTCAGTTTGCCTCTGCCCAACTCCAGCCTGTGAAGGTCCCACTGAATGGCAGCACAGCCCTCAGGTGTAGCAGCCACTCCCCCAGTTTGTACCACCAGAAAACTTGCTGAGGGTACACTCTATCCCATTGTCCAGGTCTTTGATAAACAAACTGAGTAAGACTGGACTCACTACTGATTCCCAGGGAATGCCACAGACCAGAGGCCTCCTACTCTGCTGACCACAAGCCTCTGAGCTCTGCCATTCAGCCAGCTCTTGATCCACCTCACTGTCATCTAATCCAAATCTCCTGAGTTTACCTACATGGATATCATGGGAGACAGTGCAAAACCCCTGTGAAGTCAAGGTGGACAAATCCACTGCTCTCTCCTCATCGATCAGTCCTGCCATGCCATCACAGAAGGCTGTCAGATTGATTAAGCTTGATTTCCCCTTGAAGAGTCCAAGCTGACTATTCCTGATGACCTTCATTTCTTTTATATTCTTGATGATGACCTCCAGAATGACCTTTTCTGTAATCATTGCTGGGATGGAGGTGAGGCTGACTAGCTGATTGTTTCCTGGGTTTTTGTTCCTGCCCTTTTTGAAGATAGAAGTAATATTGGCATTCCTCCAGTAATTAGGCAGCTCTCCCATTCTCCCTGATTTTTCAAAGATTGTGGAGAGCAGCAGAACAACAACATCTGCCAGATCCCTCAGCAGTCATGGGTGTATTCCATCAGAGACCATGGATTTATGGGTGTTAAGTCTGACTAGCTGATGACTCATACAACCACCAAAATACTGATTCTTCTCTTCCCCCAAAAAGGATAGCTGTAAGACCATCACCTAATTATGGTAGTTGACATAAAATGAGAGGAGGACAAAAAATATCTTCTAATTTCTGCCCATTAAAGCCCTTCCACATTGCATGGAATAATAGTCATCAGTAAGGAAATTAGACCAGGTGCGATTATTAATGCACTTATCTTGTACAGAGGCCTCCCTGTGGCACAGAGAACCCAGATTCCAGTACCTGCTCCTCCTCTGCAATTTTCCTCCTATGCAATTTTGCAGTTATCATTCAATGTCATTGAAAAACTGACCTCTGTCTGATACCACAGGCCTCTCTCAGCATAGATGCATCATACTGTTCCAGAAGTATTGGAAATAATCAGCATCTCTCCAGATAGCCATGTGCTGGGAAATATCTGAATACCAAAGATTAAATAACACTGGACAGCTATAATTTATTACTTTTTGTTTGGCTGATGAGTGTAAAGAGAGGTGATAGACAAGTAAAAGTGACTGTACCTGTTACAATAATTTTCTGACATGCAAGTTTTCCTCTGTTCTTGAGACTGTAGAACGTGAATGACATGATATCAGTTTTTGGTTTTTTTCAGTTTTTTATTGCCAGAAATTTTTAGAGAACCTGAGCATCTGTACTTCAAATGTCCGTGATGAAGGAAGGCGGAAGGGATGCTGTGAACTTGTGGCAGACAAGTGTCAATGTATGTTCAGTGAAAATGTAAGAGATGAGCAGTGAGGGTCTTTTCTGAACTAAACTGGCCCACTTTTTCTTCTCTCCTGCTGACAAGACAAGCATCAGAAACTTTCATCAAGCCTGCCTACACTCAGGGAACATCAGCAGGAAATTTAGCAAATAATTAGCAATCAGAGTTTACTTGTGAAGAATCGAGTTGCAGGAATTCTTTTTTCCATCTCAAGGTAGCAGGCTGATAATGAGGAGTTCCAGTCTGACATAAATCCTTGTTTTCTCATTGCCTCTTTTTGTGTTAGTCTGAAGATAACAACTGAAAAAAAAAAAAAAACCAACAAAGAAATCCCACTCATATTTCTAGGTCTGATTTTTGTCCTTTGATGAGAGCACTCAGCATGGTTAGTCTAATTATTTTCTTCCCACTGTCTCTTATTGTCAGCCAAAATGACGAGTTTGCATAGGTAATGGTTTACACAAACTGCTTGTCTCTCAGCCCTGCCAAGCTAGTGCTTTCAAGGGCCCAGCTCCAAGTGGAGGCTGTGTAAGAGATCAAGCACCCACAATTTCCACTAAGTCATTAACAAATTACAGGCCTATATTGTGTATTAGGACTAGACCCTCTCTGTACAGCTCAAAGCTTAATACATGGAACTCTGCCTAGCACATCATTCTCTCAACCTCATGAAATACTTAATTACTTTTATCTTGCACCCAGGATCATACCAGGAGAAGGAAATGATGGCTAAACACATTTAACACCACACCAGAATTGTGATGCTGTTGGTAGTGGAAGAGCTATCTGTCAATTCTGCTTTTCCTGGGAAACTTGGAGGGTGGCAAACTGTCACCAATATGACTGGTGGTAATCAGCTTAAGAAATAATGAGACCTATTTCTACTTGAATCTTCAGTAAGATTCTCAGTAATTTCAGAAGGTCAGAGATTTTTGCAAATATGTCCCTGCATTTTTCTGCGCATTTGCTTACATAGCCGGCACAAGAATTATAATGCCAAAAGCATAAAAATGACTACATATATCTATGTTGAACCCTTGCCTTGGAGTTAATGGTCTATTTACAGAGTGAATAACCATGAGTCAGGTTCATTTCCCATACAGCACAGAGCAGTTTTTTTAGGTTCAGCCTAAGGTACAGAGAAGGTCTGGAGAAAGATTGGTGCAGAGTTTACTGGGATTGGGAGTGGAGTCATCTGGAACAATTTGGTCCTGAGAACACATGTGGTGTAGAGCTATGTAAAATCTGACTTCCTGAAGATTACAGAGGTCAAAATTGGCAGGATGTGCACAGGAATTTCTGGAATACATAATTTGTGCTTTTCAAACACATTTTACAGAATATGACTTATATTGTTACTTCTGAGCTGCCTTCCCATGGTCACAAGTAAAAACTTTTGTTAAAAACAAGATACATTTATATTCAAGGTACACTGTTGATTTCACTTCACATTCCCACTAGCCTACATTTTAATGATCAAATAAACATGACAAAAATAAAATCAAGACAGGTTCAAATAAAAACTATAGTAACTCATTAATATTCAGGAAAAAATCCACTTTTTTAAAAAATAATCCATTCACTGTATTAAATGGATTTAATTTTCTAATTATTAAAGATAACAAGAAGGACAGAAAAGGAAATGTTTGCACAGGACAAACAAGCTAACCAGACTTGCATCAGTGGTAGCCATGGTGCACAACCTGCCTCCTCCAGAAGCACCACTGACAGCTTTATATTCAGTATTTGCCTTTTCAGGATTATTTGTAATCATATAGTGTCTTTCACCTGAGGGTCTCAAATGGTTTAAAAAGAGTTTAATCTATCATTGCTCACACACTGCTGGAAGGCTTGCTCCCCATTCTCATAATCCCAGCTACCAGCCCTCAATCCATCTCTGGGTAGATTTTCAAACTGGAGCTGTCATTCCCAGGTGTAGGAGGTGTTCCCTGAACACAACCCTAAAGCTCCTTCACTGATCTCCCTCAAGCCCTCTTGGAAATGAACCTGCTCCACCCAGTTATTTGCTCACTTCTGCATGGACTATAAATTGCTTGAGGTAGGCATGACTTTTTTTTATTCTGAGTCTATGAGCCATTAAGAAGTTTAGGTCCAGGTATGTAACTTCAGACTCCTAGATGCTATGACCTTGCAAATATTCTAGAAATAAGTAATAAATCTGACAAATGTAAATGATCCTTCCAGATGTGAGGAAATGAGAAGCCAGGCTCTTAGTTAACTTACTGAGTACTTAATCACACAGTCTTTGAGGATCCTTGAGCATACCCAATATAGCTGAAGGTGCAATTTGAGTGATAAATTATGGAGTGCATAACAGTCATTTTTAATATTCACAAACCCAGTCTATTCATGTTCAGAAAATCACTCTCTTTACATGAGAGAGAAGTAAATGACCCCTTGGATAAATGACAACTTTTACCACTAATCTAATATATTTCCTAGGCCCATAACACTGGAGCATTGAGGACCAGAGGTACCATCCAGTGAAGTGACTGGAAGGAGTCCCATTGAATTGGACAGAATTTAAATCAGGCCTGAAGCCAATTAAGAAAACTGGACATTGCTTGACCAGCACAGCATTTATGCTGCTTTCCAGTGTCTGACCATATTCATTAAATTTTAAATGGAAACACTTTTAAATTGGTGCTGACACTGCTTTAGCACTATAACACTGTGAAATTTTCACTTACTATTGGCTTTTCATTTCTGTGATATTGCCATTAAGAGTAATGCCTATTTTTTGGAAGGTTAATACGGAAAGAAATTACACAGTTTGCATTAACTCTGCCGTTATGAGCTGGTAAATATCAGCAGATGCCTTAATGAGGCAATGGCATGTATCTATTTATTCAGCCTATTCATTATTGACTTTTTATAGTTCTTTGCATGCATTTAAAAAGAAGAAAAAAATCATCCAGCACACTTACTTGTCTTGTTTAGTATCATGCTCTAGCAGGGTTTTGGGCTTCTCCTTTTGACTCACTACCCCTCCCATGACAGAAGAAAGCTGTCTTCCTCTTTCTTAATTCATGGCTCACAGGAGATAGATGAAATTTTTCATGAAAAATATGTATCTTCCTAGTCAGGTTGATAGGCATAAGTAGCCAAAAGGAGGAGAGGTACTGAATCTTACTTATGTCCATTTGGAAGGTAGTAATCTCACTAAAAGGTCATTACTTGTTACTTGTATTTTAAAATGCTCATATGCAATCATCAATAAGCATCCCAAACTTGATGTCTGCTTGTGAGTAATCAGAGAAAAGTAATTTGAAAAGTGCAGGTGGGTGTCTCATCACAACTGTAAAAGCTGGCCACACAACTGACCATGAGAAAGAGTAAATTAGATAACTGCCTGAAAGAGAGGTCACATATCAAGACACTTTAACATGGACTGAAAAACAAGGTAGTAATAAGTCTGCCTGTAAGATCTCTTTCATCTGTACTTCAGGGGTGATGCCTCATTTATTTTGAAAATTAGAAATACAGAGCTTTTAGAAAGTTTGGGGCTTTCTATTCCACTTTCTCTGTTTTAACATATCTCGCATTTATTGCTATCAATATTGTGTCAGTGAACAATAAGAAGATAGCTGGTAAGAAAACCTGTCCTCTGAAGGGTGCTGCACAATGAAATGTTGTTGATCAAAATAGTAGTTTGTTATTTTGATGTGTTTTCTGCCCCACAAAACTGTGCTTATATCTGCCAGGGCACATGTGAACAAAAGTAGACCAAAAAGGGAGCTGGTGGAAGTGGTTTTCTCAGCACTGCAATTTTTTTGTTATTACAAAAATGTCTTATTCTCTCCTGAGCTTAAATCAAGACCTTTTCTTCTGTATTTGATTGACTGGCAGAGAGCAAATAAGTGATCGCATTGCTGATATCAGAATGACCAGGAATCTGAGCAACCAGGCAGTCATCTAGGAAATGGGTATTGTGGCTTCTGTTTTAAAACTTGTTCTCCTGGAACTGAAATTAAAATCCCTGTTGGTTATAGCTTCAATTTCACGTATTTTGTACTTATTTTTCAGCCTATTCATTAGCTTGTTTAGAACCTGAAGTCAAGGGGAATTTCAACAGTGACTTCAGTGGGAGCAGTGTCAGATCATTAAATGTCAGTACTTTTGAAAGTATGTTTTAAAAGCCATCCAGAAGGGAGCCATCCAAGAGAAACTAAATTAAGTGACTTTACCTTACTTCAAAGCTCAGGGAAAAAAAAAAGGCAAAAAAGCAAGCCTGCTCTTTTTCTTTTTCTTCTTTAAATGCAGAATCATGTACAGCCTGAAGGAAATATTTTAGGAACTCAGACAACTGAAATCCTGCTCTGTGACGGTGTTCAGTATGATATCAATGCCGAGTCTAATCGATGGCATGCTTACATCAGCTCTGCTACCTGATTAATTAATTTGCTGATATCTGGCGTTCTCCAAATCAGACTAATTTCTTCCAGTCCAGATCTGAAAATCTTCCCTTTTTTTTTTTTTTTTTTTTTTTTTGTTAAATTATTCTTGCTGTCTTTAGTGTACCCCTTTACTTCTAGCATGATTCCAGCTTGCAGAACAATCCTAATATTTTTCCCTTGATCCTTTGGACCTCTGCTTCCTACGTCTCTTCATCTTGCATGCTACCATCATTATTTATCATCTCACTTCACCCGGCTTTTGCTCTAATAATAATTTTCTTGCCATATATACTTGAATTGTCCCTGAACATGTCTTATTTCTCATGCCATTTGCATCTTCTGTAGTTTTTTGCTCTGTATGTAGCAGTTCCAAGCTGTCTTTCCTCTATCTGTTGCTTCTGCATCTGGAAAGGGTTGATGGCTTTATGTAGCCAGAGACCTCAATGCATTGCTCTGCCATCTGAACCATCCAGCTTTGTAAAGAATATGAAAAGTTATGTTGAAACAACCTTCCTGCAAAGTGTTTTACATACTAGAGGCTGAGCAGTGACTTTGATGGAGGAAAACCTGGGAGGTCAGAGATCATCTGACATCAACAGGGCTTGAGGGCCTGTTAAGTTTTAGTCTGTCCTTTCAGTATTTGGGATCTCCTGGGAAAAGGGAATGCCTCTTGCTGCCAGTGTTCACCAGGTTTTTCTATTGAATGGCTTCATTGGTTTCCCATGGCATGTCCAAAGAGAGAAAAGCAAAATCACTTCTGCCTGTTCCCACTTAGCAGTGGGAACTGCCGTGGACCTGGGAAGTGCAAGCAGACAGCCAGATTTTGAGCTTCATTTCCCTTCTGCCCTCTGATGCAGATTTATTTATGCAAGTGCTTTTTGAAGCACTAGGCCATCACCTTTAAGTGCTTCCCTGATCACCTACTGATCTCTCCAGCCTGTCTTTTCTCACCGGCTAGGGCAGCACTAGACCTGCAAGTGGTTTAGGAAGAAAGGAAATGCTAATTGAGAAGCAAATACATACTAATGAAGAAGCAAATACAGATGGGAGGTATTGGGGCTATTTTCTCCCTTCCCAAACCAAAAGTCAAATATACATTATGAGTCTGAAGAACCTTTGGACAAAGAAAACCACTACCTGGGAAAGCAAAAATAATGCCTTTAAAATATTGCCTTGACATTATCTTGCAAAATGGTGACTAATAGGCCTAAAGATACTTCATAATTTCTGTGTCATATCTGAAGGAAAAAGTCTTTATTCCTCAGAACCAGCTGAGGGCTTGTCAGCCTGAAAGAATTTACTGCCTATGAGAACAATTTCTACAAATTGTAACGGTTTGCCTAATAAAACTTTATTCCTTCTTGTATACCTTGCTGAACACCCCAAGCAATAGTTACAGAGAGGTGTATGAGTCTATAGAGATGTGTGTAAAAGGCACAATGGCTTAGAAAGCCTGCAAACTGCTATTTTCTTTATAAAGCTCTGTGGAGATTTGCAATGGGAGACCTTGATAATAAAAGACCGGTAGTGTAAATGCATCACTGTAATCAACTATGGCTTGATATTATGGTCATCACTGTTACCCAAATGTTGGATCTGGATGCAAACCAGGAGACTCCATATTTCTTATTACACTAAAAATTTCTCAGCAGAAGGGCATACCTGCCAGACTAGACACTCAACTGCTATATCTGGGTCTGTGACACTGCCTCCTGATTAGCTGTGGCAAACAACTGCTTTGCTGTTTCTATTGAATGCCCACCAGTCATGTTCATCTCATGTTTCCTCTGCTGACAAGTACCAGGAGTAACTCCTGCAAGAGGTATATCTCAACTGGTTCAAAAGCTAGTTTAAAATGAGTTATAAGCATTTATGTAACTTAAAACAAGACCTTCCTTTGGATTTCTGGAATCATAACAAAATTGTCCTCCAAGAACACACTTTTCTAGGAGCAATTGTGGAGTTTGAGTCAGTGACAGAAAGTAAGTGCCACATCAGTGTGATACAACAGCAACAATATTTCAAGATGATTGATAAGAAAAGCACTTCCCGGAGGTGATTTTGGCAGGTGCCCGTTAATTCTGTTCTCCAGCTGCCACTTTGAGTCATAAACCTGCCAGGAAGAAGGGACCACAAGTGGCCACCTACTACCTCCTCAGAAACAAGCTTAAGCTGATACTTTGACCAGACTAAGTGTGTATGGCCTGCTTTTACATTCCCCCACTGAACAAGATTCTCTTACCAGTCTCTTTTGTTTTATTTCTAACATTCAAATCTTCTTTGCAGCCCATTTAGTTAATTTGTTTTCTCTTTGTAATAACTTTTTCAGTTATTCAAAGACTGCTACCTTGTCCCACACTTACCCTGCTGTCTCCTTCCTGTATAAAAGCAGATTTTTTAATGTATTCACCAGCCATGTTAATTGATTATCTGATATTTTTACTGTTCTTTTTTGGTCTCTCTTTAACTGGGTTTTTTTTAATGGACACATTATTCAAGGCAACAATTTCTGAAGACAAATGGAAGAGAATAGATTTCTCCTTTGTCTTCTGTATGACAAACTTACAGTACCAGTCCTATAATTGCAATATCCAGTATGTAAATGCTGCTTTTCCACACTGTTTTCCAAGTCTCTGTCTTAAGAAATGTCTTTCAGTTTAATCGTAGAATAAAACAAAATCTTAACTTGTACCCCAGCAGGCCTATTTTAAGTCTGTTGGGAAACCCCAATTACATCTTTATTATGCTTACAGTCTTTGTGAAAATTACAGTAATTCTCAAAATGCCATGGGAGAAATTCTGTGTTGTAGGATTTTAGGAAAAACACTTTCTATTACCATTCTTTGACTTGTTTAACAAAAGACAAGAGTGATGGACTCTTTGTCATTTGGGGCAGCAGATCCCATCCCATGGCGAACTTCCCATGTGTCTTCTAAAGTCAATACTGGTAGCTCTCAGGACACAACCATTGTCATCAAGAAGGTGAACATCCATGTCTTTAAAGATCAGATACAACAGAAAGCAATGAGTGAGAAAAGATGGTCAGTAAGAGACAAGACATCTAAAAGCTGGTGGACTTTGCCAACACTTTTCTAGTCCTTCATGAGAAGGTTTCATGAGCAAAGTGTTGCATACCTATCTCTTTTCTACATTGGAAGGGGAAAGTGAATTTTTCTTCACAGAATCACAGAATGGATAAGGTTTAAGGGACCACAGATGGTCACCAGTCGAACTTCCCTGCTCAGGCAGGGCCATCCTGGAACACATGGCAGAGGATTGCATCCAAATGGTTCTTGAATATCTCCAGTGAGGGAAACTCCACAACCTCTCTGTGAAACCTGCTTCAGTGCAGTGACCTCAGGGTCATCTGCACAGTAATGTTGTTTCTTATATTCAGGTGGAACTTCCTGCAAATCAGTCTTTGTCTGTTGCCTCTTGTCCTATCGCTTGGCAGCACTGAGCAGAGTGGCTCCATCCTCCTGCCACCCTCCCTTCAGATACTGACAGACATTGGTGAGGTCCCCTCTCAGTTTTCTCTTCTCAAGGCTGAACAGGCCCAGCTCCCTCAGCCTTTCCTCATAAGACAGATGCTCATGCCCCTTCATCATCTTCATTGCCCACTGCTGGGCATGCTCCAGGAGCTCCATGTCTCTCCTGTACTGAGGAGCCCAGAACTGGACACAGCACTGCAGATGTGGCCTCAGTAGGGCTGAGTAGAGGGCCAGGATCCCATCCCTCAACCTGCTGGCAGTGTTCTCCATAATGCACCCCAGGACACCATTGGCCCTCTTGGCCACAAGGACACTGGTGGCTCAGGGACAGCTTGATGTCCAGCAGGACACCCAGGTCCTTCTCCGCAGAGCTGCTGCCCAGCAGATCAGCTCCCATCCTGGACTGGTGCCTGGGGTTATTATTCCCCAGGTGCAGGACCCTGCATTTGTCCTTGTTGAACTACAAACTTCTTTTCTGCCCTTGTCTCCCATTTATTGAGGTCCTTCTTAAGGGCTGCACTGCTCTTGACTGGGTTTATTTACACTCTGACTACTTGTTCATCAAGAAACGCTGTACGGACAGCATTCACGCAGTTTCAGTCAGAGTATCAAGGGAGCAGTCCTGCTCAAGGTATTGGCTTGTGTTAAAGAGGTTGAGTGAAAGAGTAAGACAAAGAAACTATCCTGATGCTGTTCTTGTCTTGCAACCTTTATAACAACAATCCAACAATCTTACGTTTCTTCAAAAATGAAGAGTAATTGAACACAGGAAAAATACTCTTGGGAAGATGGATATAATGGCACAAATTTTACCTGTTTCTATCTTGACCCAGGTGTCAGAATTCTTCCCTGAATCAGTTCCAATGAAGAGACCAGCTTTCTACCATATCTATCCAGTCTGATGGAAGGCTTACAGCTGAAGCAATTTAATTTCTTCCTAAGTGTGACCCCAGGATCTGCTTAGATGCCATTTTGCCTGATACTGACAAACCTTTAGAAGTGCTTCATCTTCTCTGTCTGGACAGACAGTGAAAGTTACTGTTTTATTGAAACTGTAATGAGGATGGAATTGTCTTTGAGAAGCTTTTGTTGAGTAGAAGCTATACATTCCCACTTTCCTGTTACTCTGCAGAAAACTCATTACTGTGGCATTGGCCACAGAGCAAAAGGCAATATCTTTTATCCTATTCTTTGTCTCATTAAGCAAACGTCCCATCTCTTTGCCATTATTTCTTCTATTTGGTCCATGCAATTAAAACTGAGGTCCTTGCAATGTTGTGTTTCTCAGACCTTATTGGAAATCAACAGTCAGAGCCACAGACTTAGGCAGAAATCCCGGTCCCACCATCCACCAGCAGGCCCAAAGGAAATGTTAATCACTGCTTTCTGCTGTTCAGTCACTTGACTCTGGTTTCTCTGACTTTCTTTCTCAAACAGCGCTCAGTCCCCTGTACCATGTATTGCTCTGGCTCTGAACTTGCTATTGACCCTAAAATTTCCAGTTCCATCTTTGTAGAAGGTAATTTTTTTTTTTTCTACTTAGCTAGTAAGAAATATGCTGTAGGCCAAAGACTTACCCTGCAGAACCTCTTAATATGTGAACAAACTTCAGATAGTCTTTGGTGCCAGAAGATTGTCTAGCTGGCAGAAATACTTGAGGAACGAAAGAAGGAAGCCACAAGTAGGTGGAAAATCAGTAACACTGAATATTTAAAATTATTTGGGGTACTTTGAACCCTGATTGGAAAAGACAGAGTTACTTTATATTCTGAATGTTAATATTTTATTATTTAATGTTATTAGTAATCATATTAACTTAAAAAAATCAGAAATATGCTAGCCATCATATTTTAAATCACATGCCATTTCCCTACCCAAAGGAAGGTATGTAAGTTCCATGTAAGGTAAATTTCATGTGAAAATAAGATCAGACTAGGCCAGAAGTTTACAACTTCAAAGGAACTCACTATTTCACACTGGCAAGAAATGTGTTTTTCCAAGTTTCTTGCAAGCAATGCAAACAGAGTTAATAAAATATGTTTGATTAAGCAGCAGAGAAATGGAGCATTCCTTTCCTAAGAGAGGCCTGAGAAATGGTATGTCCATGGAAGGGAGTGGTTTCTTCCACATTTTTTAAGGTGATAGAAACAAGGAGAGACAGTCAGACAGACTTAAACTTTACTTGATAAAAGGATTCAAGTACATAAATCAAACATTTTGTGTGAAGCAAAAAGCTAAGCTCCTTCATAAGGAGATCCTGTTCAGTTTGGCACTGCAGGAGAAATTACACAAACCATTGCCCACAGAAAACACAGCATAATGAATAAAATTTGTCTTGAATTATTTATTTTTAGTGCTTTATTTTATCTCCTCTATATTACATGGCCTAGAAATTGTTCTTGATGAGAGCTTTTTAAGCATCTGAGTCTCAAATTAAAACAAGACATTAATGTCTTCTATACATAGAGGTAGAAAGATTAGAGTGAAGTGCTTAGAAATGCACTAGATTCAACACTTTCCACTAATGGGACCACTAGTGTGCACCACTTTGCTGCCTTAAAATATAACCATAACATACAGTATTCTTGCTTGCATGATGACTGAATAAAATTTTATAGATGCAGAAGTGACAGAGCAGAACTAATCCTTTCCAAAATACCAGCTCTATAATAAACCATGTTTCTTTTGAAATCTGATTAAAAACATGTCTTGCAGCACTAGCAAGACATTAAAGAGTGGAAAGTCGAATGTAGTGTGGGCCATACATTTCAAATGGCCACATCAGCTGTAACTGAAGTGATTTTTTTTTTTCTTATTGAGGAAGGTTTTGTTGTTGGGTTTTTTTTTGTCTTTTTGTATCAGAGCCCAGTATCCCTATAATACCTTGCAAAAGCCAAGCCTTCCTGTCTGTGGTAACAAAGAAGCAATCCTCCTGAGTATGTCTGTGCTAGGCTTCTACATCAGAGAGGAAGATGAGTGATTTTCTGTCCGAAATGCCACCACAGCTTAATAAATGATTGTGTTAGTGCATCTTGCTTGTGTGCTCTTAGCCCATCCCAAACGCCACACCAAGCTTAGCCCTCAGTGAAAGCTGTGCCATGATCTAAGAATCTACATGTAAAGAGTTACCAGAGCTAGTGGTGGGTAAAGGGCATGACAAAAAAACAAGGTAAATACACTGCTCATTTAAGCACTTAAGTCTATCTACAGTGGTCCAGTCTATTGCCAATCTGGTGGACTGAATGGACACTCAAATTGAGATCTGTGGCCTCTGGATTCCCTGCGAGATATGCCACCCTAAATCACTAAACTTCCTCTGCTATTTCAGTACTTTTCTGCACACTAGGTTACATTATAGAACTATCTCATAAAGGGAAAAAGGATAGGAGAAGTGGTGCCAGATGTGTATTTACTTTTGAAGGCAAAAAATTTACCAGCATATGTGGGTGGTACTACAAGTTTTGGCTACATCAAACTGATAATCTTGATGTAAACACTATCTAAAATTAGTAAGGATATGAAAAGCCACAGAGAAAAATTAAAAACTGTACTGAATTGGTGTTCATGCATTGCATACTATGATATAGTTAAAGAGAACCAATTCTAAACTTATTTGAATATAGAAAACAGTCCTGTGAATGTAGTTCAGGTTAAGTTCTCCTATGACTATGTCTAAATAGGCCATATGAGATATTTCCTTAATCATTTTATATTTGTTTTCCCACTACACCTTGCAGAAGAGCTCAGAAGACACGCTGAGAGCACTTTTCTGACAATAGGCATGGAAAAGTGACCATGGAAGCTATCTGAAAGCTAATTCCTTCATAAAAGTCGCAAACACATATACTTCTATCATTTTAGCCACTGTTTTCTTCAATTTGTCCATTGTTATCACTGCAGTCTAAACACACTATTAAGTTGTTGATGTTCTGTAACAGAACTACAGAGATTTTTTCCCTGTTTTGATTTATTTTTTCTTGGAAAAAATATTTTTCAGTAAAAGCAGATCTTGTATATACAAAAATGTCCTTTACTTCAAAAACTTGAAATTCCATCCTGTCGTGGTTTGACATGGAAGTGATTTTTTTTTCAGGAAGTTGGGTCAAACCAATCAGTGGTCAAGTTTGGATATTGGCACTTGAAGTGACCACTGAAGATAGGGATATGCCTCTGAGAACACAGGGGGTTAAAAGCAAGAACTCTCAAGAGCTCGCTCTCTTTGGTTCTGGTCAGGGTGCAGTGCAGATCTCCCCTGCTCAGCCATGGGGCTGTGTGGGGGAGGGGAAGCCATGAGGCCTGGTCGAGGTGAGCCGAGGGGTAGAAGGACTGGAACCGAGCCAGCTCCTGTGGACGGAAGGGTGGAAAGAAGCGGAGATGTCTTTGTCATTCCCCCCCCAGAGGGAAGAGATAGAGAGTCCGGACGGCACCTGTAACTTTGCCGGCGCAGAGGAGAAGGGGGGGGGGGGGGAAAGGCGCCCAGCCTTGGCCTTGGGAATCGGCTGCTGGGCAGAGATATCAGCCGTCCAGAGAGAGTCTGAGCTTTTAACCCTTTCCTGAGAAATGAAGGCTTTGTGAAATATTACTCCTCCTTGATATGAAGTAGAAGAGAGACAGTCTGGGATCCGAGATGATGGAAGAGGAAATTGTTGAGTTGGAAGGAGATGATGGAGTGGCTTGTGGCTGGACTTCTCTTGTTAGCCATAGACTGAACCAAATTCTCCTAACAGAAGCTGCACTTAGGGTGGTGCGTTGGTGTGCCAGGAGACCTGTTTCAGTGATTACCAGCAGAGGAGTAGAGAGAAGGTGTGGAGAAGCCCTCTATCTTCAAGGAAGAAGAAGAGGAGAAGAAGACCTCTGTTCTTGGACCCTCAGCCCCAGGGGAAAATGGGGGGGACTGTAGTCCCAAAATGAGAAACTGAACTGTTGTCTCTTTTGGTCCACGGCAAAGCATCCTTAAAGGAGCCCTATGAGCAGTCTGTCCATGCACAGTGGTGAGAGCACTGTGACATGGAAAGGAGAGTGTCACCATGGCAAATTTTCTCCGGGCGGTTGCCGTGTGTGACACGGAAACACAAGGGTGGCAATTGTGTTTCCTGGGGTGGGGGGTCTGTGGCACAGGAGAGACTCCTGTCTCCCTTGAAAGACTGAGTATTTGATTATCTGAAGAGTAGCAACTTGATCAGGATCCTGGGTGGTGTCTCACTGTTGAGTTTGTTTAGAAATTAGGTGGGAGGAGGAGGGGTGTTTTAGAAAGTCTTCATCCAGGATTTAGTGTTTGTAGTTTTTCTAGTAGTAGTAGTTTAATAAAGTTCTTTCCTTTGTTACTAAGATGGGCCTGCTCTGCTCTGTTCCTGATCACATCTCACAGCAATTATTTAGAAAAGTATATTTTCATGGGGGCGCTGGCATCGCGCCAGTGTCAAACCATGACACATCCACAGAAAAGATATTTCAATCAATTCTTTGTCTCAGCTCAAGTATTTAGGAAGCAGAAGATTACAGCCAGAATATAAAATGGGGCCACACCTCAGAGTGAGTCCTGTCTGTAGACACTGACTTGGTTCCTCAGGCAGTAAGCTTACTGTCTTAAGAAAATTTGTAAGTAGCCTTTAAATCATGCATCTAAGAGGCCTCAGAAAAAGACCTTTATGTTTTCTTAGAAAAGAAACAAAAGTCCAATGAAAGTCTAAGGAAAAGCAGGAGAGTTTGCTCCCTTACCATACCTACCACCCCAGGGAAGATGCCCTGCAATCATAAAGATTTGTGTCCCTCTTTTGAAGCTTGTGATTCCTGCTCCTCCCCTCTCTGGATGGGTGAAGTTGACCTCTGGTAAGGTTTATCCTCTGTTCAGCACCAGAGCACCCATTGATTCAGAGACAAGCCTGCTGTAAGTTTCTCTCAAATATTTAACTTTCATTTTTAGGAGGAAGCTTATTTATAATGGATGTAAATGGAACTGCACCTGCAATGTAGATTATCTTTAAACCCATCCCTCCAAAATCTCACCTCCCACAGCGTAAGAGGGCAAAAGAGAAATGTAGAATCCCTGCCCAGGTCTGTCTTACATCTCAGTTTCATGGTTTTAAGACTTATGAACCTAGGAGCAACCAAACTCTTTAGAGACCTTCTAGTCATGTCTCACAGGCACTGAAATGCTTTATCAAGTACTTTATCTTCATCTGGTCTTCCCTTCTTACCTTGCCTAAATCTGTGGCAGCAATAGAGGTCCATAAGGGAGAACAACCAATTTTTTATGTCAAAATCTTCATTAGCAGATGGGGAAGTCTTCACTCCCTTTCTGTGTAGTAGAGAAGTAATCTGTCTCCTTACTCACCACTCTCAGACTCTGCTTCTTTGTGCTTAATATACTTTGAGTAGGATATTCTAATTTCAGTTTTGGCAGGAGAAAAGGAGAGGAGATCCTGTCCATAAAAGCCACATATAATAGCTTGCTGAACTCTTACAGGGAAACCAGTCAGACTCCAAGATGCAATAATAAGTTTCCCTTAAAATATATCTGATTACGTAACAGGTTGCTATATTAAAAATTAAATAAGGCTTGAAATATACAGCAATTTGCAGGCACTAGGGAACATGCCTAATAAAGAGAGTGCATTAGCTGCTTCTGCTTTCTGAAATTCAGTCTATAAATACTGTAACATCTTCCTATTTACTTCAGTGTGGGAGGATCAGACTTTGTGAACCTGCTTGTTAAAATCAGCACTCAGTTCAGTTTGAGTGACATTTTTTAGCTGTGCTTTGGTGTTAATATTGGTCTAATCAGCATCTGAAAATTGCTGCTCAGGTCCCTGGGACACTGTACCTTGTGCATTCTCTAAACACAGCATGAATGTGGAACTCGATCCTTTCAGGAAGAGTAACAGGACCTGAGCAGGACCCTAAGCTGTTCCAGGGGCCATGCAGCAATTCATAGGACTCAATAATGTCACACAAATTTGGCAGAGGTTATGCTAACACTTCTATTAACCCTTCAATGCAAATCAGACGTTTCTCAGAGTTGTACAGAACTGCTTTCCAAGAAAAGTTAGGGGGACAAAGTTACTTCAGAAACACCCTACTTGGTATCACCACCACCATCGTGTGGCTCCCAAACACTTAACAATCAGGCCCCTATGGGCACTGCTCTCACTGAAAATCATACACTGACTTCAGGTGAGGTATGAATTCACATGGAGGCAATTCAAAGACCCTCTATGCTCCCATTTCATGGAATATTCATTGGAAAGGTGAGCGGGGAAGAAGGAGTCAATAGACAAACTCCCAACTTACTTTTAGAGCAAAGTCCCAATCCCTCTCAAGGTAGCTGTTCAAGTATTTTACACAAAGAAAAGCCCTACCAAGAGCCGAGAGTCCCTTGGTTGGTGTCCAAGACAAGGGCTGAAGATGTGCGTGCACACCCTCTTCCCTCCAGGAGCAGAAGGCTTTGACCCAAGGGTGGGCTCAGCCCATGAGGCCATGGGTAACACGGAGGCATTGCTGCAGGTGGTGTCCTGCAGGGCCCTCTGCTGTGCCGATGTCCCACAACAGCAGACTGAAGGCAGGCAAACTCAGCCAGATGTTTTGCATGAGACAGGCACAGAGGATGGTCTGAGGATCAGAGAGGGACCAACATTCTCCCATCTAGCTACTCTAAGACTGGGTTAAAAATTTTTAGGGCACTCTCATGTCACTCCTGGGATGTGTCTCCACAGCACTGCTCTTTTCCCGCCATGCAGAAAGAAGTTGTCAGTCCACTACTTTTCAGGAGTGCTTTGCCCTTTTATTTTTGTAAAGCTGCATGGGAAATGGTAGGTATATGAATGTGCCTCAGAGAAGTTAAATGAAACGACTGTGCATTGGGCTTGTGCAGTTTCCTTCCTGTCACATTCAAACCCATCAGCAGCCCAGTCCAAGCACACACAGGGCTAGGTTAGGGAGCTCATCAGGCATGCTATCCTCGCCTTCTGACTTCCTCTTGGAAATAAAAACGGTGGCCCTAATGAGAATTAATTAGGGTTGGGGGTGGAGAGGGGGATCCATCATGGTTTTGTTTGTGTTGTTTATTTTCTGTAAATCCATGGAGGGAAAAAAATCATATTACTTCTCTATGCAATATAGTAAATGTAATAAAAATGAACACATGGTAATTAGCTTCCCCATTAAGTATACCAAGCATAGACAATAGCAATCGTGCAGTGCTGATTACAGACATTATCCTTGCCTGGACTTTTTTTTCCCACCATTCAATCAACACTGCTAAATAGAAACTTCAGTGTTCAATATTATAAGACACTAGCTGGCAGTTATACAAAGATGCTTTACACAATGTCATCTGGCTGCTTGCCTGATTCTCATATTACCTTCCTGTCTTGCCTTATACGCTAATACGCATGGCTGATTAGAAGAAAAATGCAGAAGCTGCTTCCTTCTCGTCTTGCTTTTTTCTCCAGCTTCATGTCTTGAGGGAAAAAAGGAATCACATTTGCTAATTTTGCCAGCAGTGCTTAACCTGGGAATGGAACAATTCTCGTTCAATTCCTCATTAGTTATAACTCATACACAAACACTGCCTTGCACCAGACTAATTGGGCAGTCTTTGATTCCACTCTGAGAGAAATGATGATTACTGTTGTTGTACAGGAGTCCTCTAGTAGCCTTGCTAAAGAGGGTCTCAGAGTTCAAAATAAACATTTCCAAGGGCTGTACAGTATCCAGGGGTCAGATGTCTGGAAACAGGATTTCAGACTGAAAATCCCAGAAGCTCAAATGACTCTGGAAAATGTCGAGGAACTCCTTAAGTGACTGCTTTTGGGTGGATTTGCTGATATCAGTAGATCCCTTGGGGAGTCACAGTAGAGTTTATGCCAGTTTCTTGAGGAAGAGAAGCCTTCTTGCGGGAAGAATAATTTTCACACTTTGGAAAAATGTGGGGGTTTGTACTCCTGTTTACATATTTCTGTTTTACTCTTTGATTTCTTATGGTAAAGCTATATCAAGACAGCCAGGTTTCTCAGAAAAACATTCATTTGTCCCTGGCTATTTTAGCCAGGTTGAATTTGAAGTCTAGTCAGGTGTCCAGGATTTCCAGATGTCTAGCAGCCACATCAGAGCAAATTCTGTGTATCTGAAAAACCTGGGCATGCATATGGACATGCTTTATAGCAGAATAATCAGTGCCTAGGATGTCTCAGACACATGTTCAGGTGCAAGTCACCTTCACGGCAAATGTATCACAAGTCCAATAATTTCCCAGTTTCTCAGTGAACCTTTCAGGAAAATAATGGGGGAAAATGTGGGACCTTTATATTAAGAATAGTAATTTTTTTGCACCCTTAGCTGATATATCTCTGCATAGGTATAGATCAAAGATTGCAGGCTGGAATCTTCCCTTGCAACTTACCAATAGCTCTGGAATCAGGCTGGCTTGTGAAAATGTGGATGCTGTAACAAATTACCTGAGTGCACATAGGGCAGCTGGCTCTGTGTCAGACAGGACCTCTTCTCTGAGGTTTAGTCACTAAGCACTGCAAACAGCCAGCAACTGAAAGTGTGAAAAACAATTTTCAAAATTTTTTCCACCATCATAACAAATATACTTCAAAGTAGTCTAAGAATTTAACACTGGACCTCCAAATTTACACATGTACACATAGACATGTATATGTAAAATTTAAATACAAATATGTTACTATACATTAAAATGTGTTGGTGCTGTACAGATTGGAGAAACTTTAGGCCACCTACAAACCTCTTCCCTCTCTAGCTTTGTGACTGCTATACTTAAGCTTATGCAGATGGCATGATATACAGGCAAAGTTCAGGACTAGAAACTAAGCACCAGGGGACTGAAGAGTCTCCTTGAAATAACTTTTTTTTAAATATGCACCTGTGAGGGTAAGATTTCTATGGCCAGAAGGTGAATCCTGTCATTTATGTGCACTACAGCAGAGTTTCAGCTGCTTCTGTAGCCTTAAATCAATGGTACAGAAAAGTTGGGCTGGGGACACCTTTACTCATCTGCAGTGGCTCAGGGATCCTGAGTGGAAATTATTCACGATTGATTCAATGCAAGAGATATGAAGAGTTGCAATTAGTCCTTCTATTCAAAGGTAGTGGTGGAGGCAGCTCACAGCCCACAGGATTGTACATCTCTAAAGAATATTTTAAATATCAGGAACCCCCTTACACATATTTAAGGCTTAAGCTAAGCAGATCTGCTTTGCCAGAAACATGTTCTTTTGTAAATTCTCCCCCCATCAATGTGTACACAAAATGCAACTTCACTGCTGGTGCTCTTCACACATTACGATTGGCCAAGAAAAAAAGGCAAAATACAAGTCAAGTGCTGCATTTAAAAGTATACTTTAAATCCTATCCAAATTATACACTTTTTTTTATTATACCTACACTTCAGAGGGTGATACAAAACCCTGCCTGGTCAGCAGCAAATGGGCTTGCTTCTTTCCCATGAGCAGAGCAATAAGCAGGACCTCAAACACCCCACCCCACTCCTACTGTTAGAGAGAAACAGCTCAGTGCTTAAAGAAAGCTTTAAAGGATGTCAATCTGCTGTGTCAGACATCAAGTGCTTTTTTTTCCTTAAGAAGACATTGAAATTAGGCTGATGGATGGAGACCTCATAAAAATTAGGTTCACACTATGGTTATGAAATGTGTCTTTTTTATGAATCTCCTCTCACTTCCCTCAGCACGTCTGGCTCTTGCAAAGGCAGTAGCACTGATCATGAGTTCAGTCTCATCCTCCATGCAGGTCATTTACAGAATTCAGAGAGTACATTTTAAATACAAGGCTACTTAAATATATGACCTCTTAACCCAGCATGTGAGAAGTCGTTGATGTTACCTACAAATGCTTCAGACCTCAAACCCAGCCTTCATGCCCCAAAGAAGACATGATCAAATGCCCAGCTTTCATGTTTTCACATGAATTTATGAGTGCATTCCTGCAGAGGAAATACCTGGTGCTATAGTGCTCTTCATTGCAGAAAAAAAAGTGATCTAGGCCTGGTGCAAAGCTAATCTGATGAAAAGATACAGTGATGTTTTTTTAAAACAAAAATGTGACAAATTAGTAAGGAAATTATTATATTATTCCACAGTGTGCATCTTCAAATTCAATCTTTGTATTTTTTAATAAAAACGAGTTACTGGTCTCAGAGAAGAGGTAACTGGGTAATACTTTGTGATACATTGAAATGACTATTTGTCTCAAGAAAGGCTGGATTCTTTTTCATTCTGAAGAAAAGTACACCTATGCATGTGTAGAGTATGAATGAATAAAACCACACATTCACAGACACCTGGTCCTTCAGTGCAGGTCAGAACAATTTCCACAAGACACCTTGCACTGTGTTCCTCCTGGCTTCTTCACCACCACCACTGCTCACATCTTCTTGCATGTACCCACAAGGTTAAGGAGTAAAACAATCCCCACACATCACCAACCCTTCCAAAAATACTTTAAATAAATGTGTTTTGAAGGGCAGCTGTCACATCCCTCAAGTTCTGTAGGCAGCTGAGCACATGGCACCCTGTTCAGCATCAAGCTTTTGATATTGAATAAGCAGTTACTGTTCCAGCTATCTACAGGACTGACTGGGATTTAGATGTCTTGTAGGTACTTGCTTTGGAGTGTAGGAGTTAGTTCTTCCAATTGAACTGGAAAAGAAAAATTAAAAAAAAAAAAAAAAAGAGAAAAAGAAATGAAAATTTCCCCAAACTAGATCTTTTTGTTACCTCAAACAATTTTAATCATGTTTTTCTGTGCAAATGGCTGCTTCTTTACATTAGCTAATACTTACAGAAAATTTCTTCAGAAAGCATTTTACATGTGCATCAGTGTTTACTTTGGTAATGTATTTTGAAGCTTCCTGCAGACTTTTCATGTGAAATATCCTGTTCTTGTACATCTTACCATAATCTTATTAAATGATTTGCACCTCTGATTTCTTAAGTCAACACATAGCGTAATATGACATCAAATTACATCTGACCTTCTCTGTTCCTTCAAAACCACACTTCATCAGAGATATGTGTGTTTTACAGTAGATATCTTTTACTTTAAAATGTGGTCACAGGAAGACAAAGGTTGCCAGGATTACCTATCTTATCTGGAGGGCAGCTGGTAAATGCATACCCAGATTGCTATGGTCATTTTTCTTCTCCCTGTTTTCAAGCTAAAATAACATTATAGCTTATAAACTACAACCAAATAAGGCAGTGAACTCAGACAATGCTCAGGGGAGACGATAGAAAACCTATCTCCTCACAAATTAGCCACAGTCATTTAGGATCTATAATAAAATCTGGCATTTTTCCAGTTTCTCAGCTATTTAATAAAAGGTTATTTAAACCATTATTGAGATTTTTTTTTTGGGGGGTGGGGTGTTTAGAGAAACAAAGAATGACTTTGAATTCTTGAGCTTAAATCATTGGAAGATGCATCTCTGAGTTAAAAGAGGTATTTTTGTACTGAGCTGGCATGAGTACTTTGTCCTGACAGACTGTTTTCACACAGTAAAGCAGATTCTTTTGGACAAAGTTTAGCACAAGGCTTTAATGTATCAGGCCAGAGACAAAAACACAGTGAGGTAATGCCATGGGATAACACTGAAATATTAGTGAGGAGGAAAGCTAAGAGCTGGCAGCCTCAGTGCATCAGGCTGAGGTTTTATGAGCATCTGGGCAGACTGAAGGGATGACCAGTGCCAGCAGGCAAAGTATCACCTTTTCTTTCTCCTGCTGCACAGTTCTCCCCCTCCTGACACTGAATAGGAAAACATGCACTAGGAGCTGGTTTTGCACCTGTCATCTAAATAATTTTTGTCTTGGGCTGTCCCAGCTCTAAGCACAGATACCTGACTCTTCTTTACCCTGGATTTAGACTTAGGTTACACCAGTAAAGGAGCCACTCCTATCCAGGATGAGCTGGAATCCACTCCAGCTTAAATACTTCATTTCCCTGTCCCAGCATGCTCTGAACATAGGCAATTGGTGGGAAAAGGGACATAAGGACACTAATTCCAGCTCCGTGCCAAGCAGGAACTTACTCACAGAGAAATGGAGTAAACACAGCATTTATAACAGGAAGATGCAGTGCTACAGCTGGTAACAATAAAAGAAGCTTTACTGTATGAAAAGATCAAGTTTTACATCTGTATAATCTAAATCAGGTTGGTTTAAATGCTAATGCCTTCAGTTCTGCAATACATTTTCCCCTTAGTTTAATATTGCCTTGGTAGTGTGACCTTCAGCTTTTATCACAAAACCCCTTTCTCTAGTAATTTGGTGAGAGAAAATTAAGAATAAAGCTCTTGTGTAGGAGGACTACTGGCATGAATAAGCTTTTTCAGAATGTAGTACTGAATTTTTCCCAATTTGCATGAATTTCTCAGCGTATTTTGTATATAGGCCCAGAGCTTTGTGTGTATTTTAATTACATCTCAGGATATAGAGTGCTGGCTTTTGTTGTTAATGTTGTCAGGGACATAAAGTTGATGTTAGGAAACAAAAGACTGAAGGAAATTTACCACAATTTTAGTTTTTTCTAATTTATATATGACTCATTTGGTTCCTTGCTCTTACATTAAAGTTCTTTCTTTACCAACAGGGCTGATAAATCTGATGGCCTGAAAACCTAAAAGAATGAAACAAATATGATTAATTATTCATATGAGGAATAGGTTTTATTTTATTTAACAGCTTTCCTTCTCAGAGAGCTTATTTCTAAGAGGAGTTTGTTATTGTTTGTATTTTTTTTGTATAATTGAAATAGTCCAAAGAAAGGAACAGTGAATTTCACAGTTGTTTTTATTTTGTTATTCCATTTCTTATTCTTTTTCCAACTAACCTACTCAGATTCTCTCCACATTTATTTATTCTTATCTTTTATTTTCTATGTCTACGCCTTTGGGTTCAGGTGCTACATTTATCCTTCACGGCACCTAACACATCAGGGTACTGACCTAGTGAGTTATGTCTTGCAATTTAAATCATATTCTGGTAGATTCATCAAACCATTTCGGTTGGAAAGGGCCTTTAAGATCATTGAGTCTAACCACTAATACAGCACTGCCAAGCCCTCCATTAAACCATGTCCCTTAGAGCTATGTCTACACGTCCTTTAAATACCTCCAGGGATTCCACCACTTACCTGGAAAGCCTGCTCTAATGCTGGACAATCATCCTATGAACGAAAAAATTCCTAATATAAATCTTTCCAATCTAAACCTGCCCTGGAGCAATTTGAGGACATTTCTCTTTGTCCTGGTTGCCTGGGAGGAGACCCACCCCCACCTGGCTACCAACCACTCTAAGGGAGTTGAAGAGAGTGATCAGAGCCCCCCTGAATCTCCATTTCTCCAGGCTAAGCAGCCCTAGCTCCCTCAGCTGCTCCTCATAAGACTTGTTCTCCAGACCTTTTACTAGCCTTGTTGTGCTCCTCTGGATTTACTCCAGCACCTCAATGTCCTTCCCAAACAGAACTGGACACAGCACTGGAGATGTGGCCACACCAGTGCTGAGTACAGGGAAGCAATCATTTCCCTAGTCCTGATAGACATACTGTTTCTGCAAGGTGGTGAGAAAGATTCTGAAAGGAACACATTTTCAATGTTGTCACCATTAGAAACTGCCTGTGATGATTATTTATCTCCTTGTTGCCTAGCTCTTAAATACCCTTTGACACCAGATTAATTCAGGAGCAACTTTTTTCATCTTCAGAACTCAAAGCTGAGCAAATTGTAGTGAGTATCATAACAAATATTGAGGCAAAACCTTAAATTTTATAAAGTTTCAACATTTCTAGGCTGAAGTGCAGTACTTTTGCTTATTGCTGTTTTTATTAAGGAACAAGTGTTCTTGGCAATTATATCAATTTGATAGATTTTTTTTTTTTTTTAGTTTTTGCATAATGTATTCATGAGTAATGATTTTCATTACCCTGGTCACAACTCCACTGAGACATTAACAGACATTTTTCCTTGAAGAGCACAGTTTGGTAAGCAGCTAACTGTTAATACATGAACTAGAGGAAGCGTAGTTGAGAGAACAGAAGCTGCTGTATGGCTTGCAGCCATAGATGTACCTTTGAAAGTGAATTTGCAGCTGGACTAGATAATCTATGCAGTTTTATGTTGCACCAGGCCCAGTATTTCATCCAAATCATGGTTGCTTACTCAGCACTTGCAATAGACCATGTGTGCATGTGAGATTTCAGCAGAAATGCACCAAGGAGCTCACTCAGCCAGAAGTGTCAAACTGGATTCAGGCTAAAGCAAATGAAAGTTTGTCATTTTGGCCTCCATTATAGCAGGGAAGTGAAAAAACAAGTCAGGATACATGTCATGTAAATATTTGTGTGAAGCTCACCAATTGCAGGAGCACAGGAGCTAAAATGAGCTATGACTTAGTCAAAAACAAATTTAGTCACCATTACCATGACCATTTAGTCACCATTACCAACCACAGGGGAAAATGACCTTGTGAGTGAGGAAGCAGTCAGGGATTGAGTCTGGGTTCAGTTCCTTGTTCTGCCACAGGAGCTGCATGTGACAGCATTAGATGGTAATATCCTGGCTCAGTAGGGCAGGTGATTTTTCTGAAAGAAACAGGAAATAAACAGGTACTCAATAGCAACTCAGTGCAAGCAGGGCTGATTGTGTGTTAATGAGACGCTGAAATAGTTACTCAGTATATGCAAAACCAGACCCGGCCCCAGATGAACCCATAAATTAAAAACATTAACAGCGGTATTAAAAACAAGCCCTTCATCTCTGCACATATTTCAGGTCTTCATTTGCAAAAGACTAATATACTGTTTTCAATAATATGTCTTCTGTTCTGTTGATGTGAACACTTTGGATAGAGTGTCATTTCTACTTGTATGAACACCAGTAGCCCAGAAGTCCTGATTTTAGGGGAAGGGAAGGGAAGGGAAGGGAAGGGAAGGGAAGGGAAGGGAAGGGAAGGGAAGGGAAGGGAAGGGAAGGGAAGGGAAGGGAAGGGAAGGGAAGGGAAGGGAAGGGAAGGGAAGGGAAGGGAAGGGAAGGGAAGGGAAGGGAAGGGAAGGGAAGGGAAGGGAAGGGAAGGGAAGGGAAGGGAAGGGAAGGGAAGGGAAGGGAAGGGAAGGGAAGGGAAGGGAAGGGAAGGGAAGGGAAGGGAAGGGAAGGGAAGGGAAGGGAAGGGAAGGGAAGGGAAGGGAAGGGAAGGGAAGGGAAGGGAAGGGAAGGGAAGGGAAGGGAAGGGAAGGGAAGGGAAGGGAAGGGATTCTGACCTTCAGCCAGTTCTTCACCCAGCACAATATGAACCAGCTCATCCCACAGTCATCAAATCAGTCAAACAGGACCTTCTCTTTTTTAAGCCCATGCTGACTGTGCCTGATGACTGCATTGTTCTTTAAATGCCTTTTGATAATTTCCAGTATGATCTTCTACACAATTTGTCCAGGAACTGAGGATAAACTAACAATTCAATAGTTTTCTGGGTCTTTCTTCATGCCCTCCCTGTAAATTGGAATACAAGTGACTACTTCCAGTCAGTGGGGATGTCCCCAAACTCTCAAAATCTTTAACAGATGATTTAGAGGCATCCTGCCATCACATGCACTTACTCCTTCAGTGCTCTGGGATGAATCCCATCAGGCCCCATATGCTTGTGAATTTTCAACTGATATAGCTGGTCCTTGGAACCATCATACCACATATTCATCATATCATATACTAACATTCCAGTATTATATAGTCTTCCTTCTTCTCATCTCTCATTCTTCTCAATCTCTGTACACCTTCATCTGCTGGTGGAATATAATAACACTTTTTATAAAATTCATAAAGTGAAAGGTAAAGGGTTTTGACTTCTTTGCACTTACCAACTGGGACCACCAAAAGATTTGTGAAAATAGAATTTTCAGTGATAAAGCTGCAATCCACAGTGAAAGTACCTGAAACATCAGGAGAAAGACCTTTCATTCAGAATTTCCAACCTGCCTTGCTAGAACTGGGAGCTTCAGATGATTCCGTTAATATTGGTAGAAACAGCACCATGGGGACATAACTCTTCTGTTCCCACTCTCCCTCAATCCTTGACTACAAAGTGTGAAGTTTCCAATTGAATTCACAGAGTCTCTTCTGCCCACAGAAAAGTCTATATTGCTTAAAACTTTTATTTAACTTGAGTCTCAGTTCTAGACTTCAGGCCATTTTTTTTGTTTTAGTCTTTTTTGGGATTTTCAAAGGACAAAAATAGACTCTCCTTTCCTTACCAGTAACATTGTACAGTTTTGAGATATTTATGATCATATAACAGTATCTGGAAGTTAGCAGAATTGTTAGCAAACTTACAGAACTCTTGACTTCACACTTAATGATAAATAAATGTATTTTGCCCATAGACTAATGAAACTTGCTCTCTCCACATTAAAGTTTAAACAAACACCCTTGGCATGTTGCAAGCACTTTTACCTGCAGAATAATAACATTTCCTTTGATTAAAGCTTGGCATCTTACAGATCATTGATTTATAGGAAAAAAAGTGTGACAAGACGTTCAAGGAGGGAGTGGATATTGAATGGAACTCAGATTTTGCAAAACACTCACATTTTTCTTTTTTAATAAGGACAAGTTTCCTGGTGAAAGATGGAAAATAAATCAATCAATTATTTTAAATAAATATTTGTTCACTCACTGTGATGTGTGTCTTTATATAAATACGAATTTGTTTAACTATCACTAATTCCCCCATTAAATTCAGTATCTTTGCAAGCTGAACACAAAATTTTTGTATCAACCAGTCATTTCATAGGTCCAGAGACATTCCCTTTTTCACCTGACCATCTTTCTCCCCACTTTTTTCTTACTAAATCTCCATGGACGTTTGGGTTGGCTGTCTCAGAAATGCTTCATGGTTTTCTGAGGCACAGCCTTTGCTTGCCCAGAAGTCTTTTAAACTGACACACAGGCGAGCACTCAGTAGGCCACAAATGTTACACTGACCTACTGACAGCAACAGAAGGTGCTAATTTTTCATCTTTTTGGATAGCTGGTCTTTATTCAACTCCTGGAAGAGAGGCTGATGTTTCTCGCTGTTTCTACAAAAGAGTCCTCTTGAGAGTTCAGGGCACTTTATTTCTTGGTTGAATTGTGTACAGCCCTTTTATACTTTTTTTTTTTTTTTTTTTTTTTTTTTAGCAAGCTAACTTACAAGTATTTCGGTACTAAATGCACAAGAATTCTCTAAAAACCATCAAGAGATTCATTACATTAAAACCCAGAAAGGACCGTTAGATTGTCTAGTCTTCGTATCACAGGCCAATTATACAGCATTTTCACACGGAGTCTAAAGGCTGGTTTCTGACAAAGGCATGACTTCTCCAAAGGTATCAAATCTTGATGAGCATACTAAGCAATAGAAAATAATCCACCTCTCCCAATAATTATCTGCTGTAATGGAAATCACTACTAAAAAACTGCACTGTTTTTCAGATTAATTTGCCTGCATTCTGTTTCCAGGCATTGATTCCAGAAAAGCCCTTTTGAAAATCTTTTTCATTAAGTTCTTTAAACACTGCCTCCAAGCTTTGTGTCTGACAGACCAGCTGAATTTGCTGGGTTTTCCTTTGTGAAGAATTTCCTCTACTTTCCTCATGTCTTTCTACTAGTCTGAAATTTCTCAACAATTTTTTTTTTTTAAGGAAGGTGGCAGAACAAAAGGTACTATTCTAGTATTAATCTTGTTCTAGCTCATGGAAGTTAAAATAATTTCCTCATTTCTCATCAGTGATACATCCCCAGGTGGTGAATCTTGGCATATTTTGAAAACAGCTTTGGAATCAGGGTTTTTAGCCGTTAAACTCATTGAAGAATCCCAGTCAGTGGCATTTCCCTCTGTGCATTAATTCCTTGAGGTCTATTATTTAGCCAGTGTTTAATTTTATTTCACGTATTCAACACTGATATTAAAAAGAGCAAGGTTTTTTTTAATAATGGTCAAATGCAGTGCTGTCATAGTCTATCCATCTATCTTGACAAACCAAGTTTTAATTAAAATAAAAAGAATACATCAGGTTTGAGTCACATGACCTCTATGCCATAAAATCATGTTTTTTCATATTTGCATTTTTACATTTATTTTCAGATTCAAACTTTCATCATATTTTCTGCCTTTCTTCCTTTTTCTGATGGCAGGATGGCAGGTTAGCCAGTCTCTATGTATTCTGTCATCCCTAGGTTGTGGTTTCTTTTAGTATTATCATAAATTTAGTAAATTTGGTCTTTTGCATAGGTTTCTGTGATACATTTCCAGCCAGCTGTCTCAGAGAACTTTGAAAAGTTCTCTTATTTTTACTACATGTATCTTTAATACACACTACTGTCTTCCTTAGCCACAAATGGACTGGGCAGTTCTTCCCAGAACTACTGCAAGGAAGTACCTCTTACTCCTTCTTTCCAAATTCTCTAGAGCCTTTTTGCCTTTAGTAGTCAGGTGAAGTGTCAAGTACTTTTTAGACCACCTGCCCATTTTGTCAAAATACTCTTCCCATGGTTATTTTTGTTTCTGAACTTATTGGATAAACACACAGAGTCAGGTGGTTCAGCCTGCTGCCAGTAGAGAATGCAAGGGTCTTATGTTTATTGACTAAGTCTATTAACCAAAAGCATTTTTAATCAAACATTGACTTTCTTGATTCAGAAAAGAAAAATCACACACCCTATGACCAGACCTATAAATTCAGACTTCTATTTCCCACATCCCTGGATGATTCTGTCCCTCAGTCAGCTGTCCTTGGACTCACACAAGGGGTCAGAGTTATTGGGAGGGTATACACAAGTGTATGCACTGCAGGTGCAACTTGTCCAGATTTACTACAGGTGGAACCATCTAGAATGCAATTAGACAGAGAGCTGAGATAAGCCATACAGAAAGAGACATGGAATTTTGGCTTGCTTTGCCTTGGCAAAAGAGAGTCTGAAATTAAATTTAATAATGTAGTGTTTAATAAATAAATCATGGGAGATGGGCCAGTATGTCTGAAGGAGAAAAGCTGGTTAAAGTAGCATTTTGACACCAGAATAAATGTATCTATATTGGCTAGAACTGGATGTAGGCTCAAGTCCCTGATGTGACGTGGCACACTGCAGCATCCTGGCCCCAGGCCTCATCCTCAGCAGTTCCTTTCACTGCTGTGTCCCATGTTTTCATGACTCTGCCTAAAACCCACATTTTTTGAGACTTATGCCAGTCTACACCAGTCTGTGTTTTTCTTGAAGAAATAGCCCCAGTTGCAAAGCAAGGACCATTTTTGTCACTCTGCTTATCAAACGACATAACATGCATTTGGGCAGAAGATAATTTCGGAGCAAAAATATCAAGAGCACACAGTGACCTATCTGAGCATTTATGCAATGGAAATAAAGAGGGAGAGGGAATTGGAGAGGGAATCAGGATTGCTTTTCATATTATTTCATTTTTTTGTGTCTTTTCCTTATACTAAATATATTTTTTTCCTCTCATTTGAGTAATCCTGATTACTGCAGTACCACCTGGGACAGCTGTAACCATCACTTAATAACAAAATAAACAGAAGGTAATAGCAATGTCAAACGGCTGCTCCAAGTATAAAGAAAAAGAAAAATAAAAGAGAGTTCTTTGACACTAGATGAGTATGAATGAGTATTTCTTGTTTCAATATGTATTTTATAAGTGACCTTTCTTCTTCCAAAGTTGTACCTTTGCTCTTGTTGTCCCAGAAGGCAATATCAAAAAAGAGTAGCAAAAACATCAAACTGTCTTACAAGACAGCAGGAGAAAGCACTCAGGTTTAAATCCTCTCTTGCTAAACTTCTGCTAAAGCAGGGTTAAAAACTCTACATATCAAAAGGAAGAGAATATGTAACTGCTCTCTGTAAGCTATAAAACAAAACTAGATTTTCAAAAGCTGTTTATCATTAGCATGGATACGGAAAGGAAAGAAGAAACTTGGAAAAATCTCTGAAAGCAGATTTTAACTTCTTGTAATATATATGTTATTCTTAATGATTCATTGGCTACTTTTATACTGTAGCTTTTGGCCTATACCTCACTTAGAAGCTGTTAGCTGCAAGTATTAGAGATCTGAGGACTTGATGGGAGCAAACACCATGTTGTGATTAAGAGGAGCAGAGCCCTTAACACTGTGACCACACAAAAAATGACAGTTATTTCTACTTTTCATAAAATACCATGTTTCCAAGATGTGAAAATCCTGACATGCCAAACATTTTAGTTGTTATGACTCCCAAAAGCAGTCACATGATCATGACTTTTAATTTAGTGACAATGGCCTTAATTATGTCACAACATCAGCTAGAAAATTAAGCAGCCACAAAGTAAACATGTCAACACAATGGGAAGAACCCTGCTTGCAGAGTGCATCCAGCACTGCTTTGTTCTTGGATTCAGTCTACAATTTGGCTTCACAGGCCCCTGTTTCCAGCTGAAAAGGCTACGGAGCCCCCCAAAAGCAAGTTGAATATTCGCTGTCTGTCCCAGGCACCAAAGATCTCTGAATGATGTTCTGTCAGGGAACACAAAATGAGGACTTGAAGGCCTATCAAGCTACAGTGCAGCTCAGTAGTGGAGTGCTTACAAAATTGTCCGACATACTGCCATTGAGACTTTTTCAGTCGGGGAAGTAATGGAGCTATTCACAGGTTTGAATAGGTATTTGCCTGTTTATTTAGATGACAGCTGCAATATTGGTGAGGTATCAGGGTATAGCACAAAGGCTGTACCTTTCAGGTGACTTCTAGCTGTAACACATAATTCAGGACATGTAGTCTTTGGAAAGACCTCGAATGGGGGAAGCCCATCTACCAAAGACTGGTCTAAGGTTCCAATACACAAACAAAATACCACCCAGCACACACAATTTCTTCCCTGCAGAGAGGCAGACAGAAAGAATGAACCATAGGTGATGTATATCATTCATGTTTCCCAATATGAAGGTAAGTCTGCTGGGCACTGAGCATCTTCTGAACAGAGACACTGAAAGCTTCAGTATAAAAAAAAACAAAATACATTAGTGCTTACATAGCAGCAGAGTCTTGGGGTTAAGCTTTCCACTGTGTGTGTGCATTTGCCAGATTTACATTGGGAACCTGTGAACAGTGGGGTGCTGTGCTGTGTAGAGGCAGTCTGAGAATGGCATGAGAGCTAACAACAATGTGGAGTTAAAATATATCACAAAAGTTTCTAGTTTCCTTATAACTTTTGACTTGTCCAGTACTCACAATTTTTCTTCTTTCTTCTCCTGAGACAATATATGCTGGCACCCAGTGCTCAATTATTCCTCTCTCAGTAGGCAGTATAATTATCAGACTTTTCCTCTCCAACATATAGGGTTGTCTTCCTGTATTAGAAAGTTGTTCTCCTGTTCAAACATAAATGGGTGGCATATTGAACACTGTAGCACAAGACACAAAAGTTACTAATATATTTTCCATTTTCACCCAGTCTCCCTGTCTTCCTAAATCTTACATTCAGCAACTTGCAGGTAGCAGAATTAATTACTGAAACACATCAATCACCAGTTTTAGGTCCATTGTGAAAAGCAAATTAGATTTCCTTGTGTAATACAAAGGCCTTTCCTTTGTTTTGCAATAGAAATGACATAGCACAGGCATGAAAAGCACAGATAGGAAAAAGACAAAAGGGAGGAATTGGACTGTGAACATAAAGGACATATTTATACTGATGGACCTCTGGAATAAGAACTGTATTGATCTAATGCATAAGGGTGTATTAGTACATAGGCCAACAGGACTTAAATGCAGTCTAGCAACTGCATTACTGTAAAAAAAGGGAAAAAAAGGGGAAAAATAGGTAAAGAAACATAGAATCATTTAGGGTAGGAAAAAGACCTTTAATGTCATCAAGTCCAACCACGAGCCTAGCACTTCCAAGCCCACCAGACATGAAGAATCCTCCCTTTGCTATGTTATTGCTTCTCAATGAACATATGAATAGCTAAACTGATGAGAGCCAAAGCTGACAGAAGACAGGATTTGAGGTTACAGATGCCCTAAGGGGCTTGACCAGGAAGAACTAAGCAAATGTCAAGGCTAGACTACGGCCCTTCATTACACTTCTCAAGTCACCACCTATTTTCAGCCCTGGGCTAAGTCTGGCTACTGTGTATTGTCACAGTGTCACTGTGTCAATCGCCTACTGCATGAAGAATAACCTACTTCTGCTTGTTTTGAAGCTTGTTCCTTCCATCTGACTTTGATGATCCCTAGTACTTGTAGTGGAAGAGACAGTGAACCATCAGCTCCCATCCATCCTCTCCACCTCACTCCTGATTTTATAGCCTTCTAGTATGTTGCCTGTAATTTGTCTCTTTTCCAGAAAGAAGAACCTTAGCTTACTTAGCTATTCCTTGCACAGCACAAGTTCCATATATTGATAGCCCTTGACAATGAAGGACAGTTGAACCTTTTTTCCAGTTCTACCTATATTCTTTCTGAGATGAAAAGATCAGAACAGTATAAAGACACAGACATGCCATGCATTTATATAAAGGCATAACAAACTCTGGTTTGTTCTCTATTGCCTTACCAATAGTTCCTAACGTTTGCAGTTTTGTTGTTGTTGTTGCTCAGTGCTGAGCACTGGGCTGTCATTTCCATTGAATTATCAATTGTTTCCCCAAGGTCTCTCTCAAAACTGACAAAGGCTAGGTCAGAGCCCCTCATTTTACAAATGAAATTTGGGTGAATTTCACTAAATTAGAAAATCACTAAATTAGATGGTTTTCTTACATGCATCACTTTACTTTGACATGCATTTAATTTCACCATCTATCCTGGCTGTGCAAAGCCACATTTTCATTCTGAGCTGTCTTTTCAGCCATGTTCCATTCTTAGCAATGCTTCTATAGGAGCACAATGCACCAGAGCCTGCATACAGAAGCTGGTGTCTCCCATCCTCAATTCAACAGGACACCTCCATATTGAGGTGTCTTACTGAAATATGTGTGAGGAAAGGAATCCCAGAAAAAAAATGAGAGAGGGAAATACAGGAATGAAGCTGAAAGAACTTTCCATCTGTCAGCAATTATTGATGCACCTGGTTTTGGGAATCTAAGGTGCAACTTGTTCAGCTGTTTTATAAAGTAGGTGAAATTCAGCATTTGTGTGTTCGTGTGGAAGTCTTGCCTAAGGTCTGGAAATCAAAGAGAGTGGGATAATAATTAAAGGCTTACAGCAAAGTTTTCTTTGGACAGATCTAGCCCATGCCATGGCTTTCCTTGTAAAACTTCATAGTGTCTTTTATTGAGATCAGAGGAAGTGTTTATTACACAATTCTAATTGAGGTTTTTTCCAGCCATAATAAAGAAAGCCTAGAAGATTGCAAAGGAGTACACAGCACAGAGAGCTTGAACTTGTCTAGTCAGATTTTAGTGAACAATGTCATGTGCAATTTTATAAGTTTGTGCAAACTCAAAGAAATTTGGATCACACAGACCTATCCTATCATCCAAATTCTGTCTGAAAACATGATCTAGTTTCTGCTCCTAATTTTATGTGTCGTATGCAAGGATATTACCACTTACCTATTGTTTTGTTGTTGGGTTTTTTGGGGGTTGGGTTTTTTTTTTATTTTGTTCATAAGCATTCAAAGTCTCACACAAAATACCTGGGAAGGGTAAGTTGCAGGTTTATTTTTCCACTACTGTATACATACTTATTTTCCTTATATTTTGGCTCCAGATAAACTACTTCTACTATAAGATTCCAGCAGCTTTGTGATAGAGTTTAAATGTGATGACAGCGCAGACAAAGAGAAATACTTTGCAACTACTGTTGCAAAACAATTTTTTTTACCCAGCATGGCTGTTTTAGCCAAATTCCCCTGGGCCTTTCTAAACACCTTCTTCCCTCTATCCCATCCCTCAAGTATGTACTTCACAGGGTCACTTAACATTTCATTTGTCTTGAGTTATTGCTGTTACAGTTACTGCATTTGTTCTTTTTTTGCAGCTTTGCTGAACTCTCTTATGAAGACAAGCAGCAACATTTGCAAAGTGCTTAGGGATCCATCTGCTTAGCACAGTAGACATGCAGGATCATTACCGCCACCAATAAATAACAACATTCTGATTGCTCCCAGAAATAACTGGATTTATTTTGTCTAGAGCCCATCTTCAGGAAATAAGCTGGCACAATTTGTGATGATACAAGCGTGCATTGTGTTCTTAGGTCAGGGAAAAATGATGGAGTCTGGGAAGTCATCCCAGGAGCTTCCTGCATACAAATGGTGGCAGGGCCCCAGAGGGTGGCAGGGCAGGGCTTTGCCAGCTGTAGTCCATCCCAGAGCCTCAGCAGGGACCGGGGAGTGGCCATGGGAAAGCCCAGCCCAGGAATCAGGCTCATCCCTGGGCAGGGCTGAGGGCTGGATGGGCTCTTTGGTTGAGGGCCAGTTGAACTGAAATGTGGTCCTGGGCCATGAGCAGGGTTGGAAACCCCCCAGGAGGCGCTGGCAGGAGCAGTCCATCACATTAGTGCCCTCAGGCCATGGCAGTGTGCCTTGGGTGAACTCCAGCTACATTCATCCTCTGCTGTCTTCATCCTCCAACCCCAGCCCCCCCCTCCCCTTTTAACTCTTGGGAACTGGTACCAACAGGTTGCAGCATATTATTAAACCTCCTGGGGTGTTGGTAGGCCAGGCTTTAACTGGTGCATGACGGAGTGTTTCAGAGTCCTGGCTGCACGTTCTGATATTAACTGTGTTTGTCATGCTACGTAAGGGCCGTGATCAGCAACTGGCCTCGGGCAAAGGGAAAGTAATCAGTCTTTTGGAGAACTTTTCCAGTGGCTGCCAAGAATTTTCTGCATGAGGAAGCCTATTAATGAGCATCATGTGAGAAAGTGTTTACAGAAAGTCAGAAAATGCTGACCCAGGATGAGGAAAATGTCTCCTCTGCATAGTTTCACAGCTGAATAACTCTCTGATATTTCATTGAAGGGATTTACAGATAAGAGTTACAAAATAACTCTATAAAAATGCTTTTAAAACATGTTTATACCAACAACAGCCAGCCCCTGTATGGTAATATTTGAGCAGAGATTACATTGCAAGGGACATAAGAATGTTCCTGGGGTGTAATATCTGTGCAAAGTATGGTCTCAAAGGTCAGGTGGGGCATCTCACCCCCAAAGCTACTTACTCACCACCTCACCTTGTGACAGAGCCAATGCAATGACAAAAGCCTTGTGCACAAGTTAACTTGATGTCCTCCAAAAGGAAACTCAAAACCTCCAGTCATGTAATGAAAATAAACTTCACCATTTTGAATGGTAGATATTATTTATTACGCAGAAGGAAAAGGTCATTTTAAAGTTCCTTTCCAGCAGCTTTGTCAGAAAAGCAAATATTCACACAAACTATGTCTTTTAATTCTGCTGTAATTTTGCTTTTTTGGCTATAAATCAATGTTCAGAGCTGAAACATGGGATGTAACCATGTAGGCTGACAAAATCATTTCCCTGACAAAAATATATATCAGAGAATTTTGCTCAAACCAAATAGTCACTAATGACATCAGCTCAAATATTTTCTTGTCCTTGCCTCTAGACTTTCAAATGACTAAAGCATAGCAGTCTCTCAGGTGATTGTGAGGTGGCTGCCCTTAGCCTGTCACCAGGGACTTACAAAACCCATGGTGGAGCAGTGAGGATGACCTATCATATCGTATTGAAGCATTTCTGTCACCTGTTTGATTCCTGTCTCACTGGGGTAGGCACAGGCTTCCTGCCCCACCTGCTGCTATTTGTGCACAACTGCTGAGAATTTTTTTATTAGTTTTATTTAAGCCCAAAATAAAAAAAGGGGGAACTGAACCCATTGTGATAGAAGTGATTAGTCAACTTGTTGCCACATGACGTGCCTGAAGTTAATACTCAGCATTGCTGCTTTGAAATAATGACATTTCCATTAAAAAAAAAAGCTAGTAATCAAATCATCCTGAACCAAACTGTCTGCCTTTATAACTGAGATTCTATCTACAATGGCATTTAACATAAACTGTAAACACAGAAAATGAATTTTTCTTTTATGTATTACCTTGTGCTCTAAGCAGATAAATTTCAAAAGGTTGTATGTTTTATCTCTCTTTCAAACTTCTCCACCTTGTGCCTCTCTGTGCCTATGGAGACTTACACACATTTCCTTGGGTACATGCTCTACGTACCCCTAGAGTGATGATATTATAAAAGAAGTTTCAGAGCAATTGAGTCTGCAATTTAAATTTAATTATTTACCACTGCAGGTGAGCTCTGCCAGCTAGTTGTGCCTGCATGATTTCCTAATATACCCAGTTTTCATTCTGAAAAATCAGGAAAAAAATATGCCTGCCAAATATTCCTGCTTTTCTTAAAAATGATGAATCTGAAATTTTATCCAAAAATTATACCACACTGAATTTTGCTTGGGTTTTGTTCTTTGATTTAGGTAAAAAAAATATACCAAATTCAATGTTTTATGGGAATAGGAATAAATTAAATAATATAACTGCACAGAACTATGTTTTTATGACCTTTCTAATGCATCTACTGATGGAAAACAGTATAAATTACTTACACCCCACACTGGCCATGCAGACAGTTAGTGGTGTTTGGTAGGCAAGCAGCCACATACTGCCCCAACTCCTCACAGAGGTGTGAGAGCAGAGATGACAGAGTCAATGGCTCATGGGAACACCTCCCCAGTGGAAGATAAATCCTTTACCACCTCCTGAAGAAAACCAAGCACCAGGCTGTGCCCCCTGCTCTGCTGGGGGCTGCACACCCCAGGGTTGTTCTGCTTAGAGAGTCAGGCAAGGCTGAGCTCAGAATTACAGTGTTGGCTGTGGATTGGCTCATCTGGAACTCAAATATCTACAGCGGAGACTGCACAGCTTCTCTAGGCAAACTCTCTGTCCCACTGCTTGCTTGTGTTCATGGAGAAAAAGGGTCTAAAGCACAGAGGCTTGTGGCAATGGCTTCCCCTCAGAAGCACTTATGTAAATGTTGTCAGAAGCTGAGCTTCCATCCAGTGTCCATCCAGTGTCCTTAAAAGTCACATTCTAATCAACCCATTTGGCATATTCTGGACTGAGCTCCCAGCCCCATGACCCCTGTGTGGCAGCTTTTGGAGATCTGTGACCAACAGCTGAGCTGTGACAAAAGCTCTATACACCCTGCACAGTGATTCTGCTACCTGAAAGCCAAACATGTCCATTTAGAAGACAAAACTTTCTGTATTTTCTTCTGCTGCCACCTTTTCTCTTTCTTGCTAAAGAGGACAGTGGTCAGTGGTCATCATATCTGAAAAAAACTCTGAGATTTTGGTGCTGAAGCAGTTAAATGAACAAGACCTAAGATCCAGGTGAAGTTTGGTTGGTCGGAGAATGGTGCCAGCAATGCCAAGGTCATGGGTTTGATCTCATTATGGGCCATTCACTCCAGAGATGGATTCAATGATCCTTGTGGGTCCCTTCCAACTCAGAATATTCTGTGATTCTGCGAGCCTTGGCCAAATTCTGAGCAGCTAATGAGATTTTAAAGGTGTTAAAGTTCTGCTGAAGAAGCACAGCGAGCACAGAGGTGATATTTAAGGACATAAGCTATTAAAGTGATAGAAACTTGCAGCCTACAAGGCTCAGTGCAGTAGGTGAATTTTCTCTGCTTTGGAACAATAGCTGACCAGTGTAAGAGAGACTCCCTACAACTGTTTGTCACAATCTTGGCAAGACACTACTGAAGGAGATGCACAATAATCTGACTGACCTTTTGCAGCTAAGGCAACACAAATGCATGCAATGCAATTACCTTGTGTTATAGTGACCAAAAAAATTCATTTCAGCTCTGGACCCAGACGACAAGTGTTCCGATACTTTATTTTTTTCCCAGTCGTGATGTCTGAGGAAAACTCTGAGTCATCCAGACAGGAAAGAGATTAATAATATTCACCTTGAACTATAGAAGAAAATGAGAGCTTTCCAACCTGATGTTGGGAAGAAAAAGTCTGTTTGCTTCCTGTAAAAGTAGGGTGGTATTTTGCAAGAAAAAATGGAATGCAGGATACAGAAGCCATCCCCAACCTACCTCACTTCTCAGTTCTTGCACAGCTATATCTTCCAGAGCAACTGGTTTCAGTCATTGTCAGAATATCAGAATAGTAAATCCTCAGTTTGATTCAGTGTGGCATCTCTCTTACATTTGAGACACAGTGCAGGGCAGACAGATCCATATGGATGTTGGTAACAGCAATCTTTTGCTCTGTACACACTCTGTCACAGGGGCTTGAAAAAGAACCACAAAGCAGAATACTGATGGAGCTTTTGGCCAATATGAGAGCAGTTCTGCAGAAGGCTTTGCTGTATACCTCTCCTATGGATCAAGAGCACTGCTATCAGGCAGATATTGTGCCGCATGTATGGGTTTGACATGAACAGTTGCACAGGCCTTTTTGCTATTTAGTTTCCTCCTGATTCTTAGAATTAAGAAAAAAATTCAGAAAAGGTGGATTGATATAATTGCTATAGCACAGAGCGCACCAAGTTTGCCCAAGGTCAGTTCCCAAAACCTGTGCCTTCCAGTGAACATCAGACAATTACCAGTGAAACAGTTGAATGTGTTCCATTTTTTAAAGGATTGAAGACAGGATTTTCAGCATAGAGAGACTGATTTGCCAGTGGGAACAATCCTTGCAGCATCCCACGTTACCTGGAGCTCTTGTACATGTGCAGAAGATATGAATATGTCCACCAAGCATTTTCTGAAAAGCTTGGATTTTCAAATGCAGAAGTAGCAAGTCTGAGAATAATACAGGTCCAACAAACTATTGACCTAAAAGTCTGAGATGTTTGTGGTATCCAAAAGGAAAAGAAAAGCAAAGAACCCTTTCTCCATTAGAATTTCTAGACTACTTCTGTACATCATGCCCAGCTGAATGGTGAAACAGAAATGCCAAATGGTCTCATGGTTCTCATTATTCTCTCCATCTTAGGATCAGAAAATCAAACTTAACCTGTTGAAGAGAGTCTAGTGAGCCTCCCAGGGTGAAAGGGATACCCAGTATTGGGGCTGAGCATGAGCTTTGTGGCTATGGTACTCCTTTCACATCCAAAGAAAAGGAAGGATTGTAGCAAAAAGAGAGTTTTCCAGAAAATCCACATCTGGAAGGTCTCACTCTCTTAATCAGCCTAATCCCTGCAGGATCGGTGAGAACAGTTAAATAGTCTTCAGGACATGCTTAGTGCCTGATCTGGGGCTGTCTGTGTAATTGCTGCCCATTAGCACTCACAAACCCCACTGAGGTATGATCTGTCTCATTTGGGTAGGTGCTAACTGCTGCCCCTTGGTCACATCCTCTGTTACTCCAATGCACACTGCAATCTCGAGCTTTCTTTGAGATATTTAGGGGTGGCTGCAATCCATATATGACTCACTGATTATATGAAAGCATCAGTCTACCCTGTATGGTCTCTGGGTTGAACTGATCCAATCCAAATTACATTTAAACAGATTCAAATGCACAGCTCTTGGCTCCAGTACAAATGAATAAAATTGAAATAGTGCCTACCATAAAGGAACTGCTCTTGCCAGATTCTTTAAAAAGGCCGTGCTTGATGCTGATTTTACTTCAAATGTCACACTAAGAAGCATCTAAAGGGAATTCAATTTTAAAAAACGCTCTGAGTTTTGAATGTATTGAAATACAGTGCACTTACATCACTGCAGTCCAGAAACAAGTAATGGCCTGAACTTTCTGCACCATCTTGCAGAATTTGAAATCTTCATTAATTCATCACACCAGACAAGAATCATTTTAGACTATCCAGTTAGAAATGCCTCCAAGAGAGGCAGTGCTGGGGTCTGCATGGCCAGGACAGCAGCAAACTGGAGATGCAGCATGACTAGGAATGGCAGTGCTAGATCAGAGAGGAAAAATTACTCCCCCATTCCACCCCAACTGTTCCTTGCTGGCAGAGACCAAGTCATGATATTTGCCATACTAAGAGTTATTACTCTGTCTATGGACAAACAAGCTAGACACAGTCAACAATGGATAACTGTTCATTTTGTCTTTGCCTTTGTAAACCTTTTTCTTATGCTGAAAAAAATTCAATAGAATTTACCCCTTGGCAGACATAGTACAAAGCTATTCCCAAATCATAGGAAGGCTGCAAAACTTTTCTCCAGGCTTTGTAAACCAAAAGTAGAAAACCAAGGGGGTGGAACAGGTTTACCTATTGCTGAATACACGGCAGAATTAACTGAATTAAGAAAACTCCTGAAAGAGTCAATACACTCTCAGAACCGTCAAATATTTTAGTTCACTTAAACTGTGTGTTTATGCTACTATTATTTCCTAAGTTCACCTTGGTAAAAACTAGCTGACTCTGTCTTGATACAATGAGAAACAATTGAGCAGGATAAAGTGAAAGAGAATGAACAATGACCTTTCCTTCTGCAGAGCCCATTGCTGAGAGAGGCAGGTAGAGATCTATCTGGTAATGTTTATCTGACTAAGGCAATTTACTGGATGATAGCTTTCCCCATAAGATCTAAGGACAAAAATGGCATAATATCAACTCACAAGGGACACACTAATATGAGCCCTAAAATGAAGCCCTCTGTGCTGAACCAACTGTATATTTCACATATAAGCCATGCCATTGAGATGTTTAATGTTCCTCTGGAGAGCAATAGACCAGTGACAAGAAAAATAAACAAAAGCTAAAGATGAAGATGTCCTTGAACCAAAAGTGCTTCACTTTAGGGAGCCCAGTAAAGTGAGTAAGAACCTGTGAAGCATAGTTGCATTAAAATTGGCAATATTTTCTGTGTCTTCAGTGGGATGACTTGGGAATTTTATACCATATTTCTCCATGCAATTATGAAAACAGTAGTTTTAGCTCATTCTGTCATACTAAAAGGTAGAACTCCATCTCTTGATGAGAAAAAAATCATTTTGGTGGGATTGGAGGTTTAACCTGTGACCTTGTGTAACTGTTCAGGTAGCCTCACCACTGGGCTGCAGTGCCCCTCTCTCCTTTCTCCCTCATGCATATGTTCCCTGACATTTCAGCATGTCAATAAAAATGTTGCTGAATCTTTTTCCTTTAGAACATTTGATTTTTAACCAACAATTGCTTTGTGAGAAAAGTCCCTGCAAGCACCACATGAAATGTACTAACAATCAGGTTAATCTAATAAATACCTTTAGTCTCATGCCACAATATCCCAAGCTAAACAATCTAAAAATACACCCAAAGGTTTGTTGACTTTGTCTTTAAATCGCTGATTAAATTCATCAAGCCACTGGATCTGGACTAAATATAATTAAGTGAGCAGAAATACAAGGGTCTGGCTGGTTTCATAGAGCATGTGCACAAATAAACACATATGATGGCATCTAACCTCTAACTGGGGTGAAACAGCAAACACAAAATGTCCAGAGGCATAAAATGATACAGTTTATGTAACAGCGAGATCTTCAGTGAAACCAGTTTCTTGAAGTTGCAGAGTGAAATGCATTTCTAAATATTAAAAATTATCTAGGAAAGTAATTCCTTTTACTCCAAATTTTGAGATTTCCATAAGTATTTCACCATAGCTGATCCAAATTTATTAGACCTTCCCATTCTTTGAGGTAAAATATATCTTAATTTCTCCTCTATACTTAGAAGTTAAACAGAAATCAAAGTGTCAAGAATGGCTTGAGTAGTAGAAATATTTTTTTCCTGTTCTGATTTTAAACTTGGAACCTGTGACTATTCTTAAAAATAAGATATTGATCATTATTTCCAATCAGTCATGCTAGAGTCCTTATTTTTATGCCAAGGTCTTTTTTTAAGTGTGTTGAAAGGTAATCTGCACTATTACTTTCAATTACAGCTTAATAATTTATGAAATTACTTAGTATCATACCTGCAATATGTCAGACAGGCTTCATTACATTGCAGTGAGGTCTGATTTAACACAGTCATTATTGTTGCTGTTAAGGGTTTGTGGGGGAAAGATTCCTGCAACTGTAGTCATTTTAGCCATTTTAGACTAAAATAAGCAGCTATGGATAAATGACAATATACAGTGAGGTACTTAAGTTGACATAAGACTATGCTGTCTCCTAATTGCATATACTTGCCTCTTGGAATAGCTCCATGTTTTGCACTCAATGAAATATTCTCCTAATTTTTTGCAGCAAATTGTTTTACAAGCAAGGATGAGCTGTGAAAACTCATGAGGAAGGTAAGGACTTGCATAACATTCCCTGGCAGCCAGGATGTGGGCAGCTTAACTAGCACAGAAACTCCTTGGAAGTGTTGATAAGGACATCATCTCCATACAAAGCATGCTCAGGTCTAGCCCTGGTCCCCTTGTTGTGGATACTCTGACATGTGAGTTTATACCCCTGATGTATGAGACTATCAGTGGTACAAGGCAAAGCAATGTGCCAGTTAACAAGGAAAAAAATTATTCAGCTCAATTAAACTTTGAACAAGACAGCTTTTGGGAGGAAAGCACATAAGACATATTCTTTAACACTAGTTCTCAAACTTACCTTTAGGTGGCCATTACTGAGGGTTTGCCAACTTTGAGATCAGGTGTTATTCCAGATTTTGAAATGAACTCAATAAAACAGGTGTCTGGGTTTCTCAGGGCATGTCCTCTTTTGTAATGAAGCATGAAAAACCTGTAAACACGTAATTCAACCAAAACATTACATAATGTTTATAAATTCATTTTATAAATTTGGTTTTCACTGCTGGTATGAAAAACTACTTTTTCAGGTCTCAGTCTTCCAACAAAAATAAATCTAATTTTTTTAATCATGTGTATAATGCTGGGCCAAGGAAGGGACTACTTTCTTTCCTGTAGTTATTTTGGGCAGAGATAAAGTAACAGAAACAAAGCAAAACAAAACTGTACTTCATTTATCTGGGATTTCACAGGAACAAAATTAAACCAAAATTTAACCCTCCCAAACAATTGAAAACAGCCTTTACTCCACGGCTCATACTTCTGACTGCAAGACCATGGGGTAATGTTCTCTTTAGTTTGTATTTGATATAGCCCCAAGTGCAACACATTGAAGAAATAATCAGTATAATCCTTTGCTGCTGCTTTCAGCTCATTAGGAGTTTTTCCTGACTCAAATGCAGGTGGCTGAAGATGATTTGAGGCTTCAGTCCAAAGGGCCATTCAGGTGCGCTGCTCTTCAGGAGCCACAACAGCCTGGCAAGAAGGGAAAGGTTAACTGAGGCTTCTGCTGGGGAGGGAGATGAGAGTCTGGCATGTAGAATTAGAGTAGGAGCAAATCTAAGGGGGAAAATGAATCACAGTATTGATGTCTGGAAAGAACAATATTATGACTATATGGATTTAATGACTGCTGATATCTAGTTCAGTGACAGGTAGTCTCATCCACAGGGACAAAAGTACACAGCGTGCTTCGAGGAGACCTGGAGGCAATCCTTCAACTCAAATCCCATGATAGGATAATATGCTATGGCTTCTTTTATGCTGGAGGTGGCATCCTTTCTAGGTCTCTTCTGAGTATGTCAGTCGATGATAACAGCATAATTTGCCTTAGAAATTTTAATTCCCCCCACACACACCCTTTTCCTTACAAAGAAGAAAAGCGTGAACAATTCCTTTGAGCTGTCCTGAATAAATACTTTAAGAATATTAAAAATGAGAAGTGGATTAAAGCTTTCTGAGTGAATTCCAAAGCATGTAGGGTGCTTTGCTAATTTTAAAAGGAGGGATGTTATAACCTTCAGTGTTCACACTGTGTGATAGACAGTCATCACCACTGCTGAAAACAGGCAGAGTATATCTGTGGCTGAAGCCAGCTGTACAGTCTCTTCTGGAACATCTGCCTGTCCTTCCTTTTTCATAGAGAAAATTTAGTGAGGAGCAGGTAAGGCAGTTCTGTGACATCACAGTTGTTCTACAGGAGCTCCTGGATGTCTTTAGCTGTTGCACTTTGTTTCCCTGTATTTTATATTCAGCATGCATTAGCAGTTGCTTGTTTTGAAGTTCTCCAGGGTATTCTACATCGAAGTTGCCTGGTAGCAGAACAGTCTGTGTTCCTCAGATATGCAAGTGACTAATTTTCCATCAATCAGAGATGAGACTTAAATAAATAAAGGTACTTCATGGGGCTGCTGTGCCTAATGATAAGCAATTATATAAAGTCAAATTAAGGCAGTTCTTTGTGAAGGTCCTGTGAAATTGGTTAAGCAAAAAGAATAACTGCACCATTTCAGTGATTCATCCTATTGCTCATTTCAGTGGGAGCATTATCTCAGTTAACTGATGCAATTAATATGAAAATGAGGAAATCATTGTTTAAGGAGATGAGGAGAAAGAGGGGGTCTTAATGCAGCGGCAGTGGAAAAAAAGAGTCACAGAGATAGAAATTTGCATAGGTCAATGGTAATGTAATGCATTTAGCACATATTCAAAGCTTAACTTGCATAGTAATACAGATCCATTAAATTCTCATTATGATGACCTGTGTCCAACACAATTCAATTTTTCTGAATCCTAATGATAAAAAGTTAATTATGTAAGGTGAAAACCTTTTGTACTTGGTCTTAAAATAAAGCATCGAAAGGGCATTGAGACTATCTTTTAGACATGGCAAGTAGTTTCACTTCTGCTTAATTCAATACTTTATTAACCATGACAAAATCTGAAGTTTGGCTTCTGTGTGCACCACAATTTTTTTATGTAGTCAGTGACAATAAATAAGCCTTTGTCTGTAAAACCACAATTTAGTGCTAGTCTACTTCTACTTACAAGCTTCAGTTACAGATTGCACTTCCAGTTTATCCTGGTTTCCCTATTTTTAGTAACCAAAAAGCCTATCCAAATTTGGGAAAAGAAGGGAGAAAAAGCCTTTTCCTCTCAGCATTGTATACACATTCCACCTTTTGTTTGCTAGACATGTCTTTGAGCCAGTGATGTGGCAGAGTGTGAGGTCTCCAGCAGCTGTTTCTTCTCATCACCTGATTTTGCTCCCCACCACAGCTACAGGTGGAAGATAAGAGCCTGAGTGCTGCTCAGCCTCACACCATTTCCTGCCACTTTTGCCACATTTGTAGATAATGGTCCCTTGGACTTTCTCATCCAAGGCAGGGAACAAATGTGCCAGTTTCCTGGTGCACTGAATCACGTTTTGCATTAAGCGGAAGGGGTGGAGATCTTCTAAAATCAGATCCAGCGAGGCAGGCTGCCTCATGAACAGGCTGTTCTTCTGAAAAGACAACATGCTAGAGTGGCACCTTCCTTACTCCTTTACATTAAAGCCACCATATATCACTCAGGCCATGTCAGGTTGTTTTAAATTGTGATTAATTTGTATTTAATAGATGTGTAAGGCACCTTTATTAACATCTGCACAATGTAAGTCAGGCTAAGTGCAAATGAAAGCCAAGTCCTGCACAAATTATTCTCCCTGTCAGGTTTTTTTGTCTTGAAATTTGCATTGTACTTACAGTACATGACTGGTGTTTGTGGAGGTGATCCAAGTCATGACTTTAGCTGCCTAACACCAAGCCAGAACTCAGGATTCATTTGACAAAATGCAGACACCTGCAGAGCAGATGCCTGTAGCTGAGCTGGTCACACAGGGCTCTCCATGCAGGCAGTGAAGACACCCAGCCTCAACACTTCACAGAGCAGATGGCTGCATGTGGTCCTGGGCATGAGCCTGGCCCCAGAGATGCAAAGCTACATGGAAAAAAAAAAAAAAAAAAAAAAAAAAAAACAAAAAAAAAAACCCAATAACTCTAATTCTCTAAACCCAAGCCAAAATCCAACCTTCATAGTTTAAATTCACAGTAGTTTAAATTGTCACAGTCCCCTGAGCATCCCTAGGCTCTATTTTTTATCTCCTTTAGTGCTTGTCTGAGTCCCTGTGAAGGTAGTGGACCTTCCAGGGAGTAAGTTAATCTTTCTCAGATGGTACAAGACTAATTCAGCCCCTGCTCCTGCATGTACACATATATGAAAAGGGATTTTCCTTACACACAGAATGGGCATCTGTCAGAGTAGGAGCAGTGTGGAGCAAGGCAGGGCTCAGGCTCAGCTCTTCCAATATTTGGCCATCATATACCATGACTCAGTTTCTTAGCACCACTCAGGGGCTGCATTTCTAAAGCTGATTCAATGCCTTTAAATGCAGATAACAAAGGAAAGTTCTAGATTCTGCACCTGGAACAGAGCAACCCTGGATGTTCAGACAGACTGGGCAATGGGATGCTGGAGAGCAGCACTGCAGAAAGGGACCTGGGGGTCCTGGTTGATGACAGGCTGAACATCAGTCAGCAGTGCCCGGGCAGCCAGGAGGGCCAGCCCTGTCCTGGGGGGCAGCAGGCACAGCATGGCCAGCTGGGCCAGGAAGGGGATTGTCCCACTCTGCTCTGGGCTGGGGCAGCCTCACCTCGAGTGCTGGGGGCAGTTTTGGGTGCCACAATGTAAGAAGATGGTGAAGGATCTCAAGGGGAAGCCATAGCAGGAGCAGCTGAGGTCACTTGGTCTGTTCAGCCTGGAGCAGAGACAATGGGGAGACCTCAACCCAGTCTACAACTTCCTTGTGAGAGGAAGAGGAAGGGCAGGCACTGCTCTCTTCTGTCTGACCAGTGACAGGATTCAAGGGAATGGCTTGAAATTGCATCAGGGGAGGTTTAGGTTGAACATCAGGAAAAAGTTCTTCACCCAGAGGGTGGTTGGGCCCTGGCACAGGCTCCCCAGGGCAGTGGTCAGAGCACCAAGCCTGACAGAGTTTAAGGAGTGTTTGGACAATATTCTCAAGCATATGTGTAACTTTTGGGGATGGTGCTGTGCAGTTCTGGAAGACGCACCTAATGATCCTTGTGGGTCTGTTCCAACTCAGGATATTCTGTGATCTAAAAATAAGCAAGAATTACATGGCTAAATGTTTTGTTGGGCCAGAATCCTATTGCACAAGAATTGATCCCAGTAAAAATTAAATATCTATTGCAGTCCAGTGTTAGGCATTGAAATAGTTTTACATACTTTAAGCATATGTGTTTCAAAGGTCTAAATGTTTATGGGCATTTTTCAGACTACAGTTTTATATTTTACAAAAGGTAGAAGGTAGATATGGTACAAAAGCTGGAAGGTTATACAGCCATTCTTCTGGCTGCTCTGGTTGTTTTCACTGGCCTCCTTTCTGTCAAGGCAGTCACTTGCTGACCCCCCTTGCTGGGGAGCAAACAAAATCTAGTTGAAAAATAACTCAGAAAAAAAAATTCACTCAATAATACCTTGGTTTTAATCTTTTCTGGTTTGTCATTTCCCAACATGAGAAAATTAAGAAGTGCTGGGTGAAACCATGTGATCAGCCTAGGAATGTGTGGAGAATAATAAGAAATGGTTATATATAATTAATTGTGATTAAACCTAGTAGAAAAATAACTTGTAGATCACACTAATCTTGCTTAAGGGCAGCTATTTCACAAGTACCACTCTAATTAATAAGCTTCAGTTAAAGAAGAATCAATAAATACTGCTATTCATAGAAAATGGATATTATGTGAGGAGAAAGATTGGGTTTTAGAATAATTTGGCTTCCTCCAAGCACAGATTAAGATTCTTTTAGGGAAAAGAGAAATACCAGGTAGTGACAAATTGAGGAATAATCCAATTAAAATGTTATTGGTTTCATTGTTTATGAAGGTCTAACAAAAGCATTCTCAAGCACTGATATTTACCAAAAGAGGAATTCTACATCTAAAAATAGTGGAAATCTACTTTTCAACACAAACACTAATGTATACTGCTAAAAGAACCTCTAATGGGATGTATGAACAAAGTAACAAGCAAAAACAATGCTAGGAAACCCTGGTGACTACATCTGGATAGCAAGAAATTCACAGAGTAGGAATGTTTAAGACAAAACCGCTCTGATTAAATTAATTTTCTTTAATGTCACTACCTAACATTAAAAAATCCTAGATATTTCCAAATCAGAACAGCTATAGTAGAGATTACCTTTTTTTTTTTTTCAATAAACATAGCCATATTTTGCCAATGAAAGAAGATACCTGAAACCTGTTCTGGGATTCCCTGCAAAAAGCTGTCCAAAGGAGATTTTTCGAAACCACCAAAATCTTTTTCTTTGTATCATGCTTCTGTGAGCTGCTACTGTTGTGTGACAACATTGTTACACGTTGATGTCCAGTTCCACTTACAAACTTGTTGAAGAGGGATGGTCTGAAGTCAAATGCTTCCTTGGTGTAGGTGATCCACTAGACATAAGAAGCTATAAGAACATGGGAAGAGTCTTACAGCCAGAAAGGGAAAGCTCAGCTGTTTCATTATCCTGATTGCAGTCACAGACTGTGGTCAGGGAAGGTAGTTTGAAAAGAAAAATAATTCAATTCGCTTTTTACAGATGTAGAGGTTTCAGGGCCTTTGTGAGCTGAATCTGGGCACTGGCCTTCCAGTACAATTAGTGCTGTGCACAGATTGCTTGAATCTCCAGTAATTTGTCTAATCTCTCTCTGAAACACTTTTAGCCCTTGCAACACCTGGTAGCAAGGAGTTCCTCCGCATATGTGTTTTAGGGTCTACGAGGGTTTCTCTTTCCACCACTGTTTTGGAGTTATTTCCACTTTCTTCTGCATCAAAAAGGCAGTCAGGTATCTTTTCTCTAATCACCTTATGGTATACAGGTCAGTCAAGGACAATAGACTATTCCAACATGCCAAAGCAGTGAGGAAGCTTTTCACAGCACATTGGTTCTTTAGTACTCCCCACCTTGTGCTGCAATCTCCAGTTGTTCTTTCACAAAATAACATCCAAGTCCACCTTTATTTTCCGCAACTGTTAAATCTCTGTGATCATCAATGACCCCAAATGGATTTGTCTCCCCTAACTTCATGGGTCTGAAATTAATTTGTCTATACTCTTTATCTGTGCTCTGTCTTTTGTCAGATAGATTCCTCTAGAGTGGTACTGAGATCACTTATCTCAGGCCCCCAGTTTAAGATTAGATTAATTGCTGCCTGTGAATGTCTTTCCCTCTTCATTGATGAGGTGACTGGCTTGGACTAGATACACAAGTTTTGATGGTTAAACTCAGGTGACATGACTCACATGCTGAGTGCCTTACAAAAGGCAATAACAACAGCAAAATCCAAACCAACCTTACCTTGCATTTCCACATTACTACAAATATTAGCAAATTATGTAAAACCTTAGCATGAGCCCACCTTCCTGTGTTTCCTTAGTTCCTCATTCTGCTGTAATGAATTCTGTACAGGCTGCATGCAGAATTTTCAAGTGCAAATGAGGTAGCATTATAATATATATTTCAGGACCAATAAGGCAGACACACCCTGAGTGTCTCAGCAAATCCTGTGGAACTGCCCTTCTCCCATTTCCTTCACCAGCTGCTGTCTGTAGCCCTAACCCTAATTTGCCCTGCCTGTAGACACAAAGAGTTTGAGCTATTAGAACTGGATTTCAAACCTCCTCAGAGGTGAGGTGACAGGTCCATAGGTTTAGATGAAACCCATTTCTGTTTCTAATGCCATCAGTAAAACAGAGCTGAAAGATGTCTCCTATTGCCACCTAACAATGCCAGTCAGTGCCCCTTGGGCAGCTCAGCACCCTCTCCCCTGCTACCTGCCAATACTCACCCTAGGAAATCAAAGCCCTTGCAAGGCAGCATCTTGTATGTCATAAATAGGGTATCAAGGTTCCTAAAAAAAAGCCCAGCTTGCCTCACTAGTGAAGTCCTAGAAAATCAGGGAAGACAAAAATGGCATCTTGCCAGGTTGTCAGTTCCATTCTCTGTTTGTTCCCAAGCTTTTGCTGTTGGCAAGAACACATCCCTCTGCTGCAGTGATCCCTGCATAAAACTTTCGTAATCATCCTGATAGTTTGCTAGACTAAATTTTTGCTGGATATTCATACAAGAATGTGAAAAGCTATTTTTGTGCAACGATCTTGCTCTGTTCTAACCCAACAGAGATGAGGATAGAGAAATGGGGGAAAAGTTGCTGCTGTGGGAGAGGAAGGGGGTCTTAATATTTCCCTTTCACCAGTACAATGCAGCTGCTTCTTTTGATAGCTTTAATGCAGCCCCTTCTAATTTACATTGGTTTAAGTGAAATCAAATAAAACCCATTATGCCTCTGAACCCAGCAGACGATCAATGTAATGCAGCCTTTTACAACCCCAATTTCTTTCTGTAATAGCAAAGAAACAATATGGGTTTACAGAAGGGCCAGGCTAAAGATAAACCTCCCCTGCCTTCTGTTTCTCAGGCTGCAATCATAAGAATCTAAATAGCCATTTGATTATGAAGACTGAGGTCAAGAAGGACCACAAAAGATCAAGTGAGAGCCTGGGAGCTCAACCTGGAGATAATCTTGAAACTGAAAAATGCTCAGTGCACAGAAGATCATCTACCAATTATGCAAAGATATAGAAAATCGGAACATTAATTAAGATTATTTTATTACTTTATTAATAATGAAGTGAAATTGAGTTATAATAAGTTAGACTGTGAAGATGGTTTCTTTGTATTGTTAAATGACTTGTTTCAATTTTACTGCTTCAGAATTGCAGTAAAAATGTATTTCAAAAAGAATAGATACATTTGTATTAATGATATGATGGGGGCACACTCAAAGAACTGTTAAAATAACGCACTCTAGACTTGCTTCAGACTCTTCTCCCTGCCCTTTTTTCTCTATTTCTCCTTTCCTAGCACTGTCATCTTCCTTGTGAGTTGGCAAAAATTCCACCATTTCTGGTGCCAAAACATCATCTGCATCTCTGCAAGTTAAAACAGTCTGTCTGTAACCCCCTATTTCAGTGCTTTTCTGATCTTCTCTGGAAAAAAAATTAAGATGGATTCTTGTCTGGAGAATCTGCAGCAGAACTCAGGATACCCCCACTGGTTTCAGTGCAGCTGTCAGTTTACCCCAGATGAAAATTGCCATTCCTCATTTTCTTTTCTTCTTTACATTCTTTGGTAATTTTTCACTCTGCTGCTCTATTTAATGCAAGAAGCATTGTAGGGACACTATATAAAATATGATGTGAAACAAACTATGTGCTAAACAGTCAAGATAGTGATGATCCTTCCTTTGTCACATATACCCCTGAGTCAGTGGAAGTGGCTGTGGTAGAGACAGAGGGAAGTCAGCTCTCTGATAAAACAGCTGTTCACTTGTGTTTACAAAGTTAGCGTATAGTTTTCTGGGGTTGCCCATGACTTGTCTTACAGTATGAATTGGCATGAAAGGAAGACATCTTAAAAGCTGTGACTTTCACAGATGGCTTGGAGTGTCCTTTTTGACTATGCAGCACAGGAGCATCCTGGATGAAGTGGTTTTCCCTAGCACTACAGCCTGGAAGACAAGTAAGGGAAGAAGGTACCTCAGAGAGGGAGGTAGCATTGTGTATGGTCCCCTCAGTCAACAATTTTATCTGTGAACATGGAGAGAGAAAAATCCAGCTCCCCAGTGATGAGACCCAAGCACTCTGAGATTTCCTGATTCTCAGACTTGAATTTCTTCTGAAATGAAATGCTGTCTACACTCACAAACTCCTGCTTCTACCTCTGCATTTCACTGTAGTTGTTGAAATCACCATTCTGTTTTCACACTCAAAGATGCTCTAATCAATATCACTGGAAATGTTATTCAGCCTTTCACTTGGGTGAAAGTTGATGCTGACATTCTACTTTTCCTGAGTTTACCAAGAGAACATTTAATCTCTGTGACCTTGCAGACATTTAAGGAACCCTTCACAAGATAACAATGTATTGTGACAGACAGCAGGGACTTTCTCACAAACAGCATTTTGCCAACAGGGACCACAGAAAATATCTGGATTCAGAGAGGAAATAGTAATTCAAAAGGAACATGTTGTGCATCAGTATCACTCAGTGATATACTATTACTTCTGCCCATTGGAAACAACATTCTTGTACTTCTCAATCAAAAAGACCATGACCTATGAATCTGACAGTGGGAAACTGAGGTGGTAAAAGCATCTAAAATTTACATATTGCTGAGTGAAGACCAGACCCTGCCATCCATCATTACTAGGTTCCTCTTCATAGCTCTTGTCCTTTTGGAAGGAATGTGAATGTACTCTGTGGATGTGCATCAACAGGAATGGCAATCACTGAAGCCGTATCTAAAGATCTGTGGCACAAACCTCCAAGGAAAACTGCTTTGCAAAGCAATAGGAAGAGATACAGGGGTTAAATAGTAGAGATCATTGAGGCCCTCGTGAAGCTGCTTTGGTCGGTCAGGTGTGGGCACAGCAGAAAGCAAAATAAATTAAACTCCTCCAGCTGGAAAATAAATATGAAACAGCAAATGAATTTGTGCACTTCATGACTGAGTAAGCAAAGCTTAATTCTCTAATTATTACCTCTATTCTACCCACTGAGATAAAGAGCAAGTTAGGAGAGATAATCAGGTTCTAAAACACTGTGCCCTCTTGAATTCAGCCCAAATGTAAGTTAGCAATCATTCCAATATCTATAATCCAAGATAATATCTAGATCCAAAAGATCTATAATAATGCAATATTTGCTATTTTGCTATTTTATATGTCAGTATCAGGTGAAGAGATGCTTCATTCTTACTTATTTTTTAACTCTGCTTATTCAAATGGTGCAACTGCAGAACCTTGCATCTATTGCACAAAAGTTTGGTTAAGTATTCTATATTACATTATTCTAAATATTCATATTGTTTTTATTTAATATAAATTCTGCTAATACCACCCAGATGTCATCTTGCATTCACAGTCTTATTTACGTCAATGGCAGATCACATTAGGATTGATCATAAAATTCCCTGGTTTCACAAAAGCACTCTGTATTTGTAGCTACTCTACAACACAAAAGAAGGGGGGCAGGGAGGTCATTTTTGTTTTTTTCAATATGAAAAGAATGAAAAATATCAATACAATAGCTCTAAATGGTACTTGCAGTCAGATTATGCGTTAATTATCCCATGACCCCTAAGAGTGCTTGATAACTAAGCAACATTCTAATCATTTGTTTCAGCACTTCAAGATTAAATTTTATTCATTCAATACCTGCACTAGATAAAAGAAAAAAAAAAAAAAAAAAAGAAGATATTTGATTTGGGTTCATACAATTAAGAAGGATATCAAGGAAGCTGATCTATTCCTCCTTCTTATCTTGTGCCTTTCTTCATGAAAAAGAAAAGAACAACTAAGAAATTAAAGTCTGACTGAATAGCATCTAAACTTTACACAAAGAGGAAGATTGTCAGGTTCACACAGGAGGTTGTCAGCCAGCAGAGTGAGGTACCACAGCAGCCAGGCAGCAAGTCAGCTGGCACAGCTGAATTTTGGAGAGGTGAAGCAATTCTGAGCATGAACAAACTTGTTGCCTCAGCAGCCACATTTCCAAAACTGGCTGTTACTGTGTGTTGTGTGCAAGGAAAGGGAACAAGGGAGGAAAGCATCTCACCTCAATTGGCATAGGTGACTGGAAGAAGGATCGTCACTTCCAGGAAATGGCCTTATAAAGGGTCAGGGTCCCCAGCTGCCAATTAATGGTGCTCAGAGCAGCTTCTTGGTGAGCAGGCTGTAGGAGGAATGAAGTCTGAAACAGCCTTAGGAGCACACCAGAAGTGGATCTGCAGATAAGTGCAGCACAGTGCACATCCTGGCATTTGACTTCAACTCTACTCAACTCTAGGCTGACCCTATAGGTTTAGCCCTAGCATGAGAATGGGCAAGGTGTGTTTTGGGAGAGCACTTTCCAGTTTAGTTTCACTTCAAAGCAACCCATTTTTATATGCCTTGAGTTCACTCTGTGATATTAATCAAAGTGTATGGAATAAGAACTGGGGAAAACAAGGTAAAAGGACTTATACATTTCAGGAGAGACACTTTTAAAATTATTTTAAATATTAATTAATCCAAACAGCCAAATAAATGATCATGAGTTACTTAGTGCAGTGTTTGATAGGAAATATTTCCCATATATTGTCCTCAGCACAGTAAGAAAGCTTCTTTTAATTTCTCCTTCTTGTTGATACACACTGGTTTCCAGAGTCAGAAAACTCTGACGTCTCTACTTGTTCTTTTACTCAGTATGTGCTTTCACAGATTTCTCAGGATTTTCCTGACCAGAGACTGAAGCAGAGTTCCCCAAACGTTTCCCACTTGTTGCCCAGGGCCTCCAGCTGTGGCAATACAGACTTTTTTAGAGCAATCCACAACACAGGGAGTCAGGAGTAAAATAGAGCTAAAACTAACACAGTGCTGACCATCAGCTCACCCAGTCGTAGTGGGGATTGTGAAGGTTTATCCTGTTGCCTGGGATTACAACCCACAAGCCTGGAGCTAAATGCTTCTACCCCATTTGCAAAGACAAAAAAAGCAAGGGAGGTTCCACCCCACAGGATCTGATAATCCAATTAGAGTATCCCTGCAATGTCAAAGAGCCAAGTTCAAACCACTGTTCTGGATGATTTCATTTTTGCTTCTTCTGTGCTGGGGATTCCTCCTGTGGGAGCTATTCTTTGTGCATACAGCATTAAACATTTAGCAGGGACTGAGACCTCAGCTTCCTAGATCTGAGCTGAGTACACTTACCAGGGGGTATAGACTCAGTTGGACCAATTGTTATTTAACTTAGAATTAACCTGAATCAAAGCTAGCTGAGCAACTCCAGCAGGAGGGATACCCCTGGAGAATGGCTGATAGCCATTTTCCTGGCACGTGAGACATCAAAGCCTGCTTAGAAAATAGAAATTTGAGTTGAGACTTCCTCCTTCCCAGAAAGCATTATGTCATTTTGGGAGGCAAGGACTGCAAACCACAGGTCACAGGTGATTTTGTATCCCTAATGCCTCAGGAAACATTGTTAAAAAGTGTGTGAGAATGGCTATTCTGAGAAAACAGCTGTGAGTCTCCATGGACAGAGGATGTGTTCCAGGTGAAGAGATGGAGTGTCTGTGCCCAAGTTTTCCCTTCCACATTTCGGGTGAATCTAGTCCTGCTGTGCAAACCAGACTAGTCTGCTGCTCAGCAAATCAACAGAGCAAACGAATTGGACAGAAATCAAATTCTTGCCTCAGTAATGATACAATTCCCCGAGGTTTCTGGTGCTGTCAGTCATTTCAAGATTACAGGTGTTCAGGACAAAGCAGGTGGATGAATATGACATCAGTGTAAAACCGTCAGTACCTGCTCCCTGCTGTATTGTTGCAGTGACAGATATGCACTTCTGTCATAAGAAGAGCTGCAGAAACAGACAGGTCATACTGACAGGACAATATGTATATTTTGTGGGAGAAGGTAACAGTGCCAAAAACGTGGTCCTGCTATTTCTTTACATTTGAGTGATTACACAGATAATCTCACATCTTTTTCAATCACAGCTTACAGGTCCTCACATCATTTGATGATAGCAAGCACTGTGTAGTTCTAGTATCCTGGTGGGCATTTTCTCACTGGCATATGTTGAAATTCAAATTCAGTCCTGCCCTATGCAAAAAAAAAAAAAAAAAAAAAAAAAAGAAAAACTAGATGATGAACCAGAGCTGTTTATTTGCCATTATCAGCTGCCATTGGAGGCAAGTTAAGAATTTTAAATGTATGGAATATAACCAATGCACTCACATGTCAGCTCTGCAGTGGAAACAAAACCATTCTGAAAAAGTGCAAATTCTTTAATGACTTTCTGTTTAATTTTTATTTTTTTACTTTAAATTTTTTATGTATTTCCATTTCTCTTCTAATTTTCAAGAGAAAAATCATGAAATCACAGAAGGCTGCCACTTCAGAAATCAGGAAATCTCAGCAGCTGAAAGAAAGAGCTTTGCTGTGTGATATATTCAGCTTCACTTTCAGACCCAGAAGTCTGAAACAGGGTGGGATGTCTTTGGACTTCTTAGTGCTGCTCATTAAAACTCAATATAAACTTCATCCTATTTTGAGATTCTTCTGTATTAGGGCTGACTGAGCTATTAGGCAGCTATAAAATCTGCCATATAAAATTTCGAGTAATATAACTACTAGCATATAAAAACTTGCATTCATGTAACCAAGGTTACAGCCGATAATGCTTAAAAATGAGGAAATAGCAAATTTATAGCAAACTCAGACATTAATTCTCTTCAACTTGCTCATTATATGGATTACAGCCCAGGATTTTTCTGCCTGTTATTTTATTCCATCTTTATTCCCAATGATTGCTATAAATTAAGAGCATTACAGCAAATTATCTGTAATCATAAGACTACCTATTTTTCCCTCAAATAAAATAGTATAATCCCACAAATACAGCTGGGCATGCAGACATGTGCTTGATTTCTCTTTTACAGAAAAGTCTTTAATTAAAAAAATCCTAATCCAAGATAGAATTAAAACCAAAGTGATAAGAGAAATTAAATTCTGAAAGAAAATCAAATGGCATGAGTCTTTTAGCATTAAAATTAAACCATTTTATCTAAAATTCGACTTCCTGCAGGATGTTGCAGTTGTAAGTTAGTGAAAAATGCATTTCAATACACTTAAGAATCTGTTGAGCTCCAGTCAATACAGAGATACCTGATCTGTCTGACAAAGTTTCTGAGTGGAAAGCTGTGAGAGGCTGCTAAAATGTTCTGTGAAAGCATACCAAAGTTTTTCCTAAGTAAAGAGTTAATTTTTCCCCCAGGTTTGTGATGTCACTATTGCCAGAGGCAAGACACAAAGCTCTAGTGTCCCTGGGTGTCTTTGGTGTGCTGTTCTCATGGGACCAGGAATGCTGGTCTACCAATAACTTTCTGATACTTGACATTTCATTAAATTAAAGCAATTAGTGGCAAAAAGCAATCAAAACACCAGAGTTGTTCTGTGCTGAGAAGACTGGAGCACTCCCTTCTCAATTAGCTTTCCACAGCAGAATGGCAAAGCACTTTCCAGAGTTAAAGTGTTACACCAGAAAGCATCTTATACCCAATGCTCTCGATCAATCAGCTTTGGTTCATAAACCCAGCAATTAGCAATACAAAAACTCTTGGAGTGAGACAAAAATTAACAACATTTTTGTTTGTATAGGACTGGATTTCCTTTGATCAATGTTTGTAAATGACTGGAAATGACATAAAAAGGTGAGCAAGCTGTAATACTTCACAAATAAATTTTACATGCTGAGGCCAAAAGTAAAACTAATCGTATGTGTTTTAAAACAAGGATACCCATATTTAAAAATGTGCTTTCATATTCTTTCAAAGACAAGGGCTGGTTTTGCTAAGGGGCTGTAGCTGCCTTTCATCTGCACATCCATTCTGAAAGATGAAACTACAGACTATGGATAGATGGCAATGTACATGCACTAAATTGTGCAGATTTTGCAGTAGTCATTTCAGCTACACTTAAAGGGTATTAGGACAAAAATGTGCTTAACACGTTAAATAAAATGGAAACAAGACTTAACCTAAACTTCTCAGAGTCTCAAAACTAGGATGAGCTAAGCATTCTAAATGGAGAAGCAGTTTGGACTGGCTAAATTTAAAATAGTCCAAACTGTTTAATTTAATTCTTATTACTTTTAGTCTTGTGGGCTCTGTGGAAGATGTGAATGTGAATGTTTAGGGATCTCTAGTATTGTTCTTTGGTCATTATTGATGAGTGTTTATTCTCAATTTTACAAGTGGAAATAAAATGGTAGACAACAGCCAGTGCCATTGTCACATCACTGGATAAGGTATTTTCCATCTCCAGAATTCAAGAGCATTACAAATGGATAACAGCCCAATTTTCCATAGGCAAGGATTACAATAGCATTACAGCTGGTGGAGAATCAGAATGTTCTGTTAGAGCCATTGAGAAAATGATTTCAGCTATAATGTTGAAGGAAAAGAACATGAACTAATGAATATAAAACACTCTATGCAACTATAGAGTTGTGCCTCATAGTGCTACTGCCCCAGTAAATGCCATCTTCAAGTGAAATTCATATTCAGTTGCCCAGCTATTTTCCTCCAGCAGATGATGATGATGTAAGAATTAAAATGTATCAAGTTGCATGCAAAACATTACTCAGATGCCCACCTTAAAGGGCTCCTACTGCACAACAAAAGAACAAAAGCAAGAAGCAAAACGAAGTGTTTTTTCACTTCAGCCCTAGCTACCAGTCCTACCCTCTTCTTCAGGTGAAATGTATTTTTAAAAGCCTTTGAAAGAGGAACATGTATATAGGCTTCCTTTAACTTGGAGACCAGTGGCATTCCTCTGGGTTGGTATTGGGACTGGCACTGTTTAACATATTTGATGGTGACATGGACAGTGGGACTGAGTGAACCCTCAGCAAGTTTGCCAGTGATAGTTGTGAAGAGAATGCTTTTTCAGGCTTAAAATAAAAAAAAAAAGTTATACTCTAAAGGCGGGGGCGGGGGGGAATCCTTCATTAATTCAGCCAAACCTTACACATCAAGAAGAAAATAAATAGGCAGTTGACATTTTGCACTTTTGTGGGTGAATCTCCATGTCTAAAGCACCCACAAACAAAATTTTCATATCCACTTTTAACTTCACTTTTTTTAGGTGCTGAAACTTACTGAAGCAAAAATAAAGCTACGAACTAAAGTAAAAGGAAGCTGACTGAAGTTGTTAGCAGCTAACTGCATGGGAGTTGCCTAAGGCCAGAAATAGCTGATGGATGATAAAACAACAGTCAGCAGACAAATCCTCATTACAATTGTAAATTTTGTGTCCCTAACAATTTACTCTCTTCACTATCATCCCTACTGTCACTTTTTGCAGCAGCTGCACTATCACTTTCCAGTGCTGGCATGGCTCTCTTATTCTTATCCCTGGCACAGAGAATAAGCTGAGAGATTGCCGCTGTCAAAGTAAAATGATGGGTTTGGATTTGGAGGAGCATTGTGGCAGAGGGACCAGAGGTAATGTCCAGGTGTGTACTGGCCAACCTACAACATGCAGACAAGGAAGGCTGCCCAGTGCAGGATTTTCTGGGGAAAATAAACAGGGGAAGGGAACACCTGCCCATGAACAGATGCAGCACACATTTCATATCACATGGAAGAGAGAGGGTGCACAGCCACAGAGTATCTGTCTGAACTGTACTCTCTTGTCCTCAGTTCACAGAAAAAAAAGTCTCTAAAAGAGTACAACAGTACTTGAGCAGAAAACTCATGGAAATATTAGGTGCTCAGAAAAAGTCGCAAATAAGTTTGACCCAAAAAACCATCCTCTTGGCTCTCGATGCATATAAATATGTGGTCACGTGCTCTTCTACACCCAGCACATTTTTACATTTGGTCACATAATTATAGACTATATCATAAAGCACACACAAAGGGATAGAAGCAAAGATGCCTGAGAAACCTTTACTTCTCCTTCCCTAAGAATCTGGTGGGTTTATTTGCAACTTAAAAAATGTTTTTTATGTGTAGAATTGGTGTTGCTCACATTACAAAAAGGTGAAGGAGAATGCAACATGCTGAGCCAACTCCCAGCCTGCTGCAAACTCACTGGAGCCACTAGACTAACACAAGTTGCAAACGTGGTCTGCATATAAACAAAGAATGTTTTTTTCTTGACTCATGTATATTCTGGCTGGGCACTGAGACAGAAGCAGCTCTACAGGAGAAACTTAACTCCCTTTCCTTTAAAAGTAAAGTGGTGAGAGTAACTATCTAGCTGCTTGATTAATGAAAATAGTCTTCAGTGTGAAACCTATAACTAACATGTTCAATAGGTCTCTATTGATAAATTACCATATAGCTCCAAGCATGCTATAATTAGGTAATAGGGCAGAGTTGTAAATCTAATTCAATTTTTATTGATGTACCTCAGCTTTGTATCCCATCCTGTGGGACCAAACCAATGGGTTGGTTTTATTCCTTTCTAATTTTAGAGAAATACATGCACTGCACTCAGAAATCTGTCTACAAGATATTGCTGAGTGCATTAAATAGGGAACTCATTACTCTTCTACCATTTTTGTTACTTCTTTACCTCTTTCTGTTTGTTCCTGTCTTCTAAATTTACATGAAACAGAAAAAAATAGGAAGGTACTTTCTCACTGCCTAGATGTTGCTGTCTGAACTTATATTTCTCATTTTATTTGGCACTTGGATTCAGCTCACCTATTAATTCACTGATATGTTGAATCTGTCTGACACACTGAGAACTGCCTCTGAAAGAATGGACCTTCTCAGCTTAATAAAGTCCTAAACAAAAAGGTATCAACCTCACTGCCCATCTGGGAGGACTGAGTCCTCTTTTTTGTTTTGGGTCATTAGCCTTTGATTTATAAGATGTGCTACCATTTGCTCATGTGCTCAGCAAGGTAACTCAAAAAGAATTAAAATTCACTGGTGGGATCCAATTATCTCATCCTGCATGTTATTTTGCACAGTTCAGGAGGACCAAAAATAAAATAAAATAAAATAAAATTAAATTAAATTAAATTAAATTAATCAAAATTCACACATTTTAATAGAAAGGTTACTGATCCAGATACCCCTCAATTTACTTCATATGGAAGAAGTTGTAACCTGAATAATTTAAAGGTGAAATTTAATGCTGAAGTAAACTTTTGTCTAATCCTTGTTTTACATATTTCCCCAACCCATAAACCAAAGTGTATTTCTCACTCAGGTTCCCTTTCCCAGTGGTTCAACTAATAAATATTTTCTTCATTACTATCCATGGTTCTTTTGCCTTTTTCTGTGCTTGTCTCTGCCCACAGCGTAATTATCTCCCCAGGTTGCTCTTTGGTTAATTAGGGTCATACACTTTGGCAGTGTAAAGTGATTTATTCAGTGGACTTGAAAGAAGCCAAGGCAATGTCACGCACACCTACCAGCTGAGAACCAAGAACTCCAACTGCCTCTTTTTCTCAAGCACTGGGCTCCCATAGAACACCAGGATTCTTGTGCCTTTCAAGAGAAACATCAAAAAGTTAGTTTGACTGAATTAGCCTCTCAAATGTTACAATATATTGATATTTCCTGACAAAGGCAGATTCCAAAATTTAATTTCTGAATGTCTAAATTCCCTCTGAAAATTGGATGGAAATAGTTTTCATCTCTTGCATGAGTGCAAAGAGGTCATTTTAGCACAGTTTGCAATACTGAATATTTAACTATTCTATCATACAACAGTGAGCAAGCTGGGGACTACTCAATAAAACTGTATTTCTTCAGAAATCTATAGATATTTTGATACTATTAAACTTCAAATATTGATTTATCTATTTCTCAGAGTTGCCTATTGCTTTTCCATTATTCCTTGCTAGTAGTCTTTGGGAGTCTTGCACATTTTTTCACAATCAGTTAAGTTTAAGGGTTCATTCACAAACAAGTCTGACTTTTCAGAAGCTGGGGCTATTGGCCATCAAATTGAATTGTCAGAGCCACCAAAACTGTGTTCCCTTCTGGTGCTATGTCTAAGTGCTTGTGCAGAAATGTACACTCCTTAAGTTATGAGATGTCGGAAGGCATCAAAGAAAAGGATTATAGGAATTAATAAGAAGCTGCTGACAAGATGGCCATTGGCAGAAAAAAATCACCCTTTCACTTATAAGATCTAGGGCGTTGGGATTTCATTTGCCAGGTAGAAAGACATATTAAGAAATTATTTTTGTATGCTATTTTATGATCCAGATTCTATTATTTTAAGACTTGCATACTGATAAACAATAGCAATACAAGAGGACTGGGCATTTTGAATATTACTGCAGGGCTTATGTGATGACTTTCTTAGTTTTTAGGAATATATGTTATACTTTCATTGTGAGGTAAATCTCAGCCTTTGCCTAATTTATGGAATGATAAAAACATCACTGGTTAGAACTAGCAGGCTTTTTCAGAGGGCAACACTATAAATCCACAAAACTGCATACATTTCAACCGACAATACTAGATCATTTGAAAAAAAATGGCTGTTTCCATCTGGTCAGCATCTGTTAAACTCCATGGTTTACAGGGGGCATAAGATTTTTTTTGTTTTAGCTTTTGCTAAGTTTGACCCAATTTAATTCCAAAACAGGTAGATGCACAAATTAGAGAGACGAGAGCAAAAGAAGACAATCTTCTTTATACTTAACTTCAGAGATACCTGAACATCTCTGGTAGGAAACACAAATTAATTACTTGGCTCTTCTGCATGCTGATCCCAACTCTCTTTATTTCAGTTCTCAGAATCCTGTCCTTAATGAAAACCACTATGGAATAGAAGGCATTTTGTAGCCTTTACTTATTATTAGCTGATTTCATTGGCCAATGACTATGAAAAATACTTTAAAATTTTTTTAGTCAAGGACAGCTTTCTCAAGTTGTGAAACAAACAAGAACTGACATGGGAAAACTGGCATGCCCAGGATCCCATACTAGGTGAGGAGCAGTCCATATGCCCCAGCTCCGTCCTCTGCCCCTCACACAGGATTTCTGTTCATGGTGGGGTACAACCAAGTGGCCAGTTTAGAAGCCACTATTTCTGATCTTATAGCTGTCTTAACAACCAAAAATTAATCATAGCAGTAAGCAATGCCAGTTCTACTTGTTAGCATCATCTGACTACCATCATTGTTAAACATCCAACTTAAGTTTTGTCACTTCAAGTAAAATTTACTCTTTAATAAAATACATGTGACAGAAATACATGTGAAATACGTCTGCTGTGTCAGCAAAGGTATCACTAGGTTCTCATCATGGCAAAGAATTAAATCCTTTGTTCATATGAAATGCATTTTTATACAAAATGCCTCATCATCCTGTTTATTGGGTCACTTTCACCTATTTCATGCCATTGTTACTCTGCTTTCCCTGGGGAATTACTACTGATTTGAAAAATATTAGATAAAGATGAGGCCATACCATACCTCAGAATGACTTGAAGTTTCCTTTATTTTGTGAAAGGATGATTTAACATTAGATGAAGCATTTCTTGAAATCTTTTAATAAAATTGAAGTTTTACTGAAATATCATGTTTAGCGATAATCGCATGCCTTAGAAGTCACGGATTATGTGTATCATGTAAGATATTAAACCTGCCAAGATGTTGTTTTTAATATGTCTTTTAGTTAAGACCATGTCTTGTCATGAATTATTCCTAGCATAGTTTCTCACACACTGGTTCAGCAAGCAATCACCCACTACATCCATCATTTCTGTTGCTGTCTCACCATATGTCTCAGAGGGGGGTAGGGGGAAGTTTCCAGTTAATCTTTTTTTTTTTGCATTTGGTATGCAAATCACTTAAAATTGAATGATGTGGCAATTTCAAGAAGTATTGTCTAAAGAAACACTGGAGTTTCAGTACTGAGCTGTTTGATAGGTTAGTGGATGGTGGTTTGTTTTCTTTTTTGCTTGCCTCTTAACAAAATTTTACAGCTAGAAAAAATTCTCATTATAATCTCCAGCCTATTTCCTCCTCAGAGATATGCTTTCAAAAATTGGCTTTATATTATCTTAGCAAAAGGCTTGTGCTTGTAATATTTCAAACCTTCATCTGTCCTTGGCTGCCATGACATTCATCCATCTGACAAAATGGGGGGGAAAAAATGCCAGCCTCTGAGTGAGTGCTCCTTTAAGTGAATTTGTTAGCCAGGCGTGAAGGATGCCGTGCTCACTGAGACTGGGAGCCACAACCGCGTGGGTGCTGCGGGCACGGGGAAGAGCAGGGCAGCGGGGCTCGGGCTGCAATCCATCCACAGGGCTTCTGCTCCAAACAGCAATCTGCTTCCATCAGCTGGGAATTAAAACTCACAACAGTGGCACTGTGTAGGTTGCTCTTGACTCTCCGAAGATGCAGATACTGAGATAATCAATGGTTTGCTAAGTTTCAGATTCACTTCCTAACCTCACAAAAAGCTCTGCGTACTGCTGCTCGATATTGGGAATTGTCTGGCTGTAAATGCATGTCAGTAAAGCACAGAAGGCTCAAATCTAGGAAATGAAGCAGAGCTTGAATTAACTCTTTGCACAAAATCAGCAAGGCACTGAGACCTGAATTTGTCAGCTGTAAAAGCAGTCAGGCCTCAGCTGGACACAGAACAAGACAGAGATGGGGAGAAGGAACATTATTAATTTCCATCTCAGTTTTCTCTGGAAGGGTTGTGCTGTGACTTGCAACTTGTGTATAGACTACCAGAGAGTCTCTCAGGCTGCCTGCACTTTCTTTTGCTGTAGGTAATAGCAGGGATGCACAGAAGCTATTGCCACCAACAACTGGTTTTGATTTCATACTTTGCAATTAAGACATATTTTAAAAGCAGCTCTTTGTTTTGTGGGATCAAAGATCAACTTGGAGCTTAGCTTATGAGACACATACAGCAGCTTATTGAGCATGGTTTCATCTTCCCATTCAGCAGGAAAAGTTTCACACTTCTGACAAAGGTACCTCCTATGCAAAGCACTTATGTACAATCCAATTAAATAAAAAGTGAAAAGAAAGATCGTAGGATCAGAAATTTTTTATACACTTTCCAGTGATTTTTTCAGATGGGGTCATGCAGAAAGAGCCTGGTGGAAGGGTGGTATGTAGATTTCCTTCTGCCAGGTTGGTGTACAAACTGCTAAATGATACAGACATATATCTCTCTTGGTGCCTGATTGATCTTTTTACTTGTGAAGGTTTTTCTGCATAGTGGAACAGCTTCAGCTGGAGAAACAACAGATACTTTCTGCCCTGTCATACCCAACTCCAGCTCCTGTACCAGCATCATAGCTGTTGGGCCTCTCCTATGGAGGATAGGTAAGAAATTTGGGATTGAACCTTTCTGGGCAGGAAGTTGAGATAGTCTCTAAGAGTCTTCACAAGTGATCCAATTTTCACTGTTAATTAATTAATTAATTAATCAGTTAATTTTTAAAAACCAACCAACCAAACAAACAAATATAATAACAGGCAGTTGCGGAATTTAGATTCCTCCATATATAAGTGAGAGCCAAGGAAACTATTTCAAAATTACTGTCCACAGTATATGCACTTTAATTTTGCTGATTTTTGGCACCTAATTTTTTTTTTTTTTTTTTTTTTTTTTTTTTTTTTTTTTTTTTTTTAACAGGAGATCCTTACACTGTGTCCTGGAAAGAAGTCCCATTCATTCCTGAACAGAAGAGCTACAAATGTTACATTCTCCACTATTCATAGAGAAGTGGCTGTTTCTCAAGCTGCCAGGATACTATCAGTGACCAAATTTCTCAAATGAGAATATTTCTGTTATTCAGAAACAGGAAGTCTTGTGATTGAGTGCCTGTGAGAGCCATTTTGTCCAGCATAAAGTAGCTCTTTGGAGCTAAGCTGTGCCACTGCATCCAGCAATTATTAAGGTATTTCCCTTGCACACTGATATTTTGAAACTAGGCCTGAGTGCTCCTGAGTCACAGTATGGAGCTCCAAACCTCTGCATCTTCACTAAAACATTACCTTCTCTTTCACACAAAAAATATTTTGTTCTTGAACAGCCACTCTTCACAGGAACCTTCTTGGGCCCTTCCTCCCACTGTGGTCACTGAGTTACTTACAGTCCTGTTAGAGAATTGTCACCCAAAAACTGTTGACCCTAACCCCTGTGGGCCATGATGGTGTTTAGGTCTCTAAGTATTTGCCTTTCAGACGTAAGACAGGTAGGGTACAGAGCAGCCTGAGGCAGTGGTGTTTTCTCCCATGGCACCCCATGCCAGATGAAGGAGAAGGTTGTACCACAGAGGATGAGAAACACAGATTCGTTTAGGCTGGAAAAGGCCTTTAAGACCACCAGGTCCAACCACCAACCTGTTACTGCCATGTTCACCACTAAACCACAGTATCACAGAATCACAGAATTGCTGGGGTTGGAAAAGAGATCATCAAGTCCAACGATTAACCCACCACTGCCAAGCCCATCACTTACCCATGTCCCCAAACACCACAAATGCACATTTTTAGAACACCTTTAGCGATGGTGATTCCATCACTGCCCCTGGCAGCCCGTTTCAGTGCTTGACCACCCTTTAAGTGAAGAAATGTCAGAACATGACACAGCTTGAGGCCATTTCTTCTTGTCCTATTGCTTGTTATATGGGTGAAAGGACCCACCCCCACCTGTCTGTAATATTATTTCAGGTATTGGTGGAGAGCAATAAGGTCCCTCCTGAGTCTCCATTTCTCCAGGCTAAACCCCCATCTTTGTCTTAGATCAGTTGGAAAATTACTTTCTTCCACAAAAAAATATGGTTCTTTTTATTTTACTGTTAGAATAGGGCCTGCAGATGTGACCTAAACCTTGATTCACCTCTTTCAAAAGGAACAAAGAACCAAATGTGCATGGAAAGGTAGAATAGTCTTAGGCCAGGAATCTAGCTGAGGAAGACCTACAGAGGGCTCTATTTCACACTGCTCCCGAGGGGAAAGGACATTTCTTATTTAGCTGAAAAATAATGACCACTCTCTGAAAACCATATATTTTATTTTCTCTGGGTAACTCACAGACATTTTACAATGGCAATAAAGTTTTAATTTAAAGCATCAATGATGCAATCTTTCAAGGGGTAATGGTTGGTTTAGTCTCTGGCAGCTCTTTGGTCCAAATATCTTGGTCTTCACTTTTCATGGGCCATTAATGAAGAGATGAACTGCAGAAGAGAAACTTGATCCATTAAATCCATGCCATTAGTTCTTTTGTCCTCTTTGCCAATTGTATCCAGATCCAGGTAGTGACTGGAATTTTCCACAAACATAGATTGCTTGTTCCATTTTTCTCTACCCTTTGGATAGTTTTTATTTTGGTCTAAGCATAACTTTTGCCTACATCTCTTGCATAGAAAGAAAACTTGCTATGAATACTGATATTTTATTGAATCATTTTATTCCTCAAAAAAAGCTATGTCTTTGCATAACTCTTGATCTGGAATGTATTGTTTTGCTGCCTAAAGAGACATTAATCATAAATTCAGGAAAGACAAGGGAACAGAAATAACAAAGATAAAACTGAAACAATAAATGAATAAAACATTGAGAAGATGTAAATAAATTCACCAAATATGCAAGTTAAATCCTAAGAATATGAATGATTTTATAGAAATAATGGCTTTCATGCTAAAGCAAAATGTTTCTGATCATGACTATTGTAGTCTGTTTTGATAGCCCAAGATATTCCACTGTCTGACACATCTGAAACAATGAAGTAATTTTCCTTTCAAAGTAAAAAGTATCAGATACCTAAATAGAACAAAAAAAAATTTCAACCACAAATTTTGAGTAATTTTTCTTAAATAAAGATAATTAAACCAGATTTTCTTTCATTCTAAAAAATGCTATGAACATATTTAGCATAAATAGATATATCTATCTCTTTTCTTGACATGTTCTTTTCTTTGAAATATGAGTGCACAAAGTTTTTAACCATTTAAGTATCTGAGATCCTAAAAGGCAACAACTTTTGCTTGGTGCCAATTATTCTATGATAGATATTGTGCCATGTATAACATTGTGTGTGTTTCTTATGCTTACTTATCACCTTAGAATTTTGAAGTTAATTAAAAATATTAAGGAAAGATAAACATTGTCTTCCAAATACAATAGGAAACACTAAAAGAGACAGACATGATCAAAACAAAGATTCAAAAACATCTACTGTAAGGCAGGGAAGGAAGAACAGCACTCATTTTCTCTTCTGATGCGTCTTCTGTATTTATACATGGGTGAGAGTTTTGGCATCAGGTCCTTAAGTCTGTCAGGTTTGTCACTTAAATCTAAGGGAGCTAGCACTGTTACCCAGCATGGAGGAGTTCAGAAAATGTCCACCAGAAAAAATAAGCTTCCAAAGTTAAGAAAAAGAAAGAGAAGGGAATTACAAAAGCAGTGAAAATGCTATACAAAGGATTTACCTACTCATTACCGGTGTCACTCGTAGAGGATTTGGATGGATTTTAGCTACAGGCAGTCAGCTCTACTGACCGTGTATACAGTAAGGACTGCACAAACAGGCACAATCTCCATTCAGATAATACATTTATTTTCTTACATTACATGGCAGCACCAGAGGCACAGGATGTCTCCATTTGCTGCACAGCCTGTCTGCTTCCATGCTTCATCCAGCAGTCTTCCTCTGCAGGAAACTGAGCCCACAGTCTTCTTCAGCATATGGATGAGCTTCTTCTTAGGGGCTGTTAACATATCCTCAGTTAAGTCAGGATGCCAACGAAAAAAGAACAATACATTTTTTTTTAAATAAAAGGAAAAAAAATCCAGCTTAAATAAATCTTAAATTATGCATTTTTCCTGTCTCTTAAGTGCTAAATTTCATGTAAAGAGCTTCTAGTGTTCATCACTTTCTGTCTTTTCTTTCTTCTGTACAAAGACATGAGTAACTCACATCCTTTGTAAGGTGGCACTGACCAGCAAAAAAAAAACAAAAAGAATGTGTTAAACAGAAAGGAGAGAAACGCTAAATAAATGTATAATTATTTTGTTTGTCTCTCAGAATATGCATATACACAAATAAACACCCACGCAGCCTTCCATTCTGCTTTACTAAAACAAACCTTCAGACCTCCAGCAACAAACAGCCAGTCACTTATTAGTGAGAATCCAAATAGATATTATGAAGTCTGACTACTTGTGCTTTTGAGATGTAAATATCAAAATTGCCTTTTGAAGACGTAAAATGCAAAAGCAGTTAAAGTTCAGGATTCAATTTTTTCCTCTTCTTTTGATAAATGCATTTACATTTTAATTTTCAGTGTTTTCAATTTTCATCAGTGAAAAGCTGTATCCCTGGATGAAAAGCACAATAATAAAATGTTCTCCACTCCATAATTTTCTTGTAATTCACTGAAATGATCTGAGGGCACATAGCTCACGACAATATATATTATAGCATTCAGTGCAGAGAACTCAATTGTTAGGGCTGCAATTTCAAACATATGTATATTAATGAAGTGGCTGTGGCTTCATTTTAAATTCCTAAAGACTTTTTTGCTGACATAGAATCATCAGAACTGTAATCTTAGAAACATGAAAAGATTGTCAGAACTGTGCATGTTATTTCATGTATTCAATCAATACAAGTGTCAATGCAAATTATGCTGCAGAAATCCATACAATAGTCCTATTTTTTAAGTCCATATGGCACCATAGATCATGAGAGGAACAGAAACAATGTGACATGCCACATCTTACATAATTTGGCAGAGCAGTGTGCCTTTATTTATAAGAACATGCTATAAATCTTATTCTGCTTTCATTGCAATCAGTTCCCTTTCTACCCTCAAAATGATAAAGCAGATTTTGCTAATCTAAAACAAAACAAATCAAAAGTAAAAAAAAACACTGAAAACATTATTGATCTTCATCTATAGCTTGGGACAGCTTTTAGTCATGCATCTTAACCACTCTGGCCACTAGAAACTGCAGAAAAAATTGTTGTAACTTGCTGAACAGACAACAGCATCTTCAGATAACAACTGCTCGCTGCGGTACCCATTATAAAATGCAAGATTGGTGTGCAGAGCTATAAAAAAACATACAGACTCTATTGTCAAAAAAACTTTTGGTACATCAACAATAGCATCAGTCGAGAAACCCGAGGACACCGCCAAATACATCCGAGGTCAGCAAAAGCCTGGAAGATAAAGCTCAGAAGCGAGGCTGAAAAGCAGCACAGAACGGAGACTGCGTTCAGCACAGTGCCAGAGAACAGAGACAGGCTGGAAGCAATAACTGAGGAGCCTGCCATTCCATCTCTGCATGGAGAGCATGCTGCCACAGGGAAGTGTCCCTCTGCCCATGCGAAGGGAGGGCAGGGAGCCATCTGAAGGCTTGCTCTTTGGGGAAACTGCACTCTTCCTTATTGCAGATGCTGAAACAGGTTCTCTTCTGCATGCAGCAGACACCTTGCCCTGCTCGCATTCAATTCTTTTTCCCTTCTAAAGCTTTATTTCTTTCTGCCTAGGTTTGTGGAAGCTCCCACTAGATCTCGTTGCACCTATTATGTTTTCTGATCAAGTTGAAATTCTCAGGTTGGGTCAGCATTCTCTCCACATGGCTGTCAGGTTTGTAGTCCTCCTTCAGTGCAGAAGGAGATGGACCTATTGCACTCCCTCCTTCAGCTCTGGAGCTGCTGAAGGCACTTCCCATAGGCATCCTCCACAGCTCCACGTCATCCCATCTGGGGAGGAGAGTTTCTCTTAGAGTAGGAGGTGAGCAAGCCTAGCCTTAGCAAGCCAGTGACTGGGAGCTAGCTGCTCTCTGGAAACACTTCTAAAGATAAGTATCAGTAAGATCTATTTAATCTAAAAGTTAGAACTGGCATAAATTTCATAGTTGTAAGGAAGGCACAAACCACATCATACTGGAAACAAACATGCAATAAAAAGCTGGTTTAGGAGTCTAACTTCTTTTAAGAGAAGTGTCAATAAACATGAGAATAATATTTTGTAACATAATGCTTGCTTGGTCAAATCTGGAGTATCTCCTGATACAACTGATATAATTTCAAACATGAAAAATATGTAAACAGTTAAGTACTTTAAAAATAGGAGGGGGCAAATTCATTTCCACCATAATTATTCATCATTATATTGACATAATTACATGCATTATTCTAAATATATGTGAATTTATTGGCACAGTGATGTTTTCAATAATTTTTTCTTGTGAAAGTGTCTATGAACCAGTTGAAATCTGAGTATTTTAGTGCAATTGAATACATTGCACTTGTTCACTCACAAGATCATGTCCTTCACATTTTTAGAAACTTAGTCAAGACTGTTGTGTTCACTCATCCCAAATTTATTTGACCTTAATCCATGCTTGATGATGCAATGAGAAAGCCGAAAGGGACATAGCAGACATAATAAGAGATATGCCTCACGGCAGGGAGCAGTTTATTCTAATGATTATTTATAAACCCCTTTAGTTCCCCAAGACATGCTTTAGCAGTTGCTTATAGTTTTCTTCAGCATTTTAGAAGCTGTTCTTAATAATATGACAGATTTTTCTAGCTGTCAGAATTGTGCTTCTGATTAATTTTGCATCACTTGTGATACCAAGAGGAGATACTTGCCCCTAGTCACAGCCTGTATAGCCAAAGAAATGGAACTTTGCTGCTGAATACCTACCCCTAGAACAAGCAAGCAGTAGAGTGGCTTTCTAAGTTAAAACTCCCTTTGATTTCTCCAGATAACTTTTTTCCCAAGTTAAGTCTGCAGGGCTTGGCTTGAGTTTGCAAGTGCCAAGGAGCTGAACTGAGTTTTACTACTCCATTACTCATGTGTCTCTATTTTTCCCCAAACTCTTTATATAGCTGCCACAGCTCCTCTGCACCTTGCAAGAGATGGATGAGCCAAGAAACACCTTTTTAGCAATGTCTGTAGCACTTGCCAAGTGCCAAGTCATCTATTTTACCTAGGATATAAGCAGTAGCTCTGTGTGCTAGACTGCAGGCCAACTCTCCTGTAAATAAATCCTGGTCTTTCCAAGTTGACCCTCTGCGCACATTTAAACACTTCATCCTCCAGAACTCGAGGCTGCTCTGGGATGCTCAGCAGCTACTGAAGGAGTCTGCATCCACAGAGAGGCCTGCAGTAAGCTACTGAGGACATCAGCAGAGAGAGCTTCCCAAAAGAGTTTCCTACCAAAGCCAAGGTCACTTCAGCCTGTGACCTGCTGCTCTCTCCTCCTGTCCAGGTTTGACTCTGGGATTACAGAATTTGAAGTTTCCCTTAGCGTCCTTCTCAGCCAGTATCCACAATGGACACAGAGTTCACAGTAAAGAGAATAAGGGAAATAAATAGTGTGATAAGCCAAGGCTTGCTGTTACCTGTACATTGCATTCCCCACTACAAGTGTTTGGCAGAGGTGTTTGTTTCTTAGGAACCACTAAAGTTATTTGCAAGCTGCTTCTACCACAAAATGGCTGATTGTTCCTCTTCCTAGGCAGGGCTAATGTATCTTTCTGCCAAAGCAACTTTCATGGGAAACAGAGTTTTAGACAACAACTGCAAAAAATACCTTCTTTACAGAAAGATACAACTAACTGACTGTAGCTTCCCTAACTCTAGCACAGAATTGTAAATTTTAGGCAGGAGCCTGAAAAAATCTGTGGGTGAGGAGAGGGAAATCACTGCAACCTTTCAGGATTCCTTTTTGCTCTTGCAGCACCTACTTCTCCAATGGGCTGGATCCTGCAGGATGGCAGCAGTAGCTGTGGATTCTGTCCATCCAACAAGGTGACATAAACTGTGTAATGCTGACAAAGGATCCTACACAAGTGCTGTAACCACCACACACACAAAGACACTTCAACTTGAAAAATCCTAAAAAAACAATGGGGCATTTTATAGTATTGTTTCAATGGTGGCCACGCAGTGTTGGGGGGATTAAGCCCACTCCCTCTCCTGCAGCTACTCCTGTATTCCCTCTTTCCATTTCAGCACAGGCAGAGAAGTTCCTCTCTCAGCTGAGGGTGGTCTTCTCAACCCACAGCCTGCACAGCACACCCAAGCTGAGAATGCCTGCCCCCCCCATGACTGTCTGCCGCTTGCAGTACCATGCCCTGGCTTATCCCAGGTACAAAGCACCAAAAAAAAACTTAGAGTGCGCTTTAGTTTTCTTAGTCTGTAGCTTCTGGCTTTGGTAGGCTTTTCTGCTTGCAGCTGAGCTGACTTTCACAGCAAATAGCATAGATTAAGTTCTGTGCGCTGAGCAGGGATTTCTCATTTCATACATCATTTATAACTTTCTGCAGTGATTCCAAAAAGTCAGTATTTCTCCATAACACAAAGATGAGAAGGATGGAAAATATAGCTGAAAAAGTGACAAACCTGCAAATTGCATTTATGTAGAATTCTGTTGCCACAAAGTTTCTACAGCAATTTTATGAAAACCTAGCAAATTCAGTATAACTAAATTTGCAGTTCAGGAAAGTTATGCATTTATAGATTTCAGCACAGTGCCATATTACAGCTTAGCAGAGATGCTAAATATCTCTCAGATAAAATGGAAATTAAATCTGCTGTTCTATTTTGTCAGATCAGGTCTTTGCCTATGGTACGTTGGGCATAGATTTCACTGCTCCCTCATCACAGAAGTGAAAAATCACACAAACAAAACCCACTTTTGCAAAGGTTGCAAACACTAATTACATCAGGTTGCCCTATAACAGGCAAGTAATGTCTTTTTTCATTTTTTTGTTTCCCTGGGATGTCTCATTCATCATTCACTACCAGAATATTAACGGAGGTGACTAAAGAACACCATATTTTGGTGACATCCAGATTCCAGTGAAGTAAACAGCAAAAACCCCACAGGTTTTATTAGAGCCACAAACTGTTCCTTTGTACTGAGTTCTTTTTATAGTCAGAGCCAGTTGCCAAAATGCTGCTCCTGATCCCACTTTCATAGCTGGATAATCAGGATTTACTATGACCTAAATCAGTGAAGTCAGAATGGTGCAAATGAGAGAACTGAGGCCATCTGCTGTGAATTTCCAGACACCAAAAAGGAACTGAAGAAGGGAGAGAATTTCTTACCAGCCTTCAATTCCTAATTGGCAAAGGTTTACAAAGAAAGTCCTATCGTGCCTGTCACCCATATTCAACTGTATCTTAAGTCAATAGGAAATAACGTCAGTAGGATACACACACTCACAAACACATACGTATGAAAACATAAAATTGAATTCAGGTTGAAATGCTTTTCATTTCAGTACAGCATACTGCCATCAGATAAAGAAAAAAAAAAACATATTATTCTCTGTCTAGTTCTTCCAAAGGAAATAATACCAAAGGTTTAAGAACATGCATTGGCTTTTTTCCTGATAGGATTTAAAATGTTCTTTTCCAATGTAAGTGCAAAACCAAACATTAAGGCTGAAAATTAAGCACACTAGACATGCACATTCAAAAATGAATGAGTGAATGTGCTGTGAAAAAACTGGATTTGTTGCAACCAGTGGCACAACTCCCGCTGACTTCCATAGGGCAAAATTCCACCCAGTTCCTAGGAGAACATTAAATTGGCCACATTATGCATCTCATTTAATGGACTCCATTGGCAGGCATGATTTATTAAGATTCACATTCAAGAAAGAAATCAACTGCATTGTGGAAAGTATTTAAATTAATGTATCTGTTACAGCATACCTCTAAATTAAGACAGAATTAAAAATCCTACTTTTGGTACTTCTTGCCTGACTTCTTGCTTTCCAAAGAAGTATTGCAGTAAGGGATTTTTGAACTTGATTTCCCACCATTCCCACTGCAGAACAAGGTGTCACCTACCATATGAGTTTTATCAAAACCTCTTAAAAAAAAAAAAAGAAAAAAAAACCTTGAAATCGGACTATATTATGGTACAAAATGTACAGAGGCATGAATAAATTATTTAGTTCTTTTTTTTTCAAACTAATTCTCTGCTTATTTTTAACCCAATTACAAGTATGTTGGCTGCCAGTAAAATTTGGATCCAAATATTTCTGCTAACCGAGTGGAATTGTTTGGATAGTACAGTCAAAAATTCTAACATCTTAATCAGGTTGCTTTCTGACTTTTTTAATAACAAAAGTAATTGGGTACATTAAAACTGCAATTCTTGAAAGTCCAAGACAAACATCATAATAAAATACCAATTTCTTTAGGGAAAATTCTAGTATAATAAAGAAACCAAGAGGATTTTATTGAAATTACTTCCAAAACCTATAAAAGTTAACAGATTAATCTACTTTCCATAAGTTTTGCTGCATCTTGAGTAGCTTTATAGGAGGACTGGAATTACATGTTCTGTAATGCGCCCACTGCACCTTTTAAAATGCTATGAATATCTTGTCACTTCATTGTGGCCAGAACAGCCAAACCTCAGTACCTCAGTAAGGGAGTGGCTGAGTGGCCATGCCCAGCAGGTCAGTGCTCCCCCATGACCCTTTAAGAGCAGGCCCATACCAGCACCCTTTGTGCTACAAACAGTAGGAGAACACAGGTGAAGCAGAGCACCAGGACAACACTTGAGGGGCTTTCAGGGGCTCTCACAGGAGGAGATGCACAGCACAGGGCTTGGGGCACGAGGGCACCCTCTCTGTCCCCAAAATGGCAGACCCTGAGCATGTGGAAAGCATGCACAGAACGACCATAAAGAATGATATTAACTTTCAAGAGCAAACAATTGCCACCCCCAGCCAATCCCAAACTAAATATTTTCAGGAAAATCCGTACTGAAAGTGAATAAAGTCTGACCACTGCAGGCAACTGTCAAAACTCTAAATAATGAGATTTTGTTATAGGCATTTCTTAATGCAGAACAGCAGTAGCAATGAATATGCTGGGACAATGCAGGAATTTTTATTCTCTTTCTGTGAAAGAAAATAAATGGGGAACTTCATATAGTCATTGGCTCCAAAACCAAAGAAAAATAATCACAACCACACAGCAAAACCCATTGCACAAGCAAGTTGTAGGACTTCTTTGAGTGCTTGATTAAATATTCTCCTAAAATATGTACTTTACTTTTGCCATAAACACATGAAGGCGTGCCAAATTTACCACATTCCTTAATAAATTATTTGTTTTCTCCCTTCTAAAAGACACATCTTTTTTCAGGATTCATTTTATCTAACTTCAGTTAGCAGCCATCTTTCTATGCCTTTCTCAGCTAGACTGGAAAATCCTCAGCAAGAGCCTTGGTGAAGAACCATGTGGCATCTTTGTTATGCCTTCAGCACCCTTCCTTCAAGCCCATCTCTCAACTTCCCTTTGATAAGAATGGAACATATTTGCAGCCCTTCTTTGCTTCCTAGCCCTTGTGGTCCCCTTTACATCATATTCCTCTCTTGTATATGCTCTCTTATTTGTGCTGCAAACTTCATTAACCAGGAGCCTCCCAAACACAGCATCAGTATCCTTAATCCAGTAATACTCTCATGGAAAATCAGCTGTTAACCACTGAAACATGATCTTCTGCTGTGTCTCCCCTGCCTTCCAAAATGGCATGAGAACCAGAAACTTTCACAGCAATTTCAGTACTGGGTGTTGCATTGTTTTAAACCTCATTCTGTGAGCTCTAGGTGCCCTGGAACTCCCCTTGAAGTGTCTTGAGAGATACAAACCATCACTGTAACTAGTTTGATTCCCTCCTCCTTTCCTTTTCCCAACCATGCTTCCCACTAGCATGGTGCTGGTGAGCTTTGTCCATGAGGCTGGAAAGGTACTGCCCTTCCCATACCCACCTCCGTCTAATTCCCAGTGGCTTCACCTGGCCACAAATATTGTGCCTCACACTGTAACTTCTTTTAAAATCTATGTTTTTTCTTTCTTTTTTCACAGTGAAAAAGAATACAGTTTATTAGTTGGATCCTGCGGGGTTTTCTCAATATTACTGGAAGAAGCCAATATTTTGCTGACTAAAGGAAATTTATAAACAGCCAATTTCTAAATGAAACAGATGGCTTATTAAAAATGAGCAGTCACTTCTCTGGCACACAAAAATGGTTTTAATTATTTTTGTATTATAATATTACTGGTTTTGTTTATGTTAGAAGTAAGAAAAGTGACAGTTATCATAGTCCCAACACGTTAAGCAACAAATAAAAAAATAAATTATGTGGTTTTGTTACAAATTGCAAATATCCTGCTACCTTACCTTACCATACATATATGTATGTATGCATTGGGTTTGTGGGGCAAGTTTCTGGTAGTGGAAGGAGGGGCATCTCTGTGAAGCAGCTGTAAGATTTCCTCATGTCCAACAGAGCCGATGCCAGCTGGCTCTAAGATGGACCCACCACTGGCCAAGGCCAAAACAGTCTGAGATGGGGATAGCACCTCTGGGATAACATTTTTAAGAAGAAAATAAAGTTATTCTGCAGAAGTAATGGCAGCCAAAGAAGAGAGGAGTGAGAACATGTGAGAGCAACAGCAGACACCAAGGAGAGGCAGGAGGTGCTCCAGGTGCCAGAGCAGAGGTTCCCCTCCAGCCCCTGGTGCAGCCCATGGTGAGGCAACTGTGCCCCATGGAGGTGATGGTAATTGGTGAATGATCTCTCTCTGCCCTTATCTCTAACTTCTGAACCTTTCACTGTATTTTCTCTCCCCTGTCCACCTGAGGAGGGCAGTGATAAAGTGGCTTTGGTGGCCATCCAGCATCCAGCCTGGGTCAAATCACCACAATGTAACATAACTTGAGTAAAAAAATTCAAGCTGGTACTGAATTTAAGATCAACTGGTTTTATTTGTTGTCAAACAACCACAAACTTGATTCAGACCTGCGAGACAGAAAATTCACTGTAGTGGACTTCTGAAGTGTCTGTTCATGCAATGGTGCTGCTTCTTCATCTAATTCAGGGTTAGGTCTCTCACACACACTGTGGATAACCTAAGTTAGCTTTTTTTCTTCTTAAAAAGGGAAAAAAACACCAATCAAATATGAGACAGTCCTAACTTTGCAATTGCAAAAGTGAATAAAGACACATTTTCTTGCAGTGCTGAACAAAAATCTGGAGGAGTTTCTTGCACTCTTGCATCAAAACTCTCCAAGAAAAGCTTCACACAAACTTCAGACATATCTGCATGGACATATGTTATATTATTAGAAGACTGAAAACATCACACTAGTCAGAGTCACATGCCCAAAATTTCCTAAGAGATGAAAACAAATTAAAAGACAAGCTGGCCTATTCTTCATTCAAAGACTGTGGCTGTTCATGTGAACCAAACTTGTCAGCTAAATCCTGAAACCAGTGATATTTCCTTTTCCAATCACTGTGCTGTATGAAACAAGCAGCTTTGAATATATTTCTTTGAACCTGAAAAATATTACTCTCTGAGAATACCAACAAACCTAAAGAATAGTAACACATTTATATCTAGATGAAATGTATAATAATTCATCATTTGAAATAATTATTTGGATTTTCTTCACATATACAAAGTAATTTAGCTCTAGAATTACATTCAGCAGAAAAAGAGAGTCACTGCAAAACCTGTGTACACACCAGCAAGCTAGCATTTTTTATGGCCAAGGATTTGCATGTTTGTTGATTATCTAGTCTATGCAGCTTACAAAAACTTTAATCAAGAACTTACCACAGCAAAGGAACGTTATCAGCTTAGTCACAAATACACACCCATAACAGTTAGCCTCTCAACCTTCCCAAGTTAGCCCACAGTGTACTCTGATAGAACAAAGTTGCTGATGCTATCACAAAATACTGTTATATGTAAGTTAAGTCTGAGGATTTCAAAAGATTTTCAAACAAAGTAACCTCCTGACTTTCTACAACTGGGTCTTTGTGCCTTGATTCTATGAATAATAAATTTGCAGTAATTTCATTTAGAAAGAAGCAGAGGAAAAGGTCACTTCAAACATGGGAAATTAGGCAATGTGATTCTATCAGAAATCATACTGAAAGGATCTGTTTCTTAAAAAAGAGAAAAACTGAAGAGCAGCTAAATATATTAATCTTGTTCCACAGATGTTTGATAGAAAAGGATGCATGAAAGAAGTCCCCAGCCCCTACCAGAAACACTGCCACATCCAGGCTGTGACTCAGTTGGACAAAGGAAACACACATACATAGGCTGCACTCTTCCTGAGTTGTTGCCTCCCTTCAGTAGGATATTACATGTTGGAAACACTGCAGCTGCTCAGTGCCACACTGAAGGAAGCAGCACCAGCTCTCACTGCTGCAGGATTTGGTCCAGAATAGCTGAAGACACCATGGCTTTTTCTTGCCACCTTTCCCAAGCACTAGCAGAATAGTACAGCAAAACAGAGTACCAGAAGTCCTGATACCTCAGAAGTACAGTGACTAGATTTTTCAAATGCCTTTACCCAGCAGGACAGCAACTGAGGGCATTTTTAATATCCATGTTTTATCAGATCATCCTCTGTAACCAACAGTAGTTTTAGACACTGATGTGTGTCTGCACATCCTTTAGTAGCTGGCCTCTCCTGTGATAAAACATACTATTTTCTATCTTGTAGCTTCTCTCCACCCTAAAACATTGTCATTCGTGCATTGGTCATACTGGGTAACATTTATCTGCAGTAACAGTGATTGATATTTTTAAGTCTTAAATTATTAGCAGTGTGGCAAGCATCTAATTGCTGTACTTGGTCTAAAACCAGAAATAATATCCAGTCTGAGTTGAATTAAAAGCCAGACAGTGACAAAACCAAGAGGATTTGTGCGTGTGACAGTGCACTTGATTTATTGCTTCAGATTGCAAGCAGTGAAAGGTAGTGTCAGTACTCATTTTCAGGTGACAAAAAGATATAAAGAGGTTATTATAAGGACTCCAACAAGTTTCTGCAGGTCTGATCTGTGAGAAGATAATAATGCCACAGGTACTACACAGGGATGGAGCAGAAACACAAGAGACTGAGAATAACTGCACTTGTAGGAGCTTCCCAGAAAGCACCTGAGGGTTTCAGGCCCTGAGAACTGCACACATCCAAAATACAGATTTTCAAAGCTTTCATCTAGTCCTGAGGCATTTCAGCTGCAAATAGTAAAGTCCCCAGGGCATGCTATGTTTTGCTTCTAGGTGAATAGCTATGCTCAGAAATGAAGAGCTCAGCACTGAGTTCACACCTAATTCCCAGCAGGACTGGCACAGTAAGGTCCCTTGTATGTCTCCGTGGTTCTGCTCCACAAGGCCACACATCCTGGCAATATGTATCCCAAACACAGCAGACAGCACACCCTTTGGCTCATTCACAGGGGCTGTCAAGAGAAATGCACTCAAATCTCTGACGCTTACACAGCCCATTTCTCAGAGCAGGACCATGCAGCCCCTGGATACCCAGAGGTGAGTCACTGGCAATACAAATGAAACCTTAGCAGAGTCACATACTTCACACTTGTTTCTTTCATGCTTTCAGTGGGCCACTGAACAAACACGGTCAGTCAGGGTGGGCTTCACCTCTTCTAATTTCAACTGCCCGAAAGTTAAATGCCTATTCAAGGAGATGTTGCTAACACAAGGAGAGACACTTGCAAGGAACAATTTATCCCACACTTCTTGGACACACACCGCAGGTCAGACAGTTCACTGTTTGGAGGAGTCTCTCTTATGGATTTGGGATATGTCTGTTCAGCAGCACAGTGCAATCCATGGTGTCATGTAGTCCAGGTCACTCTGCTGTCAGCCCAGAGAAATCCTGGGGCTCTCCCCTCCTGAACACAGGCTGAGGTTTTCCTGCAGAAACAGCCAGGACATGCAGAGGGGCAGGAAGAACTCTGGGTTTACCTTCACATGTAGATGGATTGTAGCTGGAGTAGACATCTGAGGATGAGCAACATGGAGTGTATTGCAGTACTACATATTGTAATATAAACACAGCCTGTATTCATAGCTTAGGTGAGGACCCTTTTAGCCGGACAATTAGGAGGCATAAATCCAGAATTTAATGATACGTACCTTAATGATACTTTTAATGGCCCTTATGAAACAAATAACACCAGAGTGAAACATGAAGACATTATTTCTCACTATCTTTCAGACTGGATATCGATATCAAATACATTTTAATGCTGATTACATTTTTTTCTTTAATTTAATATATTACAGTAGATTTTGTACACATCTGGGGCTGGATTTGAAATAACTGTTTCAAAAATAAATATTCATTGAAATTTCACTTAAAAGAGAGAAATAAGTTTTAAAAATCTGGTCATATTTGGTCAAATTTTATCTTTTCTCTTCAACTAGAATTCGCCAGGGCAGGAATAAAAAGAAGCTTTTTTCCCATTCTGTTTTACTCTCTTCTAAAGATAAGGTCTTAACTGGGGTTACTTTTCAGAACAATGAGATTAAATTATGCTCAAACTAGAAGTAATCACAAGTTGCCTTCATATCATGGTATGCAGTCTGTTTGCCATGATTAAGTCTTCAACACTGAGCTACCCTGATGCTTTGAGGACCCTGCACAAAAGGAATAGTATTTTGCAAATTATATTTTTACTGAGCATATAGGTGGACTAGAGGAAGACTAGGTTATTAACCAAGTGCACTTATTCTCTGATTGTCACAGGTGTCTTTTGAATAGTCTCAAGTTTCTGCAGGATTTATGAGCTTAGGCATGGAGCTACCTGCATAACACACAGTAGATGAGAGAGGAGATGTGCACCATCAAAAAGCATTATTTTCACTAAGAAATTCTTGCTAAAGAAAATGCTACTAGAATAGCTATATTGTTGCCAAACATGTATTTAAATAACCTGCATTGCTTTATAAGCATGTAAGATAAAACTAATGGATGTCTGACACAAAAGGAACATTAAAATATAGGCTGAAAAACAGTCGATTGCAAGCAAATTAAAAAAACATCTCCTGGAACTGTCTTCTGTGATCCAAATTTACCTTAGTAAAACAACCTAGGACTTTCATGGCATCTTAGAGAGCTGAAGTATTTGTGGAACTCTGTAATCCAGCCAATTTCATAGGTACAGTGAGTTCTTGATCTCACATAACCTCCATGTCAGTGTCAACCAAAATACTTTCCTAGCACACTTTTACCTAGCAGAACCTATAGGAATTTCATGCCAGGTTAGTCAACAATATGAGTTTTTCATTTACTACCAATGTTTTCCTTTTGAGGAAAACTGGGCAGCAGTGGGAGATTTTCTCCCTTATTTCTGCCCTTTTCTTGATTATCTGGGGGGGCTGGTGGCACCTTGGGGGAGCTGTATAAAGATGCCTAGCCATTAATGAATAGAAGTGCCACTTGTCTTGGGAAAAAAAAAAAAAAGGAAATAATAATTTTGAAAAAGTACCTAGGAAATTCAGTCAGAAGTGGTAGTTGTAGCTAAGTGGAAATCCTGGATAAATGCAAATATCTGCTGCATGGATTGACTCTACAGTGTCTGCACAGAGAGCTCAACAATTTTTGGCTTTGTTGCTTATACCCACTGTCTTTGCTGGACATTCTGCACACATAGCTGGATCACAGTGTCACTGTGCTCGACACATAGGTGTAAAACCTCTCTTATTAGCAATAATCATCGTGTGCATGCTACATGGCACATACATCCTTGCCCAGGAGAAATAGAGTAGCCCAGCTGCTATGGAAGTCAGCCTCTTAGAAAATACTGACTTTGAAACAATCAGATAGGAATACAATTGGTTCTAGAGCTTAAGAAAATAAACAAAATAGTTTTATCTGCTGCCATTGCAGTTTTAAGATAACATTTTCTCTTCTAGGGATGCAACTAGGAAACAATGCTGTAGGCCAGCACCTGGACTGGCCCCAATATCAGTTCATCTCTTGGAACTTTTGTCTGGCAGATGCTGCATGAAAAAATATAGTTTTGTACCATCTCCCTGCAGCACATGGTGCTGTGGGTTCAGTGGAGTGGCTCTGATTTACTGCGTGTGGCCAGTGAACTCTACACTGAGCCAGGCAAGTCTCTGCAGCCAGGCGAGGAGCAGGACAGACAGGAACCTGGTGAGGCAGATCATTCTCAACAACAGTCTCTAATGCAGAAGTGGCAGAAACAGTACATTATGGACATTATCATCATTATCTCTTGCTACCTCTAATAGGTTCTTATATCATTTTGCTCATTTTTATAGCTTGCTGGCTCAGAACTGACATTCTTCGTAATTCACTGGAAGAAATGCTGGATTTCAGCTCCTCTTATTCTAACCATACACAGAATGGATGAAATAGGGATGTGTCTGCTGAAGTAGATCAACCCTTTCTTGCATAATTCTAACTAAGAAATTTCTAAAGTGTGGTATTGTTTACACAAAAAGGGATAAAGGAATATTCCTTTTACATTTCTTTTGGGCTAGCCTTTTTTTAAAAATTTCTTTCTGTTGATGAAAAAAACAACAGAAAGGAGAAAACTAGGCAAAACATGGTCCTCATGAAGCTGCAAAGAGGGATTCAGCAGAAAAAATCTCAGAAGACTATGTAAAATGGTTACACAAATTCCTGGACTACTATCTGTAGGATTTTCCCAGAAGATAACTGATAGTCTACCTCTTTCAAACTGCCTTAGGACATGAAAGAGAATGATACCTCATTACAGAAATGTCATAAATTGTTCCAGTATTTTTATCACCTGAATATGAAAGCTCTTCTGTGAGATGGCTAACAACAGGTTAGTCATCTGTGTTATGACAGAAACTCCTCTGGAAATACAAAATAATTTAAAATCACCACTATCCTGCGGTGGTGCCAAGAGCCTGCATGGGGGCAGCTCTGGAAACCAGGTAATATGTGCTACTTTCTACCTCCTTCTTCAGCAGTTTATTGTTTTCCCATGTTATCTGCTGACACAAGAAGTGTCCTGGGTTTCTGCACAATCTGCAGGGGTTCACACCCCAAGGAGGAGGCTCAGGGAAAGCAGGAAGATCCCAGCTTTGGGTAGAGGGAATGGGGGGGAAAGGGGTATTGTAGAGCATGGGTGAGGGAAAGCAGAAGCACTGGGGTTGCTGAGTGGGAGCCAGGCTGGAAGAAACATAAGAGCAGAAAGGCATGGGTGTGCAGTCTTGAGGGAAGAAAGCCAAGTCTGGACACCTGGAGCAAACATGGGAACTCAGTGGGAAAACAGGACTCTGCATGAAGTATCTTGAGAGGTAGGAGGTTTGAGAAGAAAGAAAAGGAATCTGCTATGCATACAGGAGAAAGCAGGGATACTGCCACCAGCAACATTCTGCTATGCAAAATAAAACAAAATTTACCTAGTGAGTGTCATTACTGAAAGAGGCAGTTTTGGGTGTCACATCCACTGATGTCTCACACTGTTCAGTCTTTATTAACTTACCCACACTTATTTCTTTCTACACCCCAGTCATACTGGTATTTCTGAGTGTTCTGTTGGGCCTGTCCTTATTATTATACTCAATAAGTATTCTTCAAAAGTATTGTCTGCTCTGTTGTGGGAAAAGAAGCAACTCACTGAGGAATGGAGCTGAATTTTCTGCCTTGTTTGCTCTGTATTCTTTTCTAGACTGCATCACTCTCTTATTTTCTTTTTTTTTTTAAGTACAACCAATTCTTTACAGTCTCTCTTCCTTAGCAATTTTTCTTATGCTGTTTATTACTGACAGTGTTCTTTGCTATGTCCCTCTAGTCTTATTTACAGCTGGGCTGGGCCAGTGTTGTTCCAGCTGTTCTAGGTGAGGTCCTGAGTGACATGACAGACAGTAGTCACACACCCCCTGAAATACCACACACACATACATGTATATGTGTTCTGGGTTCGGTTTTGGTAGGAGTTTATACATCATCTGTACATCTGACTATGCCTCTTAGACAAGTACAAAGACTTGCACTTGAGGAGGAAGAGAGTAGGTTTGGGATTATCCTCATCTGCTGTGGGTGCTTGGTCTAATCTTAGACAGGCTGCCAAGAAACCTCTATTCTCAACACAGACAACATAACTTTTATCTGTAGGAAGTTCTGTTTTGCTGGTGAAATAGAAACCTTGCCTGTAGTACTTATCACAAAGCTTTTGTTTGCTGTGGGTAAACTGAACCCCAGCCATCAGAGGTCAGAAGCATGAGGTCCAAAGCCTTGAATTTTATTTGGACTTCTGCAGGTTGGTTTGGGGAAGAGAAAAGATATTATGTTGTGTGGGTTCATGTTGTTTTCTGCAATGTGCTGGAATGGTCAGAGTGCCAACCCTCTCCACACTTCCTATATATTTATCAGAGATAACATCCTGCTACACAGCACTTCTTTTATTCTGGGGTTCCTGTATGCAATGAAACAAACAGCAGCAAGGAAGCACAGATATATCTGCCAAATACTGTTTTCTTCTTCAAGTTCTGGAAAAGTCGTATTTGATTAACAAATATAGATGTGATTATTAATTTCAGACCTTTTATTTCATTTTAGAGCTGGAAGTTTATGTAAGAATGCATTTAAGATCTGTAGTGGACTCTTTTTTTCCCTGCATGTTTTGTGAAAAGAGGCAGTCAAAACTTCATTTTTTTCCCTTTCAATTCTCCCTATTAAAGTGGATGTTGAAAATTTGGTTTTATGTCTTGTTATTGACAATACATTAAGCCACACATCATTGGTAGTTTGCTCATGAATACCACATAACCATTAGAAGCACATTTTTAAACTGGTGGCTTCTCACACCACTGGAATTCTCTTCCAACACTGGAACAAACTTCTGATGAAAGGGAGGCATTTATGCAATTGCTAGACAAGAGCTCACACCTGTACACAATGGACCTGTGTCCATAGATTTCTTCCAGATGCCAGTAAATGCACCAGTCCATGTGTATTTTTCTTGGAGTTACTGATATACTATTTTTCACAAATGAAAATATCTATGAATCCTGTCTGTAAATCAATCAGCTATAATTTTCAGCCTCAACAGCAGTGCAATGTGATAGATAAAATACCTTGCCAATCCAATTTCTCAATCACAGCTGACTGTCTTGGACAATGCTGTGAGGAGTAAGAAAACAAAGCATTCCTATTTCATAGTAATGCCATGGTTCTTTAATGACAGTGAAGATTGTTGCTGAGAATCCTCTTTATAACACTGACTTCATACACCTCTATCTTAGGATATGTTTTTCAAGTCATGATTATCTAATCATGCATTCATTCAACAAGAATTTTGTCTTCACATGAATAGATATAATATTCTACAGTTTTAAATAAAAAGTGGAACTGCAACCATGTATTTTCCTTTTGCTTGCAATGCCAAAATATATAGTCATGCTAGCTTTTCAGAAGAAGCACAAATTAAAAATGCATATTATGAAAAGCATTTCATGTGAACAAATGTCAAAATGGGACACAGTTTCACCACTTGACTAAGCTAAAGAATTAATTTAATATATTAAAATGAAACTATATAAATTACAACAGAGAAAATATTGGCAGAGTAGCAAATTCAGATTATTATTACCTGCTGTTCTACAGAGATTGCCTAAAAATGAAGGATTATATATTCTTGTTTTTCCTACTTCAACTCACCATCCCCCCCACTGACAGTTAAAACTCATGTTTAGTTTAAGAAAGATATATTGGGGTGGCAGATATAGTTCACACAAGCCTATGGGTGAGCTTTAATGCAGAGTTGATAAATCTTAGGAGCAACACTGCGCATTACAACCTCTGCATCACACAGCCCAGTGCCGAGACTGCGGGGATGCTGCAGGGTGAGAGTGCACCAAAGGCACAGCCCTCTTTAAAAGCCCTTCACTGTACTTCATTAATACAAATTACAGTGAGACAGAAAAGATAGCATAGATTATCCTGTGCCACATTAACAAAATTTCCTACAGCCGTGGTTTTTTTAAAGGGTAAGCAGAATCTGAAATCTGTCGTGCTTTTAAAAGATGAGAAAGGGCTGAAGCATCTGCACACATACAGCAGGTAGCTAATTTCAGTCCATTTCCCTACATATATATGGGAGAAACTAACATAATTATTTATAGCAGAATCCCCATTTTGGGAGCATTTTCCACCACAACAAAGTGTGTAATAACACTATCTCATGGACACTAAATGCACATGGGACATGTGATGAAGCTAGAGAAAACAGTTCAAGTAGGAAAGCACACTGAGTTTAGCAGCTGTTTTCCTCAGCCTGGATCCCATTCAATCCATTAAATAAGGGCATAAATAGTTAAATAATAACACCTTCTGAAGGTCCTCAGCTTGCTCCAGGGTGACCCAGAACAGGCTATCTAGCCAATGGCCATTTACACCTCCCTCCTGATCCACTTACTGAAATATTTTTCCCCACTGATAAAGGCAGTTAAGCATGATTTTCCTTGCACCTGCTTTGGGGACTTGCACAGCTCTGTAACCAGTTCAGCTACACAGGGGAAAGGCTATAAGAAACTTGGGTTTCATAGTTTAAATTTTTTAAGCATTCATGGGGGTCAGGTGAGATCAGACCTCATCCTAAGAACAAGAGTGTAAGAAAGAACAAGATATGAGTATTTAGGAAGAACAGACTTCATCCTTACAAAGAGGAAATGATAGAGACAGAAACTGCTTTCCGCTGGAAAAAAAAAAGCACTGCATATGCAAAGCTGGAAGATGCCTAGGGGAAAAGACAAAGTTGATATCAATGTGAGTGGCATCTTGGGGAAAACCCCAGCTGACAGAAGGAGGCTGCATAGAGGGAAGAGTGCTGGGAACTACTAGACGACTGACTGGCACATATGTGCTTTCTGGTGATTAAAATAAGCCATTTAAAAACAGACCTGCCTGAAAAGCAAAAAAGTAAATTACATTATACTGGATGGAACAGCTACCAGATGGTCCAGTTACCAGCAGCTACTAGATTTTGGTTTTTTATTTTTAAATGCACACATGCACTCACACAAGCAAACGCTCATGGGCCAAACTGGACTGTAAAAGCCATCTGGCACTGCCTGTGTAAGTTTACTACACTGTGAAACCTCATTCTCTCTGACATTATTTGTGGTTAGAAGACTAATTCCAGTTTCAGCCAGGCAACTAGAATGCAATCTGGAGCATAAGAATCAGAGGGCAAGAGAAACAAAGAGGGAGCCATAGGGTGGATTTTCAGCTGGGAAGAAGCAACTTCCAAAAGGAAAATGAACTTTATTCTCTCAGTTCCTAAAATGAGTAATGGATGGTAAAAAGAAAATTTCTTTGCTAAATCAAATACTAAAAGACACACATATACCCCTTTACACATGGCAGAGATCCTCAATCCTTTTCTAAATAGGATTTGTATTTTTTACAGTCACCTACTGCTTTCTTCTGTCTTCTCCAAATCCTGTCCATTAGGTTATCACAGTATTAGATGAGTTTCTATTCTCTATTCACTCATCTATACTTCCAGTTCAATTCCATTTCCCTGCTCTGGCATATTAAGGTTCTGTGATCAAATCCAGGTATAGCCTAAAAAAATGGAAGTATCTGCCACCATGCCCAAATGTCATTTGATATGTCATCACAAAACATTTATAAAATATGCTTATAGCACTCATCATATTAACATCTCCTATGCATCTTTTTCCAAACTTTTAAGGAAGGTGTTTAACAATGAGTATTCCTAAAGAATTTCATTCTGGTATTAACTAGGAATTATTTTATTAAACAATCAAGGCAATAAGGAAAAGTTGAACACATACCTATCATTGCACTAGAGATAATATCCTTGCCCTGAGATCTAATCTGGCAAATAACTCAGTACAGTCAGAATTCAGCTTAGTTTCATTAAATACTCTCCTTGGTTATAATTGTTTTTTGTCATAAAGAAGGAAAAGGGAACAAAATGCAAACAAAAAAATTCAGATCTACAAATGTGCACTAACAATCAGTATAGATCTAGTTTTCTACCGTATTAAAAGCTACATCTGCATCATATGTGTTATGGGTACCTGTTCCTTTCCATCTGAGGATGTAATACCAGTGTTTCAATACCGGTGCTAGACCAATGTCCAAAGCCCAAGCTGAGGTTCGACACACAGTACAAACAAAGCCCAAAGGAAATGTCTGGCCCATGTTTACCTTCCAGTCCCCAAAATTCACTCACAAAGCTGTGAATTGTGTGAACAGGAACTATCTCTGATCTTCAGAGCATCCTGACAAAGCTTAAAGCACTGCAACCAATGGACAAGCGACTAACATTGCCCCATGGCCCACCTGTGAGGGCAGAGAGGCTCAGGCTTGTTGAATTCATCTGTATAGACTTGCCCTTGCTGTACTTCACAAAGAAAATTCTAATAGCCTAAATTGTGGCTGAGCACATTTACACAGGCACTGGATATAGTGCAGTTTGTTTCCAATATTCTGAGATGGCAGTTTAGAATTCTGAATTAGCACGTTATAAAATTTATGAGCCTTCAAATATAAGAAGAAAAATGCTTGTGAAGGAGATATTGGAAACTTTGAGCTCTCCCCTGTAAGTCTACTAACTCTTTTCAAACAATTCAACCCAAAATGTTCCTAGGAGAGTAGCAAGTCATATAAAATGTTATAAAAGGCGAATTATCACTCATTCTTAAATTAATTCAAGTTACAGATAATGCTCTGGTCACAAAAGATGACACCCGCAATGCTTCTTAGTAATTTTCTCCTCAGAAACACTCTAGAAAAGTAAAGCAAATAACTAATGTGAAAGCTAGGATAGTTCACTGGGATTTCCATAATCCCCTTTCCTCGCCTTCCCATCTCAAAAGCATTGTTTTCATGCTTGAAAACATCTGCGGAGGAGGCTGATCCAGAGAGCTTGAACCCAATTCTCTCCAGTGGTCAGGGTGGGCTCAGTCCCACATATGATTATTGTCTATATTTTAGAACTGAGATATCAGCTATATATAATAGACTAGCTTTAAAAAGCAGAAATATCAATATTTTGATTACAGCAATTTGATTATAATCAGGCTGTAGGTATTTCATTTTACAGCAGTGGAAATACTAAGCTTTCATTATGATAATTCTGTGGAATTTAGAGAGAAAGATCCATTCCCCAAGGACCTGTGAATCTCTTCACCAAATGTTAGAGCAGGCCTCTGAACTCTAAAACCTGAAACCCACTAAGTCTTCACATGTACTTATGATGTCTTTAATGGAATTTCACTGATGGAGGATAGCTCTTCAAAACTTCTTGTTGTAGGACCAGAAGATACAAAGGTATTTCTTTGCTTGAACTCCTGAGAAGCTGTATACAAAAATGTTCATGAGTCAGAGCAGAATTTCTCAGCCCTCTCCCAGTCCCACCACAAACAAAAAGTAGGCTGGAGGTCTCACTTCTTCAACTTGTAATAACCCCTCTCATGTAAAAAAGACCATTTGCAGCAGATTTGGTGTATTTTAATGATTTCTAGTTCTCTTGTCCTCATTTTCTGATCATACAAACTGAGAGACATTCCTCTGGATTTTTAAGTTTTTGAAAAAACTAATCCTTGGGGTGCACTGATAATCTTTTAGGTAAGTCCCAAAAGATGAAACCTGAGCACATTTTCCCAAGGAGGACACAATCAGATGTGCCATAGCACAGAATGCTCTGTTCCCGTGGTCCTGGAATCCCTGGTTACTCGATACACAACCTCCTATTTGAATGCTCCCACTAAAGAAAATACATATATCCACAGTTAACCTACCCTTCTGCAGGCACCTGCCTCGTCTTTTCTACTTGCAACTACATGCATTTTCTGGAGGGAAAAGAAAGAGTTAAAAGAAAAGCAGCCTAATCTCCACTCACACATTTGTCAACTTCCTCAAAATAGCTGCAGAATTTAAGCATAGTATGCCATTTTCCTCCCTGACAGGTTAATCCGTTTATTATTCATCCATTTAATGAAAATACCATGTCTTCATGCTAAGAACAAAACAAAACCTCCAACAACACTGGTCCTCTTTAAATCATATTAATAATCTTGCACTATTTGATTTGTGTTTGAATTCAGCTTCATTTTTAACTCCAATTTAGAAGCAGGAAACCTATTTCTTCAGATTTCATATTGCTGCCTCTAGCTACATTTATGGAATGTTTTCTGCAAAATTATCAGCATTTCATTACCTGCTTCTGCAACAGCCATGTATCTACTGTGAAAAGGTCATCCAAAAGTTAATGAACCTCATGCTTATCCAAGCTGCTCTTCTCCAGTGGGACAGAAATTTTCATGAAACTCTGCAAGGCTCATCTTCCAAAGTTTCCTGAATATGCTCTAAAAAATAAGAATAGTTAGTAAGTCATGGAGCAAATCTGTCTCCTTCTCACAGGCAACTGGCTCCATTAAGCTTTCTACAAAAACATGGGGTTTGAGTTTTCAATGGTATTACTCCTAAAGGGAAGCTACAGCAGTGTTTTGAACCAGTCACAGTACTATTATGACCCTGTAGCTACACAGAACAATCATACTCCTTTTCAGGATTTAATTCTTCTGCAGGATTCCCTGTCTTACCTGGAAGCACCACCTCTAATACAAAAATGTGTGAGTTTTTACAGATTAATCATATTAGAAAACTGGATTGATGATCCATTCAGTATGCCTAGATCTTTCTAGCCCAGCTCCAGCCAACCAGCATGATTCCCTATGTTTCAAAGAAAACATTAATGAAGGGAAGAAACAGGAATGGCCCCATGAAAAATACTGTATTATCTCTCTGGTACTTCTTTCTCCAGTTCCTTCAGGTAGCCTCTACTCCAGCAGCTTTCACTTCAAGACCATACAAAAAGTTTGCATTTATCAAGGGGTGACATGAGAGAAGTCCAGCACAATCTCTTCTTTGTGAGCCTTTTTTTTTATACCTCCCTTGTCTTTCTTCGGTCCCAATACCAGAGAAAAACCTGTGGCCATTTATTGCATGTTTAGTTGGAGCTTACAACACTCTGAAGCATCTTTGTGGAGCCTGACACTGTCTCAAAAGTGAAACACTGCTGTGACTTAGATTTTGAACCCCATCTACTGCTTCGACAGAATATGTGTCTGAACAAATTGCTGGGGAAAAAAGACAATGACATGATGATGAGGATGATGATTATTAAATTTTTTGAAGGCAATTCTTGTACCTAGGATGACATTTAAAAGGAAAATACAAAATTAAGAAGAAAAAAATAGAACATAAAACTCAAAGGCGGTTGTTTTGGGATAGTTCTGCTTTGCATTATAGGCAAATTGCTCCAATAAGAAGAAGGACATTTTGTCTTTTACTCTCAGAGGAAATGATTACAGCACTAAATGTCTGTAAGCAACTACAAATAGAACAACACTTGAGTTTTAGGACTGTTAACTCAACTGAATGCAAATTCTGGTAGACTCTGGAGTCTGGATTTCATTCACTGATAACCAGAGTTCCTACTTCAAGTGAACTGTGATTTCTACCTGCATCAGCCACTCAGTTCAAATAATGTCCTTTGCAAAAGAGACTATGTTGTCTAATGCTTTCAGCTCACATTTAGGAGCTGGTGTTTCCCTGCTAGATGAGGTTATGGAATTGAACAAAAGGTATGTTCTGATAAAAAGCCAGATTAGCAGCAAGGGAAAAATGTAATAGGATTAGATAATAGATAGATAGATAGATAGATAGATAGATGATAGATAGATAGATAGATAGATAGAGATTATTTTTTAAGAGGGGAGGATGGAGAAAGCTGAGTAAGTTTGTAGAAGCTATAAAAGCTTCTGTGTAGCTGTAGAACAATTTCTGAGAGAAAGAGGTCACGATCTGGATGTTCATGATTTATATGTTTGGAGTGAAGGTTGAGCTAGCCCAGCCTAGGCCTCAGATGTGGGCCTCGGAGGCCTGAAAGCCTGTGGCACAGTTAGGAATAAGTTTGTGGCTCAGTCAGAAATTATGTTAAGGTATAACACAATGTACTGAGCTATCTAGGTGTGAATTAGTATAGGTCTGCAGTGTGAAACTTTAACCACCTTAAGACAGGAACAAACAATGTTTGTTTGCCAATGAGAGTGTGCTCAAGACTGTAAACTATCTGGAAGTGTATAAAAACTACTTCTGTAAACAATAAACGGAGAACGTATGATTAGCCACGTTGGTTCAGATCTGCGTTTGTTCCTGTCCAGCCTACCTCTTTATTATCGGTCCCTGCTTTACCTGGCCACTAGAAAAAGACTAGGCAAATCCAGAATATCTATATGTAAAAAAATCCATGGTGTTTTCTCATTAGCCCAGAGATGGTAACCTTGTCTATCATATGTCCTGTTAGTGCACCTCTCAGTTATTCGTTATTCTTGGATCTGAATAAAAGGAAAAAAAAAAAAAGTCTTTCTCTAACTTGTCTTTGAAATTTCAGTCTAATACAAAACAAGAAATTAATTTGGAGTGGAAAAATGGTTCCTTGTCCAGCTGCATTACCAAATCCCAATCTGAGCCCTCATGGAGGTCTCCCTGGGGCTTCAGCCAGGGTCACCTATTTCATGGCTTTCCCAACAGTAATATGGGATAATAGCTCACAGAACGACTGAAGTTTAAGTGTTGTCTGAAGCACAACGTGGAAATGACTGGCACTTGCAGACATCTTAGGGCCAGGACTCAGAGACACAGCAGGGCTTGGCCAGGTTCAAGGCTTGAGGCACTGCAGAGCTCTGTGTGCATGACCACAACAACTCGGGCTGGAAGGGACCTCCAGCAGGCTCTAGACCAACCTCCTTATCAAAGCTGGGTCAGCTGTGAGATCAGACCAGGGATTTAGCTACTTGGGCCTTGAAAACCTCTGAGCACAGAGACTGTAGAACCACTCTAGCCAAAATGTGTATTTAAAATATCTGTTGTTCAAGTGCTGCCTCAGAACAGCAGTTATGCCAGGGCTGAATATCCCACTGGCTTTAAGTCAGCAAACTTCCTACTTATCTGTCTTGACAGGAGTTGTCACCATGGCATCCAAGCACCTGAAACAACTACCTAAGGAACAATACTGAAATTGCAAGGCAGCTCCCAGCACAGCTATGAGAACTCAAGGACAACACAAAACCCAGTGCATTTGCAGGCTGCCAAGGGCTAACAGGATGTTCTTATTTCTCCCTAAATATGGGTGACCCCGCTCCTGCAGGAAACCTCCAGCTGCCTGCCTGTGGTGAAAGCCAGCAGCGCTTCCCAGGCTGCCAGCAGATGCTCATTACTCATCACAAGAAGCACAACTGTAGGTGGAGCAGTGAGACAGGTCATAAACAAAGCAGGTGAGATTCTTAAAAAAAGCAACTCTCTTTGAGAAGTTACAGAAACTGTTTTCTAACAGTTACAGTTAGAAAATATAATGAACTGCACTTTGTCCTTATCTGCTGCTGTAACTGCAAACTGCATAAAGCTCTCAGTCTTTAACTGAACAAAAATAATGTTTCATACTTTGCTTTTGACCCCCAGACAGAACGAATCTGTGCAGGTTCATTTGTTCAGGTGGACTGCATACCTTCAGCATAATTATTTAACTTAACTGTAATATAATTTCCTAATAATCCTCATCAAATTTCCTCAAGCTGCCAGAATACAGACTATATTTAAATAGTAAATTCTAGATATTAATAGTCCAGAGTAAATGGCAGTTAAACAATGAAAAACCTATTTTCTTGACACTGCCAACAGACAAGCAATCACAGTATTTTAGCTTGCTTATGTATCTCAGACAGAAAGGCTAAGATCAAAATACCTGTTGAAAAGATTTATACATCTCTCCCCATTTCGAAGAGAAATTCAAATATTCCACAAAGCTAAGGCAAAAAAAAAAAAATCAGTATTCACTCATTTCCATATGAAACTATGACTGCTATAATATTTTGGTATGCAAAAGAGGTCTCAGAATGGGGCAGGGAGAGGGAATGTCAGTACTGAAAGAACCTTAGAGCTGCTTTGCAACACTGCACTTACACAGCAGAGAGCTCAAGGACTTGCTGACCTTGGGTACAGTTACTGGCCAATTGTTTCTCAAGGAAAGGGCATTACATTGCTTGCACTAATAGGTGAGGCAAACACTTAACAACAGGCTTGGAAAATACCTGCTTCTTTTTTTCTCATTCCATTACCTGTTTGCAAGATTAATTTAAAATAATAATAAGTAACATTAAGTCTGGATGTTTGAACATGAAGTTTATGAAGTCTGAGTAGTGGCATGTTAATTAATGTCTGTGGTTCACAGTAAAAGATATGATACACAGAACTCGATTTATATGGCTGAGTTTTGAATTGTGGGAGTTTCTGTCTGTAACTGAGAGCTAGAAATGGGAAAGAACAACTATGACTTATAAAGCAACAGGCTTTCTAAGTTCTGCTGTTAGAAATACTTTGATGACTAAGTAAGCGTTCAAATGTTAAGAGAGATTTGGAATGAGATCTGGCCCCGCTGCCAGTCAGAACACGCGACGCAGAGCAGAGGCAGCTCTTTGAACAGAGCTGGTGCTGTGGGGGCACAACTTTCCGAAAGTTCGCACTGAAAGTAGAGATTGCCACCTCCTGGCCGAACCCAGGGCAGCGCCGGGGACTCGCAGAGACATCCAGGCTTGGTCGAAATTATGTATGGGGACGTTATAAATGCCTCAGCCACAGAGACAAGCTTCGAAACAGAGCTCTCAGATACCAAAGCTAATCACTGATGGATAATCCGGAGGAAATCAAGCTACATTAGAGCAGTGCCTCCTACTTTAACAGGGAGACTAGGCACATTATGTTGTGCTAATTCCTTTCCATACTGTCAAGAGAGAACAAACACTCAAGGAAATACTTCCTTGTTTTCTTGCTGAAACAAAACAGTCTATTCCAACAAGACATGCATTGTACACACTACTAGAAACATGTAAAAATATAAACCCTAAAATATAAATTTTGGTATTCTCTTTTCTTTTTTATTTTCCATTCCCCCCTGCCCTGATTTTGGATTTTTTTCATTCAGAGTTGAATTGAAAGCAAAATGTCACATTTTTCCAACCTGAAAACACAGCCTGATGTGCTCAGGGGCAACTGCAAGAAGTCACTGGACACTGGACCTGGCCTCATTTGGCTCTGAGAACAGAGTCAAACCACACAAAGAAAGTTAAAGCACATCTGGAAAGAGATTACTTCCATATTGCCCCAAAAGACCCTGTGTGGACTAGCACCATGTCATCAGCACCCAAGCTCTGCATTAAACCCCAGTGCAGGAACTATGCTGAACTCCAGCTGTGCTAAGGAGTCTCTCTCTTTCTCCCATAACTCAGGAGCACCTGGAGAGCTGCCCTGCAGGAAGGGTCTGGGGATGCTGCTGGCCAACAGCATCTCATTGTTGCCAGCAGTGGCCCTGGCAGCCCCAAGGGCACCCCCTGTCCTAGGGTGCATCAAACACAGCACAGCTGGGCAAAACAGGTCACTGTCCTGCTGTGCTCGGCGCTGGGCTGGCCTCACCTGGGGCGCTGAGTGCTGGGCTGGGCCCCACAATTCAACAAGGATTCAGGTCTCTGAATGCATCCAGAGGAGGGTAACAAAGCTTGTGAAAGGGCTGGAAGGAATGTCCTGTGAGGAGTGGCTGAGGACTCAGGGCTTGTCTAGTTTGGAGAAAATGAGGCTGAAGGGCGACCTCATTGCTCTCTGCAGCTTTCTGAGGAGGGGAGATGGGGAGGGAGATGCCAATCTCTTCTCCCTGGGATCCAGTGACAGGACATGTGGGAATGGCTCAAAGCTGGGCCAAGGGAGGTTCAGACTGGACATTAGCCAGCATTTCTTTACCAAGAGGCTTCTCAGAGTGATGGTCAATGCCAAAAGCCTGTCAGGGTTTAAACGGCCTTTGGACAGTGCCCTAAACAATATGTTTAAAAATTTTTGTTCAGCTCTGAACTGGTAAGACAGTTTTTTGTTGGTCCCTTCCAACTGTAGTAGTCTATTCTAGTCTAGTCTATTCTATTCAAAACTGTATGTTAAGTAAAACCAGGAGCTCCCAAATTGTCAGAAAATAATTTATTATTGTGAAAAAAAATGTTGCTGCAATAATGCTCAAATTGAAAAGAGCTTTTCTGTGCTGCAGGCACAAGCATATATACTGAACCTGCTGGTCTTTCACTGCTAACTTATATTCATGACTTCTAAACAAGTTACTTACTTTGTAAGTACATTATTTCGTACAGGTATGTATTGGCCATTCAGTCAACTACTCTCTTGCACCCTCCTGCCCTCCATCCTAGCCAACAGATTATCACTCACTAAAGAAGCTGTTGAAGTTTGTCTCAGTGATGCCATTTTGCAGCAAGTGGCACACAGATCCCAAACTGGCTATTATATGTGTTGTTGATGAGGGCATAAGAATTCTGCTCACTTCAGACTCTTGCCAAAATGGGTAAGTCACAGCTCACTTCAGACTCTTGCCAAAATGGGTAAGTCACACACCAACGCACAAAGTGGTTTGTTGTAATGGTGAATTTAGGGCTGAGGAAAGTTGGAGGAGCTCAGTGGATTACTGCCCATCTCTTCTTACAGAGAATGTGGGAACACTTCCCTCAACGACAAATTCAAGTTTTCTGGATATTGGAGGGAATGTGGCCCTTTGTATAAACGTTGGAGAGTTTCACTAAAGACGAGGTTCAAATATATGTAGCTATTGAGTTACACAGGTGTCCTTAATGGAAGACTTTGACACAGCATCTTGGAGAAGACACAAGGAGAAAAACCTAAGAGAACTGTCATCTGCAAAAAAAAAATGTAGAGACCATTGCTACAGACTGGAAGAAATGGAATTATATGGTCCTTGTTTGGGATATAAAGACATTAGATTGGAAAAAAATCAACAGAACTAAGCCTGTACATCAGCAGAAGAAATAAATATTGGCAATAAATAGACCTACAAATACTTTTGGTAAAAAAATCAACAGAACTAAGCCTGTACATCAGCAGAAGAAATAAATATTGGCAATAAATAGACCTACAAATACTTTTGGTAGAGACAGTAGTATGCCTGAACTGTTTAAAGTTTGTTACTCTAAGTCAAACTGCAGGCACTGTGAAAAGAGGGTTAAATGAGAAAGCACAAGGAAATAAACAATTGGAAAGTTTTAATGAGTTTTGCAGTCCTTTAAAACACATGAAAGACCGCTGGAGATTTACAAATGAACAAAGGCAAGATAGAAAAGGAAATCAGGTGCATGTTAGTGGAGATAAGAACAGCATGCAGCCAAATAGCAAATACTTAAAGAAAATTTTCACCTCATTATGTTTAAACCTCCAAGAGAAACTTTGCTCTTTTACACTGTCACAATATGAAGGCTAAAAGTAAAATTGTGCTTTGAGACTTTAAATAGATCATGACTCCCAAGCAATTTTAATTAGGATGCCTCTGTTTATACAAATGTGTCTTTGAGGAGCTCATATGAAGAATAGAATAAGCCTAGATGAATATATGGAATAATTTTGGTACCATAACTTAAGTTTCCTTTGTCTGCCCAGGAGCAAAAGGACCTAAAAATGCATAAAATTAATCTTTTTAAATTAGCAAAATCCCTGTTCATTTAATACACTATTTGCATTTTCCTACCTTGCCCATATGCTAGTGCAAATAGACATCTTAAATAGCATTGCAAGTAGACACAGAGTAGTGCCTCAACAGAATGAAATTGTGAGAAGCAAATTCTGGCTGCAGTTAAACAGGGGTTTAAAAAGAGGGTGTGAGGGGAGGGAGGGAGGGAGGAAGAAAAAGGGAGGGAAGGAAGAAAAAGGGAAGGAAGGAAGGAAGAAAAAGGGAAGGCAAAAGGGAAGGGAAGGCAAAGGCAAGGCAAGGCAAGAAGGAAAGGAAAGGAAAGGAAAGGAAAGGAAAGGAAAGGAAAGGAAAGGAAAGGAAAGGAAAGGAAAGGAAAGGAAAGGAAAGGAAAGGAAAGGAAAGGAAAGGAAAGGAAAGGAAAGGAAAGGAAAGGAAAGGAAAGGAAAGGAAAGGAAAGGAAAGGAAAGGAAAGGAAAGGAAAGGAAAGGAAAGGAAAGGAAAGGAAAGGAAAGGAGGAGGAAGGAAGGAAGGAAGGAAGGAAGGAAGGAAGGAAGGAAGGAAGGAAGGAAGGAAGGAAGGAAGGAAGGAAGGAAGGAAGGAAGGAAGGAAGGAAGGAAGGAAGGAAGGAAGGAAGGAAGGAAGGAAGGAAGGAAGGAAGGAAGGAAGGAAGGAAGGAAGGAAGGAAGGAAGGAAGGAAGGAAGGAAGGAAGGAAGGAAGGAAGGAAGGAAGGAAGGAAGGAAGGAAGGAAGGAAGGAAGGAAGGAAGGAAGGAAGGAAGGAAGGAAGGAAGGAAGGAAGGAAGGAAGGAAGGAAGGAAGGAAGGAAGGAAGGAAGGAAGGAAGGAAGGAAGGAAGGAAGGAAGGAAGGAAGGAAGGAAGGAAGGAAGGAAGGAAGGAAGGAAGGAGGAAGGAAGGAAGGAAGGAAGGAAGGAAGGAAGGAAGGAAGGAAGGAAGGAAGGAAGGAAGGAAGGAAGGAAGGAAGGAAGGAAGGAAGGAAGGAAGGAAGGAAGGAAGGAAGGAAGGAAGGAAGGAAGGAAGGAAGGAAGGAAGGAAGGAAGGAAGGAAGGAAGGAAGGAAGGAAGGAAGGAAGGAAGGAAGGAAGGAAGGAAGGAAGGAAGGAAGGAAGGAAGGAAGGAAGGAAGGAAGGAAGGAAGGAAGGAAGGAAGGAAGGAAGGAAGGAAGGAAGGAAGGAAGGGAGATTGGTTAAATGAAATTCTTAGACAGCAGGCTCTCTTTACTATTTTGTGACAGGATGAGAATCTTGAGATTAGCTTTATAGAGGAAACAGATATTGGAGGCCCTCCCTTCCCCATTCACTCTGCATGGTTTAATAGCAGAGGAGTAATCTATAATATCCTATCCCAGGAGAATCTAGAAATACTTTCACCTGTCCCAGAGTTTTGGATTACTTGTCTAATAAGTTATTTTAATCCTTCCCTCAGGCAAAGTGAGAAATTTGGCATATGGCAAATCTGTCCTTCCCTCCTCTGCTACATAAAGGTAAAATCCCACTCTGATATACATGCAGTACTCGACCACCACAACTAATGAAATCATGTCAGGAAAAGTCAAGGCATAATCTACTGTTACAGATGTTTTTCAGGAATGGTAGATTTCACAAACTTTCATTATTACCAACTTTTAATGAGCTCTGAAAGTTCATGTATCTTTCTCCTGACTCCCTTTCTCTTTTGAGATGCTTTATTGCAGGCTTGTAAAGAAAGTTCTGTTATGCTGCATAGGATTTTAGTTTATGGGGAGTGATCATACTTTTTATAATCTTGTCTCTTCAGACTCTTCAACAAGAGGTAAATCACAATTTTGGCTAAAACAAGCATGTACAGAAGGACATTTTAATTTAAAATAAAATAAAATAAAATAAAATAAAATCCAAATTTTGCCAGGGAGCTCTTTATATCAGTTCTTAAATAAAACTGATATCAACAATCACTCAGTAATCAAGCTCATACCAGGAGAGGCACAAAACCAGGATATAGAGAGCTGTTCTATTCATATGAATAGGCAAATTTTGGGACAATCTAACAGACTAATTTGGAGGCAGCAGTCCTAAGAAGCACCTTTCCTCTTTAGCTTTCTCAATGGCTACACAGCTTCATGTTCTTACTTCTTTTTACTTTAGAAATCAAGAAAGGAAGACTAAAGTATTCTTGTCTAATGTGGGCAATTGCTCATTCTGTCTCCATGGAGGAAGAGTTGGAAGCTAGTGCTTTTTTCATTAATGGACAGAAGTAAATACAATCAAAACTCTGGAAAATTTCAGACTGTGCTCTCACAAGAGAAATCAAACAGTCCTGGGAAAGGAATTCAGTTTTATGGAGCGTCAAAGAAACAAATTTTCATCTATTCTCAACACCCAGAATGAGAAAACTGTCACCACTCTAGATAGTTTCCTTTGATGCCAGCTGCCCTGGCAGGACTAGAATATATTGTCATCAGTGATAAGCACTGCAAAACATCCCACTGCATGTATCACCTCAGGGTAACACAGCAGTCTGAGGTCCAGTGAGAGCTGTCCTCATTTCTCAGGTTAGACACCTCAGCTACCAGCCTCTGAACCTGACACACGTTTTCAGCAAGCCAAAACCCACCTTGTCCCCCTACAACATGTAGAAGCATTCCCTTCCCCCACCAAAGCACCTACATTTCAAATTCCAAAATAAATCTACTGAAGTGCAACGCTGCTCTCTTAAGAATTCCTTTTACTAAACAAGCTCTATGACATTAACAAAGCCAGTCAGGTGATGATCACTAACACACGGCAATAAAGAGGACAGGACAAAATACATAAAGGACCTGTTTGTAATACCCAAGGCGCAGAAAAGGCTGCACACAGAGCAGTCCTGCCCTCTCCTCTCAGAAGGGACTACAGCCAAGCAGGCTGGGTCCAGCAGCACTGTGACAGCAGAGCTGTTTCAGCCACCCATCCTCCTTCCAGCCAGCATATCCATAAAACAGGAAAAAAAGGCTCTTGCAAAGTTGTCTTCTTCCTTTACAGCCTCACTAGCTCCTTTTTACTGAGCAAAAATGTATTTTTACTAATCCCATTGCTGAAGGGAATATGACACTTCTCCATTTCAGGAAGGTTTAAAACCTGCTAAGAGCAAACAAAAGCTAAAATCCCAAGACATTCAGGAGAATAAATTTTAAAAATGCTCTCTTCCTACTGTACAATCAAAATTGGGATGCGTGAATATTGGGGCTTAGCATTGGTAATGCTGTTAATACTTTTTCTTGACTTTCCATTCTCCTCTGGTTAAACAAATTAAATAGGAAACCTTGCATTTCTCACACTCCCCAGCGTGAGTCTGGGATTGTTTCCCCTTGTCTGACTCCTATATCAGTTCCTATTCAGAAAGCAGCTGGTCTCTGAATAGATTCAGAGCTGGTTATCTCCACACACAATATATCATAGTCGATCCAGGCTTCAATTATTCTTTTTCCCCAGGAAACAATTATTTCACTATTTGTCAGTCTTTCTCCAACCCCTGCCCCATAACTTTTGAAACAGTTGGCCAATTTTAATAAAACTTGGCAAAAAAGCACAAATCTTAAAGACATTAAATTCATATCTTCTTTGTGCAAATCAATAGGTGAGAAAAGATTTTGAGCAAGCATTATTATTTCTGCTGTTTCACTAATGATTATTTTCCTCACATTTTCCACATTCTTCAGAACAAGTCCCAAGGGCTGTCCTTGCGGTGCAATAGCTTGGGGGTACTCCTCTGGGTAGGCAGTAAATCTCAACTCCCATTCAGACACTCCACCTGATTTACAGTGGTGTCAGCCTCAGGTGGGAAACACACTCCTTCCTCTCTGCCCCTGCGACAGAGACAAGCAAGGATGCCAGGCATGTGCTGGGGTATCCAGCGGGACTGGCAGCAGACTGGCAACGAATGCGCCTTGACTGCACCTGAGCCGCTGCCTCAACTTGCAGGCAGACCCAGCAGGGTGGGGTTTCACCTGACACCTTCACACCGGCCCCTTCTACACACCCCACCTTACCAGTGACTCCAGACAGCGTCCTCTTAATGCTCAGCAGTACCAGGAACCAAGCATGGGAGGTAGGTCAATGACAACAAAATGTCCCACCTCCTTCCCCACCTCCACCCCACCTCTCCTAAAAGAATGCTGCTGATATGTGACTCACCTTTCCTATTCCTCCAGACCTTTGGCACCCCCAACACAAGAGGACAAGACAAAAGCCCAAATTATTATTTTTTTTATTTTTGTTATTTTCCTAAATAACACTTTAAAACTTTTCCACAGAAAATACTATTTTTGCACTAGATACAATAACTCTCATTTTTACTTGAGGATTACAACCAAGGTTGCAGAAATGATGGCATGAGCAATTTTGAGCACCCTATTATTTAGTAGCAAAGGCCTGCTTTGATCCATCTCCCTGCTGACTTCAATGGAACTACACCAGGTATAAATTAAAGCAAAATTCAGTCCATCAGCTCTACTTTAAGTTTCATGCATTCAATTTAAGCAATGCCTCCACCTTGATTTCACCTTGCTGTAGTCAGCAAAGAATGCTGATATAAAATGTGTCATGCTTTTGTGTATCTACTCACTCTGCTTTCAAGTTTAAGCTGTACCATTTTACCTTACCATTAAAATTACATTTAGGCAAAAGTGAAAGAGTGTAGAAAGAATGTATAATCTCTTGTGCTCTCTCTGGAGAACAAGTTTCCATTAAGTTTTTTCTGTCTCCCTGTACACAAATAGCAAAAACATGTATTTTCCAGTCAAAAACAAACACCAAAGTAAAAACTCTATTAAAAGGGAGCACAGTAACTCCTTCTAACATTTTACACCAGAATGGAGAAATAAAGTGGTAATTCTCCAGCATGCAGGAACCTACATTTCAAAAAAGAAAAAAAAAAAAAAAAAAAGGCAAGGGGGGAAAAAAAGAAAAAAAAAAAAGATATGCTGAGATCATCGATCACATTAGCAGGAATTAGATGTCCAACTCCCTAGATGCCAACAACAATCCAAACAATATTACATCCATTAGTCATTGTTTGCTTGTGAAGAGGTAAGAAAGCTGTAGTGTGCGTGTCCTTTCTCTCATTGCCATGAGAGTGAACAGCACAAATGTTGTATCACCAGTCACAGCCACGGCCACACAGATGGGCTTTTCTCTCACAGGCAGGTCAAGGTTCCATCTACCCTTGAAGATTCCTTTCTTGGTTACAACAACAACAACAACAAAAAAAAAATCAAGTAATGCTGTGTATTAAAGTTATTTGTGACAGTAATCTTTTTTTGGTCTCAAATGTCACCCTCTAAACAGGCTCTATTCATCTCACAAAACTTGGGCATCCAGAAACTCAATTTCTTGGCACTGACAGAGACATAAAATAAGAAAAATGGATAAGAGGCATAACTGTACCTTCAAAATAATGTACTTTAAAAAGCATTATGTGCAAGTTTGGTGTCACACTGAAGTTCTGAAATTGGAAAAAAATAATCCTAACTTTTCAGATAAAGTTATACTCAGATCTGTAACTTTGAATGATTCTAACATTAAGCTACATAAAATAAAATGAGTTAATGTCTCTGCATATCAATAAAAAGTATTAAAAAATTCATGTTGATGAAATGTGACTTAGAAGACTTCACTTTTTCTCAAACTTTAATCAGACAATCTTCCCAGCAAATACAAGCAGTTATATTAGCTACTGAACATGAAAACTTCAGTATTTTTACAAAGCAGTTCAGTCTATCTATTTAACTTGCCAATTTGAGAAGCCACCAAATGTTTATCTCTGCTGAACTTAAGCATCACTAACAATTATCCTGGTCAGTTCCAGTGGGAGAACCAGGGTCACAGGGTAGTTTTAGTTTTGCTCTCTTTAGAAGTGACCAAAGAGTTTTAGAGGTGTCAGTGCAAGGTCATGACACCCTACTCCAACTACAAGCTTTCCTTTCACCACTTAAAAACATGTTGTCTAGTCACTGTTTTCACTTCTGCACTTGCCAAAGGCTTGCCTGTAGAAAACACTCAGGACAGGCAGCCTCCCATTGAAGCAAAATACATTTGCTGTTCTACAGATAATTCACTTAAGCCACATGCTTCACATTTTACACAGGGCCTACTTGCCAGTCAAATAAAAAATATAAATACATGTATATACCTATTCGAACTATTAAAAACGTGACTGACACCTGGAAGGAAACATGGTTACAAAGCCAGAAAGAGCACTTCAAGCATGCACTACTAAGCAACATTTTATCCAAATGTTCTTATTTACATACCTAAAAAAAGGATGACAGAATCATATCCTCCATTTATGGCAATCCAATAACATTTTATCTACTGCAACTATTCCCATGTAAGGATGTGGACATCATTCCAGTCACATCACAGCTGAAGGTACAGTCCGTGCCTTGGCTACATTTCGGTCTTGCAACTACAGCATTTCATGCTGCAGCTTAGCTGAAGCCACATATGCCGTTATTGATGAAGCATAAAACCTCAGCAATGCTGGCACCATTTCTCTGCTGCTCCAAAATAAAGTGGACTAGATTGTGATTACTAGTGCTGCTCCTAGGCATAATTTTGCCCTTTTTTAGAAAAATCCCATAACAGTAAGCACCAGAAAATCTGAGGCTTTCTCTAACTATAGACAATCATAAAAGCAAACTGTTTATGCACAGGGAGAAACAAAAATTAAATATGCATCAGGCAATGCACATTCATATAACAAATCAATTCAGCATCCAGTTCTGGGGTTTATTGTGTCATAATCAACAACATACCAATAAGCTACACACTAAAAGATAATAAACCTCACAGAATGGATGGTAACACAGATGGTGCAAGGCACAAACATGTTACCACATATGTAGAGGAAGAAGTGAGCAATTCATCCAGGACAGATCTCTTGTTGGTGTTGGGCAGCTTTAGAGCTTTTACTATCCAAGAATATGCTCAGGCATTTCAGTTATTCCTGTTGAAAAGTCTTTATTTTTACTACACAACTCAAAATGTTACTAAAGAGCTCCCCTTTCTGTGTACCGCTGTCTGTAAAAGACTACAGTGGTTAAAAAGGAACAGCACCTTTGCATGCTCAGTACTGACACCAGTACTTTACCTTTGCACAGCACAGAATTTTGCAAGAGTTCATCACAGAGGAAGGGCATCTCCTATCACTACCAAATTTGTTCAGATTAATCCTTGACTCCCATGCAAAGTGAAGGACTTTTACCTTCTTTTTTTTACTTTCTTAATCCAGCTGTCACCTGGATTTCAGATACTTCATAAATTAGATTTGTTATCAGCATACACAGCATGAACAAAGTTTTTGAAGAAAAAACTATACAAAGTGTTTCACTGACAAACAAAAACCAGAAAACATCAACTAACCTGTGAAGTTCAGTTATCACTTTTATCAATTATGGTATGAATGAACCTCAAGAGTGCTTAAGTCTATAAACACTCATAGAATCACTTGGGCATGTTGGCTACTCTGAATTTGAAGCTTGTGGTAGGCATCCATAGAATAAGATTTCTGCAGCATTGACTAAAAAAGAGTGAGCTATTGCTAGTGCTTTATTTTCACTTATGCTACTACAAGTAACAGTATTTCCAAATTCATCATAGTATATTATTCCTATTTCTGCTTCAGGTGAAAATCCTGCCATTTGTGCCCCTAGTTAGACAAAAAATGAGACAAAATCTGAGATAAAAATATGTTAATCTGAGATTACAAGTTGAGCGGCTTGCTGATGTGATAGCAATGGCCGAAATGGGTCTGCCCAGCCTTAGAGTCATTCTCATAGTCAGGGACAAAAAGCAAGCCTAGAGCTAGAAAGAGAAAAAATACCTTCCCAGTCCCCAGCAGCCCACAGAGCAGGCATTCTGAGCCACAAGCACCTTCCCTGAATTTTGTAACTTGTACTTTCATGTCCTTGTCCAGCATGCAGCCATATAACAATTTGTTCCCACAAGATCATATACATCTCATTTCTGCCTGTCTCATGCCTTAGTATTTCCTCAGCAACTTAAATATTGCTTGAAGTTTAGGAACTGCATCTGGAATTACATCTGCTGTCTACTTTATTTAGCAGACATTAGGAAACTTGCTGAGACTTCTTGTATTAAATATGTGTCAAAAATATTTAAAAGTTAGACTGTCCTAAAAGAGAATGCAAAAGCAACTTTAGTCAAAACCAATTTGTAAACATACATAGCAAGGGCTACAGGTTAAATTGTATCACACAGCACCAGGTCCAGATGTCTCAAACAATCCCAGGGACAGTGGCTCCATCACTTTGCTGGGCAACCTATTGCAATGCCTGACCACCCAAGCAGTGAAAAATATGTTTTCTAATATCTAATCTGAATATTCCTTGCCTCAGCACATTGGACAGTTGTGACCGTAACACTGATACATGAAAAACAATGGCTAAGAAGGTAACGAGGAAACAAGAAATGGGTTGAAGACATTTCTTTTACATGAGAACGCACTGATATGTAAAGGTGCCAAGCTTAAATTCAAGTATTTTAAGTATCATCTTCCAGCCGCTTCCTCCAGGGGTGCGGCGACAGCGGCCCCTGAGGCCGCACGGGGCGGGAGGGCAGGCAGTGCCCGTTATCAGGAAGGAACAACGCCCAGACGTCCCGAGCGGCGCGATCGCGATCCCGATCCCGATCCCGATCCCCATCCGGATCCCCATCCCCATCCCGATCCCGATCCCGATCCCGATCCCGATCCCCATCCCTATCCCCATCCACTTCCGCCGCCGGTGACCCCGCGCGGCCCCGCCCCGCTCCTGAGGGAGGAAGCGCGCGGCGCCGCCCGCACCGTGATGGCGGCGGGCGCAGGAAGGGGCGGGCCGCAGGGCGGGGCCGCGCGTCGCCGCCGGGAGCGCAGCAGCGGCGCGGGGCGGCGGGGGAGAGGGGCGCGCCCGCGGTGCCCGCTGCGCCCAGCGGCGGCCGCGCCACGCGGGGGGCCGTGTGCGCGGCGGGCGGAGGCCGAGCGGCGCCACGGCCGCTCCTCTCCCCCCTCAGCCCGGCGGATCGGGGTCGCACCGGCCCGGGGGCCGCGAGCGGCTCCGCCCCCTCCGCCCCTGTGCAGGGCCCGCGGCGGCTGCGCGCGGCCCCGCCAGTGCTCGTCCCGCGCCGATGGCGCCGCTCTCGGCGGCGGCGCCTCCGCCTCTCCCCGCGCCGCTTCCTCCCGCCGTCCCCTTCCGCTTCCGGGGTCAGCGCCGCCGCTGCTCGCTGAGCAGCCCCGTCCCGGGGCCCGGCCGGCACCGCCGGCAGCAGCCGCCGCCCCGCCGCCCCCATGGCCACCAACCCCCAGCCCCCGCCGCCCCCGCCGCCGCCCCCTCAGCAGCCGCCGCCGCTGCCGGGGGCCGGGGCCGGCGCGGGGGGCGGCGCGGCCGAGCCCGAGCTGGTCTCCATGATCGTTAACCACCTCAAGAGCCAGGGGCTCTTCGACCAGTTCCGCCGCGACTGCTTGGCCGACGTGGACACCAAGGTGCGGGCGGGCGGGAGCGGAGGCTCGGGGGGGTCCCAGCGCCCCGGGCTCTGGCAGATCGGGGACGGGCCCGGCCCGGGGCAGCGCGCTCGGCGGTGCGGAGCGGCCACCGGGCCCGCGCGGGGCTCCGGCTCCGCTCGCGGCCAGCGAAGTGGAGCCGGAGCCCCGTGTTCGGCGGGGAGCGCGGACTGGCCGGCCCTGCCCGCACGGTCATACGCACCTGGTTCGCGCAGGGTCCGGCGGGGCAGCGTTTAACGCGCTGCCACCGCCGCAGGGCAGCGGCTGCGCCTGCAGAGCACCGGGGCTTCCGACGGGGCTCCTTGCTGTACCAGCCTGGCCTCCGGGAGGATAACCAGGCACTTACATGATCCTTTCAGTCCAACCTCTCTGCTGTTGCCTTCTAGCCTGCCTACCAGAATTTGAGACAGCGCGTTGACAACTTTGTTTCCAACCATTTGGCAACTCATACCTGGAGTCCTCATCTCAACAAGAACCAGCTGAGAAATAACATTAGACAGCAGGTTCTCAAGTAAGTGACAGCTCTGGGGTTTCTCTGAACATACTCGTGTACTGTGATATGTGACTAAAGGTCCGGGTCAGTGTAAAATGGGTTGTTTTCTTCAGAGAAACCTCTGAAGAGGTTGGGTTGTTTTCCCCTCTCAGTGTTTAAAATGTGATACTACTGGAGGTAGTAACTCACCCTCAGTATTACTCAGAACTAGACTGCAGATCTTCTTTGATCTGATCCGAGTTTATGCAGGGGTGGAAACCTCGATTTTGACTTGAGATGTAGCCCCCTAGCTAAAGGCTACCTTTACTTTTTCTTTGAAGGGAGGTGTTAATAAAATTGCAATTATTATTTTTAGAGCTAAGGAGAAACATTCCACAGACAAAACTCTGCAAAGTATAGCTAGTCACAAAATAGAAAAATTGATTTAAATCTAGCTGGACAGAGAAGAGGTTTTAAGAACTGGTGTTATGTTAAAATTATGTCAGACGCTTTAAGTTGATATTACATTATTTCATTAAGGTTCCTTCAGTCTTTCTTTTCAAATCTTAAACTCATAAGAAACATTAGGAAATTTCTTCAAAGTACCATGGGTATTAAATTGGGTCAAACCATGGATTTGGGAACAAACTTAATCATTTGTGCTGTGGTGGTACCATTGATAATTTGTACTGAGGACTGTTTGGTTTGTAGGGAGGGGGAGCATCTGTTGTTTCTTGTTAAAGAAGCAATAATGACAAGAGGTAGCATGTGTCCCACAAAAGACTACAGGGGTCTAAAAAGATAAGCTTTATAGCTGTGGGTTTTCTTTTTTATTTTATTTTGCTGAAGGCTAAATGTGTTCTATAAAGCTGCAGAACTTGCCACTTAATACTGGGCAGAAAGTAACTTAGGGTAGTGATGAGTGGTTTAGTAGTTATTTGTGCCTCATGCTGTCTATAATTCATCTCTTTTTTGCTATGGTAATTCCTAATACAAAGTTTCTTCTATTTTTTTCCGAAATACTGTTTGTGCAGTTTGATGACACTTGTAACCACTAACGATGTAACCACAGGCTGCTTGTTGTATTAATTCCATGTGTTGCTTGGATTGTTTTGTTTCTCTATCACATTCTTTCTTATGGGTAAGGCACAGGCTAAGTGCATAGCTGTGGGAATGCTCAGAAAACATTGGAGCACATCTAAATGATCGTATTTTATTAATATGTTCTTAAAAACTAATTTTTCATACTAAGTTATGTATCTTTGTTCTAGGTCTGGAATGTTGGAATCGGGAATTGACAGAATTATTTCTCAGGTTGTGGACCCAAAGATCAACCACACATTCAGACCTCAGGTGGAAAAAGCTGTCCATGAATTTTTAGCCACATGGAATCACAAAGAGGAGGGAGGCCCCAGTACGTCTCCAAGTGAGGAGAAAGCAGATGCTTCTGTTACAGTACAAGGTATTCTACCATTTCTCTGAACAGTCTATTAACAAAAGAATGGGGTTTAAGAGAGCAGAATCATTGACTAGGCTTTCTGCTACCATAACACTGTTAGTGTCAGTGTTAGCAAGCTGAGCTCCAGGCAGCATGCCAGAACATTTGTCTACTCTGTGTTTAAATGTAGAAAGCAAAAGAGATGTCACGCTGTTATGACCATGTCACTCTTTCACTTCTGCTTGAGATTATGAGGGAGCAGTTTATTGTGGGGAGAAAAGTTGGTCTCAGTATTATAGGATCAGATAAAACATAGAGGTGTAAGAGAAGAATGATGCAACAATTTTGTCCATCACTAGAGACGAAAGAATTATTTAAGAGACAATTACCTGTGCAGTTGCTGTGTGTCATAAAATTTGGATGGCTACGGTCCTAATATTACCTGTATCAACTTCTAAACACTCCTGCAGGTAATTATCCATTCTTTCCTGTTCTAAGAGACTCCACAGCCATCCATCTATTTGTAACCTTTATTTAAATCCAAGCCTTTATCCTGTGAGGTTCACTTCCTCCGAAATGGGTTAACAAGCCAACTGCAGTTCTCAGTGCTAGTCTACTTGATGCTTAGTTGTCCATCTTCAGAGCTGGTTCTAAAATGATAGGAAAGTGATAAGATATTTCTGATAGTCTTGTTATATAGTCAATATGCTGAGTCGATTTTCCATGACATTTATGGAGATATTAGAGGTGTGAGCTACCAGCTTTCTCTTGCAGTGTATATGCATATATATACACATAGAATATATATTATATATGTAGTATTTTAGCCAGAGTCGTTATCCTACTCAGGATGTTGGTAAAGTTGAACAAGGTCTGAGTTCAGATGTCCCTCCCATTGACAATCCTCACTTTCTCTAGGTAGAGCTCAGGAACAGTGGTGTGTCACAGAGCAAAATGGATCTCTAGGTATGGTGCTTGCTGCAGGAACACAATGTCTGGGAGATTTTTGTTTGGTTCTTTTTTTTTTTTTTTTTTTTAGCCAAAATCTCTCTAGGCAAAATTAGTCAAATATTTTAGTTAGGTATATGTATTTTGTAGAGAGTGCTTGTTCTGTTTCTTTTAGTATGTTTAACCTTCTATCTGAGCAGAATTATGGAAACTAGGGTGAAGTAAAACTCTGTTCTTTCTTACTGTTCAAGGTGTCTCTGCTACAACTCCAAGTGCTAATGTAGCTAGTGATGCAATGTCCATTTTGGAAACAATAACTTCTCTTAATCAAGAAGCAAGCGCTGCCAGGGCTTCAACAGAGACCTCAAATCCCAAGAACAATGACAAAGTTGCAAAAAAACTCTCATCTCAGCAGAGTGTGGATGGTAGTACTGATAAAGAGAGAAATGCAGAGGACTTGCCAGACAAAGAGAAAGCAATTTGTGACCTTTCTGGAGAAGGGGCTGAAACACTTGCAAAGTGTGAAGATTTAAATGAGCTTCCCTGCCAAAGTGAAGAAATAAAAAATTCAGCAAAGGAAACTAATACATTTACAGGTAAAGATACTCCACAGGAAAGTGAAGACATAAAGAGTAAATTACTGGATAAATCTGACAAGAAACCAGAGGTCAGTGAAAAAAGTGAAAGAAGAAAAGAAAAGAAGGAAAAGCTTGACAAGAAATCTGATCATTCAAAGAAAAGTGATGATACTACAAAGTCAAAAGAAGAAAAACAAGCAAAAGAGTCAGAACCAGTGAAACACTTAGTTCCAGAAAAAAATAGCAATAAACATAAAACAGCTGAAAGCACTAAAGAAGGTATGGTGTGGGCAATGTTCTTCCTCAAAATATGAATAAGGAGTGAGGTTTTTAAGTTAATTCAGGAGTTGAATCAGTATATTTGGAATGTAAGTTTTCTGCTAGTTCTGGCAAACTGGTATGCTAATGACAATTGGATTTGGTCCAGCTCTCTTTACTGAGGTACCTGAATTAGGAGTCAGATGACCTTTGATTTCTCAGGTGTGTGATTGGTCATCTTAATCTGGCAAGTTCTCTGAACAGTTTCAGTCCTCATTTAAAGTTTATAATTCTGCCTCAGAGTGATTTTTGTTTTGAATAAACCAGAGTTAGCGTTGTTATTTCGTGTTATAAGTTTGTTTTCTTATTTCTGATTCTTAACATAGTTTTGTTTTCAGTCACAAAATTGATGTTTTGGTAGGAGAAGTTTAACAAACTCAGTGTGCTGCCTTACAGCTCTTTGTTTTTTACTTTTTCCTTTGCAAGAAAATATGCTAATAGATTCAGATATGGATGTACTCAGTGACATCACAGTCAGCTCTGTCCATACCAGTGACCTTTCTTCCTTTGAAGAGGAGAGCGAAGATGAGCCTGTAATTTCTGACAGTACTGAAGAGGGGGAGATCACATCAGGTGGTAAAATAATTACGTTGTTAACTGGCAATAGAGAGTATGTAATGCTTTTGTTGAGTATACCATGTGGTATATATGAGAGTTTGCAATATTGTATCTACCTGTGAGAGAGGTTTTGGATGTCAACTGGATAATATTTGTGCACTTGCAAAAGATGAGTAGTGGATTTACTTTTTGAATATTTTATTCATATAATATAGTGTACTCTGAACATTGTAAATCTTTTTTATGCTACAGTATTACATAGGTGACAAAAGCACTTAATGGAATGTCACTGTTCTGAGGGGTTTCGTCACCTCCCGTCTGCCATGAACTTGAATAACACTGGAGTGCTTTGTGATCCCAGGGTAGTGGTTGTAGCTGACTTTGTAGATCAGACTGGCTTTAGAGCCTTAGGATTCAGGAGTTTGGCCACAGTAGAAAGAACAGGAATGGATCTAGCTTTAAAAGTTCAGAAACACCAAGTCATTTCACTGACTGTGTTGCCTATTTGTGTTCTGCCTGTGTAGTACAGACTTCAGACTCTGATTTCTGCAGTTAATAAAACTTTCCATTTTATAATGCAGAATGCCTTAGTACCTGAATGAGTTCTTTCTAGTATGCTCACAGCTTACCTTTTCTGCTCTAAAAATATAATTTAGAAGTACTGAATCACTTTTGTATTCTCTGGCTTTGGTCTTACTTTGAAACATGACAGATTGTGTTCAGTTATGACTAAATATTTATGAAATGAAAGCAAGCCTTAAGTATGTTTCATGAATACAAATAATTTATACAGTATTGCACTATTTCTAGTAATCCTGACAAAACTGGAATAGATTTATTCATTTTTACTTGATTAATACTTAGATGTGTGTAACCAGCAGTGTGTTTTGTGTATGTATTTCATTAATCCAACTAGTTTTTATGTACTCAAATACTGTACTGATATTTTTGGTGTGGGGAGAACTAGAATTTAATACATAGTAGAAATTATATTGGCTTCTCATGCATAGCTAGCTACTAAATACTAAGTGTAAAGAGGTAGTGGGATTAGAGGCAAGCAGGGTAAGCACAGCTCTTGTGTCCTGGTTTATTACTGGGCTTGTGTCATGCAATTTTTTGGCTGAATGATGTACACAAACACATCAATGCACTTTTGATTTTTTCATAATCTAGTGATATTTTGATACTAAAAGATTTTAGTTTTATTAACTGTTTATGGTTTTAGAGTGAATAATGATTGATATATTTTGAGTAGCTTTGCCTTCTCAAAATTTATGTTGAAAGCACTGTCCTAATTTATCAGTATATCTCTACACTCACCAACCTTTCCTTAGATGAAGAGGAGAAAAACAGTCAAAGTAAGACGAAGCCCCATGCGAACGAGCTGAGTGATGGGAAAGCCAAGCCTGTTCGCCACGCTTATGTTCGCAAGCCTTTCCTGTACTCCAAATACTTCAGTGATTCCGATGATGAACGAACTGTAGAACAGCGCCGTCAGTCCATTGTGAGTGCGGGTTTTGCCACTGCTTACATTCTGGCCCCAAAACTTTTTAGAGCGGAAACTCCACTTCTGGTTTGGTGATGGTTTGTGCGAGGAGAAGTCTTCAGTTTCTTCTCCCTTCAGGTGTTTTTTTCTCCTTGTACTACAGCTCTCTTTTGTTCAGATTTCCATCAGTATGGCATGATCTGCTTTCCAGCACAGCACTTTGCTCTGCTGGTTATAGTAAACCGATGTCAGAATTTTCTAACTCCTTCCCCTCTCGCCAAAATACCATGATAATCTGGATGAAAAAAGTAGCCCATATCTACCTGCAGCTGCCTTCTGTGGAGTTTTTTAGTAGATCAGGCTTGTGTTGAGTACTGCAGGCTACTGCATTACCTCAGCTTTTTACAAATGTAGTCCTTGCTGACCATGAAATCAGTAGTTTGTAGCAAGTCTGCAGCCAATGAGAATGTAAACAGATTTAAGCATGTGCACTCTGTTCTGTGGCAGAAGGACCAGCACAGAGACAAGGGAGCAGCAGTTCTTTTAGACTTTCTCTGTTGGCCAGATACATATATTTATACTTATAATAAATATGTATCTGTTGTATATACATACAGATAAAACATACTTTCTTTGAGAAGGTTGCATAGCTTCAGTCTGCAGTGTTGAGCAGCAAGGAAATTCTGCAACTCAACTAATTTAACTTCACAAAAATATTAGAGGATTCCATTAACTTTTATATTATTTCTAAGGTGCATTTATGTTTTAGTTTGCCTTATTCTACACTGTTCTGTTTTCTACGGGGTTTAGACTTATATTTGTAGTTAAAGAATGCTCTTTGATCTAATGATAAATTGTTTTCCTTGGTTTTGTGTCTCTAGGCCAAAGAAAAAGAAGAGAGACTCCTTAGAAGACGAATTAACAGAGAGAGACTTGAAGAAAAACGTAAACAGAAGGCTGCAGAAAAGACGAAATCCCTAAAAACTGGAAATCAGAATGCTAAAGGTATGGGAAGAAAAGCTGTGAGTAGCCCACATCACCCTGTTCTCGCTTACCCTCCATAGAATAAAACATTCAGCTTTCAATAATGGTCATACAGGGCTACAGTAAGTTCGTTCCTTTAATAACCCAACATCTCAGCAGTGGTGTAACAGAAAAAATTATAATGCAAAGTATTGATACAGAATTTCTTCTTCACTTTTTCATATATCCATTACACTGCTTAGGCTTAATTAACACCAATCTAACTGCTGTTCTCTGCTACACCTTAATGCTTTCTGTACTGCTTTCTGTCATGTTTATAGCTGAAGCATTAATATAATGATGTGTATGTATTTCACCATTTGTATTTTAGGAAAAAGTGGCTTACAATTAGAAGAACCTTCATCAAAAAGTCTAGAGTCAAAAACAACTGGTACCAGCATTAAGGATGTGCTTAAAGAACAGAAATTTTTGGAAAAAAAAGTGGCCCTGAGCAGAAAAAGAAAAAGAGATTCACGGTATTTATGTATTTACTCAAAAGCACTTAATGTTTTGAATATTAATTTTTGCACACTGGAAAGGTTCTTTTCAACTTTGTACTTAGCCTTATCCATTTAAACAGTTTTTTTCTTAAAATATTTGCATAATATTGTTACTAATAAACATTAAATTCTGGCAGAAAAATTACAGGTGATTCAGTATGTTGCAGCTCAGACTGCAGCTGCAGTCTTTGTGGTTTTTCACAGAATGGTAATAAAGGCCTGAGAACAGAGAGCTTTTACATGTTTGTGCATCTAATAGGCAAGTCAAGTTGGCTTCATCTTTAGATAGATGTTTCATGTAGATACGTACCTTTGTGCATAACTGTCTACACATAGGTAAATATGGGGCAAGGAGAACTTTTACCCATTTTACAGGGACAGCAACAGTACTAATGTCATACTAATACTGCTTAAAAGCACTGGTATTCAGGGTATTTTTGAAGCTGATATATGTAATTTTGCAAGAGAAAAAAGCCTGGGTGAATTAGTTAGTCAGAAGTTTGGTGATAATGCTCAGTTTCTGTATTTTTAGTGGGCAATAGGCTGGTACCAATTGTTCTTTGTTAAATTGTACAAATACCTGTTTCAGGCATACTGAAGATAGCTGCAGAAAGAAAAATGATCCATCTGAAGAAGATTCTAAAGAAATGCAAAAGACAAATGAGGTAGGTGTCTCTTAAGGATAAATCTTACTATCTTCCTTTTCATTCTGATAGTACTCTTTCATATGTCCACACCAAGCTGCATATAATTGCATTCGTTCTCATAAGTTTTTCCCTGCCTGTTCCTTCAGTTGTATTAGTGATCTGACATCATGTAGTAATGTTTTCTGAATTCCAGTAGCCACTGAAATGTGGTCTGTGTATTCAGTGCTGATGCATTTTGTAGTAGAACCTGAGATGCAGTTTGAGCCCTAATCTGTGAAGCATGCTGAGTTTTTAAAAAGAGCAGTGTCTTTTTTATGCAAAGACTTGAGCTTGATCTGTTTTAACTTCTCACTGGAAAGTTAAAGGAAAACTGACTGTGCTCCAAACACAAAAGGAAAGAAAAATTTTATGGTGAGAACTTTATGAATAACATTATTTAAATTTTAAAAGGTGGGAGTAGAAGTTCAAGAAGTGGGAGAAGAAGTTCAAGTAGAAATCTAGATGTATCTTTTTTAGGTTTTGATGTGTTGTTTAGTTTCAGATTTTTAATTACAGTTTTGTTTTACCAGATGGCATAATAGCTATTTAAAGTAGCTTGCAGAGTACTTGAAATTGTGGTTGTCTATTCAAAAACCTTTTTTAGTCATTTTAGAAAAATTATGAAGAAAATCATATGAAGAAAAAATAATAAAGTTCAGACAGTTTAAGGATAACTCCTTCTGCTTTCAATGTTTCCACTGTAGCAGATAGCTGAAAGGAAAATGGCAATTTTCATTTCCTGGATAAAATGAATTTTTATTACAATGTTAAGTGTATTCCCTTATGTGTTAAGTTTTTTTTTCAAGATTTTGTGCTTGCCAGTTCTGTTCAGGCACATAAGTGAGGGAACTGTGTAATGTATATTTATATATTTTTTTAAAATCTCTTTTGTAGACCTGTGAAAAAAATTCTTCCAAAGAATTGAAGCACAATCATGGAAAAAATGAAATCTGTAAACAACTTAGAAGACTTTCGGAATGGGGACATTCAGCTGAGGAAAGCAAAAGTGATTCTAAAGCAGAAAAAGAACATAAAAGAAAAACCTCCACTTCTCTTCAGGCTGAAGGAGCTCAGCAGGACAGCGAAACACGGGATGCAAAAAAACAACTGGATAAAGCAGAAGTCAATACTGAAGAACCACAGAAGCAGAAATCCATATCTAAGAATGAAAAACACCCCAAAAAAGATACTGACACAGAAATTCAACATATGAGAAATTCTGCCAAAAAAGAAGCCAAGTCTTACAGAGATAAAAATGAAAAGGAAAGAACTGCTGTAGAAGATAAACTTCCTTTAAAGCACAAACATAAAGGAGATGGTATTCACAAGCCAGGTGAAGATGTTGAACTTCATTCATTTGAGCGAAGTTTGAAAGGAGAGGATGGTGGGCAGAAACATAATCAACAAATAAAGGTTTCCTCAGATGACAAATGTGAAAGAAAAAGTAAACACCGAAGTGAACGGAGAGTATCAGTAACAGGAAAAGATGGTAAAAACCCTTCTGATTCAACCTTAAAAGCTGAAGAACTGCTGCGGAAAGAAAACAAAAAAGACAGACATCTCTCAACAGACAAACCAAGAGCAGAATACAAGACCAAAAGGTCCTTGAGTGATTCTAAGCCACAGAAGGATTCCCTAAGTGCCTCAAAGCAACCTGGTTCAGCATCACACAGAAGGAGCGAAAGCTACTCAGAAGATAAGCATGAAATAGAAACAACTAACTCTGACAGTAATGTAAAACTTGAAGATGGTGTTCATAAAGATAGACGAAGATCTAAGAGCCTTGCAGAAGATAAGGTTTTGTTAAAGTCCAAGTCAAAGAGTCATAGTAAACAGTTCAAAGCATCTGAAACGGAATTACAGGAATTAACAAAACAAGACACTGGACAGAAACTAGACAAAGACAAGAGCATGGAAGACAATGATTCAGATAAACAGCACAAATCCAGGAATGAAGATAAAGGTTTGGAGGAGAGTGGTGCCGAGTTTCAGCTTGCAAGTGGCCCACAGTCAACTCAGGGATCACAAAAAGACTTTAGTCACAGAGTTAAGTTACATTCTGGAGAAAAAGGGGCTGTAAAAGAGAAATACAGAAGTGATAAAGATTTAAGTAATTCCAAACTAGAAAGAAGGTTCTCTGCTGAAGGTCATAAAAGCAGAAACTTAAAGCACAGCAACAAGGAAATAAAGAAGAAGGAAGATAACATCAAATTGGAAGATAAAGATACTAAAGAAATGGAGAGTGGGCATGAAAGATTATCTAATGTCACAATGGCAGCAGATAAAAAACAAAGCAAGAAGGTATCCTGTGAAAATAGGAAAGGCAATATATCAAACCAAGATTTACTTAAGGAGGAAAAGCAATCAGCTAGCACAACTGAAAGCAACCAGGTTCCAGCCCCTCAGAAGGCAACAATGAATAATGATGACTTGCATGCTGGTCATGAGGAAGAGCTGATCGAACTTGATTTGAAAAAAACAAAAGCACAGGATGCATCTAACATGGATGGAAAAAACATTCAAAACTCTCTTCAAGCCACAGATGTCAAGTGTGCAGTAAAACAAAAAGGATCTCGTTCTATCTCAAATAAGGAGTTAAAACACAGCTTGGCAGATCCTGAAGTCTGTGAATCACAGTTTCTGCCTGCAGCTGAAAAAACTGTTGAACAAGAAGATACTTCAAATAAACAACTTGGTGCCTTAGACCCTTTGTCCAAAAAAGCTTCCATGGCTCAAGGTCCCGGTAAACAAGGGGCTTATAAAACAAATATTGTGTATGAAACAAGTGGTAGAACCTTAAAGAATGCATCTAGTAAGGATCAGGCTTCAAAAGATAGCAGAAGACCAAAGAATTTAAGAACTGTGATAAATTCTAATTCAGATGATGTTCCTTTAGCAATTAATTCTTCAAGAGAAGATGCTGCTGATGCAAAGTCCATGGATATGGATATCTCAGATTCTACAGATTCTTTAGGTACCATGTCTAAAGAATGCCACAATTCAGATGGGACTTCCTTATTGGAAGATGCTTTCCTTTTGAAGAATGATACAGCACAGGTTGTATACATGGAGCAAGATCGTGCAGTGCCGAGTTCTGTCATGAAAGATGATGGTGACAACACCGTCGTGGCAAACAGTGTGGAAAAAGTTAATGAGGTGTCCCGGCCTGATGAGCAGGCAATGGAAGACAGTACAGCTGGGTTATGTAGGCAGAAAGATTACAATGAAGCAGCAAAGTCAGAAGGCTCTCAATATAGGAAGTTAAAAAGAAAAGAGGAAAACTTGATGTCTGGCATAACTGAATATCATGGAAATGTAACAACAAAAGAACTTAGCCCAAGAAGAAAAAGAAGAGAGTGCTTGAATATAGATCCTTCCACAACGGGAGAAAGAAGCACAATGATGGATATTGTGGAAAAGAGCAAGGTGCATGACATTGATGATATGATCCAGTCTTCCTCTGTTTCAGTGCCTGAAGATGTTCCTGAGGAAAGCTTCAAAGGCTCTGTTATAGCTAATGGGCAAGAAGGGACTAATGTGGTTAGCATGGAAGACAAAAATGAAAGTAATGCTGTAGGTACCAGTGCAGGAAGTAGTAAACTTAGTTTGTTGTATAGCAGCCTACAAAAAACTCCTGCCAGTGTGATAGGAACAAGCACAGAAAAGATCATTGAGAGCACTGCAATGGCAACTAGTACAGGAGGAGAAGGAGCTGAGGGTAGTACATCACATTCTGGAAAGGACAGTGATGCTACAACCACTTGCTCAGAAGAAAGTGAGGTGACCGTAATCTGCACAAGCATAGAAGCTGATGAAGGTTTCACAACAGGCATGTGGGTAAAACGTAGTGAGGGCCACAGTTTTGTCACAGGAGCAGATACTGGTGACTGTACTGTTGCAGCAGCTGAAGAAGGTGGTGGCAGTGTTGTCACTGAAGGATTAGCAGAAAGTGAAAGCTTCCTAACAAGTACAGAAGGAGAAGAAAATGGTGACAGTACCATGGTTGATGCAGAAGAAGGTTGTAAGGATTCAGTGAACCCAAGTGGAGTAGAAATTGAAGGCAGTGTGAATAGTGCTGGGACAGAAGAAAAAGATGATGCTGTGACTAGTGCAGGCTCTGAAGAAAAGCAAAAGACCTCAACTTGTGTAGATAGAGGCAAATTTGAAAGTTCTGTGTCCTGCTTAGGTGAAATGGAGAGCGATGGAGCTGTAACTAGTGCAGGGACAGAAACAGGTGAAGGGTCAGCCAGTGTTGATAATTCAGGTGAATTTAGGGGCAATGTGACAGCTGGCCAAGTAAAAGAACACGAAGGTACTGTGACTTGCACAGGTGCAGAAGAAAGAGGTCATAACTTCATCATCTGTTCTGTGACTGGTACAGATACCCAAGGAGAAAACACTGTAACTGGTGCGTGTGTTGCAGTGGTCACAAACAACAGTGCCACAGCTGGAACTAGTGGTGACAAATCTGAGGATACTGTAAATGGTGAAAGCGCGGTGACCAGCACAGGCATAACCCCAGAAGATGATGCTGAAATTTCAGCGGTCTGCACAGGGCTAGGAGACAGCAACGAGGGATTTGTAGTTTGTTTAGAAACTGAAAAATGTGAAAGTCTAATGAACAGTACAAGGGCAAAGGAAGAAGCCACCATCACTACAGTCAGTGTAGGACTATGTGATGATGAAGGTTTTGTGACTAGTACAGGCTCAAAAGAAGAGGATGAAGAAGGCGAGGATATTGTGTCCAGTACAGGAAGAGGAAATGAAGAAAATGAACATGCTTCTACTTGTACAGGAGTGGAAAGTGAAAGTGCACTAATTTGTATAGGTGCAGAAGAAGGTGAAAGTTCCATTATCTGCATAGTTGCTGAACAAATGGAAGCTGAGTCAGGAGTGGCTGGCACAGATATAAATAAGCTTACTGTCGACAGCATGACAAGTGCAGAGAAAGAAGCTAATTGTGGCACAGACTGCAGAAATGATAAAGGCATTGTTGAAAGCAGCGTGACCAGTGCAAGTGCTGCAGATGAGGGTGCCTTAGCTGCACAGACAGGAAAGTGTGAAGGTATCTTGCTTCCCTCAGATGCTGAGGAATGTGAGGGTCCCATGACTAGTGCTATGGCAGTGCAAGATAAGACACAGTTTGGTGCTGAAGACAAACATGAGAAAGCCACGACTTTCTTTGACAGCAGAGGACTTGATGCCTCTATAAGTAGTGCAGTTCCAAAGAAGGATGATACTTCTCATACTCCTGCTGACAGAGGAGTAAAGGTAAAAGGTGATGTCATTTCTACCAGCACAGTGGAAGATGCTCCTTTACATTCAGCCACAGATGCTGAAGAAGGTCCACTTGCTGTTGCAAGAGTAAACGAAAGTGGGGAAAACTCTATGATATTAATAGACGCTGAAGACACAATGCCTATGCCCAGCACAGCCACAGAGTTTAAAGAGTGTGTGAATACTTATAGCAGTAAGCAGGAGAAAGATGAGTGCACTATGATTTCCACCAGTATTGTGGAGGAATTTGAGGCTCCTATGTCAAGTGCAGCTATTGAATATGATGGTCAGCTCCCCTCTGTGAAAACGGAAGAAATAAATGAGAATACTATGGTTTCTGTAGATATGGAGGTATATGAGGTTCCCATGCCTAGTGAATCCAGCACAGGAGGAGATGATAATGGTGATGATGGAAGTCACCCAACTGCTAGTGGGAAGGAAGAAAAGGATGAGTGTGCTATGATTTCCACAAGTGTTGTGGAAGAACAAGTAATCCTAATGTCAAGTGAAGTCACAGAAGAGGTGATTCAGCATATCTCAGACACAGAGTCAAAGAATGAAGCATTAGTGATCTCTACAAGTACAGCAGAATGTTTTGAAGCTCCTATGTCTAGTGTAGCTGTGCAAGATGAAAACAATCTCACTGCTTCAGAAACAGAAGGAAGATGTGAAGCTGCTATGATCACTACAAGCATGACAGAAGAATGTGAGATAGTCCTGATCAGTGCAGCACCACAAGCTGAAAGTCAGCTCATCGTAGCAGGAGATGAAGGGGCCATTCTCTCTCCAAATGCATCAGAGGAATGTAGGGTGGTGGAGACCACTGAAACTGTAGATGAACAATTTGGACTAACTGCTTTCAATGCAGATGGGAAAAGCAAAGGTTCTGTGATTTTTGTGGGAGAATGTGGAGCTCCTGTGCTAAGAGTTGCAACTGACAGTGAAGATCAACACACTGCTTCAAATATAGAAGATAAGGAGGAGGGGGCAGTGATCACTCTGAGCACAATGGAAGAATGTGATAGTCTCTTCACCTTCACAGTCATAGAAGAAAGTCAGCTTGCTACTGAGAGTACAGAAGTAAAAGACAAAAGTGAAGAAATTTTTAATACTGCTAACCAGATTGAATGCATTCTTTCAACCACAGGCCCAGAAAAAAGCGGGAATTCTTTGCTTGTTATTGGTAGAGAGAACGAGACACATGAGAGTGGGGTGAGGACAGAATCAGTAGCATCTCAGGCCACAGTAGACGGTGAAATCACAGAAACAGATGAAAATGCAGTGAACCTCATGAGTGTCGATGAGGCCCTTTGTGTGGAGATTAGTACAGAGACTGCTGAGAGTCCTTCCCCAGAGGCAGGTGAGGACAATGAGCAAGCAGAAGATGTTTTATGTGAGAACGTTACATCGGAACTCTCTAGTACGATTTCAGAAGCAGCAAAAGAGAGTGAAGCTGTAAGGAATGTAAACTATAAATTAAATTCAAACGTACTTCTAGAAAGTGACTTATCTGAAATAAGGACTCCCTTGCCGAAGACGCAGGCTCTCTCCTTAGTTTCTGCAAATGAAGTGACTGTAAACACCAACCATGGTGAAGTAACGATAGAAGCAGAACTAGGGGAAAAAAGGGATCTCACGTCATTGCATGTAGAAAAGCTATATGACAGTGATGACAAAACCAACTTGGTCGAAACAGGTGATACTGGCATTGAAGTTACTTTTCAGAAAAGTAATGCAACCTTTAATTCAGGTGAGGATTTCTTTTTTTTTTAAATTGTTCAGTTCATAGGTTGTCATAAACAGATGCATTTTACGATTATAGTTAGGAATAACTTGTACTGTTCAGATATACCTCACTTCTTTGTTAGCTGTAAAATGGCTATTAATACACTTAAGAATTGGTGACAAATAAATAAGCACGTGATTCTGGGTGAACAAGACCAACTGAGCACAATTACCTGTGTTGTGTTGGAAAACATTAGAGTGCAAGAAATTACTAAAATACATTGACTTAAAGTTGTCAGCCAATATCTAAAGTTATTTGCAAGGGGTAATTATTGTGGAGGTACACATGGGTTTTATTATCAATGTGTTACAAAATTCAAAAAGTTTTTTAGGAAAGAGGATGCATTTCATTTTGACATATGTTCATCATTTTGGAAAGATAAGTTCATACTAATTTTGAAGGTTAAGATTGGCCATGCTTAATCATAACTGCAGATTTTCTCTGGGTTACTATTTAGTGGTCATGTTCAGATTCACTGTATTATACTTAATTTTGTCTTATGAATCCACTTGAAATGGTTCTGCTTTGTGTTACAAAGGAATCAGCCAGTTATCCTAAGTAAGTATTATAAGTGAACAGTAGATGTCTATTTTAAATAGAAAATGATAGTATATGTCATTAAGGATATCATACTCTATATCCAGATCTATTTTTCTGTGCTAACATTTGAAGTGAATCTGCATAATTGTTGGTTCCTAAAATTCAGTGTACTGAACATCCTACTATTTTTGACCTTGCATTTCTTTGACCCTCTAAAGTAGCTGAAGCACCAGGTATTTTGAACATTAATGAATTGTGTACATGCTGTAATGAAGTCAAGGTTGTGACTTCATTATAAATTTTGGGGAAATTAAACTGTAGAAAAATCTGTTTATGCCACACAAAGTGGAATGATGCTGGTCAAGTACTATTTTTTAATTCTTTTCATTCTCATGTCTCTCTTTGCTATAATTTTTAAAAAAAATTATAATGTGGATTAAGGTCCAGTTTCTTAAAGGCTGGCTTTATTCTCTAGTTTTATTGACATTTGGGTTGAGAAAGCTGTCTCTGCAGATTTTGGGATTTTAGGAATTTTTCTAGGAAAGATGCTGGTTTAGTAAGCTTGAAAAATGTTATTTGCTGTTTATACAAGAGGCAAATGAGCCATGAAAGTGTAAAATACTACATAGTAAAGTATTCCTGTCTCGGTGCTTTCCTCAATTCTTCTTGTCCATTGATGTAGCTTTTATAAACGGTAATGGTACTTATTCTGTGAGCTGCAACCATCATGTAATCGCTTTGCAATCATCATTAGTGAATTACCATGTTGTAAGTATTTCTTTTTGTTTAGGAAAAGCTTTCTAAACAGGGCTCTGAAATAAGTTTCTAAAAATGCTGTAAAATTCATGTGACTATGCTGTTGCCATGGCCTGTTTTTAAGATGTTACAAGCATACAGTTGTTCCCCTGGGGAATGAGATAGGAAGGGGTTTTATGATTTTCTGAAACTGTGTTGATGCTAACAGGAACTACTGAGTTTTCAGTCTCTGTAGAAATTGAACATTTTCAGTGGTTATGATTCTAGAGCTGACAGATTTAGACTTAATTGTCATTTAAAGCAAAATATATCCTTAGAATTAACTCTGAGTTCTGCATTTATTAATACAGAGGTAGTTTGCTGTTTGGAATTTGATCTAAAAAAATCTGTTGATGGTTTCTTTTTGAAGGAAAAGCAAGAAGAAAAAAACAAACTTAGAATTCATAAATAAGCAAGGAAAAAAAACCCCAAAGTCGGAATTTATAAGTAAGCTGTGGTAAATCCTGATACCCCATATTTTCCAAGCCTTTTTTATTTAAGGAAAATATAGCAGTACTTGTGTTCTTGCAAATGCCAGGTTTGGGTTTTATTGAGGTGGTTTGCTGTAAACAGATTGGCTATTGTTTCTGTTGTTCACAAGAAGGATTTATGTGCCATATGCATGAGGTAGTACTCTAACATTCTACTGTAGCATGAGATAAATGCATAATGTATTCTGATAATTTTAACATATTTGTATTTCATTAGGCAATAATACAGCCTTACCAAAGTTGACAGAAGAACTAGAAAGTACCTTGAGAACTGACAAGGTATTTGTTATTTTGAAAATTTTTACTGCACTGTTTCTTGCTTTGTCATACATCTTGCTAGGGTTTCTTCCTTGTATGTTTTGATTTTTGTGCAGCAGAAATGGAGATTTAAAAATTTAAACTGGAGAACTTCGAAAGAGTAATTTTTCAGATTATTCAGCTGTAGTTTTCTAAGCAGCTGGCTTTTAAATTGTGGGCTGTCCATGTTATTCTGTCTTAGGAATAATTCCCTCCTTCAGCCATACTCCTTCTGTGACTGAGGCATTGAAGTTTGTTTTTTTTTTAAATCTGTCATACTGTGTGCATGTTGCCTGCAAAATAGTCACCCACATTCTAGCTCTTAGAGCTGGCAAGCATTGGTTTAGTCCTTTGAACCAGTAAACAAACCTACACTGCTGTTCATTGTGTTGCATCACTTCCTAGCCAGTCTTCAGACTCACACATCCGTGTGTGTGAGCAACACTTGCTGCTGCTGTGTTCTGATAACTACAGCCCCTTATCTGCTGTCACAGAAGAATGGGACACCCTGGGTAATCCAGGGTGTTTCATGGTCACCTATAGCTTGTGTAAGATCAAAGCTGAGTCTGTGTGTCTGGGTTGTGTTCCATAGCAGGCAGGATTCCACTTGGTTTAATTCTTCATTCAGATGCAGGCGTCCATTCATGTATCTTGCCAAGCTCTGAGAATAAGTTTTTGAGGGATAGCATTGTTCAGAGATTCAAGCATCTATGAAAGGGTGGATTTCAGGAAAGTCAGCTTCAGTCTGGTGGGAATTACTGATAATTCCACCTGCAAACAGCTGCACTGTTTGCCAGCATAACATGGTTCAGGAGTCAGTATAGCCATCGTGTGGAACTGTAGATGTGTTTACAATGTTCAGATCAGACTTAATACACTTAGCTCCATATAGCATTATTTATGCAATGGCAACTTTGAGTTGATCTGCAACTTCATAAAAAAAAAAAAAAAAAGGCAAGCAAACCTAAAAGATCCACCCAAAACACAAGTTGAAGGGAGATCATTGTACTTTGTTATACATAGCAGATCCTTTTTTTCCTTGTATAGGTGAACATTTCTAGGCTGTTTGGAACTCAGAGTAAATGTTTCACCTTGAATTCCTGAAATCTGCTTTTTTAAGCTAATCTCTGGTACTAATGTTAACTCTAAGGTCAAATCTAAATACTCTACTGTTGAACATAGCTCTGACTGTTCCTTCTTAATATATGTACTGATGTCTTAATAAGAAAGCTTTGAAGACTTTTATAGTTCATGATAAGAAAATGTTCATCATGACACACAGGAGCGGAGTGAGACATACTTGTTCTGAATATCTGCAATATTTCTTTCTTTTGATTTTGTGCTTAGTCACAACAGCCTGAAAGTGCAAGAAGTGAAGAAGGATGTATGGATCTTCAGACTAGAGAACTGCAAAAAGGTGATTTTTATGCTTGATAGCAGCTTAGTTTCATGCTGAAGGGACTATTATTTATGATGATAGGGTTGCAGATCTGTTATATATGGTGTATAAAGGAGTTGAAGAAAGCCTTCAGAAATCTTTAACTGTATCTGGGAGTTCAGGGGGCCTTGAATTTGGTTTGTGGGAAAGGAGGGTCAGACATTTCCTCCAGCATGATATGCTGAAAGTAGGAAAGGATTTTAAAATTTGAGATTTAAAAAAACGTTAACTGCTAATATTCTACTCAAAATCAATAAATAAAGAAAAACATTTGTCCAGGAAAGATACAGAAACTTCCCAAAGGAATGGCTTTCTTCCTTATAGATTTAGAACATCCTGGTTTTAGGGTGCTGCGACAGGCCTTGTGAGGATATGAAAATAGTAAGTACTATAGGACAAGTCACAGAGACTTTACAGAAAATTTCTGTTGTTTTTTTTTTTTCCTTACTCTCCAAAAGATTGAAATAATTGTGGTTATTAACTCAAATTTGAAGAGCAGTTATAAGTAGGTAATCTCCAGTAGGACCAAAATTGAAAAAGAATCCATTCTTCCCAAACCCAAATTATGCATTGCAATTGTTTGGATTTCCTGTTAAAGCAGAAACAAATGCCTGCTTTGTGCCCATCTTGATGGATTTTGTGCTCCAGATGCATTACAAAGATGTTTACAACAGTACCAGATGAGAGCTAATCCTCAGTTATTGGAATAGCAAGCAGAACTAAAATGAATCCCAAGAGGTACCAGTGTTACTGCTGCTTATATTGTCCAGGGAGGTTAAAGATGCATTTCCCCTAACAGAAGGTTGCAGCTGAAGGCCTACATGCTATGAAGGGACACATTGTTAAACTCACTTCTAAATTTTTAGACGTACAAAATAGAAAACAAAAACAGCTGTAAGGTGAGATATGAGCATTGGTATAAAACTTTGGAATTCTTTATTTACTCTCCAGGTAGGTCAGATTCATATACCTGGAGAGTGTATAGGGTGGTGTATATTCATATAGGGTGGTGTATATTCAGCTGAGTGATAAGAGACATGCTCTGCTCACAAGAAAGCAAATGTAAACCCTGAGAATTGGTTAGAAGAATGTAGACTTCAGAACGACAGATCTAAAATTTGAACAGGTTTTTCTGTGAGGTTTCTTTGAAGTGCCTTTAAAACTCTGCCACTTCCCATCACTCAGTCACCCAGACAGACTGTACTTAAAATTTTAAATGTGCATATTGAACATACTGAGATAATCTTGTTTCTTGTAAAATGTTTAACAAAAGTCCATTTGTTGTGTAAATCATGTTGGATATGACATACTGAAGACTAATGCTGTATAGATCTTCGTAGAGAGGTTTTTTCTCCCCCACAATAATCTCTCTTATATGTATATATGCATGCATATATACATACAGCTCAACATACGTAAAAGGAAGTTGTTTAAAAGACAAATGTGTGTCCTGTCATGAGTATGAACAGCAGACACAGTAGTTTAGTAGTCCAAGATTCTTTGGAATGTAAACAAATCATTGCTGTTTGAGTGGGTAGGAACTAGCTCTTAATTTGACACTGCTTTAAAAATTGAAAGATGTGCAACTCAGCAATATAGCTGTGAAAGAATTGTTGCTAAAACATGGAGATTTAAGAAACAAGCTACAAAATACATAAAACTCTATGTAAAAAAAAAAAAGTGGGTTTATTTGATTTTAGGTTTGTTTTTGTGGTAGCTGAAGGGAAAGTTCCTTGGAATGTTTTAGCAGCTTTTTTTAATCAAGGTATTAATCTGGTGCTTTTATGAATCAGATTTTAAGAACACTTGATAGAGCAGCTTCTTTATAATTCTCTTAGTGTATTGAAAGTTATGGACTTCTTTCAAAACTGCAGACCATTCATCAACTCTTATAATTATTTTCCATGTTTTTGTGATGTGGAAGGCTGAGGCTCTACTTCATCAGAGTATAGTGGAGTTTAGCAACTGGACAATTTCCTTATGTCCTTTCTGTCAGCAACAGATTTTAGTAGTACAATTATGCAAACTTTAGTTCTCTGGAATTATAATGTAGCTTAATCACATTCTACTTCATCTCATGATCCAGAATCTAAGATTGTGATGGATGAAATTCTGATTCAGATGGTAGAACTATATTTGAAATTTCAAAGTCGCCATAGATTTGAAAGATGACAGCCCCGTCATTGGCTGTATTTCAACCATAAAGTGAGTCCCAGTTATCCTGTGCTGAGGAATTCATACCTTGTTTTGTTTTGTGGGTAGATTGTTACGGAGAAGATTGGTTGTCTCTTACTTTGGACATTGAAAGTAAGTTTTATATAGTTTCAGGTTCTCTGGAATCTTTTCAGGGAGGTGAAGTACAGGATAGTGTGATGCTTTGCATTTGCTTAGCTTTTCTGATTGTGTTAAAATTATTTTTAATAGATATGCTGCAGAGGAATACTCCTTTAGAAAAAGAAACTTCTCATGTAAGTACTTGTTTTTTAAATTTATTCTCTATATCTGTGCTGCTTTTCTCATACTTGAATTTGCTTCTATTTACATTAAATATTCTGTAAAGGCAAATATTATTTTTGTGTATGTAGAGCCTGTGTTTATTGAAATTCTGCAGCTGTGTAGGTTGATGTCTAATTATTCTTTCAAATCTGCTGGTAAATAAATCTTTTATTGTTGTCCCATGGTCTGTGACTATTTCAAGACTGTTAACTGGCAGAAGAGAGAAGCTTAACTGATGTCCATGAGACTAGAGAAAAAAATAGGGATTATTCTTGGAGGTTTTGATCACAATTAGAAACCTATTTAATGTAGTCTGCTGTCTTTCACAAGGACTTACAAGAGGGATAACATGGAAACTTGCAAATGTAAAGTGTGTCTTGTGGAGGAAAAAAAAGACATTTAAGACAGGTAACAGGCTGAAATTGTGTTTGCGGTTAATTAAACTTGGGTAGTAAATATATTTATTACTATATTGAAATGCTGGTTGGCCACATTTCTGATGCTAATGAGATAATTCTGCTCCTGTGTGTAGGAGAATGTTGTTAAATCCAGAAATACTCTGTGTGGTTTACTTTGATGAAGTACTTTTAAAGCATGTATTAGGGTGTTTAATTCTTAGACTTTTTTCAATAAGAATATCAATCATAAATTCTGAAAATACTGCAAGTTTGAAGTTTTTTGTTCATGCTGTTCTGTAGTAGGAATGTTACTTGAGTTCTAGGAATAAATTCCTTTGTAACGGCTGCTTTCCATTTTAATGTATGTTGTGCTTGGAAGAGGCAAGTAGGGAAAAGTTCCTCCCTTCTGTGTTTATAAATTGCATGGAAAAAAATAAGTTATCTTTCTTTGTGTTTTGTGTGTAGGTGGAAAACTTGGCTACCCAGATAACTGAAGAGCATAGATCTAGAGGAATTCAGTGTAAATCTCCAGAGACAATGGATAAAGAAAAATGTAAGTGATACAGAAGTACAGGAATTTGTGCAAAGCTTTTCTGTGGCAAAACCGTGTTCTACTCTGTCTAGACCATAAAATGGTATTTTTGAGAAAAGTATGGAATAGGGGAAATTCCAAACTCCAAAGTAATTTATATTTCCAAAACAATTTCTAATATCTCAGTTAATATATTTGATAAAAATATGAAAACAAATTTAATTACTGCACAGAAGAGCATTATAGTCATTTTTTCAATCATAGGTGAAGAAACATTTTTTGTTTAGTCTGTAAAATAATTACTAATTTTATCCTTGTCAAATAAAAGATAAGGAAGCTGATTATCAGGAAAATCTAAATTTTGTGGGGATGGATGTTTCCTTAGGTGGAAAGAAATAAATTTTAGTGTAGCCTTTTATTTGTCTGGAAGCAAAAAGTGATAAGGAATTCAGTCCATTGAATGGCATAAACATTTCTAAATCAAATTTAGATGCAGTTAGCATCAAAATAAGTTGGTCATTTTGTTGATACAGTTATTACAAGACTGACAGTGTAATATCTCTTCAAGCTCTGGATTCAACTTTTATGTATTTTCAGCATCAGAACAATTTAGAAAAAAGTTAATATCATTAATAATAGCATTTTTTCATAAGAGCTTTTATTGCTCTTCTAAGAATTGTGAACTGATGAAGTGAGCTATTAGAAGTCGTGTATTCATTAGTGTCCCACATAGCCATAACTGCTTTCCCTGTCTCTGGGTGAGTTGAAGTTGAGGTTAGTGTTCTCTTTCTTGATGTGTTACCTACCAAATAACAATTTTGAGCTTATCTTTAAAAATAAACAAGCAAACAAAACAAACCACACCTGTAACATACAAGAAACATGTAATTTTCTTCTGTTATTGTGTTGTCTTCCCTTTTCAAAGAGTGGTTAGAATAACTTCCTGTTCATATTTTTGTAAGTAAGAGGCTGCTTTTCAGACTTTTGAATCTCATTAATAATGAGCTGTATAAAAGTGACACGAAAATATGACAAATGCAGAAGACACTTTTTTAACACTTCAATTGTCACTTACTTTTGCAGGCAAACAGCAGATTGCTCAGGATGTGCTAAAAGATGATGAACAAAGTCAGCGTTCCAAAATGAAACCTGGTAACATCAAGGTATTTTCAAGAACTCTTATGTTCTGCAATCATAAATAAGATGAAAATCTTATTTCTTCAGTAGTTTATTTTGGGAAGTGTTTCCATAATTAAGCTACTTTTGCATGTCTTGAATACGAAAGAACTGACTAGCAGATGATACTTTTCAGTGGGGGAGACAAAAAAAAAGGCAGGCGTCTGTGTTGAGTCTCTTTGAGGTATGGAGGACTGAGTTGCACAAGAGTTGGGAGCTTGGGATCTCATGGAGCATTGTTGGATGCCAGCTCTCCAGTCAGTTCAGCATCTACATGGGCGTACTGACCTGAGCTCTTCAAGAGGGTCTATTGCACTTTACCTGAGTTCTGCTAAATCAAACCAGGAGTTAGGACAAGATAGATGTTCTTTTTAGGCAAACAGGCACTATATTTGGGGCTGTCTCGCCCACTGATTTGTGATGAAGCTTCTCAGTGTCAAGGTTTTTAAGAGACAGTACAAAATCTTAATGAGTAAAATAACTACTCACGTATTGGGGTGGGGTGGTTTTTTAGTGTAACTGGCAATGTTTTTTAATGCATAGTAAAACATCTTTCCTCTCTTGTTTCAAAACAATGTAGGAAGTTATTTCTGGTGATGCAGCAGAAGTGTCCAAAGAAATTGATGTAACACAAACACCTCCTAGAAGTACTGCGGAAGAAAAAGGTAATTAAACTGCCCGTTATGGCAGATTTTCTGAACCCATATTGAATGTTCATTTCATTTGAATGATTTTTGAGAGAAAGTGGGAACTTGATCCCAGCAAATATACTTCCATATATTCTAGTTGACTTCTGCTCTATTACTGCTAGCAAATAGTGCATTAATCTTAGTTTCTTTAATGGTGAGAAAAGTTTTGATGTTTTTGCTGTTACCACCTGTTGGCTCCATTATTGCTTCAGTATGTATCTTGGGTAAGAAAGCTAATGGTAGGGAAAATAGAACAATCAGCATTATGTGATAAAAACATCTTCTACCTCTGACTACCAGCAAGAGCTGTCCTATGTGAAAATCCATGACATAACCATCAAATCAGTTTTGTTTGTCTGTAAACAACCAGAAAAACGCAAGTTACACTGTTGTAATTGACCTAATTGCACTAAAATAAATAATAAAAGATGGTGTGTCCACATAATTAATGTGGCTTTGATGTTACTTCAGTTTGTCTTTGTGGGAACAGTCTGAGAATGTTCCCTGATGTTCATTTGACGTATTAATAGTTTTGTTTCTCATGCGAGCAACTTGACAAGTCTGAATCTGTTTTGCAATGGGCTTGTATCCTCAGCTTCCTGTTTCATGGAACATGTGAGAAAATGGAATATGTAGAACAAATGTATTAGTCCTACCATTTTATAGTATGTCATAATTGTGAGCTTTTGTTCTTACCTTAAAATAGAAGACCTTCCTAACTCATCTGGCATTAGTGGGAAGCATTTTGGAAGACCAATACCCTGTTGCTACAAGGCAAACAGTGTTGATTTCTGCTGGGTGTTTTTAGGGGATTTTGGGCTAAAGAATGAAATAACATTTTCAGTGTGGGGGTTGTCGCTTTTGTTATTTCTTTTGCCTAATAAAACAAAGGTATACATTTTCTTTTTTTTTCTTTTGTATGTGTGAAGATGACTTTAACTTTGAACAGGAAATGTCTGAAAAGAAAAAGCACAGTCCAGAATCAAATGAAAATTCTCCAGAGGTGAGTGGTCTTACTCATGTTTTCATGTCATGTGTACCTTCACTGAGTTAGTGAAGGTTCACAGTACTCTGTCTTTGCGGTACATAAGTACTTTGTATTTTGTTGACAGCAATATTAAAATTGTCTTCAAAAAGTACCAAGTACCAAGGATTTACATAGCTCTGTCACAAAGTATAAATTCACAGACCGTAAGACACCAATGTTTCAGTATGGAAGGAGGACTAACTCCCTTCCTAGGCTTAATAGCGCTTACAAAATGTCTAGAAAGCAATTGTATAGAATTATATTGTATAGAAATCATGTTTTCTGAAAACTTTGTAATTGATGTGGACAGTTTTGTCATTAACAAATACAACTTGCCTTCAGAAAATACTGTCTGTCAATAGATTTTAAAGTCTTTGTTATCTCCTAGGCATGTACTTGAGATGTTCTACAGTATGGGTTACAAACAAATGTCTGATCCCTCGAGATTAAAATTGATGCTGGCCTCTAGAAAGAGACACTGATCTCAGAAAGGTGTTGGATTTCCTCATTTGGGGTTTTTTGCCTCAAATTTGGAAGTAGGAGGAAATTTAAAGAATACATTTTTATATTTGTTCACTCAAGGCTTGAGTCTCCAAGAACCATTCTGGGGGAGATACTGCTAAACTTCAGTAAATGCTGAATGAAGCATTTAAGCTTTCCTTGTATATAAGAGAAAATCTTACTGGGGATTTCACAGTCTGAGCATCTGACTTTGTTACTTAAAAGTTCTCTTTCAAAGCTTATTTAAGCTTTGAATTCAAAGGAAGCGGCTCTTTTTGCTAAAGATCCTGTTTATATAAAGAATATCAGTAATCTGTGTATTGGGATAATTATAATATTAACTGATTGAAGCACTTGCTCAACATACAGGATGTAGCCTGTGCTATATGGCACTAGGAAAAGGGGCTTATGGGATGTAAAGTCTGGAGTTCTTGTATAGGATAAGCCAGCAGCATTTGTGAGACCAAGTGATAGAGATTTTTGGGCTAGGGGAGCAGAAGGCACTGCATTCTCAGACATGCTTTGTGCCTGAGTCAAACTGCTGAGAATTTTTTGTAACTGGGAGTTGTCTTGTTTCTTTTCACCTATATTGGTTGATTTTGTAACAGGCAGTGTCTCTTGCTATTAAACTTGCCTCATCTGTTTTTTAACTGAAAAGTACTACTCTTGCCACTGTCACATTATTGATTCAGTTAGCAGTCTTTGTATTGTATTGCTCAAATGCCAAATGTCAGTTACAGTAAGTAAAATATTTTTGTCCTTTATTTTTAATAGGAAAATCAGCCTGTAGTGGTGAAACGCAAAAGGGGACGGCCTCGTAAATACCCTCTTGAAGCAGTACAGCCTGGTGGTAAGTAGTTCATTGTACCTGTGTAGAAAAACAAGGATAATAGTGACATTCAAGTTCTGAACTCATATTTCTTCCCTCAGGTGGGGAGTCAAAAGCTGATATGAGCACTGGGAATGTAAGTGCCTTTATTTTGTTTGGGTGCCTTTAAACACAGTATTTCAAGAGCCATTGATCTGTTTAGCAGTTAACAGCATTTCAGAAACATCTTACGGAAAACTTGATAATTGAGTTCAGTCTAAGTAAACAAAACATTAATAATATCTCTTAATATAGCTGAACTTTTTAAGCAAACTATAGTGTTAATTCAGAACATAGCAAATTACCTATCACCTTCACACTTAGTTCACTTAATACAAATCTGTGTTATTCTAGTTAGCAATATATACCTGTGTGCAGGGTGAATTTTTGGTGGTGTGCATATGTGTCTTTTAGTTCGTGCTGAGAGTAACTTTGGCCTGAAGAGAAAGGGTGACTTTATTTCAAAAACAATTTTTCCCCCTCTTCTGAATATATGATAATAATAGCGCATAGAATCTTTTAATAGCTGTAAAATAAAATATTATATAAAGCAGTTGTATTACATATATATTGCAACATCTCATGCAAGAGATCGAGACATACTGGTGAGTAACCTAGGAGCTCATGAAACATGTCTGTCTGTGAAGCTCAGTGGTAGTTTCATTTCCCAGCCCCTGTGAAGGATATTCACAGCTAAGAAAGTGGTCTGTTGGTATTGTTTCTGCAATCCACTTGGATCACAGCACAGGGCAGTGACGGGTCAGGCACGTTTGTGGAGTACAGCCAGTTGGATTTATTCTGGTTAAAGGCTTCTCTCTAGGGAAGTCCTCTTATTTCAGAATCAATGTTATTGCATAGAAAAGGGTGGATTTTAAAAATCAACTTGTGTTAAAACACAGGTTTTCTTCCTGCTTGCCTGGTGAGGCACCAGCTGGCATGGCTGTTGGAAATCTTGGGAATTTACCTAGTTTATGGATAAAAGGAATTATTGTCTGCTTGTTCTGTCCTCATATTTCAGGCAGCCCTTTGAGTCCCATCCGTTCTTACAGGTTGACTGGAATTCCGTTTCAGAATTCCTGGTCTTTCCTGATAGATTTTTTTTTTTTCAATGATAATCTAATGAAATGTAATTTGAACTGGTGTGGATTTTGGTATTTGGTTTTTCTGTTTTGTTGTTGTGGGTTGGTTTTTATTTGGTTGTTTTTTGGGATGTTTTTTGGTCCAGTTAAGGATTAAAATTAATTTTTTAATCTCTCTCAGAAATAAGTGTACCTTGGCACCCTCAGTACTGGAACAGAATCATCTTGTTCTGGTTCAAGTGTTTAAAGGTCTTGTGCTTCCTAGTGATGAGTGGGGGGTTGGTGTGAGCTGCAGGCTGGCTCAGGGAGGAGTGATACTTGCCCTCCATCTGAGACAGGAGGGCATGGCAATTTCCCCAGGGCTGCTTGGGAGCATGTTGCTACTTCAGAGGAACCATAGGCATCCTGCTGTGGTCATTCAGTGGTGAAAGCACTGAAGTTTTTGGACAGTCATCATAGGACATTGTGTAATTATATATAGCTTTTTCTGCATTCTGAGTAAATAAACAATTTCTGGTGACTTGTAGTTCTGTAAATCTGTTTGTAGGATTACGTAAAGTGACTGTACTAACTTCTTTGTTGATAATTAAATACTTGGAAATGCATTTGACTGAAACTGCTTTTGTCTTTTATTGCAATGAGTTTAGTGTCAGGTTGCTGAAAGTGCTGTGATTTGTTTATGGGCTGATTTGACTTGTTTCAGTTATTTAGCAAAATGGAAAAATGCATCCTACTCTTAAACTACAGTACAAACTTTGTTTACTCATTAGGGTTCACATCTTCTAGATTTATGGATTCATTCTACATTGAATGTGAGCAAGTTTCTGTGATAATGAAACACAATGCTGATTTTTTCTGAATTTCTTTAAATTAAAAACCCCACTTTTTTAATTTCAGCTGCAGTCTCCTTCCTTTGCAAGTAGAGGGAAAACACCTCAAACAGGTAAGCAAATTATACCTGCCTCAAAATATAAAATGAAAGATGGAAGAAATAGAAGAGGGTTTTTACAAAAATCACGTGTCCTTCTTTGTCCTGACATCATCTCTGGCAGTCAGTGTTATTCATGAATGAAAGCATCTGAAGAAAGAGATGAGGTGAAGACTTGTCTCCAATTCCTACCAAGCTTTTCGTTTCAAAAAAGAGCAGCTTGATAAGAACTTAGTTCAAATATGTCGCAGCATTGCTCAGTGCTGAATAATGCATTGCAGAATGTACCAAATGACTGAGTAGGCTAAGTACATGGCAGAGCTTCAGAGGAAGGCAGGTACCTCATCAGACTGGCTCTTAGTGACTGTTTTCCATTTCTGCATGTTTTCTTCCATACAGTGACTGTCAATCACATTTACTACTTTACATTTCAAATTTTATTCAGTTAATTGTTTTATCTGTGGATATGTATCTAAAGATCTTAGGGGTATCTTGAGGGGATATTTATTTCCCTTTTCACAACTGCTGTAAGATCTTTGGAACGTGGTTGCTTAGCTTGCTTAGCTTTGTATTTCTCTTTCCTAATTTTTCTTGTATATAGAGTCTGAACTGCACTAGTTGTTTAAATGTGTCTTTTTAATTATGGCCATTCATTAAAAAAAAACACTTTAAAACTATTTTAGGAAGCAGGTGGACTGAAAAGTAGGTTCAAAAACGTTTGTAAACAAATGTGAACAAACATGCAAAAAATCTGAGAAACCAAATCTTCAAAACAAATCTTCTGAAGTTTCCAAAAGCTTAGGCTTCTACAGATACACTAATCCAGCTGCGCTGAACATATGGGCTGTTTCCTATTTTCTCCACATTTGTTAAAATGTCAGCTTTAATCCACATGCTTCAGAATTGTCTCTGGAGGGTTAGCTCGTTGTGTGATACTTGACTTCTGTGAACTGCAAAGAGAACAGACAAGAATGTGAGAATGAAAAGTGCATTCTGCTTTGCTTTTTTATTCAAAAGCACAGACACCTGACTGTGTACTTAAAGTTTGGGTATGTTATGTAACATTTCTGTTTTCCAGGTAGCAGGCTGTTAATATCACAGCTATCTTCAGAGGAGTATATAAAGGGGAATGTACTGTTAAATTTTTCATCCTGTGTTAGCATTCATGGGCATAAAGGGGTTGAGAACCCCTGGTAATGAAAAGGAAGCCAAATTGAATCCCAAGTTGAATCTGTGCAGTTCACTTACTCTGGTACTTTCTGGGTGTTCTGCATAAGGATTTGCAATAGGGACAGACCCACACGTGGAGTGGGATGCAGAGTTTTATTTTTGGTCACTGCAGCACATGCAGTTAAGACACACATGTTTTCTGAAGGTATCATCCTCCAGTAACACTAACACTAAACTTGAAACTAACTACTTAGCACTAATTAACAGTTGCTGCTCTAAAATTAGTATGATTCCTAGGTACTATGTCTTAGTATTTTTATACTTCTCTTTAGGCATAAGTGGTACATTTTCCTATCTTACAGAGGATTACGTTAAAGGCATGTCATGGACCTAGGTGGGATTATTCTTCAGTCAAAAACCCCTTTGCTAGAGATTTGCCAAAGTGAACCAGAATTATGAAGTATCTCTTTTGAACACAATACAGGCTGATTGTATTATGTATGTGCTTATGTTGTGTGTAGAGCTTAATACAGTGGATGGTCCTGTATTTTATTTCACTTATTTTTGAACACTTAAATATATTTCTGTTTTACTTCATTTGCTTTTGTTATAAAACTTTTTCCCCATAACCTTACAAAGGAGTGACAAAAAGCTTCTGTGTGAGTTTTAGAATATGTTTCTGCTCTTTGAGATATATTTTAGATCCTTTGCATTGTCATTCTTTTGTTTGTTTTCTCAGTCTAATTGGTGAGGGGTTTAGAGTTTGTGTCCTCTGTTATTTAGCTTTCAGAAACTAGACAGCAGTTTTATGGCAGGGGAAAATATATAAAGGCTTGCTTTTATTTAGGTTTCTCTTTTCTACTGCTAAGGATTTTTATCCTTGCGGTGTTGGAGATAAATCCATTTGACAGAGTTCAAAAGCTTTGTAAAATAATCTCTCATCACAGAGTTAGGGTAGAAGTAACCATGGAGAGAAGCCAAGTTGAGACATGGGCTGTAGAGTTAAAAATCTGTTTTAACACGTATAGGCTAGCCTGTAAAAATTACTGAGTTGGAAGTAAGAAGTATTTCAGCAGAGGAAGTCATGTAATTCGCACACTAGAAAGTTTTTAAATAGTGTCTTTTTGAGCTTCATCTCAGTCATCTTGGTATGAGCACAGTTAAGCACTAGAACAGATCACCTGAAGGAACCATGTTCTTGGAGACTTTCAAAATTGGACTGAACAAGATCTTGTGCAAGATTAGATCAATTAATTTAGCCATGCTTTGAACAGGAGATTGGACTAGGTGACCTCTAGAGGCCTCTTTAAGCCACATTTTTCTGTGATTCTGTAATTGGTTGACAGTAGCTAAAGGGAGTAAGTATCTTCTGCTTTTCCATTAAACCAGAACAGTATATACAACAAAGCAGTAAATACTGTCAGTCATATAAAGCTTTAGTATGTAAAAAAAAATTTAATCATTGTCCCAGTCTCAGTTACTCTGTATATAATAAAGTACAACAAAGCTATTTTGTAAATTAGAAAGAGACTTGAAATGTTTTAGAGCTACTGTGATGCTTACACAAATTTCAGAGAGTATGAAAGAATCCCTTTTTAAATTGATTGGTGAAAGATCTGAAGTTCAGGGTTAAGTTTTGTTCTTTCCTTTCTTTTTAGGTACAGACCTATCTAATAAGAAAGAAACAACAAATGTAAGTGTGAATTGTAAATTTACAAGCAGTATGTGTGTCTTCTGTGTAAAGTAAATAGTTCTTGACTTACATGATTCCATTTTGTTTTTTCAGGAAGATGAAGCTGAGAAAGCAGAAATGGTTGTGCGTAAGAGGGGAAGAAAGCCCAGGCGTTCTCTGGTTCAATCGGAGGAAATGGGTAAAAGCATGAGAAGCTGTGCTACTCCTAACAGAATAAGAAAATACTGCTGTGCCTTTGTTTACTAATAGCAACAAGATAAGCTTTATTCAGTTTTCCTTTCTTGAGGAAAAATCATTGAATTACAGCTCGTGTAAATATTATGTAAATATGTGTAAATTGCTGTAATCTCATGTCAGGATTGCTACATCCCAGATGCTTCTATAAAGCCTCATGAATTTTCTATGAATTCTGGCTAGGAGCTGTGTAAGTAAACTGTGGTGAATGTGTTAGCAAGATTAAGTCAAACAAGTGTGAATTAAAAATGCTGAAATATGAAGGAAATGGAAAATTACTTACTGAAAATGGGACTTGTGACTAGAATACCTTTTCTAAATTAAGTGTTCATGTCCTTCTGGAGACATTTTGGAAAATTATAGCATATGTGTAAAATTTTAAATGGACAGAAACACTGGAGCCGGAGAAGAAACGTCGGAAATTAACGTCTTCTGAAGATGAGCTAAAAGAGCAAGAGGAAGGTGAGGAAGAGGATGGTGAGGAAGATGATGACGCACATTCTGGGGCCACAACTAGATCAGCCAAAAGATTAGAGGCTCAAAGGTAACTGTGTAGACACTCCCAAGAACAAGCTTTTTTTCTACCTTGCTATCTGTTGTTGTGGGGTTTGTGGCAGGGAAGAGCTTGTTACTTCCTCTTTCTGTTTGTTTGTTTTAAATTAATAAGAGCTTCCCAAATAATTTTGATTCTAATTCCTAGTACCAGTCATCTAGGAATGAAGAGGCAAAAGGTGAGGCTAAGGGATATTGTTAGGGTCTCAAAAGGCATATTTGAATATGTAACAAGGTAAGAATTGATCCTGTTGGCACTCTTCATCCTAGTGATGCCTCAGAATTTAAGTCTAAGGTCACTTGGTTCTGATGGGTAAAACAGGACATCAGAGTTGACTGCACAATTCACCATTTGGTATTTGGTGTTGGAACAAGGTGAAAATACAATTATCCCTGTTTGTTTCTTTAAGCACTGTCCAAGATAAATACATGAATCTGCAGTACTGGAGGATTTTATTTCTAGTGTGGTGTGGCAAGCACATTTCTCTCTCTCAGGATTTTTCATAAAGGTGCACAGAGAGAAAGAAAGAGAAAACAATTTCTGTTTCTGCTCCTTGTTTTTCCTATGTGGAATGTGCTTGGAGAATTGTTTACCTGGGGTGATTGCTTGATTGGATTCTGGTGAGAATTGTTTGAGTCTGGTGGCCAATTGCATCCACCTGTGTCTGGACTCTGGAGAACAGGGTCACGAGTTGTTAGTAGTTAGATATGGCAGTTAGAGAAAGTAGCATGTAGTTTTTGGTATCCTCCTTTAAATAGTATATTAATGTATTTTAGCATAGTTACAATAAAGAAATCATTCAGCCTGCTGAACTGGAGTCAGACATCATCATTCTTCCCATTGGGTTCGCCTGCATTTTACAACAGTATGGTGATCTGCAAGCTTGGAAAGCAGTCTTACTGCAAAAGACAAGTGTGGATAGCAAGAGTTCTCTTTTCAGGAAGCTGTTGTTCATCTGCCTTAGCACTGGTCTGCCTTTTTGTAGGCATCATGAATTCTAGCAGAGTTCCTCTTGATGTTATTGTGGAAACAATGAAAGATAGCAGCTTTAGGAAGTTTTGATGTGTGTTCCTGTCTTTCAGAAGAGAATTGGAGTCCAGGCATTATTTTATGTTGGTGGTGGGATTACATTCAATTGACCATGTTTACTTCCCTCTTAAGGATATTATGCTATATTGTATATATGATATGTTAGCCTTTGGGCAGTACTTGAAGCATAGTTGCCACAGTGCTCTTGAACTGATAATTTCAGAACTGAATCCGAAAGTAGTTACATGATTCTTCATTTACGTAAAAACTGTGAAGGTTTACCACTACCACTTAGTAAACAACAAGTTTTGTTTTAGTAAAGGGCAAAGGGACTTCCTTTAGTCTCATGTAATTGTTAACTCTAAAGTTGTAATAAAGGTTTTTGTGGGTTTATTCCGCTTGCTTGTGGAAACATCTACTTTTTTATAAATTATGGGTTGTGTCTCAGATTTCCAATGCTACCTTTCTGGCTCTGATTGCAGCAAAGCATCTCTACCTCAAGGTGCTGTGTACAGTCTGCATTGTATAAATAGCATTGGCTTGGCTTCACAGTGTGTCTTGAAGCAGGCAAATATGTTTTTTCACTGTTTCTTTTGGCAACTTTGATTTACTTGTTGCAAATACTGTGCAGTCTTAGTTATCTACACTTGGAATGCAAGAAGAAATTGACTTGGTAAAAGTATTTTGTTATATGTAAATTCATCATTCTTCTGTATTACAGAAAACAGCCCAGCAAGCCAACCACACGTGCAACTTCTAAAGGCAGCAGTCCAAGTTCAGTTTCTCCGAGAAAACGACAGAAACTAGCAGCTAAAAAGAGATCTCCAAGTGATACAAAAATCAATAAATCTCCTCCATTGACACAGTAAGTATTAAAGTTGAATGTACTTCAAGTATTTGTTTTGGAAGCCACTACAGAGATCCTTTCCTTATATGTAACACACTGCTTCAAAATCTGAACAGCAGACTAGTTTTTTTCTGTTCTCATGTGAATTATAAAAGCTTTTAAAGGATTTTCTTCTGTTTACATTTTTTCTTTTTCTTCCTTTATTTGACATTTGGAAGACTAGATTTTTTTTCTTTTATCCTTGGAAATCTCTTGGGAGAATCTGAAAATGCTGTTTATGTAGCACATTAACTTCAGCCGTGATTCTTTCCTGGGTGGGGGTTAAGAGCATCAGTAGTTCAGGTTAAAGCTAAATATGGTGACATGATTCTAATGCTTCAAAGATCTAAGATTAGCTGATAAAAAGAGGAGAAACTCTGAGAGCCCTTATACAAAGTTCTGAATATGTTTCCATTTCCCTCTTTTCCTGGTATACTTTTTAATTTGTAAAGCTGAGATCACGGTGCAGCATGGTTCTTATTCCCAAGGGAATAAGTAACAAGCGTGATGCACAGCTGCTCTGCATCTTGTAGTTTACCTGTAAAGTGTGTTGTATGCCAAACACATGTAGCTGTCATCCTTTCTGAAATGTGTCAGTGTCTTCAGGCTGAACCTGGAGAACATGTGCATTGTGCACTGACGGCTGTCACAATACACCTCAGCTCCATTATTTTATGTGGCTATGAATGGCCAGGAGTTTAAGCCCATTTAGAGTTAGTTGCAGCTGAAATATGGTGAGCGCATAGACGGGTGTGTGAATGCACAGGGTAAGGAATGTGATCTCTGCCCTCTACTCCCTCATGTGTATGCAGGGCTTGAGACGCTATTGCTGCTATGCTGTCTTTGTAGCGAAGAGTCATGAAGTCCATTATAAATCTGTTATAAATCCACAAATCTTTCCAGAGAAAGAGAAGGAAGAAGGAGAATTCTAGCCCCAAATTGTGCATATGGAGCACTCTCCAACATACAGAATTAATACCCCATATTTTATTAAGAAGTGGGTTTTAGTAGTAAGCTTTTATATAATATATCAGAGATGGACAATTTAGTTCAGCTCTCTGAATAGAATTGTGCCTGACCACTCTGTCATTGTTGAGGCGGTTACGACACAAAGCGGAGACATTAAGCAGTCTTCTGATGGCAACTCTTTATTACAGAAATGGCTGACCTTTTACACACTTTCTAATTGTTTATACTTCTTCTACCGTATTTACCACAATAATTCAACATAACACTATTGGTGAAAAGTAACAGTGACTTCAGCTAACTTTCTTGTCCAGCTGCAAAGTTCCCTCCTTATCTTTCTTCAATTCCTCTCTTCTCTTTGTGTCCTTGGTAACAGCCTTGAAGAGAGCACCTTATCAGCTTCTTCTTATTTCTCAGCTTCTTCTCACTCCTTTAGCTAACAGGCCCGCTGTTAGCCCCTTCCACACCACTCTTCATTGTGAAAATAATTATCAATATGCTTTTCAGGTTAAAGGTGCAGTCTGCCAAGCGTAAAAGGGAGGACAGCCCAACAGTGGTACGGAGAAAAGGCCAGCAGAAAGCAGAGGAGACGCCATTAAAGAAAGCAAAACGATAATGTCTACCAGCCAGTACTGTTCTCGGAAGAGTCAAAAGGAAAACAAACATCTGTGCTTCTATTTTTTTTAAAGCAAAGGGATTTGCACGTGCTTGTTTCAGAGCTCTAAGTTAAACAATGCAGTACTTTTAAGTTACATTTTAAACAGCTTTATAAACTATTGTTTATACAGAATATTATGTACATTTATTTCAGATGAAAAATAAGTTTACTTTGTATCTGAATGAAAAACAAAGTAGTTATATATTTTATCACTGACTTGGAAAGTTGGAGTTTCCCAATGTGACATGCTAATGCAGATGCTTCCAGCCCATAAGGCACCCATGTGCCTACTAATACACTTTGTACATAAACTTGTAAAAATAGGTTGTATTTTACTCTGTGTATGAATCTGATCAATGATGGACATTTTATTTATTATATGGAAAGCATTGGTCTGTAAACTTTAGTATATACCTTAGGGTTTTTTAATTATATATTTTACATTCTATGCAGATGTCAGTAGGAAGCTTCCCCTCTGCTCCTCCAGGGCTGTCTAAAATCTGAAGTTCTCTAAAATATGCTCAGACAGTTGGTAAGATATTTTTCTCGCATGCGTTGAAGTAGTTTAGCATAGTGAAAGGGACTTGGCTCCTTTCTGTTCACATTTGTGGCAAAGTAAGGCATTTAAAATGTAATCTTACTAGATTATATTTTCACTTGGAAATTTACTACCAACTTCAAGAAATAAATAGTACTAGGTTAGATTTATTCACAGTCAACCAATACCACCCTAAAATGAAAGTTTTGTTTTGCAACTAAACACACGTTCTTTCAGTATTTATCTTTTTCAACAAAGAGGGACCCATTGAAATCAAATGTCACTTCTCCTAACTATAGAGCTTCAGCATTTTATGTTACATTTTATACACAGGTATTAAAAATAGAAGCTGGTATTATTGCCAGAATCTTTTTTTAATGTATATTAACTCTGGTAAGAGCAAATGTTCAAGTGAAGTTGTATATAAAGTTAAACTTTTCTTATGATCAAATGTGTCTCTTGTTATGATGTGATGAATTGCCAAACAGTCTGAGATTATTTTAAGTGTTTTGTTGATATTCTGGTTTATAATTAAAAAAATATTTTGGGGGGGGTTGGAATTTTACTTTTTTTTTTCTTTATTTCTTTTTTTTTTTGTGAGTTTGTTTTTTTTTTTTTTTGAACTTGTTGTAAGGCAGATGTTTCGGTCAGATATTCTGCTAGGTTTCTTACTGAGATTTTTGTATAAAAATATAAAATGTTTGCCAAAAAATCTGAGTTGCCATATTTTATTTTTCTTTAATTGTTTTACTGGGGAACTTGTCTTTACAAATGTGTCTGGTTGGAGTCATGTCTAAAAACTTTACCTGGTTAGTGTGTTTAAAAAATGTTCACAGGTGCTTATATTTTAGATAGTAAACAGTAGGGAAAGTCTGCAACTGTTTGCCTGCCTTAGGACACTATAAAAGTGCTCACATAATACTTTTCTAAGTAAATTAGTCTGAAAGAAGAAGATAACTTAGCTCTGAAAATCAATTCCTTTTACTTTCTCTCTTAACTCTGCTGCCATATTAATACATGCCTTGCTAGCATACTGATTGATATATTCCTGTATGTTACTAATACTGATTTTTATGCACAGCTGTAGGATAAGTTGAATCTTTCCTTTTTTCCATTCTTTCCCTTTGCCCCCTGCAGTAAGCATGGACCAAAGTTGTGTATTTTATTTCAGCCTTTGTTCTGTAAGGCTAAACAGGCTGAACTCTTTGTTTTTCCATGGGTGCTTTCCAGACTTTAGGTGGGATTTGGAGTCCTTCCCTGCATCTGTTCCACTTGTTTCCTTACACCTGAATTCAGTAGTGAGGTTGCCCAGGAGGTTCCTAAGGAAGCCTCACCACTGCACTGTACATTGTTATCGTTTATTCTCTCTGCTGGTAGTACCTGTCCTGCTCCAGGACAGTTCATATTTGTTTGTTTCACAGGCAGAGCTCTTCTGATGGATTGTAGTGATTGACAAAGCTCTGACTTGTGTCAGATCCTTTTGACTGGCTCTTGTCTGGTATCTCAGTAGATAAACAGAGCTCTGAAGATCAGTGTCAGTCTCTCAAAGCTGAGCTCCTAAGAGTTGTCCTACTGTCCTTTCCCCTAGTGATGGATAACATTTAGGAATAGCATCTCGTGTATGGAACATCTCTTTCATAATTAATTAAATTATTCTGTGATATGAAAGCATTAAAGGAATTATCTTTCTGCAGGACAGCCAGTTTTACTTAAAGAGAAGGTGAAAACTGTCGATTTCACAGACTTTCGGTTTATGCATATTTCACTTACTGCCACCTTCTTTCTTGTCAACAAAAGAGACATTTATGCTAGGCCACATCACTGTCAATCCATATTGGGAATTCTTTCCCAATATTTTTTTGCTTAGTAGTTTCAAAGTGTTATCTAAATTGCTATTGCCCTTTACAGGAACAGTACTAGCCTGCTGTAGTTAAACAAAACCTGAGAAACTCTTCCTGAAAGGGCAGTTAAGCATTGGAACAGGCTGCCCAGGGGGCTGGTGGAGTCACCATCCCTAGAATTGTTCAGGAGTGACCAGATAAGGCACCGTGCTATGACTGAGTTCACATGGTGGCATTTGATCAAGGGTTGGACTCAATGATCTTGGAGATCTTTTCTGACCTTTGTGATTCTATGATTGAATGTTCACAACTTCTAATTCTTTTGTACCTTCTGTCTCCCAGAGCCTTTCTGAGCACAAGACAGAGAGTGGAAGAAGAATCAGTTTTCCTTCAGTGCATGCAGCAGGCGTCACATTTAGGCAGAGCCATAGAGAGAAGACTCGGGCACAAGAGGTCTGACACTGGTTGTGTGGATGATTATGACTGGATTTATTGCTCATACAGTATCTTAAGTATTGTCAGTATAAGACAAGCAGTTCTAAAGGGTTTATATATAAGCAGGAAGAGCTGGAAGTGTTTACACTCTTTGGCTTTGCAGAATTCTTAATTATAATGCAAGTACCTCTGGAGCTACTTTAAGATTTTATCTCATTATGTGACAGTTCCTCCTGCAATTCTTATCTGATTTTCATCTTGGGACAAATCATATTGCCCATCAAAGACAGTTGCAAAGTGGGAGAGGGAGGAAGTGAGGAAGACTATCTTTTGCCACAGTCACACACCCATCTTCTTCAGAAGTGAGGTTTGTACTCCAGCTTGAATCTTGACATATGTATAAAGCAGGGATACTTTCCTAGCCCATGCAAATTTAGAGAGGTCAGGAGAGAAATACTGTCCTGCACTGTGATGAAGCACAATGTCCTGAAAGTGTTTTGTGGAGAGATTTGCTCAGGGCCGTTGGGTGCAATAACATGGCTAGGCTTCAATCCCAGTAAATTTCTAAACCACTTGGCTGGTTTTTATGTTTTAGTGGCTGTTTGTTCTTCCAGTTCCTTCTCTTGGGACAACTTCATTTCTCTGAATATTAAAATATTGAGTGTGCAGAGATGTGCTGGTGGAAGACTGAGATCAGCTCCTCCCAGAGTTTTACATAACAGGATCTTGAGTCCTGCTTGCCATACCTCATCTGCCTGTGTTACCAGCAGGCTTGTCCTCAGGTTCTCTTCATATTTCTGATGCATTCTACTTAAAGGCTATTTACACCTCTTAACTCTCTTCAACTTGAAATACTATGGTGATATGTACTATAGAGATTTTAAATCACATGAGTGGATTTTTTTTAGTTGTTTTTCTTTGTGGTGGGTTTTTAAACCAGCTAGAGGGTCACCAGATACAAGTTTGCAATTTTCATTTTTAGGTGGGGTCTGGCAAGCTTTTAAGTCTTGCAACTGGTGAAATTTCTCTCTAGAGCCTGATCCAAAGTCAGTAGATGCACTCAGCAGTTGGGGCAAGTTTTTTGCTGATGTTGGCAGATCTCTGAGTGCCTCAGGTTTCTATTCCAACACTTTCTCTAGTAACACATCTACTTCTCTCTTGAGGGAGGTGGGGGTTAATCTGTGACATCCATCCCACATACACATCTACTGTTTCTTCTCTCCCAACCAATGTTCCAAAACTATCCCATACAGAATGGTCTCTGGCCCCGATCCTTCAGAGACTGCATAAGGTCCTGAGCTGCTTTAATCTCTCCAGAAACTCAGTAAAAATTTGTCGCATAACACTTGGCAACCAAGAGCAGCAGGTACTCCTGGTCATGGTGCCAATCAGCAGATGTCCACTGTGATGCAAGTCCAGCACCAGCTTGGATGTCTGCACCTAAAAGTGGTCTGATACCTGTATCAGGTTCTGCATTAGGAAAAGATCATTTTCCACCACAGACTTTCAGTACTCCCTTGCTTTTGGAAGAGGTAGTGGCACCTCTGCAACGCTGAGTGTCACTGGTCTGAAGGGAGAGAGTTGCTGCCCTGAATCTGGGAGGCACTGAGTGCCTTTACAGATCCTTCCAAAGCAGCATTTGATTTCCTTGAAGCTGTACCTGTTCATATTGTAAAGAGTGAAAATAACTGGTATACTTTTTTTCTCTTCCCAGTAAAATTTGCAGTTTTAAGGTTTAATGGACCATCTTGACAAAGGTGACTGCACATTAATACAGCATACACCTACTCCAAACCCTTGATAACTCTGGTATCCTCATAATTGCCTGCTCATTCATTTTGTATAGAGCTCAGAAGACTCATACCTTCAATTTCAACCACCTTCCATCTATTTCATTTGCTTGTAGCTTCAGTTTGGAGGAAATTGCCCATGTCAGCCTTCTGCAGGTCTTGGCAACTTCTTAAAGATACTGTGCTCACTTCTTCCAGTATATTCCTTGTCCCAGCTATGTACATCACACTCCATTACTTCTATCGGCTCCTCAAAAATCTGGGGCCTGTTTCAAACAGGGTGGGTTTTTTTCTACTAAAACATGAAAGTTTAAACGCCAAGGAAATTATATCTCCATTCTAATCTCTGTTTCAAGATGTTTCACCAAAATTCCTTGAAAGGGTATTTCTCATTTAAACCCGCTTCCTCTTTCAAATCACAGCTTTTTAGTTATCCTTGCTGGCTTTGTGAATAAAGTCCAAAAGAAAAACATAATAAAATAAATGTCTTGCTGGGAGTCCCTGGATAGCTGTATTTAAGGCTAGGAACATAACACTCTTGCCAAACAACTGGGGAATGAAAATATGATTTGAAATGGCCGTAACTTAGTAGGACACGAATAGATTTTTGGCACTGACTGTCAAAGGGGTGGGGTTGCATGGTCAGGCTGTGACTGCAAGACACTTTTCACCTTCCCTTTTCTGCCCCTTTGCCAGTGTTGAGTTGTACAGTCACAGACTGCTGGATCAGGGAGCTTGAAATTACCTCTACAAAACAAAACTGCAGATTAGTTTTTAATGTGATCATTTTAATAAACCAGCTGCTGATGAAACTGGGCAAAAACTGCTGCCTGCACAAAGAAGATGTCCATGTGGCAGAGAGGGGCTGTGAAATCACCTTCCCATTGTACCATGGATTTGAGTGCCGTTACATTGATTATCCAGGTGCACCATTAGCTCTCCCATTTATGGTACCCTCTCTATCAACAATTGGTGTATAAGTGAACAGTGAGGTAATTTGTGGGCTTTATCCTTCCTAGTGGCAAATCAAAGAGGCTTCTTGAAAGAAGGATAGATTATGCATCACCAAGGATGAGATTTTTTATTTTGTGTATTTGTTTAGGGTTGACAACAAATTATACTGACAATTGAAAGGCGTGTATCTCTATCCTCACCATCAATATCTCATATCAGCAAGGTCAGGTCCCCTGAAATGTAGGAAAGCTATCTCAAAGCCCTGCTCCCTGGTGCCATCAAATACACAGAAAATGTCCATGCTTTCCACTTTGGAAACATAAACATTTCTGTCAGTTCAGTCTGGAGATCAAGTACCTGCTGCAGTCCTGGTGAGCTCCATTTGGGGCTTTTCCTTGTGGAAGGACAATGCTTACATGTGGCTTACATGTGGCTGCACTTACACAAAGTGCAGCTCTTATCCAGCTTAACTAGCTGGTGGGAATATAGCTAAAGTAGAAAAAGCTCTGTAACGTATTTCAGAATATTTTGGACCCTCGCAAACCACATGGATAGACCAAAACTGAACCACATTTTTAAACATAGCTTCTTTGCTGATCACACAGCTGGACAGCGCAGACATTGTCTGTACCTCTGTACGTGTACTGAGGATGTAACTGAGAATGAATAACAGAGCAGTATCAAAGCTATCAGTCCTACTGTCAACTGGAGAACTCAGCCCTCCAATGATGTCTTTTTCTTTTCTAGATTTCATTGTAACATGTCACACATGCTGTGCAATGATTTATATAAGTCAACATACATTAAAATGAATGAATAAAGAGGAATAAATGAAAGAAAAATGCTCTGTGATCACATTCATGATACTCCAGCATCAGTTCCAGTATATAAACTTGAAAATGTTAAAATTAAATAGTCATTCCCGCTTTGGTGCCCAAAGCAAGCAGAGATTTGGAATGTGACTTTCCTTTCAGACAATGATAGGTTCACTGTACTCTTTTTATATAAACAAGAGCTAAGGATTGCTCAGTAATATAGTGCTTATTTAACTCTATTTATTCAGGATTTTTCATGCTAAGTAAATAGGCAATAAAAGGCCATTTTAAAAAGAAAAATAAAATTTATGATAAAACTTCTTTCAACTAATTTTGAACTTAGAACTCTATGTGGCTCTCAGCGACAGGAAATATCTTCTTGGGGAAGCCCTAATCAAAGTAAAATGGTAGTCATCCATTCCCAGCAAGATGCCACCTCCTTTTCTGGATCAGAGGAGGGCCTGGGGACAGAGACTGGCATGAAATTGGAGAAGAGGAGCCACCAGATATGAGCATGAAGGGTCACTGAGCCCAGGGAGGCCCTGGAGGTTGTGTCCTTTCCACACCCTCCTGCCAACAGTGCTGGGTGGAACCGGACCACCAGAGAGGGGGCTGGAGGCTCTGAGAAGCTGGTCCATTTCTTTATGAAGGTTTGGCACCAACACCTCTGGAAGTCAGCCACAGGACAGCCACTCTCATGGGGGGAGGAAAAGACTGGCTGGTCCACTGGGCAGGTTGCTCCAGGTTGTTCCAAGTATGTGATGTCTAACCAGATCCCACAGATACCCAGTGATAGCAAAACACACACCACCTCCATGTCACTCAACCCTTGCTGATGGTTAGATTTAAAGCATTTTTTCTAGCCTAAAATTCTCTGTTGCAATTTTTGCCTTTTATTCCCTGTATGACCATATCTCTTTACAGTGGGGTCTCACCCCATTAAGACCTGCATTTTGCTTGATCTAGTTTTCTTACTTTTCCATTTTCAAAAGTCAAAGCTGTATTTGTTCTCAGCTATCAGTGGCTCATGCATTTTTCTTCCCACTTTTCCACTGGGAAAAAAAAAAAAAGGCAGAACAGCATGAAACCCTCAATTTAGGCAGAAGCATAAAGCAAAAGTTTCTTCAGTTTTGAAATAAACATATAAAAAGGACAGAGTTCTGCATTTAAAAAATAAAAAAATAAAAGTTTGTGAGTTTTTTTCATTATAAAACATCTATGGTGGGGGGTTTTTCATACAACAGCTTCAGATTTTTACCCTGCAGCCATGCTTTGCAGAAATACCTGGGTTTGGCTTAGCCTGGAGCTAGCAGACACAAGGATCCTCTTCAAGTGTATCCAAGAAAGAAGAAAGGCAGCTGTGCCATGTAACACATGCACAAAGCTTTGCTGTTACACACATATTGTGAGCTTCATTTTTCCTGCATGAACAAAATAGTGTCCAGTTACCGCTATCACCTCGTGATGAATGTTCATGCAGTTCTGTTGTATTTCCAGAACTGGGGAAGTTTTTCTTCTGAAAACAGCAATAGGCTCAGTGTGTAAGTGATAAGTACTTAAAGTACAATTGATTATTATTTGCTATGATGGTTATACACCACAGTGGCAGTAACCCAAAACTGAATAATCCATCACAAGTGAGCACAAAGCCAAGCAGATGCTACCACAGTAAAGGATGTGGGGATGTTCTGTATTGAGGCACTCTTATGAGACAGAGAAGGAAAATTCTTCCATTCCTTCATAGTGGTCTCCCTTTCAAGGAAATGGGCAAGGGAGATACTCCACTTTTCCAAGTTCTCCTAATTATTTTCTTCAGATTTTTCTATTTGATCTCTTGAGGTAATGGGATTGTTCAAAGACACCAATGAATAGAGGGCATGCTTCACAGATCTCACTCCTTTACTCCTCTCCCTCTTTTCCCACCTTTCTCAAATTTTCTCAGCTTTTATAATCTCTTTCCTTCAGGGAAAAAAATGGAAAGTGACTGGCTACTCTAAAAGGAAAAGGACTCCAATTACTTTTGTTTTCAACTCAAAGACATCAGTCTTAAACTGTCCCTCTGCACCATGTCTTCAATTCTCAGTGACCAGGGGAGAGGAATGATCTGGAGCCAGTTCAGCATACCCATTGGACCAATACTTGCTCTGTGCTGGCCAGACAGCTGGAGTATTTTGTCTTGGTCCAGCTGGGATCTAGCAAGGGTGAAAATACTAAAATGTACTGACAAAAAAATTCCAGCCTATTCCAATAATCTGGCCAGAATCATCAAAAGAGAGAGGTGAAGATCCTGGTGCTGCTGAGCTTCCATTTGCTCCCCCAGCAGGGCTGAGGCCTCATTCGGCTGCTTCTGAGATTTTCCCAGCCTTCTCCTTCCATAAAATGCCCACCTAGAAGGCAGGTGAATAACCTAATTGCAAAGCAAGGCCAAACTCTGGGTGCTGCAGAAAGGGACGCCCACTCTCCATGCCAAGCATCAGACCCTGTGCTTCTAAGCAATGACTCAGGACAATTTTGTGGGGACAAATCTTCTCTAGAAAAGCAATTGCTGGGTTGCAATTTGGTTGGGAAAAAAATGTTTTCCAGGCACAGAGAATCCTACAATAGCCACTAGATGGCAACGGGTGCCTGCCAGGTAAACGGCGGGCAGGGTGCACACAGGCAGGATCCCTCTCCTGCCTCTGGAGCGCCCAGAGCCCGGGGCAGGTTAGAAAAGACCCACAAGGGCTCGAGAGAGGAGCAAGGCAGGGCTGTCGTGCTATGGTCCTGGGGCCACCACTCCTGAATATCCTGAGCCACCCATCCATTAGCTCCTCCTGAGCTGCTGCTCTGCACAGCACAGGCAGGATTCACCACTTTGAGCAGAAACACCTTTCTTCAACTCTGCATCCACGAGAAGGCTGTGTAGCATACCATGCATAAATCCAAATCCACCAAGTGTTTTGTTTCCAGATGCAATATTAAATTCCATGCAATATGGCTCTATCTTTACAGTCACATCAAACTTCTTTAGGAACAGCGCATTTAACTATTTTTTTTCCTCAGGTGCAATGAGATAGACTTGGTGGTTTAATAGAATCCATCCATGCCATTCCATTCTGTTTCCCTGTTTAAGTCCTTCTCATTTTTCTCATTTTCCAGCCCCCTCTTCCTAACACTTTTCCAGCTTAATGCCCACCATCCTCACTTCTCATTTGACCTGTCTTTCACTGAATGTCCATTTGTTCCCATCCAAGCACTTCAAGTCTCCCACCGGATCCCTCTCAGACCTCAGTTCTCCCTTGCTTTCTGCTTGTTCTTTCCTTTTCCCTTTCCCTTTCCCTTTCTCTTTCCCTTTCCCTTTCCCTTTCCCTTTCCCTTTCCCTTTCCCTTTCCCTTTCCCTTTCCCTTTCCCTTTCCCTTTCCCTCATCAGTTTCTTGCACACCCTTGAATCACATATAATGTAACCTCTCCTTTTGCCCTTGTCCTCCATTTATTTATTAAAAAATCATTTCTTCAGCTCCATTTTTCCCTCATCTCAGTCATCTGAGCATGACCAAGAACTTTTGTGGGTGAAAAAAGTACATGGATGTACTGACATTGAACCAGGTTAGCCTTTACCTAGGGAGCCTTTACCTTATTTGCACTAGCTTCTGCGAGTCAATATGATGGGAAAAGTTGTGTAAATATCAAGTAAAGCAATCATAATCTCCTTTTCCTTAGCCATCCTTATTCCTCATTTCTTTCAGTCTGATGTGACTGGAATCACCTTTTGGGCTTCCAGAATGCAGAAAACAAGAACTGGGACAGACTCAACATCAAAAAGCAGCTGTCCCAGAAGTTGGGAAAATAAAACCAGTTCTTCAAGGAAATTATTGAACACTCTCTGGCTCTTGGAGAAAATGCACAGGGGATTTTTCTGCCAGCTGGGGCCCAGATGCTGGGGCACATGACAAGGGACAGGTATCAAAGCAAGCTACACCCTGTAACAACTCATTATACTCATAAATTGGTCTTATCATGAGTCTCAGAATCAACACTTTCTGAAAAGCAGTTTATTAAATGCAAGAGTATGGCACTGCAATTATCTACCATTAGCACCACTACCACATACCTTGTCCAAAGGGCTGGGGCTACTGGAACAAAACAATGCACAGATCCCTGCCATGACACTGATTTGTCTTTTCAGCTCCACAGCTGCTAGATTTGCCTCTTCCTCACTGAAAGGGTCTCACTATCTCATTATCCAGGTGTTCTGGCATTTAATATATCCTCTGTAAAAGCAGCTGTTACCTTATACCAAAGCAGGTACCTGAGCTGCCCAGGCCTGCTTCTACAGTCACCATGAAGAAAGCAGCCCCAGGAGCTGTAGGGGTGCACCTGGTTCTATGCAGGCCAAGGAGCAAGGCATTTGGGGTTGGAAGGTGCAAGTTCTTCCAACTCAGACTGCAGGATGTCCACTCTTCCCTCCAGCACGCTGCTGCTCTTCCAGAGCCTGCCAACTGCTCACAGGGATTCAGGGTCAATATTCAGGTCTTACGCTTGCAGAGGCTAGATGTCAAGGACACATTAAATAGATAAATTAAACCCTGTGACAGAAATATGTACGTGAAGGGAGATTTTGCCTGTGGGAGATTTTTGTTCCCTGCACGATAACTATGGGTAAAGTCAGAGGTATGGATATCCATGACTGATCCATAGACACATATACCATCTGTGTTTGGAATGTTCAGTCAGCCAGACCAGATCATCACAACAGTACAAAGATCTTGGACTACAACAGCTTTGTTGCTTATATTGTTGCAGAAGACTATGCTGCAGACATCTTTTTGGAGCTGTAAAGCATAACAACTCATTTTATTGACTTGTATTTCCTGATGAGGGGGCATATCTGATGCAGAACAGTCTCTGAGAGGTGTTGCACAAAGTGTACAGTGTGTGAAAGAAATATAGGCGCATCTGAAGTCCTCCAGAGATATGAAAGGAGAGTTGATAGCAACATTTTTGACCAAAGCCTGTGTTTTAATGCTTCCTACAGGCAGCAGTTTACTTTGGTCCTGTACAGGGCTGGAAACCTAAGAATACATGGATAAAAGCATGGGGTTGTTAATCAGCTCTCATAAAATACAGATGATGCTATAAAGCACCAGAAGGTCACACCACAGACTACCCTCCTTCCAAAGCAGGGAGACCAGAAAGCTCACATTTGTCCTGCCAAAAATAACCTTGTTCATAGTGCAGGATATCACAGTTTGCCATCTTGGAAATATTCCTTCCAGACAGCACTTCTCTACTCTGTTTCACTTGCAGGCATATTTCTGCATCTTTTACTTGTGAAAAACCTGGTGAAATAAAAGGATTATCTTGGTTTTCCAAGGAATCCATAACTGACATTTTGTCCACCTACATTTCTGTCCATCTCCCATCACAAGAGTTATCCACTAAGTCAGAGGAATCCTTTAGTACTGGATGCTTTTCCAATCATCTCATTTACATTTGGTCATGTTTGGCATAGAGTACAAACTGCTTTTCTCATGTTACATGTTTTTGTTTGTTATCTGCTACCTGCCTTAGTATTTTTTTATGTTAAGTAAATCCCAAAACGTGTCTAGAATAAATTCTCAAAATGGCTACTTCTATGACAAGAATACCCTGAAAACCTACTCAGGAGACAACCTGAAATTCAGAATATCTAAAATTAGGCAAAAAAAAAACTAATGAAGAAGGAAATTCTGAGAGGACAGAATTTAGCATCATAAGGAGAAGACAGGGTGCTTATTTGTAGTTATCCACAATTGATATGCTCAAAGTCTCTTTCCTTTAAGAAATATTTAGAAAATAAGAACAATACCTGTATTGCCCGCAGACAACTTGTGTCATGTTTGATTTTTTTGGTTTGTAATTTTCAGGCAGCCAATTAAACCTGCAGGTGTACTGAACAAAAGAGAGTCACTAATTTATTTGTGAAGTTTATGTAAGTATTTGTATTCTCACTGAGCAAGCCAAAAGAATTAGTGATTTAATGTAAAAGCTGTGTTCAGATGAAATGTACAGTCACTGTACATACAGAATCATTGCCAGTGGAAACAACTCACACAGTGAACCTGCTAATTGCCCTAACTTCATAAACTCAACCCTGGATCCGAGCTCTCCATGCTCAAACTGCTTGGCTTGGCTGCTCCACCGCAGGTCACAGGGCAAGGCCAGCACCATGAGCTTGCGAGGCAGCTGCAGGCATGGACCCCCGTCACACAGCAAGTAGAGTTGGGGTCTTCCCTCCCAGAGGGGTCACAGTGCTCTCAAAGGGACAGGGGTGCCTCCCTCACATGGAGTGAGATTCTTGGTCTAAACTGCCTGGCTTCCTTCTCTGCTGGGCAGCACTGCTGGGGCCAGACCCGTCACTCGGTGAGCTGCTGGTGCTCTGACCCCTCTGATTGCCCTTCCAGTACAGGCAGGCAGGCACATCGGCCTGGATCCAAAATAGGACAGATATTCCACAGCTCTCATCTCCACAACAGACCATGTTTGAGACACTTGAGTCAGTACAGGAACTCCTGAGCGAGGTCTGGTCTCAAAGCAGCATCCCAATGGCCAGCATTGATTGCAGGAGACTGCCCAAAACACACACAGAAATGCCACATCCTATCGCCACAGTTCAGGCTTTCTATTCAGTGTGAGAAGGATGTGAAACAAACAAGTCCTTGATCTCAAATCCTGAAATTTTTGAGCAATCAGTGATCTGTGTAAATTTATAAGTCCCAAACGTTCACAGAATTTACCTTTGATGGGTGTCTACTCCTGATATGAATAATAAAGAGATAGAAACATTAATATAAAATTACCATTGACTTGCTATCAATAAAAAGGTGACTCTTAGACAAAGAGGTAAAATCACTTTAGAAATGTAAACAGTGCCAGTATCCTGAGAGGCTCAGTTGATTTACCTAAGCATCAAAAGCAATAAAAATATTTAAATGTTACTGCAATGCAGCCATTGATTTAATTACCAAGTTAGTCCATCATATGTGAAAAGTGAGCTCAACTACTTCAAACAAAAAGTAGGAAAGGTTATTATTTCTATATAAGTGGAAGAGCAGTGGTAAAGGAAACCTGGACTTCATATGTTGTACCAAATAAACATCAAATGATTAATCTGTGCTAGGAGTGTTCTTAAAAGCCTAGAGATTTGCACAGAGCAAATGCATCTACTGTAATATGGTGGATAGTCATTAAAATGTTCTACTAAATAATAGGGGAAATTCAGAACAAGTAAATATACTGTATGGATGACTCACACATACATGACATTTCTATCGCAATTTTTCTATCAGGACTGCAAATAAAACAGATTAAAAGCTAAATACAGGGTCTGCAAAAGCTTTACTTAATGACTGTGAGAAGCATCTGGCCATTTGCATATGCTGGTTTGGTTTTTGTTAGTAAAACAAGCTAATCTTATCCAGGTTGTATTTCTATCTTACCGGTAACTACAACAGAAAATAAGTACTATATAGCCATTTATGTCTTTAGTAGGAAACCTAGCATAGAAATAAGGAGACAGTCAAAGAGAAGATTTATTTCAAAAGCAGGTGGTGCCTGAAGGCAGTTGTGGGACAGGGCTCTCAGTGTGTACAGAACTCGTTGCCTCCTGGCATTAAGCATCAGACACAATCATGCAGCTCCACTCCTTCCTGAGAGCATGATGTGGTTAGACAGCCTGCATGTCTTTTCCTAGTCAAGGACTTGCAAGCAGGAATAATTCAGGAGAAACTGCCATGCAAGGAAATGAAATGTTGGTAGGTTTATTTTCATGCTTGGTACTTGGCATGCCAAGCCTTCACTTGTTAGTGTAAAGATGAAGTAACAAGAGGGAGATTTGGGTTGGTTTTCCCAAAAACAGCATCTCTGAGCAATAAAACTGGGCGAAGTTGTGTCACTGTATGTGTGCAACCAGCAAAATTCAAGCATTCTTTTCAGTTTGGTTGTAAACTCCTGTAGAAGTGTTTTTGTTTGAGCCTACCAGCCCTAAAGGACAGGGGCTTTTCCCCATATAAGGAACGAAAGAGATTGTAAAGCAGCTATTAAAACCTAGTGAGCTAATTTGCTAAAAGGTTGTCACATTAGTGAGAATAAAGTTCTCATTGTCAGCATTATATTTGCACATATTCCATTGAATTCTAAAAATCATTCATATTTTTCTCTTAATAGTGGAAGGTAAATCCTTCTCTCACTCAAGTCTGGAAGCATCTTACAGTTCACATCTCAGCAACAACACAGGATCCTGATGTCAACTGCAAAAAGCAATTTGAAGACTGAGTGTTGCAGCAGTTACTTATATGAGATCCCTCATGAAATACGTGGAGAAATCTTGACAGGAAAGTAGTTTAGACATGTAGAACTTTCACCTACTGTTTAGTTACAGTTACATTTGTTGGAAATAAATTTTTATTATTCAAGAAATAGAGTCAAAACCTGTTCAAGAGCAGATGACATAAAATTTTCCTGCAAAACCAGCAAGTTGTCCCGGATATGTTTGTGTGCCTTTGTTGCACAGTCAGAGAACAGCACAGCTGAGGTAAAAGCCATGAAATAAATCTTTCCCATTACCAACAAGGGATTCAAATTCCTTACAGAAGGAAGCACTGTTTGTACCACTGCCATCTTCCACCTAAGTCCCTGAAAGACCCAGCACGAGACTCGGCAAGGATTTGCATTGCTCTAAGTATATTGGGAGGCAAACCAGTTTGGGGAGACAGCTTGTGTCTAGAAAAATATCACCTCTAATAAGGTATGGCAAAAGTAATACCTACCACCGTGCAGGCTCTGGGAGGTGCTGCCAAGAGGGCTACAGTGTGTGGCAGTCCCTAGCCATGAAACACCTTGGCCTGCCTCAGAGCTGAGAAGAGCTTGGAAAGCAGGAGTGGTACTGTGCTGGCTTGGCTCTGCCCCAAAGCTGGCACATGGAGACTACACCACTATCTTCCCATACTGGGTAAATCCTACCCTGAAGGAAAAGTTATAGCATTTCTTTTTCCCAGTGCAGTGTACTCCCGCCCAGGAGATCATCTAGGTCTTTTTATACAACATTATATAATATGGAGAAAGTCTGTGCTCTCTACAAAGGCTTTTTTAAGGTTTTGCAGCCACCTTTCCTGTGCTTTCACATGTGATAAAAAGGCTTTTATAAGCAGAACATATCTTTCCCCATTTCATCACCCCACAAGTCATATGCAGTGCTTCTGTGAGAGGGCTGCCTCTCACCTGGCAAGCAGAACGGCTCAGGTGGCTGAGAGAAGCCACCTCACACGGCAGCCAGGCAGGCTCCCCTGCCGCTGTCCCGCTCACGCCGTGGTTTGTCACTGGATACCGGGCAGCGGGGCTGCGCCTTGGCACCCGAGTGTCCGCACGGCCTTGCCCTGCCCGCCCCAGCCCCGCTGTCACCAGGGCCGAGCGCAGCCCCGAGGGCAGCCCCGGGCCGGGCAGTGCGGCCAGGCCGCCTCTAGGTGGGGCAGCCCGGCCACCGGCGGCACCGGGACGGCTCCGCCACTGCCAGCGGAGCGAGAGCGGAGCGAGCCGGGCCCCGGGACAGCGAGCCGGGGGTCTCCGGTGGGCGCGGGGAGAGGCAGCTGTGGGCACGGCGGGTTTGGTCTTTCCCCGCTGAAATGTAATACACGACTGAGAAAAGGCGGACCCGTGTGTTATGGCATATCACGGTGTATTGAGGCTCGTGGCCGCTTCCAGACGGCGAGGAATGGGAGGTGCGAAGCGCTGTCAAGGGTGGAGGCAAGGTGGGAATCGTGCCCCCCTCAGACATCCCCCTTTCAGGCGCTGCCCTGCCTCTCCACTGCGTCCATCATGTCCACTCCGAGCCTTTTCCAGCGAGGACAGTTTGCGCCTGGTTTCTCTGTCGCACACCCGGAGGCGGCCCTGTGCGCCCCGCACGCCGTGGCCGGGCAGCCCGTGCCCTCCGGTGCTGCCCCGGCGGAGCGCGGCCGGGAGCGGCTGCCAGCTCTACGCGCGGGTGGCCAGCGCTGTGCACAGCCGGGCCGCCGCTCTCCCCCCATCCATCCATCTATCCATCCCTCCATCCCTCCCGCTGCCCGTCTCCTCGGCGGGGTTGGGGGCCGGGCGGGCCGGGACCACCCAGCTGGCCCCGGCCGCCATGGCCCCGGCACGCCGGCCCTGCCCGGCCTCCCTCCGCCGCTCCTCTGCGCCTCAAATCCACTGCCGCTCGCTCTCCTCCCGGCCTCTTCCCCAGGCATTTCCTCCCCCAAACAGAGGTTTGCTGATCAGAAAGAGGGTGCAGAGTGGGAAAAGGAAGAAAAAAATATTAAGAAAGAAAAAGAGAAAAGGAGATGGGGGGAGTGGGGGGGAAGACCTGAGTAAGCGAAGAATTACAGAATTAAAGAATTACAGACACTGTAAACAATATGCAGGTATTTTCAAAAGCTTGGGCACGAAACTCTGTAAATCAGGGTGTTCCTAGGCTGGAACTCCGTGTCCCGGAGCACGGCGGCAGGCTGCACCGCGAAAGGCTCGCCCTTCTCCCCGCCGCTCGCCGGCCCCCGGCAGCCTCCCGCTTTGCCTCGCTCTGGGCGCTCTGCCGCACCTGAGCAGAGCCCGACAAAAGAGACTCCCTGTCCGGAGCTCCGCCGTGCCCCGACTTCCCTCCCGGCCGTCAACCCAAACCACGACTCTCACGACCCGCACCTCCAGCCCTTCCCCTTGGAAAAGAGGAGCCCTTCCTCTGTCCCGCGTCTGAGGCCACTCATCTCTTCTGACATCCCAAATTTCATCTCTTGGCTGCTAAGGAGCCTTTAAAACATTCGTGCAGGACACCCTTCCTAGTCCCCTATGTATATTCTTGTAAGTGGATTTCTCGCAGCTTCCCTAGATGCTTCTTGTTTCCCTCCAGCTCTTAAAATTTCCCCTTTGGATATTTTTTAGTGTATCATGACACCGAAGTCTTTGGTGGCAAAGCGATGGCTTTCCTGGGAAAAATTTAGGTAAAAGGTGAGTCCAAGTAGGGTTATTAAAATGGTCTGAGTTTGTTCAGAAAGATAAAGACAGCTCCCGCTTAGGCATGCAGAGGTGCTTTGCGCTGTGTATGAAAGTGGGATTATTTATTTTATTGATTTATGTTTGATGTAAAAATTATGATTGAAAACATTTAATTCGTGCCGGAGTCGTTGATAATCAATTATTGTCACTTCGTAGTCGACTGCAAACCGACGTTCATCTCTGTGAGATCAAGTAGGGAGGTGTTGGCTGTGGCCACACGCCTGCGGAGAAGCCCGGTGACACCCTGAGAATTTAGCTCATGGAGCAAAGCGGGTTTGCGGGTATCTTTCTTCTGTGCTTTATGTCCTTATGTTGTCGCATTCACCCAGCAACAAATGCTGTTCGAGAAGCACGGCCGTTTCATTTTTCGTGTACCTTCTTGATACCCTTGCCGGTATTTTTATTAGCTCCAAGAATGCCAATAATATTTGAAAAATAGAAAAGCGTGATGCTTGGGGGCATATTGTTGTTTTGGCAACGCGTCGCAGATATACAATTCACGTGCGTGTAATAGTTTCCAAAGTCTGCCTGTGTAGGGCCGTTTTCTGTTAGGAAAAGCATCGTTTAGGGAAAAGAGTTTAATCTGGGAGAAATTGCTTTCCTAATATGGGCTTTATAAGCCCCATGGACAGAAGACCGTACTCAATATAAACCCGACCATGTTTTTAAACAAACGCAATAGTGAAAAGCGCATTTCTCAAAACCAGCCGAGGCCGATTTGCGTTTACCCCGGCAGCGCGGGCGGCCGGGGGCTTGGGCGCTCATCCCGCCGCGCTTTCAGCCCCGCGTCTCGGCCCCCGAGAGACTCAAAACAGGCGAGTCCCGATGCCCTTCCCCAGCGGCACGCAGCAATGCACGCCAGACTGCGGCGCTGGTCCCGTCCCCGTCGGGACCGAACCTTTCCCCGGCGCCAGGCCGCAGCGCTCTGCTGAGGTGCGGCGAGGGGGGAAACACCTCTGAACTACGATCCCACACTCTCCAGGTGGAAGCCGCCGCTTTCCGCCATGCACTGGGACCGTCCCTTCGAGGGTCTCGTCGGCCGCGGGCGCCGGGAGAGGCGGGGGCGCCCCGCGGGCCGCAAGGGGTTAAGAGACGGCGCCCCCCGGCGCGCGCCCCGCGGAGCCGCATCGGCCCGCGGCGGGAGCCAATGGGCGGGCGGGCCGCGCGGGGGCTGCCCAATGGGAAGGCGCGGGGCCGGCGCTGTCGGGCGGCCGTGAGGGATGGCAGCGCCGCCGGCAGAAAAAGCGGAGGGCGGGCGGGGGCGGGACAGAGCGGGGCGGAGGCAGCGCCCGTGCCGCCAGGGACCCGCGGCGGCGCCCGGCGCAGCGCGGTGGCCCCGGTGGCCCCGGCCCTATGGGCGGGCGGGCCGGCAGTGGCGCAGAGAGGCTGCTCCCGCTGGCGTCCGCCCTCCCGGCGGCAGAACAGGGCCCGGCACCGGCGCGGCGGAGGCCGGCGATGCGGTCGCCCAGCTGAAGGCGCGGCACGGTCCGCTGCTCGTCCGCGGGGCTTGCCTGTCGCCGGGCCATGTCCGTCCGCGGCGGCAACGCCCTGACGCCTTTTTCCATCCAAGCCATCCTCAACAAGAAGGAGGAGCGCGCCCGCCACGCGGCGGGGCGGCCGCCGCTCCCGGGGGCGGCCGGCGGCTGGCGGCTGTGCGGCGCCGCCGAGGACCCGCCGCTCCCCGCGCCCGCCGCCCGCGCCCCGGCCCCGCGGACGCCGGCGGGCTGGGACTCGGACTCCGCGCTCAGCGAGGACCCCGAGGGCGAGCGGCGCTCCGAAGAGGAGGGCGCCGGTGGCAGCGCCCGCCCCGCAGAAGCCACGGGCGGGGGGCGGCCGGCGGAGGAGGAGGCGCAGCCCCCGGAGGCGGCGGAGCGGGACACCACCGGCCTCAGCGACAGCGAGATGTCGGCCGCCGTCTCAGGTAGGGGCGGCCCCGGTGGCGGCTCCTCCGCACCCGCGCGAGGAGGGCGGGAGGGTCCCGGAGGGCTGGGAACGGGAGATGACCGTGGCTCTCCGCCGGCTCCCCGGAGTTGTGCGACAGGCTCGGTTGTGCCGGGGGGCAGTGAAAACCCGAAACGCGTCCCGCGGGGCGAGGGAGGGCGGATCGGGGAGGGCCTTTGGCCCGGCTGAGCCCGCAGCTCGCCAGGGCGCCCGGCGCTTAAAGGAGAGCGAGAAGCCCCGACCGCCGGTGGCGGCCGTCCCGGCGACGGGGCGGGCATAGGCTTGGCGGGCTCTCCGCTCGCCCCGTCGCTGCGGACGGGGCGCAGGGAGCGCGCCTGGCCGCCTGTGCGCGGGTGCGGGCCCCGCGAGGAGCGCGGATGCCGCTGTCCCGGTGCCTGCCTGCCCTGACCGCCGTGCTCTCGCCCTGCCTGCAGATCGCAGCCCTCCGGAGGAAGAGGACGGAACGGGCAAGTGCGGGAATCTGCTGCCGGGGGAGGAGGAGGCGGCGGCGGCTCCAAAACCGCGGAAGAAGCGCTCTCGCGCAGCCTTTTCCCACGCGCAGGTCTTCGAGCTGGAGCGGCGCTTCAACCACCAGCGCTACTTGTCGGGGCCCGAGCGGGCCGACCTGGCCGCCTCGCTGAAGCTCACCGAGACGCAGGTGAAGATCTGGTTTCAGAACCGGCGCTACAAGACCAAGCGGCGGCAGATGGCCGCCGACCTCCTGGCCGCCGCCCCCGCCGCCAAGAAGGTGGCCGTCAAGGTGCTGGTGCGCGACGACCAGAGACAGTACCATCCTGGCGAGGTGCTGCGGCCGCCCTCGCTGCTCTCCCTCCAGCCATCCTACTACTACCCCTACTACTGCCTTCCCGGGTGGGCTTTGTCCACCTGCGCCGCAGCTGCCGGCACCCAGTGAGAGGCACACATACACACCCCCCCGGCCCCGACACCCCCACCATACACACTGGCAGCCAGGAAACCCATCTTGCCTCTGCCACCGCCCCATCCATCAATCTGTCCGTTCAGCTTCTCAAGTCCAGAACCCCAGCTGCAGCTCTCAGTGCCTCGGACAGTATTTATTATTATTTTATTGTTATTTTTATTATTAATATTTTTGGATGGTTCCTCACCCTCTCTTCTTTCAATGTAGGACTTCTTGGCCATCCCCACCCTGACCCTCACCCTGTCCCCATCCCGCCAGCCGAGGACACTTGCGATTCGGCACAACTTGTTCATGGTATCCATGTTGTCAGTGTATTTGGTGTAGACATTTTGTTTGTTTGTTTTATTTTGCTTCGGATGGGTAGAGACTCGATCTTGTGTGGAGAAAGAGAGAGAGAAAACAAAGGAGAGGAAAAAAAAAGTACAACCCGCAAAACCAAATGCAACTCAAAAGAGGAGATCAAGGACTCCCTCAGTGGATTGTAAGGAAGATTATTTTTGTCGTCTGAGTCCTTGGTCTTCCAACTTGTTGCAAACTGAGTGTGCCTTGTATGGTGCTGAATGTATGGAAGCCTCTTTCAGGTCTCCCTGCTCTTGTTGCCCATGTTATTCCTGTACTCCATGATCCCTGGCAAAGGATAAATATGTCACAAAAGGGTGAGACTTATATCGAAACTCTGACTTCTTGTTTTCCTTTTTTTCCTGAGATCTTTCCGTGTTCGGGGAGGGAGGAGTTATGGATTTTTCGCACTTTCCAGATGTATTAAACTTGTTGTTGTTATTTTTATATTCAATGTGAATATTTCTAGTCAGGCTTTTTAAGAAATCGATGTAACAGGAAACTTTAATACCATCAGTGCCTTTTACAATTCTTCTGCAGAGCTCTCCTCCAGGGTGGGGGTTTATGATCTGCTAAGCAATGTAATTACAGTCTCTTTCTTCCAAGGTAACTCGTTGCTTTTTTTCCCCCTTCTTTCCCCCCCCCCCCAATTTCTTTTTTAATGGCACTGTGCACTCAACTAGATTATTTACTTCAAATGAATTGTGAATGTTTGTAAGCTACCCGCTGTACTTGTTTTGTTGGGGTTTTTTGTTGTTTTTTTTTTTGTTGTTGTTGTTTTGGTTTTTTTTTAATTTATAAACTTTAGTTTAACACTTACCTCTGCTGCTTGTGTCGTTCCTGAGAGCAGACATGGATTTCCCGAGTGATATTTTTTCCCCGCAGCAGACCTCAGGCCGTAGCTCAGACCACATCCCTCCTTTTCCCACTTGCACGGTGAGGATCGTAGGGCCTGGCGGAGATCTGGTCAGCGCCGATGCCCATTCCCTCTGTGGGAGGCGGAGGGGACCCAGGAGCTCTGGCCGGGCGCCTTAGTCACTTCTTTGGTAATGCCTGTCCCAGACAGAGCGATCCCACATCTGCCGGAGAGCCGGGGTCGCTGGCTGAATTTACGGATGCTGGTAGCGGTGAGGACGCGGTGCAGTCGGAGGAGCCGCTGGGACCTCGAGCTGCTTTTCCCGGTCGGTAGCAGCCTCACCGTGCAGGTTGCGGCCCCTCTAACCGTGGGCCGTGCCCGTTTAAAACCTTTGCGATCCTAGGGCAAGTGGATTGTTTTCTCTCTGCCGGAGCCTGGCAGAGAGATCGGGGGCTTAGGCTCAGGATTGGGCAACAAGAGGGGGCTTCGGTGACCTCGACAAAACTGTCCAGACCATCTGTATCCCGACACTGCCGCGATAGCCACTTGGGGCAGCCTCCCGCCTTGGACTGAATCTCCTCCAAGCCACGGTTGAGAGCCCGGGCCCCCGGCGCGGTGCTGGCGGTTCTCCCCCGCCGTCGGCTGCTGTCCTCGGACGCCTCCGCCAAGGCTAGCGCTGGCCGAAGGGGAGGACAGGCTGATCTGGGGTGGGCAGCTTCCCTGGGGGGCCGGGGCCGGGCAGCGGCGCTCGGAGGGACCGGACCCGGTGATGGCTGCAGCTGTTTCTCAGCGCCGATGGAGCCTTGCCCGGACCACGCTCACAGGCGGCCGCGTTGCCTGGGCGCCGCTGATTCTTCATCACCGCCGGGTTCTTTCCTTTCCCGCTGCTTCGCACGGGCTTTCGCTGCGGCTCCCGGCCACTGAGTGCAGGAAGCCCCTGCTGCCCCTTCGCTTCCCGACCGCTGTGCCTGCAAGCCTCCCACAGATGCAGCCGGGCTGTTTCCCTGTCAGCCCCTCGCTCCGGCCCTCCCTTGCTGTCATTTCGCTTTGCCCAGGCTCGGGTACCCCGCAGGTTAGCTGTCCCCGCGCTGGCACCTCCAGCTGCAGTGGCTGCCCGTGGGCTGCCCCAGCCCCAGCACGGACTGGGGACGAGCTCCTTGTTCTCAAAGTAGAAAGCCGTCGTGACACCGGAGGAAATGCTTTGGGTTTGGTTTTACTTTGTCGAGCGTGTCGGCGGTCCTGCTGCCGAAAGTGCGCTCCAGATGCAGCAGTCCCTTGGCAGATACGCGAGGAGTGACATTTATTTGGCCCCATACGAAGCTCATAAGCTCATGTCTCTTTCTTCTCTCCTTTTTTTTTTTTTTTTTTTTTTTTTTGGTAACTATTTCCTTCCGACATTCCCAACACTTTCCTTCCTGGAAAAATGAAACTTTTGGACGGCAGAATCTGGACCCCCGTGCACTTAGGGAGGCAAAGAGGTGCCACTGCTGCCCCGCGGTTTGCTTTTTCCTGGCCCCTGGCGACGTTTCTTTGCCTGCACCCCAAAAAGACACCGAGCCACTGACTCCCATCTCAGGTTCGATGGTACAGCTCACACCAGCGGAGGTTTTGTCCCCGGCGGGGGTGGCTTTCAGCAAAGTCGGCTGTGGTTCCTATCGGGCCCCCTGTTCGAGGGAGCGAACTACCTCTAAGCCTAATTTTTTTTTTTCCTTTCGGTCACTGTGTTATATTATTTTGATTTAGGCATGCTAACAGTTGTAGTGCTCTAGGTAACCTCCTGATATAAAAGGGAAGTGACTGTTAATTAGACCTTCTTTGGGTTGAAACACTGGGTAACAGACTCAGAATCAAGTGTCAAACTATTTTCCTGTGAACCAGGTAAAACTAACGTGCATTTTACTCGAGATAGAAGCTGCTGGAAAAGCTGATCCGAGTAAAGTTCCTCGGAATTTTAGTATTGGTGTTTAATATCGAACATTTATACAATCGACAGTGTCTTCTTTTGATGTTGACAAAATCCGATACTTGAGAAACGTCAGTATGTGATACTGGGAAAATTTAATCGATATTTTAATAATTTTCTTTCTGGAATTTGAGTAGTTTCTATTCCTGTTTTTCTTTATAATTTTGATTTTTGAAATATAAAGCAAACTCTCTGTGTCCTTTATCTTTTCTTTGTGGCAAACTCTCCAGTAACACGCATGTAACTGTACTGAGGCCAAAGAATTACTCTGTATTTTCGGCGCTGAAGTTATCAACAAAACCTGGGCTCTAACAAGCTCTCTTCACACACCCTCAAACGCACATTCAGCTCATCAGCACATACACGGCTGCTACGTAAAAATAATTTAATAACGATGTGTCCCAATTTCGGTGTCTCTCACAAACCCCGAACCGTACAGGGGCTGTGGGAATCATTTTCCATCTGACCACAGGCAAGCTGTAGTCTTAAAAAAATTTTCTTGCAAAGACAAGGGGGAGAGGGGGGGAAATACCGCAGCTCCAAGAAATTCGATTGTTGAAATGTAATGTAAATTGTGTATATCTTTGCATATGTCTCCATTGGCGCTTGTGTTTGTGTATTAAACAGTCGCACAGGCGCAGAGTCCAACTCTGCAGCCGCGAGGCTGCCTATATTTAGCTACCTCCCGCTCGCTCGCAGGGTAATAGAACAGGAAACCACGTTGATTTGCGCTCCCCCCACCCGCAATCGCACATACACACACAAACACACTCAGGTAGAAGTCAGCGACACTTTCCCGGGAGGATGAGAAGCAGCAGAAGATACCGGGGCACAGGCAGCCCCCCCGGCAGTGCAGCACCTGCCCAGCCTCCCAGGGGCTCCCGGAAGCAGGGGCCAAAGGTGGCCCGAGGTTAAGGGCCTCTCCCCGGCAGGCCTTGGCAGGCTTTTTTCCGCTCCGCTTCTCCTGTCAGTGGGACGGCGACGAGCCCCGAGGGCAGCCCCGGGCCGGGGCCGCGGGGAAACCCGGCCGCCTTTCCAGCGGCTCTCCTGGGTCTGCAGCACCAAAGCAGCGGGGCAGCCGCTCCTCTGGAACGGCTCGAAGACAAAGACGGGGGTGCTCCTCCGCACGGTCGGAAAGCCAGACCTCGCGGCCTCTGGAGATCCAGAGCGCTGCCAGTAGTGTCTCCATCGAGCAGCCTGGCTTTTCCGGAGGTGATGGGAAAAATAAAGGGCAGGTCTTTTTGTCCCGGCCACATAATCAAGGATATTACGTCTCCCAACCTTTCTGAAAGCCACAAGAAACTGGACTGTTCCTTCGCGTTGTCCGCTGCTGCGGGAAACAACGTGATTAACCGGGGAGCAAGGTGAACCGGGGAGCAAGGTGAACCAGGTAGCAAATGGCGCGTTTCCCAGCCGGGTGTCACGGCGGTCAGTGCCGGCACACCGCACCGCTCCGGCACAGGCAGCCCTTCCTCCCCCGGGGGCGAGCAGAGACGCCGGTGGGCCGGCAGGCTCTGCCCGAGAGCTTCGGGCTCCCTGGGGCTGCCGCCTGCGGGACCCCCGCACCGCTCTGCGCCCGGGCAGCCGCACCAACCCGCACCGGGGCGGCTTCGCACCGCGGCTGGCCGGTTCCTTGCCGAGGGACCGCGGGAGAGGGCGGACTCTTACCCGCAGGTGGGGTTTGCCATTTTCCTAGAACACGTTTATTATTTGTGGTGTGGGATTTTTGTTTTGTTTTGGGTTTTGTTCGGGTTGTTTTTTGGTTTTTTTTTTTAAGGGAGGGACAGAGCGGTGAGAAAGGGCGAGTTCACGCCCGGGCTGGCCCGGAGAGGGTGTCACGGTGACTGAGGCAGGCCAGGGACGGGGGTTGCCCTCCTCCACCCACAGCCGCAGACACCTCCCTGGCTCCCTCCTAGACAGGTCCTACGGTCCACAGAGGAAAACCCTAGCAGAGGATGAGAGGTTTCGCTCCTCGGTCCGAGGCCCTCGGGGTGACTGAAGAACCATCCCCGGCTCTTTCTTCTCCGGTATTTCCCCAGGCCTGCTCCCCCATTGCGGAGCCGCTAGAGGCGTTTGGCATCCCAAGTGATGCTGGCGATAGTCAGCGTGATCCTCGAAAAGAATTGGAGTGGGGAGTGGTGGCTGCGGAGCTGCAGGTTAAGTCGTTTTGTGGTTCTCAGGTGCGCCTGCGGCTTCTTGCCTAAAATCTGACTCTGTAGTAAAGAGGCCACGGCCACGAAGGACACGGATGGCAGCCAACAACACGTCCTCTGCTGAAACAGAAACTAGCCAGGGAAATCTGTCCCGCAGCAGTGTCTCGGCTCTGGGAAAGACAGAAATAAGTCCAGAAGGCGACACACAGGGATTACCTGATGTTTACAGAGGGGTGCAAATAGCCACCAGAACTGGTGAACGATGTCCTCCCCACCAGAGGAGGGACACTAATAATTATTAATAATAATAATAATAATAATAATAATAATGGTTTAAATGTTCGTAGGTATTTAAAACATTTTTCTTTATTAAAAAATAAAAGTAAGGAGAAAAGAAAAGAATCATGGGAGCTAGGAAGGCCACAAGAAACCTTTTCATGCGCGGCCCATTGACAAGTAACACAGTGCTTCCACACCGAACAAGAATGGTAGAAAACCATAAAACGCGTGAAAAGGAAAATACGGGTCTGTTTTTCAGCTTTCCGGGTCTGGAGGCTATCAGCTTGCGAGGGGAGCCGGTGGCCGGGCAGAGGGGCGGCTGGGGGGTGGCCGCCAGGCCGGGGCCGGCGCTGGGGCGAGCACTCACGGGACAGGAGCCGCTGCTCGGGTCGGGGGCGCGGGTTATGGCGTTGTTTCCTAAATTGCTCTGTGGTGAAAGCAAATCCTGCAGGTGGTGACGGCTCTGAAAAACACCTCTGCCCGCTGCTTCAGAGCCCGACTCTGCCTGTCGGCTCCGGCGGTCTGAGGACCCCGCTCAGCAGCGGTGATCCGCTCTCCGTTAGAGCCGTCTGACGGCGAAACCCCCGCTGCTTTTCTCCCGGGTCGGGGTAAATCACTTTGCCCACGGATCTGCACCGCGCTTAAACTGGCCAGAGAAACGCTTTGTGTCGCAAAGGACTTGAGGGATAATTAGGGATGAAATGCGCGTGGAGAGGACTAATATTATTTTTGGCTTGTGCGGGAATAATACAGATTTGCAAACTGTACGAATAAAGCTGGGTAGGCTGGAAGAGGAGGGAGGGAAGGTGGTTCTGCCGACAGTCGGCAGAGCCAGAACTCGGTGGCGGGGTTTCTGCCGGGCTCCTCTGTTCAGGGGGCGAAAGCGAGGGACAGGTCCTGTTTGGGACTTAACTTTAGGCACTCGACTGCGATACCGGGCGGCGGCAGGGGGGTGGCGGGGTGTGCAGCCTTGAAGGCACCCCGAAAACCACGGGGACGTTTTCCTTCATGTCGTGCACGGATTTACCGAGGCGGCGGCCACTCTGTTCTGCACGGTGGCACAGTACTTCAAAATGACCACATAAGACAAATAGTCTTTACTTGGCTTATAATAATAATAATAACAATAATAATAATAATAATAACAATAATAATAATAATAATAATAATAACAGTAGACGTTTCGAGGTTATCTTTATTCAGTTAAGAATGAAAAATGGTGGCAAAGGGGGAACTTCTATGGACGTACTACATTTTCCCAGTGACCAGTACAAGAAAAGAACAGTGCAGACTGTGATTTTGTCAAGCAACTGTGAAGGTTCTTTTAATTTGCCTGAAATTTTACTAACTTCCCGGATTAAAAAAAAAAAAATGTCTGGAAGAAGCAGACGTGTTTCCTCGGTCTTCGCGAAGAGCTTTTGCTTTTTGCTGCGTGGATTCGCGACCACTGGAAAGTTGAGTTTATGTATCCATGTCAGGTCATGGCTCGTGGGGACACAATAATATAGTTTTACCCAAAATACCTCCAAAAGACATTGAAATAACCACTTCGTTTTTGCGAAAAATTATTTTACTAAAAAGGAACAGAAAAGAAGGTGCAAGAAAAGAATCTATCGCAAGACCTCTTTATGGGGTGAACTTTAAAAGGAAAGCCCCGACATTTTTATCTTGGAAAATAATATATACAAGATTTGCAATATGGAAACTACTTGTAAACCGATCTCGCCTCGGGAAAAATGTTGTTTTCAGTGGGGTGGCAAAGCCCTCGGCCAGGCAGGCATGGCGGGGGTGAGCGGGGGACGGCGGCTGAGGGCTGGAGGACGCGGAGGGGACGGGGTCGCTGCATCCGCGCGGGACCGGGAGAGCGGGTCCCCGGACATCCCCTTATACCAAGGACAGGAGCAGCTATGCGGGATGCAGCGTGTGTCTGGCAGAAGACATATTCCAGAAGCTCTCCCCATCTTTTCTCTCCTGCCCCTCCGGGAGATGTCTGCTGGCTGCTCGGGACAGCCTCCCATCGCTGCCGCATCCCGCTCGGCTCTCTGCTTCTTGCCTCCCACTCCCTGCAAAACCTTCTCTGACTGATCGAACGCCTGTCCCCTATCCCCTCGCTATGAGCAGGGCCATGCAAGCTCGCGGCAGAGCTCTCGTCACCGGCCGTAGCAGACAGCGGGGCGGGAGCTCCCGGCGGCCCGGCCCCGGCAGCGCAGCAGTCCCAGTGCCTCTCCCGGGCCCTGCCAGCGCCCCGCGGGGCTGCTCCCGGCCTCCCGCGGCCCGGCAGGGAGGGTCTTCTCAATGCCAGGCCTGTGTATTTGTAGTTTGATTTCGCACGTCAAGGATAATTTCTTCATACAACTTAATGGACGCGGCTTGACATCCATAATGATCGCTAATCATTCAAATTATTTTTGCTAGCGCCCAGACATGTTCCAGTTGTTGTGATAGATCGCGTTTCACCCATAATGACGGACAATTACCATTTCTAATTCGCCGGCTTTTGACACCTAAATCCACCCACCATATGTGGCTGAAATGCGCCGGGCTCGGCGGCGAGGTCCTGATGACATTTGCAGCGAGCCCCTCTCCTCTGAGCGGGGCACCTGGGATGCCACCCACCCCCCGGCAGCCCCGGCCCTTCCCCAGGCCGCCGGAGCCCGGCTGCTCGCCATCGCAAGCCCCCGGACGGCAGCACCGCGGCCGTGGGTGTGCGTGAGGCCGGCCGGCGGGGCCCGGAGCGAGTCCCATGCGGAGCAGCCGGGCCCTCCTCTCCTCTCCCCGGCCCGGTGCCCTTCGGGGCAGCGGGGCTGTGCTCGCCCCGAGGCGCTTACACATCTCAGAGGAATCCCAGATGGAAAGCGGCTTGATCCGCGAGCCAGGGCCGTCCCTGCGGGCTGTTCCCTTCCCGCCGCCCTTATCACCATCACGGCCAGGGAAACCCGTGCTTCGATCCTCCACGACCCACGGCCTTAAACTGCCCTCTGTGGAAGAGATAGCAAAGTGTGACGGGGAGGTTTATCTGCAAACAGGGCGCGCAGTGCCTTTGCATTGCTTCCATCACGTTTCCGGGTGTATTTACCTCCGCAGTTCCCCTAGAACTAGATGCACACGATGTAAGGTGTCTCTGTGGGACCCGGTGCAGCCAATGGAAGCAGCATCGGCAGCTCCGCGCCTCCGTCCCAGCCCCAGAGCCAGTCGTCCGGCACGGTCCGGCTGTCCACACTCTCTGTGGACAGATTCACCCCAGTACTGGGTCTCGTTCGGCGAAAAGGAAATGTGAAGATTCACCCTGGGTGATTTCTTCGGGGTTGTTTGTGTTTATTTGTTTTTTGTTTGTTTGTTTAGTTGTGTTTGGTTTTGGTTTTGTTATTGTGCATAAATGAATGAAACCGCCGTTGTTTTACTTTAATCCCCGCACGACGGCAGTGCCACCGCAATGTCGATGGCACAACATTCGTGCCCAAGTGCTGCAAGGCAGAAACTCCACGTTTCTACAGAGCGGCAGGCGTCGTCTGCTTTTTTAAACCCTGGGTATTTCTGCTGCATTAACGTTTGAAGAGTCACATGAAACATTCCCTTCATCAGGAATTACTGACCATGGAAACCCCAGTCACAGTTGCAAGGATGGGCAGAGAGGGAGCAAAAGTCAGATCCTGATGTTGTGCTACTCTGCCCCGCATTGCAATGCTCCCTTGACGCAGGTCGATGAGTAGTCAGAGTGACAGGGGAACCCAGACAGGGCCACGCAGGCACGCGTGTTTCCAGTGGGACAGCCAGGGGGGATGGTAATTACCGGGCTGAAGATCACACATCGGAGCATGTCGGGGCATTACCCGGGCCTTCTCAGTACCCCTGGTGAGGTAAATCCCCAGGCTGTTCCCCCCGAGTGCCTCTACAAAACCCACTCATGAACTCGTTTCTCCGCTGGGGCGAGAGGACCGACGGGCGAGACAGGGATGCGGACGAGGGGCACCGCAGTGCCACAGCCGCCGGACTCCGGCTCGTGTGGCGAGAGGGAACTGTCATCGTCGGGAAAGTGCTGAACCCGGCCCGGCCGCCGTCCGGCACCGCCCCGGCCCTGCTGCACCTTCCACGGCAGCAAAACGGCCCCGCGAAGGGCAAACACTCTGACCCCCGCTTTGGACAGCTGAGGTGCAGGAAATGGCTTCTCACAGCCTGTTTCAGCGAGAAAGTGCAAGGTTTTAGCCGTCCATAGACTTTAAAATAAAGACTAGAGGGATTGCCTGTCTGAGGTTTCTCGGCTCCCGAGGAGGTATTTTGATGAGGAGGTTTATTTCTAGTTAAACTTCCAAGGCATATGTGAGGTGTTATTGCACTTTCCCCAAGAATTAAACAAAATACTTTCTAAGCTCTCGAATTTGAGGTAAAGATGATGGAAAAAAAATCACCAGCCCAGTACATACTAAAAAAACCGAGCAACTGCGTGTCAGCAGGTACCGCCTGACTGCCGGGAGTGGGGCTTCTTGCCTGGGCAAGGCAGGCTGGGCTGAAACTTGTAGGAGCACAGCTCTAAAGCATCCATTAGTCTTAAATGTGTACTTTTCAAAACCTCATTATTGCCTTTGCTCTCCAGCACACCGCCGGGGGATCCCGGAATTCCGTGATTGGGGGTCCGACTTGCAGCATGCAAAGGAATAGACCCACGTCCCTCAGTGGGAGGGGGACTGGGGCTCAGATGCTCGGTAGTACTAAGGAAGGACACCCCAGTATGAATCCCTCAAATTCATCAGAACAGTAATTGCTAATGACCTTCCCTTGCTTTGGACATACAGGTTTGATTAAAGAGTCTCTAAAATTATTTGCCCCTAAAGTTTCTGCCAGGCATCTGGACTCGGCTCCATTTCAGGCAGGTTCGGTCTCGGGCTTTTGCCACGGCTTAGATCACGTTCACACCTTCTCCACCCTGACCTTCACATGCACACCCTCATCGATTATAGCGAGCTTCCAAAAACCAGGAAAAACACCATGACATTCAAGAACTACTAAATAAATTTTCCTATGTTTTTGACAAAGATTATGCTCTTACTATATGTATCGATGTAGGACTGGTGATATATATATATGGGGGTGAAAAAAAGAGGAAAAAAAGAACTTATAAGTTCATTCTCTGCTAGGAAAAATAAAGAAAAGCAATGTTCCAGAGACAGAAGGTCCCTTTTCTTTGATAACTTTGTAAGATACATAATATTTTATGTCTTAACACACCACCTTAGACCTGAAGATCTGTGAATTGTGTGGAGCAAAACCTATTCTGCAGAGCATACTGGATCTTCATTCCTTCTGCAGAGTATTTTCTAGGTATTGTTGGAACAGAAGGGTCTCCCGGCTTCCTAGCAATTGTTCCACAGTGGTATTAAAGAAAGGACGAAGACCTCAGTGCTTCTTGCTTGTCTCCTCTCTCAGGAGATCCCGCTGGACCGTCCCACAGTGCCCTGCTGGTACGTGGTGTCTGACACTGCCATCTTGTGTTCTACAGTTCCAGCTGTTATTTACGAAACCAATTCCAACGAAAACGTGTAGCTGAGAACATAAAAGGTGCAGCTGAGACAGTTAAACACATGCTCTCAAAGGGAGGTGCCAAGTGCCCGTTTTATTTAAAAGGCTAAATTTCAACATTTTAGCTCCTAGATAAAGAGCAAAGTTTAAACATATTTGAGCCTGTGAGACCTTCATGAAGATGAGCAGCTATCTCTGTCTCTGTCATGGTACAGCTCTCAGGTACTCTCAGGTCTCTCCAGTGTCGCTTTTCTTCTGGTTATGCTTACCATTCTCCAGGAAGAATGTAGTACAATTTATTTATCCTGTACAGACACAAATATGAAGGTCACTTCAATATTTTATTGCATATTTTCTGCCTTCACTACCAGTGATGTAACCTAAGACAAATCTGTACAGACTCACCGTGCAGCTTTGGCTTCAGTAGCTAAAACTTCATGAAAGAGAAAAGCTAAGGAAAATCATTCAAATGAGGCGGGACAAAGACATTTTACCCGATCCGAATAATTTTAAGTGATAGGTACAGACATCAGGCCAGTGAGGACAGATAGAGGTGAAGTGAAGTTGATATATAGGTTTTATACCCAGTAATAAATGTCAAAACATTTTGGGCAGCTGAAAAGAGTGAAATGGCAACAAAATGGACATCTCTGGAAATACAAAAGTGCTGTCAAACTGTACCTTTATTTTTTACTTGTTTTTTCTTACAGAAAAGGCCTAATGGCATGCCAAAGTTTATTTTATGTTTCCTGACTTCTTTTTTTAATGTTATGGTCTTGATTATTTAAACATTGTTTTCTTTTTTCATTAAAATAAGTATAGATTGCAAATCACTGTAACCCTTTAAAAGTATTAAAATCATGTAAGAATGGTGTTATTAGAGTAAGTGATGAAAACTTTCTGGTCAGGACTTCTAAACATGTCAAATTAATAATGAACAACTTGAGTAAGGTGTTGCAAATAATGTTAATTAAAAATGTCCATGCACAGTCCCTTTGAGAGCATGTGAATAAATATCTAGCAGTTTCTATTGGGGTCTCAGTTCATATTGAAAATGAGGAAGTCTTTATAATACATAGCTATTACAGAGTCTTTATAAATGCTGTTTCTCATATTTCCCACTGGAAACCATTAGATAATCTGTTTTTATTATACAGAGCCAAACATTTGGCTTAATATTTTTGTTTTAGAACAGACCACAGAATCATGGGGATATTAGCCATCCCATAATTTTTAGGGGTGCCTTAAAGTCATGTACATTTATTCCTGTCTTGAGAGTTGCTTTAAATTACAATCTTTGATCCTTGTTCTTCTAAAAATATTACCCAAGATACATATAAAACAGAAGTTTCCTACTCTGTGTTTTTTCATTAACCATCTACCTTCCCACCCACTAATGCTGTGAATTTAAGAGTCTACATAATTGAGGCAGTAAATTAACAAAAAAATCCAGACAGCCAGAGCAACCAAGCTGTAGATGGTACATTTGCCTTAATATTCCTATATTAGCACATTAGGCAAGCAGCAGAAAGGGAGCTTTTCATTCATTATGCCTAGGTGTTTTTTTTTTTTTTTTTAATGGCAGCTAGATGAATTTCTTTCCCTGACCTTCCTTCAAAACCAATATATTTTTGGGGCCAAAGATGAATTAAGAGAGATACAAAACGTGTGTGACGGATGGATTATTCTGGGTATATGAGAAAGACTGTGAGTAGGAAGCAATGGGCTGCAAGAGTAATTCAAACTGGTTTTCAGTGTTCTAAACTATGAGTTATTCAGTGTTTCAAACTGACAGCTTGTAAATGTAAATTTTATTAAATGCAGAGCAATAAAATTTTGTAAGTTTCTGTCATTTTGAATTTTAGTGGTTGAAATTGAAGCCTCCAGCCTTTTAAATCACAACTTGTAGGAGCACAGCTCTAAAGCATCCATTACTCTTAAATGTGTGCTTTTCAAAACCTCATTATTGCCTTTGCTCGCAAAATATCCTTGTCAGGATCCAGATCTGCATGTCTTGTGTCAATGATAGGCTGACAGGCTCATGCCCTCCATTATGTTTACAGCGTATATTGTATAAAGTTTTCTGCTCTTCATTCTCACTAGGCAGAAAATAAAACAGGATTAGCAGTGATATCACCCTTCACACCAGCCATATTTTCTCCTTTGATCTCAAAAAAATTTCTTTGCATGTGCTGTGCAAGAGTCTGGCTCAAGGATCCTTGTTTTGCTCTTGAGACAGACATTGCCTGATTCAGGAAAATGAAAACATACTAACACTTACCAGTTAAAGCTGAAATCTAACAGGAAATGTCTTGGAAAAGTTCTTGCATGACAGAGTGAGATCAGTGGAGAACTTTCATAATATTTTACTGGATAACAAAGCTTGAGTAGAAGGCAGTTCTGCATAGGCAAAGGACTGCAGGACCATGGCCAAACAGCTCAGAAATTTATGAGACCAATTTTTTTTTCAGAAGATTACAACTGCCATCGAAGAACCAAAGTGAAGTGACAGAACTGCACAGCATCCAACATGTTTGTGTTTGCCAGTAGGGATCTAAAATCCAGCCACTTCACTTGATGTGCTCCAGCAGTCACAGATACATACTGCCTGTGTCTGTGGGTGTATGTTTGTCTATTTAAAACGAACACTAGCAACTCAAATATCACATTTCCTTTAAAAAAACATGTATTTTAGTAACAAGTAAGAATAGAAAAATCACTCCAAACATTTCAAATTGTGTTGAATGATGAGAAGGATTAAAGAGACACCACATTTAATTTTAAGTCTGAATCTCAATTCTCATAGCAGTCTAGATATTTTTATAGTATTCCATTAAGTCTATGCAATAAGCTGAGTAAGCTCTCAATTAATTGAATACATTGTCAAACTGAATATGAATTTGAGTGTGTTATTAACTGGCAAGAATTTTACCTAAGTAAAGTAAGGTAAACACAACTGATCCATTATAAGATGTTAAAAGTATAGGTGGTGGAATTCTCAGGAAACAGAAAATAATAGCTAATCTTTCACTAGCAATAATTGCATGTTCTCAAAACTTTAATTGCAACGTTTCTTCTTGGTCTACTTGAGTACAGTACTAAATATGCAAATTCTGTCACAGTTTCCTTACAGCTTTTCCTGGTGTGCTTCTCCTAACTCTCTCTTCCTTAGTATTTTCTATATTTACCATGTTGCTAATACACTTCTATGGTTTGGCTTGATGTAGATCTGAGATAATCATGCCATAAAGCACTTCATCTCCATCAGAAACACCTACAGTTTTGGCAGCAGTAATAGAATAGTTTCCTGGGAAGAAATGAGTTTGGAAGCATATAAGCTAGCGTTGAGGAAAAACACTTTGAGTGAGTCACAACTTTTGATAGCACATCAGAAGAAAATTGATACAAAGTAGGGGTTTGAAAACCAGTTATCCGAGAGATGTAATTCTGCTGGTCATTGTCCCTTATGGAAAATCAGGAGATAGTTCTGATTTTAGTTTGTCATGTGCAATAAGAAAGAAGAACAGAAAAACTATCAGAAATATTAGTTCCTTGTCATTCCTTGTCAGCTGTTACACATTGACACTGAACTGTGAACTTTACTGTGCTAAATGATATAAATAATGTCTAAGAAATCATGTTTATTAGAGCTATGACAGGCCAGCTAATGAATTGGTACCCAGCTCCCAGCCAAGATGTCAGCTCTCCAGTTTGCTGGATGTCGCAGCAGCTGAAGCAGCTGGAGGGACTTGTGCCCAGGCTGATCGCTCACATTATGGCTTAGGTTGCTGATGAAGATGGGCTAAGGTGAGGCTGTGGTGTGGGTGATGTATGGGCTCATTGCTGCCAATGGTGGTGGCAAGCCGTGGAGAGGGTGTGGATGGTGACATCCTGAACTGCTGCAGCTGTTGGCTTCTGAACACAGTCAGAGCTCTCTGCCACAGTGGGTAGTGACACACATGCCTGTTGGGCACAGAAGACATTCCGAAGCTGATTAAGATATTACATCAAGCTATTAAGATGGGGACCATTTTCTGGCAAAGCACACTGGGGTAGCGAGTGCTTTGCCTTCATTTGCTGACGTGGCAATGAAATGGCACTGCTGATGGCTGGCTGGTAGGTTTGTGGATGAAACGCTAGGCTTCATCCTCTGGAGCACTGTATCTTATATAGACTATAACAACAGGACATAGCTGAGTTGGAGGATACTAAATGACACTCCATAGATATTTCAAATTAAGTTTTGACTGAAATAGTTGTTTGCTCAAGGAAATCAGTCTTGGGTGTCTGCAGTGAGTGCAAACTTACCTCTCCCATGAACGTTTCACAGGAAAGTGTGCATCCAATAACACCTGAATGCATTGCTTGAATATTCACAGCAGCTAAAACCTGTAGTCAGACATGAGGATCTCAGTTCACAATGTGATGTACACAGGTATAACCAATAGACCATATTTGTTCCCTAAAACCTGCAAATTGCAATCCAGGGAAAAAGAAAAAAAAAATCCAGTCATGGGGGACAATCAAAGAACAATGAGACAATTTTATACAATATGACAGACAACTGTACTGGATCATCAGTACCTTCCAGCTTCCAAGTACTTATAAATTGGGTTGCACAGTGAAGGAGCAGAGGAGTAGAGGCTCTACAGTGACCAGTATAATAAAGTCTAGGAGTCTGGGGAACTAATTAGCTTTGAGCACTCTGAAAGCATGGTTGGCATGTGCTGCAGTGAACACAGAGCTGCACTGTCATGACTATGACATATGCAGTTTAATGTTGGAGATAAATGTATATTTGGAGAGGTCAAAGTAGGTAACCTGGAGCTCTTTTCTTGCCTTTGAGGCTAGCAACATATATGACTTTGAACAGGTTGTATAGATTTGGCAGAAAGGGGTTGCAGAGGGTTTCCAATGTCAAGATTCATTCAACTCATGTGTGTGCGGTTCCTTGGATGAAGATCAGTAGTGAATAATTATTGCTGTGAAAGCTGGTCATAAAGTGCTGAAAGGGATATATTCACTAGCATAGTAATATCAAATGATATTAAATATAATTTGCAACTAATAATTTATTCATAAAATTGAGTTTGTCTTCTGAATTGTTCACACAGTCTTCGCAGACTGATAGATTACATAAAAGCTTTAATTAATGAATTTCCAAGGGATTTCTTTTGACATACAGCTCAGAGTGAAAAAGAATGTTAATTAGGACCTCTAGGCAAGTGAAAAATAGGGTACATTGCAACACAGGTTTACTTCATGTGTCATATTAATGTGACGGTTGATTTGCTGAAAGATTTTCAGACATGGGCAATTCAGACATGATAGTGTATTGGGTTTGCATGTCCCGGTTTTGGTAGCGGGGGGTGGGGGTGGCTTCTGTGAGAAGCTGCCAGAAGCTTCCACCATGTCCAACATGAGCCAATACCAGCTGGCTACAAGATGGACCTGCCACTGGCCAAGGTCAAGACAACAGCAACAGTAGCAGCACCTCCAGGAGTTAAGGAGAAGGGGGAAAAAACTGCATAAGTGCATCTGAAGAGAGAAATGAGAATATGTGAGAAGAACAAATGTGCAGACACCAAGGTCAGTGAAGAAGGAGGCGAAGGATATACTTCGGGCACCAGAGCAGAGATTTATCCCCCTGCAGCCTGTAGTGCAGACCTTGGAGAGGCAGGTGCTCTGTTAAACTCCATGGTGGAGCAGAGATCCACCAGCAGCCCCTAGCAGACCCCATGCTGAAACAGGCAGATCCCTGAAGGAGGCTGTGACCCTTGGGAAACCCATGGTGAAGCAGGGAAAGAGTGTGAGGAGTCCTCCCCTGCACAGGAAGGAGAGGTAGAGACTATGTGTGATGAACTGACCACAGCCCTAATTCCATATCCTCCTGCACCCCTTGGGCGAAGGAGCTGGAGAATTAGGGAGTGAATATGAGCCTGGGAAAAAGGTAGGGGTGACAGAAAGATGTTTTAAGTTTTGGGTTTATTTCTCTTCTTTCTACTCTGATTTGATTGGTAATAAATAAAATAATTTTCTCAAGTCAAGCTGGTTTTGCCCATGATGGTAGCTGATGAGAGATCTCTCCCTGAGCTTAACCCATGAACCTTACATAGTATTTTCTCTGTCCTGTGCAGCTGAGGAAGTGAGTGATAGAGTGGCTTTGGTGGGCACCTGGTACTCAGCCAAGGTCAATCCACCTCAGGAAGATATCATTTGTGTGAATTTTCACTGAGTAGCTACACATTAAGGCAGGAAAATGGAAATCACTAGATAAGGTGAAGATGGGAGAATTAGATAAAGAGGAAATTATGATGGATGTTACTGAAGAAGCATCAGGCTGCAGGGGATGGGCCATCTAAGCAATAAGTTTCAGGTGCAACATTGTGTAATGCATTTCTTAAAGAGCTGCCCACAAAAAGCAGGATCAGGCTGATTAACTCGTAAGAGGATTTGGGAAGCTACAACAGAGGCTCAAGATACTGGGCCAAGAGAACTGGATAACTGTGGCCCAAAACTCTTGATGTAGGGTAAGATTCTGCCATATAGATTGCAAAGTCATATACTTGGAAACCAGTAACTAAATATTCAGGAGAAGATGAGATTTAATAGATAATAGTTTAAGAGAAGAATGAGATGGCTACTAGATCTACTGGAAGTGTGATTTCTGTGTAAAAAAAGCAAATGCAATTATTGTGCACAGTAAATAAAGCTGGGGGAAAGGGGGAGGAAAGTGGACATTTTGGATTATTGCACTTGTCTTCCCAAATAGGGATGCTGAGGCTCTGCCTTCCAGGAAGCATCTAAACATCTGCCTGCTGATGGGAAGTAGAGAAGTAATTCCTTTAAGAAAAAAAAATTGCTTTTGTGTGTGGCTTTGTTTCACTTATTAAACTGTGATTATATCAACCTTCATCTCTTGTTTTTGTCCTTCTGATTCTCTCCCTGCTCCCACTGAGGAAGGGGGAGCAAGTGATTGGGTGGAAGCTTCTCTGTCAGGTGGGATGTTGTGGTTTACCCCAACTGGCAACCAAGCCCCATGCAGCTGCTTGCACACTCCACCATCAGCAGGACAGGGAAAGAACTGGAAGTGTAAAGCCATAACATGGAATGAAACCACCAGGCCTTAGAACAAACTTCCAAACAGAGTGGTGAGAGCACATGGCTTTCCTGCTTTTGTGCTGGAACTTGATGGTATCCTTCAGGAATTCAACAACAGGATACCAGTGATTCAGGTGGGTCCTTCCAAAGCTGCAGTATAGGTTGGAAAATAATTCTAAATTTTCCATGGTGTTATAAAAAATAAGCTATTTTTTGAACTGGTAACAGGTCAAGACTATGAGAAAGACAGTTTTCTCCATTCTTCCAACAAGCATTGTGGTTTGGGGACAAGAATCAGGAGTTCCCAGTGATCCTCTGTGTTCATGTGGGAAATTCCAAATTTGCATGACTGTCTCAGTAGAAGTTAGAAGTACTTAATTCGAAAATTAGTTCTCATTCTGTAGGTCTTTTTGACCCCTTCTCTTTCTGTAACTGTTGTTAGCCTGGTTGTTGCTGGACTTTATACTCTGAGTTACACAGTGCGCTTTAAGTGAGAAAAGGGGTTTACCACACTGAAAATGTGGTGTGGCTTTATTAGTGAATTCAGCTAGTGGAAAGACAAGAGAACTTGTTTGTTCATTCACGCAACTGGAGAGCAGGTTTCCAATGTGGATTTTTCATGTTAACTGTGGCTAGAATTACTGCTCATGTCTTAAATACTAGCCAGGTGTCAGTGAGCTATTTCCTTTTCCACAATACAGGGAAAAAGGTAGCGCCTTACACAAATTAAAAAGTTACTGAGTTGCTGACATTTCTCTCCCCTCCCCAGCAGAGTCAATGTCGGAGGAGATAGTTTCAGTGGGACCACATACCATGGTCACTGTTGAAAGCGGTCAGCTTTCTCTTAAACATTTAGCTTGGCCTCCACAGTCTTGTGCTTGGTGAACCTCACTGGCCCTGTTTTACTGGGTAGTTTGTGGGGAACAGCTGGCTAGTGGTTCTTCTCTGTTTTATTAGGCAATGTAGTTCATAAAATTTGTGGCCTTCAGCTTAACCATATTCCTGTGTGGAAAGTCTTGTTCATTGCAGTGTCTGGGCCAGAGACGTTTACATCACTGCAGTCAACAGCATTAAAAACAGTTACTCCTTACGTGACCTTAGGTTAGCAGGAAGCAAGATGAAAGAATGCCGTTCCAAAAGCAAGGATTTCCAACTTGAGTAGGAACTGTTTTTTATGTGTATAAAAACAAGTCATTATTTACCATTTCCACTCAGTTGTCCATCTAGTCAGGCACATTAATCACTGAGTTTCACTCAAGGCACAGTCATCAAGCAGTGCAGAAGAAAACAGTGTCTGGTAAAGACATCAGAGATGATAGAAACAATTTGGATTTTATTTGCAAATCTGTAGTGCAATTAAAATCAACAGCTGCTCTCTACTCTGCTCCAGAGATGAGTGGCAAACCCAACATTATAATGGAAGTAAATATATTTTCTTTTTAAATGCACACTTCTCTTTCATGGCAACAATTTTGCTTTTCTTTTCAAGGACACTTTCCTCATTCAAACAAATGGAATGTCAATTTCCACATTTAAGAAGAGGAATAGGCACGGATCCCAGCTACAGAGACTTGAAATAGAAAAATTGGTATGAATAAAACTCAAAAGAGAATGAGTATTGTTGTGTAAGCATGGGCAGAAAAAGCAGAAGAAATGAATGTCTTGTATTGCCAACAGAGGACACAATTCATGTCAATCACCCTGAGAAGTGTGTTGTTTCCATCAAGTGCTGTAAGGACAGCGCAGATGACTTGGCAGCTAATGACCCTGCATTCTTGAAGAGGATGGCAAAAAGGTTGAAGGCTCTCACACATGCTATTCCTTTTTCTCTCAGTGCAGATTCCATAGTCAGCTTGATTCACACCTTTTCTCAGAGCTTGGGAGAAGCATACATCTATTTCCTATACAGGCAATGACTATTGGTGCTTTTGTAGATACTTGCATAAGGGAGTACAGCCTTATACTATATTCTAAAAAAACCCCTTCCATATTTAGAGGTCTAGTTTGCATTTGTGCAGTTTGCATTTGCAAACATGGTGGACTACGTATGCCACAATTGCTTAGTCAGGGGAACTTAAGAACAAGGGGGCAAAGGAACCAAAACTGGAACTGTGCTATTTCTTCTTCAAACTGAAACTGATTATCAAAAATAGTTTTCTAATTAAACTGTAATGAAATGACAGGAGAAAAAAAGAGAGTATTTCTGACTGCCAGCTCAAAACATGAGCAGAAATGAAAATCAATGGCTTGCACTAAAAATTTTAACTCTGATTTGTAGGGGAAAATGTGAAGAAGGGAACAAGTAGCATCCAAGAGCAACACAAAAATTCACAGGGGCCAGGAAGTAAAATTCCTTTAAACCCAAATGAGGTGAGCTCAATACCTGGCTCTATCTCTTAAGATGAACGAAGATGTTGCATAAAAATGTGGACTGTGAAGAATGAATACTAAAAACTCCCACTCTTGTCTCTGACCCTCAGAAATTCCCACAGATTGCCCTTTCTAGCCCTTCTTTCTTACCTACATATAAGCTCTGACTTCTTCACTGCTGCCTGTCTCCTCTCCTAAATACCTCTGGCCTGTCCCACCACACTCTGAGACCTCTGTCTCCTAAAAGCTCATTCAGAAGTTTCAGTGATTCTACTTAGGGAGAGTTACCAAGCCTTTAAATAGTCAGGCCTTTGCAACTAAAACTGAACTGAAACAATTTCAGTGATATTCTGAAGAACCAAACCAAATGGTTTTGTTCTTCAGAAGGTGGAAGATCTACTAATGGCATTAAGCAATAACAATAATTGATCTTACAGACTCTTCAAGTCCTCAAGTGAAAGATAACATCTATGTAGGTTAAATCTAAGGCCTCTGGGTTTACTTTTCCCAGCAGCTTTCCATGGACTCCTGAGAGGTGTTTTCAATGCTCACAGCTTCACTGATCAAGAACTATTGAAATGAAGGGAATTGAAATGGAGGCATTTAGCTCTTCCCTCGCTTTGTTGGAAGTATGGATATAGAAAACTATCTATACCATTTGTTTCACATACTAAGAAGTCAATTTAACTCAGTAGAAAATGGTCGAGTAAAGTAATTGGCCAACACTTGACAGAAAATGAGGATGCAATTACTTACTTGTTTGTAGCCTTAATGAAATATGGAATTTTAAAATTGTTGTCATCTCAGTTATTATTCACACTGTTCTCATTTATCAGTGGATTAGCAGTGAATTTTTATCATGAAGAAATAACATAAAGTATATATAGAAAGTATGTTAAAAACCAAAAAGAGCAAATATCAAAATAGAGACAAAATGTCAAACAATTTATATTTATTTAACAATATATATTTATTTTCTGTGTCACTTGGTGACCCAGGCACTTTTTAGTGAAAACTCCATTCAAAATAACTGCTCAAGCATTTTTTCTTAGTATTTTTAAAAGGCATAAGAGTTTCAAATTATTTCTATACTGCCATCAGTGATTTTTTTTTACTGAAGTGTTCTGTTTGTTAATTCCAATGCTTTTCAACACACTTTATGTATTTCCTTTAACAGTGAAGTATCAAACACTTTGAGACTAGCTTCCTTTCATCTATAAAATGCTATCCATATTTAGTAAAGATGGCATTGACAAAAATAGTTCAATTTGAAAGCCTCCAAGAGGGGACATGTTGGTAGCAAAAATGTGTACCACTCTGTGTAAAATTACCACACCGTGCTGTTAATGTGCTTGCTGAACAACGCAAGCAGGACGTGTAAAGATTTGCAGTCAGATTGTTTGCCCTGTTATGCTCCTAAAGTTAAATAATGGTAAACAACACTCTTTGGTAGTATTATTGTTAAAGCATTAACTCCACCTGGCAGCCTTTTTCTTGTACACTGATCTTTTATATTGTAAAAAATGATTTTAGTACATGCCTGTCATTCGTAGACTTATGCAAGGAGGTTTCTGGGAGCTGAGTTGTCCAATTGCATTACTATGCCATCTCCTGGGGTAGTTTCCATTCATTTTTCTTAATAGTCAATAGCAAGCATGTATGTTTATCCATACCAAGTATTCATTGTATTTCCAAAATTATGCTTTAATATATAACTGCTTATTTAAACAGATCAGATACACAGGCTCAAGACAAATTTAAGCCTGTGAATACAACATTGAAGATTAAACAGAAGCAAATTAAATTTTGGGATATATTATTATAACACATGCATTTCTTTGTGACGTTTCAAATGAAAATACATGTAGTCTGGACACCTAAAGCACCTTGCTCTCTTATCATCCTACTTTTGCACATGCAGCTTCTCATCTTGTGGGTTAAATAGAACCTGCTTCTCCTCAAAATCATCATAAAGCTTTAAATTAATATTTCATATTTTTTTTCTTAATGTGACTGAGGTGGCATTTCAGAAATATGAGCACTTCCACCAACAGTGGTTTATCAAGCACGTGTCTTCCCTAGAGTGAGATGTGGAGGTTTTAAATGTCTAATGGCAATTGTACAACTACTCAGTATGTCAGAAATCATAAAAGAAAATTCCATGTTTGTCCTTATTGCTCTTCCTTCCAAGAAATGCTGTTCAGCTGAGCCCTGATGCTGATCTTGCTGAAGTGCCAAGTTGCAGTACAATTAGGCTAAAAGATGATCTGAAGTGGAAAATAATGAAGAACACGTTTAATTTGATTCAAAGTATAGAGTGACAAAGGTGTGTGTCTTGTTTTCCATTAGAATTTAATGTACTTTATGGTGTATCTGTCCCCCCTCCTTTTTTATTTTTTTTCCAGAATGTAATTGGAAAAGCATTTAGCCTCAATTATGCAAACACATGAATACATGATCAATATGGAACCTTCTTGATCCAGCTGAGGATTGAGTAAAACAGTGTACTTGTAATATTGGAAATTTCAGACATACATTTCATAAAGAAAACCTGAAAGAGACTGAAACAGGTATGATTGCTATTCAGACATCATACAAAGTTGTTCTAAAAATTCTTAGCTTGTTATTGAATCCATTAAAATGCATCTATACTTTAAAGAGTTCTAGACGTCTCTGTTCAAACTGTCATAAAAACAATGCCCAAAGAATTGTTGTCGCTCATACTGGAAAAATATGTCAAATAGAGGCTTGAAGAGATTTGGTACTATTTGATATCATTATTAATGACTTTTGAATAGAGAGGGTAGTTCTTAGACTTCCAGATACAAGCAAGTTGGGATGGTTGGCATGCATTTTGGAGGACAACATTATAAATAAAATTTTACTGACAAATGTTGCAAGTAGCTTGAAATAGGATTAAATTCAACGGGGAAAAGTAGAAAGTACTACAGTCAAACAGAAATAAAGCTTCAACATGTATGAAATGCCAATAACAGGAGAGCATCCAGAGGCTCTTTTAGTAAATCAGGATTCGTATGAGTCAGCAATGTCATACCGTCAAGAAAACAAACATCATACTGGGATATATAAACAGAAGTCTTGTATGCAAGACACATGAAGTAATACTTCCACTCTGCTCAGTGTTCCCAGGGCCTCAACAGAAGTACTGTATCCAGTTTTTGGCACAGTACTGCAAGAAAGTGGAGAGGGGGCCAAAGGAAAGCAAGAAGAATAATCAGGAGTCTAGAAAAGACAAGCCAGGGAAGACTGACTGAAAGGAGTTGTTTAGTCTATGGGAAGGATGACAGGCTGAAGGGACACTGGCAGTTTTCAAACTCAGGGAAGGATGATGCAAAAGAGGAGGTTATAGCCTGTTCTCCCTGGCCATGGTATGTAATAAAGTAATGGCCTAAAATTCAGCTGACACTATCTTTACAAGTTTTCTTACTGATTGCCTATATGGATAGAAAAGTTCTGAGACTGTGTAAGAAAGCAGTGGAGTCCCTAGAACTGGGATTGTTCAGTCTGCAGAAAAGAAGGCTCCAGAGTGACTTTACTGTACAGGCCCTTATGTACCCCGAAAAAGGGGGTATGAGAGCCAGGCAGGGACTGCATACGAGTGCATGCAGAGATAGAACAAGGGGCAGATGGCTTTAAACTGAAAGAGTGCAGGGTTAGATTATATCAAGAAGAAATTCTTCACTGTGAGAGTGGTGAGGCACTGGCACAGGTTGCCCAGAGAAGCTGCGAGGGTCCCATCCCCGGCAGTGCTCCAGGCCAGGCTGGACGGGGCTTTGAGCAACCCGGTCTAGAGAAAGCTGACCCTGCCCATGGCAGAGGCGTTGGAACGAGATGATATTTAAGGTCCCTTCCAACGCAAACCATTCAGTGACTCTATGATTTGGCTGCCATAGCTATTTATTAAGCTGCCACATGCAGTCGCCACACCAAACCTCCGCCGCCTCCCCGGCCAGCCCCACACGGGGCGGCCGCACCACAGCCCCGCCCCCGCCCCGCCCCCCGTTGCTCGGTGACCGCGCGGGGCGTCACTGCGGGGCCCGAGCCGCCGCGGCGTGCGGCCGCCAGCCGGGCTGAACCATCTCCCGACTCTGTGGGTGAACAGGTGGGTGTGTCCCGAAGCAGCAGCGGGCCTTGTTGCTTTAGCTCCCGCTCTCAATTTACCGTTTCCCCCCTTCCCTCGGCGCTATCGTTGGTTTCGCCCGTGCGGACCATAGCGACGGAGGGCGCGCCGAGGGAAGATGGCGGTAGTGGCTCCACTGTTGCTGCCGGCTTCGTGAGCGCGGCGCTCGCTCTTCTCTCTGTCCCGTCCTCGCGCCTGCACCCGGCTCCTCCCGGCTGCTCTCAGCCTCTTCTTTCTCGCCGGGGCCGTAGAGATCATGTCGGACTCGGAGGAGGAGGAGAGTCCGGACCGCCAGCTCAAGCTGGTGGTGCTGGGGGACGGCACCACTGGCAAGGTCAGTGCCGGCCGCGCCGGCAGCTCCTCTCCCTCGCCGCGGTGCCCCGAGCCCCTTCGCGGCCTTCCCCCTCACGCTGCCCCTGGCTCTGCTGCTGAGGAGGGAGCAGCCCGCGGCGGCTGCCAGTCTGTCGCGCAGCCGCTGTCGCGATACCTGGCTGGCTGCTCCCCCGCGGCTCCAGGCCCTGCCCGGGAGACGCGGGCTCTTCCCGCCGGTATCCGCGCCGTGCCCGGCAGCCAAACCCTCTGACGGGGCTTCCGCACCCGAGGAGGTATCGTCAACAAAGATACGTACACGACTGTAATCCAGTTTTCTTGAGCCGTGAGAAAAGGAGCGGCGAATAAAGGAGTTCCTGTTGCGCTGAGGGAGTTTCCCATTGATCCCGTGCGCTGCCGATCGCGCGCTGGCGGCAGGAGTTGCTCGGCTGGAGCCGCTGGAACAGCCCAAAGCCATTCTCGGGGGCTGCCGTGCCCCGGGCGTGCAGGGCTGGGGACGGGGCCGAGCACGAGGTTTCGCGGCTCCCCTCCAAAAGGACGAGCAGGGAAGGTCGCTTAGCTGGGTCTGCAGGCGCCCTTCGTTTCGGATACAGAGCTACCAACCTCCCGAGCTGGAGGTTTGCATCTAGTGGAGTTACAGTTCCAGAGTTTGGAAATGCACTGCTGGGTCTATTTAGTTTTCGTTTGAAACTTTTATGTTTTCGAGTTTTTTTCCCATATGTGTAATCACCATAATGAAATACTGTTTATAAAAGTTTATTTATCAGCAATAATCAAAACAACCAAACAATTATCAAATAAATTTCTCTTTGTAAAAGAGAAATTTTGACAAGGAGAGACCAAAGAAGGCAAAAGAAAGGCTGCTTTCTTAACCATTTAAAATAGTCACTGATCTTAACTATGCACTTGAACATATCTATTGTCATATGTAGCCTGAATAATTTTGTGAGATACGCCTGAAAATAGTAAATTTATTGTATGATTGACGTATACCGTTCTTTCCTCTGTCGTTAACTTTTGAAACTACAAGAAAAATTCTGCTTGCTTCACAGTTCATATGAAAAGTGGAAATGTTCATAGTGCTGGTTTAAATGAACTGCCTTACATTAATAGGAATAAGCTCTAAGTGAAAGTACATGTGGTTTTGCTCACTTACTTATTCAGAGCTCTATAAAGAAACAGAACATTTTTTTTTGTCTCCAGTGATTCTAAACCCAGTCTGAAGTGGTATTGTGTTCATCTGAGTCAGTAGATGGGCAATTCCAACCAGCTGTGTGATGAGAGCATAATAAATGCACAGCATTGACAGCTGAAGTGCTGCTTCTCGGGTAGCATTTCCCAGGAGTTTTCCATTCAAACTGAAGAATCCTTTCACTACTGCTGTTGAGCAGCTTGTGGCAAGACCTCTCGCCAAACATGGATTTTCAAGCATTCTTGAGTTTTGATGTATATTCCTGTTGGTTCCTACCTCTCTCACAGGAGCTGCCACTCACTACATCTCCTGCTGACTCTAGGAATCTCACGCTTCCATGGCAGGTTCTTGGGCATGAGCAGCAGCAATACTCTGGTGGGCTGCTTTTCCTCCTGTCCCCCCTAGATGATGCTGTAATAGAGGCTCCTTCCCACCATCCCAGTGGCCTGGCAGCACTCACAGATTTATAGTAAGGTCTTGTAAAAATAAAGAATCAGTTGCGTCATGGAATGGAAGGATAAAATGTACCTAGTACTATTTTTTACCTCAGAAGACTAAATTGTTGAGGTTCCCCTCTTTTGTTGTCTACTCATTCCACGTACTTGTTGAAACCTATGTATGTCTATGTGTTTTCAGCTCTAAATAGCCTGGCTCTCACATCTGGTTCACAGCTGGTCTTTACACACAGCATACTTATCTCCCTTACTGTGCAAGGTGTTGGTTTTTCTCTTCCTGTCACTCTGGGATCATGAGACAGGAGGTGTGTAGAAAATTATGGGATATATCGGAAATACTGTATCTTGTATTTAGTTTGAGGTATTCACATTTGGCTTCTTTTGCCCCCTCTTTTCAAAGAAAAAAAAAAACAACAAAAAAATTTTGTTGTGGGTCAGGTGGAAACTTGTTTTCCTAAACCATTGCTTAGAAGCAATGTGACTCGGGTTCTATGCAATGATTGGTAGCAGCTTAAAAACAAATCGGTGTCAGTTCAAGCTAAAGGTAATGTTTGTACTTACACTAGCTAGGAATTGCTCTATCCATGAGGCAAGGGAGGGGTGCTGTGCTTCTGTTAAATTGTTTTGAGGTGGTTGAATTGATAATTGGATACCTAGAATTTTAAGGATAGCAATAAGTGCTGCTGGAGCAAACACAAGTAGAGAAGAGTAAAAGTGGAAGAAAGCATAAGAAATGAGACAGAGTAGAATCTGTAAAACTCTCTTAGGGTAAAATAGAGATGGTAAGGTAATGGTGAACTGTGGAAAAGCAAAATTGAGGGAAGCAAGACTGGTTAGTCAGAAGATAATAGAGGATGATTTTAATGAACTAGAAAAACTAGGAAAACAATCTAAAAAGCAATCAGAAGTGGGGACAATGTGAGATGAAAAAATCCAGCAATTATTAATAGCAGTTAGCTCTTTGATTTTGAATATAGGAAGGTCATATATACATACAGCAGCCTTACATGTCTAGTTTTTAAATCAACCCACTCTTCCTGGGCCGAAATGATTTTTCATTAAAATAAACCAACCTTACTAGTATGGATTGAAAAAAAAAGATGTTATGATCCAGATATTTCTACTCTTTTTGTGCATAGATTGGCTCCATACTGAAATATACAAGGTTGCTGATTTGAGATAGACTATTATGATTTGCTAATGTTTAAAAAGGTTTTGTGCCTCTGGAAGTAAATCTCAGAGCTGTTAATTGGAAGGGAAAATAGGTGTGCTGAGGTTCTGTTTATTTGCTATCTGTTGTAGCTGGAACTAGAGTATGGTAGCAGAAACATCCTACCTTTTCTTTCTGGTAACAATGGATGATGAAAGAGAAATAATGAATGCTCAAGCTGGTATGGGAGTTGCAGGAGCTAAAACAGGCTGGCATAAAAAGTAGCATCCTGCTTACTTTAGGATTTTTTAGGATAGCAGATTTTTAAGCATTGTGCCAATTCTGAATTGTCTTGTTACACTTGGGCTCAAAACCTTCATAGATGGTGACAAAAATATTGTTGTCACTGTTGAGTCTTGCAAATGGAAAATTGAATGAAGTGTGCTGTGCAGATTGGCCCAGCTGCATCAAATAGATCTGCATCAAATAGATCTACATCAAATGTCAGGAAGTTACAATAATTTTCTCTTTCGCAGTGAAGAAAGTTGCATCAGTAGTTAGCAGTGGGATGGAAGGACATTAGCTTGGACAGTTACATGTTTTTATGGTAGTTAAAGCATTTCATTATTTAGTCTAGTGTTTGTTTTAGTTTTGCTTGTCCTAAAATTCTTGCCAATAAGATAGGACATGACTGAGGGATGAGCATAGCTGTGCTTGGATAATGGCATTGATGTTCTAGAAGGAAGTAAAAGAAAAGATAGATACATGTGGTTTTTGGAAAGTAGATTTTCAAATTGTGGCTGAAGTTCACGTGTGAATGGGAATTCATGGCTTCAGAACTATGTGCTTGCATCTAATTGAATTTTGGGTTTAGTTTTCTTTCTTACAACTATGATGTTACACTTTGGCATGCCTTTCTCAAAACTTAATTCTATAGGACTTTACTCAAAGAGTTGTCATTGGTGGGATTTCCCCTACAAGTTTCTGGTTGCCCTGATGAGTAGTCATTGTCAGAGCTGGCTATGATTGCTTGCTCCGTTTGACTTTCAGTTTAATTACTTGTTAGTGTATTTAATAGATATTGTTTGCTTTTTTTCCTCTTTACTCATTATGTAGGTCTTCAGGAACAGCATGTCAAATTCAGTTTATACTGAATTATTGACATTGAAAAATAGAAGCAAGGAACTGTCATGCCTTTTTTGTAAGGTTAAATTCCATCTTTGCTTCTTTCAAAAAAAATCTTCCCAAATATCCTATTGTATTTTGAATTTAGAATAGTATACTTATTTTTTTTTTACTTCTATCTTGTTTGCTGTACATTAGACCCCAAAGACATTTTCTTGTTTTTAACAGGGTTTTTTCAACCCCAACCTTCAGTAGAGTTTTTTTATTTATATTTAGAATTTATTTAGAATATTTAGAATAGGATGTTGACATTCACTCTGAAGTATTTAAGACAGGTGTGTGAACCTTCCAAATTGATGGAATTTTTGCTGGAAATTCTGCTATGCAACCTGATGGCCTGTTTGTCTTAACAGAGCTGCAAAGGAACAAAGGCTTTCATACTATCGTACTGTTTCTTGACCCTGACATTGAGGTGGAATTGTATGGAATGCGACCTTTCTAAAAAATGGTCACTGATTACTTATTTATTTTTACAACTACAGTTCTACTGAACCATTATTTAACTTTCATTAATTCGTATATAGATTGTATTCAACATATCCTCAGGTAAAACTGTTGAGCAAAATCTTTTCTGGCAAGCATGGCAGCGAACACTTCTGGGATTTGAAGGGAGTATTTGCATTGTAGAGACACTTGAATATACATTGACATAACTTCTTTGTTTATTGTTGTAAAGAAGTTTGAACTGTTGCTCTTAGCATTTTGTGGGTAAATGCTTGTTTTGTGAATAAATAGAGGACCCTAGACTGGTAATCCAACACCTTCCTTGAGCTCTAACATTTATTAGGAAAAAAATTTAAGAAGGAGTTTGTCAATGATTTTGTGCTATAAATACCTTTGCATTCAAGAGCACAGTGGAGAAAAACTGTTTAAGAGGACTTTGCCATGCTGTTGATTACTTACTTCTCTTATAGCGTGGCTGTCAATTGAATGTGTGTAGTTTCTTTTTACTAACAACTCTAGAAGTCCTCAGGGAATACTGAGTGTCACAGAATGATAAGCTAATATTTTCTGAGCCTTTAAAACAAGAAGGGAGTGGTTACTTATTTAACAAGGATCTAAATTAGTGTGTTGGAGAATATAGAATATATAATAGTCAGATGATACTTGAATAATTTAGGCACTAGTTACTTTTCCAAAAAGCAAAATTTCAAGAAGACTGAATGGTGTATTCCTGCAGTCATCTTATTCTCATCTATATCTTTAAGGTCATGACAGATTAAAGATGTCATTGTAATCTTGACATGCTAACTCTTGGGATTAAATGAATCAGTTCTACTGTCTCTTTCAATACTGTAGTCTGAATCTGTATTGAATTTTATTTTGTGTGTGTTGTTAGTATTACTGTCACATAACCAAAGGCAGAAGAATCTTCTCACGATACATCCTCTGTGGTCTTCCCTCTTTCCACAGGGATATAAATATATAAGCATATTCATGCTATTTCTAGTTTACTTGCTTTTTACCCCATTTGTTTTTTTATTTTTAATCCTCTTGGGGCTTGAGTTCAGTGAAGTAAATGAAAATGTTGCCATAGGCTAACACTGACTTATTGAATTGTTTCCTAAACATATCTTCTGATATGAAAATATCATTCATTATATATATGCCAGTGATAGGAATATAAATATGATATAGAAACATGAAAACAGTAAATCTTGTTTTATTTACTTAATATGAAATCTATAATAGTTGAATAAATGTTTGCCTGTTCATACTAGAGTGTTAATGCTGGAGCTCTGGTGATCATATTTTAATGCACAAAAGGGTTTTTTTCTGTGTAATTTGACATTAGCCTAACTTAGGTCTTTGTTATGGCCTTCTATTCATGCACTTTGCCTAATCTTATATTTAAGAACTGTTGGCATTATTTTGCTATTGCATTTTTAGCTAAATGTGTTCTTAACAATTCTGATTCAATAATGTGTTCTTAGCAATTTCTGATAACAATTGGTGTGACTTATCTCTTCATGGCTTGATGAATGGAAAACTGGCAAGAAAAAATCCTTCTGGCCTGTTTAGAGTTTTCTGACAGTGTAAGGGTTTTGTGAGCCTCCTAGTATTTTTCATTCTTTATATAGGTAAATAAATATTTAGATTATTCTTTTCTGTAGTTAATTTGTATTTTTATTTGCAGAAGTCATGTCAACAAGAGATTTTTAAATGTACACTAATTTGATTTTGGTTGTATTTAATAATTTTTAATATTTAGTATTTTCTTTTTTTCACAATACAAACTTCGGAATTATTTATGATTGTACCACTATTTTCTCCCTTACTTTTTTTTGTGGACATTATTTCTTTATTTCTTTCCCTTTCTTTTTTCCCCCACCCCTTCTTTTTGTCTTGAAAGTAAACCTTAAATTGCTACTGACAATAGCAGTAGTAGCTTGCTTCAGTAGTTTGCCTAGGTTAGTTGTGTATTCTTTCAGCTGTATATAGTAAAAAGTTATTAGGTTAACAGTGTATTGGCTTGCTTTCATAAATCTACAGAATACCAATTGAAGAAATACACTTTCAAATTTCTGCTGAAAGGAATGATTCTATAAATGTGCATTCATAATATGAGTTTAACTTCTGTGTGCAAGAAAGGACTCTTCCCATTTTAGAGTTCCTGGAATCCCTGATCCTGATGTACAGTGGCAGAAATCTTGCCACACTTAGGAGCCCCCTGTAGGATTCTGCACTGTGCACATCTCTATTCTGTCCCAGAAAACTGGTCTGGGATCATGGTGTTCCTTACCAGGGGAGGACCCTTGTTTTGGAAATGAATGCTTTTTAAAAATACTGAGATCTTCAGGTACAGATAGTGTCACCTAGATTTGCGTTAGTTTGAGCATACTAATGATACCTCCTTCAAATCTGCATAATATTTTGTAGTAGGACTGTTAGAGTATTTTTGAAATCAAAGCAAATATGCACCTTGCTTCTTTTTGCATAAATTAGTAGCCTTTGCCACCTCCTGTTATTATGTTGAAACTGACTGGTGTGCTTGTCAATCCAAATCCATGAACACTGTTAGCATTCATTGATTTAAAAAGTGCTTAACTGTATTTCATACTTCTGGGTCAACATAAAGTTTGTTGCTGTTAAAAATGACAACTTAATTTGATACTGTTCTGTTTTAGACATCCTTAGCTACACGTTTTGCTCAAGAAACATTTGGAAAACAGTACAAACAAACCTTAGGACTGGACTTCTTCTTGAAAAGGATATTATTGCCAGGTAAGAGAATAAAAACTAACACTGGAAGGTTGAGTGGCAGCAAGACTTGCAGAAACACATTCTTCAGAGTAATGTGTACTAGATAAGCTTAGTGCAATAATTTTTATGGCAAAGTAAATTAGGTTGTTTGGAGAATATTTTGTTCGTACATTCTTGCCAGGTGTCACAGAGTTATGCATTTGCAACTTACATCTCTAAGTAAAACAATGAATTGAAATAAAAGGAATGCTATCTATATTGATGAATTTTATAATCCCTGCTTGAGTGCACTCACTTTCCATGTGGATAGTGCAACACACAACAACGAAATGGAACTTTAAACATATTAATTGAAAATGTATATGTGTTTTGAAAGAAATAGATATATTTTTTAATGAAATACACAACTCAAATATGAGTTGTGTGAGAGAAGCATAATGCAGCTATGGATTCGCAGTGCTCTAATATGTGAATGCTGTTTTATGCAAGGCAGCATGAAATTGCTGGCATTTAATAGACCACTAAAATTTAGGGTCCCTTGGCACTCATAAAAATACAGTTTGAGCATTCAAGATGTTTCACTTCATGATGGCAAAGGAACTATTTAGATGCCAGTTGCAGCACACTGGAAAATGCAAAGAAATAATTAAAAAAGAATAATTGCTGGTTAAGTTTGTCTCTGAACAATTGGGGTTTAAAATATGTCTTTTCACTGATTTGTGTGTGCTCTTATTCTAAGTATGCAAGTATTTAATTAGAAACATTTACTTCTGGATTCAGAAATCAGAAGTTAGAAAAAGTTAGTGTAATTATTAAAAGCTGTAGTGACATTTGATAAAGTTGATGCAAGTTCTGTAATTCTATCTTCTCCTTATGAAGGGTGAGGAGGGAAGCAAACCCAGAAAGTAAGCATTTTTTTCTGTAACCTGAAGTTATAAGAAAATGTATACAGTTCTTTAACTTCTTTTTTAAAAAATTATATTGCAAATAATTTCTTGATGATGTTTATATATTTTCTTAAGTGAAACAGAATAATCTTTTCAGACTATCCCTGTGTTCACTATTTTGGTTTGGCCATTTTGCTGTACTTTTTTAGTATCTGATGAATGATAAAGTACCAAATCCCAGTGCTTATTTCTCCATAAAATCAACAGAATAATTTTTTTATTGTCCTGCTCATGCCTCTAAAAATACCAGTGTGTATAATGCTTAACAGCAATACTTGCACGTGGAATGTGTACACAAATCATGCAGTGTGCATGCTGAGAACTTGTATTTTGCAAGTTCTTTTTCCAGCTGTTAAGCATACAGAAACTAATAGTACATTACTGGGATTCTAAATATCCTTGTTGAGTAGAAAATTTGGAAAATTATCAACTGTTCCTTCATTCATTTTTGTTCGTAGCTTATATTGTGTGTGAATTTCATTAATTCATAGTTTATTTTGTAATAAAATCAGAATGCAGATAAAAATAGCACCAAAAAGTCTGTAGATATGTTTTCCTCAGAACAGTAGCATTTGTTTTCGTATTCAGGAAGAAACATTTTTCTGTAGGTTGTCACTCTGGTTTTGCCTATAGCTGTATATGTGTTTGGGTATATATGGCTCTCTGTTTCATAGGTAAACTGGACTAGTTGTGAGGAGTGAGAGGGAGGGAGGTAACATTTCTAAATACTGGAATGGGAAGCATTACTTTAGTAAGTGGATTTTTCTAATTTCTTGATTAGTTCTGGGTTTGCATAGCTGCTATGTTTACTTGACAGGTTAATTGATACCACTGCACAGAAATTGTGTGTGTATCAGTAGGAAAAAGGATTCAATTTCTCTTATTCACTGGGAGAATTGATGAACAACTGTGGTTCAGTAGTTGACTTTTTTCTTTTTCAACATCAGCAAAGATTCCAGAAATTAAAATTACAGATTTCTAGAATTGCACAGAAGTTTAGGTTGGGCTTCATTGAAATATATTATAATTTACAAAATAAAATACTGTTTTTCTGGTGTTTTTTTTTTTTAATTATTTTTAAGATAAAAGTGGCATTTGTCTCCAATTGATTTAGCAATTAATGCAGTTTTGCAGTGAAAATAGTAAATATTTTGCATGGTAAAACAGTACTGTTTAATACAAATCAGAAATACTTTGATAAATTTTGAATGTGTTCAGTGTTGTTCAGCATGACAAATTCACTTCATGCAGTTTGTTCAAAATACTTTTTTTTTTAAGTGCTAATCAGTTTAATTATATTTATTGATGCAGAATCTTGTATAGTCTGGATGCAACCATGGTGTAGGTTTTAGTACTTAAATAGTGTATCTGTTAGTCAGAGGGTCTGCTGATAGAGACTCTTAAGAGCCATAGTTGTATACTTTATGGGAGGTTGTGGGTGCAGTTCAGTAAACAGGATTCTCCTTTTAAAAGGATTTTTTTTTTTTAAGTCTTTGGTGAAAAAAGTGTTCAGACTTGTGCTTTTAGTACCATTTTGACTGTGCAGCACTGTAAGTAAGGTTAACCAGTACACCAAGTGTCCTCCTGCAGGGTCACTGCTACAGCAACCCAGTGGCTTCAGTTCATGCCAGAAGCAATCTACACATGTGCACTGTGCTGCCTCATGTATTTCAGCTTTGCATTTGTGTGCACTGTCTGCAGAGTAAAGAAGTGCTGGGGATTTTTTTTTCCTTAATAGTGTATTACCTGTTATTTTGATGGGATTCTTCTGTTATTTTTATTGGAGTGTTAAGACTGTTTCTAAGAACTCTCTTATTATACATGGTTTCTTTTTGTTTTGTTGTAAGTTTCTAGTTTTTATGTTCCTGTTAAATTGAAAAAAATAAAATATTTCAAACTTTTTGCAGAAAACTTTGTGTGCTACTCTCAGTTGTTAATAAATACTTGCTAGGTAAATTGCCTGCAGTTTTTCCTTTTGTCAGAATAATCCTAACATCCTTCTTTCTTCCCCAGCATCAATCTGAGCACAAAGCAAACATTACAGAACCTAACTGAAAAAAGGGAAAATTAAGCATTTTGCACAGGAGATGATCAGTGTGAATTTCATAGTTAGTGAGGTCCTAATTAAGAAGGAGTTCCCCTTAAATGATCATCCCAATCTTTTTTTCCCCCCTATTTGTTTTTTCTGTTGTTAATGAAGCAGAGTAAATACTTTGTAATAGGAGATTTTTTTAATTGGACAGTCACAGTTAGACTATTTAATATAACTTACTGCATTAAAATTTTTAAGGTCATTTCATGCAGTTATCCAGATACTAAGGCCAGTATGCTGTGCATAATTATTTTCTTAGGAGGAAAAATCAAGTTGAAACTTTTTAGAGTACTTGAACACAAAATTAGGCATCTGAAAATTACTGATTTTGAAAGTGATAATATTTACAAAGTTTTTCTTTTTTTTCTCCAAAATAACTGTCATGAATGACACAGTGACTTTCCAGCAGAATACATAGGGGTAGAATACTGCAGCATGGTGAGCCTTTGAGCCTGCATAGTTTATTTACCCACTGGGGATGTAAAGTTTTTCAGACTGTGGATGCACTAGTTTATCCATACCAGATGCTTTATGGAAGACTTTCCTGCATTGTTTGCAGTCATTTATGTTCTAAGCTTTAAAAAGAATTAATTAATTAATACCTAGTATGTGAACTATTAAAACAAATAAGCTTTTTGTTGATCATAAAAGGTTGCCTTGATTGAATTGGGGTGTTTATGATGTGTTTTCTAAGCTCCATGTAGATATTCTCTTGGTATTACATAAAACTCAGAGTAGCTTAATAGTAATAGTACTGTTTCACATTCATCTCTGTATTTTTGAGACCAAGGTAGTAGTTTTGGGAATCTGCTCTTTTAACCAGATTAAATCAAGGTGCATTATAAAAATATGATGTGGTACATGTAATATCACTGGTAGCATATATTCATCTATATAGTTATAATTTGCTGTTATTTTCACCTACATTCCATGCAGCACATTCCCTTGTGTAACCAATGCGAGTATATCATTTACAAGTTTACAGCTGAATGGATCATGAAGGGTAAAATCAGATTGTCAACTACATAAATTAGTTGAATTAAGAATGTCTTTCTTAGCAAGCCAAAAGAATGTATTCATTTTTCACTCGATTTGTAATTGTTGTGATGTGAAATTTGTTGCATATTTTTAAATCCAGGAGTAAAATTAATAGGCAGTTGTGATTATTTGTATGTAGAATTTGTATTAATGTGTAAGTGTCATGTGAGTTGTATGTGGATTAGAAAAAAATTTGTCAGTCCTTACTCTGTTGGAGTTTGGTGCTCCCAGGTAATCAGTACAGTTCTGAAAACAGTTCTTACCATGCAAAATATGAGAAAGTATACTTCAATATGTTTGTATGTGTATGATACCTTTCAGTGTATATTTCCAATTTGTGAGTTGCTGAGTTGTCTTGTAGAATATGTATGATTTGGAGGGTGTTACATATTCTACATTGACACTGATTTTTTTTTGTTAGTTTTGTTTATAAAAACCTCTTAACAGTTTCAAAATAGCTTAAAAATGGTTTAGAGTAGAAAGGGTCTATTCTTGGTGTAGATTATTTGAAGAAACTATGTAAATAATGTCCAATTTAGCTTCATGCCTTAAGGTGGAGAGTGGAGGAAGTAATCATAGTTTGCATCCTCAACTTAGATGTGTGTCAGCATTTCCATTTTTTTACTCTGTCAGCTATACAATTTTGTAACTGTATACTACTATCAGCATCACTACCAAAATGAAGTTGTCATGAAGATTTTCCTCGCTTCTTGATCTGTAAGAAAGTTTTGGAGAAGAGGTGAGGAAGGGACACATGGTATGAAATAATATGGATAAGTTGGCATTAATTGTGTTACCTTTCAGTTCCAAGTACCACTCTGTAGAACATTCTTCGTGCAGTTTTACATGTTTTGTCAGTGGAATATGTTGTATAATTTCTATTCAGGAGTGTTATATTTTATGTAATGCCAATTATTTTCTGATGATATTAGATACGTTAATAACTAGCTGTACTTTTACTGTATCTTAATAACTTAGCTGGACACTAATGACTTTTTTCCCACATGATACAATAATTTTTGTTTCAAAATTTAGTTCCTGTTTCTTGTATACTGGTTACAAGCTATTGTTGTTGAATATATTTGTATCTACATTTTCCAGGTTACACAATATATGTATATTTTTTTTTCCAGGAAATTTGAATGTTACTCTTCAAGTGTGGGATGTAGGGGGACAAACAATAGGAGGCAAAATGCTGGATAAATACATTTATGGAGCTCAGGTACAGTATAAGTGCTGATAATTATATCTTGTAGCAATTATATAAAATTAATTGAAACTTTGTTCTTAAAATTATACATACATACATTATATATAGCTTTTAGTTGATTGATTCATGAATCTCAAAACTGTTGAATGTCTGTTCAATCTAAATTTAATTGGTATTAATATGCTACTTTAATTTTCGTGTGTAGCTATTTTTTAGAGCTGACATAAAAAGCAAAACAAGTGTGTGCCTTTATAGAACTGAATAACTCCCAAGAACAGATGGTTGTTTCCAGCCTTTGTGTCTTGAGTTAAGAAAAGCAATCACAATAAATAGTAAAGGCTATTTGGATATCCACATGGTAGATAGAGTGGCTGCTTTCAGAACAGCTGCCTCCTGGGGGGAAAGGGTAGAAGGAGGAAATTAAGAGCAATCCTACACCATTAAACTCATACATGCAACTGGGGTTATAAGAAGGCAAGCAAAAAGAGACAACCAGGTAGCTAAATATTTTTGCAGAACTCCTGTCCAAAGAACATTAAGTTTATCTTCAGGTTAAAGCAACTTAAAGTGGATGGTAGGATTAAGAGCTAAGTATTATAACTGTATCTGGAGTCATGAGATGATTTAGGAGGATGTATTACAAATGCCAAACTTCTTAGCATGAGTGATCCTAAAATGTGCTTGGTTCCTTAATTCGGAGTTTGTAATGAGACCAATAGGCATAACATGTGCTATTTGATAATGTTATGCAACACAGGAATGGCTAATGAAAGAGATTGGGATTTATTAGTTAATTGGATAAAGAGAAACTTGTCAATGTAACATTTTGTCACTTTCAAAAAAAAGTCAATGTTTTTAGCTGTTGCATCTGTTAATAGCATGTTATTTTTTTTTAATAAAACCCGATTTGCTAACCTGTTACAGATCTAGCAAGCAATAGGAGAAAGTGGCTTCCATGACAGGGAATTTGATTAATCACAAATTGTTGCCATATGTCCAAAGTAAATTTAATGAAGGAAATAAAAGGCTATTAGCTTTGTCTGTATTGAATTTGGTGATAAACTTAGGAGTTTCTTAGCAAAAATAGCAGGTCAAAAAGTTAATACCAGTGCCCAAAAGTGCATAAGCAGTTGATATCAATAAGACTAAAGTTGGATTTTTTTTTTTTGTAATTCAGAACACTTTAACAAAAAAACCCTACATCCAATCTCTTTGTTTTTAATCTTCCTCCAGTCCTCATTTTAACCCTATTTTTTTAAATGGACCTGTGATTTTTGTTTCCTAGTGTTGGCATGTATTGCCAGTGTCTGTAAGAGGCTTCTTATCATCAAACCTGAGTTCTAACACACTTTTCTATTAGCTTTGTAACAGTGCCTGTTAAAGATGCATAAAATTGTCTCTATTTTCATCTATTCATGAAATGATATTAATAGTTTGAAAAGGCACTGCTTTCAGCTTATTTCTAGGCATAAGCTTATTTCATGTTGAACATCTGTACCTTTTTATAAGAAAAAGAAGAAAAGCAAAGTAGAACAAATAATGGATAAAATTAGATGGATAAAAGTAGAACAAATATGGATAAAAAAATCCTGTGAATGGACAACAAAACAGCAAGAAAGTAATTGGGAAGCAGTAGCACGGAGTTTGTGAGGGTAAAATGTGCACAGCCCACTTGATTGCTGTCTGTAGTTAGGTTGTTAGCTCTGTGGAGTGGAGAGCAGATGGATGGATGTGAATTATCTGCACTTCAGCAGGGCCTTTGGCATAATCTCCCATAATATTATTACAATATGTAGAGATACAGGTGGAATGGGTGGACCACAAATTTACTGAAAACCTGACTGGACAGCTGGATTTAAAGGTCTATAGCTCAGTGTCTTACTGATGCTTGATTATAAATCTTATTTCTTATGGTTGGTACTGGGGGCTGTGTTTTTTACTAATTATTATTAATTATTTACAAAACATTGTTTGTAAGTTTATGAATAGCACCAGTTTTGGGAGGAATGGTCACTGTGCCATTGTAGGGCTGCTACTGAGAGAGACCATGACCAACTGAAGGAGCAGACCAACAGAAACCTTGTGAGGTTCAGCTGATGACAGATGCCAAGTCCTGCACCTGGTACAGAATAATTTTATGCAGATGGGAATCAACTGGAGAGTGTGCAGTGAAGGGCCACAAAGGGGAATAATGGTCTGGAGGATCTCTCCTATGAGAAAAGACTGAGATCTGTGACTGTTCAGCCTGGATAATAAAATGCTAATCAATATATATACACCATGCAGGAAGGATGCAAAGAAGAGAGAAGCAGGCTTTTTTGTGTGGTGTCTATTGACAGAACCAGAGCAATAGGCACAAACTGACACACAGGGGAATCTTTCTGAACATCAGGAAACACATTTTCTGCTGTGGGGATGACTGAGAACTGGCACAAGTTGACCAGAGAAGTTGTAGAGTCTCCATCCTCAGAGATACTCAAAAGCAGTCTGGACATGGTTCTGAGCAGCTGGCTTTGTGCGACACTGCTTGAACAGGAGCATTGAACCAAATGACTTCTAGAGGTTCCTTCCAACCTCAGTCATTCTGTGAAATGGCTTTGGAGGAAGAAGCTCTTGGATGGGTGTCTTATTGAGGTAAAAAACCAGTTGAATGGGACTTTGCAATGCATCCTTGCAACAGTAAAAGCTAATTGAGTACTGATCTGTGTTTTTAAGAATGAAGTAGTCAAATCAAGGAAAGTAAATATCATGATCTCTGAGGCTACATATCATGGTACAATATCATGATTTTTGAGGCTACTGTGTTCAGTTTGGGGTTCCCCAGTGCAAGAGAGCCTTTAAAATATTGAAGTAACCTGAGTAAAGGTTGCTGCAAAAAAAGTGTATGTAAGTGTCTATGATTTGCACTTGGTCAGCGTGTGTGGTGCAGCTGGGATTTTAAACATCTTGTTTATAAAGTACACAAGCTGTACAGATGCAGATAAAGCAGATGATTTGGATCTGCTGCAGAAATTGTTTGTGTATTTGTCAAATCTAAATAATTCAGATTTAAAGTACGTGTGGAATTGTTTGCAGCATACCTATAGTATGTGCTGTGCCTTTAATCCAGCATTTGCAGGTGCCCATAGCCTTGTGTAGATTTCCATCTATCTGATCATTGTGAGATTCAGAAATATAAGCTGCTGAATTCTTATTTTTGTGCTCAGAAATCTATGTGTATGGTAGGCCTACTTCTAAAATCCTATGGCCAGCTGGAGATAGAAGTTTAAATAATCTCCAGCAACTGAAAAGATTATGGTCTGCAGTTCACCTGATCTTGGTTGAAATTTGATCAGGATATCAACAAGAGTAAATGGAGCATCCGTCTATACTTCACTGCAAAAACTTGCCACTGGAGGTTTCTTTCTCTCTAATGAGAGATGAATCAATTCTCTAGGATAGATCTTTTGATTAGGTTACTGTTAAGATGCCATATTTTGATTGAGAATCCCCTATTTCTTGTGCCATGTTTTAAAATAAGAATGGCAGATTTGAGCATGAGAACTTGCATTGGTTACAGTTGGAGAAATTGCAGTTTACTTCTGTCTTTAAGGAGTTGCTTTCTCCCTGCATTTTTCATTTTTTCCTCTGATATTGCTCATTTATTGCTCATGTGGTTGCTGCATCCTATCTTGGTAGCTGAATTTCAGTGGTGGAGCAGAAGAACTCTGCAAGCTGTGGGGAAAAGAAGAGCCCTTGTTCATTATAAAGGGTGTTAATAATCAACACTAACTGAAAGCTATTTAAAACTACCACAATTATCTCAGAATTGAGAGATGCTGAGAGTAATTGTGTAGTCAGTTGCCACAGCTGTACTGATAGAGAATAAATAATTCAATTAAGGCAACTTATTCACATGTATTTGAGTGACCACATCCTCAGTATCAGCAAAGACAGCAGTGGTTAAGTATGTGTGGACTGTAAGCTGCTTTCATTTGCAAAAAACTCTGTTTTCATCTGCACATTTCTGCAATAATTAAGTTGTTCTTTACTAAATTAATATTCTGTGACTAGAAAAAAAACCCCTAGAAGTTTGGCCTGACTAATTTTATAATATTAATGAAAATTTGAAAGTTTAGCTCCTTGATGCAAAAGTCAGTCATAGGACGAGGGTAGCTGAGGATAAATGAAGAAGAAAACATGTGTTTTTAATTATTGTTTTCTCTAGCTTCCTTTTATTGTGACAGATCTTGATATAAGCTTGGCATGTCTTAAATTTTGATTATCAGTACAAATATATTGCCTGGTTACAGCACTTCCATACTAGCACTTCAGTTCTGAAATAAGGCTGCTGCTGTTCGCGTGGTAAATCTTTCAGAAGCACTCCCACAGCTTACCTGTTAATTGCTGCCCCTACCCACATATCTAGTTTAAATTATCTTTAAGATCTGGCATATGCTACATCATAAATTGGCTTGTTAATAGGAGTACTGCAGACTCCACTTTCTCCAGGGAGCAGCGAATAATTTCTGCAATATTCTCAGTTTCCAGTGACCTATTTTTGAAAATGCTCTATAATTCCTAAACAAAAAGCACTCACATGTGCACTAACGTAGGCAAAATGTCTCTTACTAGAGTGTAATTATGCAAGCAGGGACCATTCACCATGTTGCTGGAGACTAGAGAATCAATGTGCTGTTCTTGGCATGTCATCTACCATGTGTTTCAAGCCTCTTTCATGGCAGGGAAATACAGTACTTTTGTGTAAAAATGCCAGTGTTATTTTTCCTCCTTAATTCCTCACACATAACGGGGAAACAACAGCTTTTATGCTGTCTACTTAGTCTGTACTCCATATACTGTAAGTTTGTGGAAAATAGGATGTATTTTTTTTAAGCAATTATGGGATTTCTCTGTTAAATAAAAGAAAAAGATGGAATACATTTTAGCCATGGAGTTGTGACTAGTCTTTCATTAATTATCTGTATCATACTAAGTTGCTTATAGAGTGCTGTTGTGGTGAAAATCTAAGCAGAAAGTATTCTTTATGACCTCGATGCCATGCTGCCTTTTTTGCATCTATGTGATGTTATACCTGCCATCTTTGTTTTTTGAAAGTGCAGCAAATATTGACAAGACTAAAAAAATGTTTATGAAAAGAATGTGCTTTAGAAGCAGTGTTTTAGATCACAGCGAAAGGGACCAAAAGGAGGTTAAGTCAGCTCTACTTGCAAACTTTGTTAAATGATTTCTTTGATGGTAAATCCACTGTGAATACCCTTTCATCCGAAGGGGTAGGTAGGCTACAGTTGTCTAGAGGACATGAAGCAGAGTAGAATTTTGATGATGAATTGGTTAGAAAGAGTTGGCTAACCTTAAATGCTCAGACTTTCTTATTTTTTCTCCATCAAACTCTGATGAGTGCTGAAGATGGTTTAGATAATAAGCTCTTCTGTAAGCTGGTTAGACAACTCGACAGCTGGTGAAAGAAGCATTGCTGTGTGCTCTTTCCTCATTTACAACTTCCAGCATTATGGCTGGCATTTTTTACTTTTACCATACCTATCCTTTAGATTGTGTTTCTTTTCCACTGAGCATTTAATAACATAAGTATGTCCTTCCTAGAGCAAAACTTAGATTGTGAGACAATTACATATGTGCCCGGGTATTTGGGTAGTTAAAAAAATAGTCAGGAGAAATTAACTGAGATTAACTTAGAGATGCAAGATATTAAGGAATAAATTGCACCAAAATTGGAAGAGGGAGAGTGGATGTTAAATATTAGATTTGATTGGTAAAGAAGGAAAGATAGCAAGGGCAAAGTTTGGTGTCATAATTCTTAATTTCCTTGAAGGAACTGATGAAATCTGTTCCTCAGAAATTAATAGCAACTATAGAAATATAAGGAACAAAACCTGAAGTTTGCCAAGGAGTTAATAACATTGGAGGAAATGAGATAGATTGGTATTGCTGTCATAAGAAAGGAGTTGGAGGGATCTCAATAGGATCTGTTACTCTCCTTCAAAGCCATCTGTCTGTAATGACTTCTAGCTTCTAGCAACCTTCAAACACTTTGGAGTGTTGATGACTGTTATAGGTGATGTATTTCAGAGCTTTGCTATTCTTACAGTCTCCATAGGGTTTTTTTTTTTTTTTGTTTGTTTTGTTTGTTTGCTTGGTTTTAGTACTCTTGCTATAATCTTCTTGCTGTGAGTTAAACCTTTAACCACATGTTGTATTGATCACAGACTCGTAAGAAAGTTCAGGGTGGAGGGATGTCAGGAGGTTGGTAGTAAAACACTCTCTAAGTAGGATCAACTGAGAGATCAGCTGGAGCTAGACTGGTAAGGGATCTATTGAGTTCCTGCTTGTAAACTTCTAAGGATGGAGACTGAGCAACCTCTGGTCAACCTGCTTTATTTTCCTCATGGTGAAAAAGCTGTTCATTAGTTATGGTTTGAATTTCTCTTATTTCAGCTTATGCCCACTAAGTTTTATCCTGCTGTGCACTAGTGTGAAGAGCCTGGTTCTATCTCCTTCATTGCTTCCTCATGGGTATGGGAAGGCTGCTTTTAGGTCCTCCCAGTGCTGCTTCCTCTCCATGCTGAAGAATTTGGGTTTGTTCATCTCTTCTTCATAAAACAAGTGCTCCAGCCTCTGATCATCTTGCTAGCCCTCTGCTTAAGTTATTTCACTTTTCTGATGTCTTGAGGGGCCTAAAGATGTGTTCTGACTGGATGTGTTCTTTTAGATATGATCCAACAAGTAGAAAAGGTTGAGTAGAAAAGTTTGCTGGACTGGTGGCTGTACTTCTGCTAATACAGCCCAGGATCACGTTGGTTAGCCTTGCTGCCAGGGAGTGTTGCTGGCTCGTGTTGCAGCCGGAATAGCTGTTAGTAAAGTCCAGGGTAAGGAAGCAGAAATGGCCTTTGCATAGTATCCACAGATGTTTAATTCAGCCATGCGGTGAGATGTTCAGGGTCCAAGGGCAGGACTCATCGGGAGAGTCCAGGTCCCCATGTATCAAGAGGTAGGGGCTGAAATGTGGTATCTGGGCAGTACAAAGATGAGGGCCAATAGGGGAATATAGAGGGAGTGGCTGAGGGACACAGGAACAAGGGAAGGAGCCAGTGGGGTCGAGCAGCTTTTGAGGGAAACTTCTTGTGTCTCTCTAACCCAGGAAATGCCTCTTAGGGTCTCCACAGGCTTGGATTTGGTCTGCTGTCTGGCAAGACCTGCAGGTCATTTTGAGTTGCTCTCCAGCCAGTCATGTATTGCTCCCCTCAGCCTGTATTGTTCATCCCTTCTAAGCTGCAGGACTTTGCACTTATTCTTGTTGAATGTTGAAAGGTTGCTGTTCATCCATTCCTTGAGCATGTCTACATACCCTTTTATGGTAACCCTGCCTTAGGGCACATTGGCTGGTCTTCCCAATTTAGTGGCTTCTGCAAACTATGTATAAAAGCATATATAAAGAGAACTCCTGTTATCTTCTCTTAAAACTTGTACCAGCATCATCATACCTACCATAAGTCATGCGTTTGTTGAAGCAGTCAGGTTTTTTTTTTCCACTTTTTTCATGTCAGTCATGGTTTCCATGGCTGTTAACCACTGTTACTGGTTTCTTCTAGTGTACCCTTTTTTGACCTTCAAGTGTCCAAAGATGGATGCATTATTTCACCTGGAATGTTTTATGCCAGTGTGATATTTGCAAAATAAGCTCGGCAAATTCAGCTGTGAGCTGTAACTCCTTGATCATATTATATGGAACCTGCTACAGAGCCAGATGCTTCCTATTGTGGACTTGATTATTGCTTCCTTTGAACTTGTCATGGTATTTATTGAATTGCATCTTATTATTTTTTACACTGTTTGTCATCATAAACTCTGAACTCTCCTCAAGTAGTCTTGCTGTCTGTACTAACTTGTTGCCAAATATGAAATTATTAAGTAAGTGTACACTCTGTTTTGTGATCTAAGGCTCTCCTTATGATCTAAGGCACTCCTTTTAACTATCAGTTAAAACTGGGCCCAGACAAATGCCTGAAAAAATTTGAAAAATCTTTTCTATTGACATTAGGTCATTGACCCAGCTATTTTTGTATGGATCATATTGTTTTATCAGAATATTTGTGAAAATTTAATGTGAGAAACAGTGTGCAGATGTAGAGTTTTTTTTGACAGGTGTGAGCTCCATGAGAACAAGTGTGATTGAAACCAATTCTGACTTCATTCCTCCTTTGCAAGATGCTGACTTTATTAAGGTGTAGTGGAAAGCAGAGACAGAAGACTCAATAAGATCTGAGAGTTGATCTTAGAATTGTGGAGGGGACAGGGATGACATTTGGATTGTTAATAGGCTGTGCTTTACAATATTGGATATTTGTGCTGAGGAAACATCAGCAGTGTCCACTTTGTGTAACCTGTAGCTTGGCCCAAAACCTCAGAAATATATGGAACTACTTTTTGAGTGCTTACCATGTCTTTAGGTTCTCTTTTGAAAATTTAAAGCTTGCCAATACTCCTTACTTATCTTCTACAACACTGAAGGAATGGAATCTGGCCTTTATCCCCAAAAGACAGCAGAAACATTACAGACAATGTGCAGAAATGTAAAATTGAACTTCCTTTTTCTTTTGTTCAAAAAAGGGAACATTGAAACTGCAACTAATAATTGTTAAAATAAAAGACCTTCTCCAGTGTAATTTTTATCCTCCTGTTAGTGTGAAATGCTATTTTGGGTTTATCATAAAGCATATGCAGTTTGTAATAGTTCTGATATAACTAATTGTGCTCTAATTGTGACTGTGTTGCCATTTTTTTCCTGAAACATGCATTTGGAACACATGAAATGGAGGAGAAATACTGTAATAATGTGTATAGTATAGAAATATATAATTCCTTTAACTGAGCCTCAAAAGATGTGATGCCATTATTTGTTAATGCTCTATTCTATGACAATAATAATTTAGACTGATGCAAATCTTACGGTGTTAAATTCTTTTACAATCTGTAACATTTTAAACGTGTCTTTTTATTTAGGGCATTCTCTTGGTTTATGATATTACCAATGGCCAGAGTTTTGAAAATTTGGAAGACTGGTATAATGTGGTAAAAAAAGTGAATGAAGGATCAGAAACACAGCCACTTGTGGCCTTGGTTGGAAATAAAAGTAAGTTCTCATATTTAAATATTAATTGAAATACTCTGGATGTGGTTTGCTGTTCAAAAAGTGACATAAGGTATAAATATTTAGCAAAATGCAACTAAATATTATCTTGTGTATTTTTGCTGTGTACAGATGACATATTTGGGTACACTTCAGTATTTTGGCTCTGGGCAGAGAGGTTATGTTATGGGACTTGCTGCATCATGCTTTGCCTAGGCTGCAGCTTCTCTCCCTGTGTCCTCTTTGCTTGGAGAGCAGCATGCAGGACTAGGGAGATCAGTCGCCCATGTTTGAATTTGATGGGGCCCCAGGATATAGCCATGGCATGTGTCTGGAATGGAGAGTTGGGAGCATTTCTGGATGTAGTAAAAGGTGTATTTCATGGTGCTAAATGTTAAGAGACTGCTGGATTAACTACTGGTATGTTTTTAAAAAACTACACTATGCATTAAGCATAATACTTGGGAGTTGCTTATCAGACTTTTTTTTAATGTTATCTGTAGTTGTGCACATGAGGTGATTTGTATTGTTCTGGGATTTTTTTTAACCTCCTTTTTGTGATCACATAAGTATGATATAATGGTTTTCTTCTGACCACCAAAATATTTTTGTCACTTTATATAATCATCACTTAGTTTCCTAATTCCCATTTCCAACTAAAAAATCTTACACAAACATTATTGTTAGCATATCTGATGTCTTGATCCTGGCATTCTTACCCATTTTTCTGTTGAAGAAGATAAAAGCAACATATACAAATTTTAGAATCCAAGTGGTAGAAGTGGATACATAATTTTTAAGCAGTATAAATATGTTATTTGAACAACAGAAAAATATTTGACTTTTTTTCACTTTCCAAATAATTTGTTTCTGTTTTACAGTGACCATGTTATGAACAAACCTGAGAAAAGGACCTTATCCAGAAAGTTAGAATTATTTAAAATAATTTGAAAACAATGTAGAGACAACACTTTCACTCAGAACCATTAATTGTAACATTTTGTGACATTAATTATGAAAGACTAATTTCCTGTGAAGAAAACAGAGAGGGTCTTAGAGTTACAATATATAAATAGCACTTCTGAAAGCATAACACTGACAGTGTTGTATTCTAGCAGACCAGAGTCAATAATACAGATTCTGTTGAAATTCAAATGAAAAATATTTTTCACTGGTTTCTATTTTGCCCTAAATTTGGACTTCCTAGCTGTAGTTCTGCAAATCATACTAAGTATTTGCAGTAAGATACATAAAACAATGTTCCTTTGCTGAAGTGGCACATAAGGTGTAGAAAATGATACATGGGTTTTGACTTGGAGGTGTTTTATTTCTGTTTTTTTCTCACATATACATGCCCACAAATCTGTAATATCAGATGTTTCCTTGGTAGTATCTGGAAATAGAATCTGGTTTCCTAGGTGAGTTTTCAGACAAATGCTGACACTGACTAGTGAAAGGGCTTTCATTTTATGAAAATAGCAGCTGAAGGAGCTACTTGCTGCCTTGTTTTCCTTCAGAAGCTGTGTATAAAGAAAAGCAGCAAAATACTGATTTCATGTGATGCTAGGGATGTTTGTTGCTGTTGCACATGTTGAGCATGCGGGGGACACTGTTTACAGAGGGATGTTTTTGCTTTATTTTTATTTCAGCATGATAAAAATTAGACTTTGAAAGTACATTGCTTTTCTGAATTCTGTAGTAGGATAAGAATATCTAGGAGACCTTCCACCCCAATTCTAAAAAATTAATCGTAGGCTCCTGTTGTTAACATAAATAGAAAGCAAGCATGGTGTCAACTCTCACATATTATGAAGAGATAAAACTACTGGTACTAACAAATTATTAAGGAGGAATCAGTCTGTTCAGCTTCTTTACTTAGTAAGTGATAAAACACTCATATGGAATGCAAGAGCAATAATAGGTTAAGAGCCAGGAAAAGCCATTTGATGAATTGATGAACTTACTTGACCTCATGCATCATTCAGAACAAATACTCCAGTGAGTGGTTTCTGTCTCAGGATTCTACTTGGTTTTTTTGAACTGTACATGTCTTTTAGGAAAATATCCAGGTAAGCTCACTGAAAGATTAGAAATGTCAATATCCACAGGCAAGTTATTCTAACACTTAACTTTCTTTCTGATAAAAGCTTTTAAAATTTGCCAAGAATGCAGTTATTTTCATTCATAGCATTTGGAAAGCTTTGGGCCAGTCTTTAGATACCTTGATAAGAATTTGGAAGCTCAACCTCTGTTTTGAAACTTTGGCTTAAAGTTAGTTGCTTGGGCTGTCCTTTGTTTCCTTAGTAATACTTTGTGAAATACATGTGCATTTTTTTCCATTCTGGGGGAGATATACCTGGATTCTCTCTAGGGAAAAAGCTATATCTTGGAAGAAAACAAAAAATATTTCTCTACTACAATATGATACAGAAAACTGTACGTTTTAATTCTATTAAATGAAAATAATTTCCCTGGGTAATTTTGTCATTGAAAGCAAATTATTTGATACATAGCAGTATATGGTCCATAATTGTTTACTACTGTTAAGTAATGCAGTTTTATAGGTAATTTATTAGCAGTTTCTGGTATCAATTTATAGTCATTTTGTGAAATGTTAAGTTTGTGGGGATTTCTCTAGTATTCCATAAAACTTGAAGAAATTGTTCAGTGCTGATTTAAATGAATCAGTGCTTGTTTTCACTGTTCTGGTTTATTGTGCATTGCAATAGATTAGCAGCATGAACACAGCAAGCTGCTGTGTCTGTTTAAAGCATGATAATTAGCTTCAGAGTGGTGTCAAGTTATTAAAATGTCCTGTAGTGATTCTAAGAGGTTAAGATTTACTCATGAAACATTGGAAAGGTAATTTCTACTTAAAAAGCTCCAGTCAGTTGCTGGTATCTTATGCATCAGAGATTTATTTGAAAATAGTAGAGCAGTATGAATTGACACCTAAATTCTGGAATATTGGAGCTTCCCACTTCTTTTTTGATTTGCCGTCCCCCCACTTTTTTTTTTTTTTTTTAATGAAGGTGTTTCATTGCCCACTAATTTATTACAAATAACTGGGGGAGCAAGAGCTTCAGACATGTAGATGTTATAAAACCAGGACTTGATTTAAGCTGTCTGGATTCCTTCTGGGTGCTTAGTTTCAGTTTTCATTCTTTTTTCCTTCCTGTATCTTTTTTCTTTTCTTCCATAGCCTGTCCTACATATTTGGTCAGAGAGAGTAGAAAACTGATTTCAATCAAGATCTTGCCCAGACCTGCTTTCTGCACCGATGTTCAGTTATCAATTGTTTCTCCACAGATTTTTGTCTATGCGTTTGATGAACAGCAGAAGGAATTATAAAATTTAATTTAGAGCTATTGTTTCCTATTAATTCTAAGTCATACGATCTTAATAATCCTGAACTTCACAGCTGATATTTAATCTTAAATTTGACTTTCCTAGTAACTTGTGTTATTTTATTCTTATTGAATACAAAGTATATTTGAAGTGTGCTTAAATCTGTGTTGCTAGTGACATTTGCTTTACACTCTTAACTGGGGAGTAAACCTTACTGTTAATTTTAACTTATGTTTTAGAGTTTCTATGCAATAACTCAAAACTTTTGTATATGTGTTGCTGTCAAATACTTTGATTTCTATGGTATAAATGAGACTATAGTTATCAAGTGAATGAATTGTGTTTTGTGCACTTAGGATCTTTACTTAAATTAGGTATTGATAAAGTTCAGTGATCACAATGGATCTTCTAGTCAGTAAGTGTGAATTGGAGAGGGTTTACCATGTTTTGTATGATTGATGTGTTTTCTTCCTTTCTACCTTGATGGCTTTATATATTTTCTTCCGTACTATCTATAAGCAGTCTCCTCAAGTGTCATACCAGCATTTTCAGTGGATATATTGTAAGCAAAAATTAACCCAGGTTGCATGGGAGCTATACTCATTTTGATTTATAGCTACCAAGATGGTCTTAGGGCGGTGGTTATCTGTAGCTTATATAGGGGGTAGGAATTATCAGGTACCGGTGTATAGTGGCTAGATGAATGATTTCTGTTCTTAGAGATATTAACCAGATCCACTCCTCAATAAAGACTAATAACTCAGATTTTTAAACAATCTTCATGACAGATGGGGGCGCAGAGGAGAATGCATCAACACTAATTAAGAATGTTGACCGTTTGTTCGTCTTAGCTATGATTAATTGATCTTGGAGTGCTATCTCTGAACAGGAAGTGGTATGCTGTTACATTGTGAAGTTTAAAGGTTACATTTTAGTGTACCCTTTAACTTGCCCTTACATACAACATAAAATGTTTTTACCTATCTTATCTGAGCACAGAAAGAAACATTTTCCAGCCGAGATACAAATTAACATTTGGTGTTTTGTGTACTAGTGTGAGTCTGGCTGGTCATAGGACTTGCCCACTCTGCTTTTTGACTCTGTTGCTGCATTATATACTTAGTGTGCTGCGTTGTACTTAGAAAATGTCTTAATTGATACTCACTTTGATAATCTGTTTTATTTAAATTCAGAGCATTCATTCTCTTGTCCCTCCTCATCTCCCTCAGTTTTCTGTTCTTGCTTCCCATGGGCTTGCCCTTTTAATGTCCTTCACCTGTAATTAAGACAAATGTTGAGAAGCTAATGCAAAGACCCCTGTTCTTTAGAGTCTTATGCCTGATCAAACTAAAGTTCCTGTATGCCAAACACCAGGTCTGGTCACCTGAGCCTTACACATGCTCTTGGGATTGGAGGGTAAACTACTTACACGTAGAGACTACCTTAAAAAGAAAACCTTGTCCTGTGCTGCAGTAATTTTACCAACTTATTTGAATAAATGTAGAATGATACCCTTTTTTAAAATATATAGAGAGTGTTTGTCTCAACAGCACTCAGCTTGTAAGATTAATAGAAAATTGCAGGCCTATGAATTTGTTTCAAAGGGCGGGTAACTTTATTAAAAATTACTTTTAACAAGAAACTTAAATTAATGGAAGAGAAAACCACAGGTGAAAATGATCTTTTATTCACCATAATATTATATTTCCAATCCAGTGTCTCAATGTGCTGTGTATTAGTTTAGCAGTGGGAGCAACCTAGGAGCACACACATTTTTAAATGAAAAAATTATCTTGTTTGTCTGCGAAAGCATTTCTCTAGCAAGATTTTGATCCTAAATCATGCTTAGCTTAACATTAATAGTGCTGGGTACCATCCATGTTGAAGAGATCTATTTAATTATGTCTGTTAAATTGCCATGTGGACAAGTCTGCTAAACTGTGATTAGTAGACAAAGCTTGAGCCTCAAGTGCTGTTCTTTGGAAAGGATCTGAGCTTACAGAACTTTATACAGAACAAAAGAAGGAAGGTTTATTGCTCTTGTGTAGTATTTACCTTGCCATATTGTATGGTCTGTGAAGGGAAAACACCTGGCAGGAAGGATTACAAGGATCTGTGCATATGTATTCCATTCAGGCTCCAGTCTTTATATGACTTGCTGTGATAAATGTATCTGTTACAAAAGGTTGCAAATCAGCTCATGTTTTGCTTCGAGCCTTCTTTCAGAATCCTTCACTAAATGATCCTGGATGAGAAGGCAGTGGACACAGAAGCTGATAAGTAACCCTGTTAAAGGCAATTTTTTAGACTTCTGGACATTCTTAGAGTGCTGCACCCATTATTGAAGCATGTATACAGTATAGTTTTTGATGGTGAATCCTTTTTCTCATGCTACTCAAAAGATAATTAATAATCCTTATCAAATGTCTGAATTAAGCCCAGATAGCTTTAGTTAGTAGTGAGCTTGTTCTTTCGTTTGTGTTTTGCTGCACACTGGGGTTCATTACAGAGTTGAAGCTGAACAATATACACAACTTGCACACAGAAGATATGTTACTATTGTACTACTTGTCTGAGTTTGAGATTTGTACATCTAGAGAGAGCCCTGACATAAACAGGTGTAGTTCTGTAAAAATCAATGAATTTGCATTCATTTGAACCAGGGCAGTTTAGATCTGGGCAAACTATTTGCAGAAAAAATGTTTTCTCATTTGGGTCATACAGTGCTTTTACAAGAAAGTGAGAATAGTCATGAACTATTCCAACTAATAAACAATTCTTATGCTACACTTTTTTATTTTAGTGACAATGAATAAACTGATTTCTTCTTCCTACATGTAAAATCATGAGGCTGCACTTGAGGTTTTTGTTTTGTGCGCTTGAGTTTTGCCTGCTATGACTAACCAAGAACCACAACAAAGTTCAAGGACCAGGTGGACATTTGTTAGTGTAGTTGGAACTCAAACATCAGTGCTACAGAAGTACCAGTAAATAATATATTCTTATTCCCTAACAGTTATGCTTAAATTGAGAAAAATCTGTAGAGATGTGATTGAAAAATGCAAATAGAAGTAAACTGTTTAAATACAAAAGTTAGAACAGTATATGTATCATATTTTTATAATAATACACAAATGAAATGCTGAGAGATCTCTTACTGTTTCCATGGATTATGTCTGTGGTTTATTTAGCAATGTAGACATACGCCCAATAAAAAAAGATGCTGCATAAACTATAGTTCAGGCTGAATGTGCTTCTGTTTTTGGTTTAGGTAGAAATGTTTTTTCTGGCTGCGTCCTTCATACTTAGGTCTTCTTACAACAAATGGAAAGCCCTTAATTGTACCTAAGGGAATAGTTAATCTACGGTGGACATATGGTGGACAAAAGCTGAGTCTAGTAAATGAAAAAAATTATAAACAGAAAATGTGTGAATGTCTGCACAGTCTGAGAGTCATGGGAGATACTGTGATGTTGGATTGGAGCTATTTTAGGTTAATTTGCTATTCTTTTCTATTAGTATATTAATAGAAGTCAGTGGAGCATAGTTTTAAAACCCAGTCAAATTCATGTCTGTTTTATTGGATTTTAAAAAATACCTGTTTTTATAACAGGGCAGAATTTTTTTTCTTTGCTGGTTATCCTGCTCCTACCTTTGCCACATAACATAAATACAATTTCAATTTCAGTAGTGGAGGGAAACTCTCTGAAATTTTTAAAAGTTATAACATTTGATTGGGGGTAGTTAATCAGCGTTAACCCTGAGCAGCTCTTGAGCTTTATGGATTCAAGCATTATATGTGGTTGCACTGCTCCAGCAAAAGGTTAAGTATTAATGGAAAATGTTCACAGCTCTTTTACTCAAAGAAAACATGTTACTTGTAAGTTTTCTTTTGATTTTACTTTTACAGTTACATTGAATGTCTTCATTCATTTAGCCATCCATAAAGCAAATATTGTTGCACATGCAGTGGATAATAAGTCTTTTTAGGACTACTTGTGTGGTATGTCACAGATCATTAACTGCAAGTAACCACCTGACTTGAGGGAAGTCTGGAAGCATCATTACAGTGAAGTAAGCTTTTATTTCTGTATCACTGCAGCACATTGATTTGTAGGAATGTCTCCATTCGCTACTGTGGAAATATATTCTCATATATTATTATTGAAGGAAGTTGATGAGAGAGGATAACCAAATTTTGAGTGTGAATAGGGCATTACTATTAGGATTTTGGACAAAATGGAGAAAAAGACAAATGCTATTGTAGCATTATTTTCTATTTAAGAGCTAGATAGGTAGTAAACTAATATTTTTTTAAAGCTTCAGAGTTTCAGAGTCAGACTGATGAATGTAGTAACAGTTGTACAGTGTTTCAACTGAAATGCATGTAGTAGTTGAATATATTTAATTCTCTTTATGAGCAGAAAGTGTGCAAGAGAAATTTATTCCTAACCAGCAGAGAAAACTTCAACTTTTTCTACTGATTTCAATGAAACAAAAAAAAAAAAAAAATTAGGACTTGGATTGGAAGTAAGCAATTATTATTCCAGTTCAATTTCAAGAATGAGAGATAGTCTATGCTAATATGGGGAATAATCATAATGAATAACCTTCACTTTCTTTATGGTATAGTGTGAATGATGTGCATGTAGATTGAAGAACAAAGAAGAAAAATTACAGGGAATGGGTTGTATGTATATTTTTAAATTGTGTAATTGTCAGGACATCATTATGTTTATTGGAGTTTTGCAAGAGAATTGGAAATTAATGGTAGCATTTCCAGTTTAGCCCACAGTTACAGCTCCATTCCTGAGGGTTTATGATACCCATTTCAGTACAGGAACATGTGTACTCTGCTAAATGTGTGGCTTTTTTGATAGAGCTTTAAGCATAATAAGCACTTATGAGTGTGAGTTCTTCATTGTTACAGTATTTGAGAAGGTATGTCTTGATGAGGTACCAATTGTGCTGCAGTTTCTTTCTGCATTCTACTTTGATGTATTTTATACATTATGTTTGAGGGGAAAAATGGTATTTGAAAAAAAAAGTCATTCCTTATATGTGTGTAATATGCGACTGTGAAGATGTTACCATGGGAGTAACTACTAAGCCAGTATCAAACAGATCACTGAGATAAGCCTGTTGGTTAAATGCAGAGAGTATTGTTGTTGTTATTTACACTCTGTGCTTCCAGCCATTGTGGTTTGGAGGATAACTTCAAAATATGCTTGCTTTCTAAGGAGAGGTCTAAGACTTTGCATTAAATTCAGTTAAAAATCAATTAAGATTTACTGAAATGTGTTGGTTAAGGAGGGTAGAGTACAGTGATGATGAATGGTAAATTAGTAATGGTAAATTTATTTATTTAAAATAAGGTTGTAAAAGAGGAGGCCTTTATGTACATTTCTATTTATGTTTCTGTTTCAAAAATACTGAAATTTTCATGACATATTTTTGGTTTTTTAACTCTAGGTTTTTTTTTCAGAGGTAGTACTTAAGATAAAAATTTTTGTTGTTTACATGGGTATAAATTTAGAGCACATTTAGTGAGCTACTCCAAGTTTACTCTGGTGTTTTCATGTTAGCCTCTAGTTTATGATATTCTCTGGATTACCTTTTTTAATCTGTATACTATGAGGGTTTTCTTTGGTTGTAAATATTGTCCAATATTTTTACCTAATTATATGTGATAACAGGAATATATCATACTGGTATAATACTAGTATGTAGAATTCTACAGATGGTAGAATTCATTAAAGTTTTGAAATATGTGTACAGAAAGAGGAGTGACATTAACTTCTTCTGACTTTGACTGGAGAACTCAATCATTCCTAGGTCATACCATTTGAAAACTGCCATCAGGACTATTGCTTTTTGTTTCATGTGCTAAACAAAAAGTCATTTAAAAAAAGCTATGGCCTAAATAGTTGAATGGAACACACAGAACAGTAAAATGCCTTGGGAATGGCTTGCTTTGGAAAAATCCAGGGATATAATCATGACATGTATTGAGGACAACTGTAAATTGTTGGATTTTATAACCAAGCTTTTTTTTTTTTTGGTAGATAATTTAACATAAAGGCTGGAAAAACCAAGATTTGTACAGATAGCACACCTTTGATACTGTGGACAGAGAGACCCTCAGTTCCTAAAACCTTACTTCATACATTTACAGGAGCTTGATATGTTTTGTTTTGGAGATGCCACGGTGATGTCTCATGGAATGTGTATCTTTATGCTTCTCTTCATTCTTCATTCTCCTACAGGCTTTGCTCCTGATGTTATGGGTAGAAAGGCTGGTTTAGTTCTTATTTTTCCCATTATATCTTCCATGATGTAGGTAGGCCTTCCTCTTAGGTATGATAGGACTTTGTGAGAGTAGTGCACCATGGATACTACTGTCCTACTGAAAAATCTAAACTTGGGAGAAAATAACAGTGTAAGACAAGCAAAAAAATCCCTCTCACAAGGCACCATACTGATCTTTCTGAATCAAACTGTTTGGTTCTCTTGACTGGAATTTTTTTAGAGAGTTAGTTTTGTATGGAAAAACAAATCTTTTTGAGCAGAGAAAGTAATTTTCAGTGTAATATATGAGCCCTAGTACTTCTGTCTGATAGTTCTGAACTAGTTCAACTGTAGAGAATTTCCAGAGTTTTTGAGTTTAGTTCATTGTTTAATTCTAAGTATACTGTTGTGGTAGTTTATTTTAATAACATTACGCTGTGTACTTGCAGATGCTGGAGAAAAGAAGCCTGGCCTAGTTGTATTGTAGTTCTGCGAGGTTGAAAATGGCTCAGTGTGAAGAGTACTGACAGTTCGTTCCCAGTAATATTCAGTACTGCTTTAAAAAAAAAATTAGAAAGCACTCCATAAAGCAGCTCTAAAATCTTTTATTTCTTAAGTTGTCTCAAGCTGCACAGTAGAAGTAAAGGAAACAATATAAGGAAAGAATAAGGGGCAGTCATTGTAGAGATCTCTATTGCTAGGTAATATACTGCCTAATTAATAATTTAGCAATTTTATTGGGCTGACTTCTTAAAGTACATGTGTTAAGATGACCTGCTTTTACCCTGTAAGTATTGCAGTTTTATTTTGGAAGTGGTGTATACAAAAGTTTATTAGAGAATGGTTACTGGTCTAGTTGCATGTTTCAGTGGTTGATCACTAGGGCAATAATGCTGGTTTCTGAGCACAGCCAGCACTTTTTCCAGCTGCTTTATAGTGATATCTTGAAGCTTAAAATGTAATCTATATGGGTAAGCCACAAAAGCCACTATATATTAAAGCAGACTCTGACAATAAATCAAAATTGAACAGCTGGCAACACTACTAAAGTAATAAACTTATTTATTAAAAAAACTAAACAGAAGAATTATATTAAAAAGAGAGGAATATGTTCTACAGACCAGTGGATATAGCTTAAAACCTGGAAAGTGCTGCAGATTAAGGGCCCAATTTATGAACATCTGTTCTGGCATTTTCTTTGCGATTCTCATGTTCTTTACAATAAAAGTGTGAAACATGTTTTTCCCCCCATACTAATCATGCTTTTCTGCAGTTCATAAAACTTGCATTGAGCCTTATGCAACTGGGCCTGTCTGCTTTACACACTTGCAGAGTAATTACTATTCATGAAAGAGTACTATAGCAACGTCACAATCCCACCATATACACTTACCCTCACTTGTTCCAAGCAGTCTCATTGCCTTCAAAAGCACCGAAACAAGACTTCAGTTTCCTTCATATTTTTCAGCTTACAGTATGGCAATGAACTAATACTGGAAGCAGGACACTAGAGAGCAAACTGGACAGAAAAATATCTTGTTCATTGTTTCTCTAAAATTGAAGCATACTTACAGTCTTTCACAGTCACCAAAACAACTGTTAACTCCCCTTATCTCTTAATTTTGAAATAAGTGATCATAGAAAGATTATTTTAATTGTGATGTTTACACGGATTAGTACACTACTCTTTTTGTCATAATGAGAGATACGTGAGGGGTAAGCTTTAAGATCTGATCTGCTTTGAGAGGGAACTGAAAAATCAGAAGTTTAAAACTGAGTGTCTAGTTCCATTGTCAGTGGTAGTGTTTGGGTTTTGACATCAGCGTGACCAAGATTTGTTTCAGAGGTTTATTAGCCACAAGCCTTGTTGCATAATCAGGCTTGTTCTGCACAGCACAGGCCATAATATTTTGTTCTCTACCTCTTGCTTCGTGTCCAGTAATTCAGACTGAACTAGAGCAGATCATTTTGGAAGGCCATCAGTTTTCTCTAAAGCAGTACAGACTGCTAACATCCTAAGCCCTGCTGCCATTAGTAAACAAAGTCAGGTTCTTGACAAAGTCTGTGATAAGGAAACCAATGTACAAGGAATACTGAGCAAATGTGCAATAAAACCACTTTCCTTGTCCTAAAGAGATTATATTGCTTTATTGATGGAAATGGTTACTTTTCATTTGAATGCTTTTCATTTGAGTTTCATTACTTTCACTGTGTTATGCCTTATTTATTAGGTTGCAAAACCACATGCTTTTGTAATTGTTTAATCTGAAGGGAGCACTTCAGCTGAGAATTCTCAGGACAGGAAAATTTCTGTGTATCTTTTGGGAGCTACCTTCTCATACATTTAGACTTATACTAACTGACAGTAGGGAAAAGAAAGGATATCTGATATCCTTTGGACAAAGAAATGTCTTGTAGTAGCAAGTCATTTTCTGTCTCTATGCCATCCATTTTGGAGCATTTTATAGCATGGGTGAGTCTCTGTCAAATTGGTTGTGTGTATCCATTTCTGAAGTTGCTTGGCCAATTTTTTCTGCAGCTCACTTGTGGAATATTAAGAAACTGTATATTTCAGCAAAATGCATATTGTCATTGACAGTTCCTTCTGTCTTTCCATTGAGTGATAGTCTTATAATTAGTTTTTTTATAATGCTGAGGACAGTACTATTAGGAAATAAAACATAAAATTACTTATAATAATTACATAGTTCTGGAAATTAAGTTTCCTTTCTGGTTTGTCTAATACAACACATGAATTGGTGCACTCTGAATCATTTTCTTTGCAAGTGGTGTCCAGTGTATTAATGTCAGTTCTTAAAGCATGGGGGTTTTTTTTATAGAAGGGTCAGAAACATTAATGCTATATTTGCTATATCATTGTGTTTACCTGTGGTGAATTTTTTTCTGCTTTTGATTTGTTAAAGTGTACAAATGTAATTTATATGCACCTGCATAAAATGTTTCACCTGTGACTGGGGTTTCATTTGTTTGACTTGATTTGTTTGATTGATTTAGCAAGGAACTAACCCAACAGAAATCAAGGCTTCATATCATCAAAGACAATATCCCAGAGGCTGTTGTCCCAGAGGAAACCAAGGAAGGGATCCAGGTCACAATATTTTTTATTTGACCTGGTTAGAATGTTCTGGATTTCTGGCTTCGATTAGCTCAGATTTTCATATTTATAGTGAGCCTCTTGTACATGGGTGGACAAGGGAGGCAAGCAAATGACACCATCACTGTAATTTTCCATCTGCCTCTCTGCTAGGCTCTACTGTCCAGGCTGGATTACTTGTCTCTCTTCTTCCACTTTTTCATCTTCATACTCTTTACTCCTTGTCCCTTGTGCTTGGTGCAAAGGCAGTGCTCTTGGTGTTGTCAGTTTTCTTTTCATCCATAGATGACCAAGAAGTGTTGCTTCATCAGCCCAATATAGAAGGCTTTTGGTTCTTTTTTCTTCTTTTTCTTCTTCTTTTTCTTCTTACAGCTGCTTTTATGTTTTTGTAAGAACTATAGTAGAATGGACCTTTAAATATGTGTTGATATCTAAAATTGTTATATTGTCATTGTGTGCTTTTGTACTTAACATGTACAAGTAGAAATAAGCTGTGGTATTTTTATTCTTTCTGTGGGTTTTTTGTTAGAATTTAGTATTTAATGCTGCGTATTAAGTAAGTAGGCCAAGAAAGCAGAATTTTTGTGAGTATGGTAGTGCTTAAAAATGTAGACTACTGTCTGGTGGGGTTTTCAAATGGGATTAAACCTAGTTGTTTAGTTGCCTTGTTGTCCAGTAGTTGCTTTGGTACTTTAAAAAGTGCCTCTAGGAATGCCTGCTTTCATCTTTCAGTCTCTCAGTACCATTGCAAATGTGACTCTAAATGTTTAATTCTTCCAAGAGGACATCTAAATGTAGGGGAAGGTCAATTCTTTTGATAACCAAACCGGTAAATATATGGCAATATTAATGAGCTAGTTCTGACTTGAGTGTCTGAGTTTTTTGAGTTTCTAAATGAATTTGTGAATAACACTGGAACCTGTGAAGCCACTTCATTCTGTAATTAATTTTAGGATTGGTCCGTGGGAAAAGTGTAGTAGACATCACAATTCTATTATATTTGAAAAATACAATTTTATTTAATTTTGCAAAATGTTTCTGAAGAAACATAGAGTTAACTTCTCTTTAGCTAATTAAATCACTTGAGTGTGCTGTGCACTTAGTGTAGGAAAACTTATTTTTTATGTTTACTCTACCTCACTTCTTGTTCTGGAATTCTTTTCCCTAGCATCAGCACAGCTGCATCATCCATTTCCACAGTCCTTTTAACCTCCACTTTTAATTAAAAAAAAATTAAATCAAATGCTGTTTAAAGCTTCCCATTTAGTTTTGGGAAAATAAAAGTTCACATCTAGCTTCAACGTGTGTGAACAGCTGTTAAAAGCCACAAGCAAAACGATACTTATAAAAGTGGTAGGGGGAATTTTAAGAGCAAGCTGCCAGTTTGAGTGTACTTTTCAATAGCTCTTCACTTTCAGCCAAATGGTTTTAACAATAATTTTCTTCGAAAAAAAACCTTTTTTATAGAACCAGCAGTCCAAGCAGTTAGGCCAGTGGTAATAGGAGGCAAGTTGCCATTTCTCTTTAACTTTTTATGAAATTTTTCTTTGAATCTGAGGAAATTGCTCATTAGAGAGGTTGGAAGGGCTGATGTCCACCCATGCCCACCCACATGTAAGTACATCTGTCCCCATTTGATTCTAATGAGGGATCTTGTTCATGGAAATTCCCAAGTTCCAAGACTAAGTGTAATACTTCCCTTGTGCCATATTTTGCAGGCATTATAGTCCTGCTCATGATTGAAGTATTTTGAGGTAATCATAGGATTTCTCTTTTTTAGTCCAGGTTACTAAATCTGATTAAAATCAATTGGACAGAAATGGGCAGAGAGTTTATCTGATGTTGAATATTTAAAAGAAAGAGGCAAAATTTAGACTTTTCCTTGTACAATCCACCTTCTGAAAGAGAAAAAACAAAAAGTCGTTCCTTCAGGAACATTTTGTCTTTACTGATATTGGGGGTTGTGGGGCTAGAGTGTAAAATGCTCTATGACCTCATATCCATGTATACATGTCTCTGGGATTTGTTTGAGCAATTTTTTTTGATCCTGTCCTGGCTGGTCTAGTCCATAAGCAATACATGGTCGCTGCAAAGCTTTCCCAGATGTCTGGTGGCACTTGGAGCAGGCGTGACTTGTCCCACCCTGTGCTAGGGCCATACTGAGTTCACTTAGCTTGAGCTTACTGTGTCAGTGCTCATTCAGAGCATGCATTTGGATGTGGACTTGTCTTCAGACAGTTGGGGAGCATGTCAGGTGTAGTCATTGAATGTTTTGTGCGGCAGCAGAGATGCTACTGAAAGCTTCAAAGCTTTCAAGGCTACTGCAGCTTTAAAGCTGCAATTTTCTTTTCTTTTCTTTTCTTTTCTTTTTTTTTTTTTTAATTGAGGTTGTTGGGGTGTCTGTTGGCTTTTAGTCTTAGCAGATTATAGCCTGTCATAACTGGTGCCGTCACTGGTCTTGGTACTTGGTGCTTTGCTGTGTTGGGGTTTCCACACTTGTGGAAATACCTTTAGTATCACTTTTGCTCCCAACAGTGTGGCCTGTGGTGTGCAGCCAAATATTTCTTGTTCAAAAGTTTGGTGTGACATTCATTTAACACATGTCTTTGGAATATGCCCTTATTTGCTTTGCATGGGCAGCTGGTGAAGATGAGTTGGGTTGCAATGTAAATTCTTTTTAAGTTACTTGGTCATTGTTTTCTCCTTATATGTTTGAGTATGTTTTGACTGTATATTATTAGAAAGTAAGAACCCAAAATGCTTTTTTATCACTTCCAGTTTGTTGGATATCTCATTTTTATGTTTAGCTTGAATTCCCTACGAATTTCCTACTGTCATTTCTGAAATGAAAAGAAGAAACAAGTAGGACAAGCAAAACGCCAAGTGAGTAATTTCCTTCTAACACAATGTCAAACTGCAAAGCTCTGATAAAATGGGGATTAGAATTTTCAGTGGGAATCTCAGAATTATCCTCAAGAATTGAGAAAAATTTTGATGATCCCAGTTTACAAAGGAGAGCAGTGATGTCCAGATGAATCAAAAAGCTTTTATATGAGGAGAGGCAAAATAGATTGAGTTTCCTAGAAGTCAGAAAAAGACAAACGGGTGTATGAAACCATGAAAACAGAGGGTAGAGAACATGGCATCTTTTCAATACAAACCCAAAGAAATGTCATGCCTTTTGTTTAAGCGGCAAGCTAAAAATAATAAGATTAAATTTCTTTTTCACATTGTGAAAAACTAAATTGTTGAAGTCCTATTCATTGTAGAAGCCCGAAGTGCACATGGCTTCATAAAGGAACCGCAGAGACTTGTGAAGGGCTGGCCCACCAGAGGCTATGAAATGTTTCAGCTGCATTCCTGGCAACCTGGAGATGGAGTGTCAGGCTGAGGAACTCAGGCTGCCTCAAAGTGGGGTGTGTATCAAGGAGTGATCACTGTAGTTGTACTGTTTCTTATTTTCCTGCCTCAGTTCCTGCTGCTGAGTTCTCTTTAAGGGAAGTTGCTGGTGTGGACTATGCTAGACCTTCAACTACCAAATTTAAAAAAAAAACCCAAATTCACTCTCTGGAGCTGTTACAACTGCTTCTCCCCAACTCCAAGCTCCAAGAAACCTTCGAGGACAGTGAACAAAAAGCTTCCATACATCATTGCAATTTTGACCTCAGTGCCTTAGGTTGTGTAGCTATATTTATGTGTATTACTTCGTAGCTGTTTGGTTGGAACAGCACAGGTGAGAGAATGTGATCTGGATTCTGGTAGTTGCTCCACAGTCTTATTTATTTTTCAATACAATTGTCTTTGGATAAAGTAATTAAGAAGTCTGGGGGACAAAGAGAAGTGCTGAGTACTTAGTAGTCCCTGGTCATTAATTTTAGGCCTTCAAGGTCTTTATTTAAAGTATTTGCTCTTAACCAGTTCAACTGTGAATCTCACAGACTCTTCTGAAAACCCTGTGTCTTGCCTAGACCATGTTAAAGAAAACTGTGATACTAAAATGTCACCAGAGGACACAAGGAAAAACGACGCATCACAGCTTTGGTCCCCATGAAGAGACTAATTTATATTTTTTCTGACTTCAATCATTTATAGTTCTCAAAAGGTGCCAGTGGATTGGAAGGTGAACGTGCCACCTCTCCAACGACACTGGACAAACTACCAGTCTATCAAATTTCTCCACCTCTATGAAAGAATGCAAAACAATAGGTTGTTTACAGAAAGTTGCGTGAGAAAGTTCTCTACAAGAATGTAAATTCAGAAGGCTTTAGAAAATCCTGAGAAATCAGGGCGACACTAAAAAGTTCTAAGAATCTAACATGTTCTTCAATATATTTTTTCATTAATATGTTTTAAATGGAATTTTGATGTTGACATAAATTTGTCAAAGCGTCGTCAGTGATGATGGCCTAAACAAATGTTTAACCATTCTCTAAAATGTTTATTTACTATCCTAATTTAGAACACTTCACCCATGGAAACTGTGCTTATAGAAATTCTTAATGTATATTAGAAGAGGAGAAGTTTTCTAAGTCACAAAGAAATTAGGTCATCAGCAGGTCTGTGGTAAAATTTTAGTAGATAATATCTTGGGGTTATTTGTAAGGGACTTGTTAGCTTCTTGACACAAATTCTCCTTTACTTTTCCAAACCTAGCAAAGGAATCCTTTGGATCCTTGAGGATTCCAAACTATAAAAAATAGATTGGGTTTGTTTCAGTGTTTGATGTCATGACTGACCAAATAGTCTGGGAAAATACACTTTCAGCAACTAAGTTCTGCTTTAAGTCAGATGTAGCTGATTTCTCTAGGTTAAAAATGGAATGAAGCAGAAACTCTTAAAATCACATTTGGTTTTAGGAAGTTTTAGAAAAGAAATGTTAAAAAGTTTACAAAAATAAGTTCCAGCTGAACCCTAACGTACTTAATATTTTTACATCAAAATGAATCCTGACAAAAACTTATGAGAGTGCATACATTGTGTTCAAATTTAGCTGTTCTCAGTGATGTATTTCCCACAACACAGGTGGTTTCATGATTGACTTCACCCACTTTCACTTTTGTCATCTGCAGTTACAGTAGCACTGCATGGAGTCAGTTTTGTTCACTGATCCAGCCTCAAATGAACAGAACAAAGAGGAGCTCTTCTTTGAATGAACATGTGGATTCCTTTTCTTCTGCAGTGGTGCTATCACATGAGAAGCTTTGGAAGTGCTCAGCCAGTAGCCCAGGAAAAGCCAGGATCATCCCTTTGATTTGCAATTATGGTAGCTTAAACTACTAAAGAAACTATAACTTTTCTAACTGATTTCAGGCCTGCCTCTTCTGCTGAACCATCTACTTTCTTGATGAAAGTATTTTTGGTGTGAGATTGGTTTGGTTAATTTTATTTTTTTTTCTTTTGTGTGTAGGAGAGAAACAATAAGAGAGAATTGGATTGCTTTGCAAAGTCAGATGTCTGGGTTAGCTATGAGAAGAGTATGGGCCCTCATTTGTAACAAATTGTGTATAAACTACTTTTGTTATTCCCTTGGTTCCTTTATGCATTATATAGCTTTTAAAATCTTGGACAAGGTTGTTACTGAGTTTTGTTCAGTCCCTTATAGCTAGTCTGATGACTTGGTTCCCTCCGCTCATCTGAGACTGGTTAATATAGTAAAGTATAATCTGTCTTAGTGTGTCCACTATTTGATGTTTTAAATTTGTTTAGGAAAAGGCTTTTGTAGCTTTTCCTCAATATCTGAATCAGTAATAGCTTTCTGTTAAGCTAAAGAAGTTCTGGACCACATGTTCACGTTATGACAGAAATTTATGTCAGGGAAAAATGAGCTATATGCTCACTCTGCTCAGAGGCAAGAACAGTTCTTCAAGACAGTGATGAACCAACTGATGGATTGATTAAAATTCAGGTAGGTTTTTTTGCCTGTATGACTAGATTGTGATAATGAAGTAGGTGAGTTGGCAAATGTGTATGAGGTTTGTAGTGTTCCATTTCTACTGTCTGCTCTGAAATCATCATATTGTGAAGTATAAGTAGTTTGAATTCAGTTCTTTGTAGTCTTTGAAGTGCTGTGGCTCAGTTTAAGAATTAGCGGATTAATTTACTACCATTGATCTGAATGTGCTTGGGTTTAATTTCTCCTTCTGTAGTTAACTTAAGTATGTTATATTTATTTACTAAGTAGCCTCACTTTTTTTTCTTATAAAAAGTAATTTAATATAAAGTTCAGTTGGACTATTAATTTTTTAACTGCCAGTTGAAATCAGTTTGGCTTAGTAATAATTAGTTACAAAAGCTTCCAAATGGAAGAAAAACTGGGCTGCTGTTAAACAGGATTTGATACACATGGAACAGTTAAGCAGTAATAAATTGCCTAGTAACTGAGTAATTTCTCTCAGATATGTGCCAATCTTGTCTCTACATTGAAAAATTTTGGAAGAAGAACTGATGTTTGAAATTGCTTAATGCTGGAGGTTTATTGTAATAACAGTAATACTGACTTGGCCTGATCTTTGAACATTTAAGGCTTGCTTTTATATCCCAGTGAATGATTTCACGTTCATTTATAATTTTTGTTGTGGGAGAGTTCCCAGAGGGTTATGCAGGAGAAGCACTGTCTCCAACTCCTTATTGCATCTGCTGGAACCACAAAGGAATCAGGCATGGAAGGGCCCTGGAGTTAACCTGGGTTGGCTCTGGTAGGAGCAAGTAATTCAGAGTATTGGATAAAAGCATCACACTGGAGAGGACAGCCAAATATAGCTGTTGGCCTGAAGTCAACAGAAGCATACCTGTGGAAACAGTCTGTGTAGATGGATGCAGCAGTAGCCATCCAGAAGGCTGGCATGGGCCCTCTGAGGAATTGGTTTTTTTAGGTAAATGCTTTTTATAGAAGTAAATTTGATATTAATAGTTCATTTCTATGGCTTCGTGAAATAGATTACTCTATGTTCCTATGCATTATTTGGAAATCACTGTTTTAGGAACTGCTAGGTAAGGATAAGACTTTTTCTTGATGTTTTAATATGCCCAGATTTACTATTTTTTGGAAGAAAGTATTTGTCCAATTGCACTTAGTATGGAAAGGGCTGTATTATGTTTGAGTAATAGGCAGAACTGGAAATTGATTCCAAGATTTTGTAGGGGTTTGGTGGGGGGAGGACAGATGGAATTAGTTTTGATTTCTGTCTAGAGCTACAGACTGCATCTCATATCTTAATAAATAGATATCTGCCTTTAATAATATGAAAAAAAATAGTTTTTCATATGCAGTAATGAGACTGACTTTGTCACCTTGCCAGCCCTTTTCAGTGCTGAGAAGGAATTCAGCCCTTGCAAGCTCAAGGAGGCTGCAGTTCCTCAATTGGTTGGCCTTGTGGTGAAGCCCGTTTGCAGCTTGAAGTTACTCCGCTGCTCCATGGGAAATCCGATCTGAGACTTGATCTGGGTTAAACAGAGCAGTCAAAAAGAAATGGCTATTTTTAACATGGATCAGCTCACTGAGCTTCGTAAGCTCACAGTGGCCTCCTAAATAGGTGAGGAGAGAATAGTTCCACTCTGGCATGAAGGTGGAGATGAAGAGCCAGGAGTGGGACAGGTGAGACTTTCCAAACTTTGGTGCTGGCATCAGTAGATCTTGAAACTGTGACTGCAGAAGGAAACAGATGTGAGTGACTGAAGGCAGGATGTAAGAAATGTTGTATAAGTTTTCATAAAGATTGCAAGACCCTGAATTTTTAAAATTATAGTGAGCTTTATATTTTATGCCTGTCAATCCTGTAAATCTTCATGAATTTTAGAATGGTATCATTTAGTAGCCCTTTTAGTCCTTGAATGATGATGACTATACTTTGCCCTGGTATTGTTAAATTCTGTGATGATGTAGTAGATACATGAAAACTAGAGAAGATATTTGAAAGAGATGAAGAAAAGCTGATCCACACATGGCTTGTGGATATATTGGACTAGCACCATCTTCTGAATATTTAGTACACTGCAACTTCATGTGTCCAATAATGCACTAATGAACACTTAAAATAATATTCATTCAACTTAGAATTTCAGAAATTGCATCACTATAATATCTTTTCTTACACTCTGTTGTCATTTTGGAATTGTTAAGTTCAACCAAAACAATGGACAGCTCTATTTGGATTAGTAGGAAAATAGGCTTTTTGTTTTTTACCCTTTTTTAACCTCTGTCCTAAAACATGCCTTTAATAATATAAGGAGGAAATTTATTTTTGAAAAAAGCTATTGAGCCCATGAGTTTGTCACTAGTAGCTCAGCTAAATCAATCTAAGGATTTTTTTAAAACTTTCAGTAATCCTGAAAAAAATAATTTCATGTTGAATCAGAGAAGAGTTTCATTTTTTCCTGCCAGCAAGTCTTGTTTTAAAGTGCTGGGGCAGTCATTGAAGTTCATGACAGGGAACTTTGGAAACTACTATCAAACCCAGTAATGTCTAATCTAAAGAGAAATGTGGTTCTTGAAGTTAGGCACATAGAAATGAATTTGTCTGTAGTAGTGCATATGGACACTAAAAAAAATTAGTGCAGCCATTGCAGTGTTAAAAATACTATTAGAAGTTTATGAATCAACTGTTTCTGTGTTTCTTACATGTTGCTCTATAAAGAGTAGTCTTAGACTGATGAGTGAAAATCTTCATTCTAAGTGGTCTAACTTTTTTCTTGTTGGTATTGCTAAAATGTTAACAATTAGAACATGATGTCTCACTTGAAACTTAATTTTTTTTTCTATGTGTATGCCTAATTAGTCTGTTTATGAAGGATGCTGGATCAAAAAAGTGAAATACCATATATATTACTTACAGAAAAATTTAAGAATATGAGAAGAAATGCTGCAACTAGAGTTTCAGAGATATAAAAGAATTATTACATATTTTCATGCTCTACTGTATTTGAGTTATGGTTCTTCATTAATAGAATTTCCTTTTCTCAGAGATGGTTACACTAATGCTATTGCTGTATAATTTATAATTTCATTAAACATATCTATGTTTAATGTCAGTGTTTTAGTGTTCCTGTGGGGACTGGAATTAATCTACATGGTATTGGTGTTTGGGGATTATGGTTTGTGTGAACGCAGCTTATTTTTCTTTGCTTTGCTTTTTCAGCATCATTCAATAAGCATTTTCAACTGTGTTCTTGTCCTGTGCTGGTCACTGTTACTGCCTTGGTATTTTTATAATTGAACTAATATAGCAAGAAAAATTCAGATGGATTGTGTTCTCCTGTCCTAGGCTTTTTCTCATTTCTCCTTGTCTTTAAGAAATAGCCACTCATAAAGATGTTTGAGTCTAGATTAACACATTTACTTTAACTTTATAACTTAAATTTCTCATTGGCACAAAGATTAGGAAGTCTGAACACAAGAAGATAAAGGTGATTTAGTGCACAAAGCAGTAAATTGATGGCTCAGTGAAATTTCATGTGATCTTATCAAGGCATTAAATTTATCTTTTGATATGTGTTTAATTTTTCCTTTGTAAAAATAAGAATGATATTTGCCTAATTTACTGGGAAGGAAATTAGTCAGCCAATGATCTGTTACTAACTGTAAATTAGCACTAGGTCCATACAAGAATCTGACAGACTGGATAAAAAGCAACCTTGAACAACTTGTCTTCTCTCCAGGAGGAGCTTGTAATCTTAGGACATGTTTCTTTGTGGAAAGTAAAAACTAATTAACCAAAGCTGTACAATTAGAGAACATTAAAGTCTTGTGACATGATACTTTTGAGAGAGTAGCATTAGTTTGCTGAAGCCAGGCTGTTCATTCTCCATACCAGAACACACAGAAGTGTATCATGTTCTTTCATTCACAACTCCACTTGATTTGTTAAGCTTACCCTAAGGATGTGTTTGTTTAGGTCTGTACACTGCAGTAAACAGAGATACATCATAAAATCATCTGCACAGAGGTGTGTGCACCACAACTAAACTCTTTGTGCCTCAATTAATGCGTTGTGAGTTCACTGCCTGCTGCCTCAATGGATCTTCAGTGTACTTTGCAGGGTGGGGAGAAAGTCAACAATGCCTTTCATCCACCTCTCTTGCTTTCTGTGGCCTTACCCTTTCAAAAAGAAAAAAAAGGTAGAGTAGTTCCAGTTATGTGTTAATCCTAAAATAATATTCAAAGTGACTCAAATTTGTATTAGTTTAATAATATAATTTTTTTCTGAATACTTGTTTCCAAAAATGTCAGCATTAGGGGTAGGGGTAAGTGGTACAGGTACCTAACAGAAGAGATCAGATTCCAGCTGTCAGTATAGTCTTAGTCCATTCAGTCAAATGAGAAATTGTTGCAATAATTTCTGCCAAGAATTTATTAAAAATGAAAATGGGAAATGTCTAGCTGAGAAAAAGAAATTATTTTCTCTTTAACTGTCTCTTTAAGCTGTGTAAGTCAGTCATCTGGCATCCTAGTTTTGAAATGAAACTTGGGTGTATTATTTTTTTCCTTCATAAGAAATTTTACTTTTGTATTAAAATATGCCTGCTGTTTGTATTTGCAAAGGTTAACATCATCTTAAGAATGACCTGCCAACTACCAGACATTAAACACGCTTGTTATTAGGCAAGAATTCTGTCACACTGTGTCCTCTTTAGTTTGCTGCACTTGGTGTGCTGAGATGGAGGCATTTACGTCTGGCTGCTCTTCTTGTCTTCTGTTGAAGCTTATTTTAAATTTTGCAAGTGTTTACCTCATTAACCTAAGATGCTCAAGAACCACTGTGTTTTAGAGCCTTAGCAGAAGTGCTGTAATTGTTTATTGTTTAACAGTATTTGAAAGTCATTTTGAAAGTCTCATTTAATATGGGATATTTTTTGTAAAGTGAAGATAATGTAATAACTGCAGCTACTTTCATAAATGCCAATCAGAGAACTTGTCATGGTAAACACATTCTTTTTTTATTATTTCCCATGTTAGAACAAACTGTCAGCCTCTTCAATTTGATTTTAATGTGTGAAATATTCTTATTCCAAGAAGCTCAGATTTTGTGTCTTTGTATGACATTTTTGGACAAGAAAGATAATTCCACATAAGCTTTGTACAAATAAGTGGAGGCCTATATGAGAGGTGTGCATAAAACCAGGCAAACCTCATTCACAGTCACGATGTCTTTCTGTTTTTAACCAGAGACCTCGGAATTGTTCACCTTTCCTTTCCCATATTAGGCATACGTTTCCATGTCTTGTATCTGTAGGAATTCATCTTTTGGAAGGCACTCAGATCATAGATATGTCATTTAGAAAGCTGTATTTTTCTTTATTGTAATTGAGAAGCATATTTGCTGATAGTTTTAATTTTTTTTAGAGAAGGAAGTGTTACAGTGTTTTGTGTAAATTACAAGAGTTTTTAAGCTATTGTTTTGCTTTCTGAAACCAGTGATTTCCTGTCGTAGCTGGAAATGTTAAGTGTAGTTTTTAAAGTATTAAAGTGCAGCAGCACCTATTATTCTGCCTTAGCAAGTCTTCTAATACAACATTTGATTTGTTACTATGTCCTCGTAGGAAAGCATCAGCAGTAGAGTGTACATGACAGTGAGAAAGTAAACACATGCTTGCAATCAAATTAATGTATTTCATCTGTCTTCAATTAATAACAATCTGTCATGCTATCTATCTGAGAAGTGGCATAAACAGTTTATTTTGTGTTTGGAATAACTTCCTGGAGGTAGTTAATGTGACATGTAGTTTGTCTGACATGAGTATAACCAGATCAACACTCTAGATGTTTTCTTGATAACCTAAAAAAATTACTGAGAAAATATGTACTGGAACTATATTTATATTTCCTTTTGAGCTTCCTTAAATCAGAATAGGGGCATAGTTTTCAGGACTTCTATGAAAGAGTTTTCTTGGCAGTTACACAATTTTAGTGTGAGAAAAAGATTGAAAGTATTAACAGAAAATTAAATATGGAAAGCTGCAGTTTGCACTCTGACATTTGGGACTGAATATTCGAGAATGTCTGCTGTAGTAATTTAGAAGTACCAAATCAAAACAGATTTTCAAAAAGCTAGCTGATACACAAAGTCTGGTAGTGCTGCAGACCTGGTACAGTTCATTGGCAAATTAAGTTGTTATTTCTGTATAAACCTGATTATATTGGATAATAATAATTAGATATTAAATGCTCTTTTTAATTTACACAGAAAGAACATTTGTGTCTAAATAGAAAATGAAAGTACAGTTACTTTAAGTTCTAAGTAACCTATTGAAATACACTTTAAAACCTAAGACATAATGAAATAGCTCCATGTTTTAGTAGGAGAGCAGGAGGTTGCTGGTAAGGTGTGCAATAAAAAACTAGGGATGTTTTTATTTCACTTTTCACCATGGGCCCTTTTTTTGAATTTCACTTTTTTCTTTGGATTGATGGTAGAATTAGGATTAAAACCAGATAATACTGCTTATGGCAGAAGAGCCTTGAAAGGGAGTTCCTTCTGGCCAGAGCAATGAGCCTTGCTAAGCTATTCTCTGTTGACATGCTGTGAGGCAGAGGTCTGATAAACTGGAAAGTAAATCCTGTTGCCTAGAATGTTGTTGTCAGTGTTCAGCTTGATTTCTGGTTTATTTTTTAGAATAGTGGATATTTGGCACCTCATGGAGAAATCCCTCTTTTAATTCCCTTTTTCATACATGTTTGCTTACGCATGGAAGAAGCAGAACCGTCGTGTTCTGGAATTAAACTGAGTGTACTTGTTGAGCAGTGTACACTGCATAAAGACTGTGCTGTATAACAGTGTTGTTGTCCTCAGTCTGCTAGGTTTTCAGATGCCCAAGTTAGCTTTGTTCTTAAGAAATCAGTCAGAAATTATACCAAAAAATAGGATGAAAAAGACATTGTCATATACAGACCCCTTTTTTAATGACCCTGGAGTATTTTCAGAAGAGAAAATGTGTACATAATTTTAAGCACATGTAAATCAAATTAATAAATTATTAAAGCATTTTACTTGTCATGTCTGTGTGGGCTAATCATGATAGCTCATTATTTAAACATTATGTAATTGTATACCTTGTGTGCACAGCTGCAAATACTTTGCAGAAAGATTTATATTTCATTTTTCACAGCATACTATAAAAGAACATATTTTTGTGTGGTACCATAGATTGATAAAGATGTTTACTCATAACTTTAAAACTACTTTTAGTTATATTGAAATATGAAATAGCTGTAATATGTAAGATAAGTAAAAAAACAGAGAGTTGTAATTTCATTTTTGTGTTACTGCCAGTTTTAATGGAAAATACTGTTATCAATTAAAGAGTTCATCTTAAAGAGAACTGCCCCTTTGCAACAGAATCCCTTGCAGTTTCTACAATTCAAGGTCTGAAAGCAGAAGATTGTCAGATTTGGGTGGAGAGTCATCCCTTTACTGAAACTCTAAACTGTCTCTCATTTCTTTCCATGCATATGGTTTAAAAAGTGGATAGGTTAGTTATCACTGGTATAATCATTGAAAACAGCTTATGGTTTGCAAGTGTAATCTCATGAGCTGGGGGAAGTCCCAACAAACTATTAAACACTCAGACTTGCTTCACATACATTATACTCAGTTGTCCATATGTCCTCAGCAAGTACTGTCACTAGTTTCTCAGCTGCTTGGAAGTACCTGTACGAGTTACAGACAGTTTTTGTGTTTCTTCCAAAATTACCTGGAAGGAAGATTCATGCAAAATGGATGTTTTCCTACTTAAAAAAACCCTGTAATTTTACATGGAACTCTTCTCCCGTGATGTTATGAAAGAAGAGACTGGCAGTCCTGGGGGAAAGAGAGATAAATAAAAGGAATAGCAGCCTTTATATTCTGCACAAATGATGCTCTGTTGTTTTTTTAGAGTATGTGCAGTTATTTCCTTACATGGTTTTGAAAGATGATAAAACCAGAACATTCATCATTCTTCTGACTGATGATACATATTTTAAAGTACTTCTTGGTATTACTGCCTTAATTTTAAGACAATACAGTTCTGGGATTAGATATCATACTTTACTCCTTGCAGCAAACTGTTGAGCTAATTATATTGGTCCTAGCTCCTGGATTTTAGAGAAGCTATTAAGTTAAAGTAGTTTTTAAGCTGCTATACCAGATATGGTGTAGTGGAATGGAAATGATAGTCTGTGCATAGTGGTGCTGTGTGGTTCATTGCAGGCCATTTTTTAACTTATGGAATGACACAAGCATCTAAATAGTGGAAGAGAAACAATTTTGACATTAATTTATTTACCACTAGTGGTTTCAGAGCCAAAAGCAGCAGAACTATTCAATCAAGATGGAATTGCTGTTGAATGGCTGTGTGTGGGTAGATTGTAAAGCACTCATTTGTGTTTTATCTAGTACTTTTTAAGGCTTTTCCATTCCCTAGCCACAGCCCAATAAACTAAAATTTCAGTGACTTAATTTCTCAAATAAATTCATATAGACTTTTGACTTCAAAGAAGAATTTATGCTGTCTAAAGTGTTTCCTCATAATTTTTTAATCATAGGATAGATATCTTGCCTTGCAGTATTTCTAAGTATTGTTTCCTTTTCCATTTTGATTTACCATTGTCTGTGAGATTTTCACTGGAAATAGTTGATGCATAATAGCAATTTGAAGGGTAGTTATTGAAAATCCTTTTATAGATCACCTGAAGATATAACCTAATCAAGTCTCTCTGGTTATAACTGAAACTTAATTTTTGTCCTTCTTTGAAATGTCACCTGCAGTGTTCTTCTTACAGGTGTTTTTATTTTATTTTATTTTTGTCTTGGTTTTTTTTTTTTTTTTTTCCTTCTCTGCTGGTTTTGGCTGGGATAGAGTTCATTTTCTTCCAAGAAGTCTTTAGGAATGCCTTAGAGGGAGTATCCTTGGGATTTCTGTGGGAGTTCAATACTTTCCTCCTAGATTCTGTTTTCTTTTTTCACCTTACTAGATCTCTGTTTAATCTCACCTATAAATCAAAATGGAACTCCCTGGAATTCATGAGAAGCAAGCATTTTAGTCTTACCTACTTTTGCAACAGCAGATGCTGATCCATGCTTGCTCAGTCTTTAAGGGGACATTTTCATTGGATCTGTTTGCCTTGCTGAGAGCTGCATCTGAATTCCCAAAGTTTCTAATCTCTTTTTGATGTGGTATTTTTATGAGATACCTGTACATACAGGTGTGTATCAACCTGTTATGGAACAGCAGTTTATCTTGCTAGTGTAATTGAAACGACTTTTCATACTAGAAAAGCTTAAAGATGAATGTTTAGTCTTATTTTAGAGAATCAACCAGATGGGCTCTTTAGAGGATAAGCAAGGCAATGGAGATAAATTTTGGAGAATATCTGGTAGCCATGTATTTTTTGTAGTTGTCACTTGAAGCTTTTAGTGTGTATTTCAGGCATAAAAATGAGCAAAACTGCAACAGCCTATATTGTGGATGCCTTTTCTTTGAAAGGGACTTTGAATATACTTTGGAGGCTGATGAGCCCCCTTTTTCTGTCCTCATCAGGCTAGTTAGGGGAGCAATACTATCTCGCTCTCTTTCCCCCATTGCTCATGATGTCCCTCTGCTTCTCTTGATACAAGTTTTCATGTAAGTATTCCATTTAATGCAAATATATTAAGTAGTTCCATTCTACCCAGGGAATTAGCAATGCACTCCTTTGACATTTTAACTATTACTTTCATAATGTATACTTTTAACTGCCCTTTCTGCCTGTTGATCCCATTTTTAAGACATTTAAAATTTTTGAAATGGTAGATCAAAGACATACCCTCACTGCATTCTCCAACATTTACACATCTTGGGCTTGCCTTAGCTTTTCATGATCAGAAAACATACCTTAATGCAGATAGGAGAGTTTGTATTCAAGCCCTCGACCAAAAATACTGTTTTGTAATATCTATGTGCTGTAGAGTGTCACTGTTTGCAAATAGTTAAATCTCTTTCTACTTTTCAAACTTGTGTCTTTTGTCTCCTTCATTCATCCCATTGTGAATCTCTAGCCATCAGTTTATATTCTACTTGGTAAAAATGAAGCTATTAAATTTGCCCTGCTGTTACCCTCTTTCTCATTCCCTAAAGATGAAGAGGATGACTGTACCATCTGGCACGTAAACTTCACTTTGGGCCTTTCTCTAAATGTTTGTGTTTGATGTGTGGCCAAATCTTGCAGATTCCTTCTTTGAGACCTTTGTTAGATATGGCCTAACATAGTCATTACCAGAATTATAATGTTCTCATTTTGTATCTAAATTTCAATAATTCCTTTTTCTTGGCCATTGCTATGTTATCTAGTCATTTAGAATATTCTGCAAGATCATTTTCCTGGTTTATAAAATCAAACGGTATTTATGTATCTTACTCGCTTTCTTTCTATCCAAAACTTATTTGTCTTTGCTGTTAAACTTTTCATGGCTTAAGAGCATTCTCGTATCATTCTTCATCCCAAGATACCTATTCCTGCTGTTAATTGGCTCATCCTATGAGCCCACATTGCCCAGCTGTTAGTTTTCTGTCTATAAAATCTCTGCATTCCTTATAAACATCTTTTTCAGAAAATCATTTTTCTCCTCCAAAGCTCTCTCCAAAGTCTTTTTGCTGTGATGTCTAAATAAAAGCTGGACAAGACTTATCTCCCGGTGTGCTAAGAATTCTGCCTGTTGAGCTGACCAATGTCAGATGTTAAAGAAAAAGGACTGGAGGGTAACTGTTCACTGTCTTTAGCTGATCTTCAATAACTCTATGATTATGCCCTTAGCCTGTGGGCAATGCAAAGGAATTGGATTTAGGATTATGGCCCTTCATTGACTTCAAACAGCTGTTTTGGGTAGTTAAATATTTATTAACACTTGAAACTCTTCTTGTGCTAAAAATGGACCGTTTTTCACCAAGAGCTAATGTAACATGAATCACCTGGCATTTTCTGTGGGCTCTGAATGCATACATGGACTGTCACCTTGCAGTTCCCTGGCATGACAGTGCCTGTACAGTTGAGAGCAGACAGCCCGAAATTCAGGAGGCAGAAAGTGAAATATTTGTGACTAGGGAGAAGGACTGAGAAGCACACAAAGTTCAAAAACATAATTACACCTTGATTTTTCACTTTCAGTCTGTTTCTATGATCTCATGTGCTTTAACTTCTCTTCTGTAGTAAAGTATATAACTCTGACCATATATTATTATAGATGTTTCTTCATAGGAAATAAGAGGCATTTGAGGGTGATTTCCAATATGGCTGTGGCATTTCTTCCCTGGAAATTCATGAACCTTTTAGCCTGTTCTTTTCTTTGTACACTCTCTATTCTTTCCTTCCTGGGAAAGAGAGTTTGAGAGAGATTGTAACTAGTGAACTTGTTTTTATGTATTTATGTAAGCATGTCGTGGTATTTTAATGGAATATGTTGTGAATGCTGTCTATCAATCTATTTATTTAGTTGTATTGTAATTGTGAGTAGGTTTTTTGAGTTCAGGTATAATCAGAGAAATATAATGAGTGAAATCTGGAGGTGGGGTTAAAGTTCCTTTAAAAGTTCATGAAATGAAAATAAAGAAAATAATTATTTTTCCCAAAAGAATAATCTTACTCTTGTTTTTACCAAGCTGCACTTAAAATTAATATGTTAAGCATAAAAATAATAGTTAATAATGAAATGTTTTAGGCAGTATACTGTATTTTTTTCTTAAAGGCATTTCAAAAGAGTCTGTCTTTTATCTTGGTAGTTATTTTTCAGAGAAAAAAAATTAAATGCATGAGTTTTTAACAAAATTGTTATTGACTTCGGGCTTTATTTTAGTAAATGTATTTGTTCGTCCCTTTTTTAATGAAACTTTATTATATAGTGGATGTTTAGTATTACGGAAAAACTATAGTAGAAACATTAGTGTTAATAGCTTAGTATTTTAGTCCTTCACAAATTAATGTCTGTGGTAACTGGATGATTTTAGGCCTGTTCTTACAAACAAGGCCTTACTGATGTGCAAGAAACAGCAATACGTGTCAAAAACTCCACATTAACCAAGGTAAGCAGTATAAATGGGGTGTAGGAATCCTCTGTTAGGCTAAAAATCTCCAAGAGAAAATCTCCAGAGCCTACAAATTAAAGACCTCCAATATCATTTAAAAATAAAGCCTTTTATGTAGTAGGAGAGCATTTTTTCAGCTGATAATCAAATAACACTATTATACAGGCTTAGTAGATTTGCAAATTTACAAGTTTTTACAAGTCAGTTGGGTCCCTTCCTCAGGAAATCAGTTGAAGTTTTTTTTCCTGTATTAACTCAAAGAGCCTGCTTGTCCTTAAATCCTTCTGAATATATTTGCCTTATAATTTGACTACATTGAGTCAACACCCTTATAGGTACCGTAATGCAATAAAAAAAGAGAAACTGTTCAATATAGTTTCCAATTACCTCAGGATCAGATTGGAGAAACTGGAATGTACACAATAAAACCTGCACAAGACTCGATTTCTGTGAGATTTTGGGAGCAACCAGTGCTTTTCAGCATAAAATACCGGTTGAAAGCTTTACTCTGCTTCCAATGGTTGTAAAGTGACAAAAATGAAAATATGTGTGTGTCTTGAAATGTGCATTTTACTTTTTAAAATTTTCTGAACCACACCTTTGTGGAATTGAAAGTCTAGTATGTGAGTAACTATGCATCATTGCTTTTACTCAGTCAATTTTTTATTATAGTGAATGTTTTTGCTTTGCCATGTTCTGCAATAAAATTCTTTATAACTTATTTACATTCTTACATTGGAAAAATATGTCAATTCAGATGTGCTTGGTGAATTTATTTTGTAAAAGTCTTCAGGTTACACTGGAATCTCCAATATACATCTTAGTTGCAAGCAGAGTATGGAATATTAGTTCTGTCTTTTTTTAGTATGTAGCTAGCAGCAGAGTTATTAGAAAGGACATGACTTTATCCAGAAATAAATTTGTACTTTGAGATATGAATTTTTTGCATTTGGTCACAAAATTTTAATTGTAGTTTCATTTTAATTTTGCAAATAAAAGTAGTCTGATATAATTCATTGCTTTTATTTTAGCAAATTATTATAGAGAGAAAAAAAGTTGCATTTGCATATACCTGTAAAGGAAGGTATTATATCTGATGTGTTTCCAATGAATAATTTCTAGGGTGAGTAACTAAATGGGCTCCAGTGTAATAATTTTTCATTTCTTCAACTTATTTTTAGTTGACTTGGAGCATATTCGCACAGTGAAAGCTGACAAGCACCAGCGATTTTGTCAGGAAAACAACTTCAGTAGCCATTTTGTGTCAGCCAAGACAGGAGATTCTGTAAGTAAGAGAAAACCCCAGACTTGTAGATGTCTGTTGTTTTTTTCCAAGATGCAGCAGTTTTATTATTCATCACATAAAAAACTGTTGAGAACTCAGAGAGCTGCAGGCCCTTTTTCGACTCCCTTAGTTGAATGAAAAGTAGATCTTTGTATGAGTGTATTATTCTTATTAAATTACAGTGGTTTCTCATCTGATCTTCAGTTTGAGATGCAGATTTTAATGGAAATGGTCTGGCTTATACATCAGCATGAAAACTGAGACCAGCTAAATCTCTGTTTGCTGTCAGCCTGTAGTTAAGTATATTTCTTCATTCCAGGTGGAGTCCCATCTATAGACAATCAATATAGAATTTTCCAACAATTGGTAAATAATACGACAAGACCCTGTTGCAATAAAAGATTTTAATGTGAATCCTGAGCCATGAGAGACATTCCCTTTGCAGCTCCATTGAAATTTGAACATTCTGGCATTTGTACCAGATGCTTTGCAGAGTACATTTTTGAACCATCTTTTGACTCTGAGCTAACTGGGTTATTTGTTTTAGTTGGAAGCCTATGAAAGAAAGCATTCTTTTTCAGTTGACACTATCAGTCAAATTGAATCATATTGTATTGTTTTGCTTGATTTCTGTCTCATGCCTAATGAGTTTGTCATTCCCATAAAACAATCTTGTATCTGTCTCCTTAATATTACTGTTGACAAGAAAGCTTACTTTATTTTAATGTTATTGAATGGCAAGACCATGGTCAAGTACATGGAGGTATAGTCCACAAATTAAGGTCTTTGATGAATCTTGTGCAGTGAACTGCCTAATTTTGTAAGATAATAGTTTTTCTGTAAAGTGTAACAATACTGCTGTTACAAATGCAGTGAGTCCTGATTCTCTTTATAGTTTGTTTTAAATCCTTGGCGTATTTTTGTTTTAAGTGTGAAAATACAGGCTTTTAATGCTAGGAACAGAAATAAAAAAATCATAATACTACACTTAGTAAAATGTGCATCTGATAAAATGTATTCTTCTCTCAAGGAGACCACCAAAATCAGTTCAATTTTATAATTGATACATTTATCATTGCTAATTATGTCAGAATCTTTATTTCAGCTTTTTAATTAAGTCATTAATTACATCAGCATTCCACTATTATATATAGTGATTGTACTTTTAATAGCTTACCATTTAAAAGCAAATGTAAATCTGAACATGCCTAGGAAATATTAACAGGAAATCTCTGCCTAAATATCTGCTAACAAAAGAACTAGTTTCAATAGTTCTTTTTTAGTTTCAATAGAAATTTGAATTATCCTTTTCACTGCTGCTGCACACTGATCATTCAGAAGATGGAGTGTTTATCTTAGTGATTTAAGAATAGGCATCCGTTGCTACTGTGAATATAGACTAGAGCAGTCTTACTCGGTTAAATTATTTGTTTTGTTTACATCAGATCTTTTCAACAGACTTGTTTGAAAAAGATGATTTTGTGTGTATAGAAAATTCTGAAAGTCATCTCAAGGGCAAAAAAAAATTCATGGAAGATTTATTATTACTGTGTTACTGTCCATCAAATCACATAGCTGAAGCATTGCACTTGTGCTTGATGGTTTTTTTGCACAGTGTCCTCAGGGCAGATGATGTAGCTCAGAGCACCTGAGAGCTTGGTGTGGGTTAAGCTAGGTCTCTGAGCCTCAGAATCCCTGTTCAGTGTACCCTTCCTTGTTGTGTAGATGTTGGTAGAGCAGACCAGTACTACACCAAGGAGTTTAGAGAAAGAGCAATTTTTTTGGAAGCAACCACACTTCATTGGTTGTGCCACTAATTTATTTCTAGTTTCCATCTTGGGTGTTAGAAGAAATTGTGTAAATAGTATTGTTCTTAATTTTCACTTACAATGGTGGTGAGCATGTACATAGATCTTTTTTTTTTGTGGGTGGCAGCTGCATGATGCAAACCAATGTTAGGTATTTAGATGGTGAGCTCAGATGTTCGTTAATGGCCCTGCAGATAAAATATAACTTGTGCCTTCGCAATACAGTGTTTAGCAGCAGTACACACTTAAGCTGCTCCTCTTGCATGTGTCATATTCTTTAATCACTTTTAAAATGCAGTTAGATAGGTGGACTGTCTTAAGATGAATTAAAGCAATTATTTAAAACAGCATTGCCACCCAGTATTATGTGTTAAACCTAAGTCTAACTGCCAGGCTGCTGCTGCAGGCTGTACAACATCCTGCTTGTTCCTAGATACTTCTGTTCAGTGTATGTTTTGTAAGACTCTTCCGAACTCTTTCATACTCCTATTTTTTGGACATATGTAGTAGAGATTTTGGTGATGTTGATGCACAGTTCTGTTATTCTCAGTTTCAGAAACCTACATCTCTTATTTCACAATACACTGGTAATACATTTTTGTGCTAAACATTAGTGAATACCCTTATTCATATTTTATAGCACCGAGAGCAGTATTTGAGAGTTGGGTTATGTAAAAGCTTGTTTAAACTTAGGTCTCTGGAGGCAAAGTAGAAGTGTTGCTTGACAATCCAGCATACTGTTCATTCCTTGTACCATTGTTGAATTATTTTCTCAAACTTTTAAACAAAATTGAACGTACCAGATGAGGTTTTTTCAGATCTGTTTTGCACAGGTCATAATTTTGTATATCATTGTTTACTGTTCAGGAATGGTTTGATATATTTGAAAGAACCTCAGGGATGTCTGTTTTTAATCATTGAAATACAATTTATTTTTTTTCCATAGGTCTTCCTGTGTTTTCAGAGAATTGCTGCTGACATACTCGGCATCAAATTAAACAAAGCAGAATTGGAACAATCACAGGTGATTTTTCACAAATACATGGATTTTTAATGCATTTTATTTAGTATTAAAAGTGATCTTGTTGTGGATTTGTAACTGTTCTTTAAATATATCTTCATCTATTGTTCTGAAGGTAATTATTCAATTTCACAACTGCTTTTTGAAATATGATAATTCCTTACTTATCCACCATGATCAACTTTCTGAAACAAGAAAAAACATGTTCAAAAATGAAGAAAAAACTTTAGTTCTAAGAATGTTTGTTTAAAAATAGTGCTTAAGATTAGTTTAGAAATTAAATATGTATGCATATACAGGTGGCATGGAAGATATTCATTATATTATATGCATGGGTTTAAACTGAAAAAATTTTTTACAACCCAGTTTCAGAAACCTCAAAAAGAAAGATTATCCTACTGAGGCAACCCTGTGTAATGGCATTTTTGATTACAATTATTTAAATTTACTTAGTGAACCCAAATGTTGCTATGCTAGTGGTGTAATATCCTGGATCTCTTTTTCAATAGCAGTGTTAAACCAGTACCACAAAATAAGTCAATAAGTTTATTTAAAATAAATGGCAAAGCATTTCTTATGTACAGCTTGGTCTCCTTTTTGAAATATACAATAATTATGTAACTTCTGAAAGTGCTTTGCCACAGCAATGTTTGCAATCTATGTTGAAGTGGTTAACTAGAAAACTGTATTGCAAACAGTAAAATTGTAAAATAAACTTACAGATCATACTTAACAAGCAGATTAATTTTAAAAAGCTGTAATTTATAGGCAGAGAAATACTAAGTGTGTCTTCTAAATGTTCTTTTACTACTAAGGTACCATCCATCTATTATTTTGAGCTTTGTGATTATTTGCCTCTAAATAATTGAGCACATAGAGCTCTTCAATTTTTCTTTGGTTGTTTAGCTAGCACTGGAATATCAGTCCTAGACCTCTCTGTGCTGTAAGTGGTGTTCTGTAACTCAGGTGTGAGATTGTAGAAAGGTGTGCAAATACCTTAAATTTAAAGGAAACTGATAATAGGGTTATACAGAAAACTGTATCATTCTAAAGAAAGGGTATGTTTTTAGGTTGTTTTTAAAGTAGGAAGCTCCATATAGCCCCAGTTCAAGAGTACATAATTATGTCAAACTGGTATCAGATTTAAGTAGGCTTCCTTCTACTTTAGTATTGTGATTAGCTTTTAATTTTGTTGAGTAGATCAATGGAATAGGCAATATATGGGTCAGACAAAGTTGATATTACACAAGTTGTATTAGCAATAGCTTGTAAATAGTTAATTTGCATAAATTAAATACTGTGGCGTGTATTACTATTGATGTGAATCCAGGCTCTAATTATCAAAAAAAAAGGTAAAAAAATATCTCTGAAGAACCACCACCACCGACAAAAAAAAAAAAAAAACAACAAACAAAAAAAAAAAAAAAAAAAAAAAAAACCAAAAGAAGAAACAAAGCCAGGAAATTAATTTGGACAGAAAAGAAACTTCACTGTTGCCTTTCAGGTACAGCAGAAGTCACCACGTAGTGCAACAGTGTGTGTGTAGCTAAAGAGTGTGAGATGCTTAATTTGCAAAATTCTGTTAATGGAGCATAATTTCAATCTACTCCAAACAAGCAATAGTTCTTTGTGATCAGCAAAACCTTTGCTTCTTTTGAGAGGGTTGTTTTGAAGGGATGGTAACAGTTTCCTCAATGAGAATTGTATTGGAATGTCTGTTAGGCTCATTGTTGTATGGAACCAAATACCCCCATTACTTCATAAGACTAGAAAAGGGAAAGTCTCTACATAATCTGGAGAGCGAAATCTTGAACTTTCATATCCTCAAGAAGATAAATTATCTTTAGAGAAATTCATTTGTCTGCTGTGGAAAAGCCTAATTGAAGCGATGTGTAGATGCTGTTTGCCAAAAGCATGGAGCTGGTCTCTTGGCTGGAAGGAGGTGGTGTTAGAGGACAGTGCTATAATTGTTTCTGTTTTACCATAGGCTCTTGTATGACAGATGCAGATCCCTTCAGTGTGGTGGTGGTGGGAGTTTTTCCCTCTTCCATCTCTAAAGTGGGCACGTGTCTTGCTTAATTTGTGGGACAATTTTATGATGTGTGTTTCTTAAAGTTTTTAAGCATTGAATACTCTAGCTACTGGGCTATAAAATCCAGTGGATAGACAGATGCTAGATAAATGGTATAAAGAATCTAATAAATACAAGACAATAGTAAATGTGACTCATCCGTAAAGTATACAAGTGTTGACTTGGATTTAATCTTCAAATAAGGATTTTGGTTTTTAAAATGTGCGCTATTTACACACTGTATTATATATTTAAGTTTTCCATATTTTGTGTAATGTGAGATTTCCTTATTTTGAAGACTGAGATGGTTCTTGCTTGAATCTGTCAGAGAACATCAGATATGTTCAATCTAGGCAGTAGCAAAAGATAAGATTAAATACTTTTAATTTGTGTAAAATGCCAACAGTCAAATGCTATATGTGTATTTTTTATTGTCTAGTATTGAGAATATGCTTTAAAATTATTTCTAGCACTCAATTTTGTGCCTGAAGATCTTATTTCTTGTGTTTAGAGTCAGTTATGATTGTTACAGTCTAGGAAGATCTTAGATGTGACTCATAGGTGGATACAAATAAGTATTAGGAATCCCAAACACGGTATTTTAACTTGTATGAATTTGTGGGGTTTGGCTCATGACTTTTGAGCTTTGATGACTAGCAGAATTGCAGATGCTCTTGTGAAAAGTATATAAGGTTCTTGGTCACCTTCAAATTAGCAGCACAACTTCTGTTAATTAACTGCAAGATCAAGCCTTAGAGATTGAATTATATTTACTCTGCATTGTTTCAGAAAACAGTTTAAGATAATGCAGCCCAACCTATTTGCTGCTGCCCTTTTGTTGGAAAGTATTGCTCCCTCATCAGAATCAGAAAATGGAAGGTGATCGTGTGCTTTGGCCACATCAGGTTGAAGTTGAGCAGCTTAGCTTAAACTGCTGCTGAAAATTGTTTTAAAGACAAGCTGCCAGACTGTGCTGAAGTGGATGAGGTGCAAGTACACGTTACATTCCACCAGCTCTCCTTTGGCAGTAATGATCTCCAGCAGAGGAATAGGACAGACATTTGGGGGTGGTAAGTTTTTAAACTGTCTCAGCTAGAGCTACTAAACCTTGTCTGTTAACATGCTGAGATGACTGTTAATCAAACCTTTATTTGGACAAAACTGTGATGAAACAAAGAACTAGATTACTCTTCATGCATGACTGGAAAATAGAACATGTTTTTTGAAATAGAACAGTTCCAAAATAAGAAAATTGTAGATTCTGACTTATTTTCAGTCCTCAAAATACTTTCCCTTTTAAATTGTAAGGGTCTGATGAAATGTGAGGAAATAACTCCTTTATTAATCAAAAGTTTTTCTTTCTGTATTTTTTATTTTCAACCATAGTGTAAAAACTGCATGGGGTACAGCTTTGTTCCTTGGCAGTGGCAAGAGCTAGCATTTTTGTAAGTGATGTGTAGTTTTCTCTCTAGCTAAATACCGGTTCAGCAGACCAGTGTGTGTGTGCCAGCTTTGTACAATAAAGTGTTTGGCAGATAAGTCAGATCTGGAATACAGAGCACCTGGACCGAGAAAGGTTATTTCTCATTATTGACAGTGATTTGAACCATGGCAATGATACACTTGATGTAGAATCCGATACAAAGAGGCTCAAGTTTTTAATTACCAAAAAGTTAACAAAAGAAATGTTGCAATGATATTTTTAAACTCTTATTTGGGTGAAATTCCATTAGATAATCCAAGTCATTTATGATCATCAGTTTTTTGCTACAGTGTACCTAAGCATAGGTCACTAACCTGCCTGTGTTTACAGGATGGGATTTAGACCAATGTTTGAGGAACAATTAATTGCCTACTGATTGCAAGACTTTTTTTTTGGGTTTTTTTTGCCCCTCAGCTCAAGTCAAAAGATTGGTATGAAGAAACTAGGTCCTGTGAGGTCAGATAATGCTGTTTAATGCTAAAACTCCTACTACTGCCCTACATGGGATTTGGCAACCTTTCTCTTGATAACATCAGGCCAGGAGTCCAGTAAATCATGAGTGTTGTCCACTAGATAAGATAATATGAATGTGATTAATTAAGCTCAAGAAGAGTACTTCAGCAGCTAATAAATCCAGATCCTTTGCCAGCCTATTTAATTATTGTTGCTTGTTTGACATACAGGTTTTATTTACAGAGGTAATCTTTAATGTATACTGTTTATATATTCCTAATCCAGTTTATATATTGTTTCCTTTAAAATAATATCATTTAATTATTTATTAATTAATTTTAACATTGAAAATATATTGTAGGAAAGTTGAAGTTTTTAAGAAAAAATATTAAACTGGTTTAGGGTATCTTTCATAGCAGACTTACCTCCTTTGCTGCTTCTTTTGTTAATGTTGAATGAAATTGTCCCATGAATTTTACTTCCGTTTGCATGAATCCTGTATTGACCCTGTATTAATAATGAGAACCCTGTATCCATTACCTGTATTAATAATAAGAAAACAGTTTTGTTTGTCTTTAAGAGGAAAAATGGGAACCTTTTATTTTTAAATGAAGCAAAGAAAAATCAAAAGTTAGAGTATTTTGATATGAGGTTGTTAATTTAGTCACTACTTTTGGATTGTATATTTAGGTGTAATGTGATAGTTATGTGACGGAAAAGATGCATGTATACATCTAATGCACTTGTTATGAGCTGATAATGTAGTATTTAAGTATCTTTGACTTAGAGGAATAGGCCACTGTCATCTTTTCTTCCACTGAATTCCCTGCTGTTTTATTCTGTCCCTTCTCTAGCCTTAATACACTTTTGCTGATTGCATGTATGAGCCTTTCACTTTGGTGCTTTGTGAGGGCATGTTCTGGAAATGCTCGAGAAGCAGCCCTGGTGCTGAGTGCTGCTTCCAGCCAGACGTTTTGCTCTTATATCTGCCTAAGGCCTGAAAATGCACTTTCATTTTGCTTCTGCATAATCTTATGTTATCCATTCATTCTTTTCAACTACTGATTAATCTCTTCATTGTTTTCCTTCTCTTTTCTTTTTACATTCTTCTCCTTGCCCTCTATCCATCATGTTGATACATGGTTAACAGAATGTTGTCAGGGCAGAACTAGTGAAATATCCCGAAGAAGATAACCAACATCACACTTCCAACTGCCAGAGCAAAGTCTGCTCAATGCAGTAGTTCAGGTACTGATGGAAAACTTGGTTTGTTCCTTTTTATAATCTGCATTGCTTTTACATGAAGTAACAACTGTTAAAGTAAGTTCTTTTGGAAGACTGTGTTTTGTATGTGTAAGTGCATATAATATTTAACATATTATTGTGGCACTTTGTGTACAATTAATTACATAGTGTTTCTAAGAATCAGATAGTTTGTAGAAACTTTGAAATTCTTCATGTTACTGTATTCAGTGCTGTACATTCAAAATATTACATAGCTGTCTCAGATGGAAATGGATGCAAAATTGTACATTTCTGTCTCCTCATGTAGGAGCGAGCACCAATCTTATCAAATGCTTTGTAAATAGAATGCGTAAGGTCTGTTAGATCTGTATTAGGGAATAAATATAGTAAGCAGAGCTTCTTTTTATGTTAATGTAATCTTTAGCCAGTATGCCTATCAAAGCTTCCTTAAAATATGGCTGTATTTAAAATTTACTTTGAATTCTTTCCATATTTTCTGATGAAATGCTTGGAGTAAAGACAAAAAGACTTAGGTAAAATTTCCAGTTACAAAAAACTTAGGTACAATTTCCAGTTACAATTTAGGCAGTTATTATTAAAGAATGAATGGCACAACTTTTGCAAATAAATTCTTTTTTGTTACTCTCACACAATAAAGTTTTCTCGGAAGTAAAACTGTATTCACTGCTTTAGCAAGAAAGTTCTACTCCTTTTGTAGTCTTGTGATAACCTACCAAGGCACTTGCTTCTGCTTAGCATGAATAAACCTAGAATTAGAATGAGAATTAGCACCTGATAAGGTTTCCTGTAAGGTAGTGAAAAAAAATACTGCTTTGTTTGTTATTTTTCCCTTTGTATTTCATAAAAATCCCATTGAATGCTTTGCCAGTATGAAGTTTGTATTTTCTGATTGTTACTCCATTTTCTTTTCTTTTATGACAGAGAGTGGTGAAGGCAGATATTGTCAACTACAGTCAGGAGCCTGTGACAAGAACCGTGAATCCTTCCAGAAGCTCAATGTGTGCAGTTCAGTGACCATGCTGTTCTTCTCTGGCCTGATACCTTTGCAGTCCTCCTGCCTTGACACAGGCTCTGGGATACCAGGAACTTTGTTTTAACAGGGACCAGCACAACAATGCCATTAGAGGTTTCAGAAACATGTTGAACCGTTGTTCATTAAGAAGCAGCAGGCAGTTTTTTGACTGGCTCAAATTCAAACCACACACTTGAAAAATTTCAGTCTATATTCTTTAAAATTATATTTAAATGAAACTGTATAACTGTGTTTATGTTTCCTCCTCTCTATTTGACTGTGAATAAAAATGGATGAGGAAGCCCTGCATTCAAAATGCTTTTGAAGACATCACCATGGCTTTTGCCAAAGCATTTTTAATTTTTTTTTCTCCAGTTATTTAAACTAACACTCAGCAAAATGTTACTTGGAAAAGCTGTTGTTGGAATAATTTTAAACACATAATATATATTTTATCTAGGGATAATTTTGAAAATGTTCCATTAATATATATACACTTAGCACAAAATATAAGTTGTATCCAGTGAGAAACAGTGCTTGAAATAAAGCTGTTATTATAAAAATAGTTATTTCTCTGAAGTCTCAAATTGTCTCCATGGATACTCTGAAAAATGCTAGTGTTTTTGTGTATTTTTATTACCACATCAGCATTACTTCTTGCACTAATAGATAGGCTTATATGTCTTTATGAATATGGATGAATCTCAGTCAACAGTTTGGTCTGTAGATGATGAGTGATACATTCAACGTGCATTAGAAACTGTTGATAGATCAATTAGCATCAGTCACTTTAAATAACTAATGGAATGAATTTTGGCCTGGTACTCTTTTATTTTGAATTTAGAATAAATGCCAAATAAAAAGCTGTGTGCTCTGTGATCTTCACACTTCTCCCCTGTTACTTTTCTAACAGTGCACACAGTTCTCTGCTGGCACATCTAAACAGAAAGCTAAGGAGAGAAAAAAAATTATGCCGTCTCAATTCCCAAAATAGAAATCTTTTCCTGTTTAAATTCTAGAATGTGCTTTCTAATAACTACAAGAAAACATTTGGAGATTTAGAAAGTAATGAGGCTATGAAGGAGGCTTGTATATCACAAGTGAAAATTATGAGGTTCTAAAAGTGAATGTTACTTTAAGCTGTTCAAGCAAGTGCTTATTAGTTGGAACAATTAAACAATTAGTAGTTTAACAGAATAGCTAATCTGTTTTAACTATGTTAAAAAAAGATTGCAGATGGCAAAAAATCCTATTTGTTAGCTTAACACATAATTGTATAACTCTGTGATATGACTTAGTGGGTATTGTTTAGCATTCAGATGTGGGAAATTCTAAGAAGCTGAGATATTGAGAGATTATGCTTCATTAAGGTAGGTGTGATTTGCAGTAAATTATTTATTCTAGTCTGAATTCTTGCTCCTGCCCATGGGGTTCATGTCCCACTGCGTTGCTTTACTGTATAGTTAACTGCAAGGAGAACTCACTTCCACCACCACCACATGAGAACTTCTCTTCAAAGAGTTTTTCTTAATAGTTATTCAGTTCACAAGTTTATGGCCTTCATGGCAGGTGGAAAGTTTTTTTAAATCCTTACATTTCTTGGTGTGTTTGTGGCCTCAGCTCTGCTCATATGTTCAAATATTATCAAGAACTGCTGCCTCTGAGTAGCTGAGCACAACGTAGCTCAGGCATGTGGCTGTGGTCTTTCTCTAGTCCATGTGTATCATCTTCATGGTCCTGCTTCCCAAGTAATATGTAGCGTGGTCTTAAACACCCAACTTCTTGGGTTGTTTAGGTTTTTTCTTTTAAAAACTTCTGTAATTTTACTTTTCAAAAGAAATTTTTTTTTATATCTTCATATGCAGTGTCCATTATCACCTTGAATAATAAAAAAATTTTGCTTTCACATTTTGGGTATCCTGCAGTATGAAAGATGTTATACATGTCCCAGTACAAGCTGTATTACAGATGGATTTTATGTCTTGGTCTCATCACAGTTTTTTATTCTCAATGCCTATTTTTCTAGCTGTCTTTGACTTGTACATCCTTTTGTATTTTATTCCTCTTGATCTCTTCACCAACTGCTATGTTAAAGATATTTTTGTTTATATTTCCAGACTGCCCTCATTCTTCCTCCCTAACATACATGTGTATTATTTACTCTAACCAGGAATCTCCTCTCTTCTGTGCCCTCAGCCCCTCCTTTTGCTGCCCCTCTTAACCTCCTCAGCTTTTTGTATTGTATACTGACTTCCACTCTCTCTGCTTTTCCCTCTCCTTCCTGCCCTATAGAGATCCATTACCTGTCCACCTGTTAATCCTTACAAATGAGCTTTGCTCTTTTTGCTCAGCCCTGGGGACCCCACCTTGAGCCTTCAAATTCCAGCTGCAGTCTAAATCCTTGGCTGTGGTAGCTGCCTTTGAAGTGCTGCAGCAGCTATGGTTGAAGAGTCAATGCTGCTGTTGCTGGTGCTACAGCACAAGTTCCTCCAGGCGGAGCAGAAAAGTTAGAGATGATTCTGGAGGATTAAGCAGTATGGAGAGAGGGAATAGACACTGTCCTGCAGGGAAGGCAAGGGCTTTGGTGACTGGGGGGTTAGACACACATCTGCTCAGAGAAGGGCTGTGTAAGGACTCTGGGTCCAGTTGCCTTCTGTAAGTAATGTCCCATCACTACTGATTCATGTGTTTCCTGTGTAGTAGAGTTGAATTGTGGCATATCAATGTACTTTAAAAGTTTTTTCCAAGGTGAGAACTGGTGGAGGGCAATTCAGCAAACAGTTATGAAGTAAAAAAATACAATGCTCTCCTAAAGTGAGGTGACGTGTGCTTAATGTCCACTGACATGGGGAGTGGGCTGGGACAAGTGAAACATGTTTTTTTCCTGAAGCTGAGGCCAGATGAAGGGAAGAAACATGTTCAGGCCCTGATCTTACACAGATGTGCACTGGTGAAGTGATCTGCCTGCTCAGAGCTGTTTTAACTAATCATTTCAGTAACAGCTCTGCAGTTAAAGGTTGTTGCTAAGTTCAGCTCCTTGCTAAGGTCAGTCTCTGTGATGTGGTGGATACCAGTAGGTTCATTGTGTCTGGCTGCATGGTTGAGTATCAGTGCTTTTAAAGCATGGATCTGAAGCATTATTAGACTCAAGCAACTTCTTGTGTTTTGTGGTTCTAAAGTTTGATTGGGTCAAATTGAAACTGTGTCATGAACAACAGTGTGAAGTTATTTTCCCTTGCAACCAGATGCTGTGAGTGCCAGAACCTGTGATGAGTTCATGATCTCTCTGAATACATTGTTATTTTGACAATTCATAAAAGTCATAAAAACACGTGAAGCTGCTTTTTAACTGGACTTTTTTTTATGTTTAGACGCACAAGGTCACTACCAAATTATGTGAAATGTGCTCATTTGAGGAATTTGGTAATTGTCAGTTCTATCTATCTGCATCATTAGGCATCTGAAAACCTCCATTTCTTTAAACCACTGCTTGATTAACATTAGAAGAAAAGGACTTTTGCATCAGGTGGCTCTTTTAAATGCAAAGCTAATTTGCTTTTGCAGTTGTATTTTTCATTTTTACATTTATTTTATATCAGGAATATGGTTGCTTTTCCACAAAAAATTATAATCTCTGCTTCATTATGTTCTTGACATTTTTACAAAGTCATAGTAGGGAGTACTGTTTAGTAGGTAAACATTGGTATATCTAACTTGGACTGTACTGTGCTGCTAATATTTTGACAGAAAATTGAAGTGCTATTCTGTAACATAACTAACAAGTTTATAATAATGGGAAATTTTCTGCAGGGGAATTTTTCCTATTTAGAATACTTATATGCATTTCTGATGTATTTAACAGTTTGTATGAGGGGCCTGATAGATGTATTTAAAGCAGCATTGACTTTTATAGAAGTTATATTTACAAAGCAGGCATGATTAACTACTTTTCTTTCTGGAATTTGCATATTATTTCCCAAGCAAAGATGTTATTCTATAATGCTGTATTCTTTCTCAGTTCAAATACTACTTCTTAACATATAATCTGATTTCTTTAGGCTGTCTTTATTTAAAACTAACTCATAACCACTTAAAATGTCAAAATAGCTGAATTTTGCTGAAAAGAAAAAGCCAAAAGTTATCCATGTTTGCATAGGGGTAATGGCATACGTATAAGATTAAAACTCCAGTCCAGATAATTATCTGTAGGAAGCAAATTTATACTCTGATTTCAGATGCTATGAATAGAATGTGATTAGAATTTAATGTGCTGCAGTTATATTTGCAAAATACACAGGTCCTGTATAAAACCTCTTTTTATAGAGTACTCTAGAAGCCTTGGGGATCCCTGTTTAACTTGCAAATGCCGAAGTTTGATCTTCCCCAAATAGAAGATAGTGAAGCTCCTGAGTTCCATGAACTGATTTCTATTTTCAGCTTCCCATAGAGAGCTGACTGTTCAGCCAATTTAAACTTTTTTTTTTTTTTCTACTCCACTTCATCTTCATTCATTTTGGCACCATTTTGAACTGGAAAGCTTCCAGTTTGCTAATTGGCCATTTGCCTTGTTTTATGTGGGGGTGATGTCAAGTGCTGAAATAACCGATGGGCTGAAAGCAATCTTGTTTCAAAGGCTGGTCAGAACCAAACCTCAGAAGGTACAAATTTCAGGTTTGTTTTGTATTTAACAGCTACACAACGGTCCTTATCCTAGTGGACGAACCTCAGCGAAGAATATAGATTTGAGGTCAAGAGCTGGTGACTGCTCAGATACCACATGTAGAGCACTGAATTCTGGTGGAAGTAAGAATCCAGATCTTTTTTTAATATCACCTTCAAGACTTCCTCTACTTCTGCTCTGTAATGTCATACTAGCAATCAAGTCTTTAAAAAAAATATTAATTCAAGTCCCCATTTAAAAAGGAAAAGTGGCATGTATGCTTTGGTTCAGGAAATTTTTTCTTTTAAGTATGAGTGGTAAAAACTTCTTGTTGTATGAAATATCACTGGCATAGTTGCAGATATTTAATACACATTAATATTAATATTTGGTTGTTATGATTTGTTAAATATCCTATATTCTGCTTTCTACTTTTCTTATTTAAAGTATTCTTTAAATGATAATGATTATAAAAAGAAAACAAAATACCAAACCAGTTTTAATTAATTTGTGCCTCAGAAAAAGTCCTTCAAACTGCTTCAGGCAAGCATTTTTTCTTTGCTAGCTAAACTCCATTTCTGTCCTTTCCTGGGCTGATCTATACCAGGTAGCTTGGAGGATCATGACCTACTAATCCTTTTTGATTTCTGGTGAGCTTTTAAAAACAAAGTAGACCAAGAAACATCAAAGGAGGATTTAAAAAACACACACTGTGCCCTGAGAAGTAAATGTTGCTTTGGAAGGCATTCTCTCCTTTAAAAAAGAGGTGAATGCTGTGGTTCAATACTATTCACCAAAAACACTTAAGCATATGCTCAAAATTAAGCGTGTATTTAAGTTCCCTTGAAGTCTGTGCTGTTTAAGTACACACTTGAAGCTAAATACATTCTGTCATACTTTGCTGACACAGAAATTCTGGCTCCATTGAAATAAATGCCTTTGAGGATAAAATTCTTTCAGGAATTTCAGTGTTGTTTCTTAAATTTTCTACCCATTGTGAAGGGTATAAAGCCACTAAAGCCACTAAAACCAAACCCAGTCCCAAAGAAAAAAAAAAGAAAAAAGATGTTTCTCATATGATCAGTTGTTTTTCTGATATTTTCTCTAGCATGAATGATATGAAAATTGAAAAAATAGAAGTTGAAATGTGATTCAGTTTTGTGAGCAGAACATTTACTTGATATTGGGCAAGTTGCTGTTTTTGGAACAAATGCTTCTCAGATCCATAATGAATCAGAAACAAATGAATCTGGAGGCCCTTGACAAGTCTCATTGCAAACTGAATTCCAACTGATTGTGCAGGAAAACATATCAAGTTCCCATTTGTAGTGTCTGAATTGCAGATCTGACATGGAGGATAAACAAGAGCTGATACTTCTTACTCAGATTTGGGGAGGTATTTGATCACCATCTTGGAAAAAATGAACTGTGATTTCTGGAAATATTCCAGTCTTTGTCAAAGAATGGTGAGGCAATGTTTAACTGCATAATGGAAACTGGAGAGAAATGTTGACATCCCACTCATCAATCCAATTGCTTTTTTATCTCTCCACTGTCTTGGAAAGAGAGCAAAGTGTAAACCAGCGTTTGGCACAAATGGGCTGTATGTGCCATTTAGGAGCAATTTGCATGTAATTGGTAACAATTATAGAGACAACCCATTTATAACGGGGAGTGAGCTCACCACCTAGCATAAACTACAAGAAAACGAATAATATTCCCCAGGAATCACACACTGATGTAAGAAAGGAAATGGAAGTTTTTCAGTTGAACCTCTTCACTGGTTTTATCATGCAGAAATTCAGGGATGCAAAAAAGCCTGTATTCAACTGATTATACAAAAGTGCAATTGTGTTTGTGCCAATTAAGCTTGAATATAATCAAGTTCTCTATCATTTTTATTTTCACTGTGGTTCTGCTAATCTTCCTGACAAAATAACGAGCCTTTGAAAGTTCAGAGTCTAACTCTGTTTCCATATGGTCAGCTGCTGAGCTGATGAGGTGGCTTCCCAATCTCCTCTTTCAAGGGCACCTGGTGCCAGCCAGGTCCCCAGCAGCACAGACCGAGGTGACAGGTAGTGGTAACATTGAAGTGCAGCTGAGCAGGAGAAGCTTCAGCCAGATACTGCAGTTGGGAAAGTGTAAGTTATTTGACTGAGATACAATTAATTTGATTTGTACATGTCAGCAGCAGTTGAATGTCTTCCACTGTCTTTTGGATAAGACACCAACTGATTTTTTTTAAATTACAATTATTATTTTTTTTAGGTGGGTGTAAACTTACTGTAGTTGTTCTAGTTGTGACAACAGGTTGGATGTTTCTGCATCCTCCTTCTTTGGGCAGTCTTTTCCTCTCTGGTTGAGAAGCTTGCTGCACTGCAAACTCACTAAGCATACTGATTCAGGTTGGACACAGTTTCTGATGCAGCTTTGAGAAAGTCTGAATCCAGATCCTTGTGCAGGCACTTCATTAGCTGACTCTGAGGAGCATTCAGTATGGTGCTATAGTATCCATTCAAAGGGGGTGCTATAAGCAGCTCATGATAATTCCAGTCTTTGTGATTGTTGCTCTACTCCTAGCCTCCTAGTGTGATAGAAGTTCTAGGCAATTAAAATTGGTGATTGGTGAATTGAGTTTTTTTGCCTGTTTATAGGATCTTATTAGTCTAATTGGTGCCTATTCACCAAGAAATTCAGTTGACAATGTCTTTGAATTTATTTGGAACTGGACATTGCAGATCAGCATTTTCAATGGAAATTGGCAGAATCTTTGGCTCTGAATTGGAGAAGCTGCAAATGCTCCCTGTGTGCATTTGTACAAACCACTTAAGCTGTCTATGTCTTGGAACTCTTTGCAGGCTGACCACAGTACTCCATCCAGTGGGCTGCCGTGGGCATTTGTGGGAATGTCCTGTGCTTGTGTACTGTGCTGGAGTGGTAGCTTTGACTGGTTCCTTGTTTAGACATGGGAGGCATCAAGCAATATTTTCTAGGATTCTTGTCAATGCTTCCATTGTGCAAGTGTATAGTCTGATGGTATCCCTCATGTAGCCAAATATTTGGGGCCGACCTGGACAAGGTGTATTTCAGGTAACAAATATGCCCAAGTTTATGAAAGTTATCCCAGCAAGGTTAGTTGACTGTTTACATTGTGCAAGCCATAAACATTAAAAGATGTTGTCTATTTCTGCTCCGAAGACACACAACTGGCAGCTGAAGGCTAATGCAAGTGATCACTGAGGCATTCTGGCAAAGACTGGGAATAGGTGAATGCTTTGCTTAAGCGTGCCTTAATCACTTTAGTCAGTCTTGGGATTCCTTTAAATTAATGATAAAATTAGTCTTTTTTCTAGTATTTTCCTTTCCCTAATTATTTTTGTAAAAACTGAAAAGTTACCAAAACCACTTTTTAAAAATATTTTTTTTGCTTTTACTGTTCCACTCATTGGAGCAGTGATTTCTGTTGTGCCCTTCACATCTGCAGCCACCCTCAGCAGCAATCATTCTGAGCTGTTTCTTCTATCCCTTTGTGCTTTAGCAGGACATTGTCCTGCTCACACACACACGTTCATCTGTGTGTATATAACTATATGGGAGCCTCCATACACTTTGGCACATAATGAGTGTCTTGGTGGTTGGTGCTAAGCAAAGTTTTAGGTGTTGGGTTCTCTCTTCACCTATCTCTATTTACTGTTTTAAGCCAAATGTTTCAGTACTGCTAGAAGCATATATTAGACTATGTGGCTAAAACTTGGAAATACCTGCAATATATTATCTATTATCTATCTCTCTAAGCTATGCTGACTTCATTGACTCAGTAAATAAAGCAGGTTGAAGGAGCCTTGCAGAGCACTGGAATGTTGTTGCTTGCTGTGGAGCAAAAATGGCATGCCTGACCAGAGCTCACCTTCTTTTATTTACGTGGTGCAATAAGAGCTGCAGTGGGTAGTAGGGCAATGGAAAGGTGATTGGAGAATAGGAATGCAAACAAACTCTCATTGTAATTTCACCAAAATAACTTGGATGCTCACAGCAGTATCAGACTACAGTATTTCAAATCCTCCCTCCACTGTCATTAAGAGAGCACAATTATTTATATTATAATATAAACTGGGAAAAGGATCCAGCTTAAAAAATGTGGAAGAGGAGCATTAGAAGACAGGATCAATGTGGCCTGGCATGCATCCGTTAAACATGGCTGAAGTGACATCTGGAGCACAGAGGCACCAGTGGTCAGTGTTTAGTGAAGACAACTCATGGAATCACGGACCTGGGAAAATGTATACCTTTTTATGACCTGCAGTCCTTAGGCCATCCAAAAGTTGCAAAGACAAGCGACCTTTTACTCATCCTGCTCACCACTGTATGACCTCCTCTTGACATCAGTTCCACCTGCAGAAAGCCAGTCTGCAAACATATCCTTTCCTAGGCCCTTAGATTTTCAAACCATCATTTGTTTTCTCTTTCATGTTGCTGTTAATGGCATAAAAACAACAGATATTAATTTTCAAGATTTTTTTTTTTTGTTTAATCAGCTGCCTCATCAAGGAATATCTGGCACCAAAAGACAGGTCTGACTGTGTTCGATATAGGAGATATTTCAGATGCCTAAAATGAGATGAGTACTTAAGCATCTGATTCCAGGGCTAGGGTTACTTCAGGATTTGAAAATTGATATCTTTAACTTCTTTTTATATAAAATAATTTGTGTTTTCTTTTTAAATATAAATTTCAATGAAAAAAGAAGGATGCCTTAAGCACAAAATTACCTACCCTTTTTCTGTACTCTTTAGTGGTTTCTTGAAACAGCAGAGAAGATAGAGGACATGCACAGAGTCCCCTTTCAGCCTATCTAAAATCCATTGCAAAGAAACACTTTACATTCCTCCCTGTGCTTTCTGGAAACTTTTTTCACAAAAGGAACAGTTGCAGTTTCCAGTGTACCTTTCTATTTTCTTCTTCCATCTGAAGGTGAAAAAGTGACTTGAGGAAGGGAGTGTAACTTTATGGCATGTATGACTCCATGCTGGTTAGAAGCTTTCTTGTATAGTTTTGTTCCTGGATCAAGAACAACCATGTGGGAGAATTATGTGTTTAGCATATGGCTGTCACTGACTAATGTCATTATGCCCACCTGCACCAATGCTGAAGTTGCCTGCTTGTATGGAAACTACAGTCCTTAGGAACAGCCTAAGGACTGTAGTTTCCATGTAGTTTCCATGCCAAATTTGTATTTGCCATGTGAGTATGTCATGTATGTAAATGTTTATGTCACATAAGTGAAGATGCCATGTAAACAATATACATTTGTTCAAATCAATCAAATCTAGACATTCCTCTGTGATTCGGAGGGTTTTGTTTCTTTGCTAGGGGAAACAAAAAAAATATCTATTTGTTATCTTTGTCAAAAAGTGCTAAAACACCAGCATTGTCCTGGAATTAGCAAAACTTGATGCTGTTCAAATGGAGAAACAAATGATGTCCTTGACACGAAGAGTTCACCTTACAGATAGGACTCAGGAGCCAAACATGGATGCAGAGAGATAAGGGTGAAGAGAAGTTCAGATGCACCATTAGAGGTGGAAATAAAAAGCCCTGTAGGTTGGATTTTGACAAAGGCAATCCACTCTTCTGTGATCTGTGATGCTTGTCGACATTGGATTTGATCATTAAAATTACTTATTCAGATAGTAAAGGCTCAGTAGCCCTTCTGTTTCCGTCTCTCAAGGTGGAGGCCAAACAAGGCTCCCTGGATTCCCAGGGAAAGTAAAGGGAGTCTGTCCATAAATTCCTGCTCTTCAAAATGCTACATTCATGTGCAGTGTGGATAGTAATGCCCACAATATATGTACAACATGAAGAAGTTACATGGTGACATTGCAACACTGTCTTAGCAGGAGGCAAGAGCTAGGGACATGACTGTCATGTTTGGTGGCATTGCCTGAGCCATCACTGCTAGGATCAGAAGATGCCTTGACTGTACAGGAACTTCTGTGTTATTGCCTAAAAAATCCCTACTTCAGTGCTAAATGGTGACACCTCGGTCGATCCCCATCAGAAAGGAGTTCTGGTTAAATGCTGTTCATCTGGCACTTAAAAAGAGGGCCATGGACAGAGCTCTTGGATCAGGGCCGGGAGATCTGGTCTTCTCCCCGGTTCTGTTACAGACACGCAGCAACAGCTCAGGAAATCTGTACCTGTTGTGTTGTGAGATTACAAGTTTTCCATTCCTTCAGATCAACACATCACAACCCAAGGAGATGGCTGGTACTGCCCTAAGGAGGGCTTATGTCCCTCACCTGCAGAGTGCCTCTTTTAGAAAGTGTAAAAACTACAAGCAATTATAAAGTATTAATTATAAAGTAATTATGGACAAAAAGCAGAGGGTCCTTGATTCAAAATTGTTCCTATACTAAGGTGATGTGGCATTCAAGACATTTGTTAAATTTTAATAAATAATAGATGCTTAAAGGACTAAGAGTTTATCCATGGAGCTACACATTACTTAATCTCCTTCTTAGTAGAGTCAGGAGATGGATTTCATAATAGTTGGTCTGCTGCCTTTGATTTCTAATTGGTTACCATTTACACTCACAGAGTCACTGACCTTTCAATTTGTAATTTATGAGAGAGTCTTATATCTGATGATACTTCAAAATATTTAAGATATTACTTTTTATCCAGAACAGCTGAATAAATGTTCCAGAAATTTACTGGGATTTGATAAAACTGAAATAAAATCCAGTCCATTTTTTTCATCAACATGCGGCTAATTTTTTTTTTTTTTGACATATTGTACTTTTAAAGCTGCAAGTAGAAAATATTTATCTGACTTGTTCTTTGATGTTTGAGGGTGGGGAGGCTTCCTGTAGAGTCTGAATGATCCTGATTGCTGTGAGTTCTCTGGAAACTGACATTGCAGGTGGGATTTTCATATAAATTTTTTGATAAAAGGTTAGTTTTGTTCATGCCTGTAACAGAGATTTGCTACCAGAGCTGAAACTGCAGAGTGAAAGGCTGGTTATGTCTATGCTGCCATGGCATTTTTCAGTCTACATAAATGAAAATGTTTTGGTGTTGGCTGTGGGAGCACATCCGAGGAGCTCAGCTGCAGTGCTGTCCTCAGCAGGGGAGCTCCAGGGGCAGCGGTGGCTGAGAGAGTGCAGAGAAGCTTCCAGCCTCGAGCACTTGGATCCAAGGCCACCAGTCTTGGCCCCGAGCATCTGCACTCAGAGTGTGAACTCTGAGATACAGAGACAGTGCCATACTCTGAGGGCTGGAGAGGCATCTGTTCAGAGGCTGACAGAGGACAGACCGTTAGGTTTTAGTACAGTAAAGTTTTAAATTAGTGTAGTGTTCCCCATGCAGCTCTGTGGTCTCTTCTTAGGAGCTGGTGCTTAACGATCATAGAATCATACAATCATAGAATCATTAAGGTTGGAAAAGATCTCTAAGATCATTGAGTTCAACCTTGAAATAGTCAGAAGAGATATATTTCTTCCCAGATGTGCACTCACATTTGGTTTGCCTCAATTATTCAGATCACATCCTACAATGCAGCTTTGTTTGTCAGTTCCAGGAGAGCCTGCGGGCAGGGATGCAGAGGAACGCGGCCTTAGTAGTGAGAATCTGGATTTGTGTTTGTGAGTGACCAGCTCATCAACAGAGGTTGTTCCTCAACATGCATGAGTGTGCTGATTGAACCACCAAATGTATCTTAATATTTTTTTCAGTTAATTTAGAGACAAGAAGTTTTAACATTGTGTTTAAACATTAATCCTGCTCCCCAAAAAATCCAGTAATAAAGTGTCATTTCATATTACTGTTTTTTATTTTTAAACCCTCAAATCTGAAAAGATAGCAAGAGTCAAATCAGAATATGTAATGTATTTTGCTTTTTGAACTAGAAAATACATATAAACAGTACTTCTCACTACAACTGTTAATGTTGCCTGCTTTCTATAAAATTACTTTTCTCTCCTTGGCATGTTTTGCTGAGAACCAGTCCTTAAAGTGGTGCAGAATGAAGTATACCTAACCATGAAAGTGGTTTTTGTGACTGCTTCCCTCTACTCCAGGGGGTGTTTTTAACCCTATGTGCTGTTTTTTTTTTTCTCAGTTGAAATTTATTTTTCCTAGAAACTGGTGTCTTCTTGTATAAAAATTATTGGCAGAGCTGCTGCAACTTCTTCTGTAATGATTCACCACATTAAATTATCCCTTCCAATTCTCTGCACAGGGTTTTTAAAAATTTTGCTAAATTTTGGCTGTTGGAGTTGTTCCTCCTCTCGAGTGGGTCTTCAGGAGTTGGAGAGGAGCTCATCAGAAGGAATTCAAGGAAGCCCAAGTTAAACCCCAACTTTTCTAAATTTTGGTTTTGCTGGAGTTATGACTTGGATGAAAACCTTATTGTCTAGGTGTGGCTGAGACCAAGATTGTGTAAGGAATTGGGTGACTGGGGCATGAAACTGTGGAAGGTGACAGGCTGCCAAAGGGATTGGGAGCAAGCAGAATATGGAGGATGGAGACAGGGGTGTTGTGAAAAAACGCTCGTGGTTGCAGCAGTCAGTTACTATGGGGATGTGCAGCACCACATCCTCCACTGAGGAAATGAATCCTGTCCTCACAGCAAGGCTTTCAGGCAGTAAGTAACAGAATGTGCCACACCTTTCTGGGTGAGGGAGGGAGAAAATATCTCATCCAGTATCTGGGTGACAGTTTCTTTAGGGGAAAGAGTAAGGGGTTGTGTAATGGGAGATGGTGTCAAAATTTACAGGCATGAGCAGACAGCACTGTGGTGGAACAGGCAACTTTGCCTTTATTGCTAACTTTCCTGTTTCTGGTTTTGGAGCCTTAAGGTTTTTCCATATGGCTTTCTTGATTATAATATAATATAATATAATATAATATAATATAATATAACATAACATAACATAATATAACATAACATAATATTAATTATATTATATTATATTATATTATATTATATTATATTATATTATATTATATTATATTATATTATATTATATATATAATATAGTATAATATGTATATTGGATATAATATACATGCATAAATAAATAAGCTATGGTGAAGCCAAGGCTGCCAAAAGAAGTTTAGTAGACTTTAAAGCAAATTATCCTATATTTTTGTTGGGTTTTCAGTTAGATTGAACTAGCAACATTATAAAAAGGGACCTTTTCATCATCTTAAGATATATCCCTCGAGATTATTCCAAGTTGCCACAAACAGGTTGTGTTGGGAATGAGTTCATGTTCTTAAAGTTCCATCAGTAATCTGTGCAAATTAATTTTAGTCTGTGGGGTTTTTTTCTTATGCTGGTTACTGCAAGTTTTTCGTGCCACAGGATCATTTCTTGGTTTTGCACATTATTCTTTTTGTTTCCTTATGGAAAGCATAAGACTGAAAAATGTGCTATCTGGCTCTCTGTTTCCAAGTTGAATTTGTAATAGCTATTTCTACACTGTGAAGTAAGAGTTGTTTTTTTTTTTTTTCTCTAAATGCAGTTTGACCACATGTATTCATGGTCTGCATGAGATAGCTTTTGATTCATGCACAATCCCACTGCCTGGCTCCATGTGAGCTGCAAGTTCTGTCCACAAGCTCCAGCAGGATCCAGGGCCTAAGTAAAGAAGCAGGTTGCAAATACCAGTGCAGTGAAAAAGCAGAAGACATAATTGACAAAGGAATAGTATTTGCAAATACATTTTTATGTATTTGTCTAGCAGTATGAAAAAAAAAATCTGGAAAAATTAACTGCTGTGATTATCTGACAAGTGAGCAAAATTGCCAATAGTCACTACCAGTTAAGCTTGGAATTAGTTAGTCATAGCAGACTAAAGAGTAAAGAAATTAAAGTACTTCTATGAAATGCCAAAAATAACTGCAGATAAAACAGAAAGTTTTTTTTTTTTTCACTTCTTCTGGCCTTCTTGCCCCTCCCCATCTGGTATTAATTTTGATTTGATTTGAAATAATCTTTAAGACATCAAGGGTATTAGGGCTTTGTAGCTTTAGAGGACTAGGTCTGCTTTTCACATTGAAGTGAAAAGAGTATACCTTTGAAGTCCACTCATGGTTCAGAAAGGAATACCCCCACCCTCTCTTTCAGAGTGAGTGAACCTCAGATGGTTTTAAATTTTGGCTTGATAGGTTAAGTTCAAAAATATTTTGGAGCAGTTTTGTTTCCTCTTGAGCTTTGTGTCAGCCTTGAGGGGGATGCTGCTGACTCAGAGACAGATGGAAAGATGTATTTAACAAGTGGAAGATTTAAATGAAATTCTTGCTCCCACCCAATTCTACATTACACTGTCTGGATTGCTCTGCATGTTGCCAGCTCCTTAATTGCTGTCAAAGCTCCTATTACTTCTCACAGAGCAGAATGCTGAAGGTCACAACCAAGAGACTATATTTTTATGCCAGACAAAATTTCTTCCTGTGGCTTCTCACCTGTGCTTAAAAGAGTAAGAAGTATTGGCACTCCAAGGTACCAGTCTTAAGGCATATTGTGACAGCAGCATGGTAGCATGCTCTGCTGAGGAACAAGGCTTCATTTTGAAGGTTGCCTAAATAATGAATGGGTTTGGTGTTCCTCCTAGCTATGGTGCTCACTCCCATAGCAGAAGAGAGCTGCAAGTTTAATTCTTCCCTTTGTTTGAAGCTGCTTGAGCTGGTCTGTAGGAAGATGCCAGCACCCAGCCGATCAGCAACAACTGTGTACAAGGCAGCAGCAGTTCTGATCCTCTTTACAGGGCCTGCAGGCACCCAGCTGCAAGAAGACCCCTTCCCTGATGAGACCTCCTGTGTGTCTGGAGTGTCACTCCTCAAGGGGGGTGGCAGGAGCTCCTGTGGCTGCTGAGGCTTCAAGCGCTGCTGTCAGCGTGGCCAGGTGGGTGCACGGGGGCACGGAGAGTGAGAGGGTGGTGACACGGCGACCTGCTGCAGACCACGGCTCCTCAGCTGCTGCGTGTTTTGGTTAGTGGGGGAGAAGCTGTGAGTTTACTTTTCCTTCTGAGGGCAGCTTGGGAGGTCCAGAGTGATCTGAACTGAGAGGCTTTCAGCCCATACACCCGGAGCAGCTCTCCGAGAGCCGCCTGCAGGTGTGCCCAGCCCTGCCGGTGCCAATGCTCCGGACGCTGGAGCAGCAGAATCTCCCTGGCCAGGGACAGGCAGTACTGTGGTGACAGCTGTGACAGGAGGGTCAGCAGTGACATAGACCTCTCTCCTGTACAGCACAAATCATCTTTTGGAGCTTTTCCTTGAACATTGCCACCTTCCCTGGTCAAATTTTATTTTCATATCACATTTTTTTTTGCATTTTTTAAAATGCAATGAAAAATATGAAACCAGGGCAGTGTCACTTTGACAGAATGCTGTCACTCTGTCACTTTGACAGAATGCTGTGAGATAGATGGTAACTGTGGAGTTTTACTGTTTGTTCATCAGTGTTACTGTGAATTAATTTGCTGTCGTACAAAGGTGTGACGTTCTTTACATTACTAAAAGAAAATTACTTAACAAGAATAACACACATTAAACCTATCCTTTCTTTGCCATGGTTAAGAATGCTGTATCATTAATATTCTCTATGTAGTAGATGGTTTTATGAGGAAGGGGACTATTGTAAGATTAACAATTCCTTTGTCTGACTTTGTGAAACAACATTCATTTCTTTGCCTGAAAGAAAACATGTCACTGTTGATTTGTAGCCTTTGGTCAAATACTTGCATAAAGTTTGATCCATCTGTTAGATTATACAAATTTTTGGAAAGATTAATTGAAGCATGTATCTTGTTGAGGTTTCTCCTTGTCTATGTGTCTGTCAAAGAGATAATTACACTGATTAAATTTGTCAGAGAAAAGGAATTCCAACCAGATGTGTGAATAAATGTTTTGTGCTATTTTAGCAATTAAATTCTTCAGCTGAGGCTACAACTTTAGGAAGCATTGAATTTATTAGACTTAATAAAAAGGGGGTATTTCCATGAGACCACCTGTGAGATTTTACAGCAATGAAAATATTTAAGATATTTGCTATGTTTCTTTATGATAGTTTCATTTTTTTTTCTTGATGTTTCTTTCAGCACATGTAGAAATACAGTGCTTTGAAGGAAGAATTGTTCACCTGTCTCTGGTAATCACATGTTCAGAGGGAGAATGTCAGGCCTGTCTTACCAAATATGTTATACAGTGGTAAGTTTATGGATTGAATTGCTGTATTTATTTAGGAAGCAATAAAGTCCTTAACTAATAGCAGAATGTGAAACTATAAGAATCTCATGGGCTATCATACCCTATGCAAAGCAGATGGGCCTCATAGATTCTTTGCATAAAGTCTTGCCATAAAGGCTGATTTAAATTTTTCAGAAAATGTTTAATACATCCTGAACTTTCTAGCATGACCTAATTTGCATATCAGACAAATATTGGAGCGTATTTGTTCTAAGTGAGGCTAGAATAAGTCCTCTTAAGTAAGAGACACAAAATCAAAAAACTTAAGTGTATAATTTTACCATTTACAGAGTTGTCCTGGGGAAATTCAGCATGGACATGCATGTGGACACTGAGAAGAAATTTAAGGTGTGGACTCTGGAAGCCAAATCTTTTGTGAACTAGCACCGTGTGAATTTTTCTTTTGTTTTCAGTAAGAGAAAACATCCCAGATGCACTCTCGTGTCTTAAGTAGAATGATGGTTGCCAGTTAAGATTGCTTTTGTTCAAGCTTTGCTTCTTTATGTAATCAGAAGTGCATCTTTAAATTTACTGACTATGGGCAAGAATATCTTTCCAAAAGGAGTTTTATTTTATGTATGAATGTAACTAAAAAGGGCAAAAGATGATTTTGTCAAATAGTAAGAAGATGAGAAAATAAAACACACAGATAAACATACTTGTGGAATTGGCTCCAACTGAATTGCAGAGAAAGAACTAAAACAAGTGTAAACACAAGAGATTTTTAGGTTCCTTCCACAGAATACATTTGTAGGATAAATATCAACAAAAATAGGTTTAAAAATAGATTATTCACTTGGTTATTGTCATTTACAAATAGTTTGCTTATGTTTGTGTCTGTGCAAACTAGCAGAGTTTTAGATCACTGATCCAAACACTGTACTTCCTGAATCCTTACAAAATACACGATCTTGCTGTTTAAATGCTCCTCAGAAAACTGAGGAGAATATTTATTACTTTTACTGTAATTCAGAGCTGGGAATGGAATATTGTGTTTAGTCTTACAAGTGGTTTTCATCAAAATGACTTAAAATCCTGTAGCTATATCCTTTTAAGGGAAGTGCTCTTCTGAGGACTTGTTTTGCCAGCGATTCTTTCAGCAATAGAGTAACTCCACCTTTAATAGTTTAATTGTTTGTTGTAATCTATTAATCTTTATTGAAGCTCCATATCAGAGATATGTATCACCCAATATTTATCTTGTGCTTGAGTATGTAGGATGATAATAATAATAATTCCTAACTATTATTTTGTTTTTATATAGAATTCAGGGTTTGGCAGTCCATTTGCTTGTGGTTCAAGGCATGGTGATATTTAGTCTTCCTGAATAAATTCTCTCTGAACTGCTCAATGATATTTCTGGATAGAAGAACAGAAGAATTGTGTTTTTTTTTTTTTTTTTTTTCTCTCAAGTTAACTTGAGAAACATTCAACTTCTGATAGAAGAGTAACAACAACTAGATTATTTTAAAGTACATAACTGCATTTAAGACAAACGGGTTATTTTTAGTTCTGTCTATCATAAGGAATTTTACATGACAGCTGGCTGATGAGGCATAAATTGGCATTCTTCAGTGTAACTGAGACGACCCACCCTTGCTTCCAGTCTTTGCAGTCCTGCTGTTAATCTGACAGCTCAACAAAGGTGACTGCTGTCTTTGGCTTTAAAATGAGTTCAGGTGATCTAAGCCCAACAGCTGTGTGTTTTCGCCATGAACATCTGGCACTCATCATGGTATGTATTGTTGTGTGTTTTGTTTTACATGTGCCAATACTGCCTTTAAGCCACTAGAAGGCCAAAGTTTATTTTGGCTGAGTAGTCAACTATTTAGAATACACAATAAAATCAGATTGCTCGTTTCTCCCCAAACTCCTACAGCTGTTTTGATAAGGTATAGAGCAAAGAGGAAAACCTAGACATGACTGTAACTAGAAAATGGATACTTTGGTGCATCTGCAGCGGGCTCGCAGCTTGGGTGGTTGCAGGTCATATATATAAAGGAAAAGAGAAAGTTTCAAACTGGTATCCATCATTAGTAGTAACTTAGGACAAATATTAATATTAGTGAAATCAAAGCTCCTTGAATTTTGAATGAGCTAGTTATATGTAATAAACTACTTAACACATGATTAATAGCTTTAAAATGGTAGCCTCTTCAGCAAATAAAAGTCCATTAAATACATGTCTGGATCTTTTTAATCACCAGAATCAGTTATTTAATATTCAATAGATAAAGATGAAGCCACTGATGGCAATAAGGGTAAACTGCTTAAAATGTAGAAAGTTTTTCTGAGCAATGCACATGTGACAGAAAGATGATTCTGGGGTATTCTTTCATTATAATGACTTCTAAATAATTTGTGACAGCACTAGCTTCTCTAACAGGGCAAGAAATATATATTTTTACAATGAGTGAGAATCTCCATCAAGATATAAATTTGCACAGCTTCAATCAACTAGTTAAACCTTAAGTCTAAATATGATTCCTGAAAGTAAAAAGCTAAATTACAAGAGGTCTGTTAGTGGGTCACGAAGGAGAAACTATTCCAGTCTGCTCTGGAAGTCAATACTTAATGTCTGGGTATGAATTTAGTTAGTGGTCTGCAATGGAAACTTCCGGTGGTATGTTCCCTTGTTCACTTTCACATATCCATCACAAATTACAAAACTGCTCAGTTCCATGGGAGATACAAAACAGAACCAGTCCCTTGCTCATTCAGTGTAGTGCTTAAAGGTGGAAAGAGAATATGCACTGGGAAACACACTGGAAGGATTAATTTTCAAGTTATATATTTGGGAAGAAGAAGACGGAATTAATTCAGAAGTGAAGGTGGCATTATATTTATCATAAACTTCAGCTTTGTTTCCATGTCACGCTGCCCACTGGAGCCATTTCAGTTGTAGGCCCTACAGGACCTGCCATCTTTGGGCATCATCTAAGACAAAAAAGGTAATTTAGCACAGCACAGAAACTGCTCTCTATTAAATATAGCAAGGAGAAATTAGTTTGCAACAGAAATACTTTTAAGTGGATTCTGCCATGTCTAGTTGGAAGTTTAGCTAAACATGATAGTGTGGAAAAAAAACACAGTCTGAAATGGGGCAGTTAGAAGATATTGCTGTCTGGGCAAAGGGATGAGGTGATTGTCAAATGGTGCCTTGAAGGTAGAGGAAAACTCTGTTTTTGGTGGAAATACTTAACATAAAGATGTTAGGAGAAAACAATAGTGGGTGTTTGTGTTAAATGGATTGCAAGGGAGAGTAATGGGAAATTTATGTGTGCTTTAAGTGACTCTACATTGTACTTATACTTTCAGAGTTGCTATCCTGCCTTTTGGGTAAATAATGTTTAGAAAATGTTTATAACATATACAGTCAACTTGGTGCTTAGGTCTTTCAGAGCCTAGTAAAAAAAAGGAAGTAGCAGTATTGTTAACATAGTTCAACCCTTGTGTATTTAAATTGTAAACTCATGGAGGAAGAATTGTACAGGGATATGTTTGCACAGTGCTTGACACAGCGGGTTCCTGGCTTCTGTATCTACAAAGAGCAAACAAGAAGCATAACTACATTACAGTCACTATATTTTGGAATTATAGTTCAGGCAGTAGTGATCAAACCAGTGGTAAAATGGGATTTCAGTCTGGTTTTGCACATATATAATTTGAAATTAAATCCTCAAACAAGCCAGGAGAACTATAGCTATAGGGGGAGCAGATGATCAGAGTTCAGAGGCCAGATAGTGGAAGGAAAAGTGGGCTCTGGGGTTTCCTTTGTTTTACCCACATATATAACTGCAACCCATACAGATGCAAAATCGCCTTAGTTTGGCCAACTACTGACTCCCTCTTCTCTCCCCTCTCTTGACACATGGCTTCTTTCTACTTACACAAACTACAGCTGCATAGCAAGTAGCACACAACACTAATGCTAGTGTTACACCAGCCTTGTCATCCCTGTACTCATTCTCTTCCGTACTTGCATGTAGCCTTCATCACTGGAAGTAAAGCTTTATTAAGTGCTTTTGGGTGCAATTCTTAACACATCCCTGAGCTATAACACTCAGGTATGTGTTAACATACAGGACAGTATCTTTCCTTATCCAGTAAGAGTATAGTGTGTTTTTTAATGGTACAATGAAGAGATACAATCTTGGTGAGGTAGGGGAATGAAACCACAAAATTTTTTCACAATATTCCTGTTCTTCCATGTATGTAACAGGAATGGGTAGATGCATTCTTGATGCTGGAGGGAGCTGAATATGTCAATAATAACAATAATAACATTAACATTAACAACAACAACAACAACAACAACATCCCTTCTGATCTTCCTGGGCAGCCTTGTTAAAATAAAACATCTTTCCCTGAAGAATCAAGAGATCTTGTCTGTCTGCTCTGCTCTAGTGGGAATCCCACTAACTGCCCACAGGAGAGCAAAAACCTAGTAGAGATGAAACCCAGTGTGCATGTGAAAGGGGAGAATTTTGCTTAAGGCATCTGAAGTATCATGGGAGGCTTAAGATAAAAGTTCTTTTTGTGTTTGGAGTGCAGCTGTGGAATATCTGACCTCAGGCTCAATGGCTACCAGGGACTTTTAGCTTCATCATTTGTTGGTATAAAGTTTCAAGAACCTTGATTCTGCACTGCTAAAATGAGATGCAATGGATGCTCCCTCCAGCTCTTTAGCTGAATTAGCTGGAGGGCATAAACTCAAGAATTTTTCTTATTGTTTTTTATTGGGTAGGAGAGACTGACATTGGCTTTACATACAGATGATTTTTAAATATCAGTTCTCAAAATTCTGTTTTCCCAAGAAGCCTACAAAAAGAGTATTAGCACCTGGCCACTGAGATTGCTGCCCTTCAAGGTGACTTGTTCAGTTTTCTTTATGCTTTCCCTGAGCATCTGCAGTTTCTGTAGCTTCTTGTCTGGTACTGGAATTGCAATGTTTCTGTCATGAAGGTCTTTCTTCTGCTCAGGGTCAGGCTACACTTAACACACTGATGTCCATGTCCAGCACTTTTTTCCCCTGCAGCAAAGTCAAATGCAAAGAAAAATGTGTTTAACAACACTTGGGGAAATGCGGTCAGTACCTCTTACTCTGCAGATGCCGACGATTGGCCTTGCTTACAGGCACAGGCTAAATCCTCTCACTGGAATTCCTCTTGTATCCGTACTTATGCTCATATCACTCTCACCACAATGCTTTACATTACTGGGACTATAATTTTCAGAGGAGAGCAAAAAAATGTTTCTCGTCTCAGTGGGATAAACAGCCTGAAGAGACACATTTTGCCAGATAAGGGCAGACTTTAAAAATGTTCTCTAGTATTTCATTTTTGGCTTTGCTTTTTTTTGTAGCAACCATGCAGAGGTGATATTAACTGATAAACTGATTGCCTCAAAAGTAACTATATTCTCTGAGTCCCATGTAAAATATGAACTCTGTGTGAGCGCTCTCAGCACTGGACCCCTCTGTGTTGTGGGGTACAAAATCCTTCTGCAATGATTCAGTATCCCAAATACTGCACAGAATTCTTGTAAAGACATTCTGTGCTGTTTGAAAACATAAGTCAGTCCCCACATCTCTCTAAACAGGTTGATATCTTTTCCTAAGCAACTGAATGAAGAATTCATGTGTCTAATTTGAAACCTGTTCAGATATCATCACTTTCAAGGTTCAGCTCAGTCTTCAACATTACTAGGTTCATCTTTCATTTCAAGAGTATGGTAAAAAGGCAGGGAAAAAATTAGTGGAAAAAAAAGCAAAAAAAGGTAATGGAGTGCTTCTCTCTAAAAAAAAAAAAAATGGAGGTTGAGAGTGATAAAGAAATAGTTCTGGGAAGGGCAGAATTTTGTATGAAAATGTCTATACTCTCTGCATTATATGGGCAATCATCATGCTGAGTCCAAACCAGTTACCTTATTCATAGAGGACAAGTTTCCATTTAATGGCACAGTGAAACTAAATTGTCCTTAGCATAATAAGAGAGGGAAGAAAGAAAACTTTTTAAGACTTTGATCCCTCTTACTACCAAAGTTCACCATGAAGATTTTTCAGCTTGGAAAAATTTTTCCATCTCTTATCATTAATTTATTTCTTCAGTGTTCCAACTGAACAGCTGCTGCATGTCCAGGTCTGGCTGACTAAGGTGGGGTAGTACTAGATCTCAACACTTTAGAGTCTATTATTTTGCTCATTTCTCACCTCTTCTTTGTGAGAAATAATGTGATATATGATGCTAATTGTTAAATTTCATAGGTTAAAAAAAATAATTGGAAAGTATGTTTTTATTGTTTTCTTGCAATATGTTGCTTGTATTCCTTACTTGAAAAAAATATGGTATGACTTGTTCCTTGAGCTTTCTACAGTGTAGCCACTGTAGCTAAATCCAGAGGAATGGCTGGGAAGAGCAGAAAAATGGAAAATTTGTTCTCTTTAAACTGAGTATTTCTCTGAACTTTGTTTTGTTTTGCTCTGTGGGGTCCCTTTTCTGTTCAGCTGCACAGCCAGAGAAATGTGGAGTGTGGAAGCTCTTGCAAAGAAGATTGCAGAATCCAGGGATCGGTGCTTAAATGAACACTCTCAGTTCCTCTCTCAAAGAGTATTGATAATTAATAACTTCTCCATTTTGTAGATCCAACTAACTAAGCAGAATCATCACTTTGTGTCTGCACCTACTGCTTCTCTACCTATATCAGCCTGTCAGGACAGATTGACAGTAGCCATGCTTTTTGACTCCCAGCGTCAAAATCTTGGAAGGTTCATTAATCTTTTCATCCTGAATCCGCAGGTTTTACTTTCATGATGTATTTTAACTGACTTGTAATATAGCAGCACCCTCTCTCTGTATGGATCCTGATACTATAATCCTCTAACAGTATTCAGGGGCAATGGTGTTCTGATTAGCTTCCAGTGGTGATTAATCCTTTTTTCCCCCAAATGACAGCTGTTTATATCATTGGTAGTGCTCTCAATTCTTGCCAGCCTTTTCTTATCAGTCAAGTCCTTTTTCAACACCTGGACCTGGCAATGGATTTCATGCCTCAATGCCTAAGAGCTATTTTAGAGCCATTAACCACACTGGTGCTTACAAAGTAAATGTTACATTCTTCAAGCAGCATCCTGCTTCCCAGTCCCTGTATTCTTCTTCCTTCCTATCCTCTCCCTGTCCTTATCTTCTCAAATTATTTTAAAGTAAACCTGTGATTCAGATTAGCCTAGGATATTTAGCAGCCAGTCTTCCCTTTAGAGTTTCCAATCATATCTTGACTTACAGTAGAAAAAAAAAAAAAAAACTAAAAGGAAAGAAAAATAGTTTTTACTGTTCTGGGTCTGGCTTAAACAGCTGCCTTCTCTTGGCACTGTTGAAGCCTAGGAATTTGGGAATTTAACAATGCTGTACGTGGAGTTGGCCAGTAGGTGTCAAAATAACCTGTCATTTGTACCACTGCAGTGTGACACCGAGGGGTGAGAGATCATCTTTTCTCTTGTGTAGTGTTTATGAAGAGTGGGCTCAGCGAGGGTCTTGTGTCCTTACCCAAGAATGGAGCTGATGTTGTGGCAATTTATTAAGAGGGTGACAGTGCTGTAAGCGATTGTATTACAGATGCTGTGTCAAATCTAGTGAAACCAGTAGATTCTGGACATTTACTCAGGCAAGTAATGCTGCAGAAAGCCATGCGCTCCTCTGACTGACCTTCCCCTTCCTCCAGTAAAACGTAGCAAACTGGATAGTAGTAGTCTGCATATAGTGCTGCCATAAACTGAGATGAAAGCTTCATTTTGCTGGCTTCTTGGCTTTGTTTTCTGTCCTTTTGTCCCACCACATTTGACCTTAAACCTGATTTTTCTGAATGTCTTGACCTGAGAGCAGACCTGATGAGTTTTGCCCTCAGGGGTGCGTGGTGGCTTCTGTTGACATTAGCACTCAACGCAACTCTGTGAAGTGGAATAGTTCAGCCCCTGCATTTGGTGTGCCACTGAAAAGTTAGGGAAGCCCTGCACATACTCAGAACATTTGGATTATAAACAATTCTCGTGCTCTTTGACCGCTTTGCTTTCAAAGACAGAAAAATAATTGGTATTTTTGTAGAGTTTTCCAAATCGACAGCTTGTGTAACATTCTCATAGGTGTTTGTTCTTTTCAGCCTGAAATTTTCCTTCTTGTTAATTAATACAGGAGCATTCTGTGGTCTCAGTTTATCAGGATGAATGTAGGCACAGGTTTGCTGCCCTAAAACTCCACATGCTGTCCACATGCTTCTGCAATTCTAGTTTAGTATTTTGAAGGAAAACACTTACCTGAGTGTACAATTGGAGATTATATAAAGCAACTTTTTGTGTTTCAGTTTACTGATGAAACAAAGTAAAAACATAAGCCATAAACAGATTTAACCCATCTCATTTGGAAACGGAGTTTTTTCTGATTTTCTAGTTTCCTCAAAATGCTGTATGTGTTCAATTTCTGATGCTACAAAGAAGCCAGCATTTCTGACACAGGATTGCCTGGTGCTTGGCCATTCAGACGGGCAATTAGTTGAGCAATTAAATTAGATTAGCAGCCACTTAGTTGATCAATTGGTTGAAATCTGTTGGTTCCTCTGCCTGTCAGATTGTGCCTCACTGGCAGAAATGTGACACGAAACATCTCAACCAGCAGTGGGCAATTTGTCTAGAATAGGGCTGGTTATTGTTGATTTGACCTAGGCCAACCCTTCAGCTTCTGTGTGCATGGCTCATCACACTGTGGCTTCCTCCTTACTGTGTATGTTTGTGGGTGATTGTGGTGGAAAAATCTGTGTTCAGTTAGTATGAGATGAAAAACAATAGAAAATATGAAAGTATGGGGGGAAGATCAACTCTAAATAAGGCCAGAAAGTGCCTTGGATAGAAAATGAGCTTAAGCACAAAGGCCAGACAAAGGGAACCTCTTCAACTGAGCAGAATAATCAGGCAGGATTTGGTTTGAAACAGAAGGCTTTTATTTGGGACACCTCAGAAGCCATCACACATCTGGGAGATCTGTTTGTACCTTGACCTTGTGGGAAAATATAATTTATTTTACTAAGATTTTAAAACCTAATACAATGTAAATTGACTCCTGCCCTTTCAGCTTCCACTTATTTCAGATGAGTTTCTGATCCTTAATGCCACACCATAGTAACAATAAAAAAAGTTTTTATAATACCTTATAGTAGCTGCCAGTAATAACACAGGTCAGTAATGAAGCCAACAAATACTGAAAGTTGAACAATTTGTAAAGTCAGTAGAAAATGTGTAACCACACACTCTGGCAAATAGGCTTTTCTTACATAATAAACTTACAAAAAGCAGATGCATTTTCAAAGCAATAGAAAATATGTGTTGCATACTGGAATACGCTTGTTTTAAAAATCATCTCTTACAAAGCCCGTGGCTGCATGTTTACTGTCTCTGCCTTCTCCTCCTTCTCAGCAAGATTGTTTTCTGGCTTGCTCCTCGCCCCCCATGGAAGGTACACACCACCCACCACGATCATGCTCCATTAAGCTCTTGTGCTAAACAAAAAAGTTCTATGGAGCTTTCATTTATCAGCTTTCCCCCAAAGAGCTTTTTGCATTTCGTCAGGGATTTGCAAAACTATTCACAGCTTCAGAAACCCAGCAGTGGAGCACCATGATCGATGGGAGAAGAGTTCAATAACCACCCAATGCTGTTGAGCAATCCTGGGTAGTTGATTGGGACAGGAAGTCAATGAGCAGGAGATGTTGAGCCAAGGTAGTTGAGAGGGTCCTCACTGGAAATGGGTTGGGACTTTTAAGTGCTCTGGGCAGTTAGAGCCTCACTTTTAAGACTCATTAAAATAAAAAGTTATTTTTAAGAAACATGTAATTTAACATGCTGATGGATATTGGTTCAGGCCCATCCCAAGTATGTATTTTACCTTGCAAAGATAGTTGGGGTGCAAAAATATTTCATTAATATATCTCACTTATTTATATACATTGATTTTATAAAAATGATTTTTTCCATGAATGGACAGTTTTAAATGCACACATAAAATTGTGGACAAGATAGATAGTACTGCTTCAAGAAAGAATGGTGCCCTGAAACCACAGATTCCTATTATCTGGACTTATTTCAGTGCTCTCTGTCTGAGCACAATTGAAATTTTGCATTGTTTATCTTAGCTATCCTATAAATCAAAATAGAAATGCCTTCATAGGCAACATTTCCCCTTCTCTCCTTCAGAGCCACAGCTGGCGTAGCGTGGTGTGATCTGTCAATACTGGAATAAGGGAGTTTGCTTTTGCAAACAGCTTTGGAGTGTGTCAGCCTGAACTCCTTTATTCTACATTGTGGATGTCTGGAAAACTGCTGCGTCTCCTCAGCTGGGTATTCTCATTGCTTAGCACATTCCCTGCAGCCCCCGACAAAAACGTTACTGTGGGAACAGGGGAATGTCCAAAGCACACGATGTTCTGGCAGATCCCAGCTGGCAGGCAGCCCTCTGGGGTCACAGCCAGTCAGATGTGGCGTGGGTTGCTTTAAATCAGACCACGGGCAAGCTTGAAGGACCAAGAAATTTTTTGTTGCATCCACTTACCCCCAGCAGATACTGGGGCAGCCAAGGTTAGAGGCCAATGCAGCCCTTAGCAATTTCCAGGTGGAACACTGATCAGTGATTTCCATGAAGAATTAAATGGTACATTCAGTTTATTGACAGAAGAAGCTATATAAAAACATACTCTCTTGTACATAAGAGATAAAATTTTAATGCTCAAAGCATTAATTTATTCTATAGTTTTTATCACCAAAAACAAGGGCCTGACAGCAATACTGTTTACAGACATATTTAACTAGAGTTAAACGGGACTGTCTTGTGGCTGGCCATGAGTAATGATGAAGTCACTATAATTAGAAGATGAATTGTTTCTGAATCTCATAACCAGGACTGAGGTCCTGTTGTGCTAGGTTATTTATAAACATGGAGTAGAATATTCCATTTCTGAGAATTTAATAGTAAAAAAGGACAAGACATGACACGAAGAAATAATCCATCAAAAGGTGGAATAACTAAGTGAATGTAATCACATGAATGAAATAGATGATCCTCACATTAATATGCTTTTGCACTCATAGCTGAAATTCTAATCCCATTGAACAATCCATAACTGTTTTTTAAAAATGATTGTATGCTGTATTTAAACAAATTCCTGCTGGAATAAAGACTGCAGATTTCCATTAAATTTTTCTTCATTACAGTTTGTTAATTCTTATGCAGACTATATTTTTATTATGTTATAAATGGTTATTTGCATTTATTATTTAATTAAAGCTGCCATGATTTTTAAAATCTTTTAACTTTCTTTGACTTGCTTAGTTTAGTTGTGTTTTAATCACAACCCTAGTGAAGTGGTGAAGAAGAAATAGTAGATAACAGTGATGAATGAAGCTGAGTATCACAGAAAACAGGTGTCTGATCAAGCTTCTACTTGATCTACTTCCAGGAATAGATTTCTATTGACCTTTGTAAAAACAAAGAGAGAAATAATCTTTCAAATCCAATTGCAAGTTTTAAGAAAAATTAGGCTGCATAGTTAAACACACTGAAATCCCCAGCCACGAGGCACATTAGTACTATAATTTTTACATCTGAAAGGGAATATAAATTGAAGTATTATTTTTCTGAGAATAGAAGGATTGTCCTTTTATGTTATTGACTATGGATAACTTAGGAAGTTCTGAGGGGTCTTCTCAAGGACAAAATAAATTATGACAGAGTGTGTGTAGATGAGGTATAACTGTATATCATATCATAACAGAGCCATATGACAGTGAATTATATATTGCTTTGATACTTATTGCTTAAAAATACCATAGCAGTTCTCAGACAATAATTTTATATGATAGAAAGAGAAAAAAAAAAGAAAAAGAGGGACTCTGCTTTCTCTGCAGTCTAGGAACATTGCTGTTTACAGAATAACAGAATTCAGTACTAATTATTTTGAATGTAATGAATTTGACTCTTCACTACACAGCTGATAAAATTATTCTGCTCAAAAAATTTGTGTGAGTTGCAATTTTAAGGTAGTATGGAAGGTATGGAAACTGAAAAATAAAGGGCATAAGCAGAAGATGGAGTGTTTGGATTCTTTGTTGAAAGTCGGAAAGAAAAGGAAGATGTGTTGAATGCCAAATCAAAACAAACACAAATAGCAAAGGAAGGCTGGATGTAAGGAGAAGCATGAGAAAGAGATGAATATTGAGGGACTGTAAAGGTAGAATAAGAACATCTCATTCAGGTAGGCTTCACTGTATCTGGAAGGATGAAATTTCAAGGGAGAAGTCAGACTGGACTGGGTAAAGAATGAGGTCAGTGAGGAAGAATTCAGAGTGACTGTTCATGGCAACTGCTGAAAAGGCTGAATAAAAGGATGGAAGCCAGAATGGGTTTTGTGCATTTCTTCTTCAAACAGTGAGGGAGAGTAAGGCACATTTCTGTCAGAAGTGTGAGGAAACTAATGAGAGTGAGAGGTTAAGCAAAGGCAGGGAGAATAACAGGGTAGCAGGGAAGAATGTACTGGATCACTGTCTGATGGTGGGAGTTAGAGAGGCAGCAACAAGTCCCAGAGTTAGTGAGGTAAAGCAGGAATAAATTTAATATCAATAGCCTTCCTTTCAAATGTGCTTTCATTTCTCTAGTGGCTTTGCTTTATAACACTGTTGATAGCCTCATGCCTCCCTGGTATCACAGACAAATCAATGCACAGGCAATAGACTCCTCTCCTGTTATGCACATAATGTAGAGTGTGTTCCAGTGCTGTGTCCAACAGTGATGTTAAAGAAAGGTTCTGCTTTTTATTTTCAAGGACCTGGGCTTTCAAGACTTTGGACTGAGTGCCAAAAACAATTTATCAGGAACGCTTTACAACTCAGCAATGCAAAATCTGTTAGGAGACAGACACCCACAAGACAGAGTTTGGGGAGGAAATATGTGAAGCACTGGTTGACCTCAGCATGATTAATGCTTTTTAGCACATTGAACTCTGTTGCTTACAATGTGAATTTTACCCTGGCTCACCCATAGTTGTTTATTTTTATTTTTTTGAAGGAGGTGGAACCTCTGTTTGTGAAACTTTCATTCGTATAGAAGTTAATGACAGTCCACATATAATAGCAACATATTTATACTGGGACACAATTGTCCCAAGTAATTCTACTTCTCAGTAATTTTTTCCTTTTAAAAGCAGCCTTTAAAAATTACAGACCTTGCAGGGTTTATGTCAATCATCTCTGTCATGAAAGGATCATATGAAGCTCATTTACTGGACTAGAGCATTGAATAAGGTATCTTCCACCACCACAAAGTCACCCCAGTCCCAGCTCCTTAGATTAATAATAACCCGAGTTTGAAGGGACCCCTTAGGATCAGTGAGTCCAAATCCAGTCTTCACACAGAGCAATCTTGAAGTTAAACTATTTGTCTAAGAACATCACCCAACCACTTCATGTACACTGACAGCAGCAAGTGCTCCAAGGTGGAGGCTCATTTCACCTAATTCAAGCGTTCTTGAGCTCAGTGTTGCTGAGCTGTGCCATGTGGAGAACCATTTCCAGTTACAGACAGGGCTCTACCTTTTGCTGCAGCAGGTTGTGTATTTGGAGGCACTTAGCCACCTGCACACAGGGAGTGGGATTTGTGGCAATGTGCAGTAGCTGAAATGAACAGGGTGAACCTGTTTCTGCTGACAGTGCCTGGGATCCTGCCTTTCCTGGGATCCTGCCTTTCCTGGGATCCTGCCTCCTGGGGTGAGGTTGTGCAGCAGCTGGCAGAACGAGGGCTTCTAGCCTGCGAGCCCAGCACTCTGAGGCTGTCCTGGACCATGGGCCAGACACATGTTGCAGTGTCTCAGGGCCAGGCACGCCAGTCCTGGATAAACTGCACAGCAAATGGAGCACCACTGCTCATGCCTTCTGAGCTGATTTGTTGTCTTTGTGACAGGACTCACAAACCTGCAAAGTCAAAGGACTCCTTGCCTTGTCCTGCTTTCAAGAAGGCCAAAGAGATCATAATTCTTTTGGGCTTAGCTGGACGGGAAGTATGCTTTCTTTTTTTTCTGAGCATTATTGAGAAAGGAGAATAAAACAGGGGACTGCTATTAGCTATGAGTCACATATGGAGTATGTAAAAAAGCTGGAGGGCTGGTTCTTTCCCAAAGGTTTCTGTATCAAGTTAAAGAATAATTAGAGCTCCATCCTTTGAGTCACTACAGTGACATAGCAGTGAAAATCAGCAGCAGACAAAACTCCACTGTGTTAGAAATGCTCTGGGACCAGAGGAAAAGAAGGAAGGTGGCACCTGTTTCACAAATATGTACCGTTAACCTGGAGTTACAGCTTTTGTCTGGTTGATCCATTATGTAAGCAAAAAGTCCAGACCTGTTTCTGTAAGCTTGTACTATGCATTCATCTCTCAATAAGACAGTTTCCATATTTTACCCTGACTCTCACTTGTGTTACTTGTTAATCCTGAGCTAAGTTTAAAAGAATGAATATAGTCCACAGGGCTTGAACTTAGTTCGGGTGTTAGACTCCAAGACTTTACATTTCTGCAGATTTGCTTTGTTTTTCATAATTGCTTAAGTGCAAGTTCAAAATATATATGTTTAAGCTCCTTAACAACAAAGATGTTTTTAGAAACATCATCTAATATTTTGGAAGGTTTACTGCCTTTTTCTTACAAAGTTCATGCAATTGAAATCTAAAAAATGCTTATTCACAGGAGTTATGTTTTTGTATTTGCAACTTGCTGTTTTGAAGTGGTAAATCATTCTGACACAGTATTGAAAAATATTAAAATAAATGTAGAAAAATTAACTGACAGTCTTCCAGGCAGTTAATGCTGCCATCATCATTGTAGCATTTTGTATCCGTTTTCTACACAAACCATCCTAACCATGTGATATACATTTAAAATATTAAGCATAATCTAGACTGAAATGGTACCATACAGAAATATTTATATGCACCTAGATGGTCAAGGCCAATGAATAATACAGTGCCTCTTCAGACCTACAGCAAATTGCCTTTCCCAGCAGTAAGACAAATAATGCAAAATACCCCAGGTTCCTGAGTTTTACCATATCATCTGCCTTTCTTTCTGAAGGCTTCTCTTAACTGCATGTTTATGAGAAACATGAGGTTGATGTCTAAAGAAAACGTGGTGCGTGCCCATGGACCAAAAGAGAATTGGCGAGGAATGGAAACTTCAGGAAGCAAAGAAGATCATGGAGGGGCTGAAATGAAAGGTCGTGTTTCAGAGGGGGTGATTTCCTGGTGATGTCACTGTGCAATGGGATGGTTTTGGGGAGGGTAGAGGAGAGGGTAGGATAGTACTGCAGGGCTGATGTCTTGAGGCTCATTTCAGGAGATAGAATTTGGTTGAGTCACTGCTTGTTTGAGCTCAGATACCAATCAAATATCTAAGTTCTTCCCTTGTCAGTTCTGGAAATGACAATTATATCTCCTTAGATATATTCTACTTATCCATTTATTGTTGGAAAACAGCAGCATATAATGGAAAACAAATTTTCTTATCTAAAGAATAAGATTACTTTGAGTAGTGCAATTTTAAAGAAATACACTTTTATTTTTCTTCTGTAACCATTTTCAAGATTTTTTTTTTGCTGTTTCCCCCATGTTTCCAATAGAAAGTAAGTTTGTTTTGAAACTTTAGTTGAGTCCTGAGGTGAAAAAATTTTTATATTTAACAAGTCGCACAACAAACAAAATTACTGCTTTCTGAAGAAAAGCAAATGAAAAGGTTAAACCTTGTATTTGAGTAACCTGTGGTAGCTCAAGTGGGATAAAGTGGGATAGGTATTATAGGAAAGTGGACATTTTGAATTCTGGAACATCCTTTGTTCTTCATTAGAGCCATCAGAACACATAAGACCAAATTTGGTTTCTGATGTCCATTTTTAAATGGAGCGTGGATACAGTGACATATAAAGATGACATATCTTTGGAGTTACCAGAATGCTGTGGTGACTTGGTACAAATCCTGCCTACTTCTGATTCAAATGTGACACTGAAGCAAGAGTAAAAGCAATGTCTGTTTCTCTGCTCCTTCCATGTTTCATGGCGTGAAGTCACCCAAATTCAGGGGCTGGGAACTGCTGAACTCTTGCAACAGGGGTAGGTTGCTGGTTGATGCCAGGCTCATATATGTTAAGCAAAAGGTGTTTCTCCTAAAAGTCTGATTGTGCACCATGAAAACTCATGGAAGTCGATTTCAGCCATAGTTTACAGCTGTAATTTTTCCAAAATGCTGGGCTTGCTTTCCTTGTAAGTCTTCCATCTTAAGGTTGACTGCTTTGACTGTTAATTCAAAACAAAACTCTGGGCCAATATGTCTGCTTCTGAAAAAGGGAAAGAAAAAAGAAAATAGCTGAAACCTCAAATAAAGGATTCACTTCCATGACTGAATTTTATAAGGTGATATGTGGCATATATAAAAGCCTGTATTGGTAGCTTGGGATCACATGCTTGTGTTTCTGCTCTCTCTCATCTGGAGTGAGTGTGGACTATCTGTGTTATGGTTTGGACTGGAGATGGTTTTTCCCTTTCACTTAAATTGGTGACTACAGGATGTGGCAGTTCTAATCATACTGAAAATTGCTGTAATTGTTATCAGGCAATAAACATTCAATATATTTTTGTAAGAAGCAGAGCTTAGTGGAAGTTTTCCAGTATTTGAGAAAATAGCTGGAAGCAAAATGGTAAGGATACAAATTGAATTTGGACTTTAAATACTGAGAAAGTTGGCCTGGCTTATTCTCTTAAGAAACAGGATTACTGTAACACTCAGAGCAATGCAAGACATGTTCTCAGCTAAGGATGAATATGAATGTCTTTTTCATATAAAAACACATTGTAAGTACTGCAGGAATGCATACCTGTCATAAGCATAACTGTGGTACAAAAAACAGAACAGGATTGTGAATTAAATGTTCTTACAAAGGACATAATTTTCTTCTTTGGTTCTCTCAGCTGCCATATATGGGCAATTTTTACCAAATAAGCCTGCAATAAAAACTCTGTATTGTGCATTCACCTTAAAGCAATCAAAATATAATGTCCACATAATACAGGTGAGAGCTCTTATTTATTACTCTAAAATTATAGTACTTTTTAAAGTACTCCATATGTGTCAATGGGAGTGAAGATTCTTAAGTTGTTAACATTTGATCTCCTGTTATAATTAATCAGATCCAGAATGTAGCTTAAATAACGTGTTTATATAGTGTTGTCTAAGAGTTTTACTTACAGTACTCCTTTGAAACTGTCTGTATTGAATGGGACTAAATATAGGTGCAGTCTTTTTCCTTTTGATAAAACACATTTCCACCGGATAATCCTCTTACTTTATTTTAAGAATTGATGATTTTAGAAAAGGTAAAACTAATTCTGAAATCCTGTAAGTATTTTATCGGTCTAGTAATGCCCATAACTCATTTGCTGGAAACATTGCAGGATGGGAATTAGGTTCTTGGATTATAAAACTCCCTTTTAAAATAAACAGGAGGAAACATAGGGAGAGAGAGAAGAGTGAAACTTGTTTAACATTTAACAAGCCTCCTGATCCATTTTCTGGACTAGTTGCCATGCTTTTGAAGATAAAAGCAATTACATTAGGTATGGGGGTGGTTTTCATGCTCTGGGGATTGAGAGAATTTTGGTTCTTTACAGAAGCAGGAATGTGAATATTTGACTCAGTGTCGAGGCTGATTTTTTTAAACATTTTTCTGAGTGCATCTGTGAGAAATCCAAATCTTGCTGAAATCAGTGAGAATTGCTCATTGCCTTTAACAGGGCCAGTATTTTTTATGTGAATGTTCAGGTTTTCGGTCACTGGCCAGCTCCAGTGGAGCTACATTTCAGCTTTTCTTTTTTACTACTGCAAGTTGCCTCATTCCTGGCCCTAGACTGCAAAATGACTCCCAGGAAATTTTCTTTCTGGAAAGTACAATGTTGATGATCGTAGCATGGACTCTGGTTAGCTGACGCACAGCAGTATTGTGATTAAAGACTGGGAGCCCACTAATAAAGTCTATACATTTGCTAGGCAGTGGATGATGTTAGACTGAGTTGGGTCAAAGCCCACTCTTGTAAATTTTGGCCAACAAGTGGGAAGCTCCTGCATGGGATCCTAATGTTAGACAAAGAGCCTTGGTCAGAATTGGGATATCTGACAATGCTGTAATGCAACTAGCAGAGATAATGGATCATGCAGGAAAGGAGATCTGGAATCTCTGGATCTCTGACAGAATGAGGGTTTACTTTATGTTGCTCTGCAGAGAGACACACAGCTGATGCAAATTTATTCAGATTGGTACTCTGACATATGTGTCTCAAAAATGGCTTGACGTAAATAAATTACAAAAGTCAACGCAGAGATTAGAAAATTACCATGTTTTTCAAAGTCTCAGTGGTGGTTAGATCTAACTTTATTGCAGACCAGTGAATCTTGAGATTCTTGATACCTAATTTATGTCTGGAAAAATGGAGCTGGACACCAAAGTCATCTATCTACTGATAAGCAAATGTAAAGAGGTGATTCAGTGTTCCTGTGCATTATCTGTGCCTGATTTCTGGTCTCTACTCTTTGGAAGAGAAATTCTCAAATTCAAGGTGGGGGCCAGAAGCCACCCCAGACATTGAATAAAGGTGCCAAACAATGGGTTTGAAGAAACTGACTGAGAGATGAGTTTGTCCATTTGCCTACCAGGCTGTAATTTGGCTCCTGCCTGAGAGCTGGATGTGGGATTCCTAGTTTGACAGTCTCTAATGGGGTCATGGGTGAGAGGCTGCTGTTAGAGGTACTCAGGAGGCCAAGGTGACCTGAGAGCAGGTGGGTCACACAGAGTCCTGCCCTTGCAAAATGTTCACAACATTCCTCCCAGAAGGTCTTCTGTTCAGTTTGCATTGCCGCTGCTTTCCATTGGGCTGCAGCTCTTCAGGGCTGACCTGGAGTTTGTGTGTGTGTCTCGGTATTGCTTTAAGAAAAACTGGGGCTGAATGAAAAGGGAATTCCATAAATCCTTCCCCTACGATGTATCTCCAGTGGAAGAGAGATCTGTCTTCTAAGACAATTCAAATGCCATCATTCATCACAATGGTTATATTCAGATTTTAAGTTACTCTCCTAATACAGTTATAAATGTGTTGTGCAGTCATCTGGTGGTTGCACATTAGAGCAGGGTTTCCCAGAAGTTTCCACTACTCACAGTATGTTCCATAATTTTGGGGGGTTATGCCAATTTGTGAGTTTGGTTGCAATCCCATTTTGTTAGTTACTGCAAGCATAAAGAAATAGATGGCAGTATGCAATCTTTGAAAAAAATGGGAGCGTTAAAAAGGTAATTTGAAGTTGTACTGAGTGCAGAAGAATGTAAAATAAGTTGAAAGTTTTAATTTTTTTTTTTTTAAGACAAGAGCTCTAGCCTGGACATCATTTAACCTATGGGTTTCAAAGCAAATATGTAGAGTTCTGAACATTCTGTGTGCTTGAAATTGTATATTTAAAATGTAAGTCTCTAAGAAGATGTGCATTTTGCCTCTCTTAGTTTCCTCTCAAAATTGGTCAAAAGTTTTGGATTAAGTATGCTCAAACAATCTGCGTCTGCAGAAACTACAGCAGATGCACTGTGTGTTCCAGTTTGCCATGCTGCTGTTCAAATCTCAAATCTGATGCAGTAAATAGAAGTGGTGTTTTTACTTTCCTCAGTCCCTGTGCAGTTTCCCTGTCGTATGTTAGCCACAGCACTAACTCTGTTGCAGGTCAAAAGGAAAGTTGGCAACTTTACAGCTAGGACACCTCTCTGCAAACAGCGTAGCTATTCCCATCTCTTTCCTGGATGGTACTGCAATTTCCCACTCCTGTGACTCCGGTGGCTATTTTCCTTCTCTGAGGAGTGTCTGCCTGTGCCTTGGACTTCTTGGTTCCTCTGTTCCTTGACCTGTGTGAAGCAGCTGGCTACAGATCTGCCAGGGAAGGCAAAATGCTTCTTGCAAGAGGACAGTTTGTTTCAGATAAGGGAGCGAAGGGTGTGAGGTGGTTCAATATATTGCTCCAGGAGGGGTTTGCTGGAGCCAGGAAAATCCAGCTCCTGCAGACTGGCTCCACTTTCCTTTCACCCCCTCCTGTGAGTAATGTGAGTTGTTTATTTCTTCATAGCCGCCCTTGCAGAGAACAACTAGGCGTTCATTTCTCTTCCCACCTCCTCCTTGCCTCGGCTTCTCTTTTTTCCTTGAAGAAGTGGGAAAAACTACAAGGGAAAACACCTTCACTCCCTGTTCTTGCTGGATCACAAGCCACTGGGGCAGAACCAGAGGAGCTGCCTGAGCATGGGGAAGAGTAGGACACTGTGATATGTAGGGTAAATGTGTCTCTGGCTGGGGCGTGCAGCCCATCCCAGGACTCGTCTTCTCCCAGGCCTCTAGCAGAGGGTTAGATACTTTTGCTGCTGCCTGTTTCTGTACAATATCCTACCAGAAATTTCAGCTAGAACCAATTTTAAAGTTAATTAGAACCTTAATCTCCTCTTCCTTTAATAGTTCTCTGTAGTAATTTTATCCTTCTGCTTTTAAATTTCTAAATAATGACTGAAATAGATGTTTATTTGAAAATTTATGTTTTAAAGAGGATTTTGAAAAGAAATTAATCTCTTTACATGGGAAGACACTATGTAATCTTCGAAGACATTCCAAGTTTCCTCAATATTTTATAGTCTTTTTGCTATTTATTTTGTATCTTTTTTCTTGAAAATGTTTTTTTTGGGTAGGTCAAAACAAAATTCTCCCTGGGTCTCTCATCAGCTGTAAGATGAATGCACACAGTTGGAACAAGTTCCATTGAAACTCTCATGCAGAACAAACAAAGTCCTGACCAAAGGCTTGACTCATGATAGATCTTTAATGACTATTGTCATGAAAAAGTATTTAACATATTCTCCACCAAAAGAAGGGTGTAGCTTTGCTGCAGAGTCAGCAACACATCAAAATAGGGGCAAGCAAAGATTCAAAGGGGAAGGCTGATATGCAAGTGGTGGGCATTGGAAAGAAGCTGGGCAGCTGTATGCTCATTAAAGAGAGTGATGGAAGAGTGCTGGGAGGTCAGGTGTGCTCCTGGTCAGGCTCTCCAGGTGGAATCAGCCTAGAGAAATGGGTGTTACCCTAGGGTGTTGCAAGTGTGTAGTGACCACTTGAGCTCCTGTGAGCTGTGTCATACCAACCTGTGATAAAGCGACTTTGCCTCAATTGTTCACACAGTCTGTGGGGAATCTTGGGGATTGTTTTGGGAAGAGATGTTTTGTATTTTGATAGATGAAGCTAGAGATGCCTACAAAGTCATTGCACATCCTTAAACAAAGCTGATCTGTTTCCACTGCCTTTTCTACTTGTGTGACAGTGAGTGTAACACTTGGCAGTCAACAAATGCTGCATGCTGCTCTTGTCATCATGTGGTGGGGAAGGAAAACTGCTGACATGGAAAAGTGCAGACAAAATCAAGCAAAGTGATTCATAGCTTGGAAGGCTCTGTGTCCTGGGGAAAGATTAATCAAAATGGGCCCACAGAGCACAGGGATAGTAATATGCATGCATGTTATAGTCACTGGGTGATAGAAAAATATCTTTGGGTGAGTTGGTCCAGATTCACAGATGTTATTTTAGGAGGTGCATTTATTATTTTTGCTATTAAGAAAGGTCTCTCTTGTAAAAGTCTAATCTCTCTGTGAGTGAGGGGCTAGGAAACCTGCACTGTATAGATTACAGACCCATGGTATTCACAACAGTCATAAGGAGGACTGAGTAGAAAGTCCAAGAAAATTGCACTTTTAGACCATTACTTAGTGAAGGAAAGATGCTATGAGAGCTGTGGGACAGGCTTATCAAAAGGAAATAAAACACTTTGGTCCTTGAAGAGTTCAGGTATCTGAGAGTGGTTTGGACTGTAATCTCATTCCCTGCAGCAGTAAAAAATTAAAATTCTCATTTTAATTTTAGTACTGCATGTTACTTTATAAGTTTTGGAAGGTGTGCAGTTATCTTTCTGTAGACCTAATTATCCTTGAGATGAAGAAGACACTGATTGGAATGGTCTTAAAGATTTGATATTATTTAGAAGATTAAGAGATAAAATGTCCTTTTAACCAATGTGAAAATATACACAGATATTATGAGAGGAAGGAGCAGTTTCAACTAAATTTCTAAAGCAGTACATCTAATAAAATCATTCACTGAGTATGATTAGATGTTTTTGTTCTAAAGAAATTTTTGAACTTGTTAGGCATTTTTACTGGATTTAAGTGCCAATGTTTTCTCAAAATTGTGAAGTTCCTCTTTATTATGAGAAAACTAGAGCTAGGAAAGACAATTATACATGGATGGACAGAAAAATTTCAGCAGACATATTCTGATCAAGCCACTGGCATGCACAGTGTTCAGAAACAAGCAGTGCCTCCTGCTTGACCTGAAGCTGATGGATACAGGAGGGGTGGAGAAGAGCATTGTGGATCACAGAGAGGGGAATTTATCAAAGGAGTATGGAAAAGGGGCTTGGACTGTAGCATTACAGAGCAGGGAATGATGCAAGCCACAAATCTCTAGGAAACCAGGCTTTATTAGTTCCACTGCTTTTGGAACAACTTGTTTAAACTTCCCTTGTAGGTAATTAACTTTCTAATGGCACTGTGAGATAGGCCACCTGCAGAACCCTTGGGAAGGGGATTCACAAGCATGTGCAGTTCAAAATAAGGCCTCATGGAAAACTAGGCAAAAGTGCGTTAGAATAATATTTACATTCAGTAGCATTAAGTACATCTGTTTGTTATTAGTGGGAGGCTGAACTGGCTCAAAAATCTTCTGCGAGAGTGACCCAGCAGCAGAAGGCCAGGTACCTCTGACAGCTTTTCTACAGCTACCAATAGAGCTATTTTCAAAAACATGACAAGATTTCCTTCTCAATGTCAATTTGAATACAAAGAAGATCAAATTTAGATTACTGTAATATATAGATATTTCAGCTCTGTCCTTTTAGGTGTTTTGCTTTGTCCTTATTTTGTCTGTTACTCCTGTGTTTACACGGGTGTGAAGTTTTCATACAAACTAAGGGAGTGCAGCTCTGGCTGAAATCAGTACAAGCAAAAGATGGTCAGCTTGTTTGTAAAACCAAGGGTGATAGGTGACAGTCCTTAACTTAATAATTTAAAATTTCCTATGGATGTTATTTAATGCAAAAAAATTATTGCATCTTATATCAAATGCAGACACAGAACATGATTTTTTTTTTTAGTTCAGCTTCATATGCTTACTATAAATTTGATGTCTGAAGATTGTACACATAATTGCTAACTAGGATTAATGACTTCAATGTAGCTGTGATGATTTAAGCTAGCTGGAACTAATGTTTAGTGTCAGGTAGAAAAGCTTTGGCATAGCTAAGAACAGAGTCCTGATATTTCAGTCCTGTTTCTTAGACATATGTATGTGAGTTTATGCACAAAACAATATTAGGGAGATGGGTTATTCTAGCTTAGGGTTTAGAAATTCTACTGACCATGTACTTAGGCTTTTGGGTTCAGTTTTGTGTTCTACTATAGGTTTATTCAAAGTAAAACTAACTTGTAACAGCTATTTGTTTATATTTCTCTGTCTCTTGAGATTTTTAAGAACCTGAAGGGAAAGGAAAAAAAAGACATTCTGTATATATATGTGTGTTTACACATAACAACATAAAACATACAACTGTGGAGACCCCTCATCTATGTTAATCAATCTTTCAATCTGAAGTATCCACAAGTTGCAGGGAGATTTCTAAATCTGGAGGTTGTTGTGACAAACTCTTAATTTAACCACAGATGATTGTTGCATTTCCTCTGAATTATTAAAAATCTGTCCATCCAGCCCCTCTGAAAGTTTTCTTTATGTTTCCCTTAGATTCACACTCACTGTCAAGAACTGTCTTCCTCTCTGGTTTAGAGCCTGCTGTCCCTATTCTCTGAATGTTTGTACTGACTGCTGTTTCCTGGCCAGTTTACACCTTCACCAATCTTCAAGGTATAAATAGACATTATGTTACACCTTAGTCTTGCAGCTATAAATTCTTGTGCTGTACACTCTTTGGGATGAGAGCTCCTGAGCCTATTTTGTTTGCATGTCATATTGAAAGCCTGATGTAAGTGATAGAGGTTGGTTCTGCGGCCCAGCCGCGTGTACCCACGTTATAAGGATTCCCTAGGGTGTGGTTGTGACAGTTCTGTGGCACTCTCAGGCATCATACAGAAGTTTTGAAGGTCTTGTGTGTCCCTGGGAAGACATGGCTCTCCTATTGTAGACCAGTGGATACCCAAAAGTATCTCTGGTGGCACTCAGCACTGTTACCCTCTTTCCTCAAAATCATACAAGCAGACATTTATTAATTATGCAGTTTCCAGCAGTTAAAATAATTTTTAAGGAGAGGAAAAAGTAAAAAGTCCTTTTGATTTGACCAAATCTGAAAGAAATCTGTCTTGGTTATGATCAAAGAAAATGATCAAACACCTCCAAAGAGATCCAACAGAATAGCAAGAGATGTAGAGAGGTGTGTGTCTGGAGATTAGCAGCAGAAGTAACCACCTTATGATAAGACTCAGAGTGTTGTTTTGTGGTTTAGGAAAAGCAAGTAGGTATGACCAAAATGACTGTCCTTTGGGGAGATGGAGTCAAAGGGCACATGCTTGAGAGCCACAAATATGAGTTATTCAGAAAACAAACAAAGACCTCTAAACTAAAATGTGCAGGTGACTCAAAAGGTCACCCTGTGAAAATCACAAAGAATGAAGCAAAGGGAGGTGATGAGGTGTGTTTGAAACAGTGGCCTCATCTTCCTTGTAAGTGCACCAGATGAGGAGCAATGTGGGTCAGTTGATCCCACACTGACTTTGGGATCTCCAAACTCCTCCAGTCTGCATGAGACTTTGGGACACAGCTGCTCCTTTAATGACTAGTAATGTGGGTGGGTAATGTGTTCAAAATGTGTTGGTTTCTAGAGCTGTGCTATTTAAACAGCACAGAATGGTAAGATTTTGAGACTAGCCTTAACATTTTATGGGCTGTGTAGCTGCCTTTAAAAAAAGGAAGAAAATATTAATTCAAAAATGGGAGACCACCTACTTAAAATGTAACTCTGCAAGTAAGACAATAATTTCCTAAACAAACTTTTGAGCAAGCAGTGAGTCACTTCTATAAATGTTTGTGCATTGTGCTTCTATTGAAAGTAATTTAGATTCAGAAAGGCATGGATTTGATCCTCTCCTTTCTTGTACTAACTCCTATTAGTACTAAGTAGGTAGATTACTTATTCAGGGATTTATTCATTCAAGAACTCACTTCCTTTAGTCTCCCTGCCAGCTGAAAGCTTTCTGCTCTGATACTGGGCTTTCTGATACCAGCTCTGGACAGTGATACTACTTGTTTCCTATGAACCCTTTTCATGCTCATGTAAAAGCTGATGAGTCTGCTGAAATCAGACATCCTTTTTCAAACAAAATTTTATATAAGTAAGGTGAACTGGATTCCAGTCAGACCTTCCAGATCTGGTCTAATATGCCTTCTTTTCATTCTGTTAATTTCTTTTATTTGCTCTGTTTTTTAGTTGTTTTTCTCAGCCTGTTACAACTATTTTGAAGAGTCTCATTTTGTTATGTGTGGTCACTTATCTGTTGCAACCGACTTAGTGGCTTCCATATGTTGCCAAAATGTGTTTGGAAGAGGGGATTAAGTTACTGCTTCTAGCTGTGAGTTTGGTCACTTGGACACGTTCACTGGGATGTGAGATCCTGGAGTCCACAAGAGCCTTCAAACTGGAGATTTTCTATTTTTTTCCTTTGTAGTGGGGGACCCCACACATGCTTTCCCTGTGAGCCCTGCTCTGAGGAAATTCACGTAACATCACAGCTTTACTGTGAAAAGTGAAATCTTTGCAACCTAAATTCTGGTATTCCCTGCCTATGGGATCTGCCTTGAGGTGCCTCCCTCCAGAGGTAAAAGAAGGAAACAAGGGTTGTGAAAGTTCCCTCAAAACCCTTAATATCCATTGCATAAACATTTATTGAATAATCCCTGACAAAACTGGTTCAGAGAGTGAAGCATATCCTTGCTTTTGTCTGAGTAAAAATTGAGGAATTAGGAGTTCAAATGGGATATTTAACTATGAGTGACCAAAAGAACTTCAGTTTACAGTGTTTTCTTTTGATGAATGTTCCTTGTTAGCATTACATTCTACTAATTATAATGCTACTTTGAGAATGTAAGTCTGGGAAGCATTGACTAAGTAATGTTTTTAGTCAAATCTGTTTCTTTATGAATGCTGTGACTGATTTAAATTCTACTCTTTTGTATCAGCTTTTTGCCAATACATTCATATGACCATTTTTTGTTCTTGAGTGTGTTTTGAGAAGATGACTTTTCTTGTGATTCTTAGCAGTTCATAAAAATAAACAGCATGTAGTGAGTTTGTTTTTGTATAACTAGGGATATTTACCTTACAGGATTCTATATAATCGGCTTTGGGAATAGCTTTGGGAGTGAAGAGCTAAGGCAGAGGCAGAGATGAAGAATCTGTTTAATTTACTTGATTATTTCAAGCCAAGTGAATATACCTAAGCAGCACAGAAAAGAGAAAACAACTATTTGGTCCCCTTTCCCAGTGGGATTTTGCGTGGATTCTGCACCGTGTCTCAAATATCAGCAGTAGCCACATCTAGTAGAGTAATCTTGACATGCAAATGTAGCCTTATGCACAACATGAAGCCATGCAGGTTTCTTCTTTTCAGCCTGTTTCAAATAGTCTGCTCTTTGGGTTTTTCTACAGTTGTGTTCTTCCAACACCAATGGAAGGTGCATTAATTTCTTTTGCATAGTATTGCATAGGATTGAACTCAGCAGTTTCCCAAGTCCTCTGGTAATGGTATTCTGAAATAAAAAGAAAAAAAAACCACAAGAAAAGCCACTGTTTTCACTACAACTGTAGTATATGCTGCAGCAATAAATGGATACTAATGAAACAGAAATCAGTAGATTCAGCCTCTGCTCTTGTGAGTGGCAAAGTACCTGAATATTTAAAGTAATGATTTATCTGAAGAGCTGGGTAGGATTTGATGAAATAAGCAGTGGCTTCCTTAAACTGTTGGGCACGAAAATAACTGTCATTATTAACTGATGCAAGCCTGTCATTAATTTGAAGATAACTTTCACAACTAGGACTGAAGCAGAGGGGTAGACACTGATCTCTTCATGCTCATGACCAGTGACATGATTAGAGGAAACAGCATGAAAGTGAGTTGGGAGAGGTTTAGGTTGGATATCAGGAAAAAGCTTTTCACCCAGAGGGTAGTTTAGCGCTGGAACAGGCTCCTCAGGGAAGTGTCACAACACCAAGCCTGACAGAATTCAAGAAGTGTTTGGACAACATTTTTGGGTACATGGTATGATTCTTGGTGGTGTCCTGTGCAGGGCCAGGAGTTGTACTTGACAATCCTGATGGGTCCCTTCCAACTCAGCATATTGTCTAATTCTATGACTGTGTACATACAGGCAACTACTTGTGCGGATGCACAGAGAAAACTAGAATGTAATGTCTGCTAGGCAGTCAATAACCCTGAATTGTATCTTTCTGCTTGCCTCAGCCAGGAAGTCACTCAGCTATTTTTAAAATCTCTATCTGTGAACATAAGAGTCTTTCTTGAGGAAAAAAATAGCAGGAAATAATTTTAAATACCTTGAAATTTCATACCCCTTTTTATCTCTCGATGTTTCTCCCTTTCTGTCAGAGGGTTTACAAGTTTATCCAGCCTAAGGGCAAGAGTCCAGGAGTTCTTTCCAGAAATCCTGTGTTTTAAAAGAGTTCCTACATAGCAAGTAGCCAATCTTAGAATCCTTCATTCCAGTAGTTTTACTGCTGACTTGTGGCCTATCTCTTGGTCAGTTCCTAGGCAGTTTGCTAATATTTAGATGCTAGAGGATGGTGATGACAGTCAGAAGACAGCAGTATGTCAATAGAGTTGTGTCTACTCTCTGGAGTATTAGACCATGAAAAAACATGTTTGTATGAAATGTTCTTTGTCAGATGCACTTTGCAAATAGAAAAATAAAGATTTACAGATTTGATTCCTGAAATGAAATTGAATGGAATGACATGGAATCCACTCTGCTTTTACAAATGTTTATCACTGTAAAAGAAAGCTGATCAGGTCTTTAATTTGGGCAAACAAGCTAATTTTCTAGCTCTAGTACAGATATAAGTGGGATTTTCAACAAGTTACTCAAAACTCATGGTGTAGAATGTAGTAGTTAGAATATATAATTTATTAATAAATCCATGACATTGGAGATGTTCTCAGCATCATGTATCCCTGGCCAGATTTATATGAAAGATATGTATTTGTTAAGGAAACCAAGTATTAGTTGTTCTTATGAAATGCACATGCTTTATGTAGTTCTTAATATGTGTATTACTGATATAGACAAAGAGGAACTTTTGTGTATTTTACTTCTTTGTGTAGCAGATATTAAAAAAAGACTTCTTTTGCCTTCCAAAGTGAATGAGGATCGCCAGGTCTGGTCCTGCAATGGAAAACCGGTTGATATTTCTGTTTAAGAAGCAAAGTAAATAAAACACAATCCCTGGAGTGGATACCTATGCCATGTTGCCTTGGAAAGCCCCTAATTGGACAGAGGTGCCCTCTGTCCATGCACAGAGCCCAGCAATCAAATACACATGGGGACTGAATTCCAGCAGACTTTATAGCCGCCTCTGCACAATAACAATAAATAATGAAATAAATGCAGGGCACTTTTGCTGGTTGGTTCTCAAAGCAGTCTACAGACCACTTAAACAGTAGTGCATTGATTTTTCTCACCCTTGGAATACAGCGATCCTGTGTCAAAACATGGCTGCTGTTTAAAAGTACAGAGCAAGATTACAGAGTGTTTAGGACAGGAATTAATATTTGCGGTAAAAACGACAGGATATTTTTAAGGATGCAAAACATAAGCGTTATGGAATGTGGGTTATGTCTTTTTCGATGTATGTCTGTCCTTGCTCTTTGACTTTAGAGCCAGGAAAAAAATTTGCAGAAAATGGTTCTGTTATCAATCCTTAGCCAAGGGACTTCTCTTGCTTTTCCCTGGTTGACTTATTCTTTTTTCTAAAAAAATTTTTTGGTGCGGAACTACTTTCATTGTGCATACCTGCAGTGTAAACCATACCAGTAGCTGAATTTAAGCAAACCGAAGAAGCAACTGTAGCACTGTTGAAACTGCGAAATCCATTCACTTTATCAATCTGTTTGGATACCAGTAGCCAGCAAAGATTGAACACCAAACACCCCAGAGAAGAGCCTGATCCTCAGCTGTGCTTGAACAACCTGCACTGGAGTCTGTGCTTCCAGAGCTCAGCTGCTCTTGGTACCCAAGGTAGGAGTTACCTGATCTCCCCTCTCTTACATGATCGTGCTTGTGAGCACACTGTTCAACACAGCCCTACTGAGGTGGTTTGGAACTCCTCTACAGATACTTCTGCAAGCTGTCAGCCCTTCACAAGAAACTTGGAGCTACAACTTAAAAGGCTTTATTTATTCTGCCTGTGATCCAAATGTATTTTCTTGCACTTGTTCAGATTAAACGCAGGTGGTTCTTACTTAAAAATCCTGGTGTCTTTTGGTTCTTCCACATCTATAATATTTCTTTCAGTGAGGCCAGAGGTGTCGTGATATTTTCCTTGGTTTTTATTTCTCTTTCTCATGTGTAAATATGGGCATCTCTATCTCAGTTACTCAGTTTATAGGAAGATGTCCTGGTTTGTTTTTTGAAAACTCTCTTGCCAATACTAACTTATAGCTTTTCCTAAGTTCTGAATCCGGCATGAAAAAATTCATTTGAGTATTTCATGATTTCTAGTACTGAGCTTTGCCTCACACCAGCATGCTATCCATTTACTCCTCCCTTACCTATAGGAAACCAATGGAAAATGTTAAAAAAATTTACCGTTTTTTTATTTTTAAAAAAATTAAGGAAATTAGAGTGCCAAAGACTATGCTATCTTTTTCTCCCTCTCCCATATTTTCCCTGAATCCTGAAAGAATATCCTTGATAATAACCATTGAATGTTAAGAAGTAATTCATTTTAGACTCTTGCCTCAGATAAAATTGCAAGATATTATTAATTTACATTCCTAAATGTGTAGAGTTTGGGTGGTTTTATTCATGGTAAGCTGTAATGACATGGTTAGAGGATCTACTGTGTGTTTAGCAGTGAGGAATGAAGCTCTAAAGGTCTGGAAGTTTGGAAAAGTTCAGATGCCTCAAAATGCTTGGATTCCTGTCAAAATTTTTTCTTAGCTGTATAAATCTACCACCCAGCTGTCATCCTCTGAGGAATTAGCAAAAAAACCATATTTATAAGACAAATCATTTGGCTGATGAGGAGAAGTATGCTAGCAATATTTTTTGATTCACATTTGAAAGTAGAATATTTCTTCCATTTCAGACAGAAGTCAGGGCTGCAAGTAGGTTCTTTCCAGCAAACTTACAAAAGCCTTTTTCTTTCTGCAGGCATTTAGCCACACCACTGTGGGCTGTGATCTTGTCAGTTCTCATAAGCTACTAACACCAATGGTAACAAAATACTTTCCCTAGTTATGGGATGTACATTTCCATGAATTGGTTTGGTTCATCTCGTGCATAAAGTGTCAAATCTTTTTTTTTTTTTTTTTTTTTTTTAAGCATGAAGAGCATTGGAAGAATGTTGAGCAGTTTTCTCCCTACTAAAAGCTAGTTGTATGAGTAGAAGCCGTATCTTAGAAGTAATTCAGTAGTGGCAAAAACCTATTTGGCAAAGACGTAGCCTGAAGGGCTAGCAGCCCCTCTCTCTGTGCCTGTCCTCTTGAGGTAAGCTGAATAAATGAGACAGGATGAGGCCCAAAGCATGTAAATGAGCTGGTATTCCGTGGTACAAAATTGTGCCTTTTCTGCTACATAACCCGGCACCAGAAAAGACAAACTGAATGTGAACTCTCTCTCCTTTGCTACATAAGCAGTTATCATTCAGGTGGATTTAAAAGGGCTTTACAGCCTTGCTTGTTTATACAATGTGTTAATTCTCCCACCACTGAAATCCAGCCACCTCTGGCCCAAAATGTGGCATCAGTTCAACAGTGTGTAGCAGCAAACTGCAGCATGGCAGGCACTGAGTACAGCAAGCATCTCCATCTGAAGATGCCCAGAGAGTAGCAGGAGGGAGAAATGAAATTGCACAGTGTGTACTCAGAGACTACTTGCAACTCAAGGTGACTTGTGGCAAAACTTACCTGGAGTGGTTAATGATCAGTGATTGGGATGAGCTGGAACCTGAGCCTGGCTAAGGAGGCAGCACTGCTATTCTTTGGCACTCCCTGGCACAGCAGCTCGGCAGAGTAGCACTGTTAGCAGAAAAGGAAAAGAAACTTGAATATGTCGCCAGCACTGCTAGCGAGAGCAGCTGAGATTTCTCCTCTTAGATAGACCTTGCAAACATAAGTAGAGCCAATATCTGAGTTCCCCTGACAACTCTTATTTTCATTTTAGTAATATTTCAGTTGGTAATACTTCTTTGAATAGGTAGGTTTTTAGAGAGAGATGCAGTTGCTGCTCTGCTGCAATAGGTCTCTCTTCTTGTGAAAGCAAAGCATTATGAATGCAAACGACTTTTCTAACTAACACTGTTGAGAGGATGGAAGTTCTGGTGGGAAAACTTCCAAGTGAAACTTTGGCTTCACTCAGCTGGAGTGGCACAGGCTCTGTACTAACAGCACCTTTTTTTTTGTGTGTGTGTGTGTGTGTCCCCCTCCTTTTTTTTTTTTTTTAAACCACAAACTTCCCTGTGTCACAGCTCTGTGCAAATATTTCCCATATGTCAGCTGGCTGATCCAGTGATCACTTAGGGCTGGAGTGTAAATTACACAAGCGGCAGCACGCGCACAAATATCTGGCTCGTACGAATCCGTAATTCAGTGAGATTTAACTGTGGTGAATTGAACTGGCTTTAAATTAAAAACTTTCTTTTAAGAGCTGTGTAGATTCAGTGGTAGAAGGCCTATTATTCTCTTTATCCCCAGCCAATGTAGAATGTCTTGCTTGTGTTTTAATGGTGCCTCTCTTCCTGTTTGCTTTCTCAGTTTACTTTAATTTTCTTTACTTTCACCCAGTGTGCTGTCATTATGCCATGAAGTATTTTCTTTGGGTAGGAAACTATCCTTTTTAACATCTAGAATGTACATGGCATTTTGTAAACTAATTAATAGAGTATGCTATTGTTTGCTTTATATCCGTAATACTGCTGTTGAGCAGTTGACTGTAATGTTTCCGACAGGGTAATAGTCAGAGAGTATTTTGATTTTAAGGAATTCTGTAAGGCTTTAAATTAATCTTTTCAAAATAGTAGGAGTGCACTTCTCAGTACAACACTGAGTGTATGCTGGTGTTTATAGGAGGCAGAAGAAATAGAATAGTGCAGGGGACTTGGATTTCTGGGACTTTTTAAAAATAAAAGCTTTTCATAAAAGAATGCTTTGAACAGCCTTGACCACAAGTTTCCCTCTCTGCTTGTGTGTGTGGGACTGTGCTCAGGGCTCCTCTGGTCCCCAGCAGTGACTGTGCTGTGTGGGGCTGGTGGGCTGGGGGAGCTGGTGGTAGGTTCCAGGCTGCAGTGAGGAGGTGGAAGAACTCCCACTCCAAACTTCACAGTCTGAAGAGCAAGAGCTCTTGCTAATAGAGTCACCTTCTCTCAGCTCACCAGCACTTTTAGCGTTACTCTCCCTGCACATGCAAAGGTTTAGAAGTATCTTTGCATACACTTTTACTGACCAGCCTTTACACTGGCTGTGAGTGTTCCTGTGCAATGCTTGCCCCCTTTCCCTCTTGCTTTCCTTTCCTTGGTTTCCTGTGTTTTGTAGGTTTCTGCACTTCCAATATCTTAATTTTTTTCTTACTTTACCTCCTTTTTAAAAAATTTCTTCTACTCCTGTCTCTCTCTTTTATTTCCTAATATTTTTTAATTTCTACTATAAGCAGACATTCTATAATAATGCTGGCAAAAACTAGAATAAAAATGGTTTCTACATTGAAGAATTAATGGATGCATTTGTCCTTTGTCCCTCTTTCACAGTTGTATTGATCATAAAAGCATGTATTTTGCACTGAACAATACTATGATTGGAGGTAGCCCATGGTATATCATGAACAGGTTCAGTCCCAAGGACTGGAGGACGTGTTGGGTTATAGGTGGCAATAAAGAGGTTGTAAATGCAACATTTTAGTTGTATTGCTTAGCTACCATTTTCCTGAGCCTTTCTTTTGTTCTTTCTTTCTGTTTTTGTTTGTTTCTGGAAGTGAAAAAGGTGCAAGCATTCAGTTTTTAACTGATTGTATAAATTATCCGTCATTGGAGGTAAGATCTAACCTCATCTTCAAGATTTAGGAGGAAGAATCCCAAACTCAAGAGGCAACGTGGTAGAATTTTCACATTTTCAGTCACACTTGATATGAATTGGCTGAGCGTGAACCTGACAAGAACACCCACCAACATGGACCTCTACATAATGTGAATTTCTGAGTAAGTATGCAGATGCTTGCAGTCTTTCTTCCTCTGGAGACTACCACCATCCAAGGAGTTAGTGGAATTGGCTCAGATAAGGATCACCTCAGCCAAGGTGGCTGGTACCAGTAGACAAGGCTTGCAGTGTACATCCTCCAGGAAGATTTATGGGTAGCTCTGGAGCTTCTTTTGGGATGATTCTGAGTTCAAGGGAGTTTTAAAGTCTGGGGAGAAGGAAAGTGTAGTGTGATTTTCTTGGGGTAGAGAGAAGAGCCATCACAGAGGGCAGTAGTCCTTGATCACGCATGAAGGTGCAAACCATTTCTACTTCACCTGCTGGAATAAAACTGGTCTTAGATTTTTTTTCCCCCAAAGTTTCTTTGAATGTATGGGTAGCAGCTCTGCAGAAATCACATAAGAAAAATTAATCTCATCGCCTTCGGTTGCAAGGGGAAGAGCAGAGCAATTTTTTTCCACATCTTCTATAGCTCAGAATAATTTGCTATAGCAATTGTTTTTGGGAGTTCAGAGTAATTTTAGGATCTTTTTCTTTTCTGGCAAGAGCCCACAGAGATAAAAATGGCTCTTGCCACACTGGTACAGTGGCAACCACTGCAAAGCAAAGTACTCCCTTAAGATGTGAAACTCAGCAGTTTCCCGCTGAGCCCTGGACCAGCTGTGGAAGGAGGAGGAATAAAAGGTGATATGAGTTAAATTTATGCTGATGTATGAGGTGAGTGTAGGTATTTGCTTAGAAGCTGCTAGAAGGTCATGGTATTTTACCAACTGAGATTTATACATTTGAAAATGAACCTCCAAATGGGAATGTTTCCAAAGTCTAATAAAGCAGAGCTATGCTCATACACTGACCTTGGCAAGCCTGCAGGTAAGTTCCACAACTTCTACCACCTTATAAACACTAAGATGGGTTATACAGAAAAAACTATAGAGGCTCTATTTAGAGACTTATGGTAGCAAGTAGGCAGAAAACTTCAAAACCACCAATTTAATTTATTGATGGTCTCAACAGGAATATATAGGAAAAAATTCTGTCTTCCACTGCAAATATTCCCACAGCAACCAAATTTACCTGCCAAGAGTACCCAAAATTTAGGGCAAAGGGTGGGGAAACAATGTAAAACCTATTTAAGAATACCTCTAATCAAAATTTGAAGGATGAGCATGAACCTCGATCCATATTTTACTGATTACTTCAGCAAGGAAGCCTATGGCTGAGAGGTATGCCAATCTGGAGTTTACTATTTATGTAGTTATATATCGTGGTTGTAGACAAAACAAGAGAACACCCACTGGGACTAACACACATTTTTTAAACTTCTCCAGCCTGTCTCTGGTTTTCATAAAGGTTTTTAAAATTTCCTTTTGTGAATCCAAATTGGGAAAACATGGGTGAGATCAAGAAGTTGCTCCTAGCTCCAGCTAAAATTGCCAGTAATGCTGGTTAAGGGCTTAAGATCTTCACTTCCAGGGAGACAAGCATGACAAAAAAACCCACCTTGGGCCAGAACTGGAGTTGGGACCAGTCCAGGGCATAAATTAGAGTAGTTTGAAGAAACGACAACTTGCACCAGCATCCTCAGAGCTTGCCGGTGCAATAGGGCACCATGGCTCTGTCTGTGCTGCTTCTCTGCCACTCCTGAAATCGAGGAATTTCTCAAGGCAAATTTATGCTGCCTTTGCTTTATTAGCACAGCACAAAAAGGCCACAATGGATGATGGAATTATTTACTTGTATAGTTCCAGAAAAGGACACCCAGTTTTGTAATAATTCTGTATTAAGCCATCATTAGCTTTTTCATTGAATTTTTGTTGTCAGCATGAGCAGTGGGATTGAGTGCACCTTAGCAGGTTTGCCAATGACACCAATCTGTGCGGTGGAATTGACACACTGGACTGTAGGGATGCCATCCAGAGGAACCTTGGCAGGCTTGAGAGCTGGGCCCATGTGAACCTCATGAAGTTCAATAAGGCCAAGTATGAGGTCCTGCACCTGAGTCAGGACAATCCCAAGCACAAATACAGGCTGGGTGGAGATTGGATAGGCAACAGCTCTGAGGAGACTGATTCAGGGGTGTTGGCTGAAATTCAACATGACCCAGCAACGTGCAGAAGCATATTGCCCAGAAATATGCTCAGCCCAGAAAGCCAAGCATATCCCAGACATTAAAAGATGTGCAACTAGCAGGGCAAGGGAAGTGATTCTGCCCCTCTGCTCTGTGAGACCTCACCTGCAGTGCTGCACTGAGGTCTTGAGTCCCCAGTACAGGAAGGACACCTGTTGAAGTAAGTATAGAGGAGGCCATGGAGATGACCAGAGGGCTGGAGCACCTCTCCTATGACAGGCTGAGAGACTTGAGGCTGATCAGCATGGAGAAGAGAAGGCTCCAAGGAAGACCTTAGAGCCCCTTCTAATACCTGAGGTGAGCTTGTAAAAAGGCTGGAGAGGGACTCTTCACAGGGACACGTAGTGATAGGACAAGAATAATGGCTTTAAACTGACAGAGGGCAGGCTTAGATTGGATATTAGGAAGAAATTCTTTACTGTGATGGTGAGACACTGCAACAAGCTATGCAGAAAATCTGTGGATGCTGCATCCCTGGAAGTGTTCAAGGCCAGGCTGGATGGAGCTTTGATCAACATGATCTAGTGGAAGGTGTCCATGCATATAAAGGAAAGTTGGAACTGGGTGCTTTTTAAGGTCCCTTCACACACAAACCTTTCTGTGATTTGATGCTATTTTTCCCCCTTGCATTGCCTTTCCAGGATCAGAAGAAAAGGAAAATCATATTTTACAACAGTCAAAGAAATAGTGTTTTAAATTTTAGTATATCTTGGGATATGTTGTGTTTTTAGATTTTGTAAGCAAAAGATGCATCTACACCTCTGATATTTCAATAAGAAATTTCTGAAGGGGCTCTTTGAATTAGCTAGGTGCTGATAATGTGTCTCGTGTTTGCATGCAGCCTTTTGTTGTACAAAGCCTTAAGAGCTGCCCCCTTCATGGCCTTTTAGGTTCTATTTTCCAGACATAAAATATGCCAGCATGAATAAGAGGTAGAGTGCACAATATGATGTGAATAAACACATGTGCTCTTTGGAGCTGCCAGCATGTTCTGCCTTAGCAGGGCTGCTGAAGGGATAGGATTATGAACAGGGTCCCAACTGCAGGAATTTTGTTACATTATATAACTACTACATAGGGCTTTTTTCCTAATTTTCCTTACTGTTTTCTAAAAGTTATTTTTTGTTATATTTTTAAGTTAGTTAAATGCACAAGGTGTTGCTCTCCAGCTTAGTCTATAGTGTGTAGCTCTGACAAAATGGTTTATGGTTTAGGGCTGGGTTTTGTTTCTAGGAGTGTATTTCACTATGCAAAACTGACTTGGTTTGTGGAGTCTTGCCAGTGCTACACATAAAGTGGACTCTCACCTAACATAAACTTTTTAGGACTTATCCTACATCTGCAGTTCACGATTTGTGGAACATACAGCCCATGTGCTGGAGGATGTATGGAACTCCCAGCTGGTTTCATTAATGTAGGTTTCCATTTGTGTGTTGGAGATCTACTTTTGTCCATGTTATGCAATGGTTTTGCAATGATTTTGGCTCCTCTAGCATTAAGTCTTTTAAATAGTGGAATTTATTCTTGATTATACTAATAAAAATAAAGCACTTTTTTTTTTTCCAAGAGTCATATTATTGGTCTTATAAAGGAAGCATCATTCACCAGATATTGATCCCTCTTCTCTGGTTAGAAGAACTGGCCTTCCACTTCCATGAAACAGTATCTGGCACAGCAAACAGAAACATTTTGCATTTAAATGTAATTGGCCTCTCATGAGAACAGAAAATAGCACCAAAAATTTGTGCCTTTATTCCATACTTTTTAATAGAAAAGACTGAATATTGCCTCTGTTTGGTGTGTGTGGGTTTTTTTATGTGTGGTTTTTTTTTTCAACTTTAAGTAATAAAACCAACTTTGAGTAGAACACCTTACCTTATTCCAATGCTCAGTCTTGCTGACTGTATTGTTTTTTTATTTTGGTCTCAAACCCAAATATGTCTTTTTTCCCAAACTGTGTTAATGTAAGCCCATGAATTGGGGTGGCCTGAAGTCAGCCTCAGTGCATGCCAGATGAGGCATCCTGGGACTATGACAGGTGTCAGTACAGACATGAGTTTGCCCCTCTCTGGAGGGAGGACCTGCCAGGTGCATTGCGGTTGAGCTCTCCTGTGGTACTCTCATGTGTCTCTATGTCAGGAAGGTAAATTAAATGTGGGGTGCTTCTACAGGAAGTTAAATGGGTTATTTAGCTAACATGTCAAGGCTGACCTCATAGCATAAAGGATACAGTGCTCTGAAGAACAGGTTGACAGTTTGGGTACTTAAAGTCGGACAAGGTTGTCTTTCAGGATTTAATGTGTTTTTATACATGTGCCTTCTTAATCTGTACCACAAGAAAAATCTGTATAACCAGCAGGACTGTTTTGTGAAAGGAAGAGTAGAGGGAACAGAAGGCTACAGTACAACTCATTTCTCACTTTTGGTGATTTATTTAATTTCTATTTCCTCTCTGCTATACCTTTTCTCTGGAATTGGATGTAGTTTTTGTCTTTTCCTATTTTCAACATTATTAAAACTCATTATTATTATTATTATTATTATTATTATTATTATTATTATTATTATTAACTTATTAGTGTGCAAGAGTCTTTGCACATTATTTCCTCTCACTTTCACAAAATTCATGATTATTGACCAGTACAGAATTTTATACATCTGCTGTTATATTCTCTTTTTAAAGTATTTAAAACACTGAGGCCTAGGATGGGAGTCCTGGCTGCAGAATTGTCAGCAATTAATTTTGTAAGTCAAGCTTGAATTTACTCTCAGAACACACAAACAATGGAGAAGTAGCTTTGAGCTGTGTGGCTCACTATGTCTCTGCAATACAGAACCACATATACTAAAATTTCTGGAGCTACTTCTGTAGCTCTAGACATCCACTGTGATTATAGTTCACTGAGTTCACTGAATATAGAAATCCCACATCTTTAAACTGAACATTTGAGACCCTGGAGCTAAAAAGCTACAGTTGTCATACATTTCATCAGTTTTGTCACTTTTCTTTTTGACACACTAAAACATCTTTATATACATTTGAGTATGCTATCTGTAGAAACGGAGTTTTATCTTGGAAGACAGGTATTCTAAAACTGAGAAGGCTATTTGCTTGTGTCTTTGGAGATTAGGGAAATCTTTTTATCTTTTCTCAAATGGTGCATCTGCATTAGTAATTTAGTGTCCTGGAAGAATGCTTGTGGTGCAGAGAGACACTTTTCCTCAACGTCATGTGTGCAAAGTTGTCCTATGAGCTGACACTCAGCCGTCTGTGACTGGGCACAAAGCATGTTGCATACTGCTTGTATTATACCCTTAGAAGTCATACATGGATCAAACTTCTGAAACACTAAGTTCATAAACTTTAGAGAGAGCTAATTAGTTCACTATTAATGAATAATTAAAAACACAGACAGTGGACTGGCAAAGTGTGGTCAGCGCTTATGAATGAAGTATAGGATATCTTGGTGAAGCCATTTGAAAATCTGCAACACAAGTTCCTTGGGAGTAAAAAAAAGTTTCACCATTTTCATGTATATGGAATATCATATCTAACTGTTCTTAACCTTTTTGTAGAGAGATTAGAAAGGAGGCATTTGAGGTGGGTAAGAGGTGCTTTACAAAAAAGAATCGTGGGGCAGGTTGAAGCTGTGGATGTGTCAGAAAGTTCAGCCCCCTGACTGGGAAGCTGCTACTCAAACTTCATAATGAGGATCTTTTTCCTTGTCCTGACCTCCCTTGCCAAGTTTGGCATTTGGCTTTTAGCACATTGGTCTGTTTGTAGTCAGCATTTCCTCAAATGTTTATGGCTCTACCTTAAAGGTGGAATTCTCATCCTGAAGATGATAATCCTTCATCATGTGAAATGACCATGCTGTAATAAGATCTTCTTGCAGGGTACAAATGTGTTATTAGGTGTCAGTCTGCAGGCTCGGGTCATCCGCCAGCTGTTACACTGCACAGGTTGTATTTTTTTGCAACATTTGGTGGAACATTTCAGGACTGTGGGATTATCTGAACCAGATGTGAAAAGGCATCTCTCTGACACAAGTGTGCAATTAGTCATAAGTGATTACCCATGACCCCTTATGTGCAAGGGGAGAGAAACTTAGGGTTAACTGCTGTCTGCACCTTAACTGAAGAGGGCTATAAAAGTTCCTCCCTTTTACTTCTCAGACTGCAGCCAATTTTCTGCTTGTTCTTGCTTCTGAGATTTTTTTTCAGGGACATGTAAGAGAGAAACCTAGAAATCTGAGTCCTACTTGGAAAATTGTGACAGAATATCACTGAGAAAGAGACATGCGTCCTAGTTTTTTGCACCTTTCTCTGCTGTTTGTGGTTTAAAAGTCACTGTAAGATCACAGTCTCTTCCCAATGAATGGACTGATATATTGGTCCAAGGGCAAGAAGTAAATAAAGGATGTCCCTCTGACTAGATAAACTTTCTTTTATATGGAACAAGACTTTGAGTTATTTCTGCCATCAACAGCTCCAGTAACATGACAAAGGGAGAAATATGAGTCTCATCATATTTACCCATCAACATTTACACCTTGGCTCTCTCTGCAAACAAGTAAGTAGTCAGCACAATTCCTGGATTGCTGCTCAAGTGCCATTTCTGAGGACTAACACACCTTACTCAGTTTCTGGGTGTATCTAAGTGGCAGCTCTATCCCTGTATATCTGTAGGGTTCCAAGTACAGTGGGCTTCCTTTATCTGCTGTATACTTGTTGGCATAATTGAGTAGATGAGTTTATAACAACATGAAAACCTTTGCAGAAATCTACTTACATAGTTGTGATGGCATAGGGATCTGTGCGAAGCCTTTTATTGTTTAGAGACAAATGGAAACATCAAATGCTTTTGGCAAGTTATGTGTTATGTCCTTTAGCTGATTAATGACTTCCTGTTGTCGGACTGGCATTCATCTTTACCTATCCAGTGTGACTTTCTCCTCTTCTTTCCCTCAATTATGTTTGTAGGCCATAAATTGGTCAAGGGTCTACCTTTGTTTATGAAAGAAAGGACCACAGCTAAGGCACAGTAACAGAAAAGGAAAAGGTAGCTGGTGCTACATAGACTTTGAGCAGCAGGTGGGGATATAAACCCCCACAGGTTGCTCACAGTTGTAGATGCTAGAAGTAGTCAAAGACTACTAAATTGAACTGTGTTCTAGTTACCTTCTTCTCTCCAGCTGAAATTGGCTCAGGCTTAGCAATACTGAGTCTTATTTGTTAGCTCCCACCCATGTCACTAACACAGTCAATGCAGAGTGGAAGGAGGTAGGGAAATTAAGTGGTACCATCTGCTTACTGAGACCTTGTGTGAAAGCTGAGTTGCTCCCTGACCCTTTCAGAGGACCTGTGGATGAGGAGCCTGAGACAAAACCTGTCTGACATGAGGTCCTCAACAGTAAGCACAACAACTGCCTATGGCTGGCTTTGGAAAAGGAACAGACCTTCACAATTTTCCCTGTGTTTGTAACCTGCCTAACAGCAGTGCAGCTCTCAGGAGAAATTCTTGATGCAGCACTAGATTTTCACTCACAACCATGGAGAGATGAAAGAGGATAGATATCAACAGGTCATATATCATCACATATCATATCAATCTCATACCCTATTCAGGTCAATAGCATATGGTCAATCAGGCCCTGTGAGAGTTATCTCATCAGAGCTCCTTCTGAGGACAGCAGAAATTTGGATTTTCTGAGTGAAGTGATTGTTTCTTAAGCATAGGGCCTTTATGGGAAATCAAAAGCTTTCCTTCCCTCAGTGAGATATTTAAATGCTTATAAAATATCTCTACCTCTTCTCCGTCAGAGTGGGGTACAAACCACAGTGTGGCCAGTGAAATCTTCCAGACAGTTTTGTGTTCCCAGTGTTAGCCAGACTCAGACAAAGAAGCTTTGGCATTTTTCCCCTAGAGAAAATTTCCTTCCCTTCAACAGTGGCTGGTTCCTTCTGAATCTGCCTAATTTTAAGTAAGAAACATCTCAGTTTAGATTTAAGCCTTTCATCATCTTCTTTGAAGGGTTTTTTCCCCTTCAAGTGACTACCATCAAGGCTGGTCTGCATGTAACACATTTACCACTGAGTTTTTGAGCACTGCCTGCACTGTAGAATTTAATAGACATAAAGGGAAGAATATTTGTTGGTCAAACAACAATTTTTCAAGATTTATAGTTTCTATGACTCCTGGTTATAACCTTATCCTCCATCCCAGGCACCCCTCTCAGCATGCAACTGAATTTTTGCAGTTTCATGGTACACTCGAAGTTTTTCAGAATTCAGTATTCATACCAACTCCTGACAAAGCATTGAGTGTTCCCTGAATGTTCAGATAAATATTAGACCCCAGAATTGCCTTCCAGATGGAGAAAAAATCAAAATAGCCTCTGGAGGTAAGGTCGACTCCATCCAATGCTTCCTTGTTAGCTCTGACAGTTCTGTCCTGACTGTGCACATGTAGGTCCTCATCCTTCTCTCTGCAGCTCAATAGCTCAGGGTCCAGCCTGAGCAGAGGATGGGTGGAGGATTGGTGACACCTGTATGTGGACCTGATCTCTGGGCAAAAAGTGAGATGCTGTTCCAGCAGTAAGGGATTTGCACGAGTGCAAGAGAGCTCTGACTGCAATTTCCCTTTGGCAGCCAAGGTACGTGCTTAACTTTGAAGGTGGAAGCCAGGACATGGAAGCAAAACGGCCCTTTTGCCTCCCTGCAGTGTGATACGTGCTGAGGTCTTGCAGGATCAGCACTCTTGTTTGGATTTCTGAATTCCTGCCAGATCAGGGCATTTAGTTTGGATCATAAGAGAAGTAGAAGCTGTTCACAAGGCTTGGGTCCAAATTTCCACACCATCTGCTGTGTTTGTAGATCAGTGTGGAGGTTTGAGCCTCCTATAAAAGTAGAGGGGAAATAAAGTAATGTTTAATAAGGGAATTAAATGAAGGAAAATATGGAATGAACCCAAAAAGTGTCCATCCATGTTCTTGGGCATCATAAATTAGGAAAGAAGTAGCACTAAACAGAGAAAAAGGACAGGTATGGGACAATGGACTGCTATACTAAGGGTAAAATTAAGTCAGTTTTCAGTGGAATAATGAAGGTGAAAGTGACCAAATCTTGATTACTCACCTGGAGTTAAAAGTTATGATTAATTTCTTCTTTGGCACTTATTGCCAAAGAAGAGTGCCTCCTGTCTGCAGGTTCTGGACACAGAGATAGGAAACAGGAGTGTGGCAATTCTGAGACTCTGGTCTTGAACCAAGACAATGTGCACAGCTCAAATCTTTTCTCTGGAACTGCTCCCGTAATTTCCAGTTTGAGCCCTTTTTGTGCCTGATTGCAGAAAATCAGAATAGGTCTAATCTAATGGGAAGAAAACTATATTTCAGTGTTGGGGCTGACTTATACAAATGTAAAATGTTGATAATTAATATTGCCATGGTTAATTAAGATTAGAAATTAAATATAGTAATGTTTAATTGGAGAAAATATTTTCTGTTACTCTTTCAAATCTCATTGCAGGAAATTGCTTTCAGATGAAATTACCATACTCATTATTTCAGTTGGAAAATAACTTCCAGAAGAAAGGCCTGGTATTTCATAACAAAGATAGTGCAAATCTTACAGTAAGACTTAATAGCCATAAAAAGGAAAAAAATAATAGAAATATCTACATGTCATTGCATAAAAGCCAAATCAGAAGCAGAGTCATGCCTTTCCTTCTGAACACCACTTCCTTAACTGAAGTGATTTTCACTGTCTTTCCTAAAAACTAGAAACATGCTTTAAAATTTTAAGTTGCTAGTGTGGCAATGAGAAGTTTAAATCCCATTAAAGCCCTGTTAATACAAAAAACCAAGTAATATTATGTGCCATCAAACCACAGAACATGAATGATGACTGAAACACCTGGCACTGTTCCTTTAACTCAAGCCCTGCCACATCTGAATGTGAGGGGCGTTTTTATTTTCCTATCTTGGGGCTGCTGCCTCTCCCTTCCTCTCTCATCCATGTGAGTTTATTTTCCATTCTGTTTTTGTTGTTTAGGTAGGTGCAGTAATGGCATTCCCAGGGCAGCACTGGGAAGCACTGTCTTCCTTTGTAGAACTGGAAAGCAAAAGCTATTTCAAAGCTGAAATCTGATTATGCAGAGTACCCTGTATTTGGGGCAAATTTTCGTGAGGCTAAACATAAAACGCTACCCATGTACATTTCTTCCAATGGCCAAGGAGTGGTATATATTGAACAATCGCATTGGTAATCCTTGGTATTAGATTATTTATTTGTTTTGGCCAATGAGGAATGTTATTTGATCTTTTACTCACTGCCATTTGTCTTGCAGTCTACACTGCAGATGCACTGGGAAAAGATTATGTTCCTTCATCTCCCAAATAAACTTCTTGTTTGTTTGCCATGGCTTTTGTACAGCTTTCAAGTCTGAATTTCTGTTTGGGTTTAGGTAACTTTCTGTTCTCCTTGAAGCTAAAGAATACAGTAACCTGCTTAAAAGAATCAAGCTATAAAAACACCACCTTTTTCTTGTGCGCTGGTAAATCCATGAGGTATTTAGGAGCATGGTATCTCAATGGATAGACACAAACGTTTGAAAGATAATAAAATTAACTTGTTAAAAAATTAAATGAATGCAAAATACAGAAATAAGACCTTTAAAATGTTGTTTGCAACTCCTCAATACAGGCTTTAGAAATTTTGTTAAATAAATTCAGTAATGAATGCACACACATCTGGCTTTCTGAAAGTGATAGTGCTTGAAAAATAATGTTACCTTTCTCTGTTGAAAGCATTTAATACTCTCCCTTACATCTTCTTCATCTTTAACTCATCAATCCCTGTGACATTTCCCTGAAGGAAAGAAATATTACTAATATTTTATTTATAGAGTTATGACACAGGCAGATATTAAGGGAATTTCATGGCATAAATCCTCCAATAATGCTGATACCAGGGGGATTTGGGTGAATACATGCCTGGGAACTTGAACTGAAATTCTTTTGTCCCAGAAAACACCTGGTCAGGGAGGAGATTGCAGCTGGGATTGCAGAGGTGTCAGATTAGTGCTGCAGCCACTGGGCAGTGTTTCCATGTGCTGCCTTCTTCTCTTCGTATGCCCACGTTGCAGCCCTCACAGGCTCAGGGAATGCCTGCTTGGTGAAGTTGTATCAACAGCATTAGACATTTTAGCTACAGGTACGTTCAGGGTAGTTCTAGTCAGTGTCTTGACTTTGCAAACAAGGATCTCTAGCAGGTACCTGAGGTCCAATTTTTGGCAAAATTTACGGTAGGTGACCTAAGAGCAACATGGAGCACTAGTTATGTGACAAGTTTCAAATGCTGGCTGTTGATGAGCTACACATCCCTTTTTCAAACAGTTTTGTGAGTATCTTGTCCTTGTGCTATCCACAGTACTAAAGGTAAATCAGATGGTTAAACCCTACCTAAAATAAATTTTCTTTTAATTTCTTTTCCAAATTTCCCTTTATCTCCACATTTTATATGTGAAAACTATGAGTTGCATTTTACTCCTTTGCTCTAATAGATGGGCACCTTAAAAATTATGTAAGTTCTACAATTCCTTGGTTCTTTTGTAGGGAAGCATAGGAAAGATGTTATTTTGGATTAGAAATCCCAACTGAAGCAACACCATATAATTGTTTACTTAGATTAAGCTAAAAACATTTGTCATTAAGAGCACAAGAGGTAATTTCCTGCCAGAACACCCAAACCTTTGACATTTTTCCTTCAAAAAACTTTAGATGTGTGGTAGAGTATCAAAGCCTTTTCCCTGCCATCATCAGAAAAGGTCAATGGTTTCTGACAGATGCATATTAAGCCTGACTTAATTATGACTGAGTGCCACAAAGTTTGATAACATCTGTTATCCAGTGACTAAATAGTGTCTATAATTCTTTTTTTTTTAAAGGACTAGCAGATGAAAATGACAATTTCAGTCAGGAAATCTGAACTGGCAGAAGAAAATAAAAGTTCTTTTTTCCTAGAATATTTCTAGTAATTGCTATAATTTTGAAGCAACTCAAACATTAAAAATTCCCACACGTGGCTTTGACAAGGTCAGTGAGGCCTCAGTAACTTTTATGTTTCCTGCATGATCCCTGCAGGTTAAAGAGAGGGCCTCACTGAAAGGAGGCCAACCTGTGGAATAAAAGCTTTCTATAGGCCTGAGGAGCAGCTGTTCCTGGGCTCCTATAACCTCTCTCCAGAAAGACTATTTTCACAACTCAAGCAAAAATCTACCTGCTAGATGATTAAAATGTCAGATTGCCCAGGTCATATAAAACATTTCACAAAGAAATATTCTTGCCTGGGGTCCAGCATTCAAGAGGCTGGGTGGGACTGCTCTTCTTGGACACAGCTCATAGCATGTCTATTTTGGATTGCTATTGACCATAATTGTACTTAAACCTCTTTTGTGTAAAATAAATAGTAATCAACAAACCTGAATTGAACTTCATGGATTCCTTGCTGCCCCTTTTTTTTTTAAAGAAAAGCTTTGTGTTAAAGCCATGGGTTTTGCTTTCATTTATTTGTTTTTCTTTTTATTGCACATTTTATTCATTATTCTTTTAGGAGAATTGTATTTTCATGTGAAGATACCAATGTGCTGATTGGTGTTTTGGGCACCACAATATAAGACATAAAGCCATTAGAAGCAAAGCCTCTTCAGCAGATTTCTCAGGGTCCATAACACCTAGACAGTTTATATTTCAAATACCTTTTTACACTAAGCATGCTCAAATCTCAGAATCTCTGCCCAGTATTTAGTGCTGAGGCCTCAGGACTGTGTCCTTTCTGACCTTAATGATTCAGTGATTCTGGGATGTCCTAGAAGACAGCTGGGATTTCCCAACTCGTTTCCATTTCTCATCTTGTTCAGACCACCCTGAGCAACTCATTGAACTCCAAGACCCATGTTTGTCTACTCCAGCTCTAAACACCTAAACAAGGAACCTAAGTTAGGAGCCCGGGCACCTGTGAGTTTTTCAACTGTTGGTGTAGAGACATCACAGGCAGGACAGCTGAACTGGGACATTAAGATTTAGAAATACATGCATCTCAAAATGCCCAAGGTTCATTTTGGCTAAGCCTATATAGAACTTCTGAGACTTTAATACCAGAACAGTGGGCTTTATCTGTTTGGCCTTCTCTGAACTTGAAGCTAGGAACCCTTATGAGATCAAGTTATTACTTCACTGTTCTTCTAGGAAAATTTCTCTGTGTAGTCTTTGGGCATTTCTGAGTTTATGTTAATATTTGTAAACAGAATCCCAATCTAAAAGCAATAATAGGATCTGACACTTTGCACATATTTCAAGATCTGGGAGATGGAAACTTTTCTGTTGAATAGAAATACACATTTATTACTCAGCAAATCAAAAGTAATTTTTCTAAGTGGCAAGTTCAGGAGCTAAGAACTAATGAAGTGACATGTGAAGGAAATTACAGACCATTTTAGAACTGCTAGACAATTAATCAGATCTTGCTTCATTTGTCATGTATGTACAAAAGCTGCTATACCTTATTATGCCCATGCTGTTCTGCACTAGAGCGCCCTAAGCGGGGGTGACTTTGATTAGTTCCTTTTTCTGACAGACAAATATTGAACTGCTACTTAGTTTGAATAGTTTAATTATTCATACAGATCTCTCAGTAGCTCAAGCTGAAATGAAAATGAAATATTAGAAAGTTTACTACAAAGTAAAAGGGAATAGGGCTTAGCGAAGTAGCTAAAGACAATGAAGATTTTAAGATTTTCTACTGACTGGAGAGTTTCCTTAATTTGTCTGAATGATCTTAAAGGATTCCAGATTAAGTACCCCATTTGTTTATTAATCTATTGTATGAAAATTACTACTGTAAGCATTAATTTTTAGCTTCTCTTTAAATTAAAATAAACCCTTTTTTGAAACTTATTTGTACCTTTTTGATACCATCACAAAGAGCAACCAGGATGCTGTGTACTAAATGGTTTTGTGAAAATGGTGAGACTGCCAAAGGAGGGCAGACTCTAAGTACTGTTTCTGTATCTGTCAGTATTGTCATTTACTGCAACACCAGCTGAGACTGGATTTTACTGGAAAGACAGGACCATTAATCTCTGCTGTTTTGACTGGGACACACTATTAGAAAAAAAGAGAAGCTCAAGTGTGATATTATTATGACAGTTACTCAGAAGAAATTGCTCTTCAATATTTTTATTAATTGTCCAAGTATTTCCACAACTATTCACTTTGTTTTTTGCATTTATTCATTGTCATATTTGGGTAAGTGTATTGAGAGAATAACCTGGATTTTGAATTGGTTGATTTTGTTTCATGTTTGAGTCAAAGAAAACGCTAGAGGTCATGCACATGGCAGGAGTCTATAACTCCTGTCTGCAGGAGCTACTGATAGCATCATTCAGTCAGGTTGAGATGCAAATTCTGATTTGCCTTTGGATGTTGATGAATTCTTGCCCACATGAAACCCAAGACAAAATCCTTACCTGCTTAAATGGAGTTGGAGGCTTTAGATGTTAATGATTTCTTTCATCCACTCTTTTCTCTTGTTTACACTTCTGTACATTTTTCTTTCTACTGGCAATGTTGAGCAGCTGATTTTCAGTGTGACCATTTTTTTTTCAGAAAACTGTTTTCTATGAGTGGGATAAGAGTGAAAGGATACATTATGCTACAGGTGGCATGGGCTATGTATGTCAGGCCTCTATTCTTAGGACCAGGGTCAAAACTAAGGGTGTAGATTAATTGTGTAACAAGGTGTCAGAAAATATTCCACAAATAAACAGAACATGGTTAACTGAACACTTTGAATTTATAGAAAGTCTAAATTATATCCTTAAAATAACATGATTATTGCTAAGTTCTAGCCTGAAGCTAAACTGAGGTTCTACTTTGAATGAAGGTGCTCCCAAATGGCAGGGACTTAAAAGGTAACTTAATATGCTCCACTACTAGAAATATAACAGACTTCTTATTGGGACATGTTTAAAAAACAGAATGTAGAACATTTTTCTGATCTCACTGATACGTATTTCTACAAATAACACCAGAGAGAAGTGAAATCTGGTTTATGGTTAGCAAGAAATCAACTGGACAAAACCTGAGTTTCAGTTTGAGCAGTTCTACATATACAGAGACTCCCTGCAGAATCTTTAAAAATAAGCATATATTTCCCCAATGACATCATATTTTTGTTATCTGCATTATACCATAGCAGTTTTTCTTAAAATAAAAGACAGAGAGAGCTACAGAAAAGTTAGACACCATAACATTTCAGTTTAGTTCTGTTTATTCCTATGACTGTGTTTAAAATATTTTGATTAAGTAATGGTGAAGTTAAAAAACAGGGATGGTGAGTACTTCCAGGGTTGAAAACTGTGTAAACTAGTGCAAAAACTGGACTTAATACTTTATTTTCCCTACTGATTATAGATAAGAGGTCCATATACCTGATCACTGAAATATTTGAGGGGAAGTAGCAAATACAGTTTGACCTTTTACTTCACACTTAAATTATTAGTTTTAATTTTAGTTCTGTTTTGGGGACATTAGGGTTGTTTCTGTTTATCCAGTAGAGTTGGTGAAATGAGAAAATAAAAGAGAAAAATAAAGAAAATGTGAGTGGCAATAATGTATTTCATGGGAAGTAGCAGATAAGTAATTCCGGGTTTTAATGGTCATAGCTAATAATTAGAGCCTGTATGTGTGTTTATGGATTTCCTTCGTGATCAGTAAAGGCTTTGCTTCTGCAGTGTCAATGGGTTTGTTATATATATCCACATAAAGCACATGTGAAGGTAAAAGGTCAGCTCTGCTGTGAGCTGAACTGTACTGTTCTGTAGCTGATGGGCAGGGGCAGCTCCTTTCATTTAAGGTGTATGCTGTTTCTAATAAAAATCTGTATGAAAATCTGTGAATGAGACTTGGTATCAGTGTATAAACCACAGGTTTTCATCTGGTTTAGCTTTTCTTTCCCAGTTGCCAAAAGAAATTAGAGCGTGAATGATTCAGTTTCAAAATTTAATTTAAAAAAAGCCCCACATTAGAAACATGATCATAAAAATGCCTGTACCTATTTCTTCTAGCTTGGAGCATTTTGCTCCTTTTTAGGTTCCTTTTAAAAGGTAACAGGATGGACATAATGGAAAGAAATATGTGTCTTAGGTTGCAATGCAAGATGTGGCTGGCGGTGTGTATTCTATTGCCATCTGTTAGAACCAGGTGGGGCAGTTGTCTTTATCTCTTCCACTACTCATCCTCCCTCTGGGGAGATATCTTATGTTAAAGGGCCATTGAGTGACACTGCATGACTGATAAAGCTACATCATCTCATTGTGAGATGCTCCACCTAGGGGGAGGAGCCAAACATTCCCACCTGGATATAATCTGAGACTCGGAACACCACAGGCAGCCTTTTCCCACTGGATTTCCCAGACGAAGACCAGGCCCATCTACACTACCACTAGACCTTCAGAGGAAGACTACATCCTTCTCTACAGGATCACTGCTCCAACAGAACAACACCGGTCACTCCAGGAGCACTGCAGCCACCATTTCAACTGGACTGCTACCAACACCCTAACCCATAGGGTGTCAGGTCATATTCTGGCTCTGTCAGTGCTTTTTTGTATTACTGCATTTGTATTTTTATTTTCCTAATAAAGAACTGTTATTCCTATTCCCATATCTTTGCTTGAGAGCCTCTTAATTTCAAAATTATAATAATTCAGAGGAAGGGGGTTTACATTTTCCATTTCAAGAGAGACTCCTGCCTTAGCAGACACCTGTCTTTTCAAACCAAAACAATATACCTGGGAAGAGGCGCATCTATGGTGTAAAGCACAATGAAACCTTGCTTTGAGCTTGTGTGAGGAGATGTTGGTAAAGAAAGAGATATACAGAAATGCCGTCTAGAGTCCCACAGCTCCATATGGACTGTCATGGTTTGTGACATTCTCAGGGATCAGTTTCACAGCTGGCACAAAGACAATGCATAACACATCCTTGTCCAGCTGTACATCAGCCCAGGATCCCAACTTTTGTTGGCAATATTATCACATCACTTCCAGTGCCTCTGTTCAGATAGCAACAGCTCATGCAAATCAACCTCCTGTCCTTGTCAGTAAAACTGAAGTTCTACTGACTGGTGTCACCTAAGACTCCAATATGAACTGTGTGGAACTTCAATAATTTTATCCTCTGTATATGCTACATGTTATTACCACAATCTACCAAGGATCAGGTTAGTTTAGAAGCAATTTTTATCCAAGAGTATCTAAATAATAATTCTCTGTCTAGCCCTAGGCAGAAATTATTCACCTGTCAGTATCCTTCCTTGTAAACCAGATTGAAGATAGTGTTTGGGAGAGGCATTAGGGGTTTCCAGAGGCAGATTTGCATTTGCATCCAAAGGTTTTAGAAGGTACTTGCAGGTGCTGCATGGAGGAGCAACGCACAAGATTTGAGAACATTTCCCTTGACTTTACAGGTTTCATCTTCACCATCAGCCTGTGCAAAAGGAAAACCCAAGTAAACTCAACATGAACTGCAAGTGCAAAGTTAATGTCAGAATTTTCCTGGTAAAATCACAGTTTATAGTGTTATAAAGAGAATAAGGGAAAATGGAGAGGCAGATGGAGCAAATATTAAAACAGTAATCACTGCTGTCCTAATGATTCAGTCCAGGCTGTCCACTGACATAACACTGTATTTCCATCCACTGCTTTCCTTGGAAGTTGTGCTTGGCATGACTGCACTTTTAAGAGCTTTTGGACAAATAAATAACATCCCTCTTCATTATTTATTTGCCTTAAAATTTTGATCAGTATTTGTGTAATCAGTAGTAATTTACTACATTCCTATTCAGAGAAATTGGCACAGTGTTTAAACATAATCACCCAATGTAGCTATTTTATTTAAGTACTGGGTTCTAAATACACATAAATTCAGCAATTATCACTGGAACAAATTTTAGACTTTGAAGAAAATTATATGAGGAGGAGTTTTCTGTAGTTCAAATTGAAAAAACAAACTTCATTTTTCCAGCTGAAGAATCTGACTGTGACTTTTATGCACATGCACTTGGTGTTTGATTTTTGAGTGAAAAATGTATAAATTTTTAGGAAGACTTTCAAGTGACAAAATGCAGGGCTTCCCTCAGCTGCATGTGAGTGCACTGTTTGGGTTGTGAGGTTACAAAATATGCCTTTCCCTTTGATTGATTTTTCTTCTACATAAAACAGCCAAACTGAATAATAAATCAAATGGTGATAGCATTTTAGCCTTGTTTTTTTTTTGTCATGGGCTTATTAGGTATGGACATCCTTGCCCATGGTGTCTGAGGGTCTTTGTTGAATGTTTCTAACCCATTTTACAAGGAGGAGCATATTCACCTGGACTAGAGCTTTGTGAATGAGTCCTCTGCCACTCTGCACCGGAGCAGCTCAGGCATATGTCTTTATGCTGTGGTTGGTTAGAGCTGGAATAAAGTGCCAAAGTCAGCAGCTGAAATAAGTAGAGTAAATCAAGTTAAGAGGGAAGAGGACAACATCTTGGAAAAGGAGGGAATACAGGGTAAAACCATTACCTAGAAATTCAGAGTTAAGATGATGAGGTACAAATGGATTGGTATTTCCTGGTTTTATAAGGGCAGATCCTGTTTTGTGACATCACCATCTGATGGTTTTTCATGTTGCCCTGTGCTTACTTGGGCTGCTGGGACCACAGATCCTCCTTTCCCTTTGAAAACTACAAGAATTTTATCTGAACAGTCCATGAAGGATCGGATCCTTTACAACAACTTAAAAAAATCTTTTGATGGTTGTCAATCATTATTGCTGACCAACATATGTTATACTCATGTGGACATGTACTGGATAAATGTGTTTCAGGCTTTGAAAGACACATGAACTTGCAATAATCTGGGTTTAATGCAAATTCCTAAGTGAGCATACACACTTCTGATTTGGTGTCTGGTTGTGTTGCTTTGTTTCCAACTAAATGGAAATTTCCCTACAAATTATCTATGTTTTAATCAAGGCAAGATATTTATTCTAAATTAATAGGTTTATAGTCTCACCTGATATTGAATTAGTGCACTCGTTAAAACATCTGAGTGATTGTTATTTAACAAATCTGGGAAAAGAAGTATTAATCTTCACAGTGAGAATTTTCAGCCTGCATGATAGAAAGATGGGTGTCATAGTTTAACCCCAGCTGGCCACTCAACCCCACACAGCTGCTCGCTTGCTGCCTCCACATCAGGATGGGGGAGAGAATAGAAAAGTAAAAATGAGGAAGCTCACGGGTTGAGATAAAGGCAGTTTAATAGGGAAAGGAAAAGCCACACATGCAAGGAAAGTGTGGTAAAAGAGCCTGAATTTAAATACAAGGATAATTCCTTCTCTTACTGCACAAACACTTGTGAGGTGCCTGTTCCTGAAGATTTTACTCAGCAGTTTGGTCACATGAAAGATTCCTCCCTTCCACTGTGGAGATAGAGGTGGCTGGAAGCAAGCAGCTCTCCACCACAGGAGTGCCTGAAATGTCATTCTTTCATGATTCTTGGGGAAACAATAGAAAATAGCATCTAACAAAAGACCTAGATGTCCTACCCAGAACTCAATGAGGGGTTAATCATAGAAAGCTTCTAGGAAAAGAGACAAAGTGTTTCACGACTTCCAGGAGTGAGTAAATCTGTTGGGTTGAAGATTCAGGACCAGAAGATAAGAGTTTCATCAGTCTCCCTGCACCTTTGTCCTCAGGTTTATCAAGAACACTGGAAAACCAGGCCAGAAAGAATTAGTGAGTGAACAGAGAAACTTTTGCCAGTTTGGCTTCATTCTCTTTAAGAAAGTTTTTTCCTCGAATAAAGAAATTCTATTAATTTATGAGGTTATGCTTTCTGAATGCCATCATGGACAAGAAGTGCAATATTCCAAGGCTTGGTACAACTGGCTATGGGGAAATAAGCACTTGTACCTTATCATCTGCTGCCTGTGACATATGCAAAGGAGAGACTGCAGAATCTAAACATGCATCTGAAATGCTGTAAAAGCAATAGTACGTATTGAGGTTATCAAAGCCTCTTCATGGAATGTGTTTTATATTGCCTGTCACTGCCATTATAGTAATAGCTCCTAAGAGTTGTAATAAGATTAATAATATGGTGTATGATTAAAATAAGGAATTGTACTAAGGAATTGATGTGTATTTTCAGAATTTTTAGATGTAGTTGGAAACATAGCTGAAAGAAAGACTGTCTTCATATAACATATTGCCAGAACTAACTGCTTTGATTTCTTAAAACTAGATGATGATTGTTTGATCATTTTATTAAAAAAAAAAAAAAAAGTCTAGGTGTCAAAGAGTTTCCTTATGTCTAAACAAGTGTTATTAACTTCAATTATAGCTGCCAGGTGGAGAACTGTGCAGTTCTTTTACCATGTTTCAAAATATTTCATTTAGACATTTTGGAAAAACATACATCCCTATTCATAACCCCTGTTACTGTTCTGATTTATAGGTTCTGCTCCACTGTAAATCATTCAAAATGAAAAAAATTAAATTTTATGGCATCAAACTTATGTGGCATCATGCCTGAGCAAAGGGCAGAAGGAATGTGATTCTTATACTGCCAGTTTCTATTGAACTTAATTTTTTTTAACAGATGGCTGAGATGGACATATAGAGAAATGTAGAGTATACTTATTCTTTATTTGGACTTTGAATTAAAAATAAAGCACTCTCTTCAATAATTTTTCCAGTTGTTTATGAAACTTTGACTTCTAAGTAATTTTTTTACCTTTTAAACTATACAAATATTTGCAACTCATACTCAGAAAAATTTGGTTTCAGGCCATGCACTTTAATTGCTGTGGATGGTTAAATGTATCATTCATTTAGCCTGACAGGCTCTTGGAGAAAAAAGGGTCATGATGTCAGAAGTGGCATAGGGAAAACTGTGAAATCTTATCATTTTTAAATAGAGAAATAATCCTGAAATAGAATAAAATAATGACCTGTGTTATCTAGTATTGAAGTGGTTTTGGATGAGGGGATACGATATTACATTCTTAAGACTTCTATATTCTTTGTTTTTCATGTTCCCTAGTAGAATACATCAATGCAAGTGAACATTACTGACCTGGCAAGATTCCTGGCTCTGATGTGGTTCATTTTTGGCAGAAGAAATTTCTGCTCCAGTTCTGTGAGTTTCCTGAAAGTCATGATAGCATTATCACTTTAAGTGTAATTTTAACTCGCATGACAATGCAGGAGTTGATTTTAAACTTTAGTTGAGCTAACAAGTAAAGTGATTCTTGGAGACTATAGCTCAGTACTTGCTAAAGGTATACTTTCCAGATATTCATGGATTTGAAACACTAGGAGACAAGACTGAAAGTCTCAAAATGATGGAAACTCATCTCATAAATGTGGAATCTGTACCTGACCACATCTCAGATTTGTCTCCAGCCACAAAACCTATTGTTTTAATGAGCTTCCCTTTGCTTTAGCTGGGAAACTTGTTAACTGCCTCATCCTGCACTTCTCAGCCCAACCAAATCCCCTAAACATGTGGGTGAATCCTTAGGACCATCCAGGCACATGAAAATCTGTCAGAACCTTTGAGAGACAGACCTTTGTCTAAACTTTTATCACTTGATGGGCACAGTCTTGGTCATACAAGAGATGACCAGAGCCCTTGAGCACTTCCATATTGTAGCAAAGGGATTAATAATGAGTATTTTAAGGAAACTGAGATACAGCCTATAGCAGACATTCTTGACTAGTATAAGGCGTGAAAGGCAGTCCCTAGTGACAGAACTGCACCTCACCATTTACCAGTCATCAAACCCTACTCTTTCCACATTAAATGTGGATAGTCTTTCAACTCTGGGAAATTGGCCTAGATTGCAAGGCAAGATATTTGCCATCTGTTGGAGGTGTGGCAGTTATCTTCTGCTAATTAGGCAGTTTTCTTTATCTCTTCCACAAACCAATCCTCCCTCCGGGAGACATCTGCTGTTAATGGCCTATTGAATGTCACTGCATGACTGATAAAAGTTACATCATCCCACTGTGAGATGCTCCGTCCAGAGGGAGGAGCCAAGCATTCCTAACTGGATATAATCTGAGTTTTTGGGATACTAGACTCAGCCTTCCCACTGGATTCCCAGAGGAACAGCTGGGTCTTTCAACTGGACATTCAGAGGAAGACTATACCCTTCTACAGGATCACTGCTCTGACAGAGCCACATCTGCCACTCCAGGAGGACTGCAGCCATTCCAATTTGGACTGCTACCAACACCCTGACCAAAAGGGTGTGAGGTTGTATTCTGACTCTGTCCGTGGTTTTGAATAATTGCATGTATTTTGTTTTTGCTTTTTTTTTCTTCCCTAATAAATTGTATTTCTGACTTGGAGGCTCTCAGTGGTTTTGCTTTCAAACCAGAACAGAAATATTTTGACTTTAATGAAAAAATTCTGCTGAAAACTGTGTTAAAAATGCAACGAAATTAATTTGTAGAAAGAAAGAATGGCTGAGCCTTGTCTTAATTTGTCTCTATTAAATGAATACAGTCAAATTAATTGTGTCTGATTTTAAAATATGTTTTGATTATAAGATTGTGGCTTTCTGGTCATGTGCAACTCCATGTGTTACTTATGATGTGTTAGTGGAGAAATTTGCAGCCTTTTCTCTTATAGCAGGTATGATTTTATCTCACTTTTATTACAGGTAGGTTTCTTTGAAATACCTGTTAAACTTTTCCTATAAAATGAAATGAATATTGAAATAGCTGATCTCTGTGTTGTAGGTAACAAAAACAATATAAATGTTAACAACATTCCCTTTAAATGCAGAATCAACTATATTAAGTGCCTTGGGGTTAAGATTTTAACTTCCTTAGATTTATGGTGAGAATTAAAACATCTCTTGTTACATTTGTAAACACAGAGCTCATTAGATGAAGGGAATTTCCTTTATCATTAATAGGTCTCATTAATGTGATAAAAATGTCTGCACTCTCAATAAATTTTATTCTTATTTAAGCAGTTACCACATAAAGTGTTTATCCTTCAAAAATCTCAATAGCACTTTTATATCCTCCAATTGAAATAATAAAGAGCAAAGAATGAGAAGAAACAAATTAATCCTCTCCTGGGAAGCAGAAAGACAAGCATTGCCAGATTTTAAGTTTCAGCATTGATTTGTTAAGCTTTTTTTCTCTCTTTCCATGTTTTAAATGAGGAAATGAGTGCCTGATACTGAAATTTGATTCAAAATTGCCTTGTAGGAAACACCTTTGTGTAAGGGACCTGATGCATCCTTCTATTCTTCATCTCTCTGTTAGCCAGAATAGGCATTTCTGGAAATGGAAAGAGGAGTGAGTTTTATTTTTTTTTTTTGTGTATTGATTATTATAACACCATAGAATGGAGGAAAGGCAAAACTGGATGAGGTTTTGTGCCCATATAGAACTGATATGAAAGCAATCACTTACCAGCTTTTTCCTCAAAAGCTATATCTTTCTGAAAACTTGGTCATACTTCATTTTTGTATAGTTTCCAGGTTTAGTTTCATTTGGAGTAAATTTCCTAATGGACAAAACCAGAAGAATTGTCAAACCTTGTGTTGTCTAGGCAGTAGCTCACAAATCCTAAATCCAAAACATTCAGAAATACAGAGAGAATTTGTTGGTGGTCTACAGAGAGGAGACTGATCAATCTGTGTGGAGTTTACTTCTGGTTTCTAGCTGCTCTTACCTGTGTTAAATTCATCCACTGAGAAATGAAAATGCTCTGTGAAATTATAAAGATATCTGGAAGCAAGGGGCCAGTGGTATGTGAGATAATCAGACCTGTGGTAAGATCTAAAAACGCTGTGGAAAAGCAACAATGTTCAGAGTGGTGGATGAATCAAAAGAGATAATATTGGCATGGCAGAAAAATGGCCTCCCAAGGACAGCATGGAGTGAGGGTGAGTGAGGAAAAGGGATGATGATATCTGTGGTCATTGGAAGCAATGTGTGTATCTGTTGAGTGCACATGAGAGACAGAGGAAATAACAGGAGAGAGACTGATTTTCTGGACTTCCCCAGCCCCCCAAATGATATTTATTGTCAGATGCATGTAACAATATACCAAAGCATAGTACCAGATTCCATGATGTAGTTTGTTTGCTTCATAAATGCCTTATTACACATTTGCTGGATGGAGCCTGAAGGAAATCTACTCCTTGGACATAACTATTATAGTGGATTATTGATAGAACATAAATTCTCATTTCCTTGAAAAAGGTAAATTAAGAAGAGGTTTATTAAAAACAATTTTCCCCTTGGAACATTGATCTAAAGATCTAAAGATCTTCTTTTTAAAAGAGGATGAATGAGCTTGGACTTCTCCACACTGCCATGGTCACATTCTTTTAAAATTCTAGGGAAAGCATAAGGCAACAACATAATTTTCTTTTTTCTCCTCAGTTTGGAGGATTAACTGCCAAAGGAAGGAATGATCTCTCATTAATCACCACCGTCTTAAATGACTTCATTTACAGAATTCAAAACCAAGCAAAACTCAGGAGTTAGTTCTGCTAAGGTCTTGTATCAACGCTGAGACACTCACCTGCAAATCCAGAAAAGGCTCCTTGGGCTGTGTCTGATAGAATCAGTAACATAAAGTTGGTACACCACTTTAAAAAAAAAAGTCTTTCTCAAGGGTAGAGACCTGCTAAGTATTCTGAATTTAGTAGGCTCACACCGTAGGCTATTCCCATGAGCTTTCAGCAAGCTTGAATCCATTATAACCTGGAGGGTCCTAGCAAGAGGTGCCCACCAGGCACGCAATGGGTGCAGAGCCTGCAGGGCTCCGGGGTGTCACACAGGAGGATGTCTGTGCCCTGGGCTGGCTGGAGCTGGGGCTTTTCCCTTTTGCTTGAGGGTGTCTGTGGAGGCAGGACAAGTGTCCCCAGACCAGACTTGGAGCTCAGTTGTTTTCCTCACTGAGAAATTTGCTAAGCCACTGCAGGAACTACAAAAATTTGGACTCTTTGTCAGTGGATATGAGGAGTGGGAATCAGAAGTACCACAGACTCCCTCCAGCCTCCTTTGTTCTACTGCTGGATTTTGGACACTTTTATCTCTGTCGAAATCCTCTCCACAGCTGCTGTGGAGCAGCAACATTAGGTCAGGCAATAACAGCAATTTTGCAGTGGTTGCAAGCAGGGGAAGATGTTGATAAGTTAGACTTCCCTTTGTTGTTTTGATTTATTTTTAAAATTTTCTTTGAGAAGAAAGGGCATAATATTGCTTATAAGAAACTTTTCATCCCAACAGAGGGAAACCAGATTTGTAATTAGGAACACGAATAAGGTTTAACAGAAAGACTTTTCTCACTGGGGAAAACAAACATATAGAAAAGAACCTAAAATACAGGCAGATCAAAATTTTAGAGTGGTCCTTTAATAAAGATGGAAGAATTACCAGTGCAAAATAGTAACCATAGTCCAAAACTGCAGCCAGGAAAATGATTAGTTGCTATTGAGTTTGGAAGAATAAGAACCTTTGGCAATATAGTGTGAAAAAAATACATTTAAAAATACAAAGGAATACATGGAAAACATTTTTTTTTTTATCGGGGGAACTAGAAATAATACACCTGCAAGTATAATGAATGGCATAATATTGGCACCACATGGGGCATTGAGCAATTTGTACCACAGTTATAGGTTCTTTCTTGCTATTGATTTCAAATAAAATAAACATCAATTCCAAATCCTTGTATTTCTGGCTCTCATTTATTGTTCACCAACTCTTTTCCTTTGTGTTTTGTCTTTGCCAGCTCTTTCTGTTTCTCCTATGTTACTTGTCCATTTGCTCGGCTGTTTCCCTGGCTGTGCTCCATCTCCTTAGATTACCTTCAAAAAAAGGAAAAAAAAAAGTACCTCATGTCCTGAACTACAAAAGCAGTCAAACATGTACCAGAATGTGGTTTGCTTCAGTGATGGCTTTTCTTAAAAACACACTAAGTAGCAAATACTGGCTTGTAAGAGACTGTTGTGTGATCTAAGTAGCATAAGGGAATTCAGTAATGCATTTCATGTATTAGATGTTTATGTTCTTAAAACTCTGAATTAAGAAAAACAATCCAACAGAACATAAAAAAAGCCTTGCTTCTCCTTTTTGAAACTTACATCTTGGACTTATTCTGTTGCTCTGAGCATGTGCTTGCTCTTGGTATTGTAGCTGTAATGATCTAATTCTTCTGTTTTTATGCAGACTGTGCTTTCTATTTCTAATTCCTTTCAGCAACAAGGAAACTCATTGCTTTCTCTCCCTGAGTTCCCATTACTGATTGAACACCACCATCTGGATGACTCCCTGTGGTAAGGATGCTGCAGTATTGCTACCATACGTACAGTGAATTTATGATGGTATTGCTGTGATGGTATTGCTCTGATGGTATTGCTGTGCCTTGGATTTATATAAAAACTTGCCAGAAGTCACAAAAACAGACTCTTCTCTTCTAACCCTGGAATCATGCTAGCAAAATGAGAGTCGGCTGAGGTACATTGTAGTATGAGTAGCTGACACATTGCTGACCCATGGCTAACAAGTGCCAGTGAAAATCAAAAAGCAATGTGTACACTAGGCAGATGTAAATGTGGGATAACATGTAGTTCAACCACTTAAAAATCTCTAGAGATTTTAAAGAAAAAGGGTTTGAATCAGAATTTTTTCTTTTCCAGGTAGCTGTGCCAGCCATTGTATGCAGGAAGGGAGACCAAGAAAATAGGTTTTATTTAAAAATATTTATTCATATTTAAATAATTCATTATTACTAATATTCTTCAGTTTGGTCACCAGACCAAGGAAAAGCACTCTGTAAGTATTAAACCCTCACATGTGACATGTACAAACTGGAGTCCCCATACGGTTGACAGCTCCATTTCAAGGCTCCGCGCACTGAAAAGTGCTGATCCTCTGCACAGCCCTGAGCTGTATGACCTCAGTCTTCCTCCATTTTCTGATACCTCAGGCTGTGCCATCAGTAGGTCCACTGTCAACAAGGCAGTGACTTCTAGGCAATCGCTTCATAGGCACACACCCTGCAAGGACAGCCTTAAGGACTTTCTCTCTAGAGCATATGGTATTACTAAGTCAAAACAAACTTAAGTTCCTCAGTCTGTGGTTGCAGAGCACGGTTATTTCAGTCAATAGATAGGAAAATATGATTTTCAGAATGAGAGTCCTACTGTATTAGTCTGGTAAATCCCAGTGTTATGATACAAAAGAAAAACAATGTTCTTGTTATTTCTGGAGGTTTAAGGAGATTGCCTACCCTGGAATACAATGGTACTTTTCATCTATTAAAGCTTCTAAAACTCATTGAAAGTAGTCTTCCATTCCAAGAAAGGTTACATTGTGTTCTGTATGTATTAAGCAATGTTCTGAGGGTAAATTCAAGGATACAAGTTCTTTTATTTTTAATTAAAAAGAAAAAAGTAAAAAGGATTAGGTTCAGGGCTGTATAGTATTTACTTGAGTAAATTGAATGAACAAGAATAAAATGCTGAACAGAAAATAAAAACATTCATCTCTGTTTAGTGACAGAATTCAGGCAGCTGCAGATTAACAGGAGGAACAGTAGACAGAGGAGGTAAATATCTAAATAATTATATTTGTGTCACCATCAGAGACTAAATTAAAAATTACAAGCAGATTCCTTAAGGGGAAAAGAGAGAAACAAGAGCTGGAATAAAACCAAAGTCATAGGGCTATTTGGATGGGCTGCATTCTCCATTGTGCTGGTCTACACAACCATATGAGGTTCCAGTGTGTCATGTGGAGGATATGGAGAGGAAAATTAGCAAGTCATTAAGGAAATGACTGGTGAGCAGCTCATGATATACTGCCAACATCAGCTTATTTGCATTGCTGAAGGTTGAAACAGAATGCTACCTGTAGCCTACATGGAGGGAGAAGGATCTACACTAATTAATAATTTATTTATACCTGTAGGCTGCAGTGTAGCTCTGATACTGTAAGTGGAAGTGGAGATAAAAAAGGAGATGAAAAATATAAATGGCAGCAGTTGACAGTTAAAGATAGATTAGAGTCGAGATCCATTAAAATATGAGAAAGATTAAAATTAGCTGTAGGTATTGTTTACAAACAGCCCTAGCAGGACACTGAGCAATCTGTATCTAGATCTTATTTTAACTTTCTTGTTTGGATGCCATTGTTTTATAGTGGTTTCTTTGCTTTCCTTTCAAGATCAAAGCAAAACTGTTGCAAGATTGTCTTAATCAGAAGAGCCTATATGGAGCACTGCGTGTCAGCATACAGAAGAGATTTTCGTAGGCAATATGTGAAGGTGGGTGCTGGAATTGGAAGCATCAGTGTGAAAATACCTTTGATTACTTTTAAAAATCTGAGTGCTAATCTTTTGCAATAACAAAGTGAAGACCTCCTCATTGTATGACTTGAATAAGTGATGTTTTTCTTCAGTGCCTGGTATAATGTTTAAAACTCTGCTCCTGTTCTTCTCATCCTAGCACATCCTTCACAAATTGTTTATTTTTATGTTGCTTGAGTCCCCACTTACTTAAAAAGCTAGAGTCTGACACAGGCAGAGAAGGTGCATGAGGGGAGTGTAACATTTACTAATTGCCCCACTTCTGAAGACAACTTACATGTTCCTCCTCCACATGGAATTAATTATAGCTGCTCCTCACATGAGATAGCTGTGACCTTTTGCTCACTGAATACACTTGTGAGGGCATCTGTGCTGATCAATAATTAGTTAAGCACTTTGAAATGTTTTGGCCTGAAAGACACTGTATAAATAAATGTAGCATATCCTTCTTATATATCTCACAATATTTGTTCTAGGATTTGATTTGTGGAAGATGCATTCTTTCACAGGGTTGGGTTCTTCAGACTGTAAAGCCTATCTGGATATGAATAAGGATTTGCTAGAAATATTATGAACATAGGAGAAAAATCTGTTTAATAGGGATTCCTGCACCAGGAAGAAATGAATTTATCCCATTTGCTTTTATGTATAATACTTGATTTTTGGCTTATAACTCTCAATTTTTAAACTGAGTTTGTGGGCTATATCCAGGATTTAGGACACCCCAAGCTCGCCAGCGACTCCACTAATGTTCTCTCACTTAAAAGATAAATGGTACCCAAGTAGCCTTTGATCCCTTGTTTCATCTTGCTACAGGCCATTCTCTGCATAATCCTTTGGTGATCTCTGTCCCTGATTGCTTCAAGACTGAAAGTTTCCTATTATTTTTTTCACTGTGTCAGCTGCCTTTTCTGCAGCAGTCACACTGGCTACAGTATTTCTTTTCCTGTGCTTAGCACAGTTCCGCACCCATCCAGCTGTTTCCCTTGTGTCCTATTGAGTCTTTTCTATTAACTGTGTCCTAGAATTTTAATGCTCAAGCCTGTTTCCTGATTTAGGTAAGTCTCAGTAAACCATTTATAACATATTTTTCCATACACACATGAGGTACTGTTTCATGTCTCCTTTTTGTGCAGGCTTTAGGTCTGCCTGGACTTGTGTGAGATACAATAACTCCTCTCCTGTTTCTGCAAATTTTTCTTTACCAGATTTGTTATCAGTGTGTCTATTATTTGAGCTCATCTGGATTTTGGACAAAGCAGAGGAATCCTATCGATGAATGTCCCTGTAAGATGTTATGCTTGCTGGCCAAAGGGAACCATAAAAAGCACTTGAATGTTTGAACCCAGCCAGATGTGCTTGTGAGTTAGCAGCACACACAGTCAAAAGGGTTTCTGGCTAGCATGGAACCATATTTAAGAGAAAAATAATAATAAAAAAAAGTTTTAAAAGGACCTATGGGAAGCCAGTCCAAATTGCTTACAAGAGATTCAACTTTTAGGCCACCAAGGAAACAGAAGTGTGTCTAGTTCAGCTCTGATGGGCACAACTATTACTCCCATAGGGCTGAAAGTACAAGAAGTTGATATACTTGGTCATACCTACTGCCACATTGCTCTGTAATCCCCGGGCTGGAGCAGGGAATGACTGTGTGGCACCAGGCTACTTGAATTTTATACCTGAATTTACCACATGGTTTCTTCATGATTGGTGGCCTCCTGAGAATGTGTCTCTGTGGCTAAAGGGAAAAAAGTGTACTGCCAAAGACAATATAAATATAATTACATCCTGAGTTGGTATGAACACCCTGAGAAAGACATTCAGAACCTTCTGCCCTTGCAAATTTCTCTCATATATTTGGGGGATTTTCCCTATTGTTATGTTCACAAGTCAACATAATAAGTTCCAGATTTTTTTTCTCATTAATTCCACTAAAGAAATTAACTGGGGTGAACATTAAGTGTTTTCTCCTTTCCCTGAGAAAACAGTGTGATGATGCTAAACAGAGCTGTGGCAGCTGTGTTTGCTCGCTGTGTCCTCCCTGCTGTGTGCTGCTCAGGCCCAGGAGGCTGGCCAAGCATTTTCCCTCCAGGAAGGGCTCACATTCATGACAGAAGGATCTTCTCTTACATGTTATGAAAAATATCAAGAGAATTACCAAAATGACACTAAGAACATCTTCAAATTCCTCTATAGCTTCTTCGTCTGAGTTTCTAAAGTCACACAGGAACAGTTTAGCTGCTCTGGACAAAGCTTGTAAGCTTGATGGGTGCCTTTGGTTGACCACATTGTGACACAATGAGCAGCCTGGTCTTATTTTCAAAAACTTCATAGCATTCGTCAGAGTACTTTAGAATATCTAATACTATATTCTTAATTTACTTGGCCTCATCATGTATGGATAAAATTTCCATTTTAAATGCTCATCAGTTTAATTGGATGTTGACAGGCACTTGCTTTGCCAATATGGTTAAACTCATATATCTTTTTTTCCCAAATATACAGCATAATTGTGGAAACTGCCAATGTAGCTTGTGCTTCCTTAGAAAGAGAAGTATTTCACAGCTGAGCATTTTTATACTTGATTATTAAAGAAAGTGGTAGGTGTTGAAATTTTTTAGAGAAAATCCAAGTATGCAATCATTATTAAAGTGCCCAACAGTATCAGTCTCTCTTTTAATTGCTGTTATTCAAGGTAGTTTTCAAACTGCTTCTCAATGTCAAACCATTTTCCAGAGATATTGACAAATGGAAGTAATATTATTTAAGGTCATAGCTTCTGTCAAAATGAATTCCATATGTCATTAGGTCAGGATTCATTTATGTCAAGGGAAGGGTCTGATCCTGTAAGTCTTGTGTACCAAGTAAACCCTTATTTCAGATTTTTTTTTTTTTTGTTGTTGTCTGAGTTACGTAAAGACAGGAATGTAAAGAGTTAATAATACACAATCTCAACATGAAGATTATTATCAGTAAGGGTTACTGCATCTTTTCTTGGTTTCTGACCTGATGTTTTATTTCAGCCTGCAGAAGCCGTAGGTAGCACTCCAAGTAAATCACATTAACAGGTTCCCCCAAAGCGGTCAAATTACACGATTACTTAAGAAAACCCCCGGGTACATGTGTGTGCATAATGTGCTGCATCAATGCAAAAAAGACAGCAAGCAAGACTGAAAAAGCTATACTTTTTATTTTGCCAATGAATCTGTTGCACTTTGCAATGTTTAAGTGGGCTTATACAACATAAACATTTGGGACATTTAACATATCAAGCTCAAATAAAAATGACACGCAGATCGTTCACTTCTGAAGCTGCCTTGTGTTCAGTTATTGGAACACTCCATCTCTGTGGTTTCCGAAATATTATAAGTATATATTCCAGATTAAACTTTCTATTTTCCTCAAGGTAGTGTTGCTTTTCAGTCCTCAATGGCTTGGTTTTTACCTAAAGAATCAGGTCCTATCAGCAAAATCAAAGGCGATTACACAGCTCAGTAGTCATTTAGGATTTCTGTGGCTCAATTAAGCATGTATAGCATGCCACAGCCACTGAGACTCTGTTTATTCAGTGCAAGTGCTCTGTAATTTATTTAAAATAATCCATCTTTAACAAATAAAGAGGCCATTGACTGGCCATTGCTGCAGGCATCCATTTCAATGCTGCCTTCTTGATGGTCTGTTTTGCTGGTTTAAGTTAAATACCTGACAAAAGTGATTCAGTTTTTGGGAAATAAGATTTGTATGCATAATGTTTATTTTATTTTACACCAGTAATCAGTTAGAACATCTTTTTAACAGATTGGCCATTAAAAATGATTAATGCTTTTCATTCTGATAGCTACAGGTTGTGATTACTAGATCTGTGTACATGTGTGTATGTGTTTACAACTGCCCAGGAGCTGTGTCTTTAGGACACTTTGCTAATCATGTTAGACCTATTACTGTATATATTTATTGAAAATTAGATTAGATAGCTATGTCCAGTGGCAAAAGCTCTTTTCTTTCCTAATGTGCACTTGCAATTTTTTTTTTTTTTTATTTTCCCACTTGGTTCTTTCAGAGATGAGTCATTCATGTAAGCAACACCAGCAAGCCACCACAAAGACTTGCTAGTACTAGTGAATTTTCTCTGAGAATCAAAAGATTGCAGTATAAGTTCCTGGTAAGTGCTGTTGCTTGTTGCACTGGAAACATGCCTGACTCAGAAGAAGCATTTTCTCTGTAACACGAAACAGCCATTAAAAACCATCTTGGGAATAGAGCAAAGTATAGTGCTAAATTTCCAGTGGAAAGGCAATAGAGAAGGCTGTTGGTTAAAGGGCTGCTTCTTAGGGTTAAGGATAAATAAAACTCTGGTAGCCACAATGGCACCTCCTGTCCAGCAGCCACACAGTATAGCTGTGTCTTGTCCTTTTTTCAGACTTAAAAAAGAAAAACAACCCACCAAGAACAACTCCAACCTTAGAGGAGGTGAAACTAAGCTGTTTGTGTTATTGAATAATGGCTTTTTAATGGTAGTTAAACAGAATCATGGACAGCACTCAATATTTCTTTATGTAAGCATCTAAAGAGAGTATGTCACCAGTTCACAGAAGAATTTTACAGCCAGAGCAGCACATATATTTTGTTGCAGTAATTTTATTCTCACATTATTTATCCTTTTTGTTTTCCCACAGAAGCCTCATTAATAGTTCATTTGTACCTGCTTAGATGAGAATAATTTTTCAAGGCATGCTGTTCGAAGAATAGCCAATTCTATTTTAAACACGAAGATTTATTCCAGAGCCCTGGAGACTGTAAGACATTTATAGTCACTTCGGTTGTCATGTTTTCAAAGGGAGTTGTGTTGTACCTAAAGCTGAAGAATGCAGCTGGCTTCATTTCACATTTTGGCCACACAGGACAATCTAGTCAGTACCTGCTCATCTGGAAATAAGGCAAAGCAACAGAGACTCTGTCTAGCAAAAGACATTAATGCACATGACCTTAATTTTAATAGTTAATCATAGGCATAGATAGGACTGGAGTCATGGAAGAACAGTGAAAGCTATCTTACAGTTTTAGGGATGGACTAAGTCAACTTTGATTTTGCAAGGAATTCTAATTTATATTTAGTCCACAGATAGAACTAATTTATCTTCAGTTTTGTCATTTGAATGTTAAATGTCTCTTAAAATGGTTTGCTGAACTTTTAATATTCAGTAACTATCTAGTGTTCAACTTGCAGCTGAGGAAATGATTTTATTTTAAGACATTTAATCAACAAGCATGGCAATACTACAAGCTAAAGAAGCACTAACTCCTCATTTCTGACTCATGATTGTACTAATGATTTTGGCTAAGTTGTAGCTGCACATATAAAACTGAGGCAAAAGGATCTTATAGGAAACAGTCACACATTTGGCACTGGTGAGGCTGCACATGGAATTTTGTGTTAGGTTTTGGGCCCCTCATGACAAGAAAGACATTGAGGTGCTGGAGGTCCAGCAAAAGAAAGACATTGAGGTCCAGAGAAGGGCAGTGGAGCTGGGGAAGGGTCTGGAGCACAAGTTCTGTGACAAGCTGCTGGGGGAGCAGGGGGTGTTTAGCCTGGAGAAAAGGAGACTCAGGGGAGACCCTGTCACTCTGCAGCTACCTGAAAGGAGGTTGTAGGCAGGTGGGGATCAGTCTTTTCTCCCAGGTAACAAATGATAGATTGAGTAGAAATGGCCTCAAGTTGTTCCAGGGGAGGTTTACATTGGATATTAGAAAAAATATTTCCATGGCAGGTGTTAAGCGCTGGAACAGGCTGCCCAGGGAAGTGGTTGAGTCACCACCCTTGCAGATGTTTAAAAGATGTGAAGGTGTGGTGCTTAGGGACATGGGTTAGTGGTGGAATTGGCAAGGCTGTGTTGACGGTTGGACTCGATGATCTTAAAGGTCTTTTCTACTCTAAACTATTTTCAGACTCTGTGAAATACCTGAGAATGCATGAAATTAAATGAAATCTCATTATTGGACATCAAAGCTATGCAACAAGAAACATGGAGGTAGGTGAAGGGTATCCTGAAATCCTCTCTTTCTGGCACTTGCCTGGTGCTCTCTGCCTTGGTGAATATCAGTCCAAGTTTTCTGTCCCACCCAGGAGAATGTACTGGTTGAGAAACACAGGAGGATGGAACCTGAAGCCTGATCAAGCAGAGGCAGGAAACACCCATGCACCTCTGTAGCTTGGAGGGTCTTTAAGACTGACATCCACATACTTTGGGAGCTTACAGATTACACAGAGGCACAACTGGAATATTTAGGCATCTCCAGGACTAGAAGAATGTAGAACCTGTTTAGATGCAATTTAAGATTTATATACTAAACTCTTGCTTTGTGTAAACTCCTTGATCTTAAAAATTACTGCCATGGAAGTGTTACATCCAGGCTTTAGCACAAGGAGAAGCTGAGATACCAGATACTGAATTAATTGCCTAAGGTCACATGAGGCAATGAGGGAAATATGGAGTCAAAAAAAGGTGACCTAACTCCAAGCCTCATGTCCAGTGTGTGGGATCATGATTCTATGCTGAATGGGATCTTTCTTTGGGTGATGAAATGTAGTAGCCTGAGAAAAGGTAAGAAGGCTTTAGGAGCACAGATTTGCTTTGCACTTGTAATTCAGAATGTTGCTTTTCATTCGGAGTGGTGCAAATATATTACCTTGGTGAGAAACCAGGGAGAGCAGGGACCATAGTGCAGGAGCAAGCCTGCGGGTATATGTGGGTAAGAGAAACAGAAATTATGCTGTATAAGGCATTGGAGGACTTCCAAGTATTTTTTGTTCATTATTAGAACTTTTATGTGAACAAGAGCAGCCTTCCAGGCTTGCCTTGGTTAGAGTTGGGTAGGGATTTTGTCAATTTTTAGTCCAAATCCATGTTTGAATGTATATGTGTGCATATGTGTTCATGGTGCTTCCATGAGGTCCAGAATGTGCAGCTTTTTTATCTGCTACCCCTCACATGCTATGTTCCACACTTTCCTGCACATTCAACAAGCCTTTCATTGAGTCATATGACATTCAACTTCCAAGCTTACTGGTATTTTTAGACAGGAGTTAATTGGATAGGCCTTTTTTTATCGAAATACACATAAAAATACCAAACTAAGTGATTAAAGGATATTTTAAAACCGAGTGTTTTATATGAAAATATGAAAGCAGTTTTATTACATCAGCTAGGGTAAAAGTGCTGATTTAAAAAAAAAAAGTTTCATTTGAGTTTATGATGCTTAGAAAAAGGTAAAAACTAATGTTTCTGTGACACATTAAAATAATTTAATTTAACAAAAAATATTACTGGTAGACTGTTTTCAGAAATGTCTCTAAACTCTCACTTGATAATCATTGTTTATAGGCATATTAATGACTGACATCTTCAAGGAAAAAAAACGTGATCCTGTAAATAAGCTGATATAATATTTTTATTTGTTGGATGTTACTTGTTTATTGATCTATGATAGATTAGTTCCATCATGAAAATTCAGGGACACATAAAGTTTCCTGATAGCAAACCAGGATGTGATATTTAACTTGTTTTGCAGAATGAAATGAACTGTTTTTACTAGAAAAGGCAGATTTTATGTTTTAAGTGACTCAAAAGTAAGATAGAAAGGAGAATCTCCTTTCATAAGTCATGTTTTAGAAGTAAGAAGCAATTGGAGAAAGTTTTATCCAGCTGTGCAGGCTTGACCTTGACTTTGAACTTTAGTTTATTGTTTTGATGTTAATTTTAAGTGAATTAAAATTAAAATATCCTGTAGCTATTATATTTAAAATAGTCTCTTAAAGTGATAGTCATCTGTAAGCAGAACTTCTGTCCAAGAACTGGGGAGTGCTTATGTCCCTACCAGGACACTGAAAAAAAAGTCAATTTTTGATGAAACAAGCTCACAGTAACTAAGTACAATTTTCACGGTTAATGTTTGTTGGGTTTTTACATTTATTTTGTCACTGTTGCGATGAGAAGGGAATAAACATTGTATAATTCCAGAAATGTGATGCAAATGCAACAGAGAATGAAAACCAGAAGCTGCCTTGCTGACAGGCTGGGGTCATGAAAGGTTCCTCAGATCTTCCCCAGGTGGGAGAGATGGGTGGAGTGGAGAATGCAACTGACCTTGGGGTGGATCAAAGGCTCTCCTTTGGACATGGTTTGTGGCATGAAAGTGCTTTGCATTTAGGACCATGGTGTTCCCAAGTACCAGTTGCTCCAGTCAGGCTTTCCTTGTGGCGCCAGGGTCTCTGTCAGCACAGGATCAGGCTGGTGTGAGTAAAGCCTACTGCTGTGGCTGGTGAAGGCAAACTCCTCCTTCCAGCAGCCTTCCAGGCAGCTTTGTGTGGTATTGTGTGGCAAAGCAGTTTAGAACCAGTAGGAATGTGCTTCAAGAGCTTATTTCAATAATTAAATAACTGCAACTGTATTGCTACCATGATTTGGGAATTGTGTTCTCGATACAAAACATAGCCACATAAGGAGCATCAGCTTCCTGTTATGACCTCTAAAACACTTTTCTCTGTAGCATCCCACAAAGACCAGATGGAATAAGGAAAAACATATCGGCTTTTTTTTTTTTTTTTTTTTTTTTTTTTTTTTTTTGTGTTTTTTTTTTTTTTTTACCATTGCAGAAAACTGGTGGAGATCATGGGGATTTAGTCTCATGGATTAATTTGCTAAAGCTTCTACAACATTTCAAACTGAGGTACCTGGAGTGCAATACCCAGATGGAGACCTTCAGATGCACAAGACAAAAGAAAATGGAGTGTGAAGGTAATTTTGGATGTCTTTACCCTTTCCCAGTATTTACAAATCAGTCATCCTTTAAAAATATTTAGGAAAGGTCTGATTTTTGAAGCAAATATCTCAAGGTCCAGTGGTTAGATTAGCCACATGTTTATTCTGAAAACAAACCATATCACACGCAAAGGGAGCCTGAAATAAATTACCTTAACTTTATCAATAGCTTCAGTGGAGAATCTGTCCCAATGTGTATGTCCACATCTTCTGTGGAGTCATTTAGGATGTGTGAGTATGGAAGCTTAAGACGTTGTAAAATTGTACCTGTCTGATTACACAACAGTGGTATTGCTTTTAACAAGAGAGCAAATTACTAGGAGATGTCAGGTCTTTCAGATGTAAATATAATCATTATGAGAAAGTTAAGACATGCAGCGTTGGTGCTTGCTCATCACAGCTAAGTAAGAAAGGGTAAAAGTAACACAAAACGTGATGAGAAAGCAGGTGGTTAAATCTGATTTTAACCAAAACTGTCATTAATAACTTGCTTACAGCTTCTCATAGAGGGTTGTTTTGGAAGGAAGGGCAATTTCTTTTTTTCTCTGAAAACCCTACTGCCAGCCATCTGTTGATAATTATTGTCCAGTCTCTGCTGAGAACTTGTGATATTTAATATTTCCTCACCACTTGAACAAATAAGTGATAATAACTGCAAGGTACTTGACCACAGGAGTAGAAAGGCGTATAGCATGAAGCAATCAGTGTACACCTTGGTTTCTGAAAACAACTCAGTTTTCTATTTATGATAAAGGTAAATCTGAGATCCTAGGGACTTGGAAAATAGGTGAGAAACACAGTGCACAGTGTCTGTGGAAAAAAAAAATTAAAATGATGAACAACTTAAAAATTGCCCATTACTGTTTGTGTTTCTTATTATGTTTAATTTATATTATTCTTTCTCATAGAAAATTTTTGGCAATCTCTCTATTTGTGTATTAAATATTTACAACAGGCAAGCTGGAAATATCTCAGGTTGTGCAATTTTTAGTCTCTTAAATTGTCAATTAATAGAGTTCTAATTTAGAAATGCACTCTGAACTTGTAAAAGAAACTGTCTGTAATTGCTGTAGAATTCTAGCTTTCTTTTTCTTGGATTTTGGTATGTATTATTATTATTAGTCTACACTTTCATTTAAAGTACTTAGATTTTTACAAGTACTATCTAAACCTAATTACATCTGTCAACACATCACAGACACGATAGCTTCTAACCTTATTTAATAGATGGTCTGACAACAATATATTTTTGTTTAAGCTTTCACAGCCTGATGTTTCACTGCTTCTGGAATGACATCCCCTATTGATGACATTACTGAGCATTCTTAAAGACCTGAATCCAAGGTTTTCCAAGGCTGTTTCTGGACCCCTGACTTCCAAACTATTCTAGTTCCAGTGCTCTGAAAAGCTGTTCCTCTCAAAGTGCCACAGAGAGAACACACTGAGCTGATAGCAAGAAACAGCGCTTGTTGCTTTTGAATGTGTGGCTTTGGATGATTTAACTAAAATCTCTGCACACTTATTCCTTATTGTTCTGTTTTTCTTTAGAGGATTCAGCAGTACCAGCCCGAGTGCTCTCAAAGCTGCAGAAGTTTGTGGTAAGCCTTGGTTGCAGCTCCCTCCATCTCTAAGGTGGTTTCCCAAGCAGCAGCTCTGGAGCCTTTCCCTGCTCACTCTCACATCCACTGCCTGTGCGCAGGCTGATCTCCCTGACCCCATGTACAAGGGGTAGAGCAAGAAAAAAATTCCAGGAATGCCAATTTTTAATTCTTAGTTGAGTATGCATTCTGTACAGTTGCCGCCTATTTAAATAGTTTAAATTTTATGGGTGTTTCATTATCAAATTGAAAAGAAAACCACTGAACAGGAAATAGTACTTAAAGGTTCATGCAAAATAATTTCTAATACTGCTTGATAGTGAAAAATGAACCATAGGTCCATGGTAGAGATTGAATTTCTTAATGGATACAAACCCCACAGCACTTATTTCAAAGAAATTTAGTAGCTAATGTGATTCCTCAAAGTTTTTTACATTTCTGAACATTCACTTTCATTCTATGATTTTTTCATACTGTTTTAAAGATGAACAAATGCCAAAGAGCCAACAAAATTCCAAAGTTACCTTCTTGTCACAGATTATGGATTTTTTTTTGTTTATCTCTTTTCCTTGATTATTCTGGAGAAGCAAAAATTAAAGATTCTATCACAATAAAATAAATAGGAATAAGATAAGGAGTTGATTAAAACACGAGAGACTTGTTTCAATCCATGCTACCTTTTCTTTTTACTGTTGGAATGTAACAAATATCAACTGCTACTGCTCTGCTGTACTTCATTACATAAATATTTGTGTAAATTCACACTGTGAATATATGAAGTGCTTTGATGGTCAAAGAGGAGAGTTTCCCCATGTGCTGCTTTCTTCTTTATATGAAGAAACAGCACTGTATGCACTGACCGAACTTTCACACTCATGCTGTTCAGCATCAGCTTGAGTTCTCAGTTCTCTTTTTTCCTCCTTCATAACTGGTTTACTTACTAAAACCAGCTCTGTTGCTGTACAATTCCTAAGTAAGTGCTCTGAGCCAGCACTATGAAATACAACATTTTTTTTAAACAAGCTGCTGAAATGGACATCTTTCTATGCCCCATTTCCTTTATAAGATTAATTAATATACCATGCAAAATTACAAGGAACTGTACATATTCCCAACTGTGACCTCACTAAGCCATCAAAGATGAGAGTGTTTGGATATGGGCAATCTTTAATACTTTACTATACTCTGCTTCTAGGAATGAGTGTTTTTCCTTTTGTCAGTTTTGCAAAAGTTCTAGTGGCAATATGTGTGCAGAAATCCACAGGGAATTTTGTATTAAATTATTTATTTGTAGTAGTACATATACTGAATCTATCCATTCCCTCCAACAATAATGTTGGTATATCTCAGGTATCAAGGCAATAAGCAAAACCTTTCCTCTGTTGTATAAACACTTTTGTAGCCATGGCAGTTAAGGACATCAAAAGAGAAAATACTGGCATAATAAAAGATGTCACCTACTTCTGCAAGCTTTGCTTCTTTATTATATACTTTGACACAGACAAGAACCTTCATTAGATCACTTTTATGTGCTCCTGTTCCATTTACAACATAAAAAAAGAAAAAAGCTATGAGTATGGATATGCGTTCTCCTTGAAAAAAAAGGAAAAAGTAGATGTACATTGTCTTTACAGTGTTATCTTTCATTCAACATTGACTCAGGTGAGCTAATCATGATGAAGAAGTGCTTAAAATATTTGGCTTTGCTTTCCGCCAACATATTTCCTTTCAGTAGTTCATAGTTTTCGTAACTGTTAATTTATTGGAGTAGTTTAGGAGGCAAATTAGTCATGTTGTATTAGACATCTCTTAGATTTATAGCCTCATCATTATACAGGGAAAGAAATTTAGACAAAATTGGTATAGTAATATGTATTTTAAAACAACAAAGATGGGAACAAAGGAGCTTTGCTTTGAAAAGTTTGTGAAAAGTTTTAAACCATACATTGCAAACTACTTTCATATGGACTGGAACAATTGGTGTGTAGATTTCTGGGGTTCTTTCATAACTGCTATTATATGAATCAGATCCAATGGCTACATACCAGACTATTGGAATTGTCAGTAAAAATTTGTTGTGGCTTTCCAACAAAATTGAAAATATGAAAGTGGCACCTAACAAATACTCCATTCAGATCTAGAGAGCAACAAAAGCTTCAGTTTTTTTTTAAAAAACACTTCATGCTTTTGGTTACAATAAAAAAAAGTTTTGATACAAATTAACCATATAGAATACCTTGCTATACATCTCTAATGGTCCATGTGTTTGTGCTGCAGAGTAGTGAGCATGGCCAGGTTTGATGGATGTTATGCACCTAGAATCCAATATTTAATGGAATGACATAGCTATATCTGGATTTAGAGATCTCATGAGCAATACAGGCTTCAGCTAATAGAATTCAGCCCTCAAATTCAGGCTCATTTTTTTCCTAAGAAATTAAATGCCTTTTTTTCCCCTCCTTGAATTTGAATATTTTTTTAATTTGAAAGAGGTACTCTTTCAAACTTAATTGTTTTTGAAGGCACTTATAGTACTACCTATTCACTTTCCTGGATTTTTAATTACAATATCTTGCTTTCAGTTTAATGAGGGACACTCAGACCACTTGAGCCAATTTGAAGCCTGTACTGTGAAACTTGGAGTGCTTCCAGTTCTTGGTGAATGAATTCTGTCCTGCTCCCTCATGACTTAGAGGAACTGACTTCTTCACTCTATGGAAAGGGAAATTAAACAGGGTGACCAACAAGAGATTACTGATGTCTCCAAAGGTCCCTGATGGGGCCAAGCAGGGAATAGAAAGAGTGATGTGCTGTGGCAGAAATATTATACAGGTTCGGTATTACAATAGTTCCCGAGGCCAGATGTGGAAATACAGTTCTGTGAGATCTCTTATGTCATCCAATGTGTTTATGGGGTGGGTTTCCTCTGGCCAGAAGCCAAGCCCCCACACAATTGTTCTCTTAGTTCCTACCTTCTAATAGGATGAGTGAGAGAATAGGTAGAGAAAAAAATGAGGAAACCTGTGAGTCATGATAAAGACAAATTAGTAAATGAAGGAAAGGGAAAAAACCCTGCAAGTGACACAAGCACAATCATTCACCAACCCCACAAATAGACCAGTGTCCAAAAGTTCTCTGGATGATAGCTACCATGGATGTGGAAAAACAAAATCCTCCTCCTCCTTCTTCTGCTATCCCAGTCTTACTGTTGAGAATGACATTGCACAATCTGGACTATTCGATTTGTGCAATTAGACACAGCATGGGTGTCCACTCGCAGTCAATTGTGCTGCTGCAACCCAGTTACTGGACAGGGAGTGGGAAAAAGAGGAAGCCTTGGTTCTATGCAAGCACTGCTCAGCAACAGGCAAAAGGCTGGTATGTTATCTACATTGTTTTAGTCCTTCTAAACAGCACCATACAGGCTGCTATGAAGGAAGTTAACCTCCACCCCAGCCAGACCTAGTACAGATCACTTGGAATTCAGACACCAGCTTAGGCAGGTGTGAGGATTGCCCTGTTCTGGGTCGCTCCTGAGTAACCAGGGAATACTGAAGACATGCTCAAGGTAGAGTTAGGTATTCAAAATTCATTTTAGCAAAATAAGAATCTCCTTGGATGTTCTTTTTAGGCTACAGGTATACTAGGTTTTGATCTAGGATTGAAAAGTGAGTAGCAGATAAGAGAAATATTAAATATGATTTCAGTTACATATTCAGTGGGTACCATCCAAATATGTACTCAATGAGCTCAGATGCTCTGAAAAAGGAGTATTCAAGTAAATAAGTAGAGAGCAATACATTATTTATATAATCACCTTAATTCTGCCTAAGTTCAGTGTTCAATTTTGCAGCTTTTAAAATATTATTACAAGACAACTTTTGTTCATGTAACACTCTTACAACGACATCAGGTAGCTTGATATAAATTATATTTCTAAAGTGCTAATCTTGGGTGAAATGAGTGTCTTTAGAATGGAAATTGTTTTCACAGCAGGAGATAGACATACTGACATATATTGACATACAAAGAGAAATCTGATTAAATGGTCTAACTTTGAAGTTTTAAGAGAAATATTAGCACTTCTCAATATTCTGCTAGAAACATCTAGTGCTATTTTCAGCATGAAAATTAATAGTAAATAATTCAACATTTTAAATCTCTTGTGAATTTGTTTATTGATCCATCTTATTTGGACAATGGAATGTCCAATACAACTGATAATCTTTTTCAGACTGATTGAGGATCATTACCTAAATCAAATTTCTAGAATGGCATACTAATCTCTAAAATTTCTAGATGAGAAGGGCCATTTTAACATGCAGTCTAAGTTTCACATTTCTATTTTCATATTTTAGTTAGAAGGAAAATTTAAAAACCCAAATGACTCAAGAATCAACCTAGTATGGAGTGTAATGAAACATCAGGGCAGCCTCTGAGGCATCTATCAACAGATGCAACCAACTGTTGCCACTACATTCATTTTAGGAGCCAACCCACAAGTCTAGGTGTTACTGCTGGAAAATATATAATGCAGCTTCACATCAGGATCCTAGAGCTGCCAAGCATATCTCCAGAGTAACTTTAACAGTGATCACACTTGATGAAGGAGGTAGAGGAAGTATAATCATGTGCCAGCAGCACCAGAAGGATAAGACCAATATTGAAGTTAAATACAGTTATACGGATTCTTATGCTGCCGTTAAAAAACAGTTTTTCATAGGATGAGCTTTGCCTGTAAAAATCTCAGGTGTTTCCGCTTACTGCTGGTCTCTTTTTGTAAATATATAGGCTTTTAATTACAAGGAAGCTACCTCACAAGGAAATGTCTGAAAACACTGAAGTCAGTAAATCCCATAAGTATGAATTGCCTCTATAATACCATGCTAGCTGCTGAAATTCCCAGAAGAGAAGGGCTATTTTAACATGCATAAGTAGTTTCACATTTTTGCTGGAAAGAGAAGTCAGGCTCGTGACAAAGTAGGAACTTAGCTGGGAATGGGGGAGGAGAGTTACAGTCTGCAGTCCTAGAGATTGTGATATTGTAACAGTCAATATTGACTGAAGAAAAGTACTTTATTTCTGTCTTTTATTTAAATTATCTAGTGCTTGAAGTGAACACCCACTCCATTGCAATCACAGCCAGCAAACAGATGTCTAGCCCAGAAGAGTCTACAAAGCAGTTCCATATGTTCCCACTCTTCAGAACTGCATTTAAAGAACAAGCTGGAGCTTATTAAAGAATTTCTGTCCAGTTTTATCTTTCTATCACAATATATGAAATCCATACCTGAGCAGGCAGTGGAACCCAAACCAAATATTTTATTCAGGCCTATTTCGATGCTAAAGTAACCTTCCTATTGCTGTTTGTGCAGCAATGCCTCTATCTATAGAGTGCATGCTCGGCATGGGAGTTTTGCCAAAACTCCTCCTTTCAACCTCTTTTGAGAAAGACTTGTTGGTAGGAATGAAGCACTGAATTGGAAGAAAAAAATACACTTCTGGAAAGAAAGTGAGGGAGAAGCCATCTAAAAGAAGCTGTGCTACTTTTAGTCCTGACTACATAAACAAACCCATCTAAATCTGAGTAAGGAACTCTGCTTCTCAAGCAGAATTTCTCAGATTGTCCTCCAATAAAAATGAAGGCTTAAGGATTGTAGCTAAGTATTACAGCAAAGAGTTAAGATTTCTTAATTCTCAATTTCAATGTGGATGGAGGTATACTTTCCCGTTTTACAAAAAAGAAAAAAAAAACAAAAACAAAAAACCACAACTTTTATTTTGTGGTAGAGATGGCTTTTTTCTTCTGTGTTGGAGCAAACCTGAGCACAATTGGGCTGTTGCATCATGATAAATTTTACTGTACTACCAATAGTCTGTAATAGTTTTTTCTGGAGGAAGGATGCAAAAATACATCTGTAAAAATCTCTTTTATTGAAAAAGAAAATTCACTCTGTGTATCAGAAAGACAAAGTTAAATCATTCACAATAAAGAATTCTATATTAAATTAACAGAGGAATATGAGATTTATCTCCCTACTAGAGATGAAAAAACAGCCTTTCAAAGAGAGAGAGAGAAATTCCCTGCTGCAACTGGCATTCTTACTGGGAATCCATATCCTTCATTTTAGTGCTACAAATAGAAGAATAGCTTTCAATAAACCTAGAATATCTTAAAAGTATTTTGGTGAATTTAGTAATTTGAACCATAATGTGGAAAAGAGCTCTTTGACCCTACATCACCCTACTGCTCTCAGTCTAAATATTTCTGTAGTCAGGAAAAAAAATTGCAAAAGAAAAAAAATCAGAGACTACTTTAAAAAGAGAGAATAAAGAGATTTTTAGGCTTTGAGAAATTTGGAAACCTCAGAGTTAAACAATAGGTTCAGGCCCCATGTATATGTCTTTTATATCATGTATATCAGTCTTTTAGCATTTTCCCAAAGCAGACTGTTCACCTCCAGTGAAGTGCTCTTATGGAGGCAATGCCTATCTCTTCCCATGCACAAGTTTTCCTTTGTCTTTTGACCTGTCCTGCATTTTCCTAGTCTAAGTTCATCAGTGAAATGGCAGCATATATATACCAGGATATGAGTTTAAAAGCATTAATCTCACAGGACAGGTTGCAGTCTTGTCAATGAGAGAATTGTTTTGTGTTTAAAGAGACACATAGCCAAGTTTTAATGAAGGAAATAAATAGATACTTTCTGATCTCAGCTAGAGTAAATATTTTTGATACTACTGAAACATCTGCTGACTGCAGAAGAATATGATGTCATAGCTACTATTTTCCCAAAATAGGTTTTATGGGTTGCACATCTACTTCTTTTCCCCAATATTTGTTTTCATCCCATTGATAGAAATGTGTACTTAGAAAGGTAATAGGAAACATAAGAAATCCAGAATTCATCAGTCTGCTATGTGAATCTGCTTAACTCCTAATGAACTTGAGAGGATAGATTACAAGTTTATAGGACAGAAAATGTAGGAGTCACTGTTTCTTTTGATCATTATTCCAGCTAAGTATTGTGTATTGTAGTTGAAAGTAGCTAAATATGACATGAATTTTCTTTTATAAAGGTAACTTCAGTGTAAAGATAGGACATTTTAGATACAGTTTGCCCCTACAGCTGGTGTCATTTATGCCTGGGTGGAGTGGTTATGCATGTCTAAATAGCCTGTTACAGCACAGAATTAACCTTTATCCTGTCCTTTTGTTAAGGCTGAGAAAACTTGTTTTGGTGGGCTAGATCCATCAGCAAAGGAAATGGGTTTCTCTGAAACTCAGGTTCCTGGTCCAGCGCTTTGACAGTAAATATGGAAGTAAGAAGCAAATCTTCTCTGGCTCAAACACATGTGGCATGTTGTTGATACAGAACAGAAATGTATCTCCAAGTAGACGCAACAGAAACCAAAGCTGTAGCCAGCATTCATGGTAACTGAGACATGATGTAATCTCAGACAAGGTCATCAGTGAAAAAATGCTTTTTCTATTTATTTTTAAGATCTTTCTATAGCTTCTGGTTGTAGAAGGAACTGCTTCTCAAAATGCTACAAAGCTGAATGAGGTTTCTGATAAGCTGTTTGAGCCATTTTTCTTTTGGTTTAAGCCGCTGTTCTGGAAAATATTTTATAGCCTCCAAAAAATATTCCTGAAGGAACCAAAAATTGTTTGATTTCCTCAGTTTTTATCTTTATCTGTTGGATATACAGAGCACTTTGCTAATAATCTACTTACCTGATATGCTAGATATTAATTTTAATTAATACATTATCTAACACACCTCTGCACACAACATTTCTGGTATTGAATTGTTTCCTCAGAATTTCATTTTCACTTATATGTTAATATAAGTGACTATGAAATGTGATTATACCAGCTGATGTGAGCAACTAAGATGTTTCAGGTGAGCTCAGATTTTGTCTTTCTTTCTTTCTTCATGTTCCAGAGAGCTACAGGACTTCCTGATTAGGTCTTTGGTGTAGATACCTTTGTATCATCAAGGAATGTCTTGAAAAGCTGGATTTGAGGAAGAACAGTAAAGGTGTTTCTCAGGGTTTGCCTCTCACAGATTTGATATGTGTAGCCTCTTTTGCCCTCAGTGATATAAGAAGAAAACAACAAAGAAAATATATTCTTTCTTCCAATCTGTCTTCTTGAGAAACAAATGGATCTATCATGAACTGCCACTGGGCATGGATAGCTGGGAGAAGTGAGAGTGGAGGAACATCTTGAGTGAGCAAATCTGAAATTGTAAGGAAGCAAGAAGTGTGCTTGAGAGAGAGTTAGGAAGAGAAAACATTGGGTTTGAATACAGCATTGGTGATTATTCCCCATTTCCTTAGCAGGAGGTGGAACCGGTCTGAGATAACCCCAAAAATGGGATCATACCTGAGTGTTGATTCTTCAGGTGGAAGACGTCCGTGGACTGGTGTCTGATGGAAACATGGCTATGAAGGACTTTTCCTTTGAGAGCACAGTAACAGCAGATGCACAGCACACAGCTTGAGGCAGGTCCTGTTTGGGGACCTCAGATGTGAGAAAGAAACATGCACAGCTAGACCATAAGGCTCTCTTCTGTGGCAGTTCGACTTGGGAAGGAGAAAACTCAAAGTGACTGGCAGCCAGAGAGGAGAAAGGGGTTAAGAGGTGAGGGGAAAGCAGAGTCTTTGGGGAGCAATTGGTTTCATTGCATTCATTTTGTTTGTGTTTTTCCATCAGTAGGGAATGGCCATAAGTCCACCTGCAGCTTTGGTCAACTCTGCATGATTTTTCAGTCTGCATACCACAGAGGTGAGTGTTTCTGATTTTCAGCAACAGAACAGAGGGAAATCCCACGTAGCCCACACAGTATCTGAAAATGTACACAGTGGGAAACAGGATGAAGCCTTTTGGACCCTGCTCACTAATAAATGTCTTATATATGCCTTGGCAGAGAGTGCTTGCCTTCTCCATTGGGGGGAGAGCTGACAGACTGAGGGTCATAAAGGTGGACACCAAAGGCTTTCTTAAAAATTAAATTTTTACCTCTTTACAGTTTTCTTTATGATACATGCAAGGCTCTCATATATTTGAAGAGATTCTACATTAATCCCTAAATCAAAAACAGACACTAAACTATTCAAGAAAGCGTGATATTTAAATTTTAATTGTCCTTTTAGGCTATCTGTCCTCACACTGAAAACATGGTTTTCTCCTCTGTATTTTTCATTGTTATCATCACTTTTTAGGTCTCCATTTCCTTATTTACCTAACCTCTAAAATACAACTATGGAAGTCAAATCTTGTTATCTGTGATATATAGGCCAACTTAATCTAACATTTTCTGTATGACCCTAGTTCTTTCTATAATGTAGGCAATATTTTTAAAAGATATAGAAAAATTGTATTAATTGTAGAATTGCAGATGATGTACATTTTGAATGGGTAGTTAAATCCTTTGAGATTCTTTATACCTGACAGAACAGAATGAAAACTGAAATGGAATGGTAGTGAAAATGATTCACTATTTGTATTTTGTCCCAGTATTGCCTGTGGTTGAAACCAAAGCACCAGATAGCCCTTGCATGTGGCCCTAGCTGAACTGTCCATTTTCCCATATTTACATGCTGACTCTCTACAGATTTAACTTTTGCTAGTCCTGACCTATTCCATTAGTATATTTTTCTTTTTTATTTAATGATTCTCAGAAGCATATCTCAAAGATGATACCAGTGACAGTTTATTCCAGGAATGCAAATGCTTCCTGAGTAGTTTAAAAGAAGGTAGAATAACAAAAGCTCTCTGAACTGGTAGTCTCAAATGTGTATGATACAAAGTGCCTTTGATGTAGCTTATAAGACAGGATCATTTCTTAAAAATTATACACTACCCAAAGAAGCTGGCCAGACTCCACAGCCAATTTTTAAGGAAGTAGGATAGGATTATCAATACGCAGCTGTTATCTTTCTCTGTGTACTTTTTCATTCTCTTTCCCCAGTTTGCATGAGAATGAGCTTTAATGAGGTGTAGTGGCAGAATTAATGTCACTCCCACTGTACATTATTTGTCCTGGAGAGACCTTAATTTTGGAAAGTATGTCATTAAGCAAAGTGTAAAGTAAATCTTCACATGGAAAACAAACACAGGTGAGGTCAGGAAAGGCAAAATCTTTAACCAAACATAGACATTTAGGCTACTTTCATTTAGGATAATATTCTAAACTATTTATATTCCTGAGGCAAGCTCTTTGGTCACTGTGAATGGAAGAGTAAATGATAATGTTAATTTACCCTCCAAACAAAACAATTACCTATAACTCTGTTAAAAAGTTAAAACAACATTTCTCTTGTTCTAACACATGCCCAATACTCTTAAAATCATATCTATATATATATATAAGTACCTTTAGTTCATGAGTATCTTCCTTATTAAAGTCTGATCCCAGGCACAGTGAACATCAAGTGGAGTTACAGTCTTCACAGAGGTGTAAATCTTCTGAGAGCACCCGTCCAGATCTGAGAACACTTGGAGGCAGAGAAGGCACATGAATGAGGGGACTGTTCTCAACATGAAAACTGGCTCACTTGAACATACCATTCCAGAATCCTGTTGGGGAGCTATCAAAGGAAACCTGGGGAGAAATGCTCCATCAAATCACAAAGGTAAGTAGTATGCAATAAGAGAACAAAGGCAGGTGAGAACAAAGTTGAGGACACTGAATTTGAGTACAAAATATTTGTAAAAACATCCAGAATTACTCAGACATGTCTGTTTGCATTCAGACCTTGAAAATGAGTTTGTCTGAATATCAAGCGCCATCCAGTGAGACCAATTTATGTAAAATTTATGGTTATTTTTGAAAGGATACTTGGATACTTTCATCAGATATAAATGCATCATTTCTGCCTAATTCCCTCCCCACAATTAGGGTATCATGATTGAATTATTGTAACTCTTAGTACAGACAAATATTTATATTGTCAAGACTTCTGAGACTTTTCTGTTCATCAGTAGGTAGCATTTGCTGGTTAGGTCTACAGTAGGTTTTATTGTGCTCTTTAACTGCCTGTTCCATGGTGGTCTAAGTTTTTTTGTGACAAATGACTGCATGCAATTTGGGTACTATATCATTAAGACAAGGAGAGGCATTTATGTTTTCCTCTATGTAATGTAACTGCTAATGTGTATTCACTTTGGGGGAATGATTTGCTTATTATGACAAATAGTGCATTTTCAAGTATTTAAAAATCTTTTTTTGGAAAGAGTCCCTCCTTTATGTGTATATTGAAGGTATTGCTGTGACACAGCATGAGAGCTTATGGTATAGTTATCTGAAAAACTAACCCACTCCCTATAACATGTTTAGATTGCTTTTTTAGACTCTATAAAATTTTAGCAAGCACTAAACATAGAACTTCATTCATCATCATGCAAGCAAAGGCTGCCAAAGGAAGCCTACTCTTCCTGAGCTAAAAGTGGCAACACTCCAGTATTGGCAGAAATAAAATGAATCATTTCCTGCTTTTAGTTTTAGATAAATAATCAAAAAAGATTGTCTAGAGTCTGATCCAAAAGTAATTTTTCATAGCAAGGAATAAAACTGCAGCTACAAAGACTTTAAGTGGGGAATGTTATCCTGTTAATTACTTGACTGGAAAGGCCCTGAGGAACCTATAGTCAGATCAAAATATCAGAATCCAATTTAAAACAAAATGTTAAATAACCATATTGACTTTTAAGTAGAGTAACCTGAATTCCATTGAGAAACAGAGAGGTTAGCAGATTTAATTTGCTCTTGACGCACTGAATGAACTTGGTCCAACAGGCAGGTGGATCTGCTTGCTTTTTGTGGGAGAGAGAAGGCAGAGCAGGCAGAGCAGGGGCAGCAGCTGCCACTGTAGAGAGTTGCAAGTAGGCGTTGCCATGAGGAATTGCTATTTGTGAACACTCTTTTGTTCTTTCAGTTTTTCCTCCTCTAGTCTCCATCATAAAAGGTGTGTTTAGACTGCTGACAGGGTGATGCCAGGCTACATTTGGGTATGTATGGTAAGGGGAGACCTAATTAAAGGGGTTGGAGGAGAAAATAATGGGGTGAAGGAACACTGGAACCACAAATGGATGCTGGAAAATAAACAGAAAAAAGTGGTCAGACCAGGGCATGAAATCAGAGGTCAAAGGAAGAGACTAAAGGAGAGGAGTTGAGAAGGTTTTGGTTAAAGGAACTACGAGAACGGTGTTGGGCAGAGGGGCACGGTCAGTCACATAAAAGATGAGACGAGGTAGGGAGAGGCCAGGACTCACTGCCTGTGAGAATCCCTGTGAGCCTCATGTCTCACAGAGGCTCAGACTCATGGATAAGGTACGCCTCTTCCTCATTTGTCTTACCTGCCTGACCTAAGTGATGACAACCTCTAGGAGCCTGGGGGAAGGTATATAGGAGGAGTGCAGACAAATGAGAGATCTTGACTGATTTGAGGCTGAAGAGCAACCAGTTCAGTAAATAACTCCTGGAGCAAAAATAAAGAAAGACCAAAGGACAATTATGGAGTCCTGACCATAGCTTAATGCCTGATTAATTGTCAGCTTAGTGTTTATAAGCTGATAAAAAGATGGTTAAATCAAATTTGAAGTAAAAAGTAAATTTGCATTATCTATGCTATTAAAAAGTAGAAATGACATGTTATTTGCCATCAGCAATGAGTGAACACAAGATACAACCATTACCAGAGCTACTTCTTGGGCTCTGTGAGTGTTTCTTACAGGTCTTTCAGCTGGACCCTGGCAGTCCCATGGGAATTGCTGCAAATGTCAGATTATCACTGTGCATGGCAGCTTCCCACTTTTGCAAAATTCAGTATTTTTCTAACAGCAGCGTATAATTCATTCCAGTTCTGCAACCAGCCCAGTGTGGATCTCCTCTAGTAGTGCTCCTCTAGTGGAGCCCAGTGCCCATAGGAAACAGCAGTAGAGCCAGTTTGAATCATATCATTTATGGTGATGTACTCCTTCAGTCCATGTTGTACCTATCAACAGTGACAGTAAAATCATCTTACAGCTGGCATTCTCACTTACGCAGCTCTGAAAATAAGATTGATCATGTCTGGGCAGTCTCCCACTCCCTTACAGGAATGTCATGGGACTGGAAAAGTGAGCCTTCTCAGACATATAAAGGGAGTGAATCCAGTCATCTGACTCTCAAGACTGGTTCTAAATCATGAAATATTTCTCTGTAGTGAGTGGTTCAGAAGAAGACCAGTAATTTATATATGTAATATAAAAATTACATATTGCAGATTTGTGTCTAAAACTAGTCAAGGATTTCTGTTTGGGATTTTGATTGTGCGACAGAAATCTATAAACTTGTCTTTCCTAGGTTTATGACCCAAACCCCCAGCATTTTTGCACAAATCACAAGATTACAAGTCTGAAGGGAACATTTCTCTGAGATTTTGTTTGGATCTGAGTGAGGCATTTTTCACTCAATCTAGAATCCAAATCACAAGGGTATTCTTGGCATAAGGCTTGCAGTTGAAACCACTCAGAAATACACATGAATATTGACTTGATATGTGGTTTTGGATCATTTCAAAGACTAAAAGGTGTGATTTGCTGTCATTTTTGGGATACAGACTATAAACTCTCTTCATGTCCCCAGGAACAGAAGCATAGTGTGATGTCTTTATAACTCATATCAGTAGACATTTTGAAATCAGCGCCAAGTCATGGGTGCCAAAATGTTCAGACTATAACTGCACAACTGATAACTGTTGCCAAATTGGGTGATTTTTATGACTAGTCATGCAACATCTAGTTTTCTTAGTGCCTGAGCTGCTAAAATCAAGTATTACATAACAATGTAATTGCATTCAAAATAATAAAACAATGCATTGGTTCAGTGTCTGCTTTCATGTTTGCCAACAGAAGCTTAAAAATGTGACCATACTGTAGACTAAGAATAACAAAACAAAAGACACTTTCTTCTTGAATTTGAAGTGCCAGCCAGTCTCATAACTTTTGGTGTCTGACTCATGATTTCTGAATGCTTGGGATTGGCAGTATTGTACTAATATGTTTTGTATCAAAATTCAACTTCAGAAAAACATAACATTTTCCGTCTAGAAATTTGTAGGTCAAGAGGCTACAAGGCATGGAAGGAGGGAAAAATGAGGGTTCCCTCTCCAAACAAGACCTTTTGCTACTGTTTTTTGTTTAGGAACAAAACCCTGGAGGAGGACCCATATTTTTAATCTCTTCTGGTGGGGTAGAGATTGCCTGGCAGGGTGATTGTGGCTATGCAGAGGGGTTGCTGTGTTGCCTCCACGTTATGACACCGCAGAAAACTCCACTGGGAAATGCCAGTTCAGAATGCCCTGAAACTACCTTCCCTCTGTGCCCAGCCCAGAGCTGTGGGTGAATACCACATTTCTGCTCACAGTAATGAAACCCAGTGTCTTCCAAAATAAATATTGTTTCTTGGTTACTAATATAAATAAATGTATTGCACATTACATTTTTGGAGAAAAATGTGCAAGACCAACATTTTTGAAGTCTAAAGGAGAGGTCCTCCCTCTGTTTTCCTCCACTCCTCTTACAGGGAAACTTCCACTTGAGTCAGTGGGAATTTACAAGACTAAAAACTACAGAGGCACCCCAAAGTACTTCAGGGTTTTCTTCTTTTTTTTTTTTTTTTTTTTGGTCTGAAAATAAGAACGATATTTGGATAAAAATTTTATTTGAGAAGGTGGAACAACTCTGGTATTTCTCTTTTTTCTAGTGTTATTTCTTGTTAAATAGTTGTAAGTTCTGTAGTTTGTAGCTCTCCAAAGGGAAAAATCATTTGTTCACTAATGGAATATTAAAGAAGACAAATAGCAGAGTTAAGAGTATGATTTATTACAGTTCACATCCTACCGTACGTCCACAAGTTCTTTTAATGCTTTTCATAAGAAACAAAACCTAGATTCAGTTTCCCAGTGAATTTAGAACTAATTATTTTTCAAGAAGCTCTACCTTTCCTCTCACTTCATTTAGACTTGCCTTAGTCTAAATTCATCATAGTTGTGATCGATGATAGTGCTGGGAAGAAAGAGACAAGGAGAGAACAAGTACTTCCGTATATTAATCATTAGTCTTTAAAAGCCAAAGAATTGGTTTTGGGTAGGCAATGGGATTAAATTGTCTTCTCATTCTTAAAGTTAAATCTGTGGTTTGTAAAGAATTAGTGATAGATCAGCCTTAATGCTTAGCTGTTTGGATTGTGTTAAATTAATCCCTTGAAGACATAAAAGTGCAGTCATGCTGTGTAAATACTTCATGCCTCTTTTAAGTGTATAATACTGTAAGAAATGTTATAATAGTAAACTTTCTCATCATGGTTGTATAACATCATGTCACAGATGCCTTCTTTTACTTGTGGAAATCAATGTGGTTCCATTGTTGACAATTTTGTTTTCTTTTTAATTATTTCTTTCTTTTCTTTAATTATTTCACCTTTTTCCACAAGGTGTTGATTTGGGATGTAGTATTTCAAAGCCAAAAAGCCTATTTCTCAGCTGTTGTTCCAGAGCCTGTGTGTATGTGGAGAGAGACAGTTTAAAAATGGTTTAGGCCAAACTTTCTCCTTTCTCCCTTGAAAAGGAGATTGCCCCACTGGGAAAGAAAATCTGGTCAATGCTATTCTCTAAGCAGTTCCCAAGAGGTGTCTGGGAAATTCTGACACCAGGCCAGCAGTTTGAACTTCCTACTTTCAAACACTAACTATCACCTAGAAGTACCTAAAATATCTCCTTTTTTTGTAGACACCTTTGCAGAGACGCACATGTGATCAGGACTGTTATGGCTTAGATAGGCAGAGTCAAGCTGTAGACTTCCACTGTTCAGACAAAAGTCTGTATTTCAAGAGTTTAAGAGAAGTGGAAAACAATGTTGTTGCTAATTCCCACTTAGCCTATATTTCTTTTAATAGCAGTATATTTAAGGTATAGTCCAAGAAGTTGCAGCTGGATAGTGATTTGATCCTAACTCCTAGAAGCGCTTATTTATCATCCACAACAAAGGAATCTTGGTCATGTAACTTGAAGCAGCCCTAACAATATCAGTGTGAAGCAAAGTCTAACATATAGCTCTTCGAGTGACTAAATTTCATGTGCAAAGAAAGAAGTGTTAATTCTGGTTTTAGTCTGTATTTATTAAGGACACAGGTTATCTACAACTAGTGGTATGGCATTTGTTTTGGTGTTTGCCTGTGGCCAGATACGTTCCCTCAGGCATTTCCATCATAAGATGTTACTTTTTTCCCCCTCACAATTCCTTCCCTAAAGAATTTTTAGAATACTAGAACAAGATGCTGTTTATTGACCACATGGCTAGTTTGAACTGCAACTTTGGCAGCACTCAGGAATTTGACTTTAAATCAGGAATGATATAGACTTACTATGGTTTGTTAGAAATGAAACATGCTCCATGGGCATATAATGGAAAATAAGGAAATTAAGGGCTTGTGATGTATAATTGGTAGGCTAAATCTCTTCTGGTGTTCTACTTCATGTTTGTCAGGTCTCATTATAAATTCAACATTCCATATGAGGATGACCTCCAACAGTGTAAAATTAAGCTATGGACAAATCTTGTCTTCCTATAAAGTGTTTCATTTTCTTAATGCATGCTTTAACACCTGTGCTTTTGTTAATAAATTAATAAGTAATTTCCCAGTGTTAGAGGTCAGAAGGAAAAGCAAAAATGAATGTAAGCACATTGTATGAGTTGGAAGCTATGTCATACAGGGAGAAACTAAATAAAAACGTGATTCTAACAAAGTAGAAAAACTGGGCTAATCTGCATGAGCAGAACACGGCTCTAACTCTGTTAATTTATGTACTATTTCTTTGTAATGTAAAAATGACAAAAAGCACAAGACAAAGCACAACAGAGACAAAATCCACAGTTCCTGCTTAGTAATCCATGTGAAGTAGAGCAACCATAGACTTTGGGATCCATTTTAAAGTTAAACTAGAATATAGGTACAACAAAGTCCTGAGTCAAAGAAAAAGCCATTTCATTTCAGTTTGAAACCTGAAAATGCTGGGTGAAATTTGTGGAAGAAAGATCAAAGACCAAGAAGCTGGTGGATGTAGTGGTCAGACAGGAATTTGAGGAACATATAGTAGGGCATTGCTAACCTGAAAGTATTCACAAATCATCAATCAAGTTTGGAATGCCATGAGTTTGGGGAATTTTTGATATAATAAATATAGGACCTGTTTGGTCTTTTAAAGACTCAAAATCAGGGCATTTTTTTTATCAAGTTGTGAACCATACTGTTATGTTTGGAAAGAATGAAAGCTAAGAATCTTACTGCTCAGGAAAAAAAATAATTTTGAGAAAACACTTGTTGTATGACTTGCAATAAAGGTAATAAAATTTGACAATACAGAGATAGATTAATCTGGAAAGCACTGTAGTTGAAGAAAACTGCTGGCAGTAAGTATTTGAGAAATTGAAAACAAGGCTATATAATTTTTATAAAAATAGAAGTTATCATGAATAGGCCTGAACCTGAAAGCTGCAATAAGCTTAGAATTCTGATACTTGACTCACTCACATATTGTTCTTGCTTTATGAAAAATGTACTTATAAATTATCAAGAAACCATCAGAGTTTTTAATTTCATCTATGCTTTTATCTTGTATGATTTGTCTTATACTTTATTTTGTTGTCCTGTTTAGAAACAAAAATAGTGGCAAGCAGTATGTTATTAGTATAATATTTGTAGAGGTGAGGAAAAATCCTTTTTTATCATGGATTGTAGACTATCAAAAAGGTATAAGAAGTAAAACTTCAAGCATGCAATCAGGGATGGACTATCATTATTGTGTTCTAATTTAGTAAGATCAAAAAGTTTTAATTAGTCTGGGCTATTATATTTGACTGCTGAAATTATTAGTGGCCTGAACAGACAATGAACCAATACTATTTAATTTACTTTGTGGTGGAGTCAAAAAGTGCTTCAAACTCTAATCAGAAGTAGTTGATATTGGAAAGGTCTTATTTTTGGTTAGAATAAAAAGAATGCTGTGTTTATATTCCAGTTCAAAACTGGACTTATTTTACATTAAGCCTTTTTAGCAGTTTAAGAGAAGGAATCCAAGCTGCAAAGGCTTTTTTGTCACTTCATTTCTGACTACTGTAAATGTTTGCTAAACTATTATTTCATTAATCTAGTTTTTGTAAGGAAAAACTCCACCTCTTCTTTTCAGCTGGGGAATTAAATGTCAGGTTTCCTACTGAAGAACATTTTATGGAGAAGTTATAAACCCTAAAATTAAGTTTGCAATGGAAAATGTGACAAGCTTAACTATGGCAATGCAAAAAATTTATTCTTAACAACATATGAACTATATGAAATGTATTTGAAACATATTATATATTTATTACCACTTAAACACTTAAAAATGGAAAAAAAACAGCACACACCCCAACTGTCTACTAAATATTTTTTAATATAGGCAGAACACATTGAAAATTGTGGTACTGAAGAGTATATGGGAAGTGTTTAAACAACATCCAATGCAATAAAACATTTCATTTGAAATGTTATGCAGGTGATAAAACTGTCATGCAGAATTACTATTTGGCATGCTTTGAAAAAATATAATTAGAGGAAAGGACATAGGGAAAACTTAATCACTAAAGAAAAACCTGTGAAAATGAAACATATTTGTATTTGTTCAAATATTCAGAATTTTGCAGCAGATTAGAACCGTTATTAACAGCTGAGTTCGACTGCTGTGGCACTCTGTGGTGGGACTGGACACTTCCATGCTCAAGCGTATCAAGCTGTGTGAACAATTTGGTAGCTCATGCCACATGCTCCTGCTCCCTTACCAGTTAAGCCAATGAATCTAGGAAAAGAGGTAATACAGGAAGCTTTTTTTCTATCCTTTCCCCCTTTTCCTTCTCCTGAGGGGAGAGAAGAGGTGAACTGCAGTTATATGAACCTCCTGCAAGAGAAAGTGGCAGAGAGCAAAAGGTGTTGACAAGGGAGAGGAAAAGAAGAAAATGTAGGATAGCTTTAAGAAGTAAAGTGGAAAGAGACATGGGAGGTGATTCTTTGGATGAGTAATACAATCTGTCCACTTGTCAGACAAATGTTGGAAAATAAGAGTGTTCTACATGTTGCCTTGTAGTTATTTTTTTAAAGTTTGGGAATGGACAAGTAGGCTGGAGAGGAATTTTGACTATAGATTTTTAATACCATTTTATGATTTTTATATAAATGATACTTTGAGGACAGCAAGGATAATTTTAGAATCTGAAATAAAGCCCTTACCATCATTATTAATTCAATATCCCTACTCTTGCAGAAGTTCTACCAATTGCTCTCTGTTGACATACACTGTTTTTCTTATTTAGTTGCCTATGATAAATCATCCTTTCCATTTCAGAAGGAGCAAGAGAATCTCTTGCTCTTGTTTCCTGTCATACTAGCATCATCCTGAATACTCGCTCCTGTTCTCTTTCAGAATACTTATTTAGTTACCTTCTCTGCCTTTGCTGGCACCAAAGACTTACTGTGCAAGGAGAAAGGTCATTTCTGTCTGGTAAATAATAACCCTAGTTATTATTTTGAGAGAAGCATGAGCTGCTGCTACTTTCTCTATACTTGTCCTTAAGGCACAAGATGTTTTCACTGCTCTGCCATTTCTTCTTTCTCCCCAAGGTCGGTTTCATTTTCAGTGGATACACTTAGACAAGTCTTGGACTTGTTTCAGTTAAAATTACTGTATGTTTGGCCTCTGTATCATGGAAGCACAAGCAAAGCAGCTAAACACTGTGGAAAGTTGTTGTTCTCTGTTTTCTCTGGCCTTGCATAAAGTTCTTCAGTGCAGAAGCTTAAACATTTTACTTTGAATTGAGTCCCCTGGAATTATATGCTTTGTGGTCTTATGCTAAGTTGTAGACAAAATATAAATGGGCCATTGCTTCTCAACACTCTTCCCAGTAGCTGTTTTTTAAAAATTTATTTTATTTTATTTTATTTTTAACATGGTGAAATTCAGTATAAGATTCAGGCTCTTTGTCTAGATGCAGGAATAACCCAGCTTCTCTCTTCTGTATGGGGAAAAGACCCAAACAAGTCTAATAGGTGGTGAAAAAAAGTTAAACCTCTGTCTTTCCTTATTCACAGATACTCTAAAAAATTAGAATCTGTTTCAAGAATAACTATTTTAAAAAAACAGGGAATGTCTACTCTGCCTTAAATTGCATCAGTAGCTGGATTTCTCTTTTACTTTTGGCTAGTAACTGAGAAGAGAAAACCAAAGGGGTCTGGAGGGTATCTTGACAGTGTCTTGGTGGTGTGCTGCAACTCTAGCTTGCTAGTCCTCTCAGTAATTTGTGACTTGTAAAGAAGAGGATATCCAAGGACACATGCTAGGATTAATTAAGTGCTGCCCTGCATATTTTAAAATTACTTAGCCTAGTGGAACAAGGGTCTGTTTTGCAGTCAAAACAGTATAGCATCATATTGCACAGTGTGAAAAACTATGTTGCCTGCAAGGTGTTGGAGAACCAGACCCTGCTAGGGACAGTCTGGAGCAGAGTTGGAGTTGCAGGAATTTCAGAATCAAGTTCAGGTGTCAGTTGCGAGGTCACTACATTCAAGGTTATCTCCCATTCATTCTGCCCCTTTTGGTGGTGGGTCAGACAGGTCAGTTAAGTCTATAGATAGAAACACAAGGTTCAGTTTATAGTTTTCCTTCTTCAAAAACTGATGACTTATTATGAAATGCTTAATTTGTGACAAAAATCAGCAAACTCATTAAGTATTTCTTGCCTTTGTTAAAATGACTGATGAGTTCAAATATTTCATAACCAACATCACTGTTGGTTAATGACATAAACTTGTCAGGATGTGCTGGTTTTGGTTGGGATAGAGTTGATTTTCTTTGCAGTGGCTGGCTTGAGGCTGTGTTTTAGACTTGTGCTGAACACAGTGATGAGAGGTGTTATTGATGAGCAGGGCTTACACAGAGCTAAGGCCGTTTCTGTTGGTTTGTGCTGTCACACTGGCAAAGAATTTGGGGGTGCCTGAGAATTTGGGAAGAGGCACAGGTAGGATAGGTGACCCAAACTGACCAAAGGGATATTCCAGACCATGTGAAATCATGCTCAGTGTATAAAGAAGGGGGAAGAAAGAAGAAGAGGAGGAGGACACTTGGAGTGGTGGAAATTTCCTCAGGTCACTGTTATGCGTGATGTGGCCCTGCTCTCCTGGAGATGGCTGAGCACCTCCCTGCCCACAGGGAACAGTGAGTTAATTCCTTGTTTTGCTTTGCTTGCATGTGCAGCTTTTTCTTTCCCCATTGAACTGTCTTTATCTCAACACATGAGTTTTCCAGCTTTACCCTTCTGTTTCTCTCCCTGATCCTGCTGGAGGGAGTGAGTGGCTGTGTGGGGCTTGGCTGCTGACTGGGGTGAAACTATGACACATTAATACCATTTACATTAACCTAATTTGCATTTGGAGTACGTTTTCAATTAAACTACCAAAAATACAGGTGCTTAAGTATTATAAGTCTTTAAACACTACAGGGAGCTTAACCATAAATAGATGGATACCAAAGACTGGTAAAAAATTCTAAAGTACATTTAAATTTATATTTTTGACAAGAAAAATGAATTATTTACTATTTATTACTTACAAGCAGTTTTTAATCCTTTCATGCACTTAATATTCTTCTAGGTGAGTAGTGGAGGATTTCTGGTGTTTTAACAACACTTAAAGCTATTTGTAAAGATACCATCACATTAATTTGAGTCTCTAAACATCTTGGTTTCATTTCTAGTCACTATATTTCAGATTCTTTTCATGGTGACAGCAGTTTTTCAGAGGCTGACCTATAGTTTCTGTGAAAAAAAATCAACAAAGTGTTAACCAGATTGTAACGACTCTGGTACAACTTAGCAGAGCACAGGAAGTATGATGGTTGTTGAATTTTCTTGATATTGTAAAGATATTTCTGAAATTTATAAAAAACAGTACAAAGTGTTACTGTATCTATTATTCTCATAAACAATGGGACTATTAGTAAAATGTAAATAGGAATATCAAAACTGATGTAAGAAACCTAATAAATAAATATGAGCCAAAGTAGAATAAAATTAATCAGCACTTGTAAATTTCATTTTATCTCTTTATGATGCATGTTTGCATAACATGCTGGACATGCTGTGCATGTAAGATCTGAGTTCTTTTTCACAGCACTGAGTGACATACCATTAATTGCTACTAGGAAGAGAGAAGGAAAGTAAAATTAGAAAAGTGAGTATAAATCTCTATCTAGCCATGTTCAAGGTAACTCAGCATCCTTGATTCCAAACTAGGGACATAATATTACCTGTTGTTTACTAGAGCTGCTCAACATAAAAAAAAAAAAAAAATAAAATTAGGAATTAATGTCTGTTCTCTTATCAAATCTAGCACAATTTGAGAGTCAGACTTTGATTGCCCAAAGTAAAATAAGCCAACTGTGTTCAAAGTAATCTACCATTTAGAAAAATAGCTGCTGCATCAAAATATTGCTATTCAACCTAAAAGAACAGTATGACTGCAGGGGTAGAGAAAAAAGCCTTGTATGAAAATGCTTTGTACACTTTTTAAAAGAAGTTGGATTAGTAGAGATATAGTTATTCAAGGTATAAGTTTGGTAGGGAAAGATCTCAGTTCCATGTTTTTGTCATATTGGGTGGGAAAAAAATAAATATTTGTCAGCTGCGTACTTAAATCTGAGCAGAGTGACACAGTTCTGGACAGCCCTACTGCAAATTGTTTTCACATCTGTTTCCCTTATCTCTTGTTGTTTTGAAGGTCTTATAATCAGTGCTTTAACTACATACAGACATATGTATTAATGGACACTGGAGACAGGTCCAACCTACTAGAAATTTAGGCACAACAGGATTATAAATGTTACTTCATACCTTATAAAGCCCAAGATACCTGACCAGTGCATAGGCTCTGTTGCTTGATGTAGTCAGGTGATAACATATGTACACTCATGAAGCCTATTTCAGCAAGTGTCAAACGTTCATGCTAAGTACTACATAAATTATCACCTAATTAAGCACTGTTATGATTTGGATTGGGAGGGAAGTGTAAACTTGATTCTCCTTAGAGAGCTATATGCAGAAATATGATGTAGAATTCATTTTACGAATAAAGGTCAAAGATCAAATTTTTTCCAGATTTCTTTGGAAGGAGGAACTGGAAGGGAACCTTGACTTCCTTAATTAAATCCTTTTCTGCTCATGAAAATTCTAAGAGGTTAATTTGGTTTTATGTGTACTTCCCCATTAATTGTAGAGATGTCAGGAGCACTGTTCTGTTAGTGGCACAGTTTATACCCTGTTGGCTTTCTAAATTTCTCATTGCTACTCTTACATCAATAGTTACTGAATCATAATTTATTAATAGCAAAAAAATATTCACCTGGAGGTATGAGTTTAGGATTAAAGGATAAAGCTGTTATGAAACAGTCTTATCTGAAGTTATTAAACATGTATAAATGTGTCTATCATTATATTCAGGAAAATATACCTAAATATATTATTTGCATGTTAGATGTGAAGATACATGTACTGCTGCTTGTCCAGCCATTATATTATCCTGGCTGGCTATGAAATTTAAAATACAGAATCTGATATCAACCCCTCTTCATGTTTTAGATTACAATATCCTTTAGGACAGGAGCAGTGTGTATTGATGTTTAACTCACCCAGCAATATATGGATGCAGGGGTGAGTGACATTTTTTGCTACTGCTAGATTATAAATGAAGTAAAATAATGATCATGGTCCCTGGAAGAGGGGAAAGCAGTGAAAGATATGGAACTAAAAGGAGAAATCAGAAGTCAGATTTTCTAAGAAGCACTTAAGGATCAAACTACGCATTTTCAGGCAATAAAGAGATTCTTCTAAAGCACTCTGTGCTACTGACATCCAAAACAACAAGGAGGTCAACATTAGCAGTGTGACAGTTGTAACATTGATTCAGAAAATTGTATCCTAGTTTATTTTTTTCTCCAACTAGACAGCTACCAGCTGAAGGCAGCTAAGCTCCTAGGGACATCTGCGTTGAAACAACACACGAGTGGAAAGAAATACAGTGTGGACTGGGAGGAAAAAATAGTCAAACACAAGAGGCCAAGTAGCCAAACAGGCAGTTTCTTATCCCAAAATGCTCCTGACATTTCTCCTTCTCTGTACTTCAGGAAGGTAGAGAGGGGAGAAATGACACCAGTGAAATATTTTTCTGTGTCAAGCAGTTTTCCACTTTGCAAATACCACCACTACCACAGCTGGCATGACATGTAGTCTGCAAAGATGCCCAGGGCTGCACCACTGTAGAGACCAAATTACTTCCTCTTCTCCTCCTCAGGTGAAGTCTGAACTTGTTGGCATTCCTATGTTGGAAAATTTGCATTGGCATTACTATTACCAAGAAGCAATGACATTGCTATGGTGTGTCTGACCTAGTTAAGCATTCAAATTCTTGACTGAATGAGAGAGGAGCTGTTTGCAAAGTTCTTGAAGATCTTCAGGGGTACTGAGCCACCTCAGCACTGGTATAAGCAGTAATATTTTCACTACCTTCTATGAAGTCTTTTTCTTTATGTCTGCATTTTCTGAATGATCTACTTTTACATACGATAGTTTTTGCTAAAAAATTACTGAGGGTGAAATTCAGAAATATATATCTATGCATACACTGCAATGTGACTAACTAGCAGTTCCTGATCTGGAGATGCTGCTCAAAAACTAAAGCCAGACCAAATAGTTCCTGGACTGTTTTAAATCAATCTTTGTTTTTAATACATGGACGTCAGAGGAAAACATGATATTCAATTTTTATTTTACCTCTGAACCCTGTATTTTGTTCTCTATTGTAGTGCTCAAAAATATTTTGCTGCATTGTAGTTGTAACTCCATGCTGCAAAAATGTGTATTCTATTAATTTTGCTACATTTAGTATCACAGAAATCAACAGTGGAGATGGCACCTATTAAAAAAGAAAATAATGTCACATTAGTAGGAAGATTCCAGTGTTTCTTTCATGTTTTCATGCCAGCAGTATGCCCTACAATAATCACAGCCACTATCGGACAGAGGACTGCTTCTTACAACATCCAGGTAACCTGACAGAATGTTCACCCATTCAAGAGCTTTTTCCTGTTATTTTATATTATAACTATGCTACTCCACTATTGGTTCAATGGATGTTTAAAACCTGCAGATAAAAGAAAAGCTGCTTTAAATTGTTATTAGGTGGGTGATGATCTCTGTCCCACAAATCAGCAAGATCACTGGTGGTTCTGCAGCATCTCTTTCTCCCCTTCTATAACACAGGGAACTTAGGATAAAATTCATACAATGAAATTTAGGCTTCATTTACTTCAATGAATGAACAGCCAGGTCTATAGAGCTTGATCTCATCCTAGCTTTGTAATTTATTACCACTGTGTCTGTGAGCCAGACTTACTGCTTGTTGTCCTGCTTTTCTCAACAAGAAATTATTCTGATCCTTGAATTTGCACAGGTTTTAAATGCCTGTTGACCAGGAAAAAAAAAAAAGGCAGCACAAGAGTATTCTCTGGGTTTCTATTTTTTTTATGCACAAGCCAGGCAATTCCATCAGTTGTTAGTTTTGTTAAAAGTCAGACTAGATGATGCAACAAATATGATGACATGAAAGAAACTTCATGGTCTGTTCTTTTGAGGTCTTAAGCAAAGAGGAACACATGCACCACTGGCCTGAATTTGGTTTACTGATCTTTCATTTCCTCAGCTGAATGCTTAGGATCAGTCAGTGTGCTAGAAATCCTACTGGCCTCACAGCCAGTGTGTCTGCAATGCTTCTTTCAGCAAACACAAACCAAGCTTAAGGGCCTGGAAAACAGTACAGCAATTTGCTGGCCCAAAAGCAAAAATAAACCCTGCACAGTATGTCACATCAGCTCTTAACTGTCTCCAGGAAGTGAAATGTTTGACAGGGAAATATATTTGCTTGTGGCCTCATTTGATTCATGTTTCAAGGAAAGAATTGAAGTCATACCCCCAGTGGAGCACTTACATCAGTCAAGGGAAGGATACTGCAGACTCCAAGATGTCATCTTCCTTCACCCTCCTCTCTGCTTCCCTGTGAAGGCATAGTAACATTTAAGTGAAGGAGATTTTAGAAAAGGGGTACAATGTGTTTTTTCTGTGCAGGGCAAATTGGATAGGATGAGTTAGGTGTAGAAATCTTTCCATATTGGAAGGGGATGGTTTCATTGTGGTGGATTTTTTTGCACCTAACTTTCCACTCCCTGTCTCAACCTAGTAGGAAAACATGCAGAAATATTAGTAAAGACTTCCACAGTGTTAATATAAACTTGGAACAACTCAATAAGGAAGCTGTGAAATCACCGGTCATGCAAAAAATGTATGCCAGAAGAGACCAGATCCAGAGTGCAGAAGGTGATTTATGAAATGCAGTTGATAGAACACAATCCAGTTTCTAATTTCTGATTGGGTTCCAAATCAGTTTTCTCCATCACACTGCAGATCCTGTTAAGGAAATCCTCTCAACTAAACTCAGTCTTAGCTTCCTTTAGACAGAATTGTAAAACTTATGCTTAAAAGTAAAGATAAAATTTTTAGAGATAAATAGAAGAAATTTACTGATGTTCTAGTGTTCTTTTTTTTTTGGTCTCACTTTCAAGTTCTGCTATTTTTAATTTGTTCTTTTTGAGATGGGCAGTATCAGAGCCCTGTAAGAAACTTGCCACAGCACCTCTCCACACTGCTGTTATTGATGGGGAGGTAACTCCAGAACTTCATTAAAGATGTATTTGTGTTTTTGTGTCCTAAATATTTCTTAAGCTATTTTAAGTAGGCAAGCAGATATGCTAATGTACTAAAAATAAATATTTAAAAATACTTGACCTCAAAATACTGATCTATGAGAAATAGAGGGTAAAAGGACCTTTAAAAGGATCTTTTCCTTGCATCCTTCCCAGAGTAGAGCCTCAGATTTATAGACCTGTGGTTGAGGCAGATGTAGACTGAGCTGCCAGCTGAGATGGCATCACAAGAAGGCCCAGATATTTTCCAGGTTTCTAGTACTCTTGGCACAGGTGTTGAAGCTCCCAGCATAGCATGGGGATTTCCAGTCTGCTCTTAGTGAGATAGTACAGTTCACAGAGGCTGCCTTATGGGCCACAGCCCATGCATCGGAGAGGCTGTTGTGTGCACTACCTCTTATACAGCTGTGGCTATGGCAGGAATTATATTTTTGTGCAATATTAGCAAAATTGCTAATAATGGCTAAAAAAGAATTCAATTTTACTTGCACAGAATTGTGTTACTTTTTTGAAAAGCATGAATCCTGCTATCAGCTTGTTCTCTTGACTTTATTTATTCCCTTTCAACTTTTCATTTTGTTTTGTTTTGTTGTGGGTTTGTTTCTTTTTTTTTTTTTCTCTATTTTCTTTTTTTTTTTGCCTTTGCAGCAAGGAGGGAGACAGCCCTCTGTGTCTCACCAGTTCTTCACGGAGCAACAGGAACCAGACCACAGCTTGGGCAACTCAGCAGGCTCTTCTGAAAGGAGCATCAGACTGAGTATTAAAGAAGGGTGTGTTCTCACAGTTGCCCAGCACTATCAACACTAGCCAGCAGGATATGTGGATTTCTGCAGCCCTGACTCCAGTCTTCATTGCAGGTCTGTGCTCTGTGGTTATGGCAAGACTTCATTCTGAAATAGCTGCTTGGTTTTTGAAATTCAGGCATGGCCCTCTTATTTGGATATTTCAAGCTGCAGGTTTCAGTTGAACTCATAAACAGCAGCTAGGTTTATTAAATGAGGGCAGATTTTCCCAGGTATTTAAAAGCTGGGCAGAATGGTAGGGTTTACAGGCAGCTTGCTCCATGCTGAACGAAATCCAGAGAGATCCATTGCTTTGGGGCTTACCCATTGCAATGCACAGTCAGAAGTTACTTTGAATGTTTATGCCCCACATAAACCAAAATGTTTTGCCTACTGTCATGAAAAATACAGAGGATTCTACAATAACAGTGAACAATGTGGGTTTTAATTTAAAAATTAGTATTGCAGAGAACTCAGTCTCTTAATGAAAGTTTATGGTCTTAAAATCAAAGCCAAAATCTGGTTTTAAAATTTGTGCTTTAGAGCCTTCCTGTTTTGAAGAAAACAGTGTTTCATTAAAAGACAAATATCTCCAAGAAAACAAATTATATAAATGCATGAGTCTGTTTTTTTTTTTTTTTTCTTATGCTAAGGGCTACATCCAGTCTTGAAATACTTCAGAACAGAGAGGAGAATTGCCATATAAAAATAATGGCATAATAAAGCAAGGTAGTAGTCCAATATAAAAACAGTGTAGTGTTTGGTTTTGGTTGTTTTTGGGTGTTTTTTTTTTTTTTTGCAGTGCAGTGCAGTGCAGTGCAGTGCAGGCAGTGTTTGGGGGTTTTTCTGAGCAAATTCATCACTAATTCATATGGAATACACTCCTTGTTACCAGGTCATAGTCAGCTTAGTTTCAGTGGTTTTCCACATTTGCAAGATGTTGAACTAAAGGTTAATTTTATTTAAAGTGGGGCAGCTCATTTTTCTTTAAGTTCACCTTTTCCTTTGTCAGTGATCTTGATGTACTGGGGAGACCTGTCAATGTTATGAAGAAGCAAAGCTCAAGAGCAGTAGAAACAGGGGCTTGAATGCTGGAAATTAAGAAGAAAACCAATTCACCGATCCTCTTCAAAAGATAAAGGGCTCCTTTCCTTACTGTTAGAGGGAGCAAGTGTTCTGTAGTGATGCCTCCTTGCTTCACAGAGCATTTCCAATGCATGTCTCTCTGCTCACCCAGTCACTGTTTTCTGGACGTTTTGTGACACCACAAAGCAGCTGTTCTTTTACTCTTCTGACTAAGACATTTATATTCAAGCCTGACATTTTAATCTAATAAAAAAAAAATCTTTTTACCTCCTTGCAGTATAAACAGAGAACCTCTATATAATGGGCATCTGTGGAATATGGAATTAATCCCACTAGTACGGAAAAACCTTCATAAGTCTCTTGCGGCTTCATCACTCTTTGAGTTATGAGGTCTTCCTCTCACTTGTGGGATAAAGTCCAAATCCCACAGAAGCTTATTATGTGTCCACTATTTATTAAAACTTCATCATTTAAAACAAAACACTTAAGAAAGACACTGGGAAACATTTAAAATCAAAGAGGTTTCAGTCTGAGGAATATTTGTTATATTTGAAGGTTTTTACAAAGTAGAGAAGAAAAAGTTCATTTTAGTCCTGATAACCACTGAATTTGCTGCTTCTGATTATTTTTCCTTTTTTTTTTTTTTTTCTTTTTCTCCATGGAGAGATTCTGAATGTTTTTCCTTTCTTTCCTACATGATTTTATAAATCTTTCAGTATCCCTCTGAAGACTTGACTTTGCTTTGCAACCCAGTGACTAGAGCCATTAACTATGAGTGAGAGCCCTTGTTCACTGGCTTATGGTTGTAAATGTATGTTCTTGCTGTACCTTAATTTGCAAAAAGTCCTTTAAATGACACTCCCTGTTTTGCAGAAGTGTAACTTCACACAAATATACTAGCTAAAGCTTAAACCTAATAGTTTAGCAGTACTAACATTTTCTACCAATGCCGTTCTGGAGCTAAGAAGACTGGGCAGGGGGTAGGGAAACCTGTTTAATTTAAAACTCTGTCATGTACTCTGTCTGAGCACATTTAAACCTCTTCTTCCCTTTCCCTGGTTTCCACTGACAGACTTTTTCACCTCTATTTCTTTATGGTGTTTCTGTACCTCAAATCAAGTAGAAGCTAATGTCCACCAAATCACTTGATGTAATGCAAATGAACACATCCACTATGTTAGCAATGCTGCCTGGGAATTAACTTAATCACTTCACTGTAGTGACCAATTTATAATGTAGGTTTAAACAAGAATCCTTAGTCACTATTTTACAAAATATGCATAAGAACTGATTTAAAATATCTTTTAATTGCCTTGATGTTAAGTCACACAAGTGCTATTGTTACTGATATACTAAAAATAGTTTACGTTTATTATTCCCTATTGCTGCCTATTAGAAACGAATAACTGTTATCACCTATATAATTCTACCCTTCCCTCACAGCAGTAAGTAACTAACTCCCAAAAGAGTTGTGAAAAACAAGGAATCCTATCTTACAGCTAAGTAACATGAGAGAGATGCTCACAGAATGACTATCCCAGTGCCATCCTGTACATCCATGTCACAGCTGGGATGAGAAGCCAGAAGTTGCTGACTGCAAGCCTTGAGCTCATGGCATGGCTCCTAAGGTAAAGTCCCAATGCTGTGCATGGAAATAGGCATAGATTTTTCATCATCTTGCAGAGAAGTAACGTTCAGGTGAGAAGATTGAAACATTTTTCTGGTATGTGTGGAGCAGATCTGGCACTGGCACCTTTCTGAATCTTTTCAGACACCTGAAGCTGCAGGGGCTCTGTTCCCTTCAGCTGTACTGAGGGCAGAGAAAAAGCATGGTGCAGCTGAAAAGGTGTGTGTCTGCAAGACTGATGGTGTTGGAACTGTTGCCTCTTTAAAAAGAAATCTTCAGGTAAGACAGCAGACTGCCTCTTAGGAGTGGAGAGCACAAGAGGATTGCTTAACCTGCTGGAAGATTGTGGGCATGGTGTATCATTCTTTACCTCTGGAAAAAAAATCAGGCCAATTTAAATAAATTTAAATAAATTCCAAGGGAGCAGACAAATCTTCTGTGCATACTTGAACTCTGAATCTTTTCACTTGTTCATATGTTCTTCCAGTTATTCACTTTTCTTTCCTTAGCCCTAATAGAGAAAACAGGATCTGAATTTAAGGCAGACAGGGGAATAACGAGCAAACAGCCATATCTGCTGCCTATTTCTGCAAATGCTAAGGGTTACTTCTAGTCTCCAGGGAGAACTCAGGATGGGCCTGCTTTTAGGAGAATCTGTGAGATTTACAGCAAAAATTGTACAGCCAGTCAGAGAGCTTTGACTTGATGACAGAGCTTTCTGCTCAGGCTGTGCTGATGAGTGGGACTGAATTAGCACAAAATGACCCTTTTATTCTGCTATAGCATGGATTTATACTCATAGAGGCAGCTCCTCAGTAGGGGTAAATTGTCTTAGCTCTTTCAAAGGAGTAGAATTTGGCTGAGGTTTGGTCCTGGCAAAAGGTGAGCACATATTTTCAAGCTCCATAACTTCATCTGTCAAACCCGCTGTCATCCTGTGTCACCTCCAGTCTTTAGATTTCTTGCATTGCTTTTCAGTGATATTGAAACAAGTTTCTACCTGTTAAAAAGGATGTTGTTGTATCCTAAGTGTAATAATCTTTTGGATGTAATTATTTTTAGGTGTGAAAAATTTTGGAATGTAATAGGAAGCAACTGAGATAACTTTTTGCTTTTATTTTGAATTTTTTTTTCACCTTCATCAGTCTTTTTTTTTTTTCAATTTTTGAATAATTTATTATCTACACATTATTAAAAAAACAAACTAGGGCAATTCTGATGACAGTGTTCAATTTTTTTCCTCTGCTGCATGCACAAACATGTAATAGTAATAAACATAAAATGTACATAAATCCAGTTTTTAGATTAAAAGAACAGAAAAGGCAAGCAAAGCATGGGCTGCAGAAGCAACAGGAAGTGAAAAGGTGGTGAGAGTGAAACAAGAATGTAAATCACATTTTTTATGAGTGGCCACCCGGACGACAGAGTGCAGAAGCAGACCGGGTTGTTGTGAGAAAAAACAATGAAGAGTGCACATGTAATAATACAAAGTGCCTAAGTGAGGGGTAGGGCTGGGGCAGTGCTGGGGAAGGCTATCCTCAAGCGGAGCTTGGAGAGGGCTCATTGCTTACTCTGCCTCCTGCTTTTTTAGTCCCCTTAACCCGCCTTTACTTTTTTCTTAAACGAGATTGGTTTTGGTAGGGATGGTCCAAAAAAGCACCCTCTTGAACAATAAACACAAATGACTGTGGTGGTCCTGTCAGCTTTGGATCTTTGTAAAATAACCAGTGATCCACAGCATTTTCTGGAATTGATTTCACAGGCTTTCCCTCTACATCCTCACTGACAGCCTGAAAAAAAATTTCCCTTACCACCATCAGTGAATGCTATTCATTTTCCCATTATTGTAAATTCTTGCAGGCGAAGAGTCCTAAAGAGCAATCCCTTTGAAACAAAGGTGATTTTGCTACTGAGGGAGTAACAAATAAAATGCTATGCTCACAAGCCCTTAAATTTTGAAAAAAACACTTGGAAATGATTAAAAAGTTATGCATGGCAAAGACTTGAAGCTTTGACAATTCATTCAGACTTTGTAGCCTATAGTAGAATATAAATTTTTGTTAATAGTGGCATAAAACATGTTAGGGACATGGTTTAGTGCTGGACTTGGCAGTGCTGGGTTAACAGACTTGATGATCTTAGAGGTCTTTTCCAATCTAAACGATTCTATGATTCTATGATAAATGCAACATTCTCTCCTCTTCCCTTCCCCCTTTTTTTTTCCTAAGTGTAGGACTTCCAAGATTTTTGGAAGCAAAAAAAGCATCTGTTTTTCTGTATGTTTGCTTTTTTTATAGACTTCATAAATCCAGCAGGCCTCTATTTGGACCACTAGGCCCTTTCAATAGAAGCATGTTTTCACTGGGATTTCCACATTCATAATTATTCCTCTCGTTTCTCTGCTGTGAGAAGACAAGCTGCTATTTCATTGCTTTGGGGAAGTTAATAATATGGTAGGCAAAACATCAGGAAAAATTATAATGAATGAACCTATACAAATTGTAGGGAAACACATGCTGCTGTTATAAAATGTTCCCATCATAAATCCCAGCAAATCACTCTCTACACAAGTGAATAACTTTTTAACACATAAACACTCAATTAATTAAAGGTAATATACTATATACACTCAAACTAGTGTGACACAGAAAAGACAGATTCAAATAATGGCATTCAAGATTGTAGACCCAGTCCTGTCTGCCACGGCCCTCCTGAGAGATTTGGGAATAATAACACTCCAAAGTAACTCTCTTCTAGACCTGAAGTGAAAATGAAGTTCTCAGCCTCAGTGCTGCTATACTATATTATTGCATTCACTTAAGGCATAAGTAGGAAACTCCCTACTTTTTTTCTCACCTTATTTCAGACATACAGAAAATATTTCCTCAGCTTCATGTAGGTCACCATTCCCTCCTCTTCCTTCTCCTCCTTATCCTCCTCCTCCTTGTCCCCTCTACTCTTTCTTAGTTTTTTTGTATTTTTCTATCTTGCCCAGGATCTTGGAAGATTATTTATTTTAACAATTGCATTATTTGCAAGGCCAGCGTCTTTATTGATATTGTCTTTTCTGTCGATGGCTGTGGCTCAACTCCATTAAGATGTATTTGTTCATTTTGAGAGCCAGTTTGGTTAGGATTTGCTAGGACTATTGAAAAAATATTGTTTAAATAAATTTTTCACTCCATAAGAAGAAAAAGGAAATGCAAGGGAAAACAAACAATTTTTGAAATGTTTTCAATTTTGATTAAATTTGTGTCAAGATCAGACGGAGACTTACCAACTGTAGAAAAATAACGAGCTTGTACTCACATAGAAAGGAACGAAGCAAAGTTCAGTTCCCCAATGCAGAGGTTATTAAGTTTTCTCCAGTTTTCTGCAGCAAGAGTCACTGAGAGCAATCCACCAAAAAATAGTTAAAAGTAGTGACTTGAATCCAAGATTTTGCATTCAAGAATACTTATATTCACATACCTGCTTGAAGCTAAATGATATTGCTGTATGAATGGACAAATATTTGTATGTTTTCACAGGGAGAAATACCATGAAAGTCCATTTTTATACCATATTTTACCATTCTATCATACCAGATAGAATGGGATAATTTTTTTATTCTTTGAAGTTTTCTGAGATCAAGAAACTTTTTCCATTCAGGTTTAAACTCTATATATTTACTAAGGCCAGTCCCTACATGTATTATATATAATAGAGATTCTGATTTGTCATGCAACTGTGGCCAAAGAAAAATAAATATTTTCTTCCTACTCTCCACTCCTCTTTTTTGCACAGGTCAGATACTTCTACGTTGATCCACTTTCATATTGCTCTTGTGATTGATAACTCTAATAAGAATTAAAGTTTACACAAGCTGAGAAAACACAGAAAAATGAAATTTTTAAAAAGTCTAAGGATTCTACCCCTCCAGGTAACAGAATCATTAAACATAGAGTAGGCACGGTTGGAAAAGACCTTCAAGATCATCAAGTCCAACCATTATCTGGCACCAGCACCATGTTCACCAATAAACCACATCTCTAAAACCAGGGAGCAATAGCTGACAGCAATAACTGGGGCTGTTTTGGGTACATGCTGTGTGATCACCTCTCAGGAATTAGTTTATCATACCTAACCTTCTGCCTGAGTACTGAATCACCACCACCACCAATGTATCACACAAAATGTGTTTTCTCTTTCCAGCTATTGGCAGATATTTTACTTTTTATCTTTTATTTTAAGTCCTATATTTTTCTCATTTGAAAATGAGAAATACACTCATTTGAAATTGACCTTGATATTTTACAGGATCTTTCTGACTTTTCTGTTTCTTTCCCAGTAAGTATATCAGTAAATATGACAGGATTCCCTAAACAAGCAGAGCTGAATTTCAGAATGGCAATACCCACTAGATTTGGAAAAACTTTAATGGTGCCACTCAGGTTGAAAAACTGGTTGATAGGTTGGAAAATGCGATGCAGCTCTACAAACGTCTGTCTTATCCCAATATGTCTGACGGCATTCCTCTCAAAAGGCCATCCATGAAAACTTTGTCTCTACAGTGCACATTAATACCTCCTGCTGTCATGGAGAAGTCTTATGGGGTAAAAGTCCCCCCATGTTTTTTGGAAATTGCAGAGGAATCCTTGGTCATCCTAGGAGAGGGGTGTGGTTATGACACAACTTAACAATAATTATTTGCCTTTATAGACCCTTACTCAGTATTCCCAATTTAATCTAACTCTATCCAGGATAATTTGTCTGTCATCTGAACTGATATTTATAGGGTTTCCTAAAGTGTGTAATGGAAAAACCACTGTACTGAGTGCACACCTGTTGAACTCAGGAAACCTGATTATAGATTATGACATTTCATATAAAATTACTGGAAGTTTGAGAGCTTAAAAATGAACCCTCATGCTTGGCCACAGATATTTTAAAGGATTCATAAGTATTTAGGCCACTTAAAGGCTCGTTGGTTGCTATAAAACTTTATCCTGTTAAACTTTATCCTTCACTTATGAAGTCTGTTTCTAGAATGTATACCATTACCCTGACATTATTCGTCATATTTCATAGTTACTCTCTCAAGAATATTTATTTTTAGCCGTGGAAGTTATCTTACATAGTCATATTATCCAATGATGGCTCTTTTCAAGCCATATGTAACACTTCCAAACAATCCTTTCAATTAAAGTTATACCGATGTTGACAGTAGCCACTAGCAAATCCACAGGGGAAGAAGTGAAAATGAATTGATCCAGTCCTAGATCTTGTCAGCTAGTGATTACCCAAGAAATGGATCCTCTGAGAGGCTGTCTGAGTTCTTTATCTCATTTTTAATCTTTGGCCTTCACACTGCCCTGTGTTCAAAATTTCCATGGTTTAGCTCTTTGCTATGTGAAACTTGATACCTAAAGTGTTGCTGGTGGTGCTGTATTTGTGTGTTGCTGTACATGTTGTAATTTTCATCTATTTTGTTCTTATCTTACAAAAAAAAAAAAAAAGGCTGAACACTTGAGGATAAAATTATAGTAAAATTCAGGCACAAAAAAGCCTGGGAAATGCATGTTGTGATAAGCAGTTTATAGAATTATACAGACAAATTGTAAAACCGAGAGAACCAAAATGGAAATCACTCCATAATCTTTAATACTGATTAATAGTGTCATACATTTGAAGGATTAATAGATGACAAAAACAGGACAAAAGGAGCATTAAACATGGAATATACATTTTGCTGAAAGTCAAATGAAACTTTAAATCATAGACTACATTTTTGTTAGGGTTTCTCATTAATAACATACCATTCACTATATAGAGCATTATTTTTTATATAAAATTTTGAATTTTTTTTTCAGAAATCTTATCCAAACTACTAAAATTTTTGAATTGTTTATAACCTGCACTGGTAGAATTTGCTTTACGTTATTTTCTGCCATTGGAAAGGTAGAAACAAGCTGCCCTGTGAATTATGAAGCTATTCAAGATGGAAAGAGAAAATGCTGCGTTGAAAGCCAGTAAAACATAATTTCTTTAAATGAAATAATGGAGAATTTTAGGTAGGTAGTGTGTGATTACACATTTGCAATTTATTAATTTTTCTTTCTATCAGGCCAGAACACACATGGCATCCAAGCTGCCTGGTTCAAGGCTGCATTGCAGCGTCTCTGTGCTGTGCAGGTAACAGCATGTGCAATGAGTGCCTGTGTCTCCTGGCTTTGGGTAGATGCAGAAGAGAGAGCCACTATCTTCAAAGGTGAGGGTTTGTACATAATACCTGCATGTGCACACATGGAATGTGACACAGTACACTGCAGAACAGCAAGAGGGAAAAAAGGAAAACCGGCCACTCAAACAGGAGTTGTCTAGACACATGCATTTGTTAAAGTGAGAACCAGCCCTCTCCTCCACTTGGAAAAATTCCTGGTGAGGAGATGACTTGCTATGGATTTGTGAGGTTAAAGCTTCAGTGGAAAATAAAATCTGGCTTCTGCTGCCTGGGTTGAGGCTCATTCCACTTATCCACTGGCATGACCTCACTGGGAGTGGAGTCAAAAGTCTTCCTTGGTTGATGCAATGTGCCACTGCTGCTTATTTGCCACCTTCCCTCCTGTCCTCAGAGATTACCTGCTCCTCCACCCACCTCCAGGCAATAACTCCTTCAGGGATGATGCATTTAGGCAGTCCCTGATGCCAACAATCAGTCATTGGAAACTCAGCTTTCCTGGACAGGATCTTAGCAGGGTCCTTCCTGCCACAAAATATCAGACTGAATTGGAGGCTGACAGTGTCCAGAGCTAGAATCAAATGTTTTAGCAATAAAATCTTACATCAGAAGATATATAAATACCTTTCAAAATCCCTCGTCTGGGCACTGTAACAGATTCATCTGCCCCAGATGAGGACAGGGAAGTATTTCCTCCTTCTACATCCAGGTCTCCATGGTGAGCTCAGATACCAGACTGATGTACAACATCTCAAAGTCTCTTACACTGTCATCTTGTCATTCTTCAATAAATTTTCAGAGCACAAAGTAACAACTAAGATGTTACATTTGCCTACATGATGACAAAATACTTAGTATAAAGAAGGAAATGTGAATTGTTATTTACCAACAAAACTAGTATAGTAAAAAGAATGAAACACATCAGAGCCTAACAGTTCTGTTGGAAGCAGGTTTTGTCCTAGTTGTTAATAATTTTTATAATGGTTTGAACTGCTTTCTTTACAGTCTTCCAGCTGCTCCCAAAGGAAACTTTTTCCTTGTTTAGTGCCTCCAAGTTTCTTGAAATGCTTGGATGAATGGTCCTCTGTAACAGCCAAAGATTATTTTATCCACTGAACTTCAGAACATGAAAATTATCCCATCTGGTTAAGTAGTGACTTGATTTTGTGTCATTGTGAAGTAAGTTTTATGTAGTTTGCTGGGAAGGGTCTGGTGTTCACTGTGCTGCAGAATATTACTGACATATAGAAACTGATACATTATTATGTCACAGAAAAGGTGCATGCACATTAGCAAATGCCAGTTCCACCTTTATTATGAAATTAAACAGAGCCAAGGAACTTTCTGGATACTGGAACTCAGACATCTATATTGTTAAGTTTGCCCTGGTCAACATCCACTTTTCTCAGGCAGCTCCTATGTTCAACCTGGACGTAACTAAGGTCCAGGATTAGCAGGGAGTTTGCATTTGGTCATTTATTTTTCAAAGGCTAGAAAGTTTAGTGGTATGGAGTCAGAACAGCTTTATGCATGTTTAATATACTAGTGAAGACCTCATATGTATAAAACATGCATATTTCTTCAATGATCTTAGAAAATCAGACTTTGGAAGCAAATATTAGAGTTTTCATATTTTTTGGTGAAGCAGCCAGCAGCTGCTTTCAGGTCATTGCAGTTACCTGGGGTGTGGTTGAGAAAGATAAGATGATTGCCCTTCAGCAATTGCCTAATGAGCGTTGATTGCATTTGTGTCTGTGTTTGAAAAAAGGACCATCCTGAGTACTGAGGTGAAAAAGTTGTATTGATGGTTGCATGTAAAGTAAGTAAATTAATGAACATATATTAATCAATATAAAAGACATTGACATGTGCTAACATTTATGAAAGCATTCCAAGGTGGACTCTATTTTTCCCGTCAGCATGCAAATTTTGGACAGAAAATATTAATTGTTGAGAAAAGATTTTCTTTGCTGTCAATGAATTTTATTTGTTCCTGTTAAAGCCAAGACAACAGAAGTAGAAGAAATGCCACTGTAGTTTATAAACTCTGTAAAGCAGATGAACATGCTTAGCTGCTTTGAGTCTAAGATCTCAAAACTGAATTCAAGTACAAGAAGACAACAAGTAATCCAGGCTATGTCCCTATGCAATCACACTTCCAGTCTCACGTGTGTGCCTGTCCAATCCTTACAGAAATCACAGAGCACCCACTTCCACTGAGAATTAGAGGATCTCATACCAAACCCTTACCTTTTGTAGACAGAAGAGTAGGAAGAGCTAAAATGACAGGAAATGCCCATCATAGAATAGTTTACACATAAGCAGCAAGTGGTAGGAATTGATGTAGGAAAGATACTTTTAAAAATCTAAGTTTCTTCTTAACATAGCCTTAGTTCTGATTTTCTCAACTGAAATTATGTTACTAACATATGCATGTATTTATAATATTTTCTGAAGCTACTTTAGCCACAACTCTAGCTAAGTTAATTCTTTGTTGTTTAGTTAATAAAAATGTACATAGAATCATTTTAGAGTGAAAACACTGGTAAAAGTAGATTCTGTTTAGTCTTTGGTTGTGTTATATTTTTATATTGGTTGTGCTATGCTTTTCATATTTCATAAACAGACATGGAACTAAGTCAGTGAAGGTTCTGAAGATAGAGACAACTAAATCATTGTTCCTGCCAATCAAAAAGTTAGATTTTATTTTCAAAACACTGTAAAACTGTGAAGCAGAAAACAGAGTTGTTGGGGGTTTGTGAAGACTTAAACTAGAATAAATTTTTTTTCTCTGTTGATCATATTCAAATGCAAATATTTTTTCAGGAAAATAAATACTCTGAGAAAAAAAGGATGAGCCTCTCCATTTTCTCTAACAAAACAAGGTTGCATCATGAGGTAAAGCTTTTAGTCATATTTTACTTGTCATCCAATATCGTAGACTGGTGGTTATAAAAATAATAATTAAATCCATTATTGATTCACAACTAATCTCTATGAAACCTAGCAGTAGTGACAGTAAGGATCCTTTTGAAAAAATAAAAACAAACAACAAGACCCACACAGTATATGGGGTGAAATTCTGGTCTTGTGGAAGTAAATAGTAAAACTCCCGTTGACTCCAAAGGGGTCAGGATCTCTTCCCCTTTCCCTCCACCCCCAGTGTGTAACCACAGCTGTGCTTTTGCTAAGCCACATGCAAGAACAACTTATGAATCACATCTGGTGACCCTGTTTGGCATCTCAGCAGAGAAAACATCAGGAATATTAACCCCTTTGTTACATAAATTAAAACAAAAAGACTTTTGGGCTTCTTGGATAATGCAAAAGCTAAGAGAAAGAAAATAAAAACAGAATAAAAATATTTTAAGGGAATGGAAAATCGGGGCCACAATGAAAGAAAAAAGCTGCTGAGGCACTGTAATTACAAAATTTAAGAATTAACACATTTTCCTTTCTCTCTTAAGTTTAGCTGCCAGTGTAACTAGATAAATTTCTTTGGTTTGTTTCCACTTGTTCTCACTGACGCAAGCTGGCAATAGCCTTTGTAGAATTTCAGGCTCTTTGGAGTCAGTGTCTTGATCTTCTGTCAAAACCTCTTTATTTTCCAAGAACCTCTTAATTTTCCATTTCCTCCTTGGCAAAGCTTAAAACCATATCCCTAAGCTGCATTAGCATTTTTTCACCTGAGACATTGGAATTTCCACAATCACTGGACTTCTTTCCCTTTTCTATCTTTGGAAGATATCTTGTTAAAATCCAATGTTAATATCCAAACCTCTGCTCTTTTTTTTTTTTTTTTTTTCCTTTTTGGTAGGTGTGTGTATATTTTACTCTGTGAAGGAATTTCACAGTCTGAAATTTAAATCATAGCTATCTATATCCTGGGCTGGATGAGCCTTTTATATATAAACATTTCCAAAACAAAACATTTTTTTATCAGAATCTAGAAGGCAGCACTGTACTTTCTCACTCACTAGGTATCAAACAGGACCTATAAAGAGACAAATTCCTGCATTTAAATCTCACTATAAGGTTTTATGCTAGCAATTTTACATATATGACTTGTCATACATGGAGAATTTTAGAGAAAGTAGAAAAATGTACCACACAGAACATTGCAGACCACTGGAGATAAGAGTATAAGTCAGCCACATTGTCCTGACATCATTAAGGCCATTTCTATCCCATTGCCCTGGTTTCTTCTATTTAAATAGATTCTGCTAGGCTGAAGAACATGTTAATTATGTCTGTGGGGTGAAAGGCCCTGATTTAACACATCTGCTGGGCTTTGTGAAGTCGCAGAGCTGAATTTGACAGGAAAGCCACTGTGTACCAGAAGCAGCAGAGTCCTCTAAATTATGAATGGTGGTGTATCAGCACACTGGACATGTCTGGTTGAGGTCTAGCTCCTCTAAGTGTTTGATCTTTCAGCTATCCCTTTTGAAAATGGTATATTTGCTGTTTTTGTGAGCATCTGGCTGCTTCCTAGTGGGATCATGGCCACAATCTCACTGGATATACCAGTGAGACCCACTGAAATCTAAACCCACTGAAATCAGATGCATTACAGCATCTGAAATCAGATGCTTCAAAAGAGAAATTTGTCAGCATAGAAATAATTCTAAACAATTAAATCTTTTTAACTCCAGGAAACAATTAAAATGTAATTACAGTTATGTTATAAATGTACAGTTAAAACCTAGTAGGTTTTCTTTTTTTTCCCTGTCAACACAACAATCTGAGATATTAGTTAGAAAAAGAAGACATATTTTCAATTAATAGAATGCAAAGTTAAAAAGACTATCTGGAAAGGTTAATATAAAGTGTCTGTATTTTGAACATCTGTGAATGAAATTTCTTTTCACATTAGTATAGCATGGCAAATTCCTACAGAATATGAGGATATCTGTTATCTGTAGGGAGAGTAATATAATGATGAAGAAATAGCACTATCATAATATCATAATAATGCAAGAATATAGTGAACACAGAAGTCAGCACAGGGAGAATTAATAGACGATGCAGCAAAATATTTCTGTTTATTAGAATATTAGTGCAGTTTTTAAGCTATTAATAGTCCAATAATAAAAATAATATTAAACAATGTTGCTTGAAAAAATCACAATAATATTGCAATTTTTTTCCAACATTTTCAAACCTTTTGCCCTGCAGAGAATTCTGATATTGGAATTCAATTCAGTATGAAAGCACATGTTACAGTTTTACTAACCTATGACAGAATTTCCTACTTTTCAAAAACATATTATTAATGCTGAGGTGTGAAGTGTCAGCAGGCGCAAGCAGGGCAACCAAGACTGAGAAATGGCTGTAATGGGGCATTTCAATTATCTGCATAGAAACTTATCCTTTCCAGTGGACGATTTAGAGGGAACTTCTTGACCTCTCAGACTATAATTTTTATAGCAGTTGGTTCTACAGCACACATGAGGGAATGTTACTCGGTCCTATGTAATATACAAGTGTTGGTTCATAAAGCAACTATCGCTGAGCCACTAATTAATGGTGACCACAGCATAATTAAGTTCAACATTCTCAAGGGAGTGATTGAATCAAATGTGGGACTGTGACACTAAACTTTTGATAATGAAATTTTTTCAAGGGGAAAGTTAGTTAAAAAAACCCCTGAAGTCAAAAGTGAGGAAATTAAAATCCTTACACTCAGCATGGAGGCTTCTTAGGCATCCCAGGAGTCACAGAGGAATGAATGCATCTTAACAAAATATAAAATAGAAAGCCATTTAAAAGCTAGTACAGTTAGATTGCAAGATTCAAGATGTTATTTAAGACAATATAATAGCTTTCAGAAAACTGAAATAGAGCCCAATTCAATGAAAGGACCAGATACTAAGGAATTTAGGAATTCTGGAGGTAAAAGGTAAGGTATAAGACGGAAAGTCATAAATACCTCTGAAAATACTAACAACATATTTGTATGTGTCTCAGTTGGGAACTGTGTCAGAAAATTGGATTAATCATTTTCTCCTCCTTGAGAAGTTATGGATAATATGGATATTAGAGAAAAATTGTAAACAATGTTTGTCTTAGGAGTTGTCAATGAGGCTGGGAGATCTGAAAGAAAATAATCAAAGGAATGTCAATAAACTGAAAAACTCGAGAACATCAGTACACAAGGCCTTCTAAGAACTCAGATGGAAAAAAGGTAGTAGTGGAACTGTTAGTAGGAAAGTAAAATTTCATATGATTTGCGATTCTAAGCTGAAATGTGGAAAAGCAGCAAATGTTTAAAAAGTACTCGAGTCACTTAGAGAATTGCAGGTGGCTTTAAGTGAAAGAATTAATTAGATTAATTAATCAGTTGGAAAAATTATAAAGTTGCTTTCCTAATTGTTTTGCTTTACTTTAAACAGAAACAAACCCCTTATGAGAAGGAAGGAAGCCCTGCCTAAGGCCAACATGGCACAAACACAGAGAAGAAATGGAGAAGAAAGTGGCAAAAGAGTCAGGAGCTGCTGCCTGGCTCTGGGTGAAGGGCAGGTCCAGCAGCATGGGGCTGAAGATTTGCCCTTTCCCCTTACCAGCGAGGCTGGTGAGTACTTGAATGCAGGCTCTGGTTTTGGCTCCAAATGCAGACATCACACTGGTCACGTGTATTAACCTCCTGGTAGCACTCACCATTTAAACAGGACTATCTCTGTCTGACAGAGACAACTTTAATTGTGCCTGATGGTCCTTATGCATAAGATGACCCAAAAACTGAATGTCATCGTGGTGAGGCCTCAGTTACATTATGTAAATACTGTTCCTGTTTCCAAACAAATAAAATCTTTCTTGTCAGTCAGTTCAGTCACTTTTGCACTGCAGTAGCCTGACCTCTTTTCAACAGAGCTGATACTGAAATCTGGATTAAAGACTTGGATGTGATGTACACCCAGGCCTTGTTACACAAGTTTGATAATGGAAACAACATTAATTGAAGTGTCTTCTGGACGGATATAATGATATTCCACTGGGAAAAAACTCCAGGTCCTATATTTTATATGCTGATTTTTTTGATAGCTAGTATATAAGAGTGAGTCTTATATTATTCTGGCTTCTGAAGGCTACAGATTCATGATATACTTTGAGAGAAAATCTGACTTTCCAGAGAGAGGAACATAAACTAGAGAGAAAACACATGGCCATTTAAAATAGCTTATGCATTTGGAGAATAATTTTCATGAAAAATATTATATCCTAAAGGAAACATTGAGCCTGTGGTGTTGATGGAAACAGCTTACGTGCACTCAGTTTCTGTAAGTTGCATAATTCACATACAGCTTTAGTTCTCATGAATAATGCTGTCATTCCAAAGTTGTGGCAACAGTAATGCCTTTTCACCAACCCATAACATCGAGTGTTTTGCGTGTGCATACATGCAGTACATGGAGTTACTATCCAGATAATAAACCATCAGACTAGAGACTAAATTCATTTATCTTGCACCTTGACATCCTCCAATACACTAATCCATTTCCACTGGGACTGTTTTTAACAATCTGACCCTCCCAGCAATTAAGAACAGCTGCCATTTTTTTTTAAACAAACCTGCCAGGAAAATATTTCTTGCTTTCCTCACAAACCTGGAATTCTGAGCCACCCTCCCACCCCCAAATTACATTGGACTGATTCCCAGTACATGTAGTGTTCAGTCCTGGGCTAATGACTGGTTTAAATTTCAATAACCCACAGTTCGTTAGGACCAGAAATATATTATATCATGGTAGAGATGGGATTCCCCCTTTTCCAACAGGATATGGCCTTTTTTTATCTCTGCTAGACTTGCTAGTATATAAAATAACAGAGTTTAAAAGTTAAAGTTATGTAGGTGCTGGTTAATGTTTTAAAATATTTTGTATTGGGCTGCTGCCTACAGCTGCAACTACAGCTGAGGCCCCAGTGAAGAGCTCTTGTAGAAGCACGTGGTCACAGATGTTCCTCACCATGGGCACTTCCTGCTCAAAAGAGGGAAAGAAGAGAAGGGAGTTGGTGAAATTGTGTTAACTATAGTCCTGAAAAAGGCTAGTACCAAGTTGCCATTCAGTGCCATCACCCAGCTCCTGATCTGCTGTCCAAACCTCATGAAAGCCTAAACTCCCCAGCTAAAAATAGCAGTTTTAACTGCATTTTCCAGTTGAAGCTGGGGCATGTGAATTTCTGATTTTTAGGCAATATGGCTTTATAGGCTCTGAGTAAAGTGACTCCAGCAAAGAGCTGAAAAATCCTGCAGTATGGATAAACCAGCTTTTTTGTGTCATGATGTAAAACACCTGCTGGTGTGAAATGGCCTGAAGATTTTACTGCTGCTCCGTGGTCACCTTAACTCATGAAGTCAGACATATGTGACTTGTGTGCTCATCTTATTCCCACCGGAACCCAATATTTCATTTATTTGGTCTGTTGAAATAGAGTGATGGCAGTGCTAGTATGTTTTTTCGTTTAATCTTCACAGTGTACCTGCCACTAGTATTGAATTGGTGCGTCCTACTGAGATGGGCCTGCCACAGTATAAATAATCTCTACCAAATAATGTCAACACTTTGGGTACAAGGTGGTTTAGAGGACAGAGAGCAGAACATAACCCATCACAAGAAAAGAGGAGTAAAATGGTTATTTTATCACTATGAGTTGAGTAAAAATTATCCAACCATGTTCTTCAGAACAGCATGGGTGTTTTCCTAGTTAAAGCAAGGGAGAAAACAGCTTGACTGGCCTGTGATAAGATCCCCCATGTATGATAGGTGTATACTGTGATGAAAGGAAGGCCTCCTGCTCTATGGCCTTTCACTGCTTTGGGAAGATGGGTTGAAACAAATTTTTGCTGTGGTCACCTCTGGCCATGGTGTCAAGCTCATAAAGTGCAAAACTACACCATCTTAAAAACACAGGGAGTTGAGACCATCTCTACAATGGTTGCAGCAAGCTCAAAATAGTGAAGAAGTGACCTTCAGAACACCTTAATGCAAAAGTCTTTGGCCCCTGCTTTTGGCAAATCAGCAGCATCTCAGAATTTTCTTAGCAAATAGAAATGAGACCAGCTTCCTAAAACTATCAGATAACAACAAAGTATTCAGCTTTGCATCCAGATATTTCTCCTTCATAAAAATAGATGTTTACATGTACCTGGGTTTTTGCTTCATGCTTTCATGATTTTGTTTTCAGCAAATCATTAAAAGAGTGATGACTTACTGCAGCGCTTTTTAAAATCTAGTCACAAACCACAATTGCTAACAGGAAATGGAATGTTTACTTGAGTTTATTATACAAGGGTCTGGATATGAGCTGTGGGATTTTTACACCTCATAGCAACGGTATTACAATTTATTTACATCTTCATGTTGGCAGCTGCACAAACTCTTATGAAATAGGACAATCACACCTTAGGGAACAGTAATTATAGGCAAAGGTATAAATAGTATAAAGAAGTGCATGCATTTGGCACTTAAGTCGAAGAGAATAGAAACTATTCTGGCAAATCTTCAAAAACATGGACTCTTGTTCATTATGAGGGCATGAACTAATTAAAAAGAACTTGTCAGAATCAGCTGCATGAATAAATTCTAGTCAATTCTGGCACAGTTGAGCTCCAAACCCATGAAGAGCAAAGTTGTTTTAGTGATGTCATAATTTGGACATTCAGAGTATGATATCATTTTTGACAGAATTAATGCAGAATTAATACCATATGTATAAGCACTAATAGGTATTGAATTGAACACCCAGTGATAAGTCTATGTTGGATTCCAAAGTAACAGTCTGGTTTTTTTCTTCAGAATGCTTACGTTAATATAATGTCAGAAGGCAAATTTAAAATACATTTCAACACTTTTATGAGAAAGCATTTAAGTTTTACATCTTTACCTCTATTTCAAAATATTTTTAATAAGAAAACTTCAGTTAAACTTCAGTTCAATTTTTAATAGTAGCAATAGTGTCATAAGAGAATAATTTTAAGGTGATTATAAAAATTGTCACCATTTGATAGCTGGGTGGTGAATTCCTCTGAGGATTAGTGCCTTCATTTACAAATAATTTATACATATATATGTATAATATAAATGTATATTTAATTTTATATGAGGAATCCCAAAGTTAAAATGTAGTTGCATTTTGCAGTGTTTTAGTTCCTAGTTACTGTCAGTGACCAGGTGTTACTCTTTCTCAAGTGCTTTGGCTCCCATCTCCTTTCTTTCCCAAACCAGATATATTAAATTCTTTCACTGTTATCCATGGTGGTTTTAAGGTATTCCTCTTCAGTTTTTCTTCCCCCCAGGACACAGTTATGGATTGAGGATTTATGGCTGAAGCAGACTGAGATAAAGAGCTAGTGAACAGAGGTAGTGTAGGGATATGGCAAAGTTTGCTGATGGAGCTAAACATAAGAATTAAAAGCAAAAGTTGACCCTGGGGTGAGAGAAGCTCTCTTGATAATGAGTACAAGTGTAGTAAGCTCAGGAAAGAAATTTAATGCCAACAACAGGAAGAGTCCACTGTTGTCCATTTCCAGTGAGGAAACTGCCTCCATTCTACATTTACATGCAAGAGAGTTGAATTAAGTGTTGAAAGGAAGAAAAAGATTACGGACTAAAAAGTGTATGAGAAAGATCTATATTCAGCAGTAATAGGAAGAGTAAACAAATTACTGATAAGTAGAAAAGCTAGAGAAGAAAAGAGGAACTCTCCTTTTGTCCATGTGCATCCCTGGTCTCCCCAGTGAGGCTGTACAAAGAAGGTTAAACATAGGGAGAATGACAAAATGGATATTGAAAAGTGAGAAATAGATTCTATGTCAAGAATAATTAAGTAGACTAGAAACCCTTATTCTAGAAAAGAGGTAACTAAAGTAGAGTGGTTGCAGACAAAAACTATGTACTTGAGTTCATTACCAAGGCACTCCCAGAATAAGTGAAATGAACATTGTCATATAAAAAATCTCAGATTAAAAAAATAGGGAAGGAATAATTTAAATTATTTTACTTTGGGATGTAATTTTATGGTAGAATTCATTGCCATTGTTTAGGTGTGTCAGAAAATGACGCAAGTTAGTTTTACTGCTACACACTGGATGTGGGTTTTGTGAGTATTACATATTGTTAATGGTCTTTCTTTGTAAGTTATTGTCCAGGCTCTTCTGACAAGCAGGGAAATTGCAAATCAATACACCTTCTATTTATTGATGTACTGAGCAGTACTTCAATGTGCCTGAGAGAGAGTGGGCATGGTCAGGGACAGACAGAAGGACAAATTTTGAGTGAAATGGCTTTTTGGTGATGGGGAAATAAGAAGGTTTATCATATGCAATGACTTTGTTCTGTTTAGTCACTAAGATGGATATGGATTCAGGGCTGATTTACTGACAAGCAATCTCTCCCACACCATCCTGCACTGCTAAAGGTGCAGAGCTTACCCTTCTGATCACAGCCAGAATCATAGCTCAAAGAAAGTGGAACTATGTTTATTCGCTTGCTCAGCTGAGCTCTTACAGCCAGTAGTTTGGCCCAGTGCTAGTGCACTTTATGGAAATATTTGTCCATGGTTTTGTAGTGGGTACAGTATGTTCTGGAGAAATAAAGGATTTGGTTTTCAGAAAAGATCACTTCAAATGAAGGCAAGATAAGGAGAAGATCTGAAGTTCCTCTCCACTTTGTTGCTGATGATTAAAAGGCAAACTGAAGTCAAGATTATTTTCAACTTTCTATAATACACCTCCTGATTTTCTTTGACTCCTTTCCAAGTTCTGCGGTTTTAAACACAGAGCAAGTAACTATCTGGAAAGCAAACCAGTGTTCATTGCACTTGCACCTGCCTTGGATTCCACCCTTTTGTTTTCATATTACCCCTCTGGGTTTCTGATAAATCCATAATATGTTCCAGGCTACCTTTTCATCGTCTAGCCACAAAAACACAGATCTGCATGGGAGGTTTCACAGAACTCATTAAGTATGCAGGATTCCTTTATTGTTTAAGTAAGAAAAGCAAACTATCATTTACAGGGAAATCAGAGCATCAAAGGGGGAAGCAGAAAGATTTAATTATACAGTAGCTGCACATTTGTTGCATATAGTGGGAGGATTTTCTTTAGTTCAATCTTAAAGATTTTAGATACTGTAATATGCAAGGAAAACAAGCAAGAACAGTGAGCCATAAGCATGGTTTCTTTCTATTTCAATGACACCAAACCAAACTCCTATTTCTTTAGTTCATCCTGTCTTAATTTATCCACTTTAAAATTGAATGATTCTCACAAAACCTGTAACTCCTTCCACTTCTAGTCATATGAGTATTTTTAATTGAGTATATAATATTCTGAATGGCTTTAATTCTCATTTCATAGGACTTCTCCCAAGCATAAACATCAATGTGATTACAATTCTCATATTTCTGTTTCCCTTGCTATGATGGTTTCCACACCCAAATTTTCAGTAGTCTCACTTTTTTTTCCCCTGGCATTTTGCCTTAATGGGAAAATTTTTATGAAGAGGAATGTTTTAAATTTGCTCTTAAGCTAGCAAAGTCTGGACTTGTTTTGCCTTGGGGAAAGGAATGGGATGGTCAGAGCTATATGTGGAAACACTGCAAGTATCTGTATCTGTGGGTGAAATATAGCCTCTGTGAAGAAAAATTCTATACTCTTTTTGGTTTTAGAGAATTTTGCCCATTACTATGAACTGAAAAACCCATGAATGTCTTGAGGTAACCAGGCCACAGAATAACAGTAACATCTTGTAATGACTCACTTTACGTGTTCATTAGCCATGAATTGGTGTGTGAGAGGGAGAGAGGACTTAATCCTTTTTTGGAGACATAGCCCTACTGACTAGCATTGTAATGAAATGTAACTGTATATTTCCCTACAGACTTGGTAACTGAAAGACAGTGCAGTCTGGGATTTTTAAACATGATATTCAAATATGATTTCATATTTTATTTGGTATGTGTTCCCATTTGTGGCTCTGAAGTCCAGGCTAGTATCCCACTTGGGCTTTACATAACAAACTCTTCTTGTGGGTTTCTTACTCTGCTTATACATTGCTTGAACTAATTCTGCCCTGCAGTTCCACTACTATCAACTTGTGAAAGAAGTATTATTAAACATGAAAGACTGGCTGAAATGTCACAGTTTAAATGCACCTGGTTTAATTTGCACTGAGCATTGTGGTAGATGATTCCTCACCTTCTGCACATACACCCTCTGCACATACATCCCCCCCCCCCACATCCCCCTTCACATTCCAAAATATGATTCCAGACTCCTGAACGTGGTTACTAGGTATGGGGTTGTACACTTTCATATCACACTGACATTGGAACATTACAATCTTCCAGATGTTCATGTACAAACCAAGGAGGTGCCAGTGACCACGGGCTTTTATACTGGTCCCTCTGAAGTCTCCTGAACATTTGCCATAAGCATAACCAGTGCCATTAGAATCCTGGAACGAAGATAAGAGCAATGTAAATATGCAAATAATGTTATTTATTATAATTAAAATTGAGAATACTGTTCAGTGCTTCAGCAACATAAGCAACAGGTAATTGAAGATTTCACTTTCCCAGGGAAATAAAATATTTTTCCTGGCATCATATAATTTTCTTTCACACTTTTTACGATGTCCAATGTATTTTAGGTGTTTTTTTTAAGATGTCTGTCTTTTTTAGGAACCTTTTGATGTGTTTTGTTTAAAAAATGTACTTTTAATTGGTTTAATATGCTGAGAGAATGTTAAAGGTACCAGTAGGGAAAAAAGTGTAAACAGATAAATAAAGAGTACAGATACTTGGAGTACATGGTTATCCTCAATGTCAATCCAACCCTGTTAATAAGGGTCTCTTTGAAGAGACCATGTAACCTTCTTCTGACCTTTAAAAGAGAAATACCCAAACTTTACTTAGTTGAGAATCATATGTTACTCCACATGAGCAATTTAACATGTTGGCTAATAAACTTGAGCTGCATTTTATTTCAAGTTGCATTTCAAGTTTGAGTCTGTTTAGGATTTCCAGACCTTTTGATACATAACAGCTCATTATAAATATTATGAGAGTTCTGCTGGATATTTCCATCTTTAAGAAGAAAACAATTTCAAGGCTGAGAAAAAAATGTGAAGTACAACATAGACTTACAAAACAGAAGACTGACTTGGACATCAAGCATCCAGACCCCTATATGCTAAGTAACCATAAAAGTCCCACTTCTGAATTGGTTAAACATCTTAAAAAAGAGAAATTTTTACTGCAATTGCTGTCTGTGTTTTAACATCCAGATCCTCTGCTGACATGTAGAGTCTGTCTTTTATTTTCCAGCTTAAATGAGCTGGTTAATAACTTTTCTTTCTTTCTTTTTTTTTTTTTTCCATGGGATGGTATTTACTTTAAGTAGTTCTTCAGCTGCTTTAGTGTTTACATCTTTTGGACTAGGAAATACCAGTTCACCACGGTGCACTGGTGTAGATGGCCTGCTCGAAGAATATTAACAGAAAGGAATCCCAAGTTCCTTGGTTACAAATGTGTTGCAAGAGAAAGAAGTGGGAAGAGAGTGTCTTTTGAGATACAGTCAGGAAATAGATTCACTGGAGAAAGAGTCTCATTAGGTCCACAGAAAAAGCTATCCACCTGTGTTTTGCCAGACAATTGCAAAATATTTGTGTTTGCAGCATGACAATCATACAAGAATGAACAGCTCTCACTTTGCTCTCTTGTTCTTTTCCTTTATTTCATGGATTGCAATTTTTAATTATTCACTCAAATGTTGCTGCAGATTCTTGATTGTTCATTTGGTTTTTAATTTGAGTGTTGTGTCATCCCAGCTGTCTTCTTTGTCATCTGTCGCAGGCACATTCTTCTTTCTCTCAAGACTTTTTCATAGAGGAACACAGAGAAAAGAAAGAGAAAATAATTTCTATTTCTGCTCCTTGTTTTTCCATGTGGAATGTGTTTAGAGAATTATTTACCTGCGATGACTGCTTGATTGGATTCTGGTGAGGATTGTTTGAGCCTGATGGCCAATCAGATCCACTTGTGTCTGGACTGTCGCAGGAGGGTCATGAGTTGTAAGTTAGATATGGTAGTTAAAAAAAGTAAGTATGTAATTTTAGTATCTCCTTTAAATAGTATATTATTGTATCAGAGTATACTTATAATAAATAAATCATTCAGCCTTCTGAACTGGAGTCAAACATCATCATTTCTTCCCACTGGGTTCACCTGGATTTAAAATAGTCATCAGATAGAATTTGAAATGTGAGTTCTGCACTGCCTAGAGGTGACTCTAGCAATTGTAGCTTCAGGGTGCTCTTCCCAAAAAGATAACAGAGCTTGAACTTGCCGAGGGTATTATTTGTTATAATGATTTCATGCCATGGGTACTATAAGTAGCCCTTCCATGCTTAAAATATATCAAACACAATGAACTAATTTCTTTACTATAAAGTAATTTCTCTGTTTTCTTCTTTTTTGAATAGATTATTAAACAAAAAAAAAAAAAAGACAGTTTTTTAAAACTATTCTTTGGAGAGGTTTTTATTTTTTTTAGTTTTGTTGGTTAAAGACAAAAGATGATGAAGTAACAATTCAGTATGTCATTATAATCAGAAAAGTCACTATGTCAGAAGTTACTTCTCACACCGCGTTACATCACCACTTATGGAATCACAGCCTCTTTGTTTAGGTGCCTTTTAATGACAGAGAAAAACAATTCATTCACAAACGAAAACGTCCTGTTAACAGCTGAAGTCACAGCTCAGTTTGCCTCTTGGCTGGGGTACACATTCCATCTGGAGCTCTATCAAGACAGTGCAGGGAGGTCTGGCAGCTGAATAATGAACTCTAAGTAAATAGGTCATTACAACACGTTGTTTCTGTGTTACTGGATTTCCACAATATGTCGGATTGGTTATGAGCTTGCAGCCTGGATTCTCATCTAAGTGGGGTAACTCTACCTCTCCTAAGTTCAGGGGGCAGAGATGTCAGTCTGAGCCATCAAGGACATTACAGTGTTCTTTTTTTGAGCACTTCCTGACCAGGTACAATAATGCATGTGGTGGCATGTATTTAGAAATCTGCTTTCTTTTAAAATGAAAAAGCCTTGTACCCAAAAAACACTACACAGGGTAAATCTAGATTATAGTTTTTAAAGGTTTGCAGATTTATTAGAATCATTCATTCTCCACTCAGAGAATACCATACCAGTGCACTGCTATCAAGTATTTCTTTAATAGATAGATATATGCTCTGAACTGGATCTGAAACATTAAAAAATTATAAAACTCATCAGCTCATGTAAATCCATCAAATTTCTACTTCTGCTCTTATTCATATACATATGTGTGAAAGAAAACTTTCTTCTGTTACCTATTCATTATGCTCTTGCTCATATGCTTGCATATAAATTCCAATAATTTTTGCTCCTGGTCTTTCCTGAGAGCTCATTTCTGTGTGCAGCACACTGTACAGATCATGTGGATTTTTTCAGAACTGTGGGCTAACAAACCTCTGATTGTTAATTGCTAAAATTACAATAGGAATTGTGCTTTGTACATCTTTTGTCTTACCTGAATAAACCTTTTAAGACACAAGATTGATTCCTTACATCTCAGCTTGAATAATTGGTGCATACTCAGACTTTCTGAATCCCTTATTTGCACATTCAGTTTGGCCTCCTAATTAGCAATCCCTCATTTTCATTTAAAATGGATTTAGAACTAACAGATCTGCCCAGTTATCATTTTTGACAGATGCATTTGAAAGCGTTATGCTTTTGAGGCTCATCTTTACCACTGTGCCTTTGTTCTGCTCTGTGGCTTTGATGCTTTACCCCCTTGGCTGCCATAATTAAGTGGAAAGAGACATACACTGTGCTATAATCAATGGTAAATACATGTCTGAACTCAATGTGCATTTTGCCATCTGCCAGAAGTCACTATTTCGGTAACAGGAGAGATTTTTTTCTCCTAATGTTGCAGCCTGAGACCCCTTTTGATGGCAAATATATTTCTTAGACTTCTTACTCCACCGTCCACCCACAGTCAACTTGTTTTTTCCCAAACAACACTCATTGTTTTTGGGTCTGATGTATTGCTCTCTCAGACTATAAAAACAAAATACAAAAGCTAATGAAATATAGGGACACAAACTACTTTTTATTTAACTGTGCTTTTAGTTTTATTGCCTACTTAAGGCTGATTACCAGGATTCTTCTATTTATATTTGATTAATCAAATTGCACTTCTCTAAAGACAAATATTTCAAACAAGACTGTGCTTCCTCTTTCTGGAAAAAAAAAAAAGAGTATGAAGTATGATTATTAGAATATCTCACATGTAGCAAGACGTGTATAGACAGCCAGCCATGCCCTGGACTAAATCCTACAGAGATATAAACTCTTCAGTGTGTAGAAAGTCCTCAGTTGTGAATCATTTATGACTGTATGCTTAGATTTTTAATTGGTTTTATTCACTGTTTGTAAATATTTTCTCATACTATCTTGTCTACAATGAGCCCTTCCCTCTCTCTTCGTACTTATCTGTTTCTTCACCAGTGTAGTCTTGGAGGAAAATCTGAGCCTGGATTTTATTTTATTTCTACTTAAATGCTTGAAATGTGGAATTCTTTACTTCAGGGGTTTAAACTAGACCCTCAAGGCTACCTTGGCAGACTTCTCTGGTTTTAGAGGATGGATTTTTCTGTTTTGTTTAAGAAGGCATCACAAGCAATGACTCTTTAGAACTTTCAGCATGCAGTAAAAAAATAAAGATGACTAATATCTATTTAGCAAGTAATGATGGCTTAGCAATATTTACCACTCTGATTTAGCCTCTCTGGCTCCATTACTTAGGACATTTTCCTGAATTAAATTTCCTTCAGTTCTATAGCCAGCAGCTGTCCACAGGAAAATAAAAAAAGTCTCAAATACTCCAGAAATAATGATTTCATATTTCTAATACGTTCCTTTAACTGCACTATCAAAATGGTCTCTTGTGCCCTCTAGCATGTGGTATGTCATAATAAAAAAGTTCAAGTCAAGCAGCTAGAGAAATACTGGCTGAACAAATTAAAACTTTTATCTTAATGGCTTTTCATGGCATTTCATTTATGCACATGTAATAATTGATCAATAGAAGGGGGAGAATGTGTGTCTTTCATCTCTGCAGCTTTGCTCTGGAGCTGAAGTTGATAACCACACTGGGCCTATTTAATGAGGATGTTCATATGAAATTTGTGGTTGCTTCCCAGCCCCAAAAGGATTGTGCTGTTTTTCCATTCATGTCTAAGTGTCACAATATTTTGTTTCTAAATGGTTAGGTTAGGTCATCTTGAGACCAGCTGTACTAAAGGATTTAAAGAAATACAAGAACATGTATACTTAATATGTTTTTAGCTCTAATTTGTTCCCTAGTATATATAGTCTAAACTCACTAGTCAAACCTGTGCCTGGTAATTTTAATGGAGTTGAATGTCAGTTTGCAATAGATTTTTCCTGCAGAAACTTTGCATTATTTTAATATTTTAAGATATTTTTTTTCGGTACATCACTTTTATTTGTCCTTGTAGACAAAAATAAATATTGCTTTAAGTGACATCAAAATATTTGCTAAAATTCTGCCAGTGCTGTTTGTGACTTCTGAATCATTAATTTACTTATTAAAGTGGTTGGGTTTAATTTAATAGAGATTTCTCGAGATCCAAAGATAAACTTTAATGAAAGTATAAGCAAATAAATGAACAAGCATATATTGACTCTTACAGATCAAGTAAGGATTTTTTTTCCAAAGCTTTCATCAATAGTGTATGTAAGAAAAGAGTATACCAGCTACTACACATGGACAGCTCAGATTTTTAGAAATATTAAAAAAACAATGTTAATATAAAATAATATTATTAATATAGTATAAAATCAGAACTATATTTCAATTAAAGAAGAAACAGCTTTTTGATTTCTTATGTTCTCTCAAGCCACTACTAGTCAAAGCCAGAATTTCTGTACACTGCTAAGGTACACTGTGAATTATTAAATATTTACTATTAATCAAATTGTGCCAGAACTGATTGCCACCAAAACATGACAAGTTATAACTCCTGTGCATTCTGAACTGCAATTAATCTAAGAAAACTTAGGAAAGTGCACATTTCTTCTTGAGTAAAAACATATATCAGAGCAGACTAAAGATTTCTTTTTTTCTAAGGAATTTGTGATATTAGGGCTTGAGACTTCAACAGAAAAGAAGATTCTTTGACAACAGTAGAAGTCTTGAATCATGCTCCCACTTAAAAAATCCTTTAGCATTTATGTAAGAGAAAACTATTTAAATAATTTAAGTAGTCATTTGAAAGCTAATATATCCACTATTTTTCATTCAGTAAAGAACCTTGAAATTAATAAATTGTTTCCCTAGTTGACTGAACTGGATTTTAGTTTTCAGAAAAATCAGTAAAAACACAGGGCACAGATTTTTTTTCCCCAGTATATAAAGTGCTTGACTATAAAACGTCTTAAGGAAAAACAATTTAAAGAGTCTTGCACGAAGTTGTAACCAGTTATTCTTCCCAAATCAGGTGCTTAGTTTATAACAGTTTGAAGAAACACAAAGTTCAAAGTCATAGTTAAACATTTTAGACCCTTTTACTAGAAGCACCCCAGTAAACAGAAAGTGATGTTTAGTATCACTATGTAACTACAATTTTTGTTTAAACTCATAAAACAAGAATTTCCTGATTTTGCTAGTCCCACTGTACCAAATAATATGGAAAATATTGCTCTCCCCAAACCTTAGATTTTTTTCTCTTGTATTAAATTATGTTCTAACCCTCATGAGCATAGTAAGCTCAGCAGCAAAACCTTATAAATTTGCATTTTTACAGAAAAACCCCAAAATTTTTCTGTCAAATTATTGCTTTAAATATGTGTGAAATGAGTTTTGGTCACTAAACTGAGAAAAATCCTATTCTTATGCACTGATTCAGAAGTTTATAAAGGAATGGATGAGCGATGGAGGTAACAGTTATAATATTCCATAAATGTATAGGGCATAGGGTAAATCAGTATAGGATTTTCTCAATTTCGTTTATGTACGTGCTGGTGGAAGTGAATGTCTGTTCCTGTAAATGGGAACAGAAGACAGATATTTAGGTAAAGAGTTAAAATTTTGTTCACTGTAAAACAAAACTTGTATGTTAGAAAAATATGTGCAATATATTGGACGTTGTGCACAGGAGTCAGAGCATATTTGAATCATAGGAAACTTTCTGCATCCACAGCATGGGAGCCACACGGCACCAGGGTGGGTGAGTGGCCCACATGGTCTCATTTCTGATGGTGTTCAGCTGCTGCAGAGGAGGGTGTAACAGACAGACATGAAACCTGTCCTGCTGTCACATAGTGCCTGGCTCCTGCTTTACCATGAGAAACTTGGTGTTCTGCAAACAGACTGTGTTTTCTATAATGAAACGTCCACCTCCATTAAAATCACAATAATAACACTAAAAATATCCTGAAAACATTTGCTAATCTTTTTCAGTTTAGAGGTTTCAAATTTTCTTCAGAAAAGTAGAAAATTTTGGAAAGAAGACACTTCTATTATTTTCTTCAGGAAATTTCTGTGGATGTTTCAATGGATATTTGTTCTTGTTTCCAGTTGAACACTATAATTTAATATTCTTATTATTCATATATTTTAACCTTGGTAAGCCAATGTCCTCAGTGATATTTTCTGGCAATCAAATTATACAATTGTGGATTTCTTGAAAAGGAATTTCTGTTATTCTGTGTGGTTTGTTCCAGTTTTTCAACTGACATTCTGCATTTAATTTGGAAGAAGAAAAAAACAAGGGAAAAAAACCTGCAGTTGCCCTGCAGCTTCTGCCCCATGCAGGGTTCTGCTTTGTCAGACTATCTCTTCTTACTCTCAGATCTCTTTTTTCTTTTTTTTTTCCTCGTAAAACAGAAGCATTCCCATGCCTTGAAACTGTTTGGTTTTCCCCATTTCTTAACTTCCTTGAGGCTTCACACTGCATTTACAGCCAGTATGATGGAGGGACTGTTTCTGGGGTGAGACTTTGTCTGATTTTTACAATGCAGGAAATATTGGAAGTAGGGGAAGGTGATGGATGAAGACAGAGGGCATGGAAATTGATGGACAGTAGCAGCTAGCAAAGAGAAAATGAGCTAAATAGAAGTGTGAAAAGGCCAAGGAGGGGGCAATGCAATGTGAATACACTAATTGCTGCGCTTATTCTATTTCTGCCTGACAACACTGCATGCAATCCACTCATACAAGCAAGCAATAAAAAGGGTATCTTTCCAATACTATGCCACCATCACTTCCCTGCAGCTCCTTCAGTCTGAGTGAGTGCCCCCCCTTCTATAGAAACTCAGAAATAGCTGTTCTATAAGCAGGTACCCACAGAGAAACAAGCTAACACGTTTTCTTTAAGAACGTTCTCTACTCTCTTACAAAATGCAGTTAAGTAAAAATATTATTTTAAAATAAAAGGAATAAATTTAAAAAACCAAACAAACAGAAACGTAAAAAGAATAAAAACCAAATTCTGAGTGACTTTTTCCTGTCCTCAGTCAACTGTAAATAAACACGAAATGAGAAATGAAAGCTATATTTGTGCCACACATTCCATTTACTAAGAGGCAAAAGAGTCATTCACAAGTTCCATTATGTGGTCATAAATTGTAGATGAGTTCCTTATGTTTGTATTTATAAAAAAAGTCACTGTCTACTGATAAATTGAACAAACCCTACTAGATCCTAGCCCTCAGACCTCATGGCAAAAAGAAAAGTACATTTAAATGTTCAGTTAAGCCAATCTTCTAAACTGAACAGGGGAAAAACAACTGTTTAAGGTCTATTCCTGCAGTGACAAACATCATTCATCTCTAGGCCCAGATGTGTTATTTAGAAAGGCAACCACTATTACTAAAAACACTCTTCTGTGAACATACATGGATGATTTGAGCTCTTCCATCCCTCACAGCCAAGGTATAAAGCTCACCAGCTGAGCAGCAAGCCTGGTAGCTGTCTTCCTGGGGCTCCTTCACAGGTAACATTTTTTTTGTATAATGGTCCTCTTTAACAAAATATTTTCGTATTACTAATTCTTTTAAAATTATACTCAACAACTCAGAACCACTACATAGAAATTCCAACTGCAGCCCTTGCTTTTGAAATTCTATGCCACAGCTTGTTTTTTAAGACAACACATAGCTGCTAAGAGATATAATAAATGAATATATTAAGCACTCTCCCACACACAGAATTAATTCAAATATAGAGTATCTTACAAGAAATACTCTTCATGTCCCTCTTTAGTCTATTGTTTAGTTAAATTGTTCTAGAAAATTAGTGGTTTGGCATTACTCTAAATTATTCACTGAATTTGCATTATGGCCAAGTTTTCAAAAAGCATGCCTCAAAGTAAAAGGTGAAAGTCCTTATTTCTGGAACTAAATGAATGCCTCGAGTTTAAAAATGACCTTATTATAAAAAACAATTAAAAAAAAAAAGATTTTTACTGCTATAGGAAGTGGCTCATTCCCCACATCATCCCAGTGTGATGGTGGGCTGGTGTAAATGCTTTATGTGACCATTCTATGTTATTGGCTTCGGAGAATTTTATTTTGTAGTTCAGTGTTTCAATTATTTTTGCTGTGTCACCATGCAAACAGTTTTGCTGTCTCAAATGAGGCAGGAAACAAAAATGGACATGGGGAGACGGACTTGTTTAAGCTCATACTAGACCAGAAAACACTTTTGTGAACATGTTTATGTCAGCAAGGTGGTTCAGTGGATAGCTGGAAAGAATTTCTTACAAAAGTCTAAAACATTAGTATTTTCACCTCTGAACAGAAAGAATTGTAAATGCTGTTTATTTTTTGATGAAGCCAGGAACCAAGCAACCCTTGTCCCACACTCCAGCAGGGAGTGGGACAGGACTGGCTCTTCTCTTCTGAGGTCACAGCCATCATCACAACCAAACTCCTGGAGTGGGACACATTGAGGGCCCCCAATACTCTCCTCCAGAAACTGAGAAGGAAATGTAGATAAGATTCTCTCTTGTCTCAAACAAGGCAAAATTTTAAGCTTAAAACTGAAATTTTGAAGTGGTATTTTGCTTGGGGTTTATCCCAAGTGAATGTCCCTGCTTGCACTTCCCCTTCCCCTGCCAGTCCTTTTCCTGGCTGACTACAAAACTGACAAACCAACAAAAGACCACAGGTATTCACATGATGCTAAGTGGTATTCTGGGGAATCCAAGACCCTTTTTGAGTTGCCACAATTTGAATTTTAAGAATTTCATGCTTTAAGAAGAAAAAGAATTTGTCTGTGGTTGCTCTTCCAATCCATCATGCTTATGTTTTTGTCTACTTGCTCCTTCTAACACAGTACCAAAGATTGATCCATGAGAACAGCCATTGCTGGCATTTTTTCTCACAATAAAGCATGTATTTCTGTTGTTAAGGGATAAAAAAACCAACGAACTGCAAAGCAAAAATGTGCTTTAGAGTTATTGAATATGAATGTATACTTATTTGTTTTTTTAAAATTATAAGCTTGCGATGAATAAGAAGCTTGTAAGAACTAAAATTCCCACATGTTACTTTTTTAAAAGCAATAGTTCTTAAATAGTTTTCTCTTATAAAAAAATTACATATAATTTATAAAGCACTTTAAAAACCTAGTTTGGGAAACTAATAACTAATCACAAAAAGAAAGAAATGGAATGCCCTGGTAAAATCCAATAAAATGAATTCTAATGGCCAGAGTTAGAAGTCATCAGATTATTTTTAGCATTAATATATATATATTATTTTTTACTAATACCTGGGAATGGTGGGTCAGTACTATGTCACTCAAATGTGACAATCCAATAATCACTGTCCATTCTGGTAACATTGTCCAAGACAAAAGACTGGTGGAAGAAGGAAGATGTGCAAGGCACAGTGACGCAATACTGGTTAGCATCAGAGCAGCTTCAGTGCATGAACATTGCCAAGTTCTTTCAAGCTTCATATAGAGAAAGAGTATTTCAATAGCTGTATTCAACTTATAAAAAGTATGGTATGCCAAAGGAGATAGTGTGAATATATTTCCTCGAAAACTTAACAAACAGCTATGAAAAATCATACAGGGAAAAGCTTGAAAAATCTTTCAAGGTGAAGACATTTTTTTTTTTTTAATATGATCATAGACAAAATTTCAGTAGAAGAATAAATGGAATTCAGTGGAAGAATATGGATGGATTCATAGCACAGAAAAAGGACAATATCACTTCCGATATTAGTTTTTTTATCACGTATATTACAGCCAAGCTTAGGAGGGCAAGTACTGTTCCTCTGATGAAATTCAAAGCAAGCATGTCATTCAAAATACTTAAAATTTCTTTCAATATTTCTATATGTTTTATTCTTCGGGTCAGGTTTCACAGTAGCTTCACTACCACATTAATTTAAATTATAAAATTCATAGAAGAAGAATTTTGATAATTTGAAACATTTTTGGGGTGCAGATACCCCTCAGTCAGGGGTGCTTTGACACCTAAAGTGAATACCCCCTTATTTGGGTTTTCCCACTCTGGAAGATAACTCTTTTTAGGTGTTTTCTGTTTCAAAAATATCAATGCTTACTTTGTGACCAGCATTTCCCCATTCTGACATAAACTAGAATTTTAAAAAAATCTCAAGTACTCTGCAGAAATACTGAACTCTGAAGTTCCAAGAAAGAAGCTCTAGCTCCCACATTATCTCTGTTGACTCTGTCATGTTTAAGCTCCAAGAGTCTGAACTAAAGACCATGTTTACAAATATTACCACTGTATTTTTCCAGCTGAAAAATCTGACCTGATAATTTAGAATCCAACTGGATTGGGATTGATGTTAGATGAAACCATATATTATGTAGGAATTTTATGTGAAATAAGCTGTCTTGCATAGCTTGTGGATTTATATATAAAAAGCTCAATTCATTTGAGGAGCACTTTATTCTTATCATCCATCAGCCAAAGTGAAGTTCTCACTGTAACTCCAGTGTAGATTGTATTTAATATAAACTTCCTGAGTCAAATACCATTATTTCTAAAATAACTTGAAAAATTGTTTGCATATTTCCCAGAACGTCACTTTGGGATATTGGTCAGGCTTTTAACCACTATAAACCTGACAATTGTTTCTGCTCCAAATACGCACATATTTTGACCATCGAAAAGCTTTGCAGATTAAGTAGAATTTTTTTTTTTTTTAAAGAGCCAAAAATGCAGCATTACTTTAAATGAAAGAGTTATCTCTGAAGACCACCATTCATTCTTAGGTCTGTGTAGGGAAAGTGCATTTTTTACTTATAGATGTATATAAAATCCCAACCCTATTATTAAAGCCAAATATCTTGCTGCTCTAAATTACTATTTTAATGTACCTGAAAAACCTTGATTATGGAATGAAATTGAAATTTTATTATGCTAGTACAATAATTTGATTAGAGCTTCAGAACAAATCTGCAATAGACTTTGCAATAATAGATATTGATACCAATTTTTCCAATGGAGCTACAGAACATATGAAAAATTGATCTCAGGAGTAATTGCAGAAGAATTCAGTAAAGTGCCATAGACCGTGGTTCAGATTTAAATGCCATTTAGTATTGTTGTGGTGATGAAAATGGGCCAGAAGTAGCCTTTCTAAAATTCTGGTTGAACTGATACTGAAGTGAAAGGGTAACATGCAGTATGGTCTCTAAGGAGGACGTACATTGGAAATTTCACATGGGGTTGGATGTCAGGTAATCCTCGGTCTCCCCTGCATGACTGGTTGCTACATATTTCCATCCCTGCTTCTTGTACTGTGCCATAATTTCATATGCATAGAACTCTACTAAAATAGAAGGAAAATGCATTTTTCCTCTTCAGTGGTCTTTTGGCCATCACAGTCTGATTTTCTCAGTTCTCTCCCATCCGCAGAGATGTCCTGAAAGAGTAGAACTGCAGTGTTATGGGAAAATGAGAGGATCCCACCCCAGAACTCTTTACAACCTGATATAAATTGGGTCCTGTACAAACTTTTAGAGGGACAAATGTAAGCCAATTAATTTCCTTTCTTCCAATACCTCACTAAATCAAAGACCTGACCTCATCAATAAGAACTGCTGGGTTAAAAAATTTCCCAGATTGTGTGAATTAAAGTCTCTGGCAGATCTATAGGGTTTTTACTACAGGTCCATGAAAGCAGCACTAGAATATCAAGACTAAAAATATATCAATAACTTCCTATATATTTATTTATCTATATATGAAATACATGTTACATTTAGTATAAGCATGATATACAAGCATAAATGTAATATGTATATAAATATATAGAATTTTATAGTGTACAGACAGGAGAAAACTATGTTCAAATAAATACTACCCGTTCCATCAAAGAAATAAAACAAAACTTAATTAATGAAGCATCAGCATATACTTCAATCAAAACACTAAAGTAAGCTTGGTATAGTTCAACTCTTCCTACAGATCCCAGGCATTGAGTGTAACTCCCTCTAATTAAGACTACCAGCACAACAATTTGCTATGACAGGACTGAGTTGAACAATCCCTCACACCCTGCAAATCCTAAAAGAAATGTACATACATGCATTCTGAAAATACTTGCTTCATAGGAAAGAAACATCCTTGGATAAAAATATTGATTTTCTTTTTTGAACTTTTTATTTTTTCCACAGGTCTTTATTTCATTAACAAAAGGAAAAAATGAAAAGATGACTGAGGTTATGGTAAATACAACTTAGCTGCTTCAGTGATGGAAGATTTAGATATCTTGAAATAAATATGTTGTATGTTGGAAGAATGGTAAATATAATGGTTCCCATTATATTTTATTCCTCTCAATATGTTCACTAAAATTCCTGTAAAACACTGAGCATTTGGAATTGTGTGTTGCAAGTGTCTTTCCTAAAACTTGCCCATTTTTGTCTTCACTCTCAGATGAGGTTTAATTCTTTCTCACAGGTGAGCAAAGCATTTGAGTACACATATATTTTTTAAAGAAAAGAAGCACCTGAAGTAAATGGGACTCTGTATGCTTGAGAATGAGCATGTCTTATGCATGTTTGGCCTTGCCACTATTTGAGAAGGTCCTGAAGGCAAAGGGTATTGCCAGGCACTGTGTGAAGAGTGCTGTGATCCAGCACGATAATTAGGCAGCAATCAGATACGGACAGGTTGAGCTAAAATGAGATTCCCTTATACTCTGCTCCATGTATGGACACATGAGAAGCCAAGCCCTCTTGTCGGAAGTCTGAAACCTAAAACTGGACCCTAACCATCTGCCCTGAGATTCTAGAGTAGCAGAGTGCAGAGTCCACAGCCATGCCCGCCATGACCATTTTCTTTTGCCTGTTCCAAGGTGCAGCAGCTTCTTTTGCTGTTTTCCATGCTAGATTAAAGCTGGTGTTTGCATACCTTCTAGTGATTTGTACTTCCTGACAATTTTTATATAAATAAAATAAAATTTAGCATATGAATCTACATTTCAACTGAAAAGTTTGGTTTTATGCATTTTTATTTGGAAAAGTCTGTCTCACCTTTAATTCAGTGGCAGCCTCTGTGCGTTTATGTGTGTGCACGTACATGTGAATAGATTTACTTTTTGAATATATTTTTAAATGAATTAATCAGAAATGCTAGGCACGTTTATCTAGCTGGGTGTCATTTGCTCCTCAGAACAAGACAACTCCTTTGGATGATAATTATAGTCCTCAGATACTGAATTATGGAAAAACATAGTGTTTTCCACATTGGCATCTGCCTTCATGGCACTTCCTGCAAATATTCATGTTTGTGGTTTAGAGATTGCCTTCCGAGTGTCATACAGTTTGATTACTGATGAGCTTTCTAACTAATTTCCACCTCTTTGTTATTTTTACTTTCTCTAGTTTCTTTGCTCCCTTCATAAAATAACAATATTGATTTTATAGTAATAGTTGTAGAGATTTTTGGCAATCCCTTTTACATTAAAGCAAAGGTGGTGGTGCATCCTGATAGTTTCAGCATAAATTCTTTTTCCTTAACTTACTGGTACAGAAAAATAGTGAATTAGATAAAATGATTTATTGGTATATAAAGAAACAGAAAATTGCCTGATGATGTCATATACTTCCATGAAACACAGAGTATACACATTTTACGTTAGAAATGTGACACAACCTTTTGACCAATTCAGGTAAGAAGGAACCTTTGTAAAACTAGGCTTAGTCAGAAGAATACACTGTGATCCAAGCTGATTTTGTTAGTTTACTTAGACAAACCTTTCAGCCATTCAGACTCCATGATTTTTAGAACTCACCTTTAACTGAAGAGCTTATGAAGATTTTTTTTCTAATTTTCAGATCATTCTGTAAAGAAAAAAAATCAAGATTTCTGCCTTTTTTTTTTTTTGTAAATTCAGTTCTTTTGCCACCTATAGATTGAAAGTTCAAATAGTAATATTATATAGAAAACAAAGGGCAAAATCTCCATGCTTCATTTGACATAAAACTATTATCTCAGGAATGCCTTTAGAAGTGTAGATTGGTTGTTCTCTTCCATCTTTCATTTATAATTTTAACTGCATGGCTGTGGGCAACAAATTAATTGAATTGAAGTTCTGGTTTGGAAAAGTGAATCTGGAAATGAGGTCTATAGATTGACTGTAAGGAATATAAGGTATTATTGGCCCTTGATGGGATTGTGCACATGTACAGCAGGTGTAGTGATGTCTGTTGCTCCTGGATACAGAATAAAACCCATAAAATGAGAAAGCCCACAGCCAGTATAATCTCACTCATTCCAGAAGAGCTAAAACTTTGTTTTTCCATAAAGCAAATTAGATATTGTAGACTTCAAATTGCCAAATTCTCTAGCCAAGGAAAGCAGAGATCTATCCCCTGTTGCTGAGACCACCTACTTGGTTTCTCCTCCCATCAAAGAATAAATGCAGCCTGGATGCAATAATTCTTGGATGACCATATTTTATTCTGTTTTCAAGGTCATCATGATGCAGTAAAGCTGCAATCAGGCAATCTAGTCTGAAGTCACACAAACATCACCTGTAAGTACCATCTGACATAGAGACGTATCACATTGGCTAACACTGATGGTTTGCTTTGTAATTGCTTGCATTTTATTTGGAAATGTTACCTTTGGAAATAACCTGCTCAAAGGTTAGGGGAAGGAGGTCTTCTCACTGATGGAACTGGCAGAGTTTTGTTAATAAATAATCGAATTTTTATTTGTGTAGAGTGATTAAATATTATCATATCATTTGTATGGAGGAGAAAAGGATGTGTATTCAACACCAGTGTTGGTTAACTATTAATTAGGTTACTGAAACACAGTTTTGATCTATTTAAATAGAATCATTCCTGCTAATATTCCAGGTGTAAGAAATATTGCTCCTTTTATCTGGTGGTCTTATGGCTGTATCAACAGGGATATTACTGCAAAAAAAAAAAATAGTTTTTTTCCCCAGTATTTTAGGGATTTTTTTCATTAACATGTGATTTCCATTCCAGACCACATTTAAAAAAAATAAAAAAAAGGTGTTCTAGATTTCTCTTCTTTGTATGCTTGTTAAACAAGAAACACTCCATGATATGCACTGATACAATGTTGGTCTCTGCAGGGATGATTTAATAATCACAACCACATTAGTCATTGCAGAGAATTTGACAGAAAAAGTGAAAAGAAAGGGAGAAAAAAGAGAAAAAGTGATATAGCATCCAAAACTTGGAAGTGTTTTATTTTGCAAAAATGTTCAACCAAAAATCCCATGGCAACTAAATCTTACAGAAAAATCTGTATTTTCAGAAATTTCTAGTGCAAAATGAAACCTCAAATGTTTAACAATTGACTTCAATTAGCCTTAAACCAGCTATGACAGAACAACCTTGATGACATTTAAATTACTGTAACCAGATGCTGGAATTAACACTCCCCTGAGATGACAAATGAGCATTTACACTGTCAGGCAGTTCCCTGCCAGTCTTTGCATTCAGACTTTTTTTTTTGTTGTTCATTTTTTTTTTCCCCTATCAGAAAACTTTTAAATTATGCAACATTTCACTCAGAGGAAAAAAAAAATTTCAGTAAGTGAAAAGTGGGGCTTGTTGAAATCCTGCTCCTGCCTCTGTAGCTCTGGACACGTTTGAAGTTTGTTAACATATTTCTGTAGCTGATGGCTGATCTCTGAGCTGATTTTAAAGGATAGCACAAGGCAAAAATACCAACCAGCACAGCAGCTACAGAAATCCAAAATTTTTTATCACTTACAACACATATGATTTTCTGCCTATTTTATAATTTGCATAATTCAACACCAACAGCAGCTGGTTATATTACACATATAATCTGTTCTTGGAAATATGATAAAATTACAGTTGCCCAGCTGTGGGAACACCACAGCTTTTGCCACGGAATGGAGAACACACTCAGAGTATCTGTGTCCTATGAGCAGGAAGCTAATCCCTAAATTAACATCACAGGCAATTTAAGAACAAATGCTATTTACAATGTACTCGTTTTAAAACCTTAGAGAGCAGATAAAGCCAGAGTCTTATTTTTGCTTAAATTTTATTTGTTTACCGCTTCTTTCTTTACAAAAGATTATTTATTCCCTCTGAATTTTTCATTTTGCTTCTTTTTGTTTGCTTTTAGCTATTTCACTTTTATAGGATAATTTCTTCCTCCCATGAGGGGAAATATTTATATTTTGCATCCACAAATTAAACTTATTAAACAATTGGAGAGTATTTACTAAAAAAAAAAAAAAATTCCTTTAGGATTGCTTTTTTTTTATTTCAATCAAATTTGATTACTTTTTAAATTAAATACCAATCCATGGATTTTATATTTAAATGTAAGTTCTTCAGTATGAGTGGCTACTTATTAGCTTTACCTTTTTTATTTCCCATCTTTCACCTTTACTCTTTTCATGTGTTAGCTTGGATTAAAACGAATCTTTATTTCCCAGCAGCGCCAGTTGCCCTCCTTTTCCCGTCAGCGGGAATGAAGTAGTGAGTGAGAGCTGCAGGAACTGTCAGTTGTTTATTCTATGGCCAGGGCTATCTCAGGAGGCAGCTTCCTGGAGAGGCCGTGCTTACAGTAGCGAGGGAAGGCAGCAGTGGCTCATGGCTCAGCACCCCACTCATCAAAGCTGCCCAAGCGGGGCCATCCCTCCCTGCAAAGCTGCTGCTTCCCCTTGCACAGGTTTTGTCTGAAACCAGAAGGAGCTGCCTCCCATTAAACGTGTGAAATAGCTGCGTTCTGGTTTGCTGATGCTTCCAGAGATTGTGGGCTGGCAAAGATCCACAATATTTTATTTAATTTTATTTAATCATTTTATCAGAGTCAAGGGCTGCACGTGGCAGTTCCAGGTGGAGCAGGAAGTTTGGGAAGTGGTGGTGCCAGCTCTGCCTCTGTGTCTGTGTTTTGGGGCTCTCCAGACTGACCACCCTGGCTGAGGAGCCTGGGTAGAAACGCAAGACTTCTGCAGGGAGGATATTCAGACCGGGATCCAAACTCTGCAGCATGGGGCTGAAGGGGAGGGATCCTTTCCAGTTTAAAACCGTTCTTTACTTCTCTCTCAGTCTTACAGATAACCTATAACTGCTTAACTTTATCAAAGGAAATCTGACCCCAAACATACCTTATCCAGCAGCTCTTCAGGGATTGCAGCTTTGACCCAAAAGAGCTATTACCTTCCTCAGACCTTTCCTGGCTATCCAGCAGAATGCAGAAAACTCCCTAGTTATTTCTGTTGAGACTGAATCAAACTCTTTTCTCCCCAAACATTCAACAGCATCGACAGGGAGGTCCCCAAAGGGAGTATTTGAAAGCTGCAAGAATAGATCTTCCAGTTCTGTTAGCACTCTGAAAATGCATGGCTCTACCAAGCACCTCATGGTAAAGCAGATGACTATAGCTGAGAACTTGGAAATATATGGGACATGAAGGATTGAAATCTATGGTTGTGTTATTTTCAGAATAAAAAGGTTGCTTTACTTTCTTTTTATTTATTCATTTCGTATGTTACAGCAGGTACAAGGCTGTTCTGGAGATAAGTAGTAAAGTGGTATAGAAATGTCACAGCTATGATTATTGGATACAGGGTATTTATATAGTAAAGAACAACAAAAATTTGCAATAATTGAAAAAAAAAAAACCCAGCAGGAGTTTCAAAGCCTATGTTAAATCTCATCTGGATTTAACTCACTTTGTAAATGGGAAGAAATTGGTATTAGATTATTTCACAGCAGCCTTTGTACTTCTGCCAGGTTCCTCTAAAACAAATTGCAAGGCATAGTGTAGCAGATCTCAGGATTGCTCTTCTCTCTTCCCATTTTCTATTGTTTTATAGTTTTCCAAGACTCTATTTTGCATATGCAATTATATGGTTTTTTGTGGTTTTTTTTTTTTTTTTTTTTTTTTTTTTTTGGTTTTTTGTTTAATGCAGAACAGAGTTTCCCTCTTGCAAAGCACTTTGGAAGTCTTCTTGGGAAGCTAGCAGGAGGAATTTTAATGTGATATAATATTTTAAATATTGTATGAAATTAGGAAGCAACACAAACAGTGTCATTATACATAACTTTATTTGAGTCTGCAATTTTTCCTGTATGGTTTCATGCATATAAATGGAATACCCTGGGTCTGGTCATGTGTTAACATCTCACATTTCCTTTCCTGCCACAAATGCTGCTTATTATAATAGTATGAACTGAAATATGTATTTTTATTGCTGTTATTAAAGTAGAAACACACAAATATGGGTTTGTTTCCCAATATTACCTATGTCTGTTTTACAGTCTGATAAAAGTTTTGGCTGACAGAGCACTGAATAAATGTAGCTCTGTACAGCATGCTTACTTAAATGTTTAACTTGTGAAATTGAATAAAATAACAATTTAAACAGATAAGGATTAGTCAAATATAAAAGCTATTAGAAACATTCACATAATTAAAAATTAAAATTCTCAGCCATTATCTGATGTAGGAAAACCACATAAGAATCCATAAAAAAGTTTTCAAGCTCCAATAAGTTAGGTATAATAGACCTTTTTTGTCAAACACAAAAATAAATATTATTGATTTTATGAATAAATACATTTTCTTAAATGATTTAGAAAGCTCTGTTTATTCATATACAGACAGTGTTTAGAATATGTAGTAGCCAGTATGTCTGCAGATATATTTATGTTGGACTGTTTAGATTGGCTTCACCTCTGTAATAATTTATAACAGTTTCAATGTAAACCTGCCATTGAGCAGGTCATAAAGGTCCTGCATTTTAACCATCATAATTTCAGATAAATCCACAAAACTATTTCTTACAGGAAAGCTCCAGTTAATCCTTGAATATCTTTGGGATGGAATTTGTTTTTTTATTTAGGAAAATTTAAAGAGCAATAAAGGCAGCATTTTAACAGTGTTTGATATTCCAGTACTGGTGATAATTTAAAATATATACATTTTGTTTTGTTTTACAGCAGTAACTTTTCATTGACACTTATTAATACAAAAATTCTGCCCTCCAATTGATTTCAAGCCCTGCTCAAAAAAGAAAGCTACTGTTCATTTTCAAATGTTTCATTGTACACTAGAAATGCTAACATAAATATAGTAGTGTTTTTCCACACCAAATGAAGATAAATAAATGCCATTTGTTTTTCACCTGATAGAAGTTTCTAAAAGGCACTCATTCTGGAAGTATGATAATTATTTATTTAATTTCTAAATTTAAAAAGTGCCATCTTTTATCAAAATGAACAGTTTTTAAAAAAATTGTACCAACATATTTGTGTTCAATGAAATGTTTTTGAATACTAAAAGCTAAACTTTTTAAAAAAGCTGATACCTTCATTTTAGTAAATATATTTCCATGACTGGTAGTAGAGCATGGGGCCTATAGGGAACCACTTGCTCTAAACCTGTGCTATCTTCTAAGGTAAATTAAATTAATCTCAAGCTTATTTTCTGCAAACATACAAAGCTCAGGTGATTTTATCTTTTCATGCAGGTTTGTCCTTTTGCCCACCACTTGCCTGTTTCCCACTCCTCTTGGCTAAGGCAGCCCAGGGTTTATGGCGATGAGCACAAAGGGTACCTTCAGGATGGCTGCAAGAAACTGGGTAGAGCTTTCCTACTAAAAGGGTGAAGTTGCAAGTCTGTGGCATGTTTCCTAGTAGAAGATTGCATAGAGCTCTGTCCAGACAGTGTGACTATTAATTTCTTACATGAATAATCATGGAATCACAGAATCATAGAAAGATTTCAGCTGGAAAAGACCTTGAGGATTTTCTAGTTCCAATCTCCCTGCCATGGGCAGGGATTCCAGCCAGTAGATAAAGCTGCCCATGGCCTCATTCAGCTTGGCCTTGATATTTCTGCTAGACTTTGTCTGATGTCATTCCTTCAGCCTCTGATGTCCACCATGTCAGCAAAGTGATGTTTGATTGACTACACTCAGAAATAGTGGGGATTATGTGACTAAGGGGGGATATAACCCATTTTCTCCGGGGAAGTTTCATATGTACTCCATTATTTAGGGTCACAATTAGAGTGTTATTTGGATACTTTGGTGGTTGAATTTTAAAATTTCTAGATGTGAGACAAAACACTGAACAGTAGCTTCAACACTGTAATGTCTTTTAAATCTATTTTGCTAGATTTAAAATTAAATTGGACTGTTATGGCAAACAGTGTAGACTGTAATACTGGTCACAGTGCTTCATTTACTACCAGTGAGATGAGCTCTTGGGATTTTCAAATGTGTGGACATAATTCCAGTGCCATTATACCACTGATTTTCAAATTAAATTGGTGAGCTTTTCTAAAGTCTTTTTGTGCTAGTATATATGCCCTGATGACTAAATGTAACAGAAACATAATTTCACATTTTTCTTTCCATAGTTTATCATTCATTCCCTGGCAAACCTGTTTATGGCCCAGAAGTCCCTTTGATATGAAGTGATGTTCAGCCATGGAAGAGAGATCTGGTGGTATGAACCAATGTTTTGTACCATTTCCTATATTTGAAATATGAGGAACATTATGAATTCTCTCTGATAGAACTTTAGAAGGGATTTCAGTGGCCTTTTGTAGTGGGTGCTTATTTTGTAAATACTTCAGGCATCAGAGAGGTAAAACATTATTATTGAAAGCCTGCTTTCCTCAAAAGTGGGAAAACATAAGCTACATTCAGAGGTATGTATATCTTTCTACAGATACATTAATGTATTTATATACTGATATGGACTCTGGTCCAAATAATGTAGATGACATTTCCTGTGTAGATGAAATTTTCATATTGCCCCTGTACATGAAAGATTAATTTGTATAATCTGTTCTCAAAAGCACATAAATTTGATAAATGTGGCTTCCTCTCCACAATTTTATCGAATTTATTTATCTATCCTACGCTGCATTTCTCATGTATTTATGAAGATATGACTGGTGCATCACAAAAATGTCAATTTATTGTAGTGCAGTCAGTACCAGGCAAGAGAAGTGATAGAGATGGGCACACAACTTGCTATTGCCTTGCACAACAGAGTGGGGAGCCTTTACTGATAATGTTTGTACAGTAGTTGCTTGGTGTTTTATGGATGGAAATGTCTTATTTGCAGCTAGGGGAGAATTCGGCCGGGGGGAGGATCCATTTCTATCTGCTCCTACATGTGTCACTGGATTCCAAGTATTTGCTATGTGACCAGATGTCCTGGTGAAAACTGAAGTTTGGAATATCATATTTTAAAAATAGCTCAAATAGTCCATCTTTTCCATAAAATCTTACTTATTCTGCAAATTAGAGTGATCAAGAGTTGTTGAATTATTATAGAGTACTCAGATTCTTCTGACTGGTGCACTCTTCCTTCTACTTCTGGCTCAGCTTGTGTAGTGGCCTGTTTTCAGGTGGGCAAAACAATTGTTACTTCTCTTCCATTCCCCCACCTCTGGTCACTGAGCACTGCAAGGTTTTGTGCTTACAACTGACAACTTCCAGCAAGAGCTGGAATTAAACGTTCGTGTTCCAGACTGCAGTTTGATGGTGAGGATGGAGATGCTGGGGTTGTTAATGAGGATTTTCCCTTCTTCACAGACATTTGAGTGATCCCCACCAGCTACCATAGGGGGAGTTTCCTATTATTTTTTTTTCTCGTGCCACAGTTTTATTAGCTTTGCTTATAGAAATACAGCAAAACAGAAAAGGTCACACTGGCTTAGCTCTGTAAATATTTAAGTATAGACTGTGTGGACACATGTCAGGTATAAACCAGATTTAAGTGATCTCCAGGTTAGTAATGGTCTGCTAATCTAATCCAAGTGTTACTGAATGTGGTTCATGGTGCCTTTGAATTTATGTATAGTCATGGCATGCTGAGTCTTTCATTGCACTATTTTCCTACTTATACTGTAAAATAAATTCACACTTGGCATAACAGAAATGCTTGGCAGGAACACTTTTATATTCACAGTACATGAGACAATGATTAATACCTTGTTTAATTGTCTCACAGCATTAGCAAGGAAGCTGGAGCATATGCACTCTCTCCAGCCACACACACACACAAAGGGACAGACTAGCTCAGCCTGTTACTCTTCACTGTCTTTCCCCTACTACCTACAGCTGGCCCCTTGCAGAGCTATTAAACAAGATTTTCTGATATGCTTTTCTTTTTCCCCCTGTCATTCTCTTGAGCTTTTTGCCAGTCTGTCCCTCTCTGACTTTTGAATTTCTCTTGCATGTAGCATTGTGCTTCCTTCACTGAGATCGTATCAGATTCTCTGCTGTGTAAATTGGCACAGCTATGCAGCACTGGGAGGCTCTCTGCCAGTTTACACTGAGACTCTATCCCTAAACAATTATACTCAGCAGTACCAAAAAAACACTTTACATAAACAAAAAATGTAGGAGAACATTTGGGCCCAAATCCCGTTTCCTTCAAATTCTTAAACCGGAGAAACTACCAGGAAACAAGGACATAGAAAGGAAGCTGGGGGGAGAACTCAGGGCACAGTCAGCCTGTTCCCTCAGTAATCAGCATAAGAAATAACAATATAAATCCCTTGCTGTCAGTTCCATTAGCCAGAAATAAAAAGGAATGAGTAGATCAGATAGTACTTCAAAAAAAGTATTACCTCTGAGTTTTATTCTATTTTTCAACTTTGTTGTAAGTCCTATAACCTTGCAGATACTGTGCTTGACAGAAAGGCAAATACTGATATGGGAATTTTACCATTATTCTGCAAAAAAAGGACAAAAATGTCAGCAGTTGCATTACTGTGCAGCTAGCACATCATTCTTGGAGATGGTGGAGCAGAATAGAAGAAGCCGCGAAACAGGTCTGTGTGTGAATCCATTAAATGGAGGTTATGACATCTGACCTTTTGTCTGAATGTCCTGGATTTGCTGGTTTGCAAAGCCCTGGCTATCATGGACATGCTGTAGAACACCTTTCTTTTTCTGATCACCAGTAAAATTCTGCTCATCTCAGTCATGCAAATTGCCCTCCTAACTTCAGCAGTTTATCAGCATGGTTATTGTGAGAAATCTTTGGTTTCAGCACTTATTGGGTCTTGAGCAAAACGACTTTTGTAGTCAGGGAATAGGAAATGGTTCTGTGCAAATATTTACCAGTGCTAGTAACTATGAATTTCACATTTACAATTACACTGATGTCTGCCTAGGACAGAATGAATCATGCCTTTAACTAACAGAATGATTTATCCTATAAATATTTGTTGTAAAAGCAGGACAAACTATGCAAGGCAGCAAAAAATATAATTTCTTTACTTCAATTAGAAGAAGTGCTCTAATTGACTTTAGACCTTGATAATCCTATAAGAACCATCAGAAACCCTGTTACCCACTTTACACTATGTCTGTTGGGTAATGTTTAAATAAGGCTGTAATTCAGAGAAATGCTTCCCCTTGTTAAAGTGTCAATAAAGTCCTTATTGTTTAAGGAAACTCCTGGTAGAATGTCTTGTGCTTCATCTCCAGCTATTTCCTATCTAAAAAAAAAAAGTGAAAAAAAAATCCTGGCTCTCTTACATTTTTCCTTTTTTCATATAATATTCTGCACAAATCTAAATTGTACCTGTCAGATTGCTGTGTGTGCCTGTGTACATCTGCACACTGCAGATCAAGCCAGCATAACACAGCCAGGTTCTTCTTATGGATGTGACCTAGAGTTTACCCTATCTTTGCCTTTTGCTGTTGCTGATGGATTTTTCTATTTAATCTTTAGCTAGTTATTAATTCCTAGTTTTGTGGCCATCCCAAGGTACAAAGAGATCAGAATATACAATTTCATTCTGGCTTCATTTTTATTTGGAATTATTTTCTACTGTTTTCTATTTTCTATTTTTTTACTTTCTACACAATAAAGACAAAGATAGGAGTGACAGAAGGATGATTATCTATGTTATCCAAAAGATAGCAAACTGAGAGAGAACTGAACATACCTAACTCTAAATGTATATTCTCCCTTCCAAAAATAGCTATGAGATTAACAAAGGACACTTACAGATGTCTTCTCTGTTATCTTGAAGTGAAAAGGATCAGAACTGTATTGCAATTTTGATACAATTCTTTCTAGAAATTGAATTATACACTTGTACGCTCTGCTTTCCTTACATCTGTCATGGAGATAAAGTTGTCACTAGTTTTAACTCTGCAATCCCAGTACCTGCTAGACTGAGAGTGGGAGCAATGCCAAACCATGGGTTCTGCAGCAGCCAAGATGAGCCAAGAGAGGTGAGCCTTTCCTGTGAGCATTCCTTTGGAAAAAACAAAATCCTTCCCCCAGTGTGTGGAGTCTGAACCTCTGTAGGAATCTGGACCTCTGTAGATATGAAAAGTGAGGAGGAAAGTGACTAATACCTTCAGATCTGGACCTCAGTGAAAGGTAATAACAGCTTATATATGAGCTGGGTTTTGAAATCAGGTGGATAAAGAAGAGTGTCACCCGTCATGAGTGAGAATGTCGTACATGAAACTGATATACTGCTGAAATCAGCTGAATAAGGGAATTTAGGACAAAATCATAAAGTTAGCACTCCAGGGCAATTGCACACGGGCAAGCAGCCACCTCAGGAAGGGACTGTGTTGCCATGATGTCACATACATGAACCCTGTACAAAAGGTATCAGAATTAGTGCATATTTCATTGCTTGTGGAATAATCCTACAACTTCATTTTCTCATGGGGTAGTTTGGCTTCCTAAACCAACCAATTTTAATTTCTAAATGTAAGATTAACTTTTCAATTTCTTATCTTACCCCACATTTCCATATTAGTTATTTCTGTGTTTTTTTTTTTTTTTTTTTTTTTTTTTTTTATTATTTTAAAAAATTTCAGTCTGGGATGAATTTCAGAAGAAAACATTTTTTTTAAAAAGTTTTGCAATTTACTTGTTTTCCTATTTCTGACTAGATCTATGGATGAAGGTCTATGAAATCTATTCTGATATTATGCATGAGAAATTTAGGAAAATTAGAAAATTAGGCTTGTAGTTAAATTAATGCAATAAATGCACAGAGCATTATAGTGAATATTACATGGTCAAGACTCTGAGACACTTGGACTGAGCTTAATCTGACAAAATATGGTTGTAACTAGTTGTAATTTTCCTGAGCTAGTATAATAAAAATACAATGGCTGAGGTGTATGAATGCAGGCGGATCTTGCAGAGAAAGTCATCTCCATGCTGTTAGCTTTCCACAGTCAGCATCTTCCTGAAACCCTCAGGAGGGTTCTGCCTGACCTGACTAATCAACAGGGCTGGCACCTCTACTTGCATTGGCACAGATACTGAAGAAAGTAGTAAAGGAGATGGGAATATCTAGGAAAAAAAAAAAAGGAAAAGACTCTTCAGGAAATAAAATCAGTATTTTGCATGAAATTCCATTGATTGCGCAGCTTTTCTATATCCATGAGGGTAAATGTAAAAGCAGATGTACAATTCATGAGTGAAAGTGCTTCCATTAATAATGCAAATGAATAAGCTATGAGCAAAATATTTATGAGGCCTTCAGGCAAAACAGTAACAAGTATCAAGTCAGTGCTTTTTATTCATTAAAATAAAATATATTAAATCTCCTTCCCTGCTGTGTTTCTTGCCTGCAGGATGGAGTGTGATGAAGGAGTCCTTTGGAACACAGCTTCATTTATGCAGCTCTGGTCTGTGTGAGTCAGACAAGTGGGAGACTTACAGCAAAACAAGATCTCCAGGTACATATGATTTTGGAAATTTTCTATTCTACTTGGTTAGAATCAGTACCAAGCAAATGAGAAAGCTATGGACAACTAGTGAGCAGTTCCTGATCCGCCATCCAAGAGGCAAATCCCCTCCTCTCTGGTAAGCCGTGAATCAATGCAATTTTTATTGTTTTATGTCGTGTTAAGAAAAAAATTAACCTTTTCTCATATAAATCAGGTCCAAAATACAGTCCCAAGTTTTGAACACTCACCTCTTTTTGTTTATTTTTCTTATATTTGTTTGTGGCAAGAGTAATGGAGCCTTCTAAAGTATCAGTAGTCTGACCCTATAATTAACATGTCATATTCATTTCATAACCGGTATCTCTATTTTAACTTTTTTTTTTTGCTCTGAACAAGAAAGGAAATATTCTTGGACTTGCTTTCTTGTCTGGCATACGTGCTAGGGAAGAAATGCTATGGTTTTAAATTTTCTCTCTGTTACTTTAAGGGGCAAACGTAAACGCATGTCCAAAACACTTTACTGCTTGTAAAGTTCTTCTGTATTTTAATGTGCCTCAGTATGACAAAATAAGAGGATATCTTTAAGTTTAGTAAGTCTCCTTTTCCTGTGTACTTTAATTTATTTTTCAGGCTTTTCAAAGTGACTGTGTGGCACTCTATACATTGTAAAAAAAAAAAAAAAAAACAACTCTAGAAATGCTAGTCATGTCTCAAGTGAGAATAATTGGCCCTGACAGAGAGGAAAGTAGTAATTGGAATGAGAGTTGTTTAAATAACAGTTTAAATTTTCTTTCCTTACTTTCCCGATTATATGCACTATAAAGCAGGATTTCTTTGCCTTGGGTGTTTCACAGAGTCGTTTCTGTATGCAGCATGTCCACAAGTATAACTCAAGTAATAAGCCTGGCTATAATTTGGACTAGACTTTCAGTTTAGCTCCCTTACATACAAATACACTATTCAATTGGTATTAACACTCTATCATCAAAATATTCAGTTGGCTGTAGCAGGACAGGCTAATTGCATCCTCTAATTCTTCTAAGTTATCATTATATCTTCATTCTGAATGGTTAAATGGAAATTCAGATGCAACATGGAGGAAAAACATGCTTAAAAACTTGAGTTATGAATATACTTCATGTTCTGCTAAACACTCTCCTCACTGTTAGTATCCAAGGAAGAGTAAAGTTACTGTCTTTTAGCCTTTCCTCGATGTGATTTCTGATTTTTTTAAATATAGGTTTGCTCAGAGCTATGCAGAACAGGTGTTTTAAAAAGCTTTGGAGTATGTCAATGTTTAGTACACTAACATGACTGAGATTATTTTCCTGTTGAATACATCAGTCTCCAGCAGTAGATGTAGCCCTCATCTAAATAGTGGTGAGGGTCTGTGTGGTCACATCTGCCCTACTTCAAAATATTTATGGCAAATATAAATCAAGGCAGGGATGGACTTGAGAACCTGAAAGGATCAAGTGGCATCTGCAATGGAACAAATGAAATCTAAACGTGCCTTAATTTACAGAATAATATGTGAAGACTATTGTACAAGCTTGGTAATTCCCTACTGCAGCTTTAATGGACACAGCCAGAATGCATTAGCCCTGTTAATATCAGGGATCACTAGTCTTTCCAACAACCTTTGATGTTTGTCCCCTGACCTTTATCTAAAACATTTAAAGTGTCTTAGATGAGTTGAGTTTAGCATTTGTTTTCCACTTCTGCTCCTTTTTTCGTTTTTTGTGTGTTTGTTTTTTTTAACATTTTTTTTTGTTGATGGTGTGTTGGTTTTTCTTTTTTTAAAAAAGGAAACAAACTCATAGGTGAAATTTGACTTCATTAATGTGAGTGATAAAGTTCTACTGAATTCAATATCAAAGAATTTAACTCTTCTTAAGAAGTAGGTCGTCCACTTTTGAATAGTGGATCTGAAGTGTCTGAAATTCAGGACTCAATCATTTGAATTCTGAATGCTCTCTGAGCTGTAAAATGGAGAACAAAAATTATAATAGTTCATAATTCATAAAGCCATTTTCTGTTACATCCATTTGAGTAAAAAAATCTGGACTCTTAACAGATGCACTCTCTTTTCATGTCTGCATGAAAAATAAACTACCCAGGAATTTAATAATACAGAGGTAACAAAATGAGATAAATTTCTTCAGTTCATCAATATTTACACTTTTCTCTGTGTACATTTCATAATATAGATGATGTGGCATCAGCTACAGGTGTTTTCCACCTGAATTTTTTTGGTGTTTGCAAATATAGTCGCTATTTTTTTTACATAGTGAGCTATATAAAATATATTTATATGTGGAAATTGCTAAACTCTGAATGTAATAATTCTGAAAAATTCTGAAGGTAACAAAAGGCAGAATGAGGAGATTTTGAGGAAATTTCTGACTTTGCGAGCAAAATGAAAATTTTGGCCTTTAAAAACTTTTCAGTTTCATTTTATTTTCTGTTCAGGTATATTAGTGAAATGCCTTACAAGAGGTTCAGTTCAGCTGCTGGTATCTTCTTCTCTCTGAGGAATCAGACCTCTTCAGCTGAATGTCCATGAGACACCAGTGGTTTTTGGTACTTGGGGCGTTGCACAGTTTGTGCCCAGATCCTCATCCAGCACAAGACAAGCACAAGAAGCACTCTGACTGTATTTGCTGCGAGCATCAACCCCTCAAGAACATCATGATACTTTTTATGCAGGAGCTGGCAGTAGGTTTAAGTAAATTTGAAAGCAAAGAGTCTTCATGCACAGGGAAAAATCGGGGTTGCATCAGATTGATTCCAGTCTGGCTTCAGTATGCCTGGCCCTTCAGTATTGCAGATCAAGAGTTCAAGTATAAAATGACATTATGTTTTAAATAGGTAGTTTCAGTGTAAGCAGCAGCTGTAAGTGCAAAAAGCAATGATATTGCCATCACACCCCTAACAGTCAAAACTGTTTGGAAATCTCATTTGTTTTTCATTAGTTACCGCAACAGTTTGAATAAAATCCTGTTCAATCTCAGCAAAGAGTACTTTGGAAATGTTAGTCTGTTATTCTTTAAACAAAGTTCAACAGCTATTAACAGAGTACTTGTTTATGATCTTCTATAAATATTATGTTTCTGTACTTCTTTGAAAATGTGGACTTTTTAATTTCATTTTTATTTTAGTAAAAACTGTAAAATTATGACTCACCAGCTGCAGAGTGCCAAGACAGGATATTTCCCAATATATGGGGCAAACAACATTTTTATGTATTTTTGTTACCAATCATATAAAACCGAGCTTATTTTTATAAATGGCTTCATATGCCTGCACCATAAAAGTTGCATATAATTTTATCCCAGTTTTCAGGGATTTTGGTGCCCATTACCTAGGAAATGTAAACTCACGTTCCTGAGCAAAGTCGACATTTCAGTGATCAGCAAAACCCACTCATTTTCATGCAGAGGTGGCCACATTTTCCTCTACTCAGTCAAGATCTCACAACCCAGACAGAAAGTTGAACTGAACAAAAAAAAAAAAAAAGGAGCAAAGCTGCTATGAGGTTGCAGTACAAGAGCTTAAAAGGAAATTGCAAAATTAGCAAGGGGTGAGTGGCGATGTTTTTTCCTAATTCCTGAGGTGCAGATGCTTGTGGCACAACCACACTGATATCACCACTTACCTGCAAGCCATCTAGAAGTCATAACTCGAATTAATGAAGGGAGCAAGCTTCCATTACATTATGATGGCTATAAAGCCTGCTGCAATAATACCTAAGTGGTTTTACCTCCAGAGCACTGAATGTGCCTGACCAAAAGGACTTCTATTGAGCTATTTGTATAATTAACATGGAGATGTTAGTGAGTAATTTAATCCCCAGATGTATATTTTATAATAGCTTAACCTTCTCCCTTATGGCTGCTGCTATTAAAAGCAGTAGATTTAAGACTTAAATCCAAATTGATTGAGTTGTGGCACTGCTTTTACTTGTATCTAAACCTTTCAGTGGCTTTTCTCAAAACTGAGTTTAGGTTTAGGACATATTAATGGATTTAATTTCACATAACACCTTTCTTTTTATCATTTCTTGAATTGTTTTATTTTTAAACTAGGGCTCGATCCATGCCTATTAATTGGAAAAAAAAAACAAACCCTCATGTAAGATTTTGTCTCAAAGAACAAGAACTTAGTTAAAATTTTGAAATTGAGTTTATGTTTTTTTCTTTCCAAGTGGTTTCAAGGCATAATATGAAAACCTCAAATCTAACCTGAGTATAAGGCAAATTAAATAACTAGGAAGTTTTTTCTTAAATGCTAAGAGCCTGAGGAATAAACAGGAAAAGCTGTAAGAGTGGTAAACAAACTCAGAGTAGAGGAGGTTAAGTAACTAAGCAAAGCATGAATGTGGAATTTATGTTGGAGGAAAGAAAGGAGGCTTATTTTAAAGGCTGATTGACTTTTTATTATCTGTTGTAGGAAAATCCTTCCATGAGTCTGAAGAGAAAGTATTTAAGGAAAAAGAGGATTTCACATACAGTCACATGTGCAACAACACCACATGTAGAAGAAGAATACATCTTTAGCAGGCAATTAACGGGCCAATAAATTGCAAAGAGTGATTTGGAAATTTAGCTTGGGTCTTAACCAAAGGGAACTAAGCTATGGGAAGGTAGGATGACTGCTGAAGACTTAAGGCTTGTAAGAGCCAGTATCTGATCAAAGGGACATAAGGACTAGGAAAATGTCAGGATCTTGGATGGTCTTAGTAAAACAAAGGAGAGTGGATTAGACTTGAAGACCCTTGACACTAAGTCACAAAAGTTTATGAAAGGAAAGACTAAGATCAACATTACTTATGACCTCTGTCTGTTGCTTCTTAGCTTTGCACCTCCATAAGGAGCCTGACTCCTTCTCCCTGGTGGTGTCTCAGGTACTGTGTGCTGCTCTTGGGTCCCCCAAGCTGAACAAGCCCAACTCTCAAGTCAAGTGCTCCTGCTCTAGCCCCCTCCCATTTTGGTTGTCTTTTCCTGAACACATCCTAGGGATTCCTTTCTTGTGTTATAGAAGACGCTACTGAAAGTAGCATTGAGGCACAACCTGATGAGCACTGACTGAACTGGGATAATCCTTTTGTTCTCCATGACCCTGTTGATAGAGTCCTGTATTTTTTGGCATTACTGCTGTTGTATATCTGTTGCCCTACAGGACTCCCAGTTTTTTTTTTAACAGGACTGCTCCTTAGCCAGTGACACCTCAGCCTGTCCTGGTGCAGGGGTGCCAGTCCCTCTCATGTGCAGGATGTTGTGTTTGTCCTGGTTGAATTTTATGAAGTTCTTGTCTTGAAGCCATTTTTCTAGCCTGGCTGGGTCCCTCTGAGCAGCAGCACTACCTCTGAGCATGTTGCCCACTCATGCCTCCATCTGCTGATGTCCGAGGGCATATTCAGCCTCCTCCTACTCATCAGCATTGAGAGTCGGTGAGGGTAAGGATGAGGCAGACAGCACTACACACACAGCAATTGAGAGACTGGAAGTAGGTCTTGGACCATACTTTTAAAGACATTTTAGATAAAATATATTCAAAAAAACAGCTATATCCTGAAATTATCTAAAATTACATTTGATGTGAGAAGCTTCTAAAGCCCCACATTCAGTGGGACTGTGTAGTGGGCTGGCTGTATGCTGGCTACAAGTATCAGGATAAACAATGTTAATTTACTTCTGAGACAAAAATAATTCTGTCGCATCCTTCTGACTTGCAGGATACAGTGTTCACCTAAATCTGTTAGATCTGCCATAAAGTATCTTTCAAACAACAACAGGGTATTGCTGTATTTGGAAGCCCTTCTCCTGTGATGCTGGGTTATCATTCTCAGGCCAGGTATGACAGGGTCACAGGCTTTGTGAAGTAGAGAAGTTATGATTCTATCTTTTTTCTGTTGCAGAGATTAAAACAAAATAGAGCAAAACAAAGCAGGACGTGAAAGGAATGAAGTTTAGATACAAAACCAAAACAAAATTAAAAGACCTCTTTGCAGTTCATGAGGTGACTCTTTGCAGGCTCTCAGTAATTTATGGTTATTCCACAGTAGTTGATACGATTAGTTCGACTTACAATAGACTGTAGTGCTTGACTCTCACTCTGGATAATCTGACAGACAGCTCTGAGACTAATCTTGGTGTGACAACAAATTAAATAGTCCTTTTCTTTCACTGTTAATTTTTTCCCCCTCCTTTTTTCCTGTTGGGTTAAGTTGCAGTGTTGTCTTAATGGTGCTCAAGATTCCTTCCTGGGCACATGATGTTACTGGAGTTTTTGACTGTTTTTCCCCCAGCTTCACTTTATCACAAACTTCTATAGTAATTTTTCTTAAAACTGAGTTTCTGAAGTAAAAATAAGATTTTAACTAGTGGGAACATGTAAAATCTCTTCACAATTAATTTTCTGAATTCAAAAGCAGATTTTTATTGAGGTAGCATGAATATGTTATTTAGACTTTGGGCAACAGTTGAAGTCAGGTCAGGTCAAATTCACTGTGCATTGGCAAGGAGATTCATACCTCAGCAACACCTTAAGTCACTCAGAATAAAGGGTTTAATTTTAATTACATTTATATCAGACCAGCTATGTCCAACCAAATGATTGAACCCTGCTATGTGATCCAATATAAAACATGTCACAAAACATGGAAAACAAATGCCTCATGTGAAACAATCAGCTAAAAATAACAGTTCATAGCTGAAATCAGACAGGAAAAATCAGCACTTCAACACAAAATGTATAAATTAAGGATTAAAATTACAAGTGAATCTTGCAGGCAACATACATAGGACTGTAGGAGTTTCTTTATGCATTACTATTCAAATTTCAGGTACTATTCCTGTGAAGACCCTTCATGTAGCTCCCCCTTACTTTGCATAATCTGAAGTATCTATTAATAGGGAGCCTCGAGTTCTGCTTTTCTGAGAGAATCTTGAACTATCACTTTGGAAAGCCAAGAGTTTCTCGGTGTCCATTTTAAGCATGTACTGTATTAATAATTTTCTTTCTCTCACCTTGCTTGCCACAGTCCCCAGTTTAACAGACATATTAGAATGGCTCCTGAGTCTGGTGGCTGCTGTGGCACTTTGCTCCCCACACGTGTTGTATGAGGGAGTTTAAACATGTCATTTGGTGAGAGGGTGCCTGAGGCTTTGTTACAAAGCTCCGTATTCCTCCGTCTAAGTCCCTGTTCTCAACCTATTGCTTTCCCTTGCCCTTGTTTTTATAAATGACTTTTAAATCCCACTACAAGTTATCTAGTAATAAATGCCAAATGGTACACATACGGTAGACCTCTTGTTTTTGTTTCTCTACTTAAGATTTACTGAATACTTGAGGCATGTATGGTTTAAGAGATTTTTATTCTATGTGGCATAATTTAAGCAGTAGTGGTAGTTTCCAAGCTGTTAGAAAATGACATTTTGTTTGATCAAGAACATCTGTTTGTTCACCAGCTGTGCAATTGTGGTCATCCAGAAACCCTGGTTCAACTCATCTTCCAACGGACAATTTAAAATGGAGAATCAGAAAGACAAAGGAGCAAGTACAACCTGCTTGGAGAAGATACTAGATGATTTTAAAAGGTTTCCTTTCCTAAGATGAGGAAAATTTTGTCACCATTCTAGACATTGCCCTGCTGCTTTGTGATTGGAGACTAAATCTTGCCATAAATTGAGAAACAAGTGGTCTGTTTTGTGCAGGCATACTTATCTTAATAATATCTCCCAGGTTCGGGGAAGTGACGTGTTGGTGGTCTATCACAGACTACAAAAATGAAACAATTTCCAGAGGAAAATGCATGTTCATGAATGGTGTCTTTACTCTGACTGAAGAACCCCTGCCTCCCATTATTCTACAGGTTAGTCAGAAAAGCATTTCTTTTTCAGACCTGTGAGCTGCACCCATGGTAGAGCAAAAGCCTTAGGAACAAGTCTCTTTCCACTCGTTTGAAATGTCAAGTTTTAAAAGTAGAATTCCTCCCTGAGGAGAGCCTTATTCTGTGAGTTAATGGTCATTCTGGGCGGGGGTTGTTTCTGTTCATCTATGAGTTATGCATGCCTTACTCATCATTCTAGTTATACCTGGGTGATCTGGAGCAAGGTTTAAAAAAATCTCATCTATCCACTTGAATATTGATGTAGTATTTAACTTTTAAGTCAAAACTTTAGTTAGGACTCCACAGCTGAAATATCATCAGATCAGTAGTAGTTATTTGCACAGCTCTGTTTCTGAAGAGGTGTAATTATGCTTGGAAATTTTTTTTTGCTAAATCCTGCTCTGAGTTGACACCTGATCTGTGAAACAATGGAGATCTGCCTTCATAGACTTGTCAATTCACCTATTTTGTTCTTCTCAGCCTTAATTTTTGTCCTTTCTCAACAATTTCTTATTCATTACTAGATACGCACAACTATATCTGTATGTATACATATATATTCAATTCCATATACATACATACATATAGGTCTATACTTTGTACTAAACATAAAAATAATTTTCTCTCCCTGTTTTCTTGGATGAAAATTCACACAAGCGAGAACAAACTGCTAGAAAACAGGGTATGTTTTCATTCTGTGCAATGACATAAGTGCTACCCTGCAGATATTCCATGAGGGCTTACCACAGCATGATTCTAGAAGTCCAATGTTTTTCCCAGATGATATTCCACAGAACATACTTCTCTTGAAATCAGAAGAAAATTAGAATGATATATCTGTAATATTAGAAAAGAAATAAAAGAAGAAACTATAATTTTTCTCTTGCAGTTGCATGACTCTGTCCTTTCTATTGGAGCTTCGAATGGATTTTCAAGAAAGATGCCTTTTCACTTGATCTCTTTCAACATCACATTTCATTAGAAGACCTCACAGGCCTTATTTTGTTTTAACAATTAGTCAGAATAAATGATTGACAAAGTGAAATATTAAGACAGTGTTTAAGACCACATTGGATGCAGCTTGGAGCAACCTGGTCTAGTGGGAAGTGTCCCTGCCCCTGCCAGGGCGGTTGGAACTAGAGGATATTTAAAGTTTCTTCCAACACAAAACACTCCATGATTCTATGACTAGTGATAGGAAATGTGGAAGGAATTTGGAACACTTTAAAATTGAAAGATAAAGCTGAGGGTAGATATAAAGGGCCATTGGATTAAAAATGACAGCTATAAAGAGGAAATTATTAAAGTAAACTGTGTGTTTGGTGTAAGGCAAAAAACACACTAAAATTACAACACAACCCTAGGAGATATATCAAGAAAAACTTGTCACTGTTAAAGACATTGAAATACTGAAAAATGTTGCTTAGGACATAAAACAATGCCTATTAACAGTTTTTCTGAAAGGGTAGACAAATATCTGCCAGAAAATAGCAGAGATACAATTGATACTGCTTCCTGAAATCTCTTTCAGGTCTTTTGATATGATTTCAGATTATATAGCTATTATTGGCTATGTGACCTCAGCTGATACTTTTGCTTTTAGAAAAGCCAGTGCTTTGTTAAACTGAGAGTCATATGCCTGATCAAGCATGAGGATAACCTCCTATGTCTAGCAGAAATGACACAAGTTTTCCTTCTCTGGTTTCAGCTGCTTATCTCAGGTTTTAGAAAATATAATTATGGATGCTGATCATTTGTTTCCTGGAAAGCATAATTCTGCTACTGTATCAAAGGTCACTCAACAACACAGGAAAGCTGATTAAAACCCTAGGATCCCTAATCTTTTGAATTACATTTACTTTGATTTTCCCAATACTCACAGGAGAGTGTGATTGAGAAGTATTTTGATGACACCAAAAAGAGGCAGAAAAGGAAGATAGGCATTTTCTTGTTCAATCCTGAATATTTTTTCTTGTAAAGACAGAATTTCATTTATGTAAAAGACTAAAATGAAATGTTATTTTCATGGGAAAATTTCCAAGAAAGAACTGTCCCTGAAATAAGTCTACATGTGACTTCACACATACTATTTCAGAAATATTCAGATTTTCCAAAGCCCACATTTCAAAAATGATAGTAGTCTGAAGAGTATCTCAGTAATATGAGCATGATGAAATTCTGTGTTTATTGTATTCTCATACTTTCTCCATCACATGTGCTGAGTTTCACTTGGCAGATAACAGTGAATTTAGCCTCAAACCAGAGAGTTAAGTTTGCAGGGCTGACTCAGACACACGGAGTCAAAAGAAGGGACTTTGGCAGGTGTCCAGTCCAACCTTCTCCTCAAAGCAGGATCAACTCATGCTCAGGCAGACTGCTCAGGTTGTATGAGATGGGTCTTTAAAACTCCTACAGGTAGGGATTGTGCAGCTTCTCTGAGCAGCCTTCTCCACTACCTAGCTGCACTTACGTGGAAATCTTTTTCCTTTCATCAAATCTGAACCTGTCCTCATTCTGTTTATGACCTCTACTTGTTCCCCAGCCAGCTCCATCTCCTTGAAACCTCCCTGTGGGCACTGGTAGGAGCTGCTGTTGGGACTCCCTGATACTGCCCCTTCTCCATCCTGAGCAACCCTTTCTCTCCAGCTCCAACCTCTCCTCCTGGAGCAAGTGTCCACAATCATGGCTCTCTTCTGCTGAATATTTCCTAGGCTATCAACATCTGTCTTGCATGATGAGGCCCAAAACTGCATGCAGCATCCAGATGCAATCCCACGTGTGCTGAGTGAAAAGATTTTTGACAGGGTAAACCCAATAATGGTAGCAGGTAGACAAAACAGGAAGAAAATATTTTTTCATTGAAATAAAGCACCTGCCACTGGCTAGGTACAATAATGATGCGTATTCAAGCAAAATAAGAGAAGCATCCTACTTCAGGTCTGATTTGCTTTATGACAGGCTAGATATGGGCTGTTTCTTTCATTTAACTGGTATGTTTTAATGATGAGCATAACCTTGTCTTCTGAAGTACTGCCATGTGGAGAGCGTTAGAAGGTTACTGTTGTATATCTTAGCTAGAAGTCTTGTAGCCATTCCCAAGAACCAATCAGTTAAAGCTCTAGTGAGTCCCTCAAAACTGAAATAGCTAAAATTCAGCCTGTACTTAGTCAGACACTTTTTTTTATTTTAGAACTTAAATCATATAAATTGTGAAAATATATCTATGTATTCAGACACAAAACCTATCATATCTTTTCTTTTTACTTTTTATTTTAGCACAGACCTAGAGCACTATGGTTCAGAAGAACACCTGAAAGTGGAAAGAATGTGCATTATAACTATGGTCTTTTGAGACAAATTCAGTGGTAATGATTCATTTCTAAAGAAACAAGTTATCACTGTGGGGAACAGTAAATACTTGAGAACATTGAGAAAGAGAGGAAGTAGAAACCAGAAATTTGTCATAGCTTCTAACCAGCTTACTTCATTATACTTACTGTGATTCAGATATATCAAGTGGTTGCTTAGTTTAAGAGGGGAACGCTCTCTGCTTTTGAATCTTGACTTAAGAGATTTAGCCCTTGCTGAAAGAAGTGTGAAACAGCTGTGATGTGATTGCATATATCTATCCTGTTTTCATGTAGGAACACAAAGGGCACAGTTGCCCAGACTTTCAGCGTGTGGCTGAGAGGCTGAAGCAAAACCAGGAGCACTTGTAAGGGCAGATTTGTTTTGTTCATGAAGCTTGGACAGGCAGCAAGATGCTTACCTTGCCATAACAAACCATGCTCAATGTTTGTCTTTGAACAAAAAGGTTATCAGTGCTACTGTCTGTGCACGAAGTTAAAAACTGTTCTCTAAAACACTGTTCCAAATTGTCATTTTAAATATACCCTACAGGTAATGGCAGCTGCACCAGCAGCCAGTGATCATCACCAGCTAATCCATCTTGTCTACGTGCCAGACGGCCAGGAAGCAGCACCAATGACTGAATTAGTTCTATTCCTTCCTTGCCTGACCGTAACGGTTTATGGGATGGGAAGATGTAAGTAATGATCTTTGCCTTGCATTTCACTTTAACCACAGAGTGTGTTCTATTGCTTTGTTCAATCAGATTTTGAAATACCCTAGAGACAGGGTTACAGCCAGAAATCCAAGCCTAGTGGGTGGCTACTCCACAGCCTATTAGACATTACTATATATATATATATATTTTTATTTTCTAGATTTTCAAGACTTTTTTGAATTCTCTGCAAGATTCATTAGATTTGATTGTCCCCTTCTTTCACTTGTCACTGTGGTTGAAGACCAATCCCTTTGTAATGTAAATGTCTCAACTGTATACTTAAACACCAATGTTTAAATCAGAAAATATTAAATCAACCCAAAACATCCCTAAAAAACTATGAATATGTACATTGCTTATACATCAACTGTTATGTCTCGCCTTCTCATTCACAGTGTCAGAAGGCCATTTCAGTCAGTACTTCTAGTCTGTGAACTGCAGGCATTTCTGTAAAGATGGTCTTTCAAGAAATATTAAGTATTAAAAGGTTAAAAACTAAGAAAACAGTAGCAAAAGAGAGAAAAAAAGTTCTCCCATCAGGCCAATTGATTCTAAGGGCAGGGTCACTGAATGTAGCATTATTTCTCCTGGTCATGTTTCTTTCCTACCAGAGCTCCAAAGTAAGCTGACTGTGTAAGCAGGATTGAAATACACAACCCCCTTGTGACTGGAAGCAGTAAAGCATTCTCCACTTGCGGTTTTCTTCAAATGAGCCTGCATGGAATATGTGTTTGAAAACAGTGAAACTCTTTATTAATCAAGTACTTCACTTGCCATGCCAGCATAAAGTTTCATTTATGTCAAAACTCCCTTAAAAATGGTTTGGAGTGGTGTCTTGTACACAGACCTTCAACAGAAGAAATATTTTTGGAATTGTAAATACAATAATCTAGGCAAATATTTGCACCTTTTGAGAAGCTGCTGCAAGATCTTTGACCATAAGCTAGAATTCCAACATTATACTTTGGTTTCCTACTGTATGGAAATAAGGAGATATATAACACTGCATCTAATATACAGTCAGACAAGTTATTCTAATTATTAGAAGAGAGCTTTTGCTATCCATATTGTAACCATGTTGTGATAAATGAGATAACACTCTGGATGTCCCTATAAGATGTGGTATCTAAAAAGAAATTTAAAGCTTTAAAAATCTTTATTCTGAAAAATAGGGTGTTGTGAATCGATATTGCTAATTCAGCAGTTAAGGGGTCCGTATTTCAGGAAAAAAGGCCCATATAATATATATGCACGCGAATCCCATTTTACTTGATTTTTTTGGGTTTTTTTTTGTGAATCCCTGGGAGAAGCTGAAAAGGGCATAAGGAGAGTAGCATGCCTATCCAGCATAAGTACTCAGAGCAAGGAGAAAAGCTTGGAAACAAAAGAATTTAGCATCTTTGTAAACAAAGTTGTATTAAAGAGATGCTTGATTTCATTGCCTCCTATTTTGTTTTCTAACTGGAAACAAGCTGAATCACCTTGAACATTTGACTGAGCACAAGGATTAGAAATGTTATCAGCCCTATTGACAGGTAAATTCAATGGACTGACTAGCCTGGAGTCTCTTCTCACTAGCATCACCTTCATGCTCAGTGTTTGCAATGGAATGTGGAGCTGCCCTTCCCTGTAGGACACCAGGGACTGAAATATATTTCATACAATTTCAGACACACTGCTTTTTATCCAAAACGCAGGAGCAGTGGGGCATGTGTGTCCCCCCCAAGCCATAAAAGGCTTGAGTAGCTGTGGGGAGCTCAGCTCCATGGTGATAGAAAGGTGCAAAAGTGCCTTCGGTTTTCTGTGCACACATAATTTCATGGCGTCCTCAGCTTGTTCTCTGTAAATATTCCATTGAGGCACCATGGCTTATATCTTCTTTAAAATACTGTTTACCTGACATAAGGACAGCAAAGTATAGCCTTGTGTTATATATGTTTACTTGCATGAACTGTTTTCTTTTTTCCACTGGCTTAAGAAAGATCAGCCAATGCTCATTCACTCACTAGAAAAGACCCACTGATCCTTTGACAGGTACAGCAGAAGTTATTTTTCATCATGGCATGAATAGTTTGTTTTGTTTTACAAAAAAACACTTCACACCAAAGCAGAGCCAGGAATTATCATTCTTCCTATGCTTGTACAGGTGCACTCTCTGAATTAGGCACACAGCCTCCGGTGGGCTCCTAATGGAGTGATGACACTAACACTGCAACAATAGAAGGGGCCTCCAGGGATGCAGGCTCTGGGAGGGCAGTCCAGGTAGGAATGTGCTTTTTAAGAGAGTTACAACTTAAAGCATTCCATGAAGCTGACAACTCTTTATACTACCTCTGTAGACTTCTCACTGCACAAATAAACACAAGTACAGTAAGCCATATCAGACTGAGGAATTTAAATCTCACTAACTTGTGTGGGAAGAGCGTGCAAGAAGTAAGTTTTCAACAGAGTTCACCACAAGGTGTGTGCTGAGACATCCAGTCCACAACACAGATCTTCAGCTCTTGTCCTGTATCACTGATTCTTTTGTTGTTTTCATCTATACATCTTTATAGCTATTTATTTATTGAAAAGGGGATCTGGACTCTACACACAAACTGTGTGTGTTTATGTGTGCATGTGTTTGAACAGGGTCAAGTACAGCCATGTGAAAGAAGGAGTCATGGCAAAACTGTTTATTGCGACGTGTGAATGAAAGAGCTGAAGTATAAATAATTGTGTGAGTGGCAGGGGCAATGAAGCCTGGTTTCCTGCAGAGCTCATGCTGAAGGCTGAGATCCCGTGCGGATTCACCGGTGTCTAGCAAATGGCGAGGATAACATTGCGCTCTGTGAGTGGGATCAATATGCTCACTCTTCTATTCAGACGCTTATTTTAACAAAACATTCAGGACTGGAAAGCTTGGAGGAGAGAACCCCTCTGATGTATTTCTATGGCTGCTGCATTCAAATGTGTCTAGGACACCAGTAGCAGAAATACCACATATAGCTCATATGTTTAGGAAATCAAAATAAATTAATATCACAAAATACAATAGTTATAATGAAAATAAAAGTCCTTGTTAATATCACAAAATACAATAGTTATAATGAAAATAAAAGTCCTTGTTAGATCATCTGAAACTACATTGTCCAACCTAGATATTTGGGGTTCATTTCTTGTTCACTATTTCTGTTTGTATTGCTGTAGAGCCAGGGGCCATGGCTGCTGCTCAAGCTGATTGTTGCACTGAAATGCCTCTGAAAGGTCAATTATTATTCATGTCTTCAGCCCATTCAGCAGCCTGTTTAACAAGGTACATCTGATTCAGTACCTTGTAACTGTGTGGCCCATTGACTTCTATAGAACCACCAACATGCTTGAGTTGCAGATTTGTTTTACTAACTTATGGAACTGCAGTCTTAAATAAAAAGTACATGCTAGAAGTACAAGGATTGTGTCCATTCAAGGTAAAGAACATTTGGAACAATTTCAGGTTTTTCAGTGAACATAAAGATTCATAGTTCTAGGATCAATCTTTCCTCTGGAGATTTTTACCTCTGCAGAACTCCCTGTAGGTTTGAAAGCATTGAAGAATAGTTGTCTACCACATATTTCTTCTATGGAGTTTAGGCAGGTAGATGGAAGTTGCCATTTGCATGGTATGACCATGTTCAGATAGTGTTTCCTAGGCCCTGGTTTCTTGGGGGACATTTTGCCTTGTGTCAGCTACCAGAAAGACCAAGTTTCAAAATAGTGCAGAAGACATCAGCATTTTTCTCTACAGCTTCTACATTGCACATACACCAATAACTGAGGCTAGAGCACATTAATCATTCCTTATGACAATTTGGTCTCCTCTGCTTTTAATTGCAGTCCCAACTCATTTAGCAGTAAGTACTGTGGGTTGGGTTGTATGTCTTGGCACTGAGGCATTTTCCTGAAGAGTAGAGATGGCAAAAGGTAGGTGTAGGTGGGATGTGATGGTCCCCAGTGGGATTTCATCCAAAGTAAATATCTTGATTTCTTGCTGGAAAGATGTTTGGGTAGGAGCTTTTTGTTCCATATGCATCTTTCTAGTTCCTGCTTTTTTCTCTCTCTTCTTAATCCTTAATATCCTTAGTTACTGCAGAGAAGATAATTTTATTGATGTGGGTGAATGCCATTAGAATGATGTGTTGAAAACATGATTTGAGGGGAAGTTCCTCACAGTAGTTTGTAGAAGAATTATTTGAAAGGTTAAGAAAAAGGTTTACAACTAATCAACACAGCTCAGCAGATCACTGAAGGGCTATTTTGTTTGTCTAAGCTGATAGTCAAATGTCTGCAGCTAGCTTACACTTTCACAATGGTTAAGTGTTATGATTTGAAACATGCAGCAGATCTTATTGCTGACAGGGTACGGCTGTTTGTGAGATAGTATGAAAGCAGTGTCACAAGAGAGACTGTTTCATAGCTATCCAGCATTTTGGCCAGTTGTGGCACCATTTTATGGAGCATTCATGAGCTCCTGTCCTGGAATAGTCTGCATTCCCTGAGATCAAATGACATTGCAGGGTCTTCAGTCTGTGCCTGCTCTAGGACACAGAGCATTGCTGCTTGCACTGCACGGCCACCTTAGTGCAAACTGCCCGGGGAGCACAAAGCAGTGACCGGTCACCACAGCTGCTGCCACTCAGCACGTGGTAAAAATTAGAGTGCTGCTGCTAGGATGTCAGTGGAATTTAAATGTCATCTCATAAAAGCCCAGAGGTACCTTTGGAAAGAAAGCAACATGACGACCTTGCTTTTCTGGATCATCCCAAGCTTGATTCTGTCTAAAATTAACAAGTTGTTTGTTTTTTTTTAATAGGACTTCTCTCTTGACAGCCCAAATGAGGTATCCCATGAAATGATATCAGAATTCTTATGTTCCTTGCATGTTCCACGTATCAGCTTAAAGTCAGTTTATGTGGATCACTGCATTTCTTTGTTTTAACTGCATTTTGTAAATAATCCTAACAGAAACTTCAGTGATGCTCTTTATACTGATCAAGAAGTGCAGTGATCAGTCAAGCAAGGCAAATTCTCCATGAGCATCATGAATTCACACATGCCTGTCCTCACTCTGGCAGATCCACAAATTGCTGGGCCACTCTCAGGTGAGGGTGCTCAGGCAGTGTCAGTTGTGTTAGCAGCTGTGTTAGTGCTCAGGCAGTGTCAATTGTGTTAGCAGCCTTCAAGGACAGGTTTCATTTTGAGGGTTCATTGTTACAATGGGTCTCCAGAAACATTTTGAGGAGAAGAACTCTTTGCTCCAAAAACCATTTTTGGCACTCTGCCTGTGCTGTTTTACAGGGACAGATGGACAATGTTAGGGATATGGTTATATTCCCAATGGCCATAAATCCCTGAGAAGAACATTTTGATAAAATGGAAAAACTGCAGATTTTGTGGAATATTCATATGAATTATATATTTAATATACATATATATACAGACAGATAAAGAGATGAATATAATGTTCATTGACAGTAAACACTAATGAGCAAATAGTGGAACACATATAAAGTAGACCTCTCGATTCTCTGAACATTCTTGCAAATATATTTTAACTTTAGATATGTTTTAGAAGACTCTATTGGAGCAAAGTTCCTCTTGCACAAGGCCAAGCCATTTTTAGGAGAAGACTTGAAGAATTTTCTGTAGCTGAAAAGGTTCTGAATTTTTTACAAGTTTAGGGGCCTATGTGTGAGTTATTCAAAGGTGTCTGAGTGATTTTGGATCATATATTCACTGAAAGTCACTGAGAATTTTGCTCCTAAAATGCTTTTACAGTTTAAAAAATTTTGCCATATATACAACGCTAGATTTAGAGTTAAATTTTATATTTAGACTTAGATTTAATTTTTAAATTAACTACAGTCAATTTAAATTAAGCTGTAGTGTATACTTTGTAAAACTGAGATTATGGTGTCACACTTGTTTTCTCTTGATTCTACTTACTGAATATGTTCAAAGATCTCCTTTTAAATTGATGGTCCTAGAAGCTTGTGCTGAAACCTGAAAATCAGCAAGTTTTCTTTGGCTCAGTCACCACAAAAAAAGTGCATATGTCATAAGGTAATGGCTTTGATGATGGTAAAGTCAATTCAAAATAGCATCCATATGGAATGACTTCCATATCTCTCATCTGTAAGATACAGCAATAGAGAGATATGATGGAGCTCAGCGGAATTGCAGAAGTACAATTTATAAATCCAAAATCTTAAACCAGGGAAAAGTGTCCTTTTCACACAGGAGTATAATCAGCCACATGACATTATAGTGGTCAAGAGTATAAGAGAACTCAAAAAGGGGCTAGAGCATTATGAAAGAGTGGATTATTTGTTACTGGTGTATGCATTGAGCCATCTAGAAATTGGTGCCCAGTAAGATCCAGAGCTACAGTTTGCTGGAAGCCAGGAAAAGAAATGGTGGAGCGGACTAATTTACACAAATAAGCTCTTAATATTTCTTTCACTTTATTAATTATCAAAATGCAGACATTAGATGCAGTATGGTAGTCCTTAAGTGAATATTTATTGTTCCATAGATATTAAAGTGTAACAGAAGTGGAGAAATGCAAACATACACTTCTGATTCATAAATACTGAGAAAGGTTTGTTAGGATTCTGGTATTATCAATTTCTTTGAGAGCAGAGAGGTCGGACACGTCTCCTTGAGGAACTTTTTGTCCATGGTTACAGAAAGAATTAACCTGACATTTCTGTGAAAGGTATGTTCCTAAGGTTCGCTGTAGTATGCCTGCAATGTCCCAAGCTCAGCATGACTCAGAGGAAATTTACTCTTCTATCTCCCAAGTTGTGTTTGTATGTTGAATTGTCCTTCACCTGACAGCTCCAGAGCCTCCATAATAATGAAGGTTTCCTGAAGCGATATACTTTGTTTAATTCTTTAGCTGGTCTTCCCAGCAGCTGTGTTTTTTGACCAGCTGCCATGTTGTGGAAGAGGCATCTTTTTGTTACATTAATGGTATTTCGATTATCACTGCAACCTTTTGGGTGCAAGGAAAAAGAAATATTAGAATTCCAATGCAATACATAAGCTTTATTTATATCTTTATAATTAAGGGATAATGCCCTTAGGAGTCCTCAGTCAGGAGTTGGGACACGATAGACACCTCTCTGATCCTGTTTGTAACTTCTGAAAAAAATTACCTAAAACAAATTTCAGGTAGTGATTGAAATTAGGAGGAAACTCAGTCTTTCAATCCTAGTGAAATGAAGAAACTCGAAGCTGGAAGTACTTAGGTGGAGAATGCTGTCACTTTCAACACTTCCTAGATGAGTTGGAACGGTCTTCTGTCCAAGGACCATGATATTTGCTGATGGTAATTTCCTTTCTTTCAGAGATTTTTGATAAGCTTTTCCATCCCAACAGCTTGTCCTCTTTGTAGAGGCACGGGAAATCCATTATTGAGGCAATATCATTATGCCATCCTTGAGTCCCTTAATGGATATTCACTTAATTAATTAAGGGCATATGTTCAGTACAATTGAGAAAAATCTTCTGGAAACTATTGTACATTACACTTACACAGACAAAGTTTAAAGAATATGTGTTTGAGAAATGCCTATTTTGAATGAAGTCTAGCCATCATAGAGCATCAGAACTAATTTTGAATGTCTTTCACCCCCATGAATACACCTTCATGAATATACCTTCTGCCACACAAACTGACTTGAGTGTGAGCTCTCTAACTTGAAGTGAATTAATGCTATTTTGTGTTGTTATGAAAGGAAGGCCTCTTTTGTAGTCATTTGTGCAATTGCTGAATTTTTCAGCTACTCCCACGTATAAACTATACTTTAGTACCTATGTAACCTACACCACAGTGGTTTTCATTGAGAAGATGGAAATAACATGAGATGTAAGCTTTTCTCCTTGGTTTGAGAAATTAAGGCAGTTTTTTTTTTTTTTTTCTCCTAGACTCTATAATTGATTTATGTATTCCTATTTCTTTATATCCAGGCACAGAGCTTATGAATGGATATGCAGAAGGTAGGTGCACTCTGCATGCTTCTCCTTCTAGGCAAAAGATTTCCTTCCGACCTCTCAGACATTCCCAAACAGAGTTTAAATGCTGCCTGTGGAGTACATCTGCATGGAACTTTAGGTGCGTAATCTGCCTGGCATTCGGTCATCTTAAGTTTTAAAACACTTGGCTCTTAATGCTTTGGCTCAGAAGGAGGGATTTTGATCCCTACACATTTTATAACAGGACTTCAAATATGGTCTAGGGAAAATTAAAATGTTACCCATATATGGAAGAAAGTTGTCAGTCTCAAAGCATGTTCTAGATGGTTGCTTTGCAATGTCCAGGGAAAAGAGCTGGGAGTAGCTCGTTTTATAGCTAAAATGAAAAATGTGGAGTTTTTCTAATAAGAACAGCCCACTGAAAACATAGCCAAATATTCCTTTTGATATTATTACTTTTCAGTTTATTTCCAGTTGTCTAAGACCAGGCATTTAGACAATGATGGTTGTTTTGGAGGAAAATAATGGAATGGATCAAACTTAAGCTGAGAATCACCAGTAGGAAAGAGGTAGCAGAATTTATTGCTGTGCATAATGCATTTTTGTTATCTCAAATATATCCAGTCAGAACCCCCCTACACCATTTAAAAAAACATTTTCATGTAGAAAGAACCTATTTTCTTTTGTTTAACTTAATTTGCAACAATAATTAAAATGTGATCTTTTCTGCTTATGCAGGTATGGACTTAATGGAGTCCAAACCATAAGTAACTTGATGGACTGTCTGAGTCAACCTGTCATAGAAAGGTCCTTTTGAATTAGAGTGTTAGCACAAACATTTTGAAATGTTAACCTAAATTATATGTAAGAAGGAACAGCCTGGCTGAATGTTTGAACATTTTTGAACACATCAGCTCTGATAATCCATATTGTGTCATACTACCTATATGAACAGCAAGAGTCAACCCCTGCTCCTATTATTGTTATTAGATGGTTTATCAGATTTTACTTGTGCATCAAGCAATACTTTGTTGACTTATTTCCGTTCCAAGAATGAGCAAAATTCATCCTGTGATCCAGAATTCCCAGCTGTATAAAGATCGTTAGATGACTCTATTCATAGAAATTGTTGAATATAATTAGATTTCATACTACAAAAAAGAGCTTTAGATCAGCAACAATCTTTACCATATTTGCACTTAAAATTATCCTTTCTTTTTAAAAGACATGTTAATATACCAGACCAATACAAGCAATAAATGACTGATCTTTTCTTCTAACTAATCAGAAGAAAAGATTAGCAACAGTATAGTTTTGTTGTGGAACAAATTGAAGTTTTTATCCTTATAGCAGTTTAAATAACACACATGAGGAGAGTACTGCTTTCAATCTGTTTGTCGATTTTAATGTTTGTACTGTGCCCATCAGAACAGTGTAAAAAGTGTCTCCAGGGTACGTAAGTGCCTAAAAGCATTTAAGATCCAAACTCAGGAAATGAAAGACCAAACTCCCCCACTGTGATGGAGCCACTTATTTCAGTATGATTTTCTCCAGAAACTACCTGCAATGTGAATAATAAGCCTATGAAAATCAAGGTATTGAGACTTCTCAAATATGCTGCAGAAGACATCCATTTTGTCTTTTTAAAAGGACCAGTGTGGTCTGACTGTCCCCTGGACCTGGCAGCCTGATGGGAGCAAGGCAGGGGCTCACACAGGGTAGTAGAGGAGGCACCATCCAAAAAGAAATTTTGATTGATGGGGTGAATTCCTGTGCTAACATTTACCTTTTCACACCATCTCTCCTAGAAGACTGGCAAATCTTGCATATTCTTAAAACTGAAGTATTTATCATAGAAATCAGAAGTAATATTTTCAAGGTGAAATTTAATGTGCTTGTTGCTTTGCATATATATTCAGCCAATAACAAAGATGAATTATTCATCATATGAAAAAAAATCCTCCACCTTCATTCATTACAACCCATAATTAACAGCTTCCATCATCTAGCATTAGTTGTTACTGAGTGATCAACACTTACTACTGTCTGTTATAATATTTACTTAGTGATGGTAAACATCAAGTTTCATAAATTTTATTCAATTGCATCTTGGATGAATCTGGCACAAAATACTGCAACAAACAAAATCTGGGCTTTCATAAGTTGTGGATGTTACATCCAAAGCTTCTCATTATACCTGGCAGTAGCTTGGCATAACAACCAGGATGGCTTCATTGTAGCATTAGGCAAGCTGAGAAATAGTTTGTGGAAGGATGATTTAGAGTTGCTGTCTGAGTGAGATCAGAAGATATATGAATCCCTTACAGAGTGGGAAAAAAAAACCAAAAAATACTCACAAATTTTTATTTTTAAGATCAATCTAAAGAAAAAGTATAAGTATTAACCCCAGCAACAATAAACCATAAGTCCTTTAAAACTATCCACTCTTGTGTTATGTTTACTTGTACTTTTTGTCATGATTCAAACAATCTAATGCATGTGAACATGTTGTTTTAAGAATACTAGTTTGTTTTTAAAAACTACTTCTCAGTATGAAACACTCCAAATAATTTTCAAATCATAGTTTTCAAAAAGTCCAAAGTATTACCATATACTTGACTCTTAGCACTTGAACTTAAAGAAATTCTATAGACACAACAATACATTCTGCTGATTGCATTTCATGTTTCATGTGAAGAAACTTTTTTGTTAACATTTTCAGATTTTTTGGGGCCACCTGATTTTATTGATTTTCTATGGACTTTTTATTGCTGACTATGCAATTAGAATTTAGCAATTCGTCTGACTGTGCTGGGTACTCAAACGGGAGGTGCTTGCTGTACACAAGCAACAGGAGAATACAGGCATGTGTTTATTTAAAAATGCAGACACATCACATCAGGAAGTCACGCACTCCGGAGTGCTTAATAACTGTGTACACTGGAACATCCCAGTATGATTTATCATTGCGGTATGATTCAACAAATTGCTTAATAACTTAGAGACAAGGGCTGTAGTCCTGAATCAAAAACCTGTAACTTAATTAATGGAAATTTTCTTAGTTTGGGATCACAGCACTTTTACCTGTGAAAATGAGAAAGATAAGTATTTCATAGGTTTCAACCTTTGTATTCAGAAGAGAGTGAAAGCTGAAACTATATTCCTTTTGTAAACCTTCAGCAAGAAAAAACTAATCAGATAGCAAAATGTGTTCGGTCTTTAACTAGAGGGAAAGGACAGATTCATGCACTTAGGACGGTAAGCTTGATTCATTTCACTCTAATTGGACTGTGTTAAATATATAACTCTGCTTTAAGAAAATTAATATTTAAATTCAAATTGCTCCCTTGAAAAAAGCAGTGAACAAATAATTAAAAGGTAGAGCATGCGTTTTACATATTTCCTCAAAAAAATAGTACTAAAGATAAAAATGCAGTAAAATTCCTCCAAAGTAGTCTCGTTAGCAGAGCAACATTTCCCTCTAGTGGTCACCCACAAGTAATCAAGTTTTCCCACGTTTCTATCGCAGAATTGGGATGTGCAGCCAGCTTTCCCAGGGCTGCGGGCAGGACAACCCCTGGAACTGCTGGGCAGCTGCGGGAGGAGAGGGCCATGGCCAGAGGCACAGGTGCAGAACTGCACAGGAACACAAGCACCTTCTGCCATAACTGCTGCATATGTCCAGCCAGTCTCTGTTTCTCATTATATATATATATATATATATATATATATGTATATCTCCATTATCAAAGTCATACTTTTTCAATTGTTGTTCAAGCCATTGAAGAGAAAATATTCTGCTTTGAAGCATCTTTGAACAGACTAGAAGGGGCAGAGAAGGACATAATCATGTTGTAAGAAGCACTCAGGATTGTGAAGAAGCCGAAAACCAAGACTGGCACCTGGAAGTCACAGGTCACGCAATGAAGCCATCTCAGCCCAGCACAGCCATGGGGGAAATAGCAGCAAGTTCTAATTGTGATGAGCCCATACGGAACGTTTTAGAGGTGTTAAGTTCCTAATTAGAGATACTCGGGCCTCAGCATGCTGTGTTGCACAGATGTATTGGTGCTCAGAGCAAAATTGGAGCTCAGTAATGTGGGCGGTCATGATAAAAAGTGGAATTGATTGAAAACATTTACAAATACCAGACGGCCGGGTCAAGGAGGGGCTGTGCCAAAGTAGGGAGGTTTCTTGTGTCCTTTTAACTTATTTCTCTCTAGTTTTCCATTTCATTTAGAAAACTATTGCACTTCTGAACTTTGGGCCCTATGCAGTGTTCAGAACGCTAAAAATTCAGCTCTGAATTTTAGGCTGAGAAGATTTTGAGTGAAAATAAGATGTGCTAATTTCTGAGAGTTTTTTTGTTCATGAAGTGGTAGGAAATGGTTGGAGAGAGTGTGGAAGAATGTTCATGCTAACAAAGACACAGATAAATGTTCATACATTCCTGTCCTGATGGGGAAAGGAAGAGCAGGGGAGAGATTAAAGGAGCAAAGGAACACAGAGGAGGAGGAAGGAGATGAAAGGAGCACATAGATGATGATAGAAAAAAGGAGAGAAATGTCTCAAGCTGGGATATCTTCAATTTTGTAATGAATCTACAATGTTTGGCAAATGTGCTATGCCAGAGTTTTAGTGAAGCTTTCAGACCCTCCCAAAGTGATACACAGACGCACTTCAGCTAATAAAATACATTCAGCAGTAGTGAGCAAAGGCTGAATGACTGGGACATGACATGAGGAAAGAAGAAACTGCAAATACATTTTATCAGACATAGTTCTACAAATATTAGTTCAGGCTTTTGGCTATTTATGAATTAAGAGTCAGACAAGAGTGAACAAGCTAGACTACAAGCTGTCCCCTTGTAGACCTTGGCACTGGAAATAATATGTCTGGTCATTAGGATAAGTTAAGCAATACCTAATTAAACTGAATCCTTCCTGGGAATAAACAAGCAACATTGCTTGAAAATTTGAAAATTAAACATGATTAATTATTTCTTAAATATCTACAGTTCTCAGATAGACAAATCCAAGACACAAAAAGCTGGTTCCAGATCCTGTAGGGAAGTTGGTTTAGCCCTTTCTACAGTTAAGCCAGGTGGGGTCTCTGTGAAGCTCACCAGTGAATCTACCAACCACTGGATTTTGGGTGTATTTTGTGTATACAATTGGTCATGGGAGAGAGCAGATAAATATAAGATTTTCTTTCTCAATGATGCATGGTGACATTTTTATACACTTTCTCTTAGCCACTGTAATTAAAAACTCCTTTCTGTTAAATACTGCTATATAGTGTTCCATAGACCATTGCCTAGTCTGAGGATCCTAAACTGTATTTTTTCCATCTATTCCTCTTACTCAAATATAAGACACCATAAATCTGTCATCTTCCATGCAGTCAGAACTCACAGCACTTAGAGCTGCATGTACTTTTCCACATTTTTGAACAGCAATATGATGGGGCTGAGGGTATGAGATTAACTGCTCATCATCTGACCAGCACCAGAGTATGCCTGGTCTGCTCTCTCGAAGCACTGGGAAATCTACTGTAGTTTTGATGGGTTAATCATGGCAGTCTGCAGTCCATAAAGCAAAGATAGGGCCTGTAGACAGTGTCTGTGGTCTGAGCTCCTCTCCTCTCCTCTCCTCTCCTCTCCTCTCCTCTCCTCTCCTCTCCTCTCCTCTCCTCTCCTCTCCTCTCCTCTCCTCTCCTCTCCTCTCCTCTCCTCTCCTCTCCTCTCCCTCTCCCTCTCCCTCTCCCTCTCCCTCTCCCTCTCCCTCTCCCTCTCCCTCTCCCTCTCCCTCTCCCTCTCCTTTGACATTTCAATCTTTTGAAGACTTAGGAGTCATTAAGCGGAGTTCACAGTTTGTCCTCAAAATTCAAGCTTGTTTAACAAATATTTGGTATGTTGAAAATTTCCAGAATATAGCACTAATTTTGTTTGCAAATTATTAGCATTATATTGATTACTCAGTCTAAGATGACTATTTTGAGTGCATGTAATATAAATGTGAATATTTCTATCGCTGTGAAGATAATGGATTTAAGCAGCTTTTATGCTCATTGTTTACAAGAGTTTAGAACCCAGAAAAAAACCCTGAAACCTGTCCAGATTTTTCTTTCCCTTGATAATAACCTCATTTTTTCAGATTCACCATGTTGATTCCTGCCATGTAAGTTGCTCTTCAAGAGCTTTTTTCCCTTTAGATCTGCAAGACAAAGATGACACCATGTATATCTAATGCTGGAAAAACACAGTGAAAGAATGCAGAAATGTGTGACCATCTGGCTGCTTGTCCACTTGAGCACAGGCTATAGGGGTCACTGAGACCCCTCAGAGTGCTATTGATACTGGACCCTGACAGGAAACACTTCAGCTGGTCCCCACAGGACAGAGGTGAATACACTCAGAGGTGTGTTACATCTTCAAACACTGGAGCTGGTGACAAACCAAAGGAAACTTCTAGCTGCTTCTAAATGCTATTCCTCCTGGTAACATCTGAATGGTTCCTGTCCCCTCCTGATAATCTGTGGCTTGGGTAAATAAATATCTGTCAGAGGCTTTCTTGCCTCACTAACATCCCCTGTATGAAGGACAAGTTAAAGTACAAACTGGGGGAATAAATTTATATAAATATTGAAGTCATGATGAAGGACAAATGAGGGCTGAGAAAAAGCGTTTGTAACTCCACAGCTTTTTGAACTAATTCCTTAGATTCATTTGAGTGGAAGAGAAGCAATTAGAGAAATAAGAGAATGGGAGATGCTGCCCATAAGAATACAAGTTTTCCCAAAGGTTTTCCCAGTTTTACATAGTTACAGCTGTGAACTCAGATAGACCTCACATAGGAGGTCAATTACCCACACACTGCCAATAAATGCCCTGGGGTATTGGTATCCAGACTGCCAGGTATATTCTGTAAGTAATGCACATATTCATAAAACCTCAAATAAAATACTATACACACATAATAATTTAAAGAGACAAAGATATCAAGGCAAAAGACTGTTGCCGAGTAATTGGTTTGGTTTTGATTTTAATGTTAGCCGTTCCAATGAACCCCATTACTCCTTATGAACACCATCTGTCTCTGTCTGCCTCAAAATCCCTTCTCCTTTCCTTTTTTCTCTCATCTGATTCTACTCTATTTTCATATCTTTTTCTTATAAATCCCTATGATCTATATAGTTGTATAAATATGTATGTATATGCCTCTGCTGTTGAAAGATTATTGTGAAATTTAAAAAAAGTCAAGTTTTTGAAGCAAAAATATTTCTTAAGTATAATTATTTTAATTTTAACTAGATCATCTTGTCTATATGTGGTGCTTACTGGCGTGGTGTAGTGGTGGATTTTGGCAGTGTCCGGTTAATTGTTGGACCCGATGACTTTAAAGGCCTTTTCCAACCTAAATGGTTCTATGACTATAATGATCTATCTATCTATCTACAGATTGGGATCATTAAAGAAGAAACAATGTGAGGTCAAATTCTCTGAAATATGACAGGATTTTGAACTTGCTTCTTGTCTCCTTAGCTGAAACCCAAAACTTTTCCACCAGTGAACAAAACAGAAAATCTGTCATGATACAACAGTGCTGAGACAGAGAAGGGCCCTGGCTTAAATTAGTCTTGAATAAAATGGATTTCTAAGTGCTGCTGAGTTGGTGCAATGGGCTAAGAAATCCTGGGCTGATACCAGTGTTGCTTCACAGAATACTGGACAGACTGGAGAAACCCTGTCACCTTCTGCCTGTGAAGTCTGGGAGCTGCTTTTTAGGTGATTTGTGCCTTGCGGCACTCAGCCGCTTGATGATTTTAGACTGTGTCAGATAAGAGCAGGCAGCTTGAACAACTTTGATCTTGAACAGAAAGAAAAGTAAGGCAGCAAAGAATAGGACTCCAGTACAAATCAACTAAATAATCCTTATTTTTCATGATACAGTAATTAGCCAGCAGAAAAAGTGGGGGCAGCAAAAAGATCCTGGATAAATTAAAATGACTGGCACAAAAGTACACTACAGCTATCTAGGAAAGTAGCTTGGAATAACAGTATAAGAACTAGGAAAGGAAAAATATAGACTGGACAGTAGAAGAAACCTTCTTCGTTCCATGATATTTAGCTGTGGAAGTTGTCTACGTAAAATAAGAAAACATTGCAAATTATGCAGATATTTTTTAAATGTTAGGTGGAAAAGTACATGGGCAAGGAGTTAAGGTAAATCTTAAGATATTTTTTTGCTGTATACAAGGAAGTATCTACTCTTTAAATTTAGTTTTGATATGAAAATTGATGCCTACCAAGTATTTTGAGAACTGTGTACAATTTTTATGTTTAAGCCAATGAGGCTTCATTAGTGCGAATGTAAAAAAAAAAGGGTTTTTTTGTTCTGTTCTAAGTGTTAATGCCATTTTCAAAAGCATTATATCCTGAAGTCATCTGAATGCTCTAAACAACGTTCTGCTGTAAATTTTTGTATGGGCTTAGATTTAAACTAAAATTCTAATACTGTTATTTCAGGAAGCAACTTTTCATCCATAAACAAATATATTACAAATTTTATCCTGACCTGTATCTCTAAGGCCTAAAAATGCAAAACTTCAGTTCTGCATACAAAATATATAGGTGCAGTTATGGTTGTAATTTTTTAAAATTTACTGTCCATGTAAATGCACAGTTATTATAGTAAATCACATAGTGTTCAGTCTTACAGAATGGCCTAAGCCTCTCTCCTCTCTCTTCAGCATAAAGCCATGTATCTGGAAGTTAATATGCATAATAAACTAGAATAAAAGTTGAACACACGTATTAGAGTTATCTTATTTGACTTTAAAAAAAATTAATGAAATGAAAAGGAGCAGCATAAAAGAACAATGTTGTTTCTGTGAGAAGTTATATCCTGATCAGGTTGCTGCACGTCACTAAGAATACCACAGACAGCTTAGTGGTTTGTTGATACAAACTTTTCTGGTAAAGGTGATCTTATATTCCAATCACCCCTTGTTAAAAAGACATAAAAAGAAGATTAGCATACAGCCAGCAGGGCTCGTGCAGTGGATTCTCTTGGCTCATCTTGAAGTGCTCCAGTGAGGTCTGGCTTGTTTTTTACTGTTCAGGATCATTTCTTTTGCCACTCATGGAAGTCTCAATGATTTAAAAATAATAATAGCACAAATAGAACACATGACCTCTAACCCATTCCTCTTTGATTAAGTCTCATTTTATAACAAAACTATGACTAATGTCTCTTCCTTTGCCTTCAGTAAACTATCATATAATCTGTCTATTATTCTTAATATCCTCTTGCCCCAATAAGACATTTGTGTTTTGTTTGGATTCCCCTGAATGGGGTGAATATTATATCTATAACCTACTGGAAAGCATTTCTTCTTAGACATATTGGCAGGGCTAATTTTGTTTTTACAGGTGTTTGTACTTGGAAAGGGGTTAGCCACAGTCTTGAAGGCTCTACCGCACTGGTACATCACAGGAGCACAGTGTGCTGTGGGTCCTTGAGCTGTTAACGGGAGGCAGGGAGGGAAGGTTAAATTAATCATTTATGCTTTATTTATACTTTCTCTTACTGTGGAGTCAGACAAGCGGATGCCAGTTTTCCTCAGCTAAGGACTGTCTGTATGACATGAAGTTTGATATCTGGCAAAGCATAATTTATGTGATTTATATTGTAAATCAAAAAAAGAAAGAATTTCATAGAAACTGCTGCAGTGCCGCAGTTTTGTATGTCAGTTGGACAAGCTAAATAAATCCCCTTAGCTTGTCTTGAGAAATTTTGTTTTGATTCAAATAGATGTATCCTCTAATGTTTCTTTCTTATCTTTGCTAAGATTTCTCTTTTTATTTTGCTATGAAAATTTGGTCATGACTCAATTTAGTAGATTTCTTTTGAGATGATCTGAGGGAGATTTTTCTGGAGTGACTGTTGCTAAACCTGATTAAAGCTAAATAGAAAGGCTAGACAAAAATTCACTTGTGTTTCTCCCACCCCTCCTTTTATTTTGGGGATTTAAATATGCGATTCCAAAATTTAAATTAACATAATTTAAAGAATATGTACCTATTCAGAAAAAAAAATCCCATGAACTTATAAAAATATGGTTACATTCCATCAAAAGAAATAGGTTTAGTGTTGTGCTGAATGGGATTTAAACACATGGTTAAGTGTCTGCAGCATGGTCTTAGGCTATGTCCTCCTGAAAACTCTGTACTCAGGTTAAATGAGCACCAAACCAACTTTTCATGTAGAAGGGATTGAAACCCTACTTTTCATGTAGAGGGATGAAACCCTCCTGGATGAACAAGCAATCAGTGTAACTTACTGCATCTGCACAGAAAATGGTTATTAGAAGCAGAAAGAGGGCAGAAACAAGCTGAGGAATCAATAGGCTCAGCCACAAGTTCAAAAAGGAAGTATTTGCTTATCTCCTGTTAATGTTTTTCTCACCAGAGCCTCGTTAACAGGGAAGTTCCAGGTAGAAAGGACATGGTTTATTAGTAAAATCATTGCTGTGGTAGAAATATGGTTTTTTATCATAACTTAATTCTGTTTTGAGGGATTGGTGATACATTTTTGATACATCTATTGCCTACCTCGGGTATGCAATCTGACAAGTCATTAGATTTGCATATCAATTCCCTTATTCTTTGGCATGATACAATAGTAAAAAAACTTCATTTCTGCCTAGTGATTTCATATTAGAGCACAAACCCACTGTATATGCATTTATGACTATAGTTTGAGGCTAGAACTGTTTTTTTGCATGAACTCAGGAGCCAGTAAATGCTGAAGTAGTTATGTACATACTACTGTGACTTACTTGCACAAATGTTATGAGGCTATAAAGGGCACTTGAGGAGATAAAATTCCACCATACACCCCCAAATATATGTGTTCTACATGACATTGCTAAGAAAAATAAATGAATGATATTAACAGATTTAAGATTGCCAGCAAGGACATTTTCCTACAGATGCTGAATCAAAATAATGGAATAGTATTTCAAGTTAAAAAATATTTCAAGGTAAACAATATATCAGATTTTCAGACTTTAAAATGAGTATAGATGAGGAATGAAGTCTTCTAATATGTCTTTTCACTTTGGCTTGGTCAGCAAACACAATGGTCATTAAACAAAATTATCTGATATATATATATATATATATATATATATATATATATATATGTATATAACCAAAAAAAATGCTGAATTTGAGGGACACAGGTAGAAAAAAATAATTTGTATATATAATCACATTTATTACACACTTTCCTTATTTCTCTGTTCCTAGCTATGTCTAGAAGCAGCACACTGCAAAGCGTGTTTCAAAATGGCTGCATCCATGCTCTTATACCCAAAAGCACATTTTTTCTAGATGAGAAAACCAATTTTTAATGTTCTGGTTTAATTTCCTTTCAACATACATAAGTTAAACCCCTCTCAAAATGTCCAAATTTATAGCAACTACAGTCAAAATTTTTCTATATAACTCCCTGCCTGCAGGTTTCTACTGCTGATATATAGCAGCTAAAGGATAAGGCTACCTAGTGTTTTCTTAAAGAAGTTATACAGGGAACAAGAAATCTCTGTTCCTCTTAAAGCTGTTTCATCCTCATACTTTGTGAGTTTTCTTTGTTAATCTGAAATTCAGTCTCAGGATTACACTGGTTTTGGTGAAACTGGCGCAACTGTTGTGTATATCTCCACTACGATCAGCTTGCTCATGCTCTACAAGAGCCATAGATATTTTAAAAGCAAACAAACAAGGGGATCAGGAACCCAAAACTCCAGTAACATCTGCGACACACATGCAGCCTTATTTCTATACATCTCTTTTGATCCTACATCCTGGATGCTCATCTGCAACACCATTCCCATTCCTCTGCTGTCGCTGGGTGGTCAGACACAGATCCTGAACGGGTTAATACTTTGGCATCTAACCTACACTTGTAAAGTGTTCATCTCAAATTTTGTCCTGCAGTACAAATCATCAACCTTGTGCTCTTGAACATTTGGGTTTGTTTTTTACCCTGTATA